>NC_080575.1:25075000-26450500 GCF_029962835.1 Magnolia sinica
GGTACAACAACACCTGGGTTGCACCCTTGTTCTTGTTGTTGCAAGTTAGGAGGGAGGAGGAGAGTTCAAGGACGGTGAGGATGAGATCTAGTAGTAGAAGGGAGAGAAACAACAGGTGGGCTGGCGTTGATTCGAGGAAGCTCGCAAGGTGGGCCCTCCATGGTGCTCTCCTGGCAACATGTTGTTGTTGTTGTTCTTGTTTGATGGTGCAATCGAGGACGAACCGGTGCAATCTCTGCCGTCGGTTCCAGTTTGTGATGAGATTTTGTATGGACGATTGGAGGGTGGTGAGTGAGGTTGGATTTGGAGGAGGGTGTTGTTGGATTTCCATGGATGGTGGTTTGGGCTGTTTGAGGGAAGGAATGCCTTCGAAGTGTTGGGGTATTTTATGTGGAGTTCATTTTTCATCCGTCGCGATATAGAATCTAACCTCTGTTGCCGATTGTTGGGGCCCATGTGCTGATAGAATCAGTGATCAGAACCGTCCACTCTGTGGAATCTATGATATACTGTCTCTCTTAATAAATTCAAGCTGAATGAATTTATTTGAACATGGTTTTTTGGAGATGAAATTAGCACAACGGAAGGAAGATTTTCAACAGTTCTTGTTAATCTCAAAATCAAAGGTTATCATTATCACTGAAGCTTGATTATAGGATAATAGCCTATCTGTTGTACTAGATAAAATATCAACGGTCCAAATCATCGGAGCACCTATGCTGTGGCGACACACACTTTACTCTTTGTCGCGACATTGACACGGATTAGATGAGTTCTATGGAAAAGAAGACATGATTCATGGTATACACGTGTTTCAAATCTAGAAAATTGGGTATATTTTATAGTGATCTAGACCGTTGATCATCCAATTAAAATACTTCATAAAATATTCTAGATCCATCTTGCGATATTATTCAGTTAAATACCGACCTCTGCTATATTTCTCATATTAACCGTATGTTTTTCAGGCCGTAAACTAAAAATCCACAGTTGTCTGAATAAGAAGATTTTCATAGCATAGTCCATCCACGGTGGGTTACAATAGCTGAATGGTCTAGATTACTCAAAAATAGACCCCACTTTCCAGATTGAAAAACCCACACGTCATATAATGCCTCTGTATTCCAGTATACGACACAACGAGGGCGGTGGAGGCCGTTGGTGAAAGGCACGTGAAGTGCACGCATGGTCGAGCTTTACATGCTTTGTGATCACGTTGAAAACCTGAATAATGCAACTGTTTTTCGTCCATAGTAGATGGAAGAATTATAGGGTCCGGATGCTCATAACATGAAAGTGTCGTGATGTTCAGAGATCCTGGCCGTTGTTCTCAATGGAACCGCAATGGATGGGCGATGGATATAAAAATAACCCAGATCGAACGTTTCCAGCCCTTTGATTTGACACCATCGATAAACAATTAGAGATGAAACAACGCAACTGCCCAAGAAAACAATCATGGTGAGATAGATAGGATCAGCTAACTAAAATTTTTAGCAAGGGATACTCCATACAATCCATGGTGGGCCCACCATGTTGACGGGACCTATCATTGATCTAAACGGTTGCTCTGATGGGTTCCACCTACGATTGGCGTTGGCCGCAAGTCTCCTATGTTAAGAGATGATAATCCTTCTGGTAGTTGGCCTTTCCTCCTTTATTATGGACCGGTGTATTTTCCATCTTAGCGGTCTATTTGCACGCCAGCATATTGCAGGGTTTGAATCTTCCAATCTGTGACAGTTCGGAACCACTCCTTTTTTTACGGTGGATTCCCTAGGACCCATCGCCAGTTTGGATGACCAGACCATGGCCCTGGCACGCACGCGGGAACCTCGCCATTACATGGCATAAGGTTTATGGCGGCAGCAGATCCAAACTGTAAATCTGGTGTGTCTCGTCGTAAATACCACAATTGAAAATCACATGGACAGGATCCAATCACAACCGTTGGTTTTATTAGGTGTTTTTTCTTTTATTAGAAGAGATTACTAACATACATAATACATTAGTCGCCAATCATGTGAGCCTACATTTAAAATATAAAAATAAAAAAAATTAAAATTAAAATAAAATTTTAAAAAAAAAAAAAAGAAGAAGAAGAAGAAGAAGGGCCCAAAAGGAATTTTTACGAGCTGAACGTAGACCGCTTACTGTTTTCATCTCTGACCTTCTTTTGAGGGGCATATAATAATCAACTAAGAGGTACGTTGTTATTCAATCAAACACTAGTTCACACGTATGTGTATCCCTGTGCGCCCAAACAAGTGAAATTACTATAGTGTTAGGTGTGCTATAATAGCATTCAACTCGAGTTTATTAGAATAGCAGTGATCAAGTAATTTAGAATAGAAGGGTTTAGAAGGGAATGGTTAGTTCTTCTCAATGAATTCTTTTAACTTTGAACTAGAAACTTTTCTTTTAATGATGATTGCAGGCTTTAGATGTTTTTAATAATGTATTAATGGATTAAAAGAATTAAAAATAAATATTGATTGTCAATTTTATTAATTTATAATGAACTTCAATACAATCAACGTGAAAATAAAAAAGGCCAAGGAAATAAAAGATAAATACGTGCACTGAGGTGAGAGCATCGACAATCATGACTGACTATAAATAAAGCTTATTATTGTACTTGCTCACCACCCAATTCCTCCATCTCCTTGAAGCTTCTACCATGGTACCCTTTACTGTCTCTTTAATTCAAGGGATGGAGGCCCCTGGAAGAATAATGCGCTTTATGGGGCAGAGGCCAAAGTTCAAACACTTGGCCATTATTTTATAAAAGAAAATTGATAAAGGACCAGCTCTCCAGAGGACAATCGGCTAGAGATTTATTTTCTCTCTTATATTTACATGCATTTTTTATATAAAGAGAGTTTTTATAATCGGTCTCTATAACAAATAATTAATAGGATTAAAATGAAAAAAAAAAAAAAAACTTCTTTTTTTTGTCTTTTTCTTTCTTTTATTCTTCGTCATATCAGTTAATTCGGTGGTTGATTCGTCTTCTCTCTGCACGAATTTCCACAGGGTTAGGTAGTATTTCTTCTTATAATGGATTCCTACGTACTTGGTTGCTCATGTCTTGTAACAAGTATATACCTTCGTTCAGCACTCTTTTTCTCACTAGTTGCCCTTCTCATGTTGGAGCCACTTGAAACTTATGTTCTTTGTTGTCGATAGGAAGAACAATCTTCCATACCATATCTCCTTCCCCGAAAGCCTTCCCTTACACGTTCTTATTATAAGCCTTGCCAAGTTTAGCCTTGTTCACCTTCAACACGTCAAAAGCCTACAATATGACATTATCAACCTCCTCAAGCTCCATTAGCATTGCTTCAGTGAACTCTTGAGGAGTTAGATCTAGAACACAACCCCAAGTGAGGCGATATTCACTTCTATAGGTAGGACAACAACGTGCTCATTAGTTAGGTTGAATAGCAATTCCAACGCTCGTCTTCTAGGATATCTGATAGGCCCATAACCGCTTTGATAATGTCATATGCCACTATTCACAACCCCAAGTGCAAGGTTGTGATGTAGTAATAACTCGATGAGACTGAGGTCAAATCCATGGGGAATAGGGAACACGGACTAGAACTAATCTAAGTCTAATGATGTGTCTGGGTTTTTAATCCACTAGGTAAAAAGAGTTTTTGAATAAATAAATAAAAAGACTAGGGATTCAGGAATCCACTCATAACAATCTTAATATTTAATTTACTAATTAAATGGATAACTTAATTGGAATCAAAGTCCTAATATATCCAACTGGATGATGGGTTAAAACATCATAAACAATTCAAAACAAATTCCGAATATTCAAATTATTGGTTCTCATATAACCGTCTAGTTGAATTGATTGTAGAGAGTTCAAAGTATCCACCACGCCCTTAGTCAATGGTAGATCAGAGAATTCTACAGATCAAATAATCACAAAATAGAGAAGAAAGCATTCAGAAAATTTTTAAGCATCTACCGTGCCCAAAGTCGACAATAGATCAAAGTAATTCAAAAATACTTCTTAAATTAAACTATAAACAATGAATTATGCAACATATAAATCAAATAATTTGAATCAAAGCAAACTAAATATTAAGAATAACTACAAGTTTCATCCCTTAGCCTTAGCTAAGAGATTAGCTAATCATAGCTAACTCAAAAATAAAAGAAAAACTAAAAGATCTATTAGAACCTGTGAAGAAATCAAAGTAGAAAAACATTATCAGCGCTCCACTTAGGCCTTCTCTCCGTTTTCAAACCCTATAAGATGATTTAAAATAGCCTAGAGACTCCTTTAAATAGTTTTGCATCTCAATCTTTCGCACCGCCTTAGAAAAGTTCGCAAACCGCCTTTGAATTTATGCAGTTACCGCGGCTTCGATGGCACCTTCGATGACATCAAAGTTCCTTCGATGACATCAAAAAATGCATGAATCTTTTCAATGCATGAATCTTTCCAACAACAAACTGAGAAAATTCATGATTTTCTCGATAGGATTAAAGTGACTTTGATGTCATTGAAACTTACTTCGATGGCATCGAAGTTTATTTCTATAATTTTTCATAACTATATTTTTCTAACCCTAGAATTTCAGAATATGATTTTTTTCCTTAAATTTTCAAAATTCATTTTCCTTAGTTTCTTCACTTCAAACATTTGACTCCTTCATTCCTCACTTGGTTTTCTTGGATATTTTTGGCATGTGAATTTTTCATTAATGACTCTCAAATCTCCAATTCTTTATTATCTTCTTTTGAGCTATAAATCCATCCTTTTAAGTGCATATTCATTTTAAACTTTTGAATTACCATGCATGATAAAAACATATATAATTAAATCAAATTATCAATTAAACACAAAAAAAACTAATGTAATTGAAGGATTAAATATGCAATATTTTAGTTTCAACACCACCCGGTGGCATTTTGTTAGTCACAAGCAAAACATGTGTAAGATATTTTAAATACAAAAGAATGATTTCCATAAGTTCAAGCAGTTCTAAAATCAATTCATATTAGAGAAATTTAAAATATATAAATGTTGAGAACTACTTTCTCCTAAAATCTAGCATTTCATAAATGTCCTAATCAAGTTTAAAGTATTAATTTTATAATTAGAAAATTTCTAAACATCGAGTTTCATAGGTGCGTAGTGAAGTCTAGACTTATCACAACCAAAGGTTTAATTCTCTACTTTCATGATAACATTGATAATCAAAACTTAAACCAATACTTACTTTACAGTTCAACACTCTACTCTTCTAACTTTTGATTTTTCTATTGAAAACTTTCACATTATTTTTATCTTTTTCTTCTTTTAATTTTTCATAATAGTCCTTTTAAGGAACTTCGATCAGTAGCCATTTCGATGACAAATATTTTTTTGCTCGGTATTATTTCTCTCCTTTTTTTCAATTCTTTTTATTTAACATGATGGATAAATTTCCCCAGGTTTAGTTCTTGTCATTCTCAATAATCGTCAAGTTAACAATTCCGGTATTAACTAAAACTTTTAGAGATGTAAGCTAAATGTGATATGTGAAATCATGACTCAATCAATGTTTAAAAACTTATAATTTAAAGATTAAAAACTTCAAACTTAATTTTAGAAATCTAAGTAACTAAATTCAGATTTCAACAATCCTTAACAACACGTATCTTATCATTCTAATCTCTGGTTATTTTTAAAATCACTTAAATTAACATTTTTTTTAAATAGCTCATAAATTTAACAATTTTGATCAAATTCAAATAATTTCCGTAAGGAAACCTACCCCTAACTTAAAATCTACATTGTCCTCAATGTATAACATACGTAATAAGAGAAAAACTAAGAGTAATGAAAATAAATGGGAGTAGATGAAGAGTACCTGGAAAGCGATGACAAATGGGCTAGTGTGATCTTCCTATCTAAAGATGTTTCAACAACTATATTAAACCTAATAAAACAAACTAATCCCAGGAAAGCAATAATTTCTTAATCCTAAACTAGGAAAGTAATGAAAAACTACTCATTATGTCAGCAAGGATCCTCCTCCGGCCAGTATCTCGATAAATTTCTTAACAGATTTCTCAACAAAATCATCCAAAAGCCCAATTTGCAGTAGGCTTGGATGCCCTGTAGCATAAATGTCCAAAGAAATTTATGACCTTCAGTAAAAAAGTCTTTGTTTAATCCCCTGCGATTTCCAAAGTAGATAATATTCACCTGTGGCAGAAAAATTTAAAATGTTACTACAACATGGTGAATTAAAGACTAAAAGTGAATTTTAGAAAAAATGTCATTAAGCAGAGTAGTCTCAACACATTCTGAAATTTCAAACTTTAGTTCAAATTCTAGCTCATCTTTTAATGGTAAATATTCTGGATCTGTTGAAGGGAGTTCTTCAAAACAATGATTTCATCGGTCAGTAACAACTATTGAGCTATTGTCTTGTAAGGCATCCATTATTTCCATAATCATACAATCGTTTGAATTTGCAAAGTATGCCAAGAAAACTTCTAAAGAGTCGAGACATTCAGTTGAAAGTTGAAAGGGACTCATTCTCCACATTGAGATCAAGCATGTCATGTGGGTGGAGTAGAGCATTATCACTATGTTTGAAAATTACATGTGTCTCTCGATCATTAACTTGGACTGTCATTGAGATTGACTCTTCCAAAAACTGAACTGTATACTCATGATCATAATCCAACTCCTCATTCTCAAATTCAGTATACTCCACAAAGAAGTTGGGATCACTCCCATCGCATTGTGTTTCTAGATTGGGCTAAGGCTGGGATAAATTATCATTTTCCTCATCAATAAGGTGTTGCTAAAATTCTTGAATGTATGATTCAATTAACTCTAATGATTTTCTAATTTCTGTAAATGATTGGGTGACATGTTGGTTGAATTCTTCTTGAGCATCCATGTATTTCTAAAGTGAATCCTCTTGGATTGTTTCCGGTTTGATCTCATTAGGGGATCTAAGAGGATAGTCACTAGAATCCATGGTTGGTACACCTCACCAATTTAAACTGTGTTGCTAAAGTCATACGGATCATATGTGGGAGTATTTAATGGTTGTTGGTAAGCGTTATCACCCATAATGTAATCATGCATTATCTTCTTAACTTGGGGATGATAATTATTCTCTCTTATATAATCACTTAATGATTTCTTAATCAGTTGAGTATAATTGCTCTCCCTCATATGATCGCATATAGACTTCTTAAACAGTGAAATATCATATCCCGATTGGTTCTCAATCATGATTTTAGTAAATCTTTTAAACAGGTTTTCTTCTAACATAATCATCTGACATCCCTTCAATGTATCTCTCGTCTTGTAGAAGTAGATTAAAGTATTCACGTGTCCACTCTTGCATGAACATGATGAAACTCTAATTCTAGATCTAATCCTAAAATAAATTCCTATAGAAATAATCCTACAACAATATGGAAAATAAGTAGGTGGAGTAAGGGAAGATGTTACCAAAAGAGAGAAACTAGAGTAAAAATCGTATAAACCATAAATAATAAACAATGTTAGTAATGTTAGAAAAAAATTAAGATAAACCCTTAAAAAAAAATTGAAAATTGAAATATTCTAAAAATCGTAAATTAGAAATTTTAAGAAAATAAGAAAAAACTAACCTAAAATAAAATATCAAACCTAAAAAACCTAAACCTAATCATTTTCAACACCACTTCCCAGTAATGAAGCTAAAAACTTATTTAGTACCCCAAGTGTAGGACTGCGATGTAGTAACAACTCGGTGAGACCGAGATCGAATCAACAGGGAATGGAGAACACAGCTTAGAACTAATCTAAATCTAATGATGTGTCTGGGTTTTTAATCCACCGGGTAAAAAGAGTTTTTGAATAAATAAATAAAAAGAGTTTAGCAATATCAATAATTAATTCACTGATTTAATGGATAACTCAATTAGAATCGAAGTCCTAATCTATCCAACCGGATGATAAAATAGTTAAAACATCATAAACAATTCAAAATAGATTTTGAACATTCATAGCATTGGTTCCACTATAACCGTCTAGTTGAATTGATTGTAAAGAGTTCAAAGTATCCACCAAGCCCTTAGTCAATGGTAGATCAGAGAATTCTACAAATCAAATAATCATAAAATAAAGAAGAAAGCTTTCAGGAAATTCCTAAGCATCTACCATGCTCGAAGTCGACGATAGGTCAAAGTTATTCAAAAATACTTCTTAAACTAAACCATAAACTATAAATTATGCAACATATAAACCAAATAACTTGAATCAAAATAAATTAAATGTCATGCCCCAAACTCGAAAACCGAGCTTGCAAAATTCCCGATCGCCGAATCCGGCCCCGACAGCCTCCGTAGAACCCCATTCTCGGCTCCCGGCACCCATTTACTAGGTTCCGATCCTAGGATCTTACAAGGAGGATTTCTAATATGAATTTGATTCATAATGAGCATAACCATAAGCATAACCCACGAACAATAACAACAAGAACACCATCACAAAATCCACTATGATCAAAAAAATTTAAGTACAATGCGTCTAAAGCGAAATACAAGATAATGTAAATAACAGAAACTCCAAAAGCTCGACTTCACGCTCCTGCTGCTAGTATGCTACGGCTATGTCATAGCGTCACCTGCATGCATCAAGCGTACATAAGCTTATAGAAAACTTAGAGGGTGGTGTAAGTGTGTGCGCAATATAAGCGTGCTCAGAATGCAAGGTTAAAGTAATGCGGAATCATGGTAATGAGTACATGAATGCAATCAGCCGTACCAAGGCTATGCGGTGTAAGATATGAATGCTATTGGCCATAACACGGCTATACGATGCGAGATGCAACTCAAGCATGTCAATCCTTATCATATATCAGTACAGTTCTCATTCTGGATAATCATCGGGGTTCAGTACACTCCAAATGGCACTGCCGCTCTCCTAGCAGCACAGTCCAAGTGAGCGTAAGAAACCTCACTATCTGCCTGGCCAATAGTCGTCAATACCTATCCGGCACGTTGATAGCGGACCCATTCACGAGCTGGTTAAACTTAGCCTAGTATTGTCCCCTACTCTCGGGCGAGTAAAGCCACACTCCTTTCCAACCAACCACAACACAGTTGGAGACGCGGCCTCCTGATATTCGGCCCTCGTACGCTCATATATTCACTCAGTCTTGACGTTGGAGTCATCCTCTGGTACCATCGGGTTTAGGGATTTTCAGCCAAGGACATCTATGGCGCCCCGATGCTTAGTAATAATATTTTGGGTATCCAATCCAGTAACCCATGATGTGTCTGTGGAGGCTATGGCCATGATGTCACTAGGGCATACAATAATCATAATCACGCAAATGCAAGTACATGAATCACTCTACCAGACATGCAACAAATCCTGTGCATACCGTGCGCTCATGAAGGGTAACTCCGCATATCAGGGAGCCCATAAACAATCTACCCGAGGGCATATGCTATGATCAGTCACTCCTCATATCAAGCATACATATGATGCGTATGATCATGGATCTATACTAAGCATGTTATATAATGATGGGCGGCCTAGAAGGCCTTCACACTACAAGTATGGGCCTATCAATGGGCCCTAAGGAGAGTGATAATGCGGACATTTAACCAACATCGCCTTACAATGTAGACATCAAACCAACATTGCTCCCAAGGCACTGCCACTATAAGGGTCAACACATAAATCATGGTGGAATCACGTTATAATGGGCCTCATGTACATCCCATTGGGCCTCGACCCATGGGCCTCCAATACATCAAATGGGCCTCATGTACATGGGTCTTGTATATATCAAGATGGGCCCCAACGGATGGGCCACAACTACATCAAGATGGGCCTAATCACATGGGCCTTATATTCGTCAAGTGGGCCGCACCAGTAGGCCTTGAATACATCTCTATGGACCCTCATATGGCAAGTGGGCCACACGTATCTCAAATGGGCCACACTCAATTATAAGTGGTGATAAGGATGCTCGCCATTAAAATTTCTAAGGGTTTAATGGTGGACATTTAAACCCACTATTTTCTATAATGTGGTCCACCTGATCCTAGTTCTACTTATTTTTAGTCTCAAGCCTTAAAATGATCTTTTAAAAGTGGTTAGATGGTTTGGATGCAACCCATGCATTATGATGGATCCCATAGGGATGAAAAGGATGGATGGCGTAGATGAGGTGCATACCCTATGGTGGGGCCCACACTAATGGAAGGTGTGGATTGCAATACATACATCAATGGGTCCCATGTGGGGCCCACCATAACGTTTATTTTCCACCCAGCCTGTTGACAAGGTTACACAGACATGGGGGCCCACTATAGTGTTTGTTTTCCATCCGACCCGTTGATAAGGTCATTCAGACCTGGGGGCCCACAGTAATGTTTATTTTCCACCCAACCTGGGCCCACTGTAATGTTTATTTTCCACCCAACCTGGGCCCACTGTAGTGTTTATTTTCCACCCAACCTGGGCCCACTGTACTGTTTATATGACACCCAAACTGTTCATGAGGTCACGTGGACCTAGGGTCCACGGTGATGTTTGTCTGTCATCCAAACTGTTGATAAGGCCACTCAAACCTAGGGCCCACCACACTGTCTACATGCCATCCAACCTGTGGATGAGGTCACATGGACCGAATGAAGAGGAAAAACAAATATTATATCAGATCCCAAACTTTTGCAACCTAAGAGGGTTTCAATGGTAAGTGTCCAATCCAACTGTTCCCCATGATGTGGGCCACCTGAGCGCCACATGTGGCTGATTTTTGGGCGGCCCACAGCTGGGAGGAGGGCCCACCAAATGCAAGGTGTTGATGGTCGACACACAACATGGTGGGGTCCACAACTGGGGCCGTGGATCCCAGCCCGTCCAACATCCACGCAGACGTTGCTGCGTTGTCTGCTGCCTCATTGTTGGTTTTTTTTGTTTTTATGTGTTCTTGAGGTTTCTCCTAGGTGGGGCCCACATCAATAAAATCCACTCCATCCACTTGTTCCTACGGCTCAAGACGAGCCAAACAAGTCTAATATCCGTGGTATTTTGGTGTATGGGATCATCAAGTGGATTTTTAACCGAAAAGACCACCATCTGCCAAGATACGGCCCACTAGTTAATCGGATTGAGTTCATTTTTTGGCTCAACGCCTAAAATGATCTGAAGAAAAGGATGGACGGCTTGGATTGAGTACATACATCAAGGTGGGGCCTGCATTAGTGGCCCACCATTTCCTTCTTTTTTTTTAGGGTTAGCTCATTAGTACACTCCCATGCCAGTACATGCACTCCATGTTAGCCACCCTATTGTCTTCACATCCAGCGTCTAGGGACGCTGGACGGCAGAGATATAACACAGGTATCATGGTGGGTCCCACACGGATGACGTGGCCCACCATGCATGCGTGTGTATAGTATATATATATATATATATATATATATATATATATATATATTACATATATTTTGTCTAAGAGATGAGATCTCCCTAAAATGTGGTGGGCCACTCTGCCTGATGGATGGAGTAGATTTTACATAATTCGGTGGGGCCCACAACATTCTAGGGGAAGGATAAGGAGAGAGAGAGGGAGAGAGAGAGAGAGAGAGAGAACAAGAGAGACAGTGAAGGAGAGGAGGGACCCCGCCACTATGGGCCCTCCATTGATACAACACATACATCAAAATGGGTCTCATCAACAAGTGGGCCCTCAAATCATGAAATTAACGGTAGAAACTCAAAGATCACCCACCTCTAGGCCTTCTCCTTTCTCCCTTAGGCTCCTTAGCTCCTATGATCAACCTCCAATGGTGGATGATGGAGTTTCGATGGTGGGGATGAGAGATGAGAGGGTGGGCCACACTTGGCTTGGGAGAGAGGAGCTTGGACGTATGGAATTCTTGCTTGGGAGAGTGTTTAAGAAAATGAAAGAAAGAGAATAATAAGAAGGATGGATGGAGTGGTGGTTGTAATGAAGAGGTGAGTTTGAATTTT
The DNA here is from genome assembly GCF_029962835.1 of Magnolia sinica. Taxonomy (NCBI): domain Eukaryota; kingdom Viridiplantae; phylum Streptophyta; class Magnoliopsida; order Magnoliales; family Magnoliaceae; genus Magnolia; species Magnolia sinica. The sequence goes on from NC_080575.1 coordinate 25,087,014, forward strand.
GAAAAAAGAGGTGTGGGTGGGGAGAGAGAGGGTTGACTTGTGGAAAAAGAGGGATGGGTTGTTGTACTTGAGGTATGGTTGTACTTAACATTGATTGATTAATTGATTGATGGGATATGTTGTAGAGATTCCCTTTGAAATTCGCAACGCGCGGTATTTCTTCGGAACGAACGCTGGCCCACATCTCCTAGCCTGGGCATCAGTTCAGTGCGCAAGTCGCGACATTGGAACCGCGGCGATGGCGCGGTCGCTATGATACAAGTTCTAGTTCGAGCAAACTTCGGTATGCGAGACCCGGCTTAAGATCGTGCGCAAACGTCGGATATGGGTCGAAAATTATCGGAATTCGATCGGAAGGACTACGGAAGCCAACGGAACGGTACGGATTAGGATATAGGCCTTACAACTCTCCCCTCCAAATAAAAATTTTATTCTCAAAATTTACACAATCATCGCAAGTAAACATAACTCACAATAGCAGAGGAAACAAGGCATCATAGTATAAAATCGGAGACAACATACAGGATATAACATACAATTAATCATCAAAGAGATGGGGATAGCACTCTCGAATCTCGGCCTCGCGCTCCCAAGATGCCTCATCAACTGAATAGTGACCCCACTTGTAACGTCTCATCCAGTTAGAACAGTGTCCTGGGGCGTTAACGTAGGATCTGCTACAGGACTGTTCAATTATACTACTTATGGTGAGGTTCCACAAATAAATTAATTTAGGATTTGCCAAATTGAGAGGACCAGACAAGTCATGGCAAGACCAAGTGTGGGCCGCCAAGCTGGATGGCCGTTTACATATGCAAGCTATACCGCGTCGTGGGAAGGTTAAAAAAATCTAAAATTTTAGGGAACCATAGAGCTCACCAGGCTTGTAGACCATCGCGGACCACGGACCAAGTGAACACCCAGAAGTGGGATCTGGCACTAACTAAATGCACCCCACCAATGCCAGAATCAGAATCTGGCACTTGCAAATGAAACTGAGATACTAGGCTATCCAACCGTCGGATCTCTTCTACATTTACGGTGGAGGTCTAATGAATTTTCCTACGCCTGTCCACAAACTCTAGGACTCGTTTGTGGAACGATGACCATTGATCACAAATCGGACCTGTATGAGCAAACTCCATATCCGATCGTCTCCAAATTTTACATGGCCCTTCATCGGGCCATGGAGTATCTATCCTATAAGTTTCATGGTCAGATGGCCACCAGAACCGCTCTAATCACCAAAATGGACCCCATATGGCCATTTAAAGATCGAAACCGTTGACTCAAACCCCACAACCGTTCATCTATTTGTTCTTAAATTTTATATGGCCCCTCATTGGGCCATAGGGCACCTGGCCACCAAATTTGGTGGCCAAAGGGGAGTTGGGTATACCCCAAATCCCATATGGAGACCTAGAAGGCTACTTTGGGCAAGTATGAGAACTTAAGGCCAAAGGGCCCAAGTCTTGGAAATAAACCCTAACTCTCATAACTCTCTCTCATTTACCACAACCACCAAGAGCAAAAGGTGAGTAAAGGAGCTAAGAGGAGAAGATAGTGTGAGAGAAGGAGATACAACGTGGACCCTAGATGGAAGTGGGGCCCAAGAGAGTCAACCCTTCCAACTCCCTACCTCTCTTACAAGGAGAAACTCTCCTCCTTAACCTCAACAATCATTCGTGGGCTGTCTAGGTAAGATCTTTCACCCATTCTTCTTGAAATCCATGTATTAAGATGAAGTTGGCTTAGAATTCTAACATGCAAGAGCTTGTTTTAGGGATTCCGGCCGATCGACCCGAAAGCCCTCTTTCCTAGGGCATTTTTCGAATCTCCAATAACCCATATGTGTGGACTATTATTCTTAGGTAGCCTAGCACCAATTTTAGTATAAGCTTAATGATTTTGATCGTTTGGATGCAATATTTGAAATTCTAGAGAAACCCTAGGAAGTATAAGTTTGTGAAATTGTATGGATTTGCATGTTTAGCTCTTTTAATGTCGTTCTTGGCTCTCACATGATTTTTGTGTATGTATGATTACATGATTATGACATGTTTGATTTCTTCATGTATTGTGCCTCATAGTATATATGATGTCATTTCGCTTGTGCACATGATTTCGTAATATGGGGGAAGTGCTTAACTTCCTCATAGGCCCACACAACTCACATGCACTTATTCATGATAGCGATAGCTTGCTCATTGAGAATATGTGATTTGTATGATTGAGAGGCATGAAAACATAATATGATATGCTAATTGATAACTTGGATTGTCAGTATGTCATGGATCACCAACACATTATTGGGTTGGTCAGGAACAGGATGAGAGACGGTAGTCCCATCGGTAAGGCTATACTATGGCAAGACCCTGGGTTTGGGTGGGTGTGTTCGGGTGGCTGTAGTTCGACTACATGGGTCCCTTGTGCCCGATGTCACTCGTCCCACATTCGCCTGACTCGCATGATCTAACCTACTGTCTGACCAACCTTGATTGTTAACCCTGTTTGCTCACACATGTATGGAACCTAGAACACCCTACAACCGTGGTAGCCCATCAATAACCCACTTGAAATTGGTCGACAGCCTCGTGAGCCGGGCATGGTGGAATGGGACACTGTGTCTGAGCTGTCGGCCTATGCTGGGGTACCGCTCCTCCCCGTAGTGACCGCGACCAATCTCTTTCCCTCGGCACTCCTCATGTACTTGAAGTCGGGGATGAGGAACCCGACGGGATCACGGACCGCGGGGTCTCGGCCTCACACGTTGGGGGGTCTTAGCCTCGCAACCAATTTAGGGCGTTGATACGTGGGGTGTACCAGAATCCCCAACCTACTGGATGAAAGGACTTAACTAACAACTCGGTTAACACAATCGCATTGCATCGCATTAGCTAGGGTGGCTACTCGGCAGTCGAGGTTGCTCTGAGGGAGTGTTGACATGCGTGATCGTTAGATGGAGTCACTCGAGGGAAAGTTGTGGCAAGGGCATGCATCATATCATACAGCATGCATGCGCATTAATAAGATTAGTTAGATGTTTATGATTGACTGTTTTTCATTAAGATCATATTATAATTGATGCCTGTGAGAACTTAAGATTAATAGCACCCACTGAGTTGATCACTCACTCTCACTCTGGGACGGTGTTTTAAAACACCAACCAGACCCGTTCATAGATGCAGGTGACTCAGGACTGGAGGAGCCTGGCGAGGCGAGCTTCGACAAGGAGGATGAGTTATCTTATTTTCAGTTGATGGACGGCTCTCCATCGGCTTAATGGGTACGATCGGGATTGTTGAGTAGTGGGCTCAGCCTTATTATTTTTGGGATATAGTATTCTTTTGTTGTTTTGGTTGGGCAACGCCTTGTGCGACCCATTTATATTTTTGGACCTGTATATATGATAGGTTTCTTTCATTTCAGGAGACTTGTGTGGTTATGTTCATGTTCCAGGAAATTTCAGGCTACATAATTAAACCGGATTAAATGCACATTAATAAAAATCAGTTATAAGCGACTCTCAGGAACTTGGGAGTTGAGCGTATGCGTGACCCCTGAATTTCAAGGCGTTACACCACTGAACCTTCACCAAGGGTATGACCTTGGTCCAGAGTACCTGCTCCTTCCGATCAAGGATACGTACTGGCTGCTCAATGTAAGAAGCGTCCTCACGAACCTCCAATGGCTGCCAATCGATAACAGGAAATGTCTGACCCACACTTCCTCAGTATAGAGACATGGAAGACGTTGTAGACGCCAGACAACTAAGATGGTAAGGCAAGCCGATAAGCCACAGCACCAATGCACTCAGTGATCTCGAAAGGTCCAATGAATCTCGGGGCAAGCTTACCCTTCGCTCCAAATCGAACTACGCCCTTCATGAGCGAGACCTTGAGATACACGTGGTCCCCTACATCAAACTCCAAGGGACAACGCCGGCAATCAGCAAAACTCTTCTGTCGGCTCTGAGCTGTGCACATCCTTTGCCTGAGGATATCGATAACCTCTGATGTCTATTGCACAAGCTCGGGACCTAGGAGATGCCGCTCTCCGACCTCGGTCCAACAACTCAGAGATCTACACGGTCTGCCATATAATGCCTCAAAAGGAGTCATGCCAATGGTCGCCTGATAGCTGTTGTTGTATGCGAACTCAGTCAATCACAGATGCTCATCCCAGCTACCCCCGAAGTTAATCACGTAGGCCCGAAGCATATCCTCAAGGATCTAGTTGACCCTCTCGGTCTGGCCATTAGTCTGCGGGTGATACGCGGTACTGAGCTGCAAATCAGTGCTCATCGCTCTCTGAAAGCTCCTCCAGAACTGAGACATGAACCTAAAAGCTCCTCCAGAACTGAGACGTGAACCTCGGGTCTCGGTCAAAAACGATCGAGACTGGAACGCCGTGCAGTCTCACAATCTCCTCGATAAATATCCTTGCAAGCCGGTCCAAAGGCCAAGTCGCATGAATCGTAAGAAAATGTGCCGACTTCGTCAGACGATCAACGACAACCCAGATGGCATCATGACTGCGCTGAGTCCTTAACAAGCCCATAATAAAATCTGTCGACACGTGCTCCCACTTCCATGTCAGGACACTCAACGACTGCAATGGACCAGGGGGTCTCTAACGATCGGCCTTGACACGCTGGCATGTGTCACACTTGGCCACAAAACTAGCAATCTGGCGCTTCATCCCCACCCAAAAATATTGTCTCCTCATATCACAATACATCTTCGTCGAGCCAGGGTGTAAGCCCCGTATCCTATACCGTACCGTTCTTTAGACTTCCGCGGTCTTTCCGGTCGAATTTCGGTAACCTTCAACCCTTAACCGGTATTTACGCGTGACCCTAATTCACATGCCGTCAACCCGAGTCGACTCAACCCAAGATGTGTACCCTAGCGACCACGCCGTCGCCGCGGTTCCGATGCCGTGACTCGCGCGCCAAGGCGATACCCTGGTCGGGAGATGTAGGCCAACGTTCAGTACGAGGAAAACGCCGCGCATTTCAAAACCTGAGAGAATCTCTACGACTTGTCACATCAATCAATCCCATCATATCAAGTACATGTCAAGTACACATCACCTTTCACCCTTTCCCAAGCAAGCCTCAAAAGTCAAAAAGTTCTTACAAGCCCATACCTTTCTTACACCAAAAATCCCAAAAGTGAAAAATCTCTTACACACCCATCACTCACCACATCTATCACTCCATCACCTACCACTCTCTTTCTCCCTTTACAACTCTCTCTCTCATTCATTCTCAAACCACTCTCCCAAGCAAGAGAAAATCCACATGTCCCAAGCCTCTCCAACTCTTCCAAGCAACAAGTGTGGCCCACCTTTTCTACCCTTTCATCTCCCATCTCAACCATCCAAGCCTCATCTCCTCCGTTGGAATCGAAGCTAAGGAGCTAAGGAAGCCTATGGTACAAGAAGAAACCGGTGGGTGATCTTAGATATTTATATTTTGTCTTCTTTTTTTTTGATTTAATGGTCCACATATGTGTGACCCACCTTGATGTATATTTTGTATCAAAGAGGGGCCCATAATGGCGGGGTCCCTCCATCCTTGCCGGTGTTTCTCTCTCTCTCTCTCTCTTGTATTGTGGACCCCACTATGATGTACGATCTACGCCGTCTCATCCGTAGGGCCCACCTTGCTGATCATCTTTGGGTGGGCCTGGATGTACAAATAACAGTTTGATCCAAAAGTTAGGTGGGCCACGTCCCTGTGGGACCCACCATAAGGCTTGTGTTATATCCACACTGTCCAGTGTCCCTGGGACGCTGGACGTGCTAGCAATGAAGTGTGAACTGCTGTGGGTGTACTGTCAGGGTGTGCTGACGGTGGGGTACATGGGACCCACTCCCATCCTCCATCCTTTGGATGGGCTACACCATGATGTAAGTGCTTCATCCAAACCGTCCATTGCACTTGGACGATGAGACCACCATGTGGGGCCTGTTCTCTCCACCCAGATCCATAGCTCAACTGGTAGACTGAGTGAAGATACGTCGTTTCAAACACCGAGGTCATGGTATCGATCGCTTGTGGCGGTGGCTAACATGGAGTGTGTGCTGACATGTGTGTACTGACAAGGGTGTGGGGTGCATGGGACCCACCCACACTGTCCATCTACTCTAATGGGCCACATCATGTTGCATGTGTTTAATCTAGACCGTCCACCATCCCTGGGCCCTCCTTGACGTACGTGGCTGTCCAGGCAGCCGTCCAGAGGCCTGGACGTCACTTGTTATGCAATATATATATATATATAATATTATATGTATATATTATATATATATATATATATATATTATACATATATATTTCATATGAAATGGTGGGCCCTACATGGGACCCACCTCACCCTTTAGGTGCTTAAAAAGCTGCTCAGCAGCAGCTATATCTTATATATATATATATATATATCTTATAAATGCTTTTAATGCATAAAGCTGCTCTTGCAGCTATAATGTATATATATTATTATATATATTATATACGTGGCCCCACCACTAAGTGCTGTACACAACAGCAAGCTTCGTGGGTCTCCCCTTATTTTATCCACGTCATTTACTTGTGGGACCCACCCTTGATGCATGTGTTGCCTCCTAACCGTCCAACCATTTTGAAAGCCTATTTTAGGGCTTGAGGCTAAGAAAGAGTCAAATCTAAGGTTCAAGTGGACCCCACCACAAAAAAAATAGTGGAGAGATGAATGCAAACCATTGAAGTCTTTTTTTTGGACCATAGTAGTATTGGATTAAGGTGATATTTGTTTTTCCTCCCAATCAACCTATGTGACTTTACTAACAGACTAGATGGGAAATAAACTTGATGGTGGGCCTTGGGATTGTAAACGGTGAAAATCATTATCTCCACTACTATTTGTGAAATGGTCCAGATCCTTCAATATGATTCTTTTTTTTGGAATGTATGAGGCCCACCTTGTTATATGTAAGGCCCATTTGATGTATTAGGGGCCCATGGGTTAAAGCCATTGAGATGTATTAGGGCCTATGGGTTGAGGCCCATTTGATGTACATATGGGGCCCAATTGGTGTGGCCCATTTGATACACATAAGACCCATGAGATTAGGCCCATTTGATGTATTCAAGACCCAAGGGGTTATGGCCCATTACAATGTACAAAGGGCCCATTGATGTGGCCCACTTGATGAATATAAGGCCCATATGATATGGCCCATTTGATGTATTTAAGGCCCAATGAGATTACCTATAGTGTTGTTTAAATGTCCACATTATGACTTTTCCTAGGGCCCATTGTTAGGCTCGTACGTGTAATGTGTAGGCCGTCTAGGCCCATCTTTGTTATGAACATCATCCATCCCATATAACATGTTTGTTCCATGATTCATGATCATATGCATCATAAGTATGCTTGATATGAGAAATGACTGATCTTAGCATATGCCTTCGGGCAGATTATTTAGGGGCTCCCGGATAGGTGGTGTTGTCCTACATGAGCGCACGATACGCGCAGGATTGCTGTATGACTGGATAGTGTGATTCATGCATTCACATTGTGTGATATGGTTACTGTACGCCCTAGCGACATCAGGGCCGTAGCCTCCACAGACGTATCGTGGTTGACAGGATTGGATACCAAAAATATTGTTCTACAAGGGGTGCTATAGATATCCCTGGGTGAAAGTCCCTAAACCCTTGTGGTACCAAGAGGTTGCTCCAACGTCTAGACTGAGTGGGTGCATAGGCGACGGTCGCTGTAGATGAGGATGAGGGCACTCAGACAAACGGTGCCCTGTCCCACCACATCTAAAATAAGTCCCTGAAAATGGCTACTGGGGTGGCGCTGAAGGTGCTGCTGGTGCTGTTAGTGCCCTAGTAGGTGGGTGGCTCCTGTACCTTTGTGGCCCTCGATGCTGCTGGGAGCTACTAGAGGGGTTCCTGCCTCTTCCGATTCCAACCCCTCCTCTGATCTCAGTCGCTCTGTGAGTCGGCCCACTCAGTCTCGTAAATCTGGGCTCTCCGTACTATTGCCTGAAAAGTCGGGAGCTCATGCCCAATAACACGACCTCGAAGACCGTAACGTAAGTCGTTCTCGAAACGGCGGGCCTTCCGCCCCTCATCATCAACCATATATGGCGCGAACCTCGATAGTGCTACAAAACGGGCCGCGTACTGCGCCACGGTCATGTCCCCCTGCACCAGAGTCTCGAACTCCAGTGCTCTCTGACGTCGAATGTGGTTAGGAAAGTACTGCTCCTCGAATCGATCGATAAAGTCCTCTCATGTCTAGACATAATCAGGTCCTGCGACGTAGGTAACGGAGGTCCACCAATGCTTGGCCTCGCCCTGAAAAAGAAATACTGCCAACCGAACTCGCTGCTCGGTCATACATGGCATGGTATCGAAGATCTTCTCCACATCGGAGCGTCATCTCTCGGCTACAGTCAGATCTGACTCGCCCTGGAAACTCGGAGGATCGAGCTATCTGAACTCACGAAGAAGGGCGCTCGCGCGCTCCTGCTCTACATGTGCGGGCGAAACAACTGGGCACCTTCCCTTTCCCTGAAGCGCAGCAGTCACAGCCTGCAACATCTGCTGTAGTTGCGAGGCACTCACAGGCACGGTCGGATCCGCACCAGCATCAGGTGGGGGAATGTCATCCTCAGGCAGGGGAGCAGGGATCCATAGCGGTGGAACGGGAGGCGTAGGTGGTAAAGCGAGAGCTGATCGGGTCACTCTCCTACGCGGCATGTCCTATAGGAAGAATAAGGACGCCGATCAACCTTGAGAATCGCACGTTAGGGAATTCAATCGGAAGGTTACGCACTCGGAACCTAAACTCATGCAAACATGTGATGTTGTTCTCTGTTATTCTCAAGCTATGCTTTGATACCAACTTCTGTCACGCCCCAAACTCAGAAACCGGGCTCATAAAATTTTCGATCGCCGAATCCGGCGCCGACAACCTCCGTAGAACCCCATTCTCGGCTCCCGGCACCCATTTACCAGGTTCCGATCCTGGAATCCTACAAGGAGGATTTCTAATATCAATTTGATTCATAATGAGCATAACCATAAGTATAACCCACGAACAATAACCACAAGAACACCACAAAATCCACTAAGATCAAAAACTTTTAAGTACCATGCGTCTGAAGGGAAATATAAGATAATGTAAATAACAGAAACTCCAAAAGCTCGACTGCACGCTCCTGCTGCTAGTATGCTACGGCTATGTCATAGCGTCACCTGCGCATCAAGCGTACATAAGCTTATAGAAAGCTTAGAGGGTGGTGTAAGTGTGTGCACAATATAAGTGTGCTCAGAATGCAAGGTTAGAGTAATGTGGAATCATGGTAATAAGTACATGAATGCAATTAGCCGTACCAAGGCTATGCGGTGTAAGATATGAATGCTATCAGCCATAACACGGCCATGCGATGCGAGATGCAACTCAAGCATGCCAATCCTCATCATATATCAGTACAATTCTCATTCTGTATAATCACTTGGGTTCAGTACACTCCAAATGGCACTGCCGCTCTCTTAGCCGCACGGTCCAAGTGAGCGTAAGAAACCTCACTATCCGCTTGGCCAATAGTCTGTCAATACCTATCTGGCATGTCGATAGTGGACCCATTCACGAGCTGGTCAAACTCAGCCTAGTATTGCCCCCTACTTTCGGGCGAGTAAGGCCACACCCCTTTCCAACCGACCACGACACAGTGGGAGACGCGGCCTCTTGATATTCGGCTCTCGTGCGCTCATATATCCACTCGGTCTCGACGTTGGAGTCATCCTATGGTACCATCGGGTTTAGAGATTTTTACCCAGGGACATCTATGGCGCCCCGATGCTTAGTAACAATATTTTCGGTATCCAATCCAGCCACCCACGATGTGTCTGTGGAGGCTATGACCCTGATGTCGCTAGGGCATACAATAATCATAATCACGTAAATACAAGTACATGAATCACTCTACCAGATATGTAACAAATCCTGCGCATACCGCGCGCTCATGAAGGGCAACTCCGCATATCAGGGAGCCCATAAACAATTTGCCCGAGGTCATATGCTATGATCAGTCACTCCTCATATCAAGCATACATATGATGCATATGATCATGGATCTATACTAAGCATGTTATATAATGATGGGCTCTATGCATAGCGAAGATGGGCCTAGACGGCCTACACACTACAAGTATGGGCCTATCAATGGGCCCTAAGGAGAGTGACAATGCAGACATTTAACCAACATCGCCTTACAATGTAGACATCAAACCAACATTGCTCCCAAGGCACTGCTGTTATAAGGGTCAACACATAAATCATGGTGGAATCACGTTATAATACGCCTTATGTACATCCCATTGGGCCTCGACCCATGGGCCTCCAATACATCAAATGGGCCTCATGTACATGGGTCTTGTATATATCAAGATGGGCCCCAACAGATGCGCCACAACTACATCAAGATCGGCCTAATCACATGGGCCTTATATTCATCAAGTGGGCCCCACCAGTGGGCCTTGGATACATCTCTATGGACCCTCATATGGCAAGTGGGCCACACGTATCTCAAATGGGCCACACTCAATTATAAGTGGTGATAAGGATGCTCCCCATTAAAATTTCTAAGGGTTAAATGGTGGACATTCAAACCCACTATTTTCTATAATGTGGTCCACTTGATCCTAATTCTGCCTTATTTTTAGTCTCAAGCCTTAAATTGATCTTTTAAAAGTGGTTGGATGGCTTGGATGCAACCCATGCATTATGATGGATCCCATAAGGATGAAAAGGATGGATGGCGTAGATGAGGTGCATACCCTATGGTGGGGCCCACACTAATGGAAGGTGTGGATTGCAATACATACATCAATGGGTCCCATGTGGGGCCCACCATAATGTTTATTTTCCACCCAGCCTGTTGACAAGGTTACACAGACATGGGGGCCCACTATAGTGTTTGTTTTCCATCCGACCCGTTGATAAGGTCATTCAGACCTAGGGGCCCACAGTAATGTTTATTTTCCACCCAACCTAGGCCCACTGTAATGTTTATTTTCCACCCAACCTGGGCCCACTATAGTATTTATTTTCCACCCAACCTGGGTCCATTGTACTGTTTATATGACACCCAAACTGTTCATGAGGTCACGTGGACCTAGGGTCCACGGTGATGTTTGTCTGCGATCCAAACTGTTGATAAGGCCACTCAAACCTAGGGCCCACTGCACTGTCTATATGCCATCCAACCTATGGATGAGGTCACACAGACCGAATGAAGAGGAAAAACAAATATCATATCATATCCCAAACTTTTGCAACCCAAGAGGGTTTCAATGGTAGGTGTCCAATCCAACTGTTCCCCATGATGTGGGCCACCTGAGCGCCACATGTGGCTGATTTTTGGGCGGCCCACAGCTGGGAGGAGGGCCCACCAAATGCAAGGTGTTGATGGTCGACACACATCATGGTGGGGTCCACAACTGGGGCCGTGGATCCCAACCCGTCCAGCGTCCACGCAGACGCTACTGCGTTGTCTGCTGCCTCATTGTTGGTTTTTTTTTTGTGTTCTTGACGTTTCTCCTAGGTGGGGCCCACATCAACAAAATCCACTCCATCCACTCGTTCTTATGGCTCAAGACGAGCCAAACGAGTCTAATATCCGTGGTATTTTGGTGTATGGGATCATCAGGTGGATTTTTAACGGTAAAGATCACCATTTTCCAAGATACGACCCACCAGTTAATCTGATTGAGTTCATTTTTTGGCTCAACTCCTAAAATGATCTGAAGAAAAGGATGACGGCTTGGATTGAGTACATACACCAGGGTGGGGCCTGCATTAGTGGCCCACCATTTCCTTCTCTTTTTTTTGGGTTAGCTCGTTAGTACACTCCCATGCCAGTACATGCACTCCATGTTAGCCACCCTACTGTCTTCACGTCCAGCGTCTAGGGACGCTGGACGGTAGAGATATAACACAGGTATCATGGTGGGTCCCACACGGATGACGTGGCCCACCATGCATGTGTGTGTATAGTATATATATAAATATATTACATATATTTTGTCTAAGAGATGAGATCTCCCTAAAATGTGGTGGGTCACTCTGCCTGATGGATGGAGTAGATTTTACATAATTCGGTGGGGCCCATAACATTCTAGGGGAAGGATAAGGAGAGAGAAAGAGGGAGAGAGAGATAGAGAGAGAACAAGAGAGACGGTGAAGGAGAGGAGGGATCCTGCCACTATGGGCCCTCCATTGAAACAACACATACATCAAAATGGGTCCCATCAATAATCGGGCCCTCAAATCATGAAATCAACGGTAGAAACTCAAAGATCACCCACCTCTAGGCCTTCTCCTTGCTCCCTTAGGCTCCTTAGCTCCTATGATCATCCTCCAACGGTGGATGATGGAGTTTCGATAGTGGGGATGAGAGATGAGAGGGTGGGCCACAGTTGGCTTAGGGGAGAGGAGCTTGGACGTATGGAATTCTTGCTTGGGAGAGTGTTTAAGAAAATGAAAGAAAGAGAATAATAAGAGTGATGGATGGAGTGGTGGTTGTAATGAAGAGGTATGGGTGAGTTTGAATTTTGGAAAAAGAGGAATGGGTGGGGAGAGAGGGTTGACTTGTGGAAAAAGAGGGATGGGTTGTTGTACTTGAGGTATGGTTGTACTTGACATTGATTGATTGATTGATTGATGGGACATGTTGTAGAGATTTCCTCTAAAATTCACAACGCGCGGCATTTCTTCGGAACGAACGCTGGCCCACATCTCCTGGCCTAGGCATCGGTTCGGTGCGCGAGTCGCGGCATTGGAACCGCGATGATGGCGCAGTTGCTATGATATAAGTTCTGGTTTAAGCCGACTTTGATATGCGAGACCCGACTTAGGATCGTGCGCAAACGTCGGATACGGGTCGGGAATTGCCAAAATTCAACCGGAAGGACCGCGGAAGCCAACGGAACGGTACGAATTTGGATACGGGCCTTACACTAAACATTAAGAATAAATACAAGCTCCATCTCTTAGCTTAGCTAAGAGATTAGCTACTCATAGCTAACTCAAAAATGAAAGAAAAAATAAAAGATCTATTAGAACCCATGAAGAAATCGAAGTAGAAGAACATTGTCGGCACTCCACTTAGGCCTTCTCTCTCTTTCCAAACCCTAGAAGATTATTTGGAATAGTTTAGAGACTCCTTTAAATAGTTTTGCATCTCAATCGTTCGCACCACCTTAGAAAAGTTCATAAACTACTTTTGAATTTATGCAGTTACCATTGCTTCTATGACACCTTCAATGACATTGAAGCTCCTTCGATGGCACCTTCGATAACATCAAAGTTCCTTCAATGACATCAAAAAATGCATGAATCTATCCAGTAATAAACTAAGAAAATTCATGATTTTCTTGATGTGATCGAAGTGGCTTCGATGAAATCAAAGTTAGCTTCGATGTCATCGAAACTTAGATGGCTTCAAAGTCTATTTCTGTAATTTTTCAGAACTATGTTTTTTTGGCCCTAGAATTTCAGAATATGATTTTTCTGGCCGTGAATTTTTAAGAGTTCCTTTTCCTTAGTTTCTTTACTTCAAACCTCCGATTTCATTCATTCCTCATTTGGTTTCCTTGTATCTTTTTTCATTAATGCCTTTCAAATCTCTAATTCTTCATAATCTTCTTTTTAGCTCTAAATCCATCCTTTAAAATGCATATTCATCTTAGACTTCCGAATCACCTCACATGATAAAAACATATATAATTAAATCAAACTATCAATTAAATGTCAGGAAAACTAATGTAATTCCAGGGTTAAATATGCAATATTTGAGTCTTAACAACCATGACCGAGGGTGGTCATTTACCATCCATTTGATGATATTCTTCAAAATTTTATTGGTCGACTCAGCCTGTCCATTGGCATGAGCGTAATACAATGTAAAATAAACCATCTTGAACATATAAGCATCTGCGAAAACATAGATATGAGGCCCTAAGAATGCAGCCTGTCACCAGTTAGCCAGACCCGACTCTGAATCCCAGGTCATTATTTAATTTTAAACATTCACAACCACATTTAATTAATTTATATATATATATATAGATATATATATATATATATATATATATATATATATATATATATATATATATTATATTTAATATTAATATAATATATATAACTATAACAGTCTAGATTCACCCCTTAAGTTTCTGTTAAACACTTTTTTGGATACAATAGAACGATAATTACAACTATGCTGATGGGTAGATCTTCGCTCCACTTCACCCTGACTACACTCTGAGCCCTAAAACGATGTTATTGTGGGTATGAACATGACAACTCATGTGATCATATCGAACCCAAATGTGAAATTTCTAGATTTATATCAAACGAATAAATAATTAAAGTAATTCCTTTAAAATTCAAAGCTAGAATCAAAATACTAAATATTAAAGATGCTTTGAAGGTCACACTTCGATGAATTTCATAAATAATAAAATTAAATAATCATCATCTCATACAACACCATACCCAAGTAGATGGCCACGTTGAATTAACGTCAACGCACCGGCACCTCGTGGTAAGGGACCCATTTATACGTTAGTTGGTCAGACTACTTTTTCAGTTGTACCCCTGATGTATATCCGCGCACACTATTGTACTCATACACCATACACAAGGAGAGTCTCAAGGATCCATCAGGTTCTAGGGTCTTTCACCTAAGATATATGATTGCCCTACTTACTAGCTTTAGGGTCTCTCACCCAAGGGACACAATTACCTTACTTGCTAACTATAAAATCTTTTATCCAAATGATATGATTGTCCTAATTGCTGATATCATTCTCTTTTTCTTTCATTTTTTTCCTTTTTCCTCCACAATTTCATAATAAATAGAGATGCATGTATATTATGAATGATTCCAAAATTAGAAATGAAGCGATTCAATAAATCATATTTCCCTACAATAATATAAGTTTTATACAAAATTTGTAAAAATTCAATGTTGTTAAAATTTAGTCATTAAAAATGTCTGAAAAATCAGGTTGTTTTCTGTAACAGACTGTAAATTTTCTATTTTCTTAAGGTACGGGATGTATTTCATAACAGTATGGAAATTTATGCCAAAGCCTCCTGACTTGTTGAAAATTATATTTAAGTCACGAAATTCTGATTTTTTTAATTAATTCAATTATATTTATCGAAATAACTAATTATTTTATTAAAAAAATTTAATTTCTCTTTGATAATTTATTGAGAATGTCTATCTAGGTTTAATCATTAAATTAATTTAAATTTAAATTTAAACCAAAAATTTTAAACTAAAAGGAGAAAATTTATACGTTTTAAATTTAATATTATACTTTATTAAAATTTCAATCTAATAAAGTTTTAAAAATATATTAATCACTAAAATTTCAAATATAAAAATCTAACCAATTTAGTTTTAATTCCAAAATTTTAAAAATTTTCCTAAACTTGAGTTCATTTAAAATTTTAAATTAATTAGCTCTTTAAAATTTTAGAATTAAAATTTAGATTTTAATCTTTACAGAAAAAAAATTACACTAATTCCATAAATTCATAAAATTAACAATGTAATTAAATTATTATTTAATAATTTAAGTTAAACTATCTTATATTAAATTAAAATTTTAATCTAATTGTTTCAGAATGGTATGGTCTAGGGTACGGGTCTTACATTTTGTATCTAAATTTAGTAAGTTAAATAAAATTATTAATTTGGACTTTAGATATTATTATTTTTAGATATTCAAATTTTACTTTTTTTTCATAATTATAATTAATTATACGTATTATAAATTATTGGAATTTAAATTTTGGGTTACTTTGTAACATGAATTTTTATTTTAAATAATTTGGATCAATTACACGGTTAAATTTAATAATTAATGTAATCATTAATTAAGAATATTTTGGAATTAATTTAAATTTACTAATTTAAATAAATTCATTACTTCACAAATTAATATATTAAAATATATAATCTAGAATTTCCATTTATTCCAAATAGATTAATATGATCATTATATTTTCATATTCTCATCAACAAAATGTATTTAGCAAATAAATATGAATTTCTTAAAAAATTTAAAAGGAAAATAAAAAGATCTAAAATACATATATAAATAAACAAGTATCTAAAAAGTTTACACTTACAATTGGATCACCCACTTAATCATAGGTTGTAGAATACGCTCAAACTCAACATCCAAAGCCCCGTCGTTACACGCTAGACCCACGCTCAACCTTACCACTACACCCACGAGTTCTCTATCTTCCGCTTCTTTTCTTTTCTTTTTTTACTTTTTTTCCTCTCAAACTAATGGTAGAAAATCAAAACCCTACCACTATAAGGATCATGGATGTTCTGTTGATAAGCCTTTTCTTCTTATACTTCAACAAACTGCCACCTTCCTAAACTCACACACGCCTGTATGGTTTATCTACTCATAATGCATATACAATTTATGGTGGTTTGGTATTTAAACTTGATGGGTTGATGGACAGTTGAGGGTCACCAAAGTAAATGGATTAGATTAAAAAGATGGGTGGTTGGGACGCTCGACAAAACGGACAAATGGGCCTCGTGATGCATGATTGGTGGATAGATTTTGATGGTTGCCTTGGGTTTAGCCTATTGGATTGGTGGGGTAGTGGGTGGATGAGATGGATAGTTGATGTTGGATGATGGACGGTTGAATGATTGATCTTAATTGAAGGTCTAGATTTCTAGTGGGATACAAACCTCGGTTGCATGGCAGTTTGAAATTGAAATCATGGTAATGGTTTTTTTGGCTACGTGTGTTTGTTGGTTTTGGATCTATATTCTTGGCAATGGATAACAGGTTTCAATTGGGGCATCTGATTGACGATTCAAATTAATGGATTGAAGATTCCTGACGCATCACAATAGAAGTTAGAGAAGAAACAGGAGAAGAAATCAGAAAAGAGAAAAAAGAAGACGGGGAGGCTGGCGAGTGGTATGCTTGCGGAAGCTTTCTTAGGATCTTTCTACAATTGAAAAATTAGGTGAGGTCCACCATTACAGACGGTTTGGATTAGATGTGGGTTTCATTGACATTGTTGATGGCGATGTCACTACGCCAAAATCGTGAATTTGCAATGGACCAAATCCATCGTAAAACCAAATAAACGACGGATTTCGTCCGTCGCTTGGTCTATCACTGTTTACCGAGTCATTTTTCTTTTTCAGTGGATAAAATCCGTTGTTTAATTGGCGACGGATAAGATCCGTCGCTGAAATTCAGAAAAAACCACCAACCAATCCACACGATTGTTTAATAAGAATCCTATTCACAAAATTGCTAACAACTCAATTCAATAAAGAGGAAATGGCCTATGGGGCCAACCCAAACAGTAGTTCCCATATTTCAAGTTGGACATGAAACATGGAATTACGGAGAGGGTTTGGTTGTCGCTACGTCTCACCTCCACTATGGTCTACACACAAATGGTTGACGGAACATAATACATGCCTCGATCCCATCATACAAAGAATCAATCGCCCTCCATCGGTTTGTATGGTGCTCCCGGCCATTCGAATTACTGCATGAAACATTCTTGTCTGAGAAATCATCCATGTTAAAAATCAGATTAACTAACACTAGTCTGCCTCAAAAACAGTTGAAATTCCATTATTGCCATTTTCACAACAACACTTCTCATAACATATTATTTGTTTCAACCATACCTGCATTGCCAGCTTATTGCCTACTTGTGATCCTCCATTGATGGCATTAAATGCAGGCACGGGCAGAACTAGAGTTTTGTTCCCAACAAGGTTGGCAATGTACTGCATGACAGAGGGTGTGACTTGACATACTTTTTGTATGTTCTGAACCTCCCCAGTGCTCATGGAGCCAATAGGCCTGCCAATAGTGAAGACATGCTTCCTTCAATCTGCAAATAGTGAAGACATACTTTTTGTATTTTCTGATCATACGAAAAGAGACTTCCTGAGCTGCACCAGGGCATGATCTGAACCTCCACAGTGCTCATGGAGCCGATAGGCCTGCCATAAACTTCAGAGGACGGTCATACTTGTAGCTCCTCCCTGCATTGAAATCATAATTCGACTCAATAAAATTGATGGCTATGCTTTTTTCTTCTAAATGTTTTAAAAACTGGAATTTAGTGAAGCATAGTAGACAACTGGCAAGTTTTGTGGTTAAAATAACCTTAGAAAACCATATTTCTAGTGTTTTGGATGTCAAGCCATCAGATCACCCCAACTTTCTACCTAAACAATCCAATTCAGCAAGAATATGCTGATACAGTCACCTGATGTGATTTCCATTTTCAATGAGTTAGTCAATTTTTATTTTTATTTTAATATGAAAAGTAAAAATGAGAAATCCTAGTTGGTTTACGCATAAAAACTTCTTTGAATATGTCTTTTTGAGAGGAATGATCATATATATAACCATAGAATGCCCAAACGAAGCATGTCCTGTTGTGATTCCTGCTTTGCATAGAATCTGTTAAGGACACCCAAGCTGTCAAAGAGGTGGGTCCCATCCTGAAGATCAGTTGGCCCACACCATCAGAATGAACAGTTGGTGATCTGATATAATCTAAAGGTATGAAATCAACCTGAATTTTGTGCCAGGAAACACAGAAAGAGCCCACCTTGTGTATGGCTTGGATGTCCTACACATTTGGCACGTTAGTGGAGAGATGGTGCAGATTGGTAAGCTTACCATGGTATGGTTGTAAATGACTATTCCTCTTATTTTACACTTGCTACTTATTCACTCTCATTTGTGCCTTTTTTCTTGACAGAAGTTACATATAGATCGACAAATCCGTAGTGTGGAAGAAAGATAGCCCTCTAGCAAGTGAAATCCTCTTTCATTGTTTCATTAGACTGATGTTCGATTTCACATTTCCTCAGTTCCAAACCATAACTTTAATTGTGAATTTTGTACCCTTGACCTCAATGTAAAATGCTCGATGTCATCACTTCTAGGGGAGGTGTCAACTACAGTCTGCAACTCTTCTAATTTATTAGATAACTTTGGTTTGCAATAATGATTATCATCAGCTTAGCCTTTTCCCAGATATTTGGTGTTGGCTTCACCCACCAATGCATATCTTTTGGCTTCTAATAATAAACTAAAAAAATATCAAAAATTTCCCACTTCCCATCAAGTCTCACGGCACTGCTTTACATTTTAAATATTGACTTTTTCCAACTTTTCAGCATTTCCTACTGCGCTAATTTACATTTTTCATCATTTCAACAGATTCACCAAATTACGATTTTTCTGGAATGTCTGGTGAACAGACCTCTGCTTCAGGCCATTTCAGGGCAATTGACTAATCCAGCCACCTCATGAGTTCGATTGCCAGTCTGATTTGTGAAATCTTTTATAAAAAATACCAACCTGTAATTAAAACACAGACTGTACCTTGAATGAAACAAAGATTTCCAACTCTCTCAGTTGTTGGGGATTATTCATGACAAGAATATGATGCTCCTTTGCATATAACTCTAGAAGATCCTTAACCTGTTTGGAAAACAATGCATTAAGAGTGAACCTGAATTGTTGTTGTGGTTGATGGTTTGCATATAAATGTATTCAAGCTAGATCATCCCACTCTCAGCCCCCAATCTAGTTTGAACATTGAGAAATTAGAAGGAACGATCACATACACCCACAATCGACAGAATGGTACTATCAACCTTAACACAAATGCCAGGTGTTAAGTGTGTACAACATCCAAGCCATGAAACAGGTGTGCCAAGAAGATCATCTGGCATAAAAACTTACATGAGTTCACTCACAGGCAAGCCACAATATGTTGAATTGGATCATCAGCAGACACGAGTTAAATAGTCCACTGTTTTCCCTATGGTGCACTGACCTGATTTGAATGACATAATCTTCATGGTTGGGGCCCATTTTTTCAATGCTTTGATTTGACCCACATTTGACATGGCATGCATGTCCTGCATGGACAGTAACTTACCAACCATTGAGGCATATGTTATCACTAGTAACATAACAATGCCCAAAAACTCAAGACAAATAGTATCCAACATATGCTAGAAAATGTAAGACAGATACCATATGACTGGAACTCTCCCCACCAAGATAATCAATTACAATGATCAGGTTGAAAGGTAACTCAAGGAGCTCATACAGATGGCAGGAAGCAATAACAAGACAACCAGTTCCAGAATGATATATTATCTTTTTCTATATTTCCTTCTTTTCTCAAATCCAAAAGCGGATGGAAAATTGGATACTTTAAATTCCGAATTCGTCTTTAAAAAAAAAAAAAAAAATCTTTCAATGTATAATGGTAATGTCTCCTAATTTTTTGTTTTAATAGATGTCAGACCTATTAAGATGAGCTAATCCCTCTTAAACTAATCGTTTGATGAACTTTCAAAACAACTGATGAGTAAGTTGTGCTAATTGAAAAATCTGCTCAAAAAAATCACACATGAATTCTTACAATGCAAGTCAAATGTGAAGCAAAATCACAGCGTGTGCTGTGCTTCAACGGGCTCATGCAAAGAAATGCAATTTGTCGAGAGCGAGCAACGTAGTAACCAGAAGAACCAGGTCTAATGCAAGAACTGGAACAGAGAAACCTATATAAGCACCAATGACAGGTTGAGGCAAGTTATAAAAATAAAAATAGAAAATTTAAAAACCACCATCTTTAACAAGTTGACTTTACCTGTGTTTTCAGTCTCATCCACACTTAGAATAAGACAAACTGCTTCAGTTGCAGCATTTATAGCATTAATCTGTAAAAGATGGTTTCCATGGTCAGTAGTTAATAGTGAAATTAAGTTACCAGTTAACAAATTGAATGTGAGATTGACCGTACCTTTACATTCAATTCATGTCAAGCCAAACAGTGTTTGCAATCCCAATTGGGCAGATTGTTCCACAGCTTCAATATTTGTCCTTATTTGTTGTCCTGAAAATAATATCCACAGCTAAAAATCCAGTCACAAGACTCACAACCATGACTTGTGATGCTGTTTTTCAAAGATGAAGAGTGATTAAGGGTAATCAGCTGGGAAAATAATACAGAAAGAAGAGATTAACATGACAGCGGGTTCAGAAAGCATGCAATATATTAAGAAATTGTTTCATGAAGAGGCCATATGCTACAACAAAAAAGTCAAGGCAGATTGGTTTTGAAGAAATGGAGCTGTCCATGTAATAGGATCTGAAGAAAAGAATATAAAAGGAAAAAAAAAAAAAGTAGATTATCAAAAGCATAAGACAGTTCAATAGAGATATTGACTGACGTAATAGGTGCTGGTGACAATTTTGAAGCATGATAAAAAATAAAAATAAAAAATGCAATAAAACTAAATGAAGTAAATGAAGGATAAGAAATATGACGAGGAAAAAGAGTACCAGATACGTAATTCATAAACTTTGATTTCTGTTCACAGTTGTACTGCTCAATCTTAGATTCCTTTCTCATCTAAACATGCCGAGCCCAGACCATTAGGAGAAGAAATGAAAAAAAGGAAAAAAAGAAAAAAGAAGAAGGTACTCCTCAATCATTCTTGTACAATTAGACTAGTGTCAAAAGCCATGCAAACCTTCAGCTCTGTATACTAATCATGAAGCTTGGAGTAAAGCAACTGCATCTCCATCTACATCGGAAATTAGAAGACCTTTGTAAAAAATAAAATTAAATTAGAATTTAGAATAAAAATTAAGCAGGTGAATACCGTCACAAGAATGCATGTAGCATGCAACCGCTATGATACCTATACACTTGTACAGATCTAGAGTAGTTGCACCCAAACTATACAGTATGGGTAGGAATACAGGATATGGCATGGGTATGGCTATAGCAACATGCTGCTATATTTAAAATTGTGCAGTCTTCATATCCACATCCATGTCAAGGTATGATAATGCATCCATATGGGTATGTCATTCTGAAAGGAAAAGGAGAAAACAGGCTCCCATGAACAGTCGCAATCATACTTTCCAAACAGGACCCAGTCCTAGAGCCCGTCCTAGTTCTCAACCTAGGAACCACCCAACTGTGCACAATACCTATCATAAACAGACTTCAGAATCTGCATACTCTGAAACAACCTTAAACACCCATCTCTGTCCACAGTACAAACTACAGCCCCATTCCTTCCCCAACTTCAACCCTATTACACATCCAACCTCAAAATCTGTCCCAAACAGACCCTCAATCAGTTCTTAAATTAGCCAACTTCCAACCTATAACCTGCAGAGCAATTACCATCACCTTTTGAATTTAAAATGGCTTTGTCCAATTGCAACCCAATAACAATCCACCAAATTTCCAAAATTTGCCCATATTCCAGTCAAATCTTTGCCCCCATCTAGTTCCAAAATTAAATGCACACACATAGTTGGACATCTTTTAGTCCTAGGATGGAAGGGGAAGATCAAAACAAGCTTTGGAGGAAGATGATGCAGCAGATGCAAGTGGTAACAGAACAGATAGGTGCTATGAATAGTATGACAGATCCTATGACAGGTTGAGTGGATGATCTAACAGAACAGATGATTGTTATGAAGGATAGTAAGAAAGGAAACTCCAATCCATGTATAATGGAGTATCTAAGAAACATCTCAATCTAGAGGGACAAGTCAAAATAAGTAGTGTATCTTAGATGCGAATAAGATCCAGGCCATCCATCAGGTGAGCACCTCACTTAGATGCCCCAGGCCAAAACCAAGCAGATCCATTCATCAACTGGACAGTGCATGTATGAAATCAAATACCAGTTTAAAGGCATCCCACAATGGTATTGAAAAATTGTTACTTCATAGCTGTATGCCTGTATCAGCAGCTATAGAAAGTAAATGGTCACCATTGTTTTGCAATAGGGGGGCGTATCAGTCCACTATGAAAGTAAATGGTCACCATCTTAGCGGTCCAAGTCCGGAGGTGTAAACAAGGCGCAACAATAATTGGTGTTTTACAATGGTGGATGGGATAGTACCTGACATGTCAACAATCAACAAATAAGAAGGCTGAAAATAAGGATGATAATAGCAATGGGGAGTCATTTGATACTCTGGAAAAGTATGAATCCTGATATATTGAAATATGAAAATTGCATGCATGGCATATATCAACTCAAATTAAACCAACTGCATTGTGGAATCCACTGTAACCAAGTCACTATCCCAAAATGAAATTGGCTTGAACCAACATGCCCTGTTAACTCCTGGAGGCTTGTTGAAATAGGACAGTTGGATACTTCTTTAATTTCAAGTGTTTAATAAATGTCCACCATTCCCATCACAATATGGCAGGCATGATAAACTGAAAAGGTGCAGGAAAAAAAAAAACTAATATCAATCAGAATTAACACACATGAACCTTGAGTAGAAGATATGCATTTGTAAAAGTGGGGCTTGTGAAACTAATGAACAGTAATGTGGGTAAGGGATTCTCAAAGATTTTGCTGTTTGGAAGGTCAATAAGAATCCAACATCTGGCCCTTTCCCCCCATGAATGTGGACTCTTGCTTTATTTTTTGCTAACCTCCTATTTTCAGGTCAAAGATCCAAGGGTTGGTATTGTTCCAGCAGGGGATATTGGGCAATACCCAACCCATGGTGGGATCCATCAGTCTGGACCACCAGCACATGGGTCCCACTTGTAAGATCTCTAGTTGTGGCGCTTTTGACAGCATGGATCTTGGGCAGTTAGGAATTGGAATCCAGGATTCTCAATCCAAATCATGTTTGGCAAACCCCAAAATCCTGGATTTCAAATCATGTTTGGCAAACCCCAAAATAGCCCCTTTCAAGATCCATGAGAAAAGGTGGGGGTGCAATCGGTATTGAGATTCAAATCCCTAAATCCCTAAATCCCTAAATCGGTATTGAGATTGAGAGAGATATAGAGAGAGAGAGAGAGAGAGAGAGAGAGAGAGAGAGAGACATACCTCACGGTCGCGAATGAGCTAGCCTTCAACCGAGCTTCAGCGAGAGAGAGAGAGAGAGAGAGAGAGAGAGGGCATGCGTGGGTAGGGCGTTCGGCAACGGTAGATCTGTGGTAGAGAGAGAGAGAGAGAGAGAGAGAGGATAGGGTGCGGCAGAGATAGCGGTAGAGGAGACGCTGGAATTACGGCAATCTCTCTTAACGCCCTAGTTCCCTCTGACGTCACCAAGTTCTGTGGCCCCACTATGATGTATGTGTTATATCCACACCGTCCATACATTTTGAGATATCATTTTAAGTCATGAGCCAAAGAATGAGGCAGATAAAAATCTGTAGTGGACCACACCACAGAAAACAGCGGGGAGAGTGATTCCCACCGTTGAAACTATCCTAAGGCCCATCTGAATGTTTATTTGAAATCCAACCTGTTCAAAAGTTAAAAAAGACATGAAATAAGGGAAACATAAATATCAGCTTAATCTAAAACTTTGGTGACCTTTAGAAGTTTTTAATGGTGGGTATCACTGTCTCACTGTTTTCTCTGCGGGTCTACCAGAGCTTTGGATTTAACTCATTCTTTGGATATTGCCCTAAAATGATCTCTCCAAATGGATGGAAAGTGTGGATACAAAATATACATCATGGTGGGGCCCACAGAACTTGCTGACGTGACTTCGGTAGCTAGACTAGCTACACCCCCCCCCCCCCCCCCCCTAACACTAGCCCTGTGGCTGGTGGCCGGTGCTCTGTGGGCCCAACGATGATGTATGTATTTCACCTATTACGTTCATCCATTTGATCTCAGGTGGACGACATCACATGAAAATATTGTGCTCCGTGGGCCCCACGATAATATTATTTTAGGGATTTATTCCAAAAATGAGAGGTATATAAATCACAGGTGGACCACACCACATGAAAATAATAGTGATGGAATATCCATCATTAAAATCCTCCTAAGGCCCGCTGTACTGTTTATTTGACATTCAATCTGTTTATTAGGTCATACAGGCATAGATGAAGGGGGAAAACAAAAATCATCTCCATCCAAAACTTCTATGGCCCCCAAAATGTTTTTAATGGTTGACGCTCATTCAACACTTTTTCCTATAATGTAGTCCATTTTAGATTAGGATATACCTCATTTTTTGTCTCATGCCGTAACATGATCTTTAAAAATAGATGGACAACATGGATGAAACACATACATCATGGTTGGGCCGATAGAACACCGACCACCAGCCATTGGCTAGTGTCAAGTGGAGTAATCAATCCGTTCCCCTTATTTATGGTGTGGTCCATTTAATCTTTGGATATGATTTATTTTTGGATAATTCTCTAAAACGATCTCAAAAAATGGATGGACAGTGTGGGTTGATCCCAAATTTTCAATAAATCCAAAACTCAAGTGGACCATGCCACACGAAACAGTGTGGAATAATGATTTCCACCGTTAACACCTTCCTTGGGCCCACAATAATATTTATTTGCCATCCAACCTGTTCATAATATCAAAAGGATATGAATGAAGAGAAAACACAAACATTAGCTTGATCCAAAACCTCTATGGCCTCCAAGAATTTTTCAATGGTAGAGGTTCAATCACACTATTTCCTGTGGTGTGGTCCACTTGAGCTTTGGATATGCTTCCTTTTTATTCTTTGGACCTCAAATTATCTGTTAACATGGATGAACGGAGTGGATAAAATAAATAAATAATGGTGGACCCCACAGAGTTTACTCTGGTAAGGGTAATGAGCAACTCACCTAAATGTAGTGGAGAGGAGTTTCCTTAAAACATTCATAATCATATATTGGGCCTGCCTAAATGTGATTCACATATCCAACCCACTCATTATGTGTGTCCCACTTGGATGAGGGGTCAGACTAAGTTTCAGCCACTAATGTGGGCCCCACCAAGTGCTTTTATATTTTTTAGAATGCTTCACATGGTTTTAGATGGTATGGCCCACCTGAGTTTCATATACAGATGATTTTTGAGATATCTCATAACCTAAAGGGGACACATCAAATGCACGGTGTTGATGTTCGACACACATCATGATGGGGCCCACAAAACTTACTAATATCAATTCTTAGGTTCTCGCAAGGTCAATAGGTTGGGTCACATATTTGACCAGAATATTTGGCCCATTTTATATGCCTGGTCCATTCACTCTAATTTACTGATCAATACCCTCAATTTGACTAGTTACTCGCTCCGATCAAACTACATATGAGAAAGATATTGGATATACAAGATTGATCAATAATTTGAGTAAATTTTGATTTAAACATCTAAAGTTATTTACTCTTTAATCTGGACTAATTAGATTGTCCAAAAATGGTTTAAGGTTCAATTAGTAGATGTGCCTAATAACTTATTAAAATATATATTTTTTTTCACAAATAAATTTCAATTTCCATTTAAAAATAACATTTTTTTTCCAAATTTATATTTTTTTACACATAATTTTTCTTTGAAATTTTTTAACAAAATATCATTTTTATCATAAAATATTTCAAAAAAATTAAAATACAAATTCTGAATTTTTATTTTCAAAATCTCAAAAAATTTCTCAAATTTTAATTTTTTTTCCCAAAAATTCCAAAATGCCGATTTTTTTTCCTTCAAAAGCATAATTTTATTTTCAATTTTTCAATTTTATTTTTTAAAATGATATATATTTTTTCAAAATCTCAGTGTTTTTATAAATAACTTTTTCTTTTAATTTCAAATTTTGAACATTTTCAATTATTTTTCAAAATCACAAAATTTTTCAACTTATTTATTTTTCATTTCAAAATGTTTGTTTTTTGATAAAGTATCGATTTTTTAATATCATTTTATTTTAAAATTTTCAATTCTTTTTCACTTTTCCATTTTTTTAAAAGCATTTTATTCGAACTTGTCAATTTTTATTGAACTAAACAATTGTTTTTTATTTTTCAAATTTCAAACTCTCATTTTCTTTTTTAAAATATTTTCATTTTTCAACATTGTGAAAATTTTCACATTTTTAAAAATATTTTTAATTTTCTTTTTCAGGATATTATTTTTTCTCAAAATCAAATGCTTTTTTTTTCAAATTTATCAACTTTATTAAATATTCTTTTTGTTCCCACAAAATAAATTTTTATTAAATCACGATTTTTATTTTTTCAAAATCAAATCTTTTTCTCAAACATTGTTAAATTTTTTTAACTTCTCAATATTCTTTTTCATGTGATATTACAAATCATTTAAATATTAGTTTTAAATTAAAAAATAAAAATAAAAATTCCACTCATTTGTCATAAAAACAAAATAAATTTTCCTTTTGCATTCAATCAATTGTTAAAAAATAATCTTAGATACAAATATGTATAATTAAACCACCGAAATTCTATTAAAAAACAATTATTAGACTACAAAAAAAAAAAAAAAACTTAATTTTCCACCATATTCATAAAAAAATGAAGAAAAAAATAATGTCAAGGCAAAAGTCCTTTTACGACGGACCTTGATCCGTCGCAAAAGCAACTGAAAAGCGCACCATTTGGTGTTTTGGGCGGGAATTTGCAACTGTTCATTTTCCGTCGCCAAATCAAAATTTGCGACGAATTTCGTCCGTCGCCTAGTTACGATGGACAAAAATCCGTCGTAAATCAGATTTTAGCAACAGATTTTGGTCCGTCACTAAATTCCGCGACATTCGGACTACGGATATTTAAGAAAGACAAGCTTAGCGACGGACTTTTTCCGTTAGCGACGAATTAAACCTATTGTTAAACCAAGAGATTTGTGCAACGAACAAAGTCCGTCGCAAAAATACGTCGCAAATTGGCCATTTTGGCTTAGTAGGTCGAAATCCACACCACTACAATGTATCGAAGAAGGAAAGAACGTGGAGTGGTGGTTTCTGCCCCTCAGCCACACATTATTGGAGACGATAATGTGCACTGCTCAAGCTCTTTTTCTTTTTTTTTTATTCAGATCAGCAGGCCTAGTACTAAGATGTTTGTGAGAAATCCATCCTGTTCATCTGGTTTGCCAAATCATGCTAGCACATGGATCCAAAAATGATGTATATCCAATACTTCAGTGGGCCCCTAACTGAAATCAAGAGGTGAGGGAAATGCCCACCGTTTAAACCTCCATGGCACGTGTGGAGTGTGGGGAATTTGGATGGTCTAGGGTGAATGATCAGCTGGTGCCTTGTTGGATGGTTTAAAATTAATGTAAGGTGAGCAGATTTGAAACTCAATTGGGTTCTGTACCAATGGCACTTGAATTGTCATCATGTTGGCTAGATGGTCTAACTTGATTATTTGAACAGCGATATTAGTGGACAACTAAGAAGTGAGGTTTGATAGATGGTTTGAATTTTGAGTTTTTTACGAATGGATGGTCGAAGCTTGGGCCGTTTGATTTTGAGTGGGGCCGGTCT
The DNA here is from genome assembly GCF_029962835.1 of Magnolia sinica. Classification (NCBI taxonomy): domain Eukaryota; kingdom Viridiplantae; phylum Streptophyta; class Magnoliopsida; order Magnoliales; family Magnoliaceae; genus Magnolia; species Magnolia sinica. The sequence continues at coordinate 25,115,446 of NC_080575.1, forward strand.
CAAAATTTTGGTTGATATTTGTATAATTTGAGTGGTTAGATTTTGCAATGGGATAGGTAGATAGAATTTGGATGATTTAAATCATGGGCTAGAGTTGTGGCCCCACATCCCCTTGCACATAACTTTTCTTTCATGGTTATTATTTTATTTTATTTTATTTTATTTTATTAAGTTTGTTGAGAGCTAATGTCAGTGGACAGAATTCAAGGATGTTGGATTTCCTTCTCAACTCCTCTAGCATACAGATTTAAATCATGTATAGTTCGAGATTGGACCGTTCAATTAGGGTAAAACTTGACGCCCCACCTCAGCTTGCCGTGCCCTATCCAATTCAAATATTGATCTATGATCCTTAACAGTGGTCAGAAATAAATTTCAACAGTATCATTTTTATGTGTGGTCATATGTGACACGCATAGGTATCTCACATGAAAACTAATAGTTGGATTAAAATTTCACCATATGATCTATGAAATTGATGGTTTACTTTGGTATTTAGGTCATCTACTTGGAGGATATAAGTGTTATGTACAGTTAGATGATTGGATGAGGTAAAATAATTAGACAGCTAGAAACCTAATCATATCGATGGGTGAATGAACAATCATTTTTACGAATGAATAAATCGAAAGTGGGTTGAGATGGATTAGTCTGATGGTTCACTGAATGAACGACTTAGATTATTGATCAGGTGACTAAACCTATGATTATTAGAGGTATACACGAACCGAGCTAGCTCGATTAGCTCGTTCGACTTGACTTGAAAAAGCTCGATTCGACTCGGTTCGAAGCTAAGTTCGAGCCGAGTCGAGTTGATTTTTTTAGTTCGAAACTGAGTTCGAGTCGAGTTCGGGATGACCCCAGCTCGACTCAACTCAGATCGAACCCAGCTCGAATCGAACCAGTTCGATGACTTGGTTACTTTAATATTGATGTTGCTCACCAAGTGTTTGATGCAATGCCTCAAATAAGTGTCATTGGCGGCAAGGAAGGTATAAATATGAAACCAACACCCTTTTTTTCTTGATTTTTATGTTGCTTAGAAGGTGTTTGATAAAATACCTGTAAAACCATTGTTGTAGTCTCAAATACAGTGAGATTTTGAAGGTGTAGTCTAGGTGTTTGTGGAAATGCTACAATGACGAACTCGGCTCGATTTTGGCTCGAACTCGGCTAGAACTGGCCCGAGATGCTGACCGAACCAAGCCAAGCTGGCCAATCAGGCTTGAGGACCGAGCCGAGCTGAGTTCGAGCTGAGGTCAGCTAGTGGCCGAGCCGAGTCAAGTTGAGGCCATCTCGACTCGATTCGACTCGATGTACACCCCTAATGATTATACAAATGGATGGACAAGCGGTTAGTCACGTATTTTGATCACCTAATGGTGGATGATCGAGTGAGTTTAAGGTGTGCTTAACTGTTAGAATTGGGTGAATTTATGAATGAACGGTCAATTTTGAGTGCATTAGAGGCAAAAGTGAACATATATATATATATATATATATATATATATATATATATATATATATATATATATATATATATATATATATATATATATATATATATATATACACAGAGAGAGAGAGAGTCATGCTCCCCTGCGCACGCTAAAAGTAAGAAGATGAGCACACATATCAATGGCCACTCCTTGTAAAAATTTATGGATGTGAATATGCATGAATGCATGGGTGAATGGATGGATTTATGCATGTATGCTTAAATCAATGTAGTATGCATGCATGCACGTGTATGGATGCACTCCAAAATCTTGGGTTGTTACAACTCCTTTATCCATTATAATAGTATCAGGAATGTCAAACTGATGTATAATGTGTTCCTTGATGAAATCTATGACTTCCACCTCGTCAACTCCTTCTAGTGGTTGTGCTTCTACCCACTTTGTAAAATAATTGGTCATCATAACGATGAAGCTATGTGCTTTGAGGATGGTAAGTAGATTTTGCCGAAAATATCTATGTTTTAACCTCGGAATGGCTATGGCTTCACAATCGAGTAAAATTTTGATGTGAGCACATATTGCAATGGCCACCCTTTCACATACTTCATGCAATCTTTCCAAACGGTCGACCAATAATAGTCATGCTTCCACATCAATTAGCGCATCTTTTAGCCAGCTTGGTGGGCTCAACGGATACCTTCATATACTTCTCCCATGACGATCATGGCCTTGTCCTTTTCTAAACATTTAAGTAATCGGCAATCAACTCCCTTTTTGTATAGTTTTCATCTAAGATCAAGTAGTGTGGCGCAATCCTTCTGATAGTTTGGTTGGTTCTGGTACTTGGCCTCATTAAGTATGGATAGTGAGAAGTCTTCTTGTAACATCCCGAATTTTCATAGCCAGAGTTTATACTTGTGTCCTTGAAAACCGGGTGTTAATAATGTATAAATTTGATGCTTCAAAAACGCACCTTATTTTTTCATCATAATTACATTCGGTTACATTCATAAAGGTAATCAATCACGAGAATAAAATCAACTACATTTATTATTTCATTAGAATAAAAGAATTCAACAAATTATCAAATGTCCTCTCAATGGGAGCTTATTACATTATCAAGTTCGCAACGGAAATATAAAATTAAATCATGAAATTATCTTCTTATTCATTTAGTATAATCTTCCATAGGGAGATGGTTCTCTAGATCTTCAATTTGTGCATCACCTGCATCATTTGTATAGTTGGAGAGGGTCAACCCCCACTCATAGGAATGGTTATCTTTTAAGATTAAGAATAATTTAAGAGATTCATAAAGGTAATGTAAGGGTTCTGATACATCTCGTACTCCACTACTACGAGGGGTATCAGCATGCGCAAACAACCTACATGAGATGCATGCCTAGCAAAGTATGTGCGGCTCATCATACGTAGTGATCATCACAATGTGGAATGTAATTCATAGAAAACTCGACTCGACCCGCGTTCTCACACTACGGATAGTCGCCGGTATGTCCAATGCTACCGTGGATATATGTAAGACCCATATCCTAGCCTGTACTGTTCTGTAGGCTTCCGCAGTCATCCCGGTCAAATTTCGGCGACCCGCGATCGGTTATCGGTGTTTGCGCGTGACCCTGAGGCGTGTCTCGTATATTTGAGTCGGCTTGACCCGAGACTTGTACTAGTGCGACCGCGCCGTCGCCGCGATTCCGATGCCGTGTCTTGTACGCCGATGCGGTACCCTGGCCAGGAGATGTGGGCCCGCGTTCAGTTCGAGAATGAATGCCGTGCGTTGTAATCCCTAGAAAATATCATATCAATCACATCAATCAAGTACACATCACTCTCATCACTCACACCCATCCCCAAGTACAACCACTCCCCTTAAAGTCAACTCTCTCCCTTACACAAGTACACCCATCACCTCACTCACCCATCCCATCCTCTCTCTCTCTCTCTCTCTTATTTTCTTCATTTTTCAAGCAACCATGAGACTCCAATGTCCAAACCTCCATATGAGAAGCCATGTGTGGCCCACCTTCCTACTTTCCATCTCCACCATCCAAAGTCCATCTCAACCGTCGGAATCTTTCCTTGGAGCTTTAAATCGTGTTGGCGGAAGAAGTCTAAGAAGATCTTAAGGTGGGTGCTTCTCTCTCTCCCCCTCTTCTTCATTTTTTTGTGATGACGTGGCTGTAAGTCCCACCCGAATGGACCCCACCAGGAAGCATGCATTTTTCCCAAGCCATCTGATAGGTGGGGCCCACATTAAAATGTGTTGTATGGGTCCGTCCAGCGTCCAGGGACGCTGGATGAGTCTACACAGCAAGCATGAAGCTGACAGTGGTGTGTACTGGTAGTAGTAGAAAAAAAAATGTCAGCTTGATTTCAAACCTTTGAGTGGGCTGCTCATGTAAGCCCTACCTTGATGCTTGAAGCTAATCCAGGCCGTCCATTTCATTCCTCAGCTCATTTTAGTCGTTGAGCTGAAAAATGAAGCCCATCCGACTATCTGGCGGGCCATAACATAAGAAATGGTGATTTTCACCGTTAAAACCCACCCTGATGTTTCGATACGCCAAAATATACCAAATATTGGGCTTGTTCCGTCCATCTTGAGTCCCAGAATTCAATGGATGGAATGGATCCACCTAATGTAGGCTCTACCATAGAAAAACCTTTGAAAAACCAAAAATTAAAAAAAAAAGACAAGGCAGCGCTGCTGCTGCTGACACGCAGCAGCGTACTGCGCTGCTTCTGTGGATAGTAAATGGGCAGGGACCGTTGGGTCCTAGCCGTGGGCCCCACCATGATGTGTGTCGACCATCAACACCGTGCATTTGATGGGTCCCCGTTAGGCACTGGGATATCCCAAAAATCAGCCGTAGACAGGACTTAGGTGGTCCACACCATGAAGTAGCAGAGATTGAGCGGCTACCATTGCAATCAGTTGGGCCCACCGTAGTTGTTGCATGTGAGGTCCCAACGTGATGCTTATTTACCTCCAACCTATTGATAGGGTCACACTAACCTGAGTTAGGGACCACACAATATCAGTTTGATCGAAAATACGGTGTGACCCACCTTGATTTTTTATCCACACCGTTAATCCAACAAGTCCAGAAGATTGGATGCTGGACGGTGCACCCTGCGCCCCTGTATATAATAATAATAATATTATTATTATTATTATATTATATTGTATTATATATACAAATACGTTGTGTGTGTGTGTGTGTGTGTGTATATGTGTGTGTGCATGTTTGTACGTGGTGGACCCCATGTGGGACCCACTTGCTAGACGGATTGGCTCGTGTATTTCTCATAGCAGCTGCTGCGATTGTCGGCGGCAAGTTTTGTGGGACCTACCCTGCAAGTGTGAGGGTGGGAACCACCTTGATGATGTGTTGAATCCACCGTCCAGCCCATGGACGGTGGGTCCCAACCTTGATGTATATACTCTATTCTCACCGTCCATCCGGACTGGACGGTGATGTGCAGGGCCTACCGTGATGTATTCATTTTATCTAGGTAGTCCATTCGTTTCCAGGACTATGGGCCCTGTGTAGCAACATCAGCAAATTCTGTGGGGCCCACACATGATCTATGTATTTTATCCATACTGCCCAGCAGCGTGGGCCCCACACACGGTGGAACCTGCCATGTTGTATGTGCCATGTGGGGCCTGTTTTGATGGGTCGTCAAGATCATGGACTCCATGATGTATGCGTTGTATATCCAGCTGGTGGGGCCCATTCTGTGATGCTTCAGGCCCACCTTGATGTGTGTTTGGGAAGCACATGGTCCATCTTTTTTTTTTGGACCATGGGGTTGACCCGTGTGACCCACTATGATATATGTGTAATACACACTGTCCATTTATTTTTGGGCCGTAGGCCTCATTACCTTGAGAGGCCCACTTGATGTGTATGAGGCCCATTAGTGCGGCCCAATGTGATGTTTGTGTGACCCATTGGAGTGACCTATTGACGCAGTCCACTTGATGTATATGGGGCCATTGTGATGTATTCCCGGCCCATAAGATGCGGCCCATTATGATATATATCAGGGCCCGTGGGTTGAGGCCCATTGAGATGTATTCGAGGCTCATGGGTTAAGGCCCATCGAAATGTATTTGGAGCCCGTGAGCAGAGCCCACCTCATATGTTCCATTCTAACCGTCCAGATCATAGAGGGCTAGCCTCGATGTATGTTTTATCCACACCGTCCGTGGGACGTGTGATCCACTAGATGTATGCATCTTATATCCACACTAACCACCTAGTGGGGCCCATTTGCTGCATGTACAGGGCCTACCTATTGTGCATTTGTGCGGCCATTTGATGCAACCCACTTGATATGTACGAGGCCCATTAGTGCAGCCCATTTAATACAACCCACTTGATGTGTACGAGGCCCATTAGTGTGGCCCATTAATGCAAGGCCTATTGTGACATGTATTGGGCCCATGACGCATGGCCCATTTGATGCGTATAAGACTCATGGGTAGGGCCCACATGTTATGTATTTGAAGCCCATGAGCAGGGCCCACCTGAGGTGTATATATGGGCCCTATTAATGTGGCCCACTTGTATTTGAGGCCCACGGGTTGCGGCCCATGGGTCGTAGCCCATTGTGATGTATACTCGGCCCATACGTCGTGGCCCATTGAGATATGTTTCCGACCCATTTAGCGAGGCCATTGTGAAATATTCATGCTCATGTGATGAGGCCCATCGAGATGTATTTCTGGCCCATATGATGCGGCCCATAGCGATGTGCATTAGGCCCATGTGATGCGACCCACTTGATTTATGAGACCATTGTGTGAGGTCATGGGCCTACTATATGTTTGGCCCTATGTGGGCCACTCGTTAGGAACAATATTGATTAGATGTCCACACTGTGACCTTCCCTTAGGCCTTGATCGACCGATTGCCGATTACCAATTCTTATTTGTCGTGGCCGATTGTCAATTATCGATCGAGGCCGATTACCGATTCTGATTTGTCTTGGTCGATTGCCTAATACCGATCGAGGCTGATTATCGATCGAGGCCGATTACCCATTCTGATTTGTCGCGACCGATTGTTGATTGTCGATCGAGGCTAATTATCGATCGAGGCTGATTACCGATTCTGATTTGCCGTGGCCGATTGTTGATTATCGATCGAGGCTGATTATCAATCGAGGCCGATTACCGATTTTGATCTATCTTGGCCGATTGCAGAATATCGATCGAGGCCGATTACCGATTTCGATTGTCGAGGCCGATTTTGATTGCCAAGGCCGATTATCGAGACCTATATGATGTATATGCGATCCATAGTTGAGGCCCATTGTGATGCATTTGAAGTTCAAGCAATGGAGTCCATTGTGATGTATATGAGGCCCATGTGAGAGGCCTATCGTGATATATATTAAGCTCTTGAGTAAGGCCCATGGTGTTCTATATTTAACCCTTGTGTGAGGTCATGGGTCCACTATATGTTAGGATCCATGAGGGCCATTCCTTGGGGCCAATGTTGGTTAAATGTCCACATTATCGAGGTCGATTGTCGATGCCGGTTGTTAATACCAATTATGAGTATATGACAGCATAGCATCATGATACATGCCCATACGCATCATCTGCATGTTTGTTATGAGATGTGGTTGATCATTGCATATGTCATTGAGCATGTTATGAGACTCCCTGATAGGCGGAGGTTATCTCACATGAGCACGCGGTGTGCGTAGGATTGATGCATGACTAGATTGTATGACTCATGCATCTCGCATTATGATTACTGTACGCCCTAGCGACATCAGGGCCGTAGCCTCCACAGGCATATCGTGGATGGCCAAATGGGACACTGAAAATGTTTGGTTCTAACATACGGGCGTCATTGATGTCCCTGGGTGAAAATTCTTAAACCTCCGTGGCCAGGAGACCCCCCAACGTCGAGACTGAGTGTATACATGAGCGCCCTAGTACCGAATACCAAGAGGCCGCGTCTCCCACTGTGTCGTGGTCAGTTGGGAGAGGGTGTGGCCTTACCCGCCAGAGGGTAGGGGGCAATACTAGACTAAGTTTAACCAGCTCGTGAATGGGTCCGCGATCGACGTGCCGGATAGGTATTGGCAGACTATTGGCCAGGCGGATATTGAGGTTTCTTCGCTCACTTGGACTGTGCGGCTAGGAGACCGGCAGTGCCATTGGGAGTGTACTAAACCCCGGTGATGATCCCAGAGAGAGAAACCGTACTGATATGTGGACTTATTGAGTAGGAGTTGCATACTCATACATTCATTTCATTCACTATCCACTCGGGTTGGTGGTGCGCAACTGGTTGTTACGTGTGCCTTCACAATGGCTAGGATTTCAGTTGGGGCGCGCGACTAACCTGAGTTCAGGAGTTTACCACATTGATCTGACTATCCAAATTTAGGTATGGGACTGGTTTGGATAGAAGTCTCTTGTAATGGACCCCATAGCCTGCGATACTACGTATTATCATCCCGACTTCACACTCCAGTATGGTCATTCCATTCGCACCGCATATTGCATAACATTCGCGGCATATGACATTTTGGGTTATTGTGTCTCTACATTTATATGGCCTAGGTACAGCTGACGCTATTTGTGTTACTCATTAGGAATGTATATTGTATTGCATCCTCTGCATCAGATATTTAGCTATCTATGATTCCTCATTTGCATAGTTGTTCTATATTGCGTATTTTGACATTGATTGACTCATGGACTTGTTCGTATTTTCGCCTACCCTGTTATTGTATGATCTTGTCAATATTTCTGCTTACTCTGATAATTCATGATCTTATCGATATTTCTGCTTACTCTGATAATTCATGATCTTATCAATATTTCTACTTATTCCGATATTGTATGATTTATGGATTACTGGTATTTTCGGTATTGTATGACCATGGTATTGTATTGAATACTTGGCACTTACCTTGTGCACACACTTATACCACCCTCTAAGCTTTCTATAAGCTTATATACGATAGATGCGTGCAGATGATGATAGGTTGCAACAGTGTTGAGCTTGGAGCGTGTAGCAGCCTTCTGGAGCTTGATTTTCGATTTATATATTTTCCTTTCAGTATTGTATTCAAATGTTTATATTAGTGGATATGTGATGATGATGTTGTCTTTGTAATTTGGGTATACTTGTGATTATGCTTATCACGAGTTAAATGTACATTAGCGAAAAAAAAATCCTCCTTATAGGATCCCAGGATCGGAATCTGGCGTATGAACGCTAGGAGCCGAGAATGGGGTACTACGGAGGCTGTCGGCACCAGATTCAACGATCGGGATTCCTGTGAATCCGATTTCCAGGTTTGGGGTGTGACAATATACGTGAACACCTCGAGGTAGCACAACACATGAGTTGGATGAATTAGGTAACAATTTGTTTATGGTACGACTATTTGTGACATTCAATTCTGAAAGTGATGTAACATGCACTACGAATTACTTACATTGATTTGTGCACCACTACCCAAAAACCTATGAAATTACGCATTGACTAAGTGGATCTCTACCCAGAGCGCATTACGTCCATGATATAATAATTAAATCACTATCATGCTACCTTTAACACATCACTTGCATTCAAAGAATGTAAACTGAATTATGTGAGTTCTGGAATATCAATACACATGCCCAAGCTTTAAAGGTAAATAGCACAAGGCTTAGAAAATATGAGAGTAGCAATGACTAACTCAATATAAAGGAGAGTGACAATGTCCAACTCAATAATAAAGAGAGTAGCAATGGCTAACTCAACAAAGAAGAGAGTGGCAATGGCCAACTCAATAATAAGGAGAGTGGCAATGGGCAATTCAAAAGAGAAGAGTAGCAGGGGCTAACTCACAAAATTAATAAGGCAAAGGCAAGGCTTGTATCCATCACCCCATATAAATTCATAAAGATCACATGTAATTAAAGTCATATTATAATTTTCTAAAGGATAGACAATTGATGGTGGTAACATTACACGATTGCAAGGGGAGATTCATAATAACATAAAAACACGTAAAAAGGTAATTAAATCATACCAGCTTAAATTAAGGTAAGCTTAAAGGAAGAACTCTCACCTTAAGGTTGTTTAGCCACTCACTATCAAAATTATATGTTCAGTTGCAGACGTTCGCCCTAAACTATATAGTTTGAATGAATAAAGCTAAACCAGGGTTTAGTGTATGATGAGGTTAAATCTAAACTGTTTTAATTTAAAGTTTAGATTAGAGGAGGTGGGCATCTTACTTTGCTTTGTCTTGCGATATCAATCTGGCAATCTAATATCGGCGAACCGTATCCGTGACCAACCTTGTTCTTCTTCTTCTTCTCCTTCCTCTTTTTCTTGGAGAGTTGGGTAGAGAGCCTGGGCGTAGCCAGCAGAACCAAACTGAGTTAACTCAGTTCCCACCGTCTCTCTTTCTCTCCCTCCCTCCTTTTCTTTCTTCTTCTTTTCCCTTCTTTCTTCTCTTATTTTCTTCCCTTCTTTCTTTCTTCTTCCTACTCCAGAATACATCCAGTAAGGGATTGGAACTCGACACACCTGGTTTGACTAGGTAGTCACACCATCCTCGCGTCTTTCCTCTCGACTCTCTCTCTTTTACTCATTTTGTTGTGCTTTCTTTTTCTCTTCTCCCATCGTCAGACAAGGGGATTTTATAGGCATGAGGGTCTCCAGACTCTCCTGCGAATCCTCTTGCGCAACTCCGTTTGCGCAGCAAGGAGACCGGAGGAAACTTCTTACGCACCCCTGTTTTTGCGCAACGAGCGAAACAACATAACCGCTGTCTACGTCTGGCTGCCTTCTTCTGCTTTACCTCTTCTTTCTTCTTCAGATCAGGTCAGATCTGGACGGCATTGGGTCTTCCTTGGACAGGCCCACAGATGGAAGGCTGTGATTGTGTTTCTTGAGTGCAAGATCGATCAACGGTGTCCCTGCCAAGAGCTCCATTCGAACGTAATTACCGAGTTTTGCGGCTACGTACATGGAAATCAGGGAGCATCAACCACTCCAAAATCTTTTCTACCTTCGTTGCCGACGTGAAATTGGTCGGACCTCCCATATCTAAGGAATGAAAGACTCAGATTGGCGCCGTGTTTCTGGATTCGATGGTGTTTCGCGGCGGAGGCTGAGGTGCGGCGGATTTTTCGGGTTTGCGGAGAAGTCCCCTGTTTACGGAATCGTGGAGATCTCCCGAATTTCTTGGCATTCTTGGTTGTGATCGGATCTCCCCTAGCATGATTTGGACGGTGGAAATGTAAGATAACAATTGCGTGTGCGAGTGCAAGAAGGAGAAGAATCGGAATCCTTTCTGGAGAAGGAGCAGCCGCACGCAACCAGATTTCATGCAAGCCTGTGTGCACACATGTGCGATCCAAAGGTTGAAAATGGGTAGCGATTGATCGGCTTCAGTTTCTCTACAAGGTGGACGGTTTGGATCACCCATCGAGACGATCAAGGTGGGCCACATTGCTGCCAAACGGACATTGTTCGTTTCAAATCATTCGCTAGCGGGAAGGCAGGAGGAAGCCTCCTTTTTCGGGCGAGTACGGGTCAAACCCAGTTTGACTAAGGCTTGGGTGCGATGCGCCACGAGTGCACGCGCAGGTTGTGCGCATGCATCACAGGTGGGGTCCACAGTGAGGTTCTCATAAAATCTGATCCGCTCATCAGCTTCCATAGGTCCGAGTGGAACCTCTGGCCACAGATCAGGCAGGTCCAAAGCTTAGGTTGGCCATGCTTTCTAAATACTAGGGTTATTTTATGATTTGTGGAGATCTAACGATCAGATCATTACTAAATGTGATCACTGATGATCTCTAGGGTTCTCAACCTAGTCTAGGTGTAAATCATTGGTAAGTTTAGAAATCAAGTAGCCTAATCGTAATGATTAAGTGATGTACATCTATGGGAGTTTTTTTTTTTTTAAGATAGATGAAAAGATGGATCTATCAATCCGGGCCTAGAACTTAGGATGGATGGTTCAATTGACTTACTCTATGAACGAAGACAACTCCTAACGTGTGGATTTGTTGGCTCAAGTCCTAAAGATGGTTGTGCACGGTTTGTTCAAATAGACTATCATGTGAACCTAAGTGTGATCTAATTCCCCATAATTTAGATCCCTTAGTAATGATTCCATAGTGGTGCGATGGTTTATACCACAGACCAACTAATGGATGGCTTCACTGAGGTCTTAGTATCGATTCCCTAGTGGGGGTGGCTAACAATGAAGTGTGAACTAACAGTGGGTGTACTAACAATTAAGCAAACAAAAAAAAAAAAAAACTAATGGATGGCTTCATTTATGGATGGAGATCATTCCCAACGGTCCAATTCATGTTGAAGAATGGATGTAAAGTTAGGATAACTAGATTGGTATTGTACACATGTACATAATAAGTTAAATTTAACGATAACACTCGAGAACTTTCAATACTCGGCTATTATAAAGTTCAGGGTATTACACTTCTGGACAGACCTTTTGGCAATCTAAATCTTGCCACAATCTACGCAATCTCATTGGCATCGTCATTGATTTCTTATGTGATGTATTTGAGCATAGCGCTGTAAGACCCTAACCCAAGTGTGCATGTCTTTCCTTTAGGTCTCACGGTCCTATTGGTCAAATTTCAGTAACCTGCGACCTAGGGATAGTGTTTGCGGTCGTCCTCAAGTTCGGTCATGTAGACCCGACTCAGATCGACCTGAAACCTATGCCATTGCGACCGCATCGTCGCCGCGGTTTTAACGCTACGTCTCATGCGTTTATCCGAGTTCTAGATCATGAGATATGAGGCATACACCATGATGGACCATTTAGTATGATTGTGGGGCCCACCTAGGGTGCTGTGCACGTTCCCCAAGGTGGCCTACTCTATTGTACGTTTTCCCTAGCCTACACCACCTATACCTAGCCTCACTACCTACACCTAACCTATAGCCACCACCTACCCCACATTTGCTAGCTAATGATGAGATTTCTCTAACCAATGCCTCCCTTTTCTAGAGAAAACATCATTTCTTTTCTCTTCCCAAGCCCTCTTGTCATGATGACCTTCCTACAAACCACTCCCTTCTCTCCTTTCTCCCTCATTTCTCTCTCTCCCTCTCTATTGCAAGAGCTTGGACGTCCACACCCTGCTCTCCCATTCCAGCCCTCCTTTCTCCTCTTTTCCCTCCATCCTTCCATCACAAACTAATCTTAGCCATTGATCTTGCTTCCTTGGTGCCTAAGAAGCTTGAAGTTGATGTTTGGTGGAGATCCAAGAGGTGGGTGCTTCTCTAGGATAGAAATCTGATTTCTATGGCTTAGATCATATTCTTTCTTTCATGAGGGAATTGTAGGACCCCCAATCAATGGTAGAGATCCTACACAATCCCTTAGGTGTGGCCAACGGCCCACCATGTGCATGCATAATTCATGCATGGGGCCTTTCTCTATGGGCCCCATCATGGTAGTTTTTTTTTTAATTTCATGATAAGATTGGGTCATCTAGACCTTAGAACTCTGGTGGGGATGGCCTCCCCACCCTAGATGTGGTTTTGTAGGGCCCATGCATGTATGGGACCCATAATCATCTTGCATGTACATGTTATTTCCTCATTTGTGGAGGGCTCCATCCTATGGCCGGATTATGTCCCTTCTCCATTTTTTTTCCTTTCCTTGTAGTGGATCTGATGTATGTATGGCCCACCTAATGTGCCATGCAACTAGGCCCCCAAGTGGTTGGGACGTCCGGGCCCAACCTTATGGCCCCATGTTGTTGGTTGTTTTGGACAACCTTTGGGCTTGATTTTTTTTATGGTTAATCTTGGAAGGGGTTGGGGTTTAAGAGTTGTATGACCCATCTGGGTGGACCCCACCTTGAGGAATCAATGAGTTATTTCCCTTTTAGTTATCTTTTGGACTAGTTTGGATAGCACATGTTGTTGTCCATATTGCTGGAATTTCTGTTATGTTACTAGAATGTTTGGCATGTAGGCCCTATTTGTTGAACCTTTCTCTCTGATTTTTTTGGGCATTTCTTGGAGGAGTGGACCCCATCTTAAAGTATGTTGGGCCCTACTTCCATCTGTCCTTGATAAGGCACTCAAAGGAGTAGGCCCATAGGGGTAGGCCCATAGGGGTGGACGGTCCAATTTTCTAGACCGTCCAGCCATGTTGAATGAAGGGGAAACACAACTACCAGTTTGTTTTCTTGAGTGGTGGGCCACTTTTGTGGACCCCACCTTGCTATATTTTTCAGAAAAATTATTGGTCACTCATCTTTCCGCTTTTAGACAAGTCTGGGCCCACTCTAATGGGTATACATTGGTATGGACAATAACTTTTTATACAGCAGATTTTTTTCATTCCAACCTCGCTGTCCATAATTTGATTTCATGATTGCTTGATGTTATGGCCTCCCATTTGGCCCATCATGTAGGGACCCATCTCAGGTGTGTGTGAGCCACCTTTTCCACCTAATTTTGGGGAGTTTTGCAGCTGGACTAGCGGCCCATAACTGGACATTCCAGTTGGGCTGGCCGTCCACCCCATTTGGCCCACCTTGATGTAGTATTTTATCCAACCGTCCTCCATGTGCATGGCTCACTTGGACGTGGTCCACCCCCTTGGTCGGACGTCCACAGGTGGGGCCCACCTTGGTGTTTATCAAGGGCGGCCATCTAGGCCCCAATGGGACGCCCAGTCTTATTGGACTGCTGCTGGACCTGCAGTTCAGCAGCTGGCCCCCATGGGATGCCCAGTCTTATTGGACTGCTGCTGGACCTGCAGTTCAGTAGCTGGCCCACTTGATATGTACATATTCTCCCTTTATCTGGTAGGGCCCACTGTGACATGTGTGGGTCACCAGGAAGCTAGTATTTTATATAAATTAATTAATTTCTGGACTCTAGTAGGCCCATGAAGTGGGTGGGCTGGAATTCCAGCAAGGGGCCCAAAGTTGTTGCCCATAGTTGTTTGTTTTGGGGCTGTATGGTCCACCAGATTTGGGGGTGTTTTGTACACACATCTTGCCTTATTCCTAAGGTATTTTTGGGCTTAATTAGTGTCTTTTGAGGCCCACATTTGAGTAAATTATGAGGGCCATAGTAGACCAGATTTTTTTTGGGCCATCCAGCAGGCCCATATAGCATTGGACGTCCACTCTTGGCCCAGCCTTTTGCATGGGCTGTTTCCTCTATTTTGCTGGACTCATGGGCTGAGCTATGGGTGAAATTGGGCCCTTGCTTGCCAACTTGTATTACCGGTTCTTGGGCTGATATTATGAGGCCCGTTTTACCCAACTTGGACATGTTTTGGGCCATGTACTTGGATTCATGGACTGCCCATTTAGTCCAACAAAATGCATGGATTTAGTAGCCTTGTTCTTAGGCCATGGTTTCTTTTTAGCCCATATTGTTATAAGTAGATTTGACTATTTCCTTGTGGCTCTTTATGTGGATATGTGTATGTGGCCACCCATTGTATTTTAATGTGGGCCTTGGGCCTTCTTTCTTTATGGTTCTTGTTGGATTGCCTTTTGGATAATGGAGGTTAAATAACCCCATTATGGACCCCCTCTAGGCCCATTTCTCTCTAAGAGTGGTTGAATGTCCACCTTAGACTTTTGTTGAGCCCATCTTTACCATTTAGGCCCTTAGCATTGCCTTCTTAGCCTAGTAGGCTACCCCAAACTTTTGGGCCCCCACTAGTAGTGGGTATCCTTACATTTTGAGTAACTGTCTAAGTATCTAGACTTAACCTTATTAAAATGAGAGTACAACATCACCGCATGGCATACTTTGTTATCTTCATGACCCTTCCCATGTGCATCATATTTGTGCTTGGTTAAGATGTAATTAGTCATGGGTTATGCCATTGGGCAGGTCGTCATGGGACTGCCAGGGTGATGGGGTTGTCCCCTACTTGGCGCGCTGGATGCGCAGGATTGGATGCATGATTGATCGGTGTGATTCATGCATCTGGCATTGCATAGCGCATTCACATCCGCCCTTGCTTTATCAGGGTTGTAGCCTCCACAGTATATTGTGGATAGCTAGTTTTGGACACCGAAAATGTTTACTTGAGCATTTAGGGCACATAGGATGTCATTGGGTGAAAACCCCTAAACCTTCATGATACCAGGAGACACCTCAATGCTAAGATTGAGTGGAAAATATGAGCGCCTGAGTGCCTTATACCGCTAGGTCGAGACTTCCACTGTTACAAGGTCGGTTGAGATGGGGACTGGCCTTACCTGCCTGAGTGAGAGGGCATAGCTAGGTTGAGTCTGACCAACTCGTGAGTAGGTCCGCTACCGTTGAGCCTCGCTGGTGTTTGGCTTTCCACAAGCAGATAGTGGGTCTCCTACGCTTGTTTGACTGTGCGGATCTTGCAGAATGGCAGTCATCTAGCAGTGTACTTGACCCCGGTGGATTCCTTATGATGGAACTGTACTTAATATGTGGACTGGATATAAGGACTGGCATTACTTCGCATTGCATTTGCATCGGCTGTATAAGCCTTTTATTTGCATCGCCTCGGTATAGCGTTCAGTACTCATGTATTGCATTGCATAGCCTTGGTATGGCTTTTTGCATTCATAGCCTAGCCTCAGTATGGTTGTTGGCTTCGATATTGATCATGTTTCTCTTCTGCATCTGTGCACCATTATCACACACTTACACCGCCCTCTAAGCTTCTATAAGATTATGCACGATTGATGCGTGCAAGTGATTCTAAGTCGGCGTAGCAGCGGTGAGGCATTGGATTGGAGCGTACTGAGGACCCATTGTAGAGTTTTCTCTTTCTTCCTTATCTTATATATGTCCTTTTGAACCTTATGTACCTATAAAAGCTTAAAATTTCTAGTGAATTTTGTAATGCATTCCTATGATTACTTTCTGAAATTTACTTGCTATGATTCTAGGTATGCTCGATTGAATCGGATTTATGATATGAAAATCCTCCTTGTAGGATCCCAGGATCGCAACCTATCTCAGGAGCCGAGAATGGGGTACTACGAAGGCTATTGTGACCGGAACCGGCTATCGGGTTCCTTGTGAGTCCAGTCACTGAGTCTAGGGCGTGACAGCGCCATCAAAATTCATCATCAGTTGGACGACCATCCCGTGGTGTAACATCCTGAGTTTGTACTCGTGCTCAAGAAAACCACGTGTCAATAATGTATAAATTAGATGCTTTAAAAATTGCACCCTATTTTTTCATCTAGATCACATCCAGATACATCCATGAAGGTAATATTAATGAGAATAAAATCAACTGTATTGATTATTTCATCTCAGTAAAAGAATAATCAAATGCCCTCTCAATAGGAGCTCATTACATTTATCAAGTTCGCAGCGGAAGTATAAAACTAAATCATAAAATTACTTTCCTATTCTTTCAGTGTAGTCTTTCATAGGGAGATGGTCCTCAAGGTCTTCAATTTGTACATCACCTGCTTCATCACGGTTGGAGAGGATCAACACCCTACTCATAGTGATGGTTATCCTCAAGATTAACAATAATTCAAAAGATTCATAAAAGCAGTGTAAAGGTTCTGATACCTCACATACTCCACTACTACAAGAAGTCTCAGTATGCACAAACAATCTATATGAGATGCATGCCTAGCAAAGTGTGTGCGGCTCATCATACATAATGATCATCATAATGTAGAATACGATTCATAGAAAATCTGACCCAACCCGCATCCCATAACTACGGATATTCGCTGACATGGCCAATGCTACCGTGGATTTACATGAACACCTTAAGGCGCACAACACATGAGTTGGATGAATTACGTGACATGATTTGTTCATAGAACGACTATTTACGACATCCAATCTTAAAAGTGATGTGACATTATATTTGTGAATTACACACATCAATTTATGCACCACTACCCAAAAACCCATAGAATTATGTGACGACCAAGAGAGTCTCTACCCAGAGCGCATTACGTCTATGATAAAATATTTAAATTACTAGTTGTGATACCTCTTAACACATTATCTGCACTTATAGAGAACAAAAGCCAAATCATGGGGGTTCTATAATATCAAGACACATGCCCAAGCCTCAAAGGTAAATGGCACAAGGCTTAGAAAAGGAGAGTTGTGATAGCTAATTCAATATAGAGGAGAGTGGCAATGGCCAACTCAACAAAGAGGAGAGTAGCAATGGCTAACTCAACAAATAGGAGAGTGGCAATGGCCAACTCAATAATAAGAAGAGTAGCAATGGCCAACACAATAAAGAGAAGAGTAGCAAGGGCTAGCTCAGCAAATTGATGAAGGCAAGGGCAAGGCCTGTATCCATTGCTCCACATAAATTCATAAGGATCACTTGTAATAGACATCATATCATAATTCCCAAAAATGGGAGATATCTATTGATGATAAATTAAATAATTACAGGAAGGAAATCACGAGAGCATGTAAAAGACAGTAATTCACATCAGGAAAAACCTTCATTTCAATTCCGAAAAGCCATGAAGAGTAAATGAAAACATAGTATGTAACAAGTAAGATAAAGCATATCAATTTAAAGTACCATAAGCTTAAAGGAATAAAACTCTCACCTCAATTGTTGTTTCCTTCTTGAAGGTAGGTGTGTGTCTAAGGATAAAATCCTTAATCTAGTGTTTAATAATTTTCTTAAATGGTTAGATTCAGTTTGGGCTAGTTGGTTTAATCGACTTGATTTTAAATCAAGATCGGGGAAGAAGGGAGAGAAGGAGCATAGAAGGGGAAGGTTGGGCATGACCTACCTTGGAGAATCAGCAGATTGCTGAACCATTGGGTGCTGGATTTTCTCCTTTCCTTTATTTTCTTTTCTTTCTTTCTTCGTTCTTTTTCTTTTCTTTTCTTTGCTTTTTCTTTCTATTTTCTTTCTCTTTCTCTTTCTCTTTTCTTTCTCTCTCTTTTTGCATTTTCTCTCCTTTCGGCCAGGTGATATTGGCTTTTATAGCCTGCTGGACACAACCTTGTTTTGTGTGAACAAAGAAACGGGTTAGTTTCTTTTGTGCAAATTTCTATTTGCGAACCCAAGGAGCAGACACTGCTTTAGCTGTTCTTAGCCTTCATCTCTCGGGTTTCTTTCTGGCATTATTTGGGTCGGTTTTGAGTGGGCCACCATCTGGACGACTCTGATCTCTCGTTGGTGCAGGTTTACACCATCTGGACTACCGGTTTATGCATGGGAGGTGGTCCTTGTTTCAATGGTGGATTAAAGTCTGGCCCATCTTTCTTCTTTCTAACATCTACAGGTGGGTTAGATTGGCCATCCGATGCTTCCTGAACCATTGGATCTATAGTAGCCGTAAGATCATTAAGTTGTTGCGACGATGATCTTTCCACACAGCAGCATGAAAACCGGCGGAAACATCCGTGAAATCCACCAAAGTCACGGATGATTCTTCTTATTTCTTTTCCAAGAAAGATCTAGCTATCTCTCTTGGGTAGTTGCGTAGATGGATACGCAAGAAAACAAAGGTTTCTGTTTTTCGAAAAACTCTATCGCACTCACCACTGTTGTCTCGTGTTTGTGCACATGCACGTGTGCATGGACTCGTATAGATGACATGGGTTTGGTCAAATTTATCTCCCAGACATGATGGACGGTTCGGATCAGTCATCAGGACGATGGTGGTGGCCCATCATCATCCTTACGAATGATCGTTCGTCGCTGGTGAAGATAGAAGTTGTCAGGTCAAACTAAGTTTGACCTGATCTTTTGTTCAGTGAGTGGCTGATGCACATGCGTGTTCACATGCGCTGTAAGGGGGCCTTCATACTTGGTGCTTAGTCCATATAATGTGGAATCCAAGTCATCCATATGTAACGCTCCGGTTTTCAGAACCCGAGTATGCGACTCGTATGCCAAAAACCTAAGAGTTAACTAAATAATAATGGTAATCAATGGAAATCAAAGTGCAAGTAGCAGAAAACAACCATAACATAGGTATGATCAAGACGGGAAACAATATCCTAGCCCACTCAGTTGGGGGCCACTTACAAAATCCTCAAATGTAATAATTCAAAATAGACTATCATATATGAAATCTACTGGTTGAGGCCATACTATGCAGCCGCCTCCTGGTACGACTCCTCATCGTAAGGCTCCTCCTCGACTGCAGCCGCCTCCGGATCCACCGCAAGTCCATCAGCTTCTGTACCCTCTGTATGGTTGAACATTAATGAATGAGTGGCCAGCTCAGTGTGATTTTTCCTCAAGATTACACACCGCTACCCTAGACAAGAAATAACGTAAAACATCCAAGCAACCCAAAACATAGTAAAATGCAGTCTTATTATGTGCATGGATGTGTGAATGCAATCATCACCCCGGGGATGTTCATCCATGCGGATATTGAGCTCGTCACCCATGAAATCATCGACCTAGAAAAACTCATCCAGTCGGACAAAATACGTACATCACATACGATAATAATAGATGTTTGTCTGTGCCATGTATGTATGATTAGCCAACCCGTTATTAGTCCAATTATAACTAGCCAATTTAAATAAGCTCAAAGGTCACTATGGGGGTTAGTTGCCAACGTAGGCCGACAACTCAGGCATAAGTCTCATACCACCATCCTCGGCTCATGGCTACCGCCTTAGGGCATGTATAGAACTCATCAACATGTGGCCAATCAATTCTCAATACAAGGGAAGTATCACCGTATGCTGACTAGAAATGGAGTATCGAAATCATTAAATCTGGCGATTAAAATGAGACGATATGTATGACTTAAATACGAGTAAACGGCAGTGATAATAATTGTCGTAAAGTCCGTTCCATGGTCAAGTAGGTGAAGTCACTCCATAGATGGTAAATCCCATAAATCAATTGCCACCAAACATAACCTCCACATCGAGGGTCTATTCATGTTCCAAACAGTCTAGTTACACCCTAAGTACAAACTCTCTTTAATTAGGAGTTCTCATAGAGAGGTTTCAAATACTGTCTGTCTTACAATCAATACAATCTCGTTGAGATCCAAGCATGCTTAGATATTCAAAGTAAAACTCATATATGCGAACAGGTCAAGAATCATATAATCCTAACTTATCCATTTCTAAAGCATATGTGTTTTGGTAAATCCAAGTCAGGTTTTTAAGTTGAACTAATTAGCAATTTAATGAATTCCAAGAACATATAATAGATTAAACAATTCAATGATGGCCCTATGATGAAATAGAATAAGGATTTGATCATTTCTGAAATGTACGTTCAATAGCTAACCAATGGCTAAATAAAACTATGAGGTATGTATTCATTTGAATAAGTTGAATGATCATCCACTCCTATAAGATCATTTACAACTATTATAAAAAGCTACTTCTAATCTAGTTTAGAGATGGAAAGCTCAAGGGGAAGAAAGTCATCACCAGACAAGTTGTAGGGCGTCCCTTGATACGAATTCCCTTGAAAAGCTAATGGTCCCACTCTGCTCACATAGTTCCCTAGAGAAGTTTGTTTGCATTAGACAGTAAGTTCTTAGAATATCAAGTATATGGACAATTGGTGAGATGTGGAAGGTTTCATGTATAAGGTTATTTGGGCCCCACTTAAGGTAGCTAGGCCCATTGGACTCTTGTTGAAACTGGTGACCCGACTTTGGGCCCAAACCCATTATTCATTGAGAGCCGAACTGGGCTTAGGCCAGGTCCATCCATTGGCGTGTAGTAGTGACCCTACAAAATAGGTCTTTACTAGGCCAGATTTGGCCCGTCAACTAATAACGTGCGGCCCACCTACTGTTAATGTGTGGCCCACCTATCATTAATGTGTGGCCCACTGTCATATATGGTGTGGCCCACCTGTTTTAAATAGGGTGTGGCCCACTATTATATATGATGTGGCCCACCTATTTCAAACAGGGTGCGACTCACTGTTATATATGGTGTGACCCACCTATTTCAAACAGGGTGCAGCCCACTGAGACTACATGGTGTGGCCCATTGAGCTGGCCTTAGGTGCGGCCCACTGAAATTTGTGAGGCCCACAATATACAACTGTGCGGCCCACCTGGTTTGAGCCCAGGTCTGTAGTCTGGCTTGGCTCAAACTGCGGCCCACTTGTGTTGCTCAAGGTCTGGGCTATCTTTTGGCCCAGGCTGGTAGTTGCATTCAGGTCACTCCACGGTCCAGATTGGGCCTGATTTCAGCCCAACTTCCAGCCTGACTTCAACTGGAAATCAAGGCCTAGACCTGGCCTATTTTTCGGTTAGAAACAAGGCCCATTTGCTCGAACATTTGTGGCCCAACGAGTAGCCTGTTGTGGCCAAACTAGAGGCCCAAATCTCCATCATTATTCGACTTGGTTTCAGCTGGGCTGAAACCAGTTTTAGCTTATAGCAGAGCCCCATTTAAGGTCTGCTCCTAGTTCAAATCTCAGCCCAAAACATGGTTGGTCTCAGCTTGTATTGAAGGTCCATTCAGGGACCAGTTGTAGCTCCGCTTACAGCCCAACGATTGGCTTGTTTTCAGCACCAATATGGCCTAATTGGGGCTCATTTTGAGCACCTAGCACAGCCTGGCTACTGCTTGATTTTTAGGCCTGTTACAAGACCTGATGGAGGCCAACTCTTGGTCCATTTTCACAGTCTGATGAGTGTCCTCACCTCAGTCCTATACTCGGCCCAGAATCTGGGCCAGCTTTGGGCCCACGGCTGCAGCAATTGAAGCGGTTTTCAGGGCCTGCTTTAAAGCTCGACTGAGAGCTCAATTCAGGACCACCTGAGTGTCGTTTCCCTATCAACGCATGGCCCAATGGGGCTTGCTTTCAGTCCAGCTGAGAGCTTACCTTGGCTCGGCGTGAAGGCCCTGGACGTTGGTCTAAAACGCTGCCATTGATTGGCTCGGTTTCAACCCAAACTATGGCCATTGTTTGGGCTGCTATCAGTCTGAAACACGGCCTGATTCCAGCTCGAAATAGAGCCTTTGTCCACAACCATTGCTAGGCTTGGTTCCAGTCCAAACGTCCCCATAGTCAGGTCCGATTTTGGTCCGAAATACAGCATCATCTGGCATGGCTTCGGCCCAAAAATACTGTCGTTACTTAGCCCGAAATACAACCATTGATTGGCTTGGTCCCGGACTTGACTCGCTGGCCCACTAGAGCTTAGCAAGGCTTGTCTTCATGGCTTGAAGAAGGCCGGCTTTAGCTCTCACGTCGATGTCAATGGAAAAAAAAAAAAGAAAAAACGAGGGAGATAGGCCGTTCCCTGGTCCGGAACTCGGTGGGGCGGTCACCAACTCGACCAAGTCAAGTTGAGACAGGGTGAGTCGGGCTGAACTGAGCACTTAGCTCACACCTCTCCTTTCTCTCTCTCTTTCCACTCTCTTTCTCCTTTCTCCTTTTTCTCTCCTTGGTGTGAATCCCAAGAGCTACGGGGCTCTTTTTATAGCAGTGGGAGGAAATCACCAACAGCTAGAAAAGAGCCCTTGATGCAATGGTCCTAATCGAAAAGTGGCCATGCGTGGGGCCCATCCATATGCTAGGACAGATAGCTGGTGCCCAGGCCTACTAGAAAAGTAGAATTTTAAGACCTGTGGGGCCCATTTTGCAATCAGATTTTGATGGGTTACCGTGGAAGATGAGCTGCCCTTTAATGGCAAATCATTGCACCACGTATTTTGACCTAATCTGATCTGTTTGAACAGACCGGATGGGGCCTCTGATCAACATGGGGCCCATTTTTTGGACCCCAAACGTTAGTTTGAGAATATCTCATGAGATCTTCAAGTTCTCATGACTCCCTCTCGTGAGATATAATATTTCTCCCTAAAATCTCTTCTTGCTTTACAGAGGACGATCAGGATTCCTCCACGTGGCCAGGGGATGGCTAAGATCATGCCTGCACCAGCTTTCCTATAGAGGCAAGTCTCGTCCTTTGCTTTTCCACTTACAGGCCTTGCCCGGTCATTTTCGAAAAAGAGAGAGCATGGCTCTCCCTGGCGATGGACGGATGGGATGGCCTGATCAGGATGATCATGGGCCACCCATGCAGTCCCAGATGGGTCCCATCTTGTAGGCTTACGCCACGTGCAAGACAGTGAACGGTGGCAACCTATCTTCCACGTCCCTTTACGTGGGCTTAAAAGCCTATACCGTTTTGTTAAGTCGAGGCCCACGAAAATAATGAACGGTTTGGATCATTCAGAAAGTGCCCAAGATGGGCCACTTTGGGGTTCAAAAATGGTTAGATTTAAATGTCTCGTTGAAGGGAGGAGCTTTCAAATTTCTTTGGTGTTTTGGCATGGTCAAAGGACGTTTAACCAGCTGAGGACGTCCAGTGCACTTCGTGCACTAGCGCTAGAGTGCACGTGCACCTAATGTGGGGTCTACTTTGATGTTTGTGGCAAATCTACACCGTCCATCTATCTTGGGGGCCAGATATACGGTTCTTGGCCCAGTTTGGGGCGGGGTCGAGGCCCAGGTGGGCTATACTATGCTCCTCAAGCCCTCTTACGGCCAGTGTAGTCAATCCAGTGGCCGGATTGACTTGGCCTTGTATTTCAACTACCAAAAGTGGGGCCTGGGCATAGTGGCAATTTGGTTTGTCACCTACTAATCCTTGAAGATCAGTTAGTAGAACGTTGGGTCATCATTTCATCATTAGTCAATTTAAGAACTGCTTAAACTCAAGGGGATTGGTAAGAGTTACCTTCTTGATTCTAAGACCCCTGATGGATGGCTTTAATGCTGATTGGAATCCCCATCCTGTGCATATCAAGTTCAAGTCGTCTAGTTAGTCGACCTTGGTTTCTTATAGACGTAATTTTCAAGGGGTAACACCCATGTACCAAAGGTACGGGGTGTTACACCATATGACTGGAAACGTCCTACTACATCCACATACTAGCTTTTCTCACTTGATGTAGATCAAAATCAATGGCCAAAGGCTAATTTCCCAATTGGACCACTACTATGATGATCCAACGGCTGAAAAGCGACCTGTATGATTAATCTATGCTAATTAGGCCTGGTATAAGGTTTCACATGAACCGGATCATGGGAACCATGTGGTTCGGAATTAGGGCTCTGGGTTAATAGCATTTTCATAATTATTGCTAATATGGAAGTTCTGGGAAATCTAATGGTTCTACATGGTTATAGGCATGTTTCTAAGTAATTCTTATAAAAGAACTTATGTCTAAATCATTATAGATGAAAGGTTATTCGTTGATTTAGTTAGGGGAATGTTCATGTGTCAAACCGCGTGATCAACGGTCGGATGACTTGATTTTTGATGGAGACTGTTCTCAAGGGTTAGATTCGTGTCAAGGAATAGACGTAAGGTTAGGATAGTTAGCTTGGTATCGTACACATGTACATATTAAATTAACTTTGTGGTAACACTTGAGAACTTTCAATACTCGGGTATTAAAATGTTCGAAGTGTTACAAACTGTAACATCCCGAATTTTCACGAGCAGAGTTTGTACTCGTGCCCGAGAAAACCAAGTGTTAATAATATATAAATTATATGCTTTAAAAATCGCATCGTATTTTTTCATTTAGATCACATCCAGATACATTTATGAAGGTAACATTCATGAGAATAAAATCGATTGTATTAATTATTTCATCTAAGTAAAAGAGTAATCAAATGCCCTCTCAATAGGAGCTCATTACATTTATCGAGTTCGTAGCGGATGTATAAAACTAAATCATAAAACTATCTTCTTATTCTTTCAATATAGTCTTTCATAGGGAGATGGTCCCCAAGGTCTTCAATCTGTACATCACTTGCATCATCTGTACGGTTGGAGTGGGTCAACGTCCTACTCATAATGATGGTTATCCTCAAGATTAACAATAATTCAAGAGATTTATAAAAGCAATGTAAAGGTTATGATACGTCACGTACTCCACTACTATGACAAGTATCAGTATGCGCAAACAATCCACATGAGATGCATGCCTAGCAAAGTGTGTGTGGCTCATCATACTTAGTGATCATCACAATATGCAATACAATTCATAAAAAAATCTGACTCGACCCACATCCCATAACTGCAGATATTCGCCGACGTGGTCAACTCTACCATGGATTTATGTGAACACCTTAAGGCGCACAACACATGAGTCAGATGAATTACGTGACATGATTTATTTATGGAGTGACTATTTGCGACATCCAATCCCGAAGAGAACTAGAGAGTTGAGAAATTAAAAACCCATATTCAAGTTCCCCATTGAAAATGTTAACGTAGACATGAAATCTAGAAACCATGAACCTAGGTACCCCCATAATAAATTTTCAAAACTCTAAATAAAACTTGTCCTAAATTAAAAGTCATCATGAGATAAGATCAGCATCAAGAAGAACAAGTTTTCCTTATAAGAATAGAGACTTCCCTAATGGTTCCAGAATTTATAACTATTTTAATGAAATTCTGACATGTTATAAAACCTCCACTAATTGCAGATAAAAGACATGTCTGAAAATTCTGAAAATTTTTCAATAGATCACTTAGGTCTCCATCATCCTTCCTCTAAAAGTTCATCTCCATTGTCATCTAGTCTAGTTAGGATATCTGCCTTTCACTTAGACAACCTGGGTTCAAATCCCAGCAATGGAACCATAATTAGGAAAGGTGTAACTAGGATAATCCAATTACCAAATCTTGGAGTCAAGATTTTGTTTAAGGGGGGTATGCTGTAACGTCTCGATTCATATAGCCAACTATACGCACCTAGACATATATATATATATATATACCTATCTCACAAGTAATTTGTTGAGAACTTAAGCATAATGAATTAAGGAAGATGATAGAAATAATTTTGGGTAATGTATCAGATAATCAGAGTATACAGTGAAAGCTTAATAGGCCACATAGAATTATCCCTTACAAGAATATAAGATTTCGTGATATTCCCCATGAGTTTAGAACAATCAAGATTGTGAACTGATGGAATCATGTTTACACGAAAGGGCACGGTTTGACTGAAATTCTAAGTCTTAGCAAACCTCAAATGATCTCAATGCTCTGATCAAGCAAAAGGCCGAGATCTAACAGGATTATGAATTAATACCAACAGAACCTCTGTACTGCGTAGGCGAAGGATCTGGGTATCGGGCTCAAACTCACTACAACCATCTTTTCATATTACCTCAAACACATGAAGTAGGGAATCCTTGGAGGAGTAGAAAATGGCTTGCATAATAGAAGTACTAAATTTCTAGGGTGAAATTATGTTGAAGGGGGATAGATTGTAACACCCCGAACATTTCAATACCCGAGTATTGAAAGTTCTCAAGTGTTACCACAAAGTTAATTTAATATGTACATGTGTATGACACAGAGCTAACTATTCTAACCTTACGTCTATTCCTTGACATGAATCTAACCCTTGAAAACAGGCTCCATCTAAAAATCAAGTCATCCGACCGTTGATCATGCGGTTTGACACATGTACATTCCCCTAACTAAATGAATAACCCTTCATCCATAATGATTTAAACAAAGTTCTTTTATAAGAATTAGTTAGAAACGTGCCTATAACCATGTAGAACCATTAGATTTTCCAAAACTCCCATATCAGTCATTATTACGAAAATGCCATTAACCTAGAACCCTAATTCCGAACCACATGGTTCCCATGATCCGGTTCGTGTGAAACCTTATTCCATGCCTAATTAGCATATATTAACCATACGAGTTAATTTTCAGCCATTGGATCATCATAATACTGGCCCAATTGGGAAATCAGCCCTTGACTGTTGATTTTGATCTACATCAAGTGAGAAAAGCCAGTATGTGGACGTAGTAGGATGTTTCCAGTCATATGAACGACATAGATTCCACATTATATGGACCAAAAGCGAAGTATGACGGCCCCCTTGCAGTGCATGTGCACACACATGTGCATCAGCCGCTCACCGAACAAAAGATCGGGTCAAACATAATTTGACCCGACAACTTCCATCTTTAGCAGCGACGGATGATCATCCGCAAGGATGATGGTGGGCCACCACCATTGTCCTAATGGCTGATCCAAACTGTTCATCGTGTCCAAGAGATAAATTCGACCAAACCCATGTCATCTATACGAGTCCATACACACGTGCATGTGCACAAACACGAGACAACAGTGATGCGTGCGATAAAGGTTTATTTTGAATTCGTATATTCAGGTTAATATAATGATTTTTCTTTGTTTTCTTTCTGTATTAGTTTAATTCGGCATTAATTTTCACATTGGATGGATTGAATCAATCAAGCATCCATTGTGTACGTCTAACTCATACATGTGGAAAGGTACACTGATGCACATCGCTTTAGGGTTGATGTGCAAAAGGTAGGATTTTTCCATAATGGACAATAATCGATATGATCTGTACATTTCATGGGTTTTCTAAGACTCGGTTATGTAATAATTTTAAGAATTAGACCTATTTGACACCTCAATAAACCATATTAATCATATATTTACCAAGGTTCTTCCTTAATATAATGAAACTAAATTAATACTGGAAGAATGATTTTTGGTGCTACAACTTAGCATAGAGAATTATATGACATAATATGAAACGTGTGATTAAATCCTCCCATTCATCAGATTCTTAAGAATAAAATAAATTAATATCTTAAATTTCAGACTGATCAGACCATTGGATGGGCCACATCGATTTGAGGAAATGGTAGACAATGAATCATATGTTGATTTATTGTGTGAAACCATTGGATGGCTCCATTCACAATTATCTTCAAAACACACCATGGTGAATCTCTTGAATGATTAGTATACGACCCTATATTGGAAGTTTTTGCTAATTGTGAATTGGCTCAAAACATACTCGTACTGATTGTTGTCCTTAAACGTTTGTCCAATGGCTATCTCATTCGGGTCATCCATCGAATCTGAATATTTCAACAGATCCACATTGATGATGCACCATTCTTGAAAGTCACATTAACTTGACCAGTCATGATGTTTAATGTTTGAGTTGGCTCAGGTGATGGAATGTTGCTTAAACGTACACATTCATCATTGGTGGTGGCGAATGAATGCACGTGTACTTTTGTATATAAAGGTGATGCCATATATTCACATTTCAGGTTAAGGTCAGCCACCCAGGTAACGCTATGTTCCTCACACGGATTTCCAACTGCAGGGGCATCATGTTCAACGCCAATGGGGTCTTCGTATATGGTCTCATTAATGTGATGCACGGTCTCTATGATTAAAGGTTGTATGTATTCAAATGCCCCGACTATGCTGCCAAGAACACTCGCATATCTTCGTCGTCTTTGGATTTAAATGAAGGGATTGATTAGTTTGAGCATGGTACATCACTTTTATCCTAATATCATAATCTTTTGGTGTAATCTTAATAATCCTATACATTTTAGATAGAAGCTCCTCATATGCAGTCTTGGTATTCAAAGCAATAATTTTTTACTTTCTACCCTTATACACATATTCATTAATTTCATATATTAACTCCCCACTATAAGAGCATATGATGATTCTTTCAGCTATTAACTGCAAACAAACACAACAAAATATTCTTAACAAATCGTTACACAAATTAAAGTTTTTTAGTTAAAAGAAATTCAAAGAGTACAGTAAAATTGATCGAGTTCTCTTTGAATTTCAATGTACTCGGTCAATTACACCGAGTGCGGTGATCATTTCCTCAAATCCTACTCGCAAAAAATATATATATATATATTCATTATTCTTAACAAATCATTACATAAATTAAAGTTTCTTCTTTTCTTTGTCAAAGAAATTAAAATAGTACAGTGAAATTGACCGAGTTTTCTTTAAATTTCAACGTACTCAATACATTTCACCGAGTATAGTGAAATTCAAAGAGAACTCGGTCGATTTTACTATACTCGGTGAAATTTATTGAGTTATCACTGATTACATCATTCATTCCCTCAAATCCTACTTATTTAATAAATAAATAAATAAAATTTGAAAAAAAAAAACACATTCATTCTTCATTCTTACCTACCCACAGTCATCGTTTCATTAAAACATGAGTTCAAGAAGAAGAATAAGAGTGTTGTGAAGTAAAACACGATTTCAAACAAGACTTGGAAGATTTCAAGTTTATCAACGTAACTAGTTTGAAGCAATGAATAAATTCCTAAGGAAGATTGGAGATGTAAAATGATAATAACCGGAGATTTTAAGTTGAATCGGAAATTTTAGGAAGAAAAACGAAGAAAAGAAAATGGGCTTTTTAGATATGATTGAATGAAAAAAATGGAACCCCAAAGGCAAAGGGTATTTTCATTAAAAAAAAATCATATGTTTAGAAATTAAAACTAAAGTTTTGATAGGGATTTTGACCGCCCTAGCATTGTGGTATGGTCAAATTCTCTAAATTGAAGGGAAGTTCCAAATATTCTGAAGGTACTCATCTGACAGGTCTTAAAAAGTTTTTCAGACCAAATTATCTTTGTCCTTATATCAGTAGTTGTACAATTTTTGAGTGAATAAGAAATTAAGTCGTATTTAATCCCAAGAAAGTGACGAACGGAAGCCCTTTTTTTAGCATGTGAAAGGCCCAACTCATGGGGCCCACATTGATGTATGTGTATAATTCATGCCGCCCATCCTTTTTGACGTGTCATTTTAGGGCTAGGGACCAAATATTAGCCTGATCCAGAGCTAGTGTTGGCCACATAATTAAAAAAATAATGGTGACAGTGTCACCCACTGTTGAAACTTTCCAAACTCACTATTATATTAATTAGAAGTGGACCATGTCTAAGTCAGGACTTCTTGGGACCATGGCAAGCTAGTCGATAAGGTGGACGGAACGGATCACCCCATTGTGGGCCTTAGGCTATGGTACCAATGGCTAGCCTTTCATATGATAGTAAAGGAAGTGAACATATGACAACCACGATCCTTTTTTTTTGTTAGCTTGTTAGTACACAACACTGTCAGTTCACACTTTACTGTTAGCCACCCCCACTAGGGATCGATACCAAGACCTCAGTGTTGAAATGAGGTATCTTTCACTCAGTCTACCACTTGAGCTATGGATCAGGGTGTGACCCTTAACACATCACAACCTCTACCCTCGCAACCTCAACCCTTAACACATGACAACCCCAACCTTTAACACATGACAACCGCGACCCTGACAACCTCGACCCTTAACACATCACAATCCCGACCCTTCCAACATCGACCCTTAACACATGACAACATTATCCCTTAACACATCACAACCTCGACCTTGATAGCCTTTCATCCATTTTTGGTAGTAAAGGAAGTGAACATATGACAACCCCGACCCTTAACACATCACCACCTCGACCTTTAACACGTTACAACCTCGACCCTCACATTGTCAACCTTGACGACCTCGACCCTTAAGGTCGAGATCAAGGTCATCATGTGTTAAGGGTCGAGGTTGTGATGTATTAAGGGTCGAGGCTATCAAGGTCGAGGTTGTGATGTGTTAAGGGTCGAGGTTTTTATATGTTCAATTCATTTACTACCAAAAATGGATGAAAGACTATTAAGGTAGAGGTTGTCATGTGTTTAAGGGTTGAGGTTGGGAGGGTCAGGGTTCTGATAAGGGTTGAGGTTGTCATGTATTAAGGGTCAAGGCTGTGAGGGTCAGAGTTGTCATGTGTTAAGGGTTGGAGTTATCATGTGTTAAGGGCCAGGGTTATCATATTTTCACTTCCTTTACTACCAAAAATGTATGAAAGGCTATCAAGGTAGAGGTTGTAATGTGTTAAAGGTTGAGGTTGTGAAAGTCGAGGTTATCATAGATAAGGGTTGGGGTTGTCATGTGTTAAGGTCGAGGCTAAGAGGGTCGGGGTTGTGATGTGTTAAGGGTCAAGGTTGTCATGTGTTAAGGGTTGGGGTTGGGGTTGTGAGGGTCGGGGTTGTCATGTGTTGTTAAGAGTCAGGGTTGGAGTTGTGAGGATCGAGGTTGTGATGTGTTAAGGGTCAGAGTTAGGAAGGTCGAGGTTGTGATGTGTTAAGGGTCATGGTTGTCATATGTTCACTTCCTTTACTACCATATGAAAGGCTAACCATTAATACCATAACCTAAGGCTCACTATGAGGTAATCCATTCCATCTACTTTGTTGGTCAGCTCACTATAGTTTCAAGAAGTTCTAACTTGGGTATGGTCTGCTTCCAACAAATGTAACAGTGAGTAATACTGTCACCATTGTTTTCTATTATGTAGCCCACACTAGCTCTACATTAAGCTGATATTTAGGCCCTAGCCCTAAAATGACGCGGTAAAAAAGATGAGTGGCATGGATTATACACATACATCATTGTGGGCTCCACGAGTTGGGCCTTCCGTGCACCCAAAAAGAGCTTTCGTCGCGTTACTTTATCGGGATTGAATAAGACTTAACTTAAAAAACTGCATAAATACTAATACAAGGACAAAAGCAATTTGGTCTGAAAAACTTTTTAATAATAATAAGATGACTACCTTCGTAATACTTAACTTTCATTGAATTCAGAGATTTTGACCATAACACAGTGCTAATATGGTCAAAATCCGGATAGCATAGTCTTACTACACGGTTAAAAGTGAAGTCTAAAAAGCCAAAGAGGCAAGGCTGGCTGACTGCAACCAACAAGTCTAGCATGGACAAAACGACGTGGACTGTCAATTTTTCAAGACAGTATTCCAACGAAGTAAAATAGCTGGGAAAGCGATGTAACGTAAAACCGTTGGCCTCGTCATGGGAAGAAATCACTTTAAGACACTGAGCCTGCGACTTATCGTGCCATGTCATCGTTCATGCCGACACTCAGCTTAGCAAGCGCGGATTGGATACTAACAAGTTCAGTAGCCAAATTGCTACCGAAGTGACGTGATGCATGTGTTGTATCCATACCGTACAACCATTTGTAGATATCGTTTTATAGCATTACAAAGAGAATAAGATAGTTCTAAATTTCAAGTGGACCCACCACAGAAAACCGTGGGACCCGTCACACCCGCCCACCGTTGAAACATTCATAGGAAACATTCATAGGGCATACAGTGATGTATTTTCAGATCCATCTTATTCATAAGTTAACATAGAGATATATGAAGTGAAAACAAAAATATCAGCTTCATAGGAAACTACTGTGGCCCTTAAGAAGTTTTGAACGGTGTATGTCACTGTCCCCACTATTTTCTATGGCGGGGTCCACTTGAACGTTAGATTTATCTCATTCTCTTTGTAATGTCATAAAACGATCTCTAAAAATGGTTGGACAGTATCAATAAAACACATGCATCATGGTGAGGTCCACATAGCTTGGTGACGTCACTTCAGTAGCGATTTGGCTACTGACCTTGTCAGTATCCAATCCGCGCCCCAACTTAGCATGGCATCCGCCGTGAACAGTGGGCCCCACCATTGAGGATAATCAGGCTGTTTTTCAGCCGGGCCACACCTATTATTAATTTGGACTGTCTGTTGTTCATTGATTGCAATATTGTTGCTTATCCAATGAGTGGGCCCGCCTGAATTTTGTGTCAACTGATATTGATAGTGGGGCCCATCTTGTGAGTGGCACCGACTTCCTACAGAAGAAGCATTTTGGCGGGAAGGATTGCACTGCACCACAGATGGTGATGCTGCTGGGTGTATGAGATCAGATCTTATACTGTACTGCCTGCGCAGTTTGTAATCCGTCATCCTGACGGGCACACCCCGGCTCGCTGGCATGCGCCGTATCGTTCGCTCTCACCTGTCAAAGAAAACGACACCATGTAAGCGTATCCGCTCGCTTGGAGTGACAAGAGCCTTCGCGCCATGCAAATCAACGTGGTAGTTTGCGTGAGGGTAGAACCATTCATCAGGCAGGGAACACGGTCATCGTGCCCTGACCCAAAATCACATCAGTCCACTAATTAGGGGACGAGAGGCATGGACGGCTAAAGAAGATGTTTAACGGCCCATATTTATTCTACATCAGCGGACCCACCTGACTCTTTGCTGAGGGTATGCTCACAGTGCGGCTTAGCAGATGAATAGACCAGAACTTCCACACGTGTGACATGACACAAGTGGCGCGAAGCCCTGCATCCATTGCACTGAAGCAATCCCATCGCATCAACGATAACAAAAGTGATCCCAACGGCAGCGATCACGCGATGATCAGGTCCCAAACCAACCATGAATGATTACCATCCATT
Source organism: Magnolia sinica (assembly GCF_029962835.1). NCBI lineage: Eukaryota > Viridiplantae > Streptophyta > Magnoliopsida > Magnoliales > Magnoliaceae > Magnolia > Magnolia sinica. The sequence continues at coordinate 25,149,097 of NC_080575.1, forward strand.
GTCAGTCCATCGACTTAGATTAGCGGACCACTATTTTTTGGCCTCGACATCCTTACGATGGGCAGGAGCTCACATGCCTGTTCCATCCCACACTTGTGAAGATATCATCCGTCGTATTTGTGAGAGCGGATTGCATGTACCCGGGGACATATATCTGTCCACGGGGCTGTGTGGGATCAACAGAGATGTCCCTGGAAAATCCACTCCGTCCATTTGTTTTGAAAGAGCTCAGTAGGACGGGATGCCAAAAATCAGGCAGATCCAAAACAAAGGTGGGCCATAGCAACAAAGCAGTGGGAATAGCAACATCGACCGTTGAAACCTTACTGAAGCTGACCATGATGTTTATATGCCATCTAAACCGTTCATAGAATTATTACCACTCAGATAAACTGTAGGAACAAATATCATCCTGATACAAAACCTCTGTCACTGCCAGGCGTTCAATCCCAACTGTTTAGTGTGGTATGGCCCATCTTGGATCTTCCTGATTTTTAGAATCATGTCTTATTTTGGTCTTTAAAAACAGATGGACGAAGTGGATTTTTCACGGACATCTATGTGCGCCCATACACGGGGCACATGCAATCCGCTCTCATTTGCGTGAGCTCTGGAATTTATGCCGCTACTCTGCGATCCGCTCCATGGATTTCCATGGATCGTATACCTTTCATCATAGATGTGCTCGTCACAACCATTGATCAACACCGTTGAACTGATGGGCCAGCATGTGGATGGGCGACAACCCTGAAATAAGAGAAGATATTGGACCACGTTGGCCCTTCCGATCACTGGTAGCAAATGGGCGGTAACAAATAAGAAAAATCAAGAGAAAAGGAAATAAGTGGTGGGTATGCGTTGCAAACGGTCGCCGTAGTGGAATCCGGCCATCCATTGTGTGAGTTCCAAGGCGTCCGTGGACCCATCGTTTCAGCAGCCCGCAGGTGGAATGGTCCTCGGTACTACAATTGAATCACTGCTAAAATGGGGACGCGCACTGCGTACTGACACCGTCAGTAGCAACCAGCCAGGTTATTACTGGACGGTGCTATGTGGGCCCCACAATGATGTATGTGTTTTATCCATGCTGTTCATAAATTTCAGATTATCATTTTAGGGCATAAACCCAGAAATGAAATAAATACAGGTTTCAGGTGGACCACACCATTGGAAAACAGTGGTGATTGAATGATCACCATTAAAAAATTCCTAAGGCCCATTGTAATGTTTATTTTACATCCAACCTGTTGATTAGGTCACAAAGACCTGTATGAAAGGAAACACGAATATCACCCTGATCCAAAACTTTTGTGGCTCCCACGAAGATTTTAACGGTGGACATTCAATAAGTACTGTTTCCTGCGGGGAGGTATATCTAATATTTTAATCTTCCTAATTTTTAGTATCATACCCTAAAATCATCTGTTAAAATAGATGGACGCGTGGATAAAATGCATACATCATGGTAAGACCCACGAAGCACGGTCCAGTGGCAAGCTGTGTAGTAGCCAAACACCGTCCAAAGTCGATAATCTCATGGGAATCCGTCGTTCAACATTGAACGCTCGCCGATATTTCTGGGCCATGGTCTAAGCACATGGTAGTCCGAAAAATTGATGGTTCCGATTACTGTTCATGTCTGTCAGGTATTTGGAAATTGCCCTGACACGTGCCAGGATGGAGAGTGAAGAGATGGTCATAAATTTCGATGACCACAATCGGGTCCTTACTCTAGCTCGGGTGGTAGACGCCCAGGAATTTCAACTCCCGGTCAAAGTTCGAGTACCCATAGCTGGTGAAATTCCACCAGCGTAAGTGTGTGGGGGTGTGTGTGCGCATGTAAAAAACAGAAGAAAAAAAAAAAAAACATCCACCTAGACTTAGGGCCTTCGGAGCGTAGATTTTGAACCCGTTGAAATATATATTTTGTCCCAAAATGATGAAATTACAAGTCTCAAATGGGCCACGGGGACATAATTACAAGTCTTAAATGGGCCCCGAGCACAAGATTATGTCTGAGTAACTAACTAACGATTTGTAGCTATTCATTTACATGGACAATATTTGGACGGTGATGATCATCATATTAAAATAATTATAGTGATGCAATTGATAATCTAATTATTTTGGAATATCATTAGTGGACCATGTGCCCGATAGAATAAAAGTATGGTGATACACATGTTACACATGCAACTATAGAAAGGATTTTAGGTGTAATTCAAGCTCTTGGCGTGGATTTAAAACCCCCTCTTTGAGGAGATTTAAAACCCCTGGTTACTTTATGCTGGCAAGCAACCATGGGATTTGAAATCCCCTAAATCCTTCAAATCCCATGGTGCCAAGTGACCCTTAATAAGAGTTTCAACAGTAAGGTTATGGATTGGTGTACCCATCGTGGCATGCACGGGAGTGTAGTGAAACCCATGCCATCACCAAGGTTTGTAAGTCCAGTCATAATGTATGTGTTGTAGGTGTGTACATCAAGTCGAGTAGTTATAATGTATGTGTTGTAGGGGTGTACATCGAGTCGAATCGAGTAGAGTTGGCCTCAGCTTGACTCGGCTCAGCCACTAGCTGACCTCAGCTCGGCTCGGTCCTCGAGCCGAATTGGCCAACTCGGCTCGGTTCAGTTAGCAACTCGGGCCAATTTGGGCCGAGTTCGCCTGTGCAACAATTTCACAAACACCTAGACTGCACTTTCAAAATTTCACTATATTTTGGACAGCATCAATAGTTTTATAGGTATTTTATCAAACACCTTTTAAGCAACATAAAAATTAAGAAAAAAAAAAGGGTATCGGTTTCATATACATACCTTCCTTGCCACCAACCACACTTCATTAGTCATTTCATCAAACATTTGGTGAGCAACATCAATATCAAAGGGAGGAAGACCGAGGTGAGCGCCTGAGAGAGGAGGAAGAGACTAGAGAGAGAGGGAGGAAGACCGGAAGAGGAGAGCTCAAGCTCAGGTTAGGGTTCAGGGGCGCCGGGTAAGGGAAGGGGGTTAGCGCTGGTGTGGCCGTGCGGATAAAGGAAAAGGAATAAAGGTAAAAGGTATAGATTTATTATTATTAATATTAAAGGGTATATATACACATGCAATGAGTCGAGCCGAGTGCGAGATGAATTCGATCCAAGTCGAGTCAGGCTGGGGCAAGCTAAAAATCAACTCGAACTCGTTTTCGAGCTCCAAAAATCAACTCGGTTCGATCTCAGCTTCAAACTGAGTCAAGTCGAGCAAACCAACCGAGCTAGCTCGGTTCGTGTACACCTCTAATGTGTTGTATCTATATTATCCATCCATTTGAAAATGTCATTTTAAATCATGACTCAAAGAATAAAGAAGATTCATAGCTTGGGTGGATCCCAACACATAAAATAGTGGAGATTGAATGCCTACTATTGGAAACTTATTAAGAGCTAGAGAAATTTTTTATCAAACTGACATTTGTGTTTTCATTTCTTCCATAAACAGGTTGGATCTTAAATAAACATGGTGGGCATTAAGAAGGTTTCAACTATCGATGTTTGCTTGTGGGTCCACTTGAGCTTTGTAATCTGACGCATTCTTTAAGTCATGCCTTAAAATTCTCTCTACAAACGGATGGATGGTGTGAATACAACACGTATATCATTGTGCAGCCCACCTAACTTGGTGACGCAACTTACTTGAGGTCTTGGTATCGATCCCTAGTGGGGGTGGCTAACATGGAGTGTGTACTGACATGGGTGTGTACTAACAAGCTAACAAAAAAAAAAAAGGTCTCACTAACGTTGGGTTAAGTAGCTAATCCGCGTTCATCACCAACCACTATGAGATGATGTGCCCAAATTCGAGTAGCTCGCTGTACGTGGGGCGCATGGAGTGTCAGATGGGGAAGGCCAAGAAGCTTTAAAAAAAGGTGCGGATTATGTGCTACTCCGGCCTGTTCAAAGCTGGGACTGGTGGAGGCTCCAAGGGCCATTGAGGGGCCACTGTGGTGTATGAATTTTATTCACCTCGTCTATCCATTTTTTCATATTATTTTAGCTTATGATCTCAAAATTAGTAAAAATGCTCAAATAAGTCACATGTTAGGGATTAAATTTCTACAGTTGAAATTTTCTTAAGAGCAACATAAGTTTTGAATAAGATGATATTTGTTTATTCACTTCATCCAAGTGTATATGACCTATCAAAAGGTTGGATGGAAAATAAACGATAAGATGACCCTAAGAAGGTTTCTATGGTGGTCGTCCTTAGCACCACTGCATCCTATGGAGTGGTCTACTTGAGCCTTTGATCAACCTTATTTTTAGTAAAGTAGCTTAAAATAATATGAAAGCGGATGGATGGATAAAAATCATATATCAGGGTAGCCCCTCAGAGCCTCCACCTGCAAGAGCTTGAAATGGCAGGGGCAGTACTTAATCCACGCCCTTAGAAAAGGAATCCGATTGGCTACTCCCCCTGCCACGAGCTGATTGGTGCTCCTTGGGCCCACCATAATGTATGTGTTTCATCCATGTTGTTCATTTATTTTTCTAAATCATTTTAATGTATGAGAAAAAAACTGAGGTATTTCCAATCTCAAGTGGACCATATTACGTGAAACAATGTTGAATGAATGTCGACCATTAAAAGCTTTTTGGGGGCAATAAAAGTTTTGGATCAACCTGATCTTTGTTTTTTCTTCCCTTCATTGGGGTTTGTATGACCTGATCAACTGATTATATGTCAGATAAACAGTACAGTGGGCCTTACGAGGATTTTAATGATGTATATCCAATCACTCTTGTTTTCATGTGGTGTGATCCACCTGAGATTTATATCCCTCTCTTTTTTAGGATCAAGCTCTAAAATGATCTTTAAAAATGGATGAACGGCATAGATGAAACACATACATCATGGTGAGGCCACTGAGGACTGACCACCAGGCAGGGGAGTAGGCGAGTAGCCAATCCATATCCCTTAGAAAAGGCCGCAGGCGTACGTTCGAAGGAGTGTTGGCTTCCTTCCAAACGCCCACAGGAGTTTCTGAATCCAGCTCCCAAAAGTCCACTAACTTATTGTTAGGAGCACACGTCAGATCAGTTTTTAGTAGGATTTTACTTAGAGTTGGGCATGTAGGACCCGATCCGATCTGAATCGAACCGACGGCCTGGATTAGGGCCATTCAGATCCGGCAGTTTTTCGAATCGAGTTCGGATCGTGGTCAATCCAAATCGAAATTCGAACCGAATGGATTCAATCCGGACTAATTCGATCCAATCAGGAGTGATTCTTATGAATATTTATCACATATATTTATCTTATGAACAGGTTGGATGACAAATAAATATAACTGGGGCCTTATATATTTTTCAATGGTGGAAATCAATACTTCTACTTTTTCCTGTGGTATGGTCCACTTGAGCTTTGGATATGCATCAATTTTGGGTTCAACTACTAAAATGATCTGAAAAAATGAATGGACAACGTGGATAAACCACATGCATTCACAGTGGGCCCTAACAGAGTTTACTTAGTACGATAAGAGCCCACAATGCAATTTTGTGGGAAGCGGATTGCGTACTGAGTAACTCACTACGCTAAGCATACTAAGTAAACTCTGTAGGGTCCACCAGGATTTATATATTTTATCCACTCCTTCCATCCATTTTATAAGATAATTTTAAGGCTTAAGCCCAAAAATGAAGCATATCCAAATCTCAAATGAACCACACCGTGGGAAACAATGTGAATTGAAAGTCTACCATTGAAAATTTTTTGGCGGCCACAGAAGTTTTGGATAAATCTTATATTTTTATTTTCCCTTCATCCATGCTAGTATGATCTTACGAACAAGTTAGATGAAAAATAAACATCACTGTGATGCTTAGCAGGGTTTCAACAGTGGAAATCATTATTCCCATAGTTTCTTGTGGTATGATACACTTGAGCCTTTTATATGCTTCAATTTTGGGCCCAACCCCTTAAATGAGGTGTAAAAATGGATGGACAACGTCGATAAACCACATACATTCACGGTGGGCCTAATTGAGTTCACTCAGTACGATAAGAGAGTATAGTTGTGTAGATACGTGTCGTGCATGACACATCAACAGACTCAACATAGCAGCTGACAACTGTGTAGATACGTGTCATGCAAAGACAAGTGGAGACGTGTCACGCCCCAAACTCGGAAACCGGGCTCACAAAATTCCCGATCGCCGAATCTGGCGCCGACAGCCTCCGTAGAACCCCATTCTCGGCTCCCAGCGCCCATTCGCCAGGTTCCGATCCTGGGATGCTACAAGGAGGGTTTTCAACATCAGTTTGATTCGTAATAAGCATAACCAAAGGCATAACCCACAAACAACAACCAAAAACTCCATCACATTTCCACTATAATCAAAAACCTTCCAAGTACAATGAGCATAAGGGAAATACAATGAAGATAGACCAAAACTCCAAAAGAAGATCAGCCACGCGTCCAAGCCTCAGCGCTGCTACGATCCAACGTCACCTGCACGCAACGGTCGTGCATAAGCTTATAGAAAGCTTAGAGGGTGGTGAAAGTGTATGCTCAAGGTGATAATGTAGTCATGCAGTATCAGAATAATGCGGAACATGCTGATGAATGCTAAGAATCCCATTAGGCGTACCAAGGCCATGCGGTGCAAAGAATGATGTCGGCCATACCAAGGCCATGCAATGCAAAATGCAAGTCAAGCATACAAATCCTCATCTAAGTCCACATGTCAATACGGCTCAAATCTGGAATATCACCGGGGTCTAGTACACTCCAAGCCAGATTGCCGCCCCATCGCGCGCAATAAGGTGAGTGGAAAAGACCTCACTATCCGCCTGCCAATATCGGGCTCGGCTCGTCAATAGCGGACCCATTCCTCGAGCTGGTCAGACTCAGCCTAGCATTGCCCCCTACTCTCGGGCGGGTAAGGCCGCACCCCCTTCCAACCGACCACGACACAGTGGAAAGCGCAACCGTCTGGTAATCGGCACTCAGCGCTCATGCATCCACTCGGTCTAGACGTTGGAGCAACCTCCTGGTACCATAAGGGTTTAGGGACTTTCACCCAGGGATATCTATCGCACCCCATGTAGAACAGTATTTCCGGTATCCAATCCTGCCAACCACGATACGTCTGTGGAGGCTACGACCCTGATGTCGCTAGGGCGTATAGTAACCATATCACTCAATGCGAATGCATGAATCACACTATCCAGTCATGCAGCAATCCTGCGCGTATCGTGCGCTCATGTAGGGCAACACCCCTGTACAGGGCCCCTAGACAATTTGCCCGAAGGCATATGCTATGATCAGTCGTTTCTCATATCAAGCATACGTATGATGCATATGATCATGAATCGTGGAACTAAGCATGTTATATAGGATGGATGATAATCATAACAAAGATGGGCCAGACAGCCTACACATCAGACGTATGAACCTAACAATGGGCCCTAAGAAAGTCATAATGCGGACATTTAACCGCACTATACTTGCAATGAGGACGTCAAACCACCATTGCTCCCAAGGCACAGCCCGATGTAAACATCATTACATAACCCATGTTGGGATCGTACATTGCAATGGACCTTAGGTACACCCCATTGGGCCTTAAATACGTCAAATGGGCCTTATCATATGGGCCTTATATTCATCAAGTGGGCCACATCATTGGGCCACACCAATGGGCCTTATGTGCGTTGCAATGGACCATGACCCGTGGGCTTTAGAACGTATCAGTGAGCCTAACCTTATGGGCCTTACATGTGTCAAATGGGCCTCGACAGTTGGGCCCCCTATATGCATCAAATGGGCCTACTCACATGGGCCTTATATGTATCAAATGGGCCTCGCCAATTGGGCCCCATATGTGCATCAAATGGACCTAAACCCATTGGCCCCAAACACTTATTAATGGGCCATAACCCATGGGCCCCTAATACATCTATGGGCCTCGACCCATGGGCCTTACATCTACATCAGGGTGGGCCTCAATCACAGGCCACAACAACTAAGGTGGGCCTCTAAACATGATATAATATATATGATATTATATATAATATGATATTATATATATATCTAAATATATATATATATAATATTATATATAATATGATATTATATATATCTATATATATATATATATATATATATATATATATATATATAAATATACACACACACACATACACCACACACGCACGCACCCACCCATACACGCACGCACACACACACAGTGGGCTCCACCGTCCAGGCGGACGGTGGAGATAAAACACTTGCATCACTGTGGGCTCCATGTGGGGCCCACCATAATGTTTATATTCCATCCAACCCGTTGGTAAGGCCACATGGGCCTAGACGAAGGGTGAAAGTAATTTTCACCCTGATCCCAAACTTCTGTGAGCCCAGAAAAGGTTTCAAGGGTGGAGTCCAATTCACACTGTTTCCTTTGATGTGGGCCACCCGAGTCTTGGATGGACTTCAAATTTGAAGGGTGGTCCAATGACCTCAGGGCCCACCATACGAACGGATTAGATGGATAATAAACATCAAGGTGGGGCCCACGGCTACAGCCGTGGGTGGGTGTACGTCTGCCCAGCCCGGGCGCTGGGGCGCTGGCAGCGCTGCTGCGCTTCTGACACAGCAGCAGCTGCTGCTGTAACGTTTGTTTTTATTTTTTTTTTATTTTTGATTTTCTAAAAATTTTACAGGTGGGGTCCACATCCAGTGAATCCACTCCATCCAGTAGCCTTCTATGGCTCAAGACAAGCAAACCAAGCCCAATATTGGGCATATTTCAACGTATAAAAGATTTAGGGACGATTTCAATGGTGCAAACCACCATTTGCCACGGTATGGCCCACCCAGAGGTCTGAGTGGTCCCATATTTCGGCTCAACGTCTAAAATATGGTTGGGAAGGGAGTGGATGGTATGGATTGAAAACATGCATCAAGGTGGGGCCTACATGAGTGGTTACCCCAAAACTCATGAAGAAGTTGATATTTGTATTTTCCCTTTATCCAGCGTCCAGAGTCAGTGGACGATTTTGGGCTAGCACAAACGGTGAGGTGGGCCCTGCTCAAGTGGGCCACCACATGTTTAAGTTGTGTGGGTACCATTCATAAAAGGTGAGCTTCACTTGAACATGGTTGGGATGGAACCCATACCTTGTGGTGGGGTCCATTCAAGTGGGCCACACAACCTCACTATCATCACAACAACAAAAAAAAAAAATAATAATAAAAAGAAATAAAATAAAAAGGGAGAGAGATAGAGAGTGAGACCGCGTGATGGAGGGACCCCGGCACTATGGGCCCTCCCTTGCACTAAATCATACATCGAGTGGGTCCCATTACATGTGGGTCCATGAAATCGAAATCCAACGGTGGAGATCCCTTCTCCACTAAAATAAATGGTCTAGATGACCCTAAGCATGTAAAGAAATAAACATCATGATGGGGTCCATGGAGAATGGCCCCATCATGGAATGATCATGATGATCCAAATGGGCCATCGGCCACATCTTAGAGTCCAAAGTGAGATCCAAACCATTGATCGGTTGGTCTCACTTGGCCCATCATAAAAATACCAAAATCTACCCTATCAAAACACCCACCACTTGATCTTCTTGCTCCCTTGGCTTCCTTAGCTCCTTGGGCTACCCTTTGATGGTGGAAGATGAGAAATGGATGGTTGAGATGAGAGATGAAGGGGTGGGAAAGGTGGACCTCACAAATAAAATTTTCTCACCATGGGAAGACCATACGTATGGGACTTGCTATGGGAGAGTTTGAATGAGAGAGAGACTTGTAAGGGAGAGAGAGAGAGAGTGAGATAGGGTGATGGAGTGATGGGGGATGGTTTGGGTTGAAAATGGCAAAAAGAGGTATGGTTGTTGTTGAAATTTGGAAAAGAGGAGTGGTGAGGTGGAAAGAATGGTGGACTTTAGTAAAAGGTGGTGATGGGTTGTTGTACTTGAGGTATGGGATGCTTTAATGGTTGATTGATGGGACTAATTGTAGAGATTCCCTCGAAATCCGCAACGCGCGGTGTTTCTTCGGAATAAACGCTGATCGGCATCTTCTTACCTGGGTATCGGTTCAGTGCGCAAGTCACGGCGTCGGAACCGCGGCGACGACGCGGTCGCCATGATATAACTTTCGGACCAAGCCGACGTCGGTGCGCGGGACCTGGCTTAGGATCGTGCGCAAATACCGAATACGGTGCGAAGGTTGCCGGAATTTGACCGAAAGGATCGCGGAAGCTAACGGAACAGCACGGATTAGGACACGGGTCTTACAGCTCTCCCCTCCTAATAGAAATTTCGTCCTCGAAATTTACACAATCACCGCAACTAGGCAGAACTCAAGAGGGAGAAGAAACATCACATCACTATATAAAATCAGAGATAACATACAACATGCAACACAATCAATCATCAAAAAGATGGGGATAACGCTCTCGAATCTCAGCCTCACGCTCCCAAGAAGCCTCCTCAACAGAATGGTGACCCCACTGAACCTTCACCAACGGAATGACCTTAGTCCGGAGGACCTGTTCCTTCCGATCAAGGATACGGACTGGCTGCTCAAAATAGGAAGCGTCCTCACGAACCTCTAACGGCTGCCAATCGATAACAGGAACGATGTCTGACCCACACTTCCTCAACATGGAGACATGAAAAACGTTGTGGACGCCAGACAACTGAGATGGCAAGGCAAGCCGATAGGCCACGGCGCCAACGCGCCCAGTGATCTCAAAAGGTCCTATGAATCTCGGGGCAAGCTTGCCCTTCGCTCCAAATCGAACCACGCCCTTCATAGGCGAGACCTTGAGATACACATGGTCCCCTACATCAAACTCCAAGGGACGACGCCGACGATCAGCAAAACTCTTCTGCCGGCTCTGAGCTGTTAATATCAATAGCCTCTGACGTCTCCTGCACAAGCTCGGGACCTAAGAGACGACGCTCTCCAACCTCGGTCCAACAACTCGGTGATCTGCATGGTCTGCCATATAGCGCCTCAAAAGGAGCCATGCCGATGGTCGCCTGATAGCTGTTATTGTATGAAAACTCAGCCAATCGCAGATGCTCATCCCAGCTACCCCCGAAATCAATCGCGCAGGCCCGAAGCATATCCTCAAGGATCTGGTTGACCCTCTCGGTCTGGCCATCGGTCTGCGGATGGTACGCGGTGCTGAGCTGCAAATCAGAACCCATCGCTCTCTGGAAGCTCCCCCAAAACTGAGACGTGAACCTCGGGTCTCGGTCAGAAACGATCGAGACTGGAACGCCATGCAGTCTCACAATATCCTCGATGAATAATCTCGCAAGCCGGTCCAAAGGCCAAGTCGCACGTATCGCAATAAAATGTGCCGACTTCGTCAGTCGATCAATGACAACCCAGATGGCGTCATGACCGCGCTGAGTCCTCGGCAAGCCCATAATGAAATCTGTCGACACGTGCTCCCACTTCCACATCGGGACACTCAACGGCTGCAATAGACCAGGGGGTCTCTGATGATCGGCCTTGACACGCTGGCACGTGTCACACTCGGCCACAAAGCTGGCGATCTGACGCTTCATCCCCGCCCAAAAATACTGTCGCCTCATGTCGCGGTACATCTTCGTCGAGCCAGGATGGATAGAAAACCGCGATCGATGTGCCTCGGTCATAAGATCTCGGCGTAGCTCAGGAATATCCGGGACACATAATCGGCCTCTGAAGCGAAGTCCACCATCCGTACCAATCTGCCAATCCGTCTGACTCTCAGATGCTGCCTCTGCTCGGTAATCCTGCAACGACTCGTCTGCCTGCTGAGCCTCGATCACCCTTGCGACAAGAGAGGGTTGAATCGACAGGCTCGATAACTGCACAATAGAAGACTGCAAGCCAAACTCAAAGTCGTACTCTGCTATATCCTCGAGCATCCGCCACTCCTGAATCATCATATGCGCCACCAGGCCTCGTGGCTGACGGCTGAGGGCATCCGCCACCACGTTCGCCTTACCCGGGTGGTACTGGAGGTCGAAGTCATAGTCCTTCAGGAGTTCCATCCAACGCCTCTGCCTCATATTCAACTCAGACTGAGAGAAGAGGTACTTCAAGCTCTTATGATCAGAAAAGAGCTCGAACCTAACCCCATAGAGATAGTGTCTCCACACCTTCAGTGCGAAAACAACTGCAGCCAACTCTAAATCATGCGTGGGGTAGTTCAGCTCATGGATCTTGAGCTGGCGAGACGCGTAGGCTACAGGTTTACCGTGCTGCATCAGGACAGCACCCAAACCAATATGCGAGGCATCGGTGAATACAATAAATCCGTCACTCCCAGAGGGAAGAGTGAGGACAGGAGCGGACGTCAGACGGTCCTTTAACTCCATAAATGCTCGCTCGCAGGCGTCACTCCAAATAAACTCTGCGCCCTTCCGAGTCAACCTGGTCAACGGGGCTGCAATACGAGAGAAGCCCTCAATGAAACGCCGATAGTAGCCCGCTAAACCAAGGAAACTACGGATCTCGGACGCAGTCGTGGGCTGGCCCCACTGACGCACTGCCTCAACCTTCGAGGGGTCCACTGCGACACCCTCCCTCGTCACCACGTGACCGAGGAACTTCACCTCCTCCTGCCAAAACTCGCACTTCTCCAGCTTCGCATACAGCTGGTGTGCGCGGAGGGTCTGCAACGTAACCTCCAAATGCTGCTCATGCTCCTCACGAGTCCTCGAATAAATCAGAATGTCGTCGATGAAGACCACAACAAACTGATCGAGATACGGACGGAAGACCTCGTTCATCAACTGCATGAATACTGCTGGCGCATTGGTCAGTCCGAAGGACATGACCTGAAACTCGAAATGACCATAACGCGTCCTGAATGCTGTCTTCGGAATGTCCTCCTCTCGGACCCGAATCTGATGATAACCGGAACGCAAGTCAATCTTCGAAAAGAACTGTGCACCCTGCAGCTGATCGAACAAATCATCAATCCTCGGGAGCGGGTACTTGTTCTTGATCGTGACCTTGTTGAGCTCGCGGTAATCTACGCAGAGCCTCAACGAGCCATCCTTCTTCTTCACGAAGAGTACCGGTGCTCCCCACGGCGAACTGCTCGGACGGATAAAGCCTAACTCACGCAACTCGTCCAACTGCTTCTGCAGTTCCCGCAACTCCAACGGTGCCATGCGATACGGGGCCTTCGAAATAGGCGCAGTACCGGGCACGAGATCAATCTGAAACTCGGTGAGTCGACGAGGCGGTAATCCCGGAATCTCCTGAAACACATCGGGAAAATCGCAAACCACAGGCAACTGGTCGACGCTCACCGCTAAGGGCTCCTCTATGGCACAAGACATCAAACAAGACAACGGCTCTCCTCTGGGCTCAGCAATGAACTGGAACTGCGGCAAGCCAGGTATACAAAACGTGACTGTCCTCGCGGAACAATCCAATATGGCGTGGTACTCGGCAAGCCAATCCATGCCCAGGATGACATCGAACTCGGACATCGGCAAAGCAAAAAGGTCGGCAGGCAAAAACATATCCCCAACTAAAACGGGGCAAGACGAGCAAAATCGGCCCAACACTGCAGTCTTTCCCAAGGGAGTTGATACTGTCAACCCCTCACGAGCAGACTCCAATGGCAAACCAGTCGATCGGCAAAAACTCTCAGCCACAAAAGAATGCGATGCACCAGAATCAAACAACACACGTGCAATGCATGCAGATACTGGAAGTATACCCTCAACAACTCCTCCAGATGACTGAGGATCCTGCTGGGCCGCATAGAATCGAGCCTGAGCCGGCTGGGGAGGTGCCTGTCCCCTCTGAGCATGCTGCTGCTGCTGAGGTCGCTGAGGCGGTCGAAACTGCTGCCTCTGCTGCTGCGGCCTCGGAGGCTGGTGCTGATGCTGCTGCTGAGGTGGTCTCGGTGGTGGGGGCTGCTGTCGCTGCTGCTGTGGGGGTCTCTGCTGCTGCTGCGGTGGTGGAGGCTGCTGTGGACCTCTCTGCTGCTGCTGGGGGCGAGGACACTCCCACATACGGTGTCCTGTCGCACCGCACCTAAAACAAGTGCCAGAGAACTGTCTCGGAGGTGGTGCTGGAGGTGCTGCTGGTGCTCGAAAGGCTGGGCGACCTGTGCGCCTCTGCTGAGGTCGACCCTGCTGGGTATCACTGGAAGGAGCCTGCCTCTTCCGGTCCCTCCTCTGACCGCGATCAGACTGAGAACTGTCCCACTCAGCCTCAAAAATCTGGGCCTTCCGCACCACTTCCTCGAAGGTAGGGAGCTCATGCCCAATAACACGGCCTCGAAGACCGTAACGCAAGCCGGCCTCGAATCGGCGGGCTCTCCGCTCCTCATCATCCACTAAGTAAGGTGCAAATCGGGACAGTGCTACAAAACGAGCGGCATACTGAGCCACTGTCATATCGCCCTGCACCAAGGCCTCAAACTCCAATGCTCGCTGACGTCGGATGTGATCGGGAAAATACTGTCGGTCAAACCGATCCACAAAATCCTCCCAAGTCCAAACAAAATCAGTGCCCGCTGCTCGAGAGACTGACATCCACCAGTGCTCAGCCTCACCATGGAGAAGAAATACGGCTAATCGGACTCGCCGCTCGGTCGCGCATCCCATCGTCTCGAATACCTTCTCTACGTCGGCGCGCCATCTCTCAGCCACGGTCGGGTCTGGCTCACCCTGGAAATGCGGAGGATCAAGGCGTCGAAACTCTCGAAGGAGGGCACTCGAGCGCTCCTGCTCTGCCTGTGCTGGAGAAACGACTGGGGGTCTGCCCTGCCCCGGGTCACAGCCTGCAACATCTGCTGCAATCGGGAAGCACTCACAGATACGGTCGGCTCCGCACTAGTCTCTGGTGGAGGAGCTGCACCCATAGACTGGGCAGCATGAATCCCTGGCAGATGGGTGGCATCCTCAGGCAGTGCAGTAGGGATCTCGGGTGGAGGAGCAGGGATCGTAGGTGGTAGTGCGGGAGCCGCAGGTGGTGGAGCGGGAGTCGATCGGGTCACTCTCCTGCGCGCCATGTCCTACAGGAAAGAGCAAAGGTGCCTAATCAACCTTGAAAACTCTCGGAGGCACACTCGTTAAGGGTCGGTAATAAAAGATCGCTAGGCTACTCGAACTTAGGACTTAAATCATTCATAGCAGACATGTAATGTTGTTTTTGGTTATTCCCGAGTTATGCTCTGATACCAACTTCTGTCACGCCCCAAACTCGGAAACCGGGCTCACAAAATTCCCGATCGCCGAATCGGCGCCGACCTCCGTAGAACCCCATTCTCGGCTCCCGGCGCCCATTCGCCAGGTTCCGATCCTGGGATGCTACAAGGAGGGTTTTCAACATCAGTTTGATTCGTAATAAGCATAACCAAAGGCATAACCCACAAACAACAACCAAAAACTCCATCACATTTCCACTATAATCAAAAACCTTCCAAGTACAATGAGCATAAGGGAAATACAATGAAGATAGACCAAAACTCCAAAAGAAGATCAGCCACGCGTCCAAGCCTCAGCGCTGCTGCGATCCAACGTCACCTGCACGCAACGGTCGTGCATAAGCTTATAGAAAGCTTAGAGGGTGGTGAAAGTGTATGCTCAAGGTGATAATGTAGTCATGCAGTATCAGAGTAATGCGGAAAATGCTAATGTATGCTAAGAATCCCATTAGCCGTACCAAGGCCATGCGGTGCAAAGAATGATGTCGGCCATACCAAGGCCATGCAATGCGAAATGCAAGTCAAGCATACAAATCCTCATCTAAGTCCACATGTCAATACGGCTCAAATCTGGAATATCACCGGGGTCTAGTACACTCCAAGCCAGATTGCCGCCCCATCGCGCGCAATAAGGTGAGTGGAAAAGACCTCACTATCCGCCTGCCAATATCGGGCTCGGCTCGTCAATAGCGGACCCATTCCTCGAGCTGGTCAGACTCAGCCTAGCATTGCCCCCTACTCTCGGGCGGGTAAGGCCGCACCCCCTTCCAACCGACCACGACACAGTGGAAAACGCAACCGTCTGGTAATCGGCAATCAGCGCTCATGCATCCACTCGGTCTAGACGTTGGAGCAACCTCCTGGTACCATAAGGGTTTAGGGACTTTCACCCAGGGATATCTATCGCACCCCATGTAGAATAGTATTTCCGGTATCCAATCCTGCCAACCACGATACGTCTGTGGAGGCTACGACCCTGATGCCGCTAGGGCGTATAGTAACCATATCACTCAATGCGAATGCATGAATCACACTATCCAGTCATGCAGCAATCCTGCGCGTATCGTGCGCTCATGTAGGGCAACATCGCTCATTCGGGAAACCCTAGACAATTTGCCCGAAGGCATATGCTATGATCAGTCGTTTCTCATATCAAGCATACGTATGATGCATATGATCATGAATCGTGGAACTAAGCATGTTATATAGGATGGATGATAATCATAACAAAGATGGGCCTAGACGGCCTACACATCAGACGTATGAACCTAACAATGGGCCCTAAGAAAGTCATAATGCGGACATTTAACCGCACTATACTTGCAATGAGGACGTCAAACCACCATTGCTCCCAAGGCACAGCCCGATGTAAACATCATTACATAACCCATGTTGGGATCGTACATTGCAATGGACCTTAGGTACACCCCATTGGGCCTTAAATACGTCAAATGGGCCTTATCATATGGGCCTTATATTCATCAAGTGGGCCACATCATTGGGCCACACCAATGGGCCTTATGTGCGTTGCAATGGACCATGACCCGTGGGCTTTAGAACGTATCAGTGAGCCTAACCTTATGGGCCTTACATGTGTCAATGGGCCATGACCCGTGGGCCTTAGAGTGCATCAAATGGGCCTACTCACATGGGCCTTATATGTATCAAATGGGCCTCGCCAATTGGGCCCCATATGTGCATCAAATGGACCTAAACCCATTGGCCCCAAACACTTATTAATGGGCCATAACCCATGGGCCCCTAATACATCTATGGGCCTCGACCCATGGGCCTTACATCTACATCAGGGTGGGCCTCAATCACAGGCCACAACAACTAAGGTGGGCCTCTAAACATGATATAATATATATGATATTATATATAATATGATATTATATATATATCTAAATATATATATATATAATATTATATATAATATGATATTATATATATCTATATATATATATATATATATATATATATATATATATAAATATACACACACACACATACACCACACACGCACGCACCCACCCATACACGCACGCACACACACACAGTGGGCTCCACCGTCCAGGCGGACGGTGGAGATAAAACACTTGCATCACTGTGGGCTCCATGTGGGGCCCACCATAATGTTTATATTCCATCCAACCCGTTGGTAAGGCCACATGGGCCTAGACGAAGGGTGAAAGTAATTTTCACCCTGATCCCAAACTTCTGTGAGCCCAGAAAAGGTTTCAAGGGTGGAGTCCAATTCACACTGTTTCCTTTGATGTGGGCCACCCGAGTCTTGGATGGACTTCAAATTTGAAGGGTGGTCCAATGACCTCAGGGCCCACCATACGAACGGATTAGATGGCTAATAAACATCAAGGTGGGGCCCACGGCTACAGCCGTGGGTGGGTGTACGTCTGCCCAGCCCGGGCGCTGGGGCGCTGGCAGCGCTGCTGCGCTTCTGACACAGCAGCAGCTGCTGCTGTAACGTTTGTTTTTATTTTTTTTTTATTTTTGATTTTCTAAAAATTTTACAGGTGGGGTCCACATCCAGTGAATCCACTCCATCCAGTAGCCTTCTATGGCTCAAGACAAGCAAACCAAGCCCAATATTGGGCATATTTCAACGTATAAAAGATTTAGGGACGATTTCAATGGTGCAAACCACCATTTGCCACGGTATGGCCCACCCAGAGGTCTGAGTGGTCCCATATTTCGGCTCAACGTCTAAAATATGGTTGGGAAGGGAGTGGATGGTATGGATTGAAAACATGCATCAAGGTGGGGCCTACATGAGTGGTTACCCCAAAACTCATGAAGAAGTTGATATTTGTATTTTCCCTTTATCCAGCGTCCAGAGTCAGTGGACGATTTTGGGCTAGCACAAACGGTGAGGTGGGCCCTGCTCAAGTGGGCCACCACATGTTTAAGTTGTGTGGGTACCATTCATAAAAGGTGAGCTTCACTTGAACATGGTTGGGATGGAACCCATACCTTGTGGTGGGGTCCATTCAAGTGGGCCACACAACCTCACTATCATCACAACAAAAAAAAAAAATAATAATAATAAAAATAAATAAAAAAAAAGGGGAGAGAGATAGAGAGTGAGACCGCGTGATGGAGGGACCCCGGCACTATGGGCCCTCCCTTGCACTAAATCATACATCAAGTGGGTCCCGTTACATGTGGATCCATGAAATCGAAATCCAACGGCGAAGATCCCTTCTCCACTAAAATAAATGGTCTAGATGACCCTAAGCATGTAAAGAAATAAACATCATGATGGGGTCCATGGAGAATGGCCCCATCATGGAATGATCATGATGATCCAAATGGGCCATCGGCCACATCTTAGAGTCCAAAGTGAGATCCAAACCATTGATCGGTTGGTCTCACTTGGCCCATCATAAAAATATCAAAATCTACCCTATCAAAACACCCACCACTTGATCTTCTTGCTCCCTTGGCTTCCTTAGCTCCTTGGGCTACCCTTTGATGGTGGAAGATGAGAAATGGATGGTTGAGATGAGAGATGAAGGGGTGGGAAAGGTGGACCTCACAAATAAAATTTTCTCACCATGGGAAGACCATACGTATGGGACTTGCTATGGGAGAGTTTGAATGAGAGAGAGACTTGTAAGGGAGAGAGAGAGAGAGTGAGATAGGGTGATGGAGTGATGGGGGATGGTTTGGGTTGAAAATGGCAAAAAGAGGTATGGTTGTTGTTGAAATTTGGAAAAGAGGAGTGGTGAGGTGGAAAGAATGGTGGACTTTAGTAAAAGGTGGTGATGGGTTGTTGTACTTGAGGTATGGGATGCTTTAATGGTTGATTGATGGGACTAATTGTAGAGATTCCCTCGAAATCCGCAACGCGCGGTGTTTCTTCGGAATAAACGCTGATCGGCATCTTCTTACCTGGGTATCGGTTCAGTGCGCAAGTCACGGCGTCGGAACCGCGGCGACGACGCGGTCGCCATGATATAACTTTCGGACCAAGCCGACGTCGGTGCGCGGGACCTGGCTTAGGATCGTGCGCAAATACCGAATACGGTGCGAAGGTTGCCGGAATTTGACCGAAAGGATCGCGGAAGCTAACGGAACAGCACGGATTAGGACACGGGTCTTACAAGACGCACCTCGAGCTCCAAGTTATACGAATGACTCAAATGAGATCAAAATTACATGAGCCCCACAATGATTTATTTATTATATCGATACTATTTATCCATTTTTCGTGATCATTTTAGAGCATTTGAAAAAAAAAATGACCCACAGAACCAGCCCGATCCAACTCGGTTCGAGTCAGGCCAACCGTGCATCGGATCGGTTTTAGTCAGATATCCCGGACTCGGTCCCAAATCAGATTGAGTTCGGGTCAGCCCATGTAGATTTTGGACCAAATTGAGTTGGACCCAATCCGATCCGACTCAGTTCGATGCCCAACTCTAGTTTTAGTTGCATGGCTAGTTCACATGACTCAGACTCAGGCAGCATTGAAATCCCCATGGTGTTGTGGCCCCACCATAGCATATATGTTTTATCCATTCCCCATCCATTTAGTAGCCCTAGAATGAGCAGATTTAAATCTCTGAGACCATACCACATGAAATAATGGTGATTTAATGTCAACTATTAAAAACTTACTAAAGGCTTACTAATGTTTATTTGCCATTTAACTTGTTGTCTAAATCACCCAGACCTAGATGACAAGGAAAACAAATTTAGCTTGATCCAAAACTATTGTGCCTTTAAAAAGCTTTTAATGGTGGGCATTCCATCAACAATGTTTTCTTTAATGTGGTCAATCTTAGATTTAAATCTAACTTATTTTTGGGTTCAGCCTTAAAATGAGTTGGTAAAATTGATGGACCACGTGGATAAAATCCATATATCATGATAGGCTAACAAACCTTCTCTAGCAAGGATTGTACCAACCTGGTACAAATGCTTGCAACATCCTACGCATTCATGAGGCAGGGGTACCTATCGGTGTCTAGTTGAATTTGGACCATTAGATATCTTGATTAGTCTGATTTTATACTGAAAAGCAATAGGCAATCTTGGTTGGTCTCACCGGCCTAGATTTCACAATTATCACCACACTAGCAAATCTGAGGCATTTATGTTGGCTCCCTCGATGCCACTTTGGTAACAAACAACAGGGCACTAATTCAAACAGCAAAGTGTCGATTCAGTGAGGTCGAGACCTAACTAAGTTACATCAGGTCATAGCCATTGGGCCCACCTATCTAGTGGCGATGCAAATCTCTAGTGGACCACAACATAGAAAGTATTGATTAAAAAGCCTACATTAAAAGCTTCTTAAAGCCAGTGTAATGTTTTATTTGACACCAGCTAGTTCATAAGGTCAAATAAACCTAAACAAAGGGAAAATACAAATATCTAAAGATTTTGTGTTCCCATATCACCACTCTTTCCTAGTATGGTTCACCTTAGATTTTGATTAGTTTTATTTTTTAGCCTATGCATTAAATGAGCTTGTATGATCTTGATTTAAAACTTGTGTACCCTTAAGAAGTTTTCAATGATCAATCATCACCTTTCTCACGCCCCAAACTCGGAAACCGGGCTTATAAAATTTTCGATCACCAAATCTGGCGCCGACAGCCTCTGTAATGCCCCATTCTCGGATTCCAGTACTCATATGCCAGATTCCGATCCCGAGATCCTACAAGGAGGATTTTTCAATGTACTTTTTTTGTAAGAAGCATAACCACAAGTTTACCCAAATCACAAAGGTAACATCATCATCACATATCCACTAATATAAACACTTGAATACAATTCTAAAAGGGAAATACATATATATGACAAATCCAGGCTCCATAAGTCAGTTACATGCTCCAAGCTCTACGTTGCTGCAGCCTAACATCACCTGCACGCATCTATCGTGCATAAGCTTATAGAAAGCTTAGAGGGTGGTGAAAGTGTGTGCACAAGATAAGTGCCAAGTATACCATAAAGTCCATAAATCATACATCATCGGAATAAGCGAAAATACTAACAAGATCATGAATTATATGATATCAGAGTAAGAGGAATATACTGGTAAGTCCATGAGTGCTATCAGCCGTACCAAGGCTATGCGATGCAAAACATAATGAGACAATAACAGATGCTGAGGATGCAATGTAATATACGATGCGAATGAAATGACCATGCAAGAACATGAAGTCGGGATGATAATAAGTAGTATCGCAGGCTACGGGGTCCACTACAAGGGACTTCTATCCAAACCAGTCCTATATCTAAATTTGGATAGTCCGACTCAATGTGGTAAACTCCTGATTTCAGGTTAGTCGCGCGCCCAACTGAAATCCTGGCCATGCGAAGGTACACGTAACAAATAGTTACGCACCACTAGCCCAAGTAGATAGTGCATGAATGAATGAATGGATATGCAATTTCTACTCAATAAGTCCACATATTAGTACGGTTACTCTCTGAAAAAAATCACCAGGGTCTATTACACTCCACACCGACTGCCTCCTCCTTAGCTGCACAGCCCAGTGAGTGGAAGAGACCTCACTATTCGCCTAGCCAGCAGTCTGCCAATACCTACAAGGCTCGTCAATAGCGGACCCATTTACGAGCTGGTCATACTCAGCCTAGCTTATAGCCCCCTCACTTGGGCGGATAAGGCCACAACCCCTTCCAACCAACCACGATATAATGAGAGACACGGCCTCATGGTATAGGCACCGACGCTCATATTCCACTCGGTCTAAACGTTGGAGCATCTCCTGGTACCAAGAAAGTTCTGAGATTTTCACCCAAGGATATCCTACGTGCCCACAGTGCTAGAACCAAACATTTTTGGTGTCCCATCTGGCCATCCATGACGTGTCTTGTTCACACCCCAAGTGCAAGGTTGTGATGTAGTAATAAACTCGGTAAGACCGAGGTCGAATCCACAGGGACTGAAACCTGTACGTTATCTGAAAATAACCAGATCTAGAACTAGGCCAAGATGAAATCTAAACCAATTGTGATTTGAGGAATAATGGTGAAATATTAATCTAAACTTAAAGAATTCAGAGAAAGGGAACTAGGGATTCGGAGGATTCACTTGTAGAGATTAGGGAGATCTTATGCCTGCTTCATAGATATTATACTGAACTTACTTGATATAGTTTTCAAGAGATGAAAGGTATAAGAATTAGGTATGATTCCATCACAAATCTATGCCTAAGAGACAAGGTAAACAACAAAACTTAGACCAATCCATACCCATCTAAAAGATGTATGAGTGTTAGGAGGGATTCCATCATCTAACCATGTCTATGAGACGATGGCGAACAACAGGGTTTCCGAACATCAAGATAAAAGAAAAAGAATTATTCAAGTCATCACAGATCTACTGTAATTTAAATCACAACAAATCATTAATGACTAAAAGAATTTCTTAAATCAAAACAGAGTCAATCAGTTCAGTTTAAATCAAACCTGTAGAAGCTCCCATCACGCCACAAGCTTCAACTCTTAGCCCTAGCTAAGGGATTTAGCCTAACATAATCATAGGAAAAAGAAGAAAAATAAAGAAAAAATACATAAAAATTCCAAACACTTCTCTCTCCGCTTCTCTCTCTCTATCTGACGTCCCTTATTCAAGCATACACTCTTCTCCACGTTTGGAACTCTTTTTATAGCTTTTGGAGTGGTGGAAATCGGATTTGGGAAGCTATCGCATGCGCAGCAAAAGCCTTTTTGCAGCCGAGTTCGGGGCTTCATAACTCTCGCGTTCCTTATATTATTTCTATAAAATCAGCGTCTCTTGGAAGTATTTTGGCTGGCCTATACGATGGACTATTTAGATCTGCCACATGATCAAAGATGGTGGGCCACAACTGCTTGGAAAGTCCGATTTCGCGGACGTGCGTAGCCTTTCGCACGTCCGGCGCTGACGTGATCGGTGGGCCCCATAGAGGTATTTTCTGGAAAATTCACCCCGTCCATTGGATTCAGGATGAAATTTCGGTCAAGAATGAGTGGTTTTGAACGTCCATTGACGCGAAATCAGAGAAGAAATCACCCAAACATCAATTTAAACATTGCAGGGCAGTCCACTTATGGCCTCTATATCGTGCACGTGTGCTTGTATGGGTCCAAAAGTTTAGCATGGGTTTGAAGAACTCATGGTCCTCTACAAGATGGACGGCTTGGATCATTCACTAGGATAATGTG
Organism: Magnolia sinica; assembly: GCF_029962835.1. Classification (NCBI taxonomy): domain Eukaryota; kingdom Viridiplantae; phylum Streptophyta; class Magnoliopsida; order Magnoliales; family Magnoliaceae; genus Magnolia; species Magnolia sinica. Next base: position 25,172,539 of record NC_080575.1, read on the forward strand.
TGGGGCCCACTGGCGTCCGCAAAACGGCCAGCGTCCGTCCGTTTACAACGTGAAACGGCAATTGCCGTTTTAATGAAGAAGATGCGGGTCAGCAACGCTGACCCGCCTTACGTGGTTTGGTGCGGCTCGGCACATGTGTACCTCATGTACACACTTTGGTTATACGGGGCCCACTGTAATGTATATGCAAGATCCGATCCATCCATTTGTTTCCTCATCTTATTTAAACCGCCGAGACCAAAGTTGAGACAGTTCCAGATATCAGGTGGGCCCAGAATCAACGGTTTATGGGCTGATCTATCAGTTGGGGCACTTCCATAGTGATCTGAGAGCTGAAATTTGATATGTACGGTTAATTTATGGCCCTCAGGCCATGTATAAAGTTTTGAGCCAATCAGATGGTGAGAACTATGTGATCTTGCAGTTTTCACCAATTTCGGGCCTCTTTAACGTAAATGGCTTGATTTGCTTGGATCCCTGGTGTGTAATTCCATCGATCTTGGTTCCCTGGAGTCCGTCCCTTGCCTTGGGTGTCATCAGAGCGTCAAATCCATGGGTTAAGCACCCTTTTTCAGTTCATGCTTGTAAATACACTCTGCATCACAAACACGATTAAATCAGGCTATTAAACGGTATCAATGATTGTAAATCCATGCAATAACTGGGTTTGATATGCAATATTTGACCCTCAACATGTCTGTGGAGGCCACGGCCCTGAGTCGCTAAGGCGTACAATGATCAAGTCACATATATGCGAGATGCATGAGTCACACTATCCAGTCATACAGCAATCCTGCGCGTATGGCGCGATAATGTAGGCACTTCGTCTCATAAGGAGTCCCGTAAATAGTCTACCCATAGCTTAAGCTATGATCAAACATTTCTCATATCAAGCATACATATGATGCGTATGGGCATGAATCATGAAGCTATACTAAGTATGTTATATGGTGGTGAACTATCCTTCCAATGAGGATGAGCCTAAACGACCAACACATAACAAGTATGAGCCTATCAATGGGCCTTAGGGAGAGTTATAATGTGGACATTTAACCAATACTAATCTTACAATGTGGACGTCAAACCAATATTGCTCCCAAGGCATGGCTCGCCATAAAACATCATTGTATATACCACGGTAAGATTACACATTGCAATGGTCCTATATACATCTCATTGGGCCTCGACCCATGGGCCTCAGATACATCAATGGGCCACATCAATGGGCCTTATGTATATTGCAATGGGCCATATCCCATGGACCTTTGAATTCATCACAATGGGCCTTAACCCATGGGCCTCAAATACACTACATTGGGCCTCATCAAATGGGTCGTATCAACGGGCCGAATCAAATGGGCCGAAACAAATGAGCTTCATGTATATCAATCGGGCCCACCCTTATCTATTTTTGAGATCCAACCTATTCATAAGTTAACATAGGGGTAGATGAACAAAATTATAAGCTTGAGTGGAAACTGCTATGACTCCTAAGAAGTTTGAATGGTGGATGTTACTGTCCACTATTTTAAATAATAACTTGAACTTTAGATTTGACTCATTCTTTAGCTTATGCCATAAATTGAGCTTTCAAAATAGATGAACTGTTTGGATGTAGCACATGCATCATGGTGGGTCCCATAGATGGATGGCCTGGATGAGACAGGGGGACCTATGGAGCTTGGTGACGCCACTCCATCAGTTATGGCTGGAGTGAGGGACATCGGTCGTCCCACCACATGGATGACGGGTGGGTATACATGCATACACTAGTGGGTCCCACGTGGGGCCCACCACAAAGTCTACTTTCCATCCAAGCTGTTGATAAGGTCACGCAGACCTGGATTGAAGAGTAAAAACAAATTTCAAAATGATCCAAAACCTCTGGACGCCCAAAAGGGTTTTAATGGCTGACGTTTAATCCCGTTGTTTCCTATGATGTGGGCCACCTGAGCCACGTATATGGATGATTTTCGGGGTGGCCCACTGCCCTAAGGGGGCCTACAAAATGGATGGTGTGGATATCCAACACACATCACAGTGGGGCCCACGAGTGGGACCCTGTCCCGCCCATCCGTCCATAGTGCGGTACGCCTGCGCCTCCTCAGCTCTGACAGCAGCAGCAGGCGCTGCTGCTACTTACATAATTTTATTTTATTTTTGAAAACCGTTTTCTTGCGGTTTTTCTCATGTGCGGCCCGCATCAGGTAAATCCACCCCAGCCATTGGTCTTTACTACTCAAGACAGACCAAACGAGCCCAATATTCAATATATCTTGGCGCATTAAAACATTAGGGTGGATTTCAATGGTAGACACACTGTTTGCTATGCCATGGCCCACCCGAAATTCGGATCAGCTTCATTTTTCGGCTTAACGCCTAAAATGGTCTAAGGAATGGAATGGATGGCTTGGATTAAAAACATACATCAAGGTGGGGCCTGCATGAGTGGCCCACCCAAAAGTCTTAAAAAAAAAACCAAAACTGTTCGTTGTGAGTACACAGCACTGTCGTTAACACTTCATTTACAAACGTCCAGCGTCCCTAGACCGTTTGCACACAATTAAGGTGGGTCCCACAGGGACGTGGCCCACTAGATAAATCTGATATTTGTGTTTTCCTATCTCCCTAAGGTAGGACCCACATGGTTTGAACGGTGTAGATCCTACACGTCCATCAAGTGGGTCCCATGAAGGTGGATGTCTTGGATAAAATGCATACATCAAGGGGCCAACAAGGGGAAAGAGGGAGAGAAAGAGAGAGATCGAGTGATGGAGGGACCCCGTAACTATGGGCCCTCCCCTACATGATTTAAAACATACATCAAGTGGGTTCCATTTCATATGGGCCTATCGATCAAAATCAACAGTGGAGATCCTTTCTCTGCCGAAATAGAAGGTCTAGATGACCCCTTTTCAAACTAGAAAGTAAACATCATGATGGGGTCCATGGAGAATGGCCTTATCATGGAATGATATTGAGAATCAAGGTGGGCCATCGGCCACATCTTAGGGTCTAAAGTGAGATCCATACCATTAATCGTAGGCCTCACTTGGCACATCATAAAAAACATGAAAACTAGCCTATAAAAGCACCCATCGTTCGATCTTCTCAGTCCGATGGAATGCCGGTCTCCTTGTGCTTCACTTTGACGAAAGATAGTGAGGTTTGAATGGTTAGGATGAAGGATTTTTGGAATAGGGAGTGGGCCACATATATCACACTTTTCTCTCACTTGGGAAAGCCATGGACATCCACTCTTTTGCTCTCTTTGTTGCCTGAAATTTGTGTTGGAGAAATGAGAGAGAGAGAGAGGGTTGTTGTAAGAGAAGTGATGGTTGATGATGGTGTACTTGACAAACATGGGTGTGTAAGGGAGAGGGTGAGAAAGAGTTGACTTTGGGGTTGCTTGACTTGAGGAGAAAGAAAACATTGATTGATTGATTGATTTGAGTGATTGATTGATGGGACATGTCGTAGAGATTCTCTTGGGATTGCAAATGCACGATGTTTTCTTCGAAATAAATGCCGGCCCACATCTCCTTGCCATGGTAACGGATCGGCACGCGAGACGCGGGATTGGAACCGCGGCGACAATGCTATCGCAATGGTACAAGTCTCGGATTAAGCTGACTCAAATCTACGGGATTCAACTTACGGTTGCGCGCAAACGTCGATTATACGTCGCAGGTTGCTGGAATTCGACGGGAAGGATCTCGGGAGTCGACAGAACAGTATGGACTAGGATACGGGTCTTACAACCTTAGATTTTGATTAGCTTTAATTTTTAGCCTATGCATTAAAATGAGCTTGTATGATCTTGATTTAAAGCTTGTGTACCCTTAAGAAGTTTTCAATGATCAATCACCACTCTTTTCATGTGGTATGGTTTGCTAAAGATTTTGATCAGCTTCATTTGCAAGCTCATACACTAAAATGAGCTCATAAAATGGATCCACAACATGTATATATAACACATGTCAAGGTGGGGCTCACAATATTACTAAATGGATGAACTTGTCAAGTCTCATCTCACTTAGGGCGTGTTTGGGCAGTGGGATTAGAAAGGATTAGGTGGGATGGATTCATCTGGTCATGTGCCAATTCCACTTCATCTTTAGGAAGAATGGAAAAGCTTGAAATTAGATTCGATGGAATTGCATTGCGTCCAGTGCTAATTTCACTCAATGTTAGTAAGTTGTGTAGGTCCCACCATGATGTGTGGCCTATATCCACACCGTCCACCCATTTTTTGAAATTATTTTAGAGCATGGACCAAAAAATCAGGTAAATCTAAAGCTCAAGTGGACCCTACCATAGAGAGCAACGGGAATTGAATACTTACAGTTGAAAACTTCTTTAGGGCCACATAAGTTTTGATCTACCTCATTTTTAGGCTCATGCCATCAAATGAGGTTACAAAACAAATGAACAGTTTAGGTATAACACATGTGTGTTATTCCCAATAATTTCAAATGATGGTGGGTATATCCATTCAATGTACCACCGTATTACCAACAAAGCATGACATTAATCTTATCCCATGGCAACCGGGACAATCCCTGCCATGGGTAATAATTATGTTTTTTTGAATCCCATTTCACCTAATCCCTTCTAATCCCACCGCCCAAACACGCCCTTAGGGCCTGTTTGATTTTCATCGTTTCACTGGGAAAAGGTAAATACCCTGGAAATGGGTGATTATTACCGTTTCACCTGTTTGAATATTCACGAGGATTTCACTTCTTGGAAACTGGTTCAAAAGTAGTAGTGGCCATTTTAGGACCCCATCTCGATGTATATGATATATCTATTCCGTCCATCTATTTTATCACAGCATTTTGAGATATGAGGAGAAAAATGAGTTAGATTTAACACTCAACTGGCTCATACCAAAAGAAACAATGGCCCCAAGAAGTTTTTAACGATAAGTATTTAATTCACATTTTTCTATGGCGTGGTCCACCTGAGCGTTGGATATGCCTCATTTTTTGGCTTATATCATAAATTTATCTGATATAATGGATGAACAGTGTGGACATATGATATACATCATGGTGGGACCCACAAATGTTTTACAATATTTGCCACTTTTACCTCCAAAAAGTAGGCCATCAAATCAGTTACGAGGAAGTGTGCGGCAACTAAGGAGGGAAATAATTATTACCATTTACCCGGATATTTCCTATTTCTTTGAAAAACAAACAGGCCCTTAATGACACCCCAAAAGGATGGAAAGTAAATACTACATCACGGATCCCTACTTAGGGCTTGTTTGTTTTTCAAAGAAATGGAAAATACCTGGGAAATAGTAATTATTCTAATTTCACTGCGTTTGAAAATTCATGGGAATTTGTGCCTGTTAAATTGGTTCAAAAGAAGTAATTTTAATTTTTTGAACTTCAAGGTAATGTGAATGATATATCCATTTCGTCCATCTGTTTTATTACAATATTTTGGAGCATGAGACAGAAAATGAAGTGGATCCAACACTCAAGTGGCTCATGCCAAAAGAAACAGTGGCCCTACAAAGTTTTTAATGGTAAGTATTTGATTCCCTTTTTTGTATGACGTGATTCAATTGAGTATTGGATATGTCTCAATTTTTTACTCATGCTATGAATTCAACTGGAATAATCGATGAACAGCGTAGATAAGCCAAATGCATCACAATGGGACTAAAGTTATTTTGTAATATTCTTGGTTTTTATGTCAAAAAGTAGTTATTTAAATCAGCTAAGTTGTAAACGCAGGGACAGTAATTATTACTTTTTTACACTGCATTTACCATTTCACCGGAGATTCAAGACGGAGGGATTAGGTTGGAGTAGGTTGGAGTAGACTAGATAGGGTTTTGAAATCCCATCCTGTCATCCTGTTGTCCTGTTTGGGCGGTGTGGTTTTGACGATGGATTGAGCTAATCTCTGGATTTGGGAGCGAATCCGCTGGATTGCGAAATCCCGTCGTGTCATATCTCGCCTCTTTGCCATCCCACGCACAGTTCATTATCTCTCTCTATCCTGTGTGCCCATCCAAACGCGGCAATACCTGGGCCACTGGATATAGCAATCCAGTGGGATTGCTTCTAATCCACTGACAAATGTATTGATGACAATGAAAGCTGTGCAATCCACCCTACTCCTGTCTAGTACAACCTAATCCCTCCGTCCAAACACGCCCTTAGGAATCCACAGGCTTTCAAGGGTGATTGTAATGTCCGAATTCCATCTATTTGAATTAAACACCTGCTGATGAAAACTTTTTAAGGGTAGCAGAGGTTTTGGATTAAGCTGATATTTGGTTATTTGGTTTTTCTCATGAATAGGTTGGATGACAATTAAAGAACAAGGTGGGCTTTAGATATGTTTCAAGGTGTAGTCTACTTGTGACTGGGATTGCCTTATTTTTTAGCGGGTAGACTTAAATGGAAAGATAAATGGACCGGACAAAACCCATATATCACGGAGCCCCCTTAGGGACCGGCAGGGGTCTGACGCCAACCAACACGCCGTGTTCCTCGATCACCGCACCCGCGCATGATAGCATCAGTACACCCCCGCACAGGCACTTCATACTTACTTCCCACGCACACGCTTGCGACATCCAGCACGTTCATGAGGCAGTGGTACCGATCAGGTGGTCTAGTCACGTATTTTGATTTTGGACCGTTGGATATACTAATAATCGCAGCAGCCTTGTTTTGAACCCTTAGGGTGTGTTTGGAGAGTCAAGTGGATGAGATTAAATGAGAGTAGGAGGGTTATTGCGCGCCATTCCATCACATCTGCTGTTTGGGATGGCGGGATGTATTTCAAACGGATTTAGCCAATCTCGAAATGCAAGTTTTCACCGCTACGTATGTGGGGTCACCGAGATATCAATGATATCCCCTCCCTCCATCATTTTCACCCGCCTGCATTCAGCTATGAATCTATTTTGTGGTAGATATAAACCAACGAGTGAGGCGCACTACAAGAAGCAGGTGCTGCCGTGTATCCGGTGACTATTACAAACCGATGAAATTAACAGAGATAACCACTGACATCTCCATCGTTACCTTAAAAACCATTCCATTCCTCCTAATCCGATGGGATCGGTCCGGCCAAACACGCGAAATATACATTCTCCGTAGATCTCTCAAAACGGCCCGAAGTTGAAATTATCGCCACATCACCACGGATAGCGCAGGTGAGACCCCGTACTCACACGAGACGGTGCGGCCATTACCATGGGTTACCGTGAGCCCCACCTTGATGTATACAGGCCGTACATCCGTTTTTAAAGATCATCTTAAAGCATTATCCCAAAATATAAAGCAGATCCAATTATTAGGTGGACCTTACCATAAGAAGTGTTTGACCGTCCTACCATTTAAAAACTTATTAAGGTGCGTTGATAAGGTCACATGAGCCTGGATTGAGGGAAGGGACAAATATCAGCTTGATCAAAAACCTTTGTGGCCCATTAATGGTCAATCAAAACTGTTTCTTATGGAACGGTCCACCTGATAATTGTATTTAATTCATTTTTGGGATACTGTCCTAAAATGATACGGAAAAATGGATGAACGGCATGGATACGTAATACATATATCAATGTGGGCCCACTGTAATCCCACGGTAAGGGCCGCATCGTCTTGTGTTAGGCCGGGGTCCCGCTTTCCATCAGCACGTGCGAGGCGTTTATACTGGGTGCCAGCCCATGCCACGTGTCCAAACATGCTTCGTTCTTGATGGCCGTACCCGCGCACGATAGCATTCCCTATTTTACGCAGTTTACTGGCTATTTAAACCGCCTCTGGTTTTCCCTCCAAGTATTTCATACCTCCCACGAGAAAAACAAGCTGCTCTGTCTTGGCGGGACGAGCGGTTTTGAAAAATACAGTCCTGCAGAAAAAACTGGTTTTATTCCACCATGGAAGAAGAGGAAGAAATCTCTATCCCTCCCATGAAACTCCGCTGCGGTCGAAGCGATGGAAAGTCATGGCGATGCAAGAACTGGCGAATCCATGACAGGAGCCTCTGCCAAGAGCATTTCCTTCAAAGCCGTGCAAAAGCTGAGAAAAATCTCAGGACTAAGGTTCTTAAAAGAGCGAAAACTACGGTTAGGGGTCCGCGATCTCCGCGTGAGAAACCAGGTTTGAAGCTTCGGAATGCGGAGAAGCTGGGAAATGAGGGTTCCAGGAAGAGATTCAGAGAAGTGGAAGATAAGGAAATTTTTCCTGAGAAGAAGCGGCCACGGAGGGCGGAGGGTTTGGATAGGCCGTTTCGAAGGTATGGAGGGTGGAAAGTGGAGAGGGAGATTGGGGTCAGAGAGAGGAAGGTGGGGAAGATGAAGTTGAAAGAGGAGGATGACTTGGAGGAGGTGGTTAATTTCAAGGGCTTGAGGCGGCGTTCATCTGCAAAGAATGCGGAGGTGGTTGGCTTGGTTTTTCATTTTGTTCTTGTTATTTATTTGGACTCGTTTGGCTTTGTGTTTTTCTTTATTCTTTTTTGTTTAGGGATTTGGTTTTTCGTTATAGGGTTTTCAGCCGAACCGTGTGACAGGAGAGAATGCTACTATGTGTCATCAATGTCAGAGAAGCGATCAGAGGGTGGTTCGGTGCAAGAAGTGTAGAAGGAAACGATATTGTGAGACATGCCTAAAGCGATGGTATATACTCATTTTCCTTTTTTTTTTTGGTTTTAACCTTCTGTGCAGGGCTTTCTTTTCAACAAAAGTTGACTGGAGAATGTGCACGCTTACATGAATCCTGTATGTTGAAACTTATGGACCCCACTGTGGATGGAGCCTGACTCAGGGATCATACTGATTGAATGAACGCAACTTTTGAGAGAGAGAGAGAGAGAGAGAGAGAGAGAGAGAGAGAGAGAGAGAGCTCATAAAATGGCAGGTTTCGAAAAGGCCCCTGTACCTGTAAAGTGTTTATAGCAAGGTATTCCATAACGGTAACGATGGCTGTAACGACCACCATTGTTACCTTTACGATATGGGGTGTATCAACTGTTATGGGGGGCTGTAATGGCTGTTACAGTCTCTCTCTCTCTCTCTCTCTCTCTCTCTCTCTCTTCTCTTCTTTTCTTTTCTTTATTGAAAAAGATAAAAAAAAACTGTATCAGCCCCTAATGGACTGTTATGGGGCCGTTTGGCCTTTAAGAGGGGGGCGTAATGGGCTGGGCTTTACAGGTCCATAATGTGTAATGGTTGCCAGCCACTGTTACCTTTACATAATGGCCTTTACTGCCCTGTAACAGCCTTTACGGCACACCATAGCTTACAGCCTATGAAGGGTTTGCAAGTAATTATAGGTATCCAAATAGCCTTCGCAATGTCTCTACCTGTAGGCTCTTTACAACTAAAGGATTTTAGAGGCAACAAGGTACAAATGAGACTGAAGGAATGTTCTCCTTTGGTGGTTCCAAGTATGTTCAACTCCCTAACAATGTGATATTACGGTTTTGACTGGTTCCATTTGAAGGCCTCTAGTCATGGTTTTGAAAAACAGATACATTTCAGGACTATTGGTTGTTACATAACCGTATTGGCCAACCCTGTTATGTGATACGGGGTGAGTTGGTATGTTATGAAGAAAATGGGCCACCCTTATTATTATTATTATTATTTTTAGTTTCAATTTTTCTCTCAAATTTTCACTTCTTTCTTCATTTCAAGAATGAATTTTATAAGATAATTTTAAACAAGATCCAATCCTATTTTGAGGATTAGAGCACAAGATTTGAGTGGGATTTGATGAACATCAAAAGTGGAGTGGATCATTTTGGGAAATATCAGAAGTGGTAAACCTTTGCTTTTTTTTTTTGTCTTAATTTTGTTTTATTTTTATGTAGCAGGTTGTAATCCACCAAATTATACATGCTTTGGGTACTATTATGGCCTATTTGGTCATCTTTTTGCAGGTCAATCTGACTGTGCCTAGCAGACAACACTCATACAAAATAGTTGCCCATTACACCATCAAATACATGTCCAAAACAGTAAAAGAGTACATCTTTAGGGTCCTCTCTCTCTATACATGTATTGTGAATTTCTCTAGCAAAAAAGGGCCAATCTGGGAATGTATTGGCCAATACAGCTCCTGTATGAAGTAATTTCGCTTGTAACATTCTGGCTAACTAGCTTGCCACTGCTAGGGGTGATTTTGATGGTTAAAACTTTCCCTTTAGATACAATCTACTCTAAAGGACAAGCAGATCAGTCCAAGGCATTTTAAGACCATCTTTGATTCTTATTTTGATGTCGATGCTGGTGAGTTGCATATTTAGAGATGGAATAGTTTGTGTTCTTTAAACTTCCATATATCAATAAGTATTGATTAGATAATTTTTAGTCTTTCCACCTTCAATCCAAGTCTATTGTAGTTAATGTGTCCTCTTCTTCAACATTGAAGGATGGTTGAAATGTTGTTGGTTGAAGTTGGGCCACGTGGATATGGAATGGACAACTATTGTTGATTATATAAGTTACTTGTTGCCATGGTATTTTTTAAAAGGATAAGGCAATAAATTTGTTGAAAGGATACCTGATGCAAAGCCAATAAGAAAAGAATACAAAGAAATGGAAAAACAAAGTCATAGCACAAACAAAGAAGAAACATCAAGAGCATTGATGTGTTTTGTCCCCGAACCCCAATCCATAACATCCCTTTTTGATTTCCATACAACATCCCACGGTCCTTGTTTGTTGAGGAAGCCTCCCCCACCACACACGAAAAGAAGAAGAGAAAAATCTAAAGGATAACAAGAATGATCAACTACCAAGTTGCTAACCTCCCTTGAGCAAGAACAATATGATGCACCTTCCAATAGCACAATTCAAGATGGGAATCCATCCCATGAACCAGGCCCAAGCTTCAGTGTTCAGCCCATGATTTTTAGCCTAACTGCATTTAAGTGTTTTTATAATACATGGCTTTGGGACCATTTTGCATGCATAGAAAATGGAAATAAAGTGAAGCATGCCTTGGAAAGGTTTTTTTTTTTTTTTTTAATTCTTTTTTTATTTAAAAAAGGATTTTGACACTTGTGTTTTTGTCTTAGAAAGATGTTCCATGCATTGGGAACCCATGGTTGTTATTAATGTATTTATAAGGGGTTATAATTGGTTCATATAATGGACCCATTTGAAATGTGAGAAAGAATACATTTTGAGTTCTAAAAAACATATATTATTTCTTGTAAATTTCTAGTAGAAAAAAGAGTTGAGTGGTTCCTCTTTGGTTGTGAGTGAGTCCAACCCATATCGATCGAGTGATTGTTAGTTCATTGGCACCATTCACCATCGTTGTGACTGTAGAAATTTTCAGTTTCGACAGGTTTGTTGTTTGCAACATTTTTGGTACTTCAAGTTATAATTTTCTGGTAATTCATCATCAAGTCTAATTTCATCCTACAAAATTTCATTTCATTCCTAGTTTTAGAAAAAAAAATATTAAAATTTCTGAAGTACCAGCTACTTAAAATTGACAATTTTTTGGACAATTTCAAAATGTCCTAAAATAAGTCTCATTTAAGTGTAGATTTTATTTTTGTTTTATTTATCTCTGAAAGTAGACTCATCGAGGTTCATTTTGGATTTTGAATCACTTCAATTGGAGTTGTATTTAGGAAGATGCGCCATTTTGAAATTAGTGTTTTTAAGCTGTCCATTGCAAATACATCATGCGGCATCATCACATCCAAAGCAAATCGACTCGACTACTGATTGAGGCATCACCCAGTCAAGATTGAAGATCTTTATAAATGATGGCCACACTTGGTGTGCAAAGGAGTAGTGAATAAGTGATCAATAGACTTGGCCTCATGCACAAAAGACAATGTTGGGGAGAACCCATCGACCTCTTCTAAAGATTATTTATGGATAAAATGTGCTTCCTACCAACCAACCAAACAAAAGATGGCACTTTCAGAGGGGCAATATAGAACCAAAAAGCGTAGAAGAAATCATGGTAGCTAATGTTCAACATATTCCAAATCATCAAATAGAATGATTTGCTGCCATGGTAATTGATTTTCAGTTTAGAACAAGATGGATGATGACTTGGTGCAACTCACAGAATAAAGGCAATAACCATATTGAATATTGATGCATCGTTTCTTTATGGTTCTTGCATCCTTAAATTTCAACTTTAACCAAAATGCACCATCTCGTTAGTATTCCTTCCATAACACCACATCAAGTTGTTATACAATCACACTACACACTAATGGTTCTCGAATTGTTGGACCTTAAATGATACTTTTTTATACATAGATGATGAAGTCTTTCAAAGATCTATTCTTATTTGCATGATCCTTCTAATCGGGTGCCACTCCTGTTTTAGATTGTGCTTCAACTCTTGCTCCCACTCATATCTCTAACTGTTTATACTCGCTAACATTTTGAAACAGACATTCCTCCAATATCCACTCGTGCACTCTAATCTCTCGTCTCTTTGCTTCCCACTTTGTGCATTTCAAGTCCTATTTTGTTTGGGATTGCCGCCACCCTTAGATGGTTTGAAGTTGGTCCTCTATAACTAATTAGCAACATGGATTTGTTTGCATTTTGTCTATTTTGTGAACTGATTGCACTTGTTGCTTGTCTTGTTGGAGATTTTAGTTTTCTTTTTGCTTGGATTTGGGGATGAAAAATGAGTTGTATTCTTCAACTTCAAATTGTTTGATAGGTGCTCAGTGAAAATTGGGACATGCCATATTTGCGAAGGAAAATGAGCCATATACAAGTTATGGGGTGGCCTTTGGAGCCTATGCTTTATTGGCAACAAAGTACAAATGAGATTGAATGCATCTTCTCCTTTAGCAGTTCTAAGTACATTCGAGTCCATCCAAACTTGGCTTTATGGTTTTGACTAATTGCTCTATTTGAAGGCCTCTACTGGCAAGCACCTTTTGACGACAAATGGATCGGTTCAAGGCATTTGTTAGGCCATCTTTGATTGGTTTTTTTTAGTTTTATTTTTATTTTTATTTAAATGTTGATGCAGGTGGAACTTATATTTATAAATGGAATAGTGTCTATGAATTAGTATTGTTTGGTGTCTTGGCAAGGGAACAACCAATGTTTTCAGGGCTCTCCCCCATTAATCTGAATCCCCGTGTAGGTAATGTGGCCTTGTCTTCAGCATTGAAGGATAGTTGAAGTAATGCTAGTGGAAGTTGGGCCCTGTGGATATGTAATGGACCATCACCATTGGTGACAATGGTAAGTTATTTGCTACCAGTAGTTTTTTTGAAAAGGTGAGAAACACACACTCTTACTCCCTATGCACGCATGTGTTCTCAAACCCATGACCTTAGAGATGAGACACACAGTGTCTACCACTGGGCCAAGAGTAGAGACCCTATTTGCTACCAGTAGTTGATTTGTAGTTAGAATAAGATGAATGCATACACAAAATGCCCTTTAAAATATGTATTCACAAAATAAAGGCAATAACCAAAGTGATTTGTCTCATTTATATCTTGGGGATCGGTTTCAACATTGACTTCAATTGGAGAAGCATAATCTTCTATTCCTATAGTATTTCTCCTGTAATACCAAACTATGTTGTCTTGCCTTTATAGTGACATAGCATAGAAATTGTTTTTGCATTTTTCCAAAGTTCGACTTCAACTTAGATAGTATCATCCCATCAGTATCCCTTCCCTCCCTTATCACCACATCAAGTTGTTTTTATAGTCGCACTGAACACATTGTTGTTGCATTGGGGCTTCAATTGATGCTTTTATTTGCATAACTAGTGAATCCTTTGAAAGTCTATCCTTGGTTGCATGATCATTCTAGCCAGTTGCTACTCTTGCTTCAAATTACAGTTTCATATGTTCTGACTAGATGCCACTCCCTCTTCAAATTTAAAGCTTATTTTCCCAACTTCAAATTGCTTGATAATTTGGTGAGTGACAATTACGCCTTGTGAGGGTTGTGTTGGAAGTTGTTTTCTTCTTCTTTGAAAAGAAAAATGGGGCATAAAAAAGTTATGTGGTGGCCATTGAGGCGTAGTGTTTTTCTTTATTGGCAATGAAGTAGAAATGGCATGAAGGTTTGTTGTAGGCAAGGTAAAGGACAAATAGATCAGTACAAGGCATTGTTGGACCATATGCATTGTTGTTTATGTTTTTACGATAACCTTAAATGGCTCTTCAGCATGAGAGAGAGAGAGAGAGAGAGAGAGAGAGAGAGAGAGAGAGAGAGAGAGAAGAAGAAGAAGTAGAAGTAGAAGTATTATAATCTTATGGGAATATTTACTCATAGGCATTGCATATGCCTGTGCGCATATGCGATCGCACATGCAACCGCATATTTGTTTTTATTTTTATTTTTTTGCATATTTGTTTTTATTTTTTTGAAAAATTAAAAAAATTGAAAAAATGGGGAAAAATAAGAAAAAAAGATGTAAAAAATATAAGAAATTAGGGGGACCTTTCCTAAGTTAACAGATAACTAATTTTACATATTTAAAATATATTTGAGTGAAATAAAATCAATTAAACAATGGATTAAGCATCAAGTCATCAACATTCAACAATATAGTTAATAAATAACACTTAATAAGTAAGAAGTAACAACTAACAAGTAATAACAAAATGAATAAGGTATTTATTTATTATTGATAGTGGAAAATGAAAATATAATTTTAATTTACACACTAACAAAAATAATACCACATGCTATATATATGGACTTATTAGCTATTGTGACATTTGATCACCACCAAGGTGTCCCATATCGGTATCGGTTGGCGTAACGGTGACCTCCAAAACCGATAGGATACAGGGGCGTAACGGTGATACGGGGTTGTAACGGTCGTAACGGCGCAAAATTTTTTTTTTTGCTAAAAAAATATGGATTAAATTCGGAATATTCTAAGCATTCCAAATATGCATTCATTTATAAATTGAAATCAGATAACCTGAATTTGACTACAAAATTCATGTTTATGGTGGTGTAACGGTCCACTCTTTGGTGAGAAGTTGTATCAAACTGTCTGATGAATTTATGAACCAGATAACCTGAATTTGACTACAAAATTCATATATTTAATTTTCTAACTATCTACTATCAATGATAAATATATTAGAATGAATGTAATATGAAAATATCTGCCATTTAGATGTTTGCAATTATTTTTGAGGGCCAAAATTCATGCGTAAATAGAAAAAAATAAAAAAATAAAAAAAAATGGCACCCCAAATATGTAAAATGTACATTAACATGTTCTATTATGATTAACACATCATATGGCATCATTAAAACAGAAAAAGAATCATTAAAAAATGATTTTTTGAATTTTCAAAAAAAGGGCTAAAATAAATGCGTAAATAGAAAAAAATATAAAAAAAATAAAATGGCACCCCAAATATGTAAAATGCAAATTAACATGTTCTACTATGATTAACACATTATATGGCATCATTAAAACAGCAAAAGAATCATTAAGAAATGATTTTTTGAATTTTTAAAAAAAGGACCGAAATAAATGCGTAAATAGAAAAAATATAAAAAAATAAAATAAAATGACACCCCAAATCTGTAAAATGCACATTAACATGTTCTACTATGATTAGCACATCATATGGCATCATTAAGAATCATTAAAAAATGTTTTTTCAAATTTTCAAAAAAAGGGCCAAAATAAATGCGTAAATAGAAAAAAATATAAAAAATATATAAAATGGCACCCCAAATCTGTAAAATGCACATTAACATGTTCTACTATGATTAACACATCATATGTCATCATTAAAACAACAAAAGAGTCATTAAAAAATGATGTTTTGAATTTTCAAAGAAAGGGCCAAAATAAATGCCTAAATAGAAAAAAATATTAAAAAAATATAAAATGGCACCCCAAATTTGTAAAATTCACATTAACATGTTTTATTATGATTAACACATTAAATGACATGATTAAAACAGCAAAACAACCATTAAAAATTGATTTTTCGAATTTTAAAAAAAGGGGCCAAAATTCATGCGTAAATAGAAAAAAATATAAAAAAATTATTAAATGGCACCCCAAATCTGTAAAATGCACATTAACATGTTCTACTATGATTAACACATCATATGACATGATTAAAACAACAAAACATATTAAAAAAAGTATAAATACCTATTTTTGACGAATTTCTGAAAAATGGCCCATCGAGCTTTGATTAAAAAAAATCTATAATATAATGTATTTTTTTATCTCAAATACCTAGCCAAGGTTGGTTGAAATTAGTAGTAGGAGAGAAACAGTTTGGAAGCAAGATGTTTCAAAAAAACAGCAAAAACAGAGCTTAAAATGAAAAAAAAGTTACCGTAACGGGCCCGTAACGGCCGTTACAACCCGTAATGGGCCCGTATCGGTCGATACGGGTACAAAATCGGGTAATGGCTGATACGACCCCGAAACGCGTAACGGTTTCCACTGTTATCGTTACGGTCGATACGTAACCGTTTTTGCACACCTTGATCACCACCATCGTTATCCTCGTTGTCATCTCATTCTTCCATATATACTTATTTTGTTTCTTCATCATCTTTATATACTAATACTTCATCAACATCCAACGGTGGATCTTCAATTTGATTATCATCTCCTCCTTATGTCTTTTTAATCACTTGAATGGGTTAACTGTTACTACTCACCCCTCCTCTCCTTCGCCTTCGAGCGGAAGTAGAAGTACATTCTCTATGTGTCGATCCATATGCGACATCTTCAACTTGGGCTCATGTCAGCTCCTTTCTAGTAAAGACTGGGTTCTTCATCTCTATGAGCCACTCATTATCTGCATCCATCTCATTTAAGCAGATAAGATTATGAAAGTCAGGCTTTTCTTTCCTAGCTTGGAATCGTTTTCACGATTTTTGATTGTATTGGATGAAGGCCAAGTTGTTGAGCTTCTTTTGTGCAAGGCAATTTCTTTTCTTGGTGTGAATCTACATGAAAGAAAGTGTATTAGGCATTAGCTTAGCTTATACTTAAAATTATCCCAAACTATAATATATTAACATTTTTGTGTTTTCCAAACTTATTGCCTCAAATGTGTTGCAGTTTTTTCGCAACTGCTAACAGAACATGTTAGTCTAAGAATCCTCATGGCCGGCTTCCTTAGAGCCAAATCATTCCTATTCGGATCCACTTCATAGTCAACCCATTGATCAACTGAGAAAAATAATTTAAGTAGGTTAGACTTTGTAGATTAGATCGTAAGAAACTATTTGTAAGAGAGTTGAAACATTTGTATTACTTACTAGGTTGTTTCATTGTTTGATGTCTAATGACGATATCCCTTGAGAATATGTCATCACTCCTTGTATAAGAGTCAAGTAGAGTTGAGATTTTGTCCCGTTATTCTTTATCTGGAACCATTCTTTATAACACGTTAATAAATTCAACTATATGTATAGTTTGTGCTTCTGTTGAATTAGGGGAAGCGAATAAACTGGTTGGGTTAAGGATGTTGGCAACCGAATACAATAGAGATGACAAATTGTCACATCTTTTATTTATAATATCTATAATGAGCTTGTAATAATGTTTTCTATAGTTAAAATGGTATATGATCTTATTTCTCACTCTCTCCATCGCATTATATATTATATTATATTATATTATATGTATATATTAATTCATTGTTTGCTTCTCATCTTCGTCCACCAATCGCAATACAATGACTAAGGGCTCAGATGCTTTTAACGCCTTTACTACTTGTGTCTAAAAATTTTGTGAGAAAATTGTTTGTTGAACTTGTTTCCCTTTATAGCTTTCTTTGACCAATGCCCATTTGTAAAATTGGCTGACACTACAAAGCTTTTGAGTTTTGATTTTTTTGCATTTAATATTTGTAGTGTTAAGGAAGGTTGTAGCGAAACGGGTGACTGTTGGAAGTAATAAGTTACTCCTAATGTATTTTCTCATTCGACTGAGAAGAAGGGCATGTTTGTACCCAAAGACCGTGATTCTTATTGCTCTTGCAATCACTTTTAAAAATAACATACCTATATCTTCTATCATAAGATCAACCAAGGTGTACCAATGCGCTAAGGGTGGGTGTAATGGTCCTCATCGTTATTGATACAGATATGGCCTGTATCGGTTGATATGGGGCTGTAATGGCTAATACGGTGCTTATAACAATTTTATTTTATTATTATTATTATTTTTTTGCTTCAAAAATTTTGAAAAAATATTCAAAAAATTTAGAAAATTATAAATATTCCAAATATGTATTCATTTATAATTTTGAACATGTTTATGATAGTGTAACGGTCCATTCTTTGGTGAAAATGTTGTATCGGGCTGTCTGATGAATTTATGAATTTGACAACCTAGTATTGGCTAGAGATCTTTCATATTTAATTATCTAACTATATATAATATCAATATTAATTAATTAGATTGAATCTAATACCAAAATATCTCATATTTGTAGGCATTGGTGTATTACATACCTCATGACTCGTGTACATTTTATTTCAACATACAATCTAGGGACTTTCATGTCCACTTATGTAATTCATATATCTAACAAATTAATATCATTTTTCCCAATAAATCTTAAGAAAAAAATTTGAAATTATATCCAAATAAATAGTGTTGTCGATTTAAAGTTGATCTGGTGGACCATTCAATGCCCTAAATCAACGTTAAATTCATGTAATCTATTGACACTTATCTCACTAATGGATTGGTGGACATTTATTGAAAAGTGAATAATGAAAATTATCAAATGATCTTATTTCAGAAAAACAAGTGTTTGCAAATTAATGGTGAAAATCGTTTAAACAATTTAATTTTGAGATTGTGACTTGGCAACTACAATGCTATAATTTAATTTATTAATTATGAGTTATTGTACGCCTCATGGACAATATTTAGGGCCATGTACATGGGGCCTGCCATAATGTATGTATTGTATATAAATGATGTCCATTCGTTTTATTAACTTATTTTAGGGCATGGTCCAAAAATGAGGTAGATCCAGATCTCGGGTGGACCACTAGTGGGTGAGGCCTTGAAATTGGGGTCTAACTTGATGTATTTGTTTATCCGGGCTGTCAATCTATTTTGCCTACTCATTTTAAGGCATGATCCAAAAAATCAGGCAGATTTAAAGCTCAGGTGGACCACTATGAATGATGCCCAGACCATACGACCCACCTTGATGCATTTGTTGTATATCCATGTCGTCCATCCTTTTTGCCAACTCATTTTAGGGCATGGTCCAAAAATTGAGGCAAATCCAAATATTTGGTGGACTACACAGTAGGGATTGAATTCCCACAATTAAAACTTTTATTATTATTTTTTTCTTATTAAAACTTTAATTATTATTATTATTATTATTATTTTATAAGTTGCGACTTGTGTTTTCCCTTGATCCAGGTCCATGTGACCCTATCGGTAGTTTCAGTGGTAAATAAACATTATAGTGGGCCATAAGAAGTTTTTAACAGTGGGCATTCAATCCTATTGTGCGGTCCACTTAAGATCTGGATTTGCTTCAGTTTAGGGACCATGCCTTGAAATGGTCAGTAAAAGCCGATGGGCGACATGGATATACAACACATAAATCAAGGTGGACCACATGCACTAAAACAGTACAAGTGCACTAAGGGCTTGTTTGGTTTTTCAATTACCTGCGTAGTTGGCGGTAAAGTAAGAATCATTACTTTGTGCCTATAAAGACAATGGTTGTTAGAGGAATATTACTTTCCTCCCCCATTGTTTGATTTTTACACTTTTTCAAGTAAAACATGCATCACTTCACTCCATACATGTTTGGGCAGTGAATGTAGTTGTCAAATCAACCTTATGGTGTCTAGGCTCTTATCTATCACGTGAATGGAATTCTTGTTTGGATACAACTTACATCATATGCTGATCTAGTAGGTGACCGTTGCATGGTAAATTTGGACCATAATATGAAATAAAACGGAAGAAGAACTATTTCCGATTTCACAGACCGGAACCCACCTTCGAAGAAATCTTCGAATGTCCGACCAAGCACAAAATTCGTGCCCGCACCTACACCTTCGACCTTCACATTAGAAAAAAAAAATAAAATAACACTGTCATTGAACGACACATGAGAAATGTATTTCCATGTCAAAAAAATGGAAGTAATGGGACACGAAAACAACACCTGAATATGGTATTTTGGAAGACAAAAACTCTGCAAAGCAGTCGTAGGAGTGAGTCTGAAGAGAAGACGTAACCCCTCTCTGATATGTAGATTCGGACCGAGAAGTGGGTTTGAAGAGAAGTATGTCCGCTAGTGGGTTTAAATGAGCTATGGTGCGTGCGGTTAAAAGGAGAAGTGGGTTTGAATGGGGAAGACGAGTGCCTGGTATTGATCTCACTGAGATAGGAGGATTGAGTGTGAAGAGAAGACAAAGCATCTGATTGTGATGTCACTGAGAAGAGAAGACGACCCTTTTGTTTATTTATCTTCGGACCGAGGGAATGACGAGCTTTAGTAGTCATGCGGACTACCAAAACTGAAAACGGTCATTTCCACAATCCTTTATCGACACGTCGTCTCTCCCATTGATTACATGTAGGGCGGTCGAGATATGGCACCACTTGCAGTTTTTGATTCCTGCGATTTTATAAATTCTTAAATGCCTGTATTTGTTGAATTTTTTAAACGACGGTGAGATGTAATAATTACTCAACTGCCTCCATTTACTGGTAGATGGGAAAACCAAACAGCCCTTAAGCGGCATGCGCTGCAGACTAAACAAAACAAAGTGCATGGTTGTTTTATAGCCACGCCACCTGGGTTTTTTTTTATTTTATTAGAGAGAGAGAGAGAGGGCGGAGAGGGAGTCTCACTAGAGGGGAAAGTGTCAAACAACCATTTACTGTAAAAGCATAAGCTGTCAGAGTTAGGGGTGCACATTTAACTGGTAGAACCGTAGAACTGGATCGGAACCGACCAAACGGTCCGGTTTGGTCCGGTTCTAGAGTGCAACGGTTCCGGTTCCGGTTCCAAAAATCAAAGAACCGGTAACAACGGTTCGGTTCTCGGTTTGGGGGTATGTAGAACCGAACCGAACCGTGAACCGGTCCGTAGAACCAAACTGTGGATCCGATCCGTAGAACCGAACCGTGGAACCGAACCTTGAACCGAACCGATGTATTTTTGCATATCTTATAATTATTTTCTCTAGAATAATTATTTTCATAAATGTATTTTTGAACACCTTATACAACATCTAAACCATTCATCAAATGGACCACAACATGGATGGACATGGGCTTGCAATTTGGTTGGATTATAAAAAGCCAAGAACCGTGGAACCGATCCGGAACCAAACCGGTTTTAACGGTTCGGTTCCGGTTCGGTTCTAGGGTGCCAACGGTTCGGTTCCGGTTCCAAATTTCCTAGAACCGTTAGGAACGGTTCGGTTCCGGTTTCACCCCAAAACCGGACCAAACCGAACCGTGTGCACCCCTAGTCAGAGTGTGGCGTATCAATGTATATCTAGTGACTTTATCACTCCAACACCCCCCCGCACGTGTGGGGTGGGAACTTCGCACGGGAACCATAAATAGGCTAGGCTTGATTTCCCGGTCCTTGGGCCGGACCTGATTTTCTTGACCACCCTGTGGGAGAATAATATATTAGCGAGGCATATTTTCTGCTCTCGAGATTCGAACATAGGACCTGCTTTGATACCATGTCAAACAACCATTTACTCTAAAAGCTTAAGCTGTTAGAGTGTGGTGTATCAATGTATATCAAGGGACTTTATCACTCCAACAGAAAGAAGAAGAATAAGAAGCAGGAGCTGCAGCAGCCACAACAGTGTTGTAGAAGAAGAAGAAGAATCAGGTTCTTTTTTTGTTTTTTGTTTTTTTTTTAAAATGTTTTCTTTTAGGGTTATTGCTCGGAATGACTGTTTCGGTTCATTTTTTCTGGACCTTCCCGTATCGTGTAATAGTAATCGTTGTTACCGTTACATATTGACCGTTACGGCCGATACGTAACCGATTTGGGACACCTTGAGATCAACACAATGCGCTGCATAAGGGGTTCAAAATAAATGACGCCTCTTTTTCATAAGAAGATGACCAACATCTATGTATGAGGTTGCGCTGTGAAAAAGGCGAGCTAACAGTCCTAGAGGGGGGGTGAATAGGACTACGCCAAATAAAATTTCAAGGTACTGAAATAATAAATAAATCAGAATAAATCGCTAATCTCAATAGCAGTAGTATTGAGAAATTGATTTAAACTTTGTTCATAGGACAACCTTACACCAAAAATAAAGTTTTAGGTAGGACAACCTGATTTCATGAATGTTATGAGGATCAAGATCACAAACTAAGCAAGAGGCAGGAGAGAGCTATCTATTACAAGCATTCACCACATAAGCATAAACAAATTACAATCATTCACCATAGATACACAACTTAAATTGTTTATCACAAACACCAGGAGTTATAGTGGTTTGGTGTGTACACCAACTGTTCAGAAACAGCCACACCTACTCCACTCCCAATAATTACAAGTGATGTGATATTTGTGTTCACTAATAAACAAGGTTTTCATAGGTTCACCTTAAAACCTATACAGTTGTGTTTTTAGATGGTTTATCACAAACAAAACCCCATGCTGAGATTTTCTGGCTATCTCAGTCAAAACCAATACATGAGATGTTCTAGATATCTCAAAGAAACAAAAAACAAGAGTACAGAATGATACTTATCTTCTTCTTGAAAATGTTCTGGATGTAGCCTGTAGAACTGCTTCGCTTGATGTAGAATGTTCAATGTCCAATAATACAATCAAGGGTACTAGGTTCTAAATTGATTTTAAATTAATTCAAACCTCAGGCTATTTGTTTGAATTCCTTAGGTCTCAAAAGAAGAGTGATTACTCTCTTTTCTAAAAAGTAAGATTTATAAACGAGAGATCAATGAATAAAAAAAAAGCTATATAAACAGAAATATAAAATATCATGCAATAATTTGATGATAGTGAGGACTTCTCTCTTTCTAAGTGGAGGCTTTTCTTAGCTTGGATTGATAGTTTCAGAATGAGAGAAGTCCTCTATTTATAAATGTTGTTGCTTCGACTCGTCTAAGGTCTCATTTGAGTCGTCTAAGATCTAACTAAATTTCAAATTTTGGGCACGATCGGATAAAACTGTTCTTTGACTGTTTGAAGGCCCTGCTCGACTAGTCGAGGGCTCTCTTCGACTGGTCGAGCATAGTCACTGGACCTTGAGTCGAGCACCATTCGACTGGTCGAAGTTGTCTTTTCGATTGGTCGAGCAGCTTGCTCGATTGGTTGAGAAACCACCAGGAATATCCGATTTTTAAATTTAAATCTTGGACTGGTCTAAGAAAAACTTAGATTGGTCGAGCCATAGCTTAGACTAGTCGAATCAAGGCTTAAACTAGTCGAACTAAAGCCTAACCAAAGTATAAAAACCCGTATAAGTTTAACATATGAAAACACCCAAGTCTAAGGTCTTTCTAGGGTCATTTATACCTGAGAAAACTGGACATTGAAGTGTATATGATGAATCTTCTACTTGAAGGTGGAGCTTGATCTTCTACTAGAAAAGTAGTAGAACTTGAATACTCTTTAGCTTGAATTATCTATGACTTGAACTTGTGCTTGCACTATCCAACTTCATGGTTTGTTCTTGAAGGTGAACTTTCCATCTTTCTTAAAGGTGAACTTTCCATTGTTCTTGAAGGTGAACTTTCCATCACTTAAGATGTTTTATCTCATCGAAATTTGACAAACAAAAGTGTGCACAACACTTACACGTTATTTGTAATTACCTGGACAACGTATTCCTCCCCTACTTAACTACTATCTAGTAAATTAAATAAGTAATTTGTAGTATATGAATCGCCCTATTCATCCACGGACTTCAAGAATATTGTCCCAGTTGGACAATTCACCAAAAAGTTTATGAGAGACCCACTGGATCTATTGGTCCATTCGTTGGCCTTGAGTGAACAACCATATGTTTTCCATGATTCCTTATGTTCGGCTATGAAGGATCGTGTATAATCAACTTCGACTTTGAAGCACGTCTTCCTCATTTCTTGATGTGAATGAGGTTTAAGCCTAGGTCCAAATTGACCTGTTGCATCAATAATAACTTTGAAGCTTTTCATTTTAACTATGTTGAAGGCAACACCAGCTTGGTAAAACCACTTAGTAATATATTGAATAGTGGTTTACTATTTTTTTTATTTATATTGGTTTTCTAAAGTTGTTTGAGTCTGCCCTTTGCCCCGACCCCTTTGGTCGACTGTATTCTTAGTTTGTGCTCTACATCATCTATACATGGGCCCATGCCCACGAGTTCTTTTCGAGGTCGATGGTCCAGACTGGTCTCTCAATTGGGGGGAGGGTGGTGTAGGATTAGCTTCATTTACATCAACTTTGTTTATATCCTCGTGCGTATCTTGTTTCATAAATTCCTTTTGACGTGTGGCATTATTGCATCTCTTTCTCGATTGTTTATTCATATACTCCATGATTTTCCTTTGAATTTCTGGAGCAATGTCGTTACATGTTATGATGTAGGGACATGTGATAGCCTAACCCTAGATGCATGCATAATCAGGATGATTGGATTCAAATAAATAAAATAATCAACGAATTGCTTTTTAATCAAAGGAATTATGAAAATCTCAACACAGAGATGATATCATTCCATTAGGATCATGCCCCTAGCATAAAATCACATAAACAGTAAAAATGGAGGACCTAGGGATATAAAGATATTCCAGATTTAGCATAAGTTAGTCCACGGTCAAGCTTGGATTTGATTCTACTGACTAACCATCTCTTTTTTCCGTTTAAATCAAAAGGAATGTTCAGAAGAATGAAAGGGATGGAGAAGGGAGGGTTTGAGATGAAGAAACTATGGGTCCTTTGTCATCAAAAGAAAAGAAGGTGAATTTCTTATCTCTTCCTTCACCTCAAAGATCTTGGAAGAAGGAAACCTGAAATCGGGATGGAATCGTCAACGCCCAAAGGCCAATCTCGAAACCCTAATCTCTTGATAAAAGAGGAAGAAGAGATACGAATTTCTATTCATTTAATAATTCAAATAGGGTTATATATAAGCCATGAAAAAAGTAAAAGTGCGTTAAAGCCCCTGAAACTAAGAAAAATAACAAAAAGATGGAAAAAAAGCAATAAAGCCCCTGTAACAAGGAAAAAGAAAAAAAAAAAGCCTAAAACTAAAACACCCGTGTGGCAGGGTGTGAAATTCGACATGCGACAGGGTGTGAAATTCGACCTATGGGCCTGTGATCAGGGTGCTGGCATGCTGCTCCTGCCCTCGTATCACGTAAAAAAATGGCTCCGTTGGACCTAATGTCCATCCACATCAACTCCTCCGCTCGAGTACTTTGTCGATGACGACGCCTCCTGTAGTACACTCTAAAGGGTGCACCACTGATGTCCGCATCATGTTCTTGCATTTGATCCCGGTGTATGCGCAAGGTGTTGATTGCGCCTTGCAATGCCATTGGAACCCACATAACTCACATACTATGCGGGTCTTATCTATAGTACTATGATACCGCTCATACTTCTAACCTAGGTCATTTGACTTGAGTTTCAAATAGGAAGATTGGGGAGAAGACATGGTGATGTAGAGCGGGCCGCAGACACTTTCATGTTCAAGATGAATCAAAGAAGGCCCAATCAGAGACAAATCATCAAGAACGTCAGAACCATAAAACAGGCATATCTTGCAAACCGAAATGAGTTACTCGACGTACCATATATGATTTTGGGGTAGGATGAGCTACTTTAGCCAACCAACCCGGCTATGCCGGGTTGCCCATGTCGAATTTGCGAGATTCCATCCTATTAACGGTGAAATTCCATGTTTAGTTCCGTTTTTACTATAAATAGTAAGTTTTAGTTTGATTATAACTCTTCATTCATTGGGCTTTAGGAGTTGTGTCCGACATGAAAAGTGCTTATAATAATTAGGAGAATAACGTGGTTAAGCTACATACGAAACTTACTATAAAAAGTAAATTTACTATGTATAGTAAGTTGCGAATTTCTAGGAGTTTTAGTTTTAGTTTGCTTATGATTTCTTTCCTATTGGTTGGTATCCCTATTTAAAGGGTTGTGAACCCGTTTTTATTAATTAATTAATCAATTTCGAATTTATTAGAATTTATTTCTATTTGCTGCTTTCTTTCCACGTGGATTCGAGAAGTCTCTGTGAGGAGTCCAGAGAAGTTCCGTGGATTCGGAATAGTTATCCTCTTGAGGAAGACAATGCTTGACCTCACGTCCTCCCCTGCGTCACATGGTGTATTGATTCTTCTTGTTACAACTTGTAAAAACTAAATACTAAAGTAAAGACTAAAGAGATGGGAGAGAGAGAGAGAGAGAGAGAGAGAGAGAGAGAGAGAGAGAGAGAGAGAGAGAGAGAGAGAGTTACACAATTCCATAAAAACAAATAGATAATTATACAAAAAAATTTGAATCTAAAATTCTTGAATCTTGTAGTTATAGACTTGTAGTATCGTAGAATGTAGATTCTTGCATTCTTTGAACTCTTGCTTGATTCTTGAAAGTTGAATCTTATCTTGCAAGTTGTAAAAAAAAAATAAAAAAAAATGTCTGGATTGTTGAGTCTTAAATGTAGAGAAAGATATAGAAATATAGAATACATTCAAATTTCAATGGAAATGCATGTATAGATTGTAGGGAATGAGAATGAATGAATGTAGATTATAGGGAATCTAGAGATTAAAGAATGTAGAGAGAGAGAGAGAGAGAGAGAGAGAGAGAGAGAGAGAGAGAGAGAGAGTGTATGAATGAATGTTATCTAACTATCTAATATCTAGAGAATGAATGTAATAAGAGAATGTAGAAAATGAAATGAGAGAATGTATTTAGAAACTTAAAACCAGAAACTAGAAAGAGATAGATGTAGAAAATGAAATGAGAGAATGTAAATGTAACTGTGTAATGTAAGAGACTAGGAATTTGATGTATTCTTGCTTCTTAGATCTTGATTCTTGATTGAAACTTGAAAGAAGTTGGAGCTTGGGCCTTGGAGACTTGGAACTTGAGAGTTGAAAGATGAAGAATATTAAAGAGTGAGGGATTTGAAAGTATTAGAGTAGAGTAGAGTTTGAGTGAATGTAACTTGCAAATAGAGGGGACTTGAATGCATTTTTATAGACAAAAAGTCTAGATTTTGCAATAAATAAATAAATTCCCAACGATCAGATTTCTGACCGTTGGGCACATATGTGATCACATACATTGCATACGCTTGCATATCCCATATATGTGATCGCATATATGCGTTGATCACATATACCATCACTGCATATGCGATCAATGCTTATATATGCGCATATGCAACCGCACACGACAACACTGTCGGTAATAGATTGCTTATTGGATGGAAAGTTAATCCTTTGCATATAAATACCTTTTTAATTGAAGATGGCCATTTCGCTTATAGAGAACCCCGACTAGGAGCTCCATTTAAATACTTCATGTACTATGCTCGGGTACATGAAGCACAACCTTCATATTGAGAAATACGAGGAGCTTGCATGAACTGATTGACCATAAACGTATTCCATAATAGTAATGGTGGTCGCTACGTTGTTGTTGTTATACTAAGGGCCGTAATGGCCATTATGGATTTTTTACTATTACATAATTGTTTTGGAATACCTTGTTGACCACACTGACATGATATGTGAAATCTAGTTCTGTAATCTCTAAATATATCATTTGTTTTTTTCAAAATGTCAACAATATCTTCTTGGATCATTAAACAATTCTCCTTGTTCCATACTCAACTTTTTTTTTTTTTTTTTATATTCATGGGAGTTTCGGTAGGCTTGTCTCCCAGAAGACCTGCCTCATTTAGTAGATCTCATCAATTTTGTTGAATAATGCCAACTTGCTGCTTGCCCCTGTAAAGAAGTAAGTAGTCATGTGGAGTACTTTGTATTTTACTTCATAATGTTAGAAGTTTTATAGCATGCAGAGTACCATAGTGGACTCTCTCTCTCTCTCTCTCTCTCTGCTCTTCGTATAATCTCATCGTTCTATATTATTATTGTTGAAGGTTCAATGTGGTATCAAAGCAGGATCTAAAGCTATGTCGGTAGGACCCATTGATGATGTTATCCACCCATATGGATGGGGTTAGGACTGTACAACTAAGTTATTTGATGATGAAGAAACTGCACTTTTTTGTAGAAGGTGATCTTAGAAGGATTATGGTGATTTTTGGGATTTTTTTTTGGTTTGTATCGGAAATACCCTAGAAAAACTTGAAACAAGATTTAGGTTTGGTGTGGTTTATGTGGAGTTTTTATGGGGATTTAACAGTGTTGTCATGTGCGACCGTATATGCGATCGCATATGCGCATATCCATATGCAAATCGCATATGCGATCATGGCACATATGCGATCGCATATTGGCCATGGCATATTATTTTTTTGCAAAAAAAAAAAAAAACAACATTTTGCTTATAAAAAGGCTTCCAAATCCCCTCCATTTGCAATATTCTCACTCAAAACTCTCTTACTCTTACATTTCTTAAATACAAGTAGTCTTAATCTCTCTCTCTCTCTTGTATTTCCTACTTCCAAGTGATTTTAATCTCTCTCTCTCTATCTCTCTCTCTCTCTCTCTCTCCTACATTGCCTCTCTCTTGGAAGTTGGAAGATCAAGATTAAGGCACTTTTAAGTTTCAAGGAAGATAGCTTGTTGATTTTCGACAATAATAAATAAATATCTTGTTAATTTTGTTGTTACTTCTTGTTAACTATATTATTGAATGTCGATGACTTGATGTGTAATTGATTTTCCCTATATATATAAATAAAATTTTCGATTTTTTTTTTTTAAATAAATAAATATGCGGTTGCATATGCGATTGTGCAATCGCATTTGCGCATAGGCATATGCGATTCGACAACATTGGGATTTAATGCTTTGATTCGTTCAATGGGATAGGTTCGATGCCTTGCAAATTTGAATCTCTCCAATCTATTGGGATTTAAGAGTTTTGTGATATTTTTACGTGGTGGTTTTGCCTCCTAACCCTTGCAATTTCTGTTTTTAAATTTTTTAATGATTATAACTGTTGTTCAATGTCATCATTAAGGGCTAGTTTGGATTCATAGAAAGCATATGAAAGGAAATGGTATTTCTTGGGAAACCTTATTTTTGGGAAATTGTGGGTAAGGAAGCATGATTTTCTTTCTTTGTTTTTTCAACAAGTTTTTCTTAGAAATTTATAATCTATTTTCGAATTTATTGTTTGACGAAACAAATATATATATTTTTTCTTGAAAAACATTCTAGGCTGTCA
This sequence comes from Magnolia sinica, assembly GCF_029962835.1. NCBI lineage: Eukaryota > Viridiplantae > Streptophyta > Magnoliopsida > Magnoliales > Magnoliaceae > Magnolia > Magnolia sinica. Next base: position 25,201,909 of record NC_080575.1, read on the forward strand.
CTAGCATGTGCTAGATTAGCACTTGTGGCACATATGGGATACTTAAAGATGATAGGGGCACATGTGGCATGCATGGCATATGTGGGGTGCTTGAGGTTAAATTGAGGCACGCTTAGTGCATATGAAGTGCTTGAAGTTTTATTGTGGCATGTGGCACAAAACACATTGGCACATTTGACATGTAGTAATTGAAGCTAGTTGCAGCATTAGTGCATACTGGCACATGTGGTATATTTGGAACAATTGAAGATGGGTGATGGCACATAGATGCACATGGAGTGCTTTGCACATGTGGGGCGTAGGAGAAGATGAATGGTGGTGTATGTGGCACATTAGCACATTTGGGTTGCCAAAGAAGATGGTGTTGCATGTGGGTTGCTTTACACATGCATGGCATGAGAAGATGGATGGTGACACATGTGGCATAGTGGCATGTGGGGCATAACCAAAGATCGATAATGGCTCATTTGGAAGATTAGCACATGTGGCACATGTAAGGCAATTGAAGATGGATGTTGACACATTTGGACTTAACCCTCAAGACACCCATTTTCCTTGCACCGTGGGAAAATGCCTTTCTTAGGGGTGAAGGTGGGTGGGAAAATAAATTTGTTTATTTTTAAACAAAGATAGAAAGTGGGAAATAATATTTCTCACAAATTCCCACAAATAAAGGCTTAACAAACAAGGGAAAGTGAGTTTCATGGTGAACAAGATTACTTTTCCTTTCATTTCCATGAATCCAAACCCAACTATTCCGTATCGGTAATGGTGGTTGCAACGGTCACCACCGTCACCGATACAGGTATCGGTAGTAACGATTGATACGGGGATGTAACGACCTTTACGACCTCGGTAACGGTTCTAAAAATTTTTTCCAAAAAATTCTAAAAAAATATCTTGAAAATTTAGAATAATGTAAATATTCTAACTTTGTATTCATTTTTTGTTTTGAACATGTTTATGGTAGTGTAATGGTCCACTCTTTAGCGAGTGTTGTATTGGATTGTTTGATGAATTTATGAACATGGTTATGTCTCTAATTTTTACACACTACAATCAAGCATTAAAATTAGAAATTGGGAAAAAAATGCATATATACCAATTTCTTCATTTTTTTTTTTTTTTGAAAATATGGCCCTCAGAGCCTTCTATTTGCCTAAATCACTTTAATATACTATTTTAATCCTAAAAAACTATAGTATGAGTGGTTGAAATTTGATGTAGAACGATGTAAGAAAATTTTTGGAATGAGAAAAGTGAAAAAATTAGGAAAAAATAAATTTTCATAGAAAAAAGAAGTGGTCGATTTTCGACCATTATAGTGGATACGATCGTTATGCCCCATGACGGCTGTTATGGCCCCTGTAACGGCCGATACGGTTTTAAAAAATCAATTGTCCTGTTTCACCCTGTATAGCGTAACAGTCACAACCGTTATCTATACGTGTTGGCATTTACAGCCGTATCATAGTGGGTACAGAACACTTTGATCCAAACAGGCTCTAAGGGTGGTTTGTGAGTTTGTAATATATATTTGGGATGTGTTTGATGAAACTCGAAGGGAATGCTATTATTTGGTGCTGCAAATCACCTAAAGTTTGTAGATTATTACATTGAAGTTTGACTCTGGAAACTATTTAGAGTGGTCAAAGTCGGCAAGGATGTTTATTGGGGAAGACGGGAGTTGGGTTATCTCAATGGTAAAGTTGTGAAGCCATGTACATGACTCTGAATGTGCATATTGGAAAGCTAACAATATGGCCATTATGTTATGGTCATTTCACTCAATGAAGTTGGAGCTTGGTAGGACGTTGATGTATTGCAAGACCACGAATGTAATCTATGATTTTATTGCAGCTTCATGCTCTCTGAAGAGGAACATGGTGATAGTACGTCAATTGAGATGAGGAATTGATCACTTTTATTAGGGTGAGAAGTTCATAGGTGATTACTACATTCATCTTTGTGGCATGTGGCTTGAGTAATCATTAATGAGGTCATGTTGTGATAAAGAATGCAGGGTTGGAATTGAAGAACAATAGATACTTGGTTTCTTGGTCGATCTTATTGTTGAGAATGAGATTGTTCATACCCATATTCTTAGCAAGAATCCTCTTTTGTCACTTCGGATGGTTTTCTTATTACTGTAGTGGGAAGAAAATCGTCAAAAAGAAATGCTTGTTGCAAATAATATTGTTCCTATACAGCTAACTACAACAGACTCTTCTCATAGTTGTGATGGTAGTCGTGGTAGATTCCAGAGTCATTAGGATCATGTTGGTTGATCTAGAGGTTATTTTGGTTATGATTGTGGTAATCCTTCTAATGATGATAAAGACTACAACTAGTGGGCATACTCATCATATAAGAGAGTCATGTTGGGACTTGGTTAGATGGCCTCCAAAGACAACCTACCCTACATACATCTGATGAAGTTGCATCATGCATGGTTAACCCACAATGCACCTCATGACATGCCTTCTTTGGGTGGTTCACAACAAACCAATTATTGAGATCTCTGATACTAGCCGTCTACTTGTTACTTTTCATGGTGCATCTTCATCCCTTTGGTCTAGTTCTAACCAGTAATGTTTTATGTATCGACATTGCACCCTATATTGCTCCCTTAGGATATGGCCACATATTGGTATTGCATTGGAAAATATTGTGCGTATCAGGGAGTGTATGATAGTCTAAGGGAAACATTGGGATAATGATGCAATTTTTTGTGAATCATTAAAGAATCATCAGAGAAATGTTGGGAAATTTTAATAGAACTCCAAGAGATGTTAAAAGAGACACGAACTCAAAACATAAATAAAAAAACAAGTATGCATAATAGATTTCCATTGTATAGGGGCCCAAACTAGACTCCATCGAACAAAGGTCATGGAACCATGTCCAAGATGAGTTTGTATCATTCAAAAATCATACAATACAAGTAGAAACCATAGTGCATCAAAAATAAAAAGAAGTAAATATATACATTGAATGCATATTTGTGTGGTGGTACGAGGAGGTTGGAAGTTTTTCTCTATTGCCATTGGAGCAGCCATATTACGACAGGTCCACAATCCACATGATGATGACACTATGCCTTGGTCATGACTTGATGATACCAAGCCATGTGCTCTCTAACATATTGTTGGTACTCATCCTCCCCAAATTGCAATAGTATGCCCATTAGTGGATAATATGTAGAGAACATGACTAATCATCGGATGTAATTGTGGCTAGGCTCGTCATCTTCTTACCCATAGGAATACCTTGAATACGTCTGACCATAACCTTATCCTTATTTGTATTTGTAGGCTTATTCCTGACCATATCCATAACCACCAAATGAGTACGACAGTGTGTTGTAGCCAAGGTATTCATAATAGTCGATACGTAACAGTAATGGTTAATACTGTTACACAATACAACTCCGAAATGGGGCACCTCTGTTTTTTGGGTTTGTAACGGCCGTTACGGCACTATACTGTAACAACTATTATGCAAAAGAACCCTAAAGAAAAGGGGAAGAAAAAATGAAAAAAAAAACATACATTTTCTTTTTGGGTTGCGGCTGCTGTTCCTCTTCTTTCTTCCCGCCCCTCTTTATCTCTCTCTCTCTCTCTCTCTTTTCTTTTCAGTTTTCCTCTCTTAGAAAAAACGAATGGACTTCATGGCTGGAGCCACACTTATTTTTTTTTCAATGCTTTGCAGTGCAGTGCACTTGCACTGTTTTGTTGCGTGGGGCCCACCTAGATTTATGTGTAGTATATATATGCCATCCATCGGTTTTTCAGGTTTGTTTTAGGGCATGATTCCTGAAATGAAGAATCCAAATCTCAATTGGACCATGCGGTTGGGATTGGATGCTCACCGTTAAAATCTTCATATGGCCCACTATAATGATTATTTTCCTTCAAACCTGTTGATAAGGTCACATAGACCTTGATGTAGGGAGAACACAAATAACAACTTGATAAGAAAATGTCCTAAGAATTTTTTAATGGTGGGAATTAAATCCCTATTGTGTGGTCCACCTAAGATTTGGATTAGCCTCATTTTTGGACCATGCCCTAAAATAAGTTGGCAAAAAGGATGGCCTGCATGGATATACGACGAATGCATTGAGGTGGGCCCCACATTTAAGGGGATACTTACTAGTGGTCCACTGAAAATTTAGATCTACTTGAATTTTTGGACCATGCTTTAAAATGAGTTGGCAAAACGGATTGATGACATGGATATACAAATACATCGAGGTGGCCCGCCTGGCCCACTAGTGGTCTACGTGAGATCTGGATTTGCCTAATTTTTTTGACCATGCGCTTAAATGAGTTGCCAAAATGGATGGATGACATGGATATATAATACATAATCGAGTGCACCCAACTTGCATGGCCCTGAAAATTTGTATATGAGGTATATATCAACTCAAAATGAACGAATTAAAATTTGGGACCATTGTTGCTAAGTCACAATCCCAAAATTAAGTCGTTTGAACAATTTTCACCATTAGTTTGCAGACACTTGTTTTTTGAAATAAGACAGACCATTTGATATTTTTCATTTTTTACTATCTAAAAAATGTCCCCCAATCCATGAGTGGGATAAGTGACAATAGATTGCATTAATTTGAGGCTAGTTTGGGGCATCAAACGGTCCCCAAATCAACCTCGAATCGACAACACTACTTAACCCATTTTAATTTTAACTTTTTTTTTTCTTAAGATCTATGGGGGAAAATGATATCAAATTATTAGGTATATGAATTACATAGTAGGATACAAAAGTTCCTAAACTCTATATATTGAATGAAATGTATTCGAGTCGTGAAGTATGTAGTGCACCAACACTATAAATAATAGTTAAACTTGAAAAAATAAGTTGTTTTGGTATTGCATTTAATATAGTAAATTTATATAAATATTATATAGTTGCAAAACTAAATATAAAAGGTTTGCAGTTAATTTTAGGTTGTCAAGTTCATAAATTTATCAGATAGCTCGATATAGCATTCTCGTCAAAGATTGGACCGTTACACTACCACAAACATTTTCAAAATTATAAATGAATGCATATTTGGGATATTTATAATTTTTTGGATTTTCTGAATATTTTTCTGGATTTTTTTAAGCAACAATTTTTTATTTGATCGATACAGGGGTGTATGGCCTATTACGCCCCTTGTATTGCCCGTTACACCAATTTGGCGTACCTTAACGGTGGGCATTGTAATGCTCACCGTTACTGCTACGGAACACCTTGGTTGTAGCCAATGAAGTTGCTCATGCCATATCAATATGATTCACATATTACTTGTATGGTCCTTCTAGTTAGGTGCCGCTCGTACCTCAATCATGCTTTAGACTCATGCATGCGCTTTCTCATTCTAGACTTTTACCCTTAATAAGATTTTCAAATAAGTGTGTTCTGCACTTACACTTGAATTTGTTGCAGCTTGTGCAGTTGTGCCACTCTATATGCAATTATAATTTGTATATGTAATTGGAGTTTCCTTGCTAATCATCGTCGTTTATGGATCCAATTTTGCGTGCAAAAGCCTCCTCTTCTCGTCCTAGTCATTTCTTTTAAAAATATTTTAAAGCAGATAAATTATTTTATTTTATTCTTATAAGAGCTTAAATGATGGTTTGGTTCAACTTTAAGGTTTTCCTTGGGTGGTATCTCTTCAAACTCAAATTGTTTAGCCTTTAAAAAAATAAATAAATTGATTTCTTACTTCTAGTGTTTCAAAATGCAATATTAAACTTAGAGATTTATCTTTTTTTGATTTTTCATATAAAAATAAAAAATTTATCAAAAATATTTTTAAAAAAAAAGCTTAGTTAGGAATTTGCATTTTATGACTTTTGACATCAAATTTGAAAACATGACTACATTTATGCTTTCGCCCCCTTATTTTGAAGTCATATAGTTCGTGGCCATGCTTTTAAGTCCAAGTTCATATGCGAATTTAGGGCTAATCATTGAGCCGAGTCGAGTCAAGGTGGGTCAAGCTTGGCTTGGTTCGTTCGTGCTCTCCTCGAGCTCAGCCTCGAACTTACCATTGGAGCTTGGCTTGTTTGCCAAAGCTTTCGAGGCGAGCTTACCTCGAGTCGAGTCAAGTTCTACCCGACCTAACCTAGCACCCAACTTGCACCTGACTCAACCCAGCAACCCGACCCAACTGACCCAACCCCCAAATCAAATATTCAATTAACTCTGTGTGTGTGTGTGTAGATATATAATATTAGATAGAGCCATAGAAGGTACCTTGTTGTTTGTGCTGAGAGAGAGAGAGAGAGAGAGAGAGAGAGAGAGCTCGGGCAAGTGCAGGCCGTATGGTTGAGATAAGTCGAGCAGACGTTGAGTCAAGCTTGGGTGAGTGGTTGAGAGAGGGAGAGAGAGGAGCTCAAGCGCATCGAGTTAGGTAAGGAAGGGAAAGGGTAAGAAAGGGGTGAACATGTACGGTATGGTTTAAGTTTTAATTTTTTTAATTTTTAACTATAATAATATTAAATATATTCGAGCCGAGCCGGGTTCGAGTCGAGTCGAGTTAAGCTCTACTATGTTCGAGCTTTGCTTGTTTTCAAAACGAGCTAGGTCATATGAAGCTTGGCTCGCCTCGAGTCATCGTTCGAGTCAAGTCGAGCTAGATCGAGCGAGCTTTTCAGGCTAGCTTGGCTTGTATATAGCCCTATGTGAATTACGGAATATATTTATATGAGACTTTAAATTGACGATTTGATAAAATTTTGAAAAGCAAGTTTTTTAGTTCTTAAAGTTTTTTTTTTTTGGAAAATGTTTTTGGAGTTCTAATGATCGCATTCTCTTGACAATTATTTTTAATTTGCACTTAAGTTTTCAACTTAAAGTCTAGTGTTCACTCCCCAAGTATAGGGTTGTGATGTAGTAATAAACTCGGTGAGACCGAGGTCGAATCCCAAGGGACTGAAACTTGTACGTAATCTGAAACTAACTAGAACTAGACTACTTTGATCTAGTTTTCAAGAGATGAAAGGTATATGAATTAGAATGGATTCCATCACCAAACCATGCCCAGGAGACAAAGCAAACAACAGAATTAAACTAATTACCAACTAATCAACAATGTATGAAGGTTAGGAAGGGTACCATCATCCGACCATGCCCAGGAGACGATGGTGAACAATAGGGCTTCCTGACGTCATAAACATAAAAGGAAAGGAACATACTAAAAGCTATCGCAGACCTATTGTAATTTTAGTCACAACAGACCATTAAAAACTAAAAACATTCCCTTAAAATCAAACTAATATCAAATTCAATTCAGTGTAAATAAAAAGCACCAGCTAAAAGTCCCCCATCACGCTACAAGCTTCACCTCTTAGCCCTAGCTAAGAGGTTTAGCCCAACATGATTGGGCTTGATCTCTCAAATAGTAAATAAATAAATAAATAAAAATTAAACTCTAAAGAACAAACTCTCTATCTCTGACGTTCTCTGACTTCAAGCACTCCCTGGAGAATTCAATGCCTCTCTCCCTCACTCTCTCTTCTTTTTATAGTTGTGAGGGTCGGCTGAAAAAAACTTCATGCGTAAGTTTTCTAACGCAGGCGGCGATCTGTGCGTAACTCTTTATTGAAACTGTGTTTGCGCTGATTGATTGGTGGGGCCTATTATTGAAGTTAACGGAGAAATCCACTCCGTTCATTGGAATCACAAGAAAAAATCACTCAGAGACGGCTAGTTTTAGACTGCTGATGACGTGGCCCTCTTGCCGGTACAGTTCACCGTCCGTCTTCCGTTTGGATGAATAAAAACTGATCTCCACTGTCTTCTAAGATTCGGCCATCTAGGCTTGGATGAGAGGGACCTTGGGCCCTTAATGGACGGTCCAGATCCAACCGATGAAGTACGGTGGTGGCCCACAAGATTCGCCAGCAGGCTCTATTGCGAAACAGAGCCTGCGCGTTCAGCGCTGTGATGGTCGGTGGACCCACGATTGATGTCGGTTAAAAAATCCACACCGATCATTGAACTTTACTCGAAAAACCAATTGGAAATGGCTAATTTTTTTATTAGAATCGATGTGGCCCACGTCGTTTTCTATTCCGCTGTCCATTTTGCGATTGACGGTGCTCTTACATGCTTACATTTGCATGAGTCTGAAGAGAAAGCTTGGAGATGGTCACGACTCCCCTCTGGAGTAGATGGACGGCTCAGATCATTTAAAGGAGCAAGGGGTGGGCCCCATTGAGTGAAACCGGCGGACCCACGTCCGCCGCTGTGAGCATTATCTGATTTGAGAAGAAGAGTCAGTCAGCGCTTGCTGACTGACTTTCAGATGTTTGGTGCACGCCCAGTGCACCTGCATACCTTGTACATGCACTACATGTATGGGTCCCACAGAGATGTTTGTAAGAAATCTACTCCGTCCATCCATTCTGCCATATCATTTAAGGCGTTGAGTCAAAAATTGAGGCACATCCAGATGTCATGTGGGCCCAAAAATTGACGGTTTATGGGCTGATCTATTCGTTGGGCCACTTCTATTGGAATCCAATGGCTGAAATTTGACGTGTACGGTTAATTTATTGTCCTCAGGCCATGTATGGAGTTTCGAGCTAAACGAATGGTGGGAATCCAGTGATCTTGCATTCTGGACGATTTTTGGGCCACTTGAGCTTTAGTTTCCCGATTTTCTCGGATCTTTGGTGTGTAATTCCGTCAATCTTGGTCCCCTGGAGTCCGTCCCTTGCCTTTAGTGTCATCAGAGCATTAAATCCATGCTTTAAGCTCCCTTTTCAGTCCATGCTCGTAAATACACTCTGCATCACAAACATGATTAAAGGGGGCCATTAAACGGTATCATGTTCGTAAATCCAAGCAATAACTGAGGTCTAATATATAATATTTGACCCTCAACATCTAAGTAACGACTTTAATTTGCAAAAAAAATTGTACATGTGACATATGAACTTGAACTTAACCAATTAAATTATGGCAACCATTGTTGCCAAGTGACAATCCAAAGATCAAATTGTTTGAATGATCCTAACTGTTGATTTGCAGACACTTTTGAAATAGGACCATTGGATATTTTTCGTTCTTCACCGTCCAATAAATGTCCACCGATTTGGGGCCAATTACATTAGTGGGATGAGTGCGAATAGATTACATGTATTTGAGGGTGATTTGGGGCGTCTAGTGGTCCCCCAAATCAACGATACCATTCAATCGAACTTAATTTCAATTGGGGAAATGAAGTCAAATGGTTAGGGATATGCATTTGTGGGACATGGGTCATAGCTTGCATGAATTTGGGTCTGATTTGGAGGCAATTAAGTGGCCCCCCAAATCGGCGACACTATTTATCCAACTTTATTTTTAATTATTTAATTATTTAATTTAATTTAATTTAATTTATTATTATTATTTTTAAAAGTTACTTAGGGGGTGTTTGTTTTTCATTTCCCCCATGTAAATTCCTGCAAATGGGTAATGATTAATTAAAATGTAATCCTTGCTCTTTTTTCTTGGCCGACAATGACTGCTTGCTTTTTGTACACTAAAACCGAGGATGGTGTGAATTTCATGTGGGGCCCACTGTGATACATGTGGCTTATCCACACCGTCCATCCATTTTGCAGGGTGATTTTAGTTCATGAACCCAAAATTGAGGCAAATCCAAAGCTCAAGTGGACCACACCACACGAAACAGTGGGTTGAATGCCTACCATTAAAAACCTTTTACGACCATGATTTCCTATGGTGTGGGCCATGTGAGCTTCCAATTTGCCTCATTTTTGGGTTTGTGCCCTAAAATGTTCAGGTAAAATGGATGGATGGTGTGGGTATATCATAAACATCATGGTAGACCCCACATATTTAAATTAGCCTTTTTTGGACTAAGTTTCAAGGTGGAATTACCCCTGGCTATCAAACGGATGTAAATAACAATAATGAGCTATTTACATCTACTTATCGGTGCTTACCTCCATTTACAACAAAGCAAACATTCCCTTGGGGGGAATGATGCCAAATGCTTAGGGATATCATTGGTGGATGAATGCCATACACCATAGGAACTTTGGGACTTTAGTTGCGACAACATTCTTACTAAAGAGTAATCCATTATGAACATGTTTAAAACCACAAAAGAATACATATTTGGAATCCTTAAATATTTCTAATTTCGCCCTTTTTTTTGGGATTTTTGGCGCGCACTCACACACACACACACGTATTACTATTACGGTGGCGTATTGGACGTTATGTGTAAAGGTAATGGTGGGGACTGTTATGCCCAACATTACCGTCACGGCACACCTTGGCTAGAACGTTCCTCCCTAAAATTTGCTCATGCTCCCACTGAATTTCCCAAGTTTTCTCACCTTCATTGCAAGATCCTTTAAATCAGGTGTTTCTCCCACTTTGAATCATGCTTCAAAGTCTTGCTCCCGCTCCCACTCCCTAGTTGTTTATACTCCCTAACATTTTGAAATAGACGTTTCCCTGCTCCACCTTCATTTGTTGTCATATTTGCTTCAGGCTTCATGCACCGATTATTCTTACTTGTAATATTTTGTAACATATGCATTGCATGCAAACTTGCTCATGATTCCTTGTAAGCTTTTTGCAACTGTATCGTAAGTGGTTCTGACATTCCACCTTATGTAAATTTTTTGGAGCATGAGATTATTTGGGTTGTAACTTTATTATTTTAAATCTAATTTGTGAAGGATACCATTTTAGTTTCCAATCCACTCATTTTGCTTCTTATAATTTAAAAAGTTCTGAATTTTTATTTATTTATTTTTGTCATTAAATTCAGGTATCCTCATATGTCAGAGGCAGAAGTTGCAAAGGCTTGCCCTGTCTGTCGTAGAAATTGCAATTGTAAAACATGCTTGCGTATGGATATACTGGAGGTCTGTTTTGGGGTATCTTGCAGCATATCTTTTACTAGATCACTATTATACATTCTACTCAAGCGTTTTAAATAGCGTGTAGCAAAGCATTCACCGGCCCTTTGAAGCTTGAGGCATAAGCTAAGGTCTCACTTTGTTGCACCAAATATCACGAAATTTCATGATATTTTGCACTAAATTTTTGAATAATAATGAAATTTCATGATATTTGGTGCAACCAAACACAGCCTAAAGTAATTGGAAAAATAGGGCAAATCTTAAAGATAAAGAAAGGGCAAAGGATCTAATTTAACAATGTTACTTGTGTTAACTAAAATCATTGAAAAGATTTCTAATTTTTATAGAAAATAGAAAAATGTCCGAAATCCTTGAAAATATTAATTGATTTTGATATTTTGTAGAAAAATAACTTTTAGTGTAAGCTAAGTAGCATGCAGCTTATGCAAATTAGCATATTGCGTAGGCTAAACACAACTTAAGCTATTTCCATGAGCTCCATAGCGTTAAGGGTAAGCTACGCTACGTAGTGTAAGCTACACACTATATAGTGTAAGCTATTTAAACCACTGATTCTACTTATACAGATGGCAATACCTTATTTTGTGCTTTGCCTGCAGAGTTCAGAGAGGAAAATAAATGAAGTAGGCAGAATCCGTCATTCTTGCTATTTGATACATGTACTTCTTCAATTTCTGAAACAATTAAATAGTGAACAGATCAAGGAAAAGGAGATAGAGGCTAATATTCGAGGTATGATGTGCTTGAATTTGCTATCATTTCTTTAATTTTTCATCTGACTGAATGTTTCATTGGAATAGGAATACCATTATCTGAAGTAGAACTTCTCCAGGCAGGCTGTTTCAGCGATGAGCGCGCATTCTGGTTGATTTTCTTCCCTGAATAGTTATAATTTTTTTTTTTGCACTACATTGGACATTTCCTAATTCCTTTTGTTGGTTCACTAATTTGTTGAGGATTTAATCTCAATGTCTTTTTTGGAGCAGTGATAATTGCAAAACTTCTATTGTTGATTTTCATAGAAGCTGTCAAAATTGTTCGTATGACCTCTGCCTTCATTGTTGCCGGGAAATTCGTGAAGGCTGCATAAAGAGACATGATGAGGATGTCGTTATGCAATTTCCAGATAAAGGTAGAGCTTATCTGCATGGGAAAGAACCAAACTCTAGCATTACTGAACAAAAAGATGCTTCAGCTGTGTGTGTGGATAAGAACTCTACAAATTGTGTTGGGTCATTGACTGAATGGAAGGCCAACAATAATGGCAGTATTTCTTGTCCCTCGAAGGACATGGGTGGATGTGGTGAGTGCCTTCTGGAGCTGAAGTGTATCTTTCCAGACAATTGGACTTTGGAGTTGGAAAGAAAGGCAGAAGAAATAGATGGCAGCTACAATTATCTCGTAGTGTCTGATAGCTCTTTTCAGTGCTCCTGTTTTAATAAGAACGGACAAATACATCTTGGTAACAAGAATTTAAGAAAAGTAGCTTCGAGAGAAGATTCCAATAGCAATTATCTATATTGTCCTACTTCTAGAGATGTTCAGCATGGTGACCTAGAGCATTTCCAGAGGCATTGGATGAGAGGTGAACCGGTCATTGTTCGTAATGTTCTTGAGCTTACGTCTGGCTTGAGCTGGGAGCCAATGGTCATGTGGCGTGCATTACGTGAGAGGACGAAATCCAAGGCTGTTTCTGAATCTTTCTCGGTGAAGGCCATTGATTGCCTGGATTGGTGTGAGGTTAGTTTCATTATACTCTTGATTCTAAGTGTTGAATTTTTGCTATCTAGGCTTTAGATACATCTCATTATTTGGGCGCATCATTGTAAACACATTTTAGGGTTCTGTCTTCCAATGTTTACAAAGCCCATAATGAAAAAAAAAGGAAAAAGAAACTAAGCTCACATGTGTGTGGAGCCTTGCCCATCCATATGAAATTACAGATGAAAATGTCACATTCATGTGTACAAGATCTTTTCCATCAGGTGGGTTACACTGCTTAGCTTGTCCGGCTTAAAAACTTATTCTTTTTCACTCAAGATGATCATTGTACAAAACATACCTGCTGGCGAAACAAATTTTTGTGCACAACCATTTGTTTTGTGCACTGCTTGCCTGATTGAAACAGCCTAATTTTTGGGTTAGAAGATTTAAACTGTGGCCTACCTGATGGGAGGCTTACTTCTTGCACACATGTGCCATATTGGCATGTGTGCTTGCATGTGGATGCCCAGGGCTCCATACTTGTGCAGGCTTAGCAAACTTGATATGGTTATAATGCAGGACTGGTGCTAGGGGCTGAGTTTCTGTTTCTTGTATCATGCACAATGGTTTTTTTTTTCCTAAATGGATTGTTGTCTTGATATAACTATTTATATGTCTCTCTTCTGATGCTTAGGATGTGGTCTTTGTAGGATGGCTCCAATAGCATGTGAACCATGGTTCTAAGGCTCAGATTCAGTACTATGTGTTCTGGTTCGATACCATAAATCACCCACCCCTCAAGTCACTCCTGACTCGGGCGAGTTGCTGAGTCTTTACTCGGGCGAGTTGCTGAGTCTTTTACCCATGATGTGAACAAGATCGTTCTGCCTTTTCGGTGGACACAACTCTTGTTTATATTTGCATTTAGAGTGCTATGACAGGTTTCTTGCTTTCTTTGCTTGAAATCTCTCTTGGCTTGTCGAGTAAAACTTTTTCTGAATACATTTCTCAAGACATTTATGTTTGGGTGTTTGCTCCTTTGAGTTCTTTTGTATGTGGTTACTTGAATGAGGAACTGGAAATCCTTTCCATTGTCTAATGGGCTCTTCTTTGATGCTGGTGGTATTTTCATTTTCGTATTTGTTGTGCAGAAGGATATGTCTGGTATTTTCATTTTTGTATTTGTTGTGCAGCAGGATATGTCTGGAAGGATCAGTCAGGAATCTTGATGGATATTTTTATTCTATGGTTTTTACATTGCCAGGTATCATTGTTCCAAATTGATAAAAGAATTATCTTTTGTGACAATGTGCAGGTTGAAATTAATATTCACCAATTTTTTAAAGGATATGCAGAGGGGCGAAATCACAAAAATCTATGGCCAGAGATTCTCAAGCTGAAGGATTGGCCACCTTCTAATTCCTTCGAGGAGAGATTGCCACGCCATGGTGCTGAATTCATCAGTGCCTTGCCATATAAGGAATATACAGATCCCAAGGTCGGTCTTCTTAATCTGGCTGTAAAGTTGCCAGAGAAAACCCTGAAACCGGACATGGGTCCTAAGACATATATTGCTTATGGGTTTGTGGAAGAGCTTGGTAGGGGAGACTCTGTAACTAAGCTTCACTGTGATATGTCTGATGCGGTAAGCTTAATTCTTTCATATCCAATGCCCTGTTTATATTACATGTGAAACCTTGGTCTTTGCTGAGAAATAAGTCATTTAGTATTGTGGCTGAGTCTATGTGAAACTTGCCGATATTATGTAGATTTAGAGACTTGGTGCAGGGAGATCAACCATACAGAATTGACTAGGCCAGTTCTGACTGATTCAGCGAGTTTTTGGACATTGGTGTATATATTCTTCCTGTTGGTGATGAGTAATGAATCAAATAAATAACTGTGTGTGGATTCACTGATGTTAAGAGTTATTTGCTATGTTTAGGAAATGAATGTATAATGCTTTGCTATCTTTCCACACACACACACACACAAACCCTCTATAATGCTTTGTTGCTAAAATCTAAATCTAGTGGCCTGTGTCTCCAATTGCACATTTGTTTTCCTTGAATGAATTTGTTTCAATGGGAAGGCTCCTAAGATCAAATAGTTGGATATGATTTTATTATTCTGCATTGGTTGGACTCCTAATTATACATCCTCTGGTTCGTCTTGGAGCTGCCAGCTATAGTTTTTGTTTGTTAGTTATTCCTTTGTACTCTTTTCTTTATATAAAAAATTGTTACCTTAACAAAAAAATTGATACAAGTTCCGTGATTGAGTCTCAAGATTTTACAGTGGGTCTTTTGAGTTTGGTTACTGATACAAATAATTTTTCTTTCTTTTTCTTTTTTGTGCAATATTCATTAAAGTGAGAGAATGTGCTATTGATATACTTGTTTTTTAGTAGTTTTTGTTTTTGTTTTTTTTGACACTAATGTTCTGCGTGGATTAGAATTTTTGGGTGGCATGGTTATCTTTTTCCCTGCAAAATCCCCTTAATTTGTTATTCCCGCTACATTATGGCCCAGGTGAATGTTTTGACCCATACTGCAGAAGTTGTTCTTACCAAAAATCAGCTTTCCAGAATAGAAAAGCTGAAGAAGTTGCACAGGGCTCAAAATCAGAGAGAGCATCTCTGTATTCAACAAAATCAGGAGAGCTTTGGTGAGAATCACGTGGCACCATTGGCTGGGAAGAACCTGACAGAACAGGATGATTTCAAGTCACATATTATCACTACCAATGGAAAGTTGCTCCAATCCCAAGATCGGGGCCTGCGTTTCAGTATTGTTCAACCAAAACAGGAAATGATTGATAAATATCACGCAGTGCCATCTGCTAGGAAATTCTCGCAAGAGCTAGATGATTTCGACATGCATAATAACACTGCAATCGATGAAAAACCAGAGGGTGGATCTGATGGGCAAAAAGTAGATGCCATTGTCATTGATTCTGAACCCAAAAAGAATGAGTTAGATGTTTCTGTTGGGAACCAGAAAAATGCAAATGCTCCTGCCTCATTTCTTAGAGCTGTAATAAATAAAGAACTTTCAGGAATTGAAGAACGCAATAATCCAGACAGTTGTTTTGGCAGTGTCAAATCTGGAGCCCCTGTAGAACTTCATGGTAATGGGCACATAGTAGGGAAATCTGCCAGTCTGTCTCATGAAATGCTTGCAACTGAAAAACGTGCTGATGTGGAAAAAGGGGATGCAGTTGTTATTGACACCAAAATTGAACTAATCAAAGTAGATGTTGTAGCTAGACAATCGACAGATGATGATGTTGGTAGCTCTTGTTTTAAAGCTGAAATTGGTGAAGATACTGGTGTTGTTGCTTTAAAGGTTGAAGAAAATGAGAAGCATGTTGGTGTAGAAGAACAGGGTGTGGGTAACACTTGCTTGATCCTTAAAAGGGGAAGCAACGAAGAACCTGCCACCAATGCCTTGCATGGAGGTAGCAATGCTTGTTTGCCTGGTAGCAGAACTGAAAGTAGTGAAGCACTTCATATAGTGGGTGATGAGCAAGATGGAGGAAATGGTTTTTCTGGTTTGCAGCCTCACAAGGGGGTTTGTGATTATCAGGAAGAAAAATCCGATAACTGCCGTGAAGTTTCTGGAAAGAGTTTGGAGAGAAGAAAGAATATTCGAGGTAGAAAAAGGAAGAAGGGAAGTAGACATGTGGTTTCAGGCAACAGTTACAAGAAAACGGTGAAGGATAGTAGTGCTCTGGAGGAATTACAGGATAACAAAGAGAATAGTTCTTTGGTGGTCAAAACTGAGACCTGTGAAGAATTAGGTAAGAACGGTACATGTGATGGGGTGGATGCTGGTTTTTCCGATATTAGAACTGCTACTGCTGAGGCACTTGAGGCCTTGAATGATGAAAAAAAGGAAGAAAATGGTTCTTTTGGTCCTCCACCAGAGGGAACCAACAACAATGTGGTGGAGACTAGCAACTGCAGAAATATTTCTAAAGATTCTGAAAAAAGTGCTAGGAAGCAAGTTGGGAGTACGAAGCGAAAGTGGGGAAGAAAACTTGCAGTTTCTGGCAATAGATTGATTTCCAAAATGGTGACAGTTGGAGCTGGGGGGGAGTTGGTGAATAATTGTGACACCAATTCTTTTGTTGGCCAAACTGATACCCATGCAGAACTTGATTTGAGTGGGGCACGAGAAGAAGGTGATTCTGGTTTATTTGATATTGAAGCTGTAACTAATGAAGCACTTGAGGTTTCAATGGGTGATCAGCAAAAGGAAAATGGTTCTTCTGACCTTCGATCACTAGAGGCAACTAATTGCAATGTCAGTAAGGAAAATGATGGCTGCACGATGATTACTGAAATTTCTGACAAAATTGGAGAGGTGAAGCAAGTTCAAGTTAGAAAGAAGAAAGGGCGAAAACATGCTGTTTCTGCTAGAAAGTTGATATCCAGACCACCACCTGGTGGTGCTGTTTGGGACATTTTCAGGAGAGAAGATGTTACAAAGCTACAGGAATATCTTAGGAAGCACTCAAGAGAATTCAGACACACCCACTGTTCTCCAGTAGAGCAGGTAAGCACTTGGTTAAAAGCAAGGGGTGTTTCATTTTAATGTTGTTGACATTTACATGATTATTATTATTATTATTATTTTTTTTTAATAATTTTTTTAATGTTTATTTAGGTTGTGCACCCTATTCATGACCAGACTTTCTATCTAACTTTGGAACATAAAAGGAAGCTCAAGGAGGAATTTGGTATTCTTCCTCCACCCTCCCTCCCCTTCATGTATCAATGTTGTCTTTTTGGTTTTGTTTTTCTTTACTTTGCTTCTTTCTTATGCGCGTGGGTGCCTGTACTAATGATTATTATTACAATTCTTAGTTCCTTTGCTGTTTGTGTAGGAATCGAACCATGGACTTTTGTTCAGGAACTTGGAGAGGCAGTCTTTATTCCTGCTGGGTGTCCTCATCAAGTCAGAAATCTCAAGGTATGATGTAAACTGTATGCTAGGTAATGCATGCTTTTGGACTATTCGGTCCCAAAGATTGTGCAGTCCGACACAATATTAATCATTCATCTGTAAGTAGAATAAGAAAACATATGCAAAATCCCATATCGCATAATGATAATGAGTCAGCTTGTCTCATTGAATGGCCAATGCACCTTAGTTGCATGATTGTTCTAACTAGGTGCCACTCTAGCTTTAAATCACTCTTTTGACATGCTCCCACAGCTGTTTATACTTGCTACCATTTTGAAACAAACTCTTCCCCCAAATGCTCCCACTGCCTAGCTGTTTATACTTGCTACCATTTTGAAACAAACTCTTCCCCCCATATCTGTTGCTGCTTCCCTTCACATTTCATGCTACTTTAGGGCACACAGAAATTGAGCACTCATCTTTTGAAGCTCGTCTCCCTCCTGTGCAGTCTTGTATAAAGGTTGCGCTCGACTTTGTCTCACCTGAAAATGTCCATGAGTGCATTCGCTTAACTGAAGAATTCCGTTTGCTTCCTCAAAATCACAGGGCTAAGGAAGACAAACTAGAGGTGAATCTACTCCCTGTATCTATTCATGTGTTAATATTGGTGATCTGCTCATTAAGTCATTCATGTGAATATTTCATGTGCACATTGTGCTGTCAAGGCATCAGGATTGCCTGTTGAGCTTTCAGGACAGGCCAACTTTTCCATAAGTTTGGTCCGACTTCAGGCATCAAAATTCAGCCTTTTTTTTTTTTTTTTGTAGGGTAGGGTCATGTATAAAAGCCTGCTGGTTGACAGCCTTATGAGCACCAATAGACCCAAGATCCCTCAGAGCTAATAAGCATTTTGAGTGGATATTTCTTTTCACCAGTAGACTTTGGTTAACTCCATGATTGTTGCCCCATAAATCGGCAGCTCAGATTAATTAGCTCTGTGCTTACCGAGTCTACCAGCACGTGTTATGATTTGCAGACATGTTTCTCACATCCTTCTTTTGATGACCTTCTTTCAATTTTCACATGTGAAACAGGTGAAGAAAATGACTCTTCATGCAATCAACCAAGCTGTGGAGGAATTTGAATCCACTCGAAGGTGGATATGAAATCTCATGTGCTTGTTTTGATTCAATGCCAGATGATTTCATGCAATATTACTTTCTAACGGGGGACAACTTTTCATAATGACTTCAAAGAGGAGATAACTAGCATGAATCTTGTGAGGGGTGCTAATCTCACTGTGCTTGGACATTTTGGATCATAAAATCACCTATGTTGCAACTTGGCTTGCTTTAGTTTTTGCCCAGTGATTTGATAATGAGTGTAATAACATCGGTTTGGATCTTATATGTGGTATCTTACCTTTTGGGTGTGTTGTAATCAGTGTTGTCAAAATTCTATGATTTACATTTTGACAATTTGTGATTTGAGTCAAATCTTAAGCAGAACGATTTGAATGCGACCTTGAATCCCTTTTTATATTTATCCTATGATTCTTTGATTTGATTCCTATGATTTACGATTCAAATTCCAATTTGTGATTCAAATTATACATGTTCTTTACTATTTTAAGCTTCATTTGACTTTCATTTTATGTTTTTAATTTGGTGGGGGCTTTAAGAATTGTTTAGAAAAGATAAATTATTTTATTTTGTTCTTTATAAGAGTTTAAGTGATATATTTTCTTCAAGTCAAATCATGGAGCTTTTTTTTTTTTGTTTTTATAAATGATTTCTTACTTAATTTGGTCGAAACACCAAATTGATTCATGACCGTGGAATGTTTTTATGGATGGTTATGATCATGTTGACTTATGTATTGTGGAATGATGGTTAGAAATCAAAATATCTTTTTTTTTTTTTTTGTAAGTCCACAATCAAATTCCACTTTTCCACCGAGATTCTATGTTTAAGAAAGGTAGCATGAACATAAATTATTAAAGGATCCTTGTATGTTTTTTAAGGGAATTTTCTTGATAGACAAAAAAAGAAGGAAAGATAAGAATCCTTTAGAACTATCGTGACATGGTCTTGGTGCATATTGATGGAAAAAGGATGATTGGTGAGTTTCTTTTTTCTGATTATTATATTTCCCAAATTTTTTTAAGACAATCATAAAAAAAGTCTTATGATTTGCAATTTGATATACCGATTCAATCCCCATTACAATTTGCGATGCGATAACGATTTTGACAACATTGGTTGTAAACCTTAATTTTGAAAACCAGCGTTGTGTTGGAACGGTCATTGGCTTAGGGTTTAGACTATCTACACGGGCATTAACTAACTTGTCTCACTTCCAATGTGGGGTTTCAGTCTACTCTTTCAGCAGTAACATGGTCGTTCATGTTTCACTGAAAAAGTAAAATAGGTTTGCCTTTGAGGCTGGGCTCCTATGTTCACCAGCATTCAGAAAATGGTGATGCTTATATGGTATTGTTGTATGACAATCCAGACCATCCAAATATTGGAAATGATTGTGCTTGCATAAGCAAAAAAATCAGACTGGCTTAGGGTTTAGACTATCTACATGGACATTAATTAACTTGTCTCACTTCCAATGTGGGGTTTCAGTCTACTCTTTGAGCAGTAACATGGTCATTCATGTTTCACTAAAAAAGTAAAATAGATTTTCCTTTGAGTCACCACAGCTTCCTCAGGCTGCATCATCACTGCCTTCTGAGTAACCCCTGAAATACTATCGAACAGAACACTAGATTTGCTGTGTGGTTTAGTTACTTTGAAATACTGGCATTCATAAGAACCATCTTTAACTTCTCTGCATGCTGTTTTTTCAGGTCTAAGCCCGTTCCTGAAGATGAGAACCTGGCAGTGGAAAAAAGACCGGAATCAGACCCACTGCAATCATCTGAGCATCTGCCAACACCGGTGTCACCACAGCTGCTTCAGGTTGCATCATCACCGCCCACTGAGTAAACCTGAAATACTGTCGAATAGAACCCTAGATTTTCCGTGGTTGGTGAGATCTCCTTTTTTGAGCTTCCAACATGCCAAAAATTGCATGTTAGTTTTTCTGTAGATGTCTCGTTTTGTGCAGATTGTGTTTGTACTGGCCCTCTCTGGCTGTTGTTTTGGACATAGCTGTGAGTAAAACATCCAGATGAGATGTGGGTTTGTGTTGTTTCTTATTGCCATGTAATTTGAATGTTTGTATCTTCAGCTGATGGTGTTGTTATAAAGAACTCTTTTTGAAATTCCATCATCTACAAGGGAAAGCTTAGCCTCAGTAATATGAATGTTTGCATCTTCAGCTCTGGATATTGTTATAAAGAGCGTCTTTTTGTATTTAAATTTTCTAGAAGGAAAGCATACTCTGTTTATGTTCCTTGAGTGATTGTCAGCCTACTTGTAGATGGAGAACAGGGTGTGCAGCATATCCATACTGGGTCGCAATCTGTCGAGTCAGGTCGTTACTGGGCTTGTAGCTCAGTGGTCGGTGTAGGATGTGGACCGTTCAATACTCACAATGCAGGCATTCCATTTTCACTGTTTGATAGAAGGAAAGAAATCCTGAATTCTGCTTGGACCAAACAACTCCTGATGTGGAAGGCTGGACTACTGACTGGACGGTTCCAGTGGTAGGAAGAATGGCTAAACAATGCTCCACTTTCAATGTTCAGTAAGGCTTGTACTAAGATTAGTTATTGTCATGTTTTTGGGTCATGCCTCATACATGATGGTGTCACCAGATGGGCCATTTGGATCATATAATCATAGAGGTACGCAGTAGCTATCTACTAATACATTCTGTATTCCAGGGGTTTTGCAAGAAGCACATTGACAGAACTCGTATAGGATTGAAATGTGAGAGTTCCAGAGTCCATCAGGTCATCTTCACCTTGGCATGCCATGTTCTAAAACATATGACAGTCCATTGATCATGTATTGTTGCCCACTGCTTTTCTGAAAAAGTGGAAGATAGTAGAGGGTCAGTAGAATGGGTTCGGGCCAGTTAAGGGACAGCCCAAGCCTGACTCATTTACTAAATGGGCCAAGAATTCTAGCCCGAACCTGACCCAAGACCCATTACCCTCTGACCTGACCTGTTGAATTGTGAAGGGGTTGGGCTCAACTGACCTGACCCCAACCTGCCATGACAACTCATGTTCAAGAAATGGAATATGACGCGAAAGCTATCCACAGCCTAGCACAGTACACGCACTAAAAAAAATTTCATATATACTCGTTTATTTGTTCTGGGTCATGAGTTGGGTTGGGTCAGATCAACTAGCCCAACCGGTTGGTAACCTATCTGGGCAGGCAGGGACCCATTAACTTAAACGTGTTACATTTTCAGTTCATTTGCCCATTGAGCTTGCACTGAACCTACCTCAAAAGTAGGTCAGGCCAGTTGACCTACCACCCAATCACACCTGAACCATTGCCATCTGTAAAGTATTCACTATGCATTTCTACCGTATCAGCCCAAATTTCCCATCAAACCCTTAGCGGTCATGCCTCCCTAATTACAAGACCTATCTTTCATGTTTGCAGTTAAGGAACAACAAGTTCCTAGGATGAATATGGGTGAAATGAGGATGTTGAATGGTGACTAATAAGGCTAGGAAGGGTAGAATTATAAATGAATGTGACGGAAGTTTAGGAGTAACATTAGCAAGCAATTAGGTAATGTAAAGTTGGCTTAAATGATTTGATTATGTGAAATGGAGACTAAGAATTGTACCACTCAAGTTGAAGACTCTAAAATGGTGAGGTGAAAGCTCAAAAGGCTTGGGTGGAAGTTGTAAGAAAACTTTGAGAACCTATTCGCTAACCGAAGTTATGGGCATGAGAGAAGTCATGTTGCCGATCCCTATTAGTTGGGAAAAGGCTTAGATGATGGTGATGATGATCCATCATATTTGTAGCATGTGACTTCATGCAGCCAATCACACCATCATTGACATGTGCAAATATTTATTCATTAGATTATATTGATATTTTTCAAGATTTAAGTTTATATGCATGGATGTGATTGTTTCATGCTTTCATGATGAGATGTTGTTAATATTCATCAATTAAAAGCCTTGTTCAACTTGTTATAGTATGTAGACTATTGTGCAAGTGTGTACACCGTGAGTAATGCATATTGAGATGCATCTTTGCCTTGATATTTGAGATTATAGGGATGAGATCTTATACAGAGTGGCACGATTTACTCCGTATTTAGTCAGATTGTGTAAGCCTATATATTTTAGTGGAGATGGATTGCTCCCTATATGTGAGGGTTCGATTTCCCTCATTGGCTTTACCCGATACACGTGGTTGTGGGTGATTATGTGTATTTGCAGGGATTAGTCTTACTTCAAAAATGAGGTGGGGATACCCTATGTCTTAAAAAAAAAAAAAACAAACAAATTTTTTTATTTATTTAGTGGAGATGGATTATATACAGATTAAGCCTGTGCGATGATTAGATGGATGTTAAACACTTAAATCATTTATGTAAAAGTACCTTGGTTTGCTAGGTGACTCTAGTCTTTATTACTTTGCGTGTCGTGGCAGAGCTGCAATGAGGCGACACTATTTTGGCGTGCATTATTAAGGTTATTTGTATAGATTCAACTCGATTAAAAGTACGCTAGAAAGTGTCCAAATCAAAATGTCATGAAGGTAGATAGAGAAAGATCAAACATGATCACATAGTGGTGATGATGCATAAGAGACTTATTTAAGACACCAGACCGAATGGACAGTCATATTTTACTATTAACATTTGTGGAAAAATTATTATTTTAATATTTTTAATGAGTTTTTTAATCGACCAAGTTTTCAAAGGTAAAATCTTTTTTATCTCAAAAGAATAGATATGTATGCATCATAATCGGAGTTTGAGATTTGTTCACATGTACATAAGAAATCAAATGTGCTCGATTAAGTGTTATCAGATGGAAGGTGTAGATTTGGTTTGATGTCATTTTCTAGAGAGGATTATAGTCTTAGAGGTCACATTGATCCACTTAATTGGAAGGTGTAGATTAGATTTTCTTATTAAGATGTAGTATAGTTATTAGGCACACTTATTACTATGATAATATAAGAGATATTTTGAGTTAGTTTCTAATTGGAATTTCTTGAGGATAGGGATATATGAATGTAAGTATAAGATTTTTTATTTAAGGTACTTTTCTCTCTGCTGAAGTCCCAGTCTTAGAGAAATCATTCCTTCTCAAGAACCCTAGTTCATTAACTGTAGAGATTTTCAGTGTAAAGTGTTCTTTTTCCTCTTGTGGTGTAAATGAAAATTTCTGTTGGGATTTGCTTCATCTTTGTACTTGTTTTCATGTAGCAAAGTAGACAACTATGATTATGCCTTCTAAATTAGTTCATTCTTGAAAATTTTAAAACTAGTGTTTTTCTATGGTGCTTCCGAGCTCAATTGGTACAGGATCAATGAGAATTCATAACTAATTTTCTTTATCAATTTCTACTTTAATGAGAACATATGTAATGTGCACATGGGTTGTGAAGGATAATTATATGGCCCAATGGTTATGGGATGGAAAAGAAGCATTTGCACTCATCGAAATGACAAATCTCTCTTAACGTCATATGTTTTTTTTTTTTTTTTTATAAATTTTCTTGGGAGTTATTTAGATGCTTGTAAAATCCTTTAATTATAAAAATTTTTTATAGGTAAAAATATTACAATGGATATTTAGATGTTTGTAATAAGTTGGATGGAATACATATAACATAGTGAACTTCAGATTACATATGGAAGTGTCTATGGTGTATGTAAATGAGTGGGAAGTGAGATGGAACAAAGAAGATAAAAGATATAAAAGAGAAGAGAATGCAAAGAGAATGGATGTCACGCCCCAAACTCGGAAACCGGACTCACAAAATTCCCGATTGCCGAATCCGGCAACGACAACCTCCATAGAACCCCATTCTCGGCTCCTAGCGCCCATTCGCCAGGTTCCGATCCTGAGATGCTATGAGGAGGATTTTCAACATCAGTTTAATTCGTAATAAGCATAACTAAAGGCACAACCCACAAACAATAACCAAAAACTCCATCACATTTTCACTATAATAAAAAACTTTACAAGTACAATGAGCATAAAGGGAAATACAATGATGACTCCAAAATAATCTACCACGTGCTCAAGCCTCAGCGCTGCTACGATCCAACGTCACCTGCACGCAACGGTCGTGCATAAGCTTATAGAAAGCTTAGAGGGTGGTGAAAGTGTGTGCTCAAGGTGGTAATGCAGTTAAGCAGTATCAGAGTAATGCGGAACATGCTGATGAAAACCAAGAATACCATTAGCCGTACCAAGGCCATGCGGTGCAAAGCATGAATGATGTCGGCCATGCAATGCGAAATGCAACTCAAGCATACAAATCCTCATCTAAGTCCACATGTCAATACGGCTCAAATCTGGAATATCACCGGGGTCTAGTACACTTCAAGCCAGATTGCCACCCCATCGCGGCAATAAGGTGAGTGGAAAAGACCTCACTATCCGCCTGCCAATATCGGACTCGGCTAGTCAATAACGGACCCATTCCTCGAGCTGGTCAGACTCAGCCTAGCATTACCTCCTACTCTCAGGCGGGTAAGGCCGCATGCACCCCCTTCCAACCAACCACGATACAGTGGAAAGCGCAACCGTCTGGTAATCGGTACTCGACGCTCATGCACCCACTCGGTCTAGACGTTGGAGCAACCTCTTGGTACCATAAGGGTTTAGGGACTTTCACCTAGGGATATCTATAGCACCTCATATAGAACAATATTTTCGGTATCCAATCCTGCCAACCACGATACGTTAGTGGAGGCTACAACCCTGATGTCGCTAGGGCGTATAGTAACCATATCACACAATGCGAATGCGTGAGTCATACTATCCAATCATATAGTAATCCTGCGCGTATCATGCACTTATGTAGGGCAACACCCCCTATCCGGGAGCCCCTAAACAATCTGCCCGAAGGCATTTGCTATGATCAGTCACTTCTCATATCAAGCATACATATGATGCGTATGATCATGAGTTATGGAGCTATACTACACATGTTATAAAGTAATGCATTATCCTTACAACGCAGATGGCCTAGACGGCCTACACACAACGAGTACAGGCCTATCAATGGGCCCTAGGGAGAATCGTAATGTGGACGTTTAACCAACATTTAAACGTGCAATGTGGACGTCAAACCAACATTGCTCCCAAGGCACGACTGTCATAAACATCATTACATAAACTATGTTGGGATTGCACATTGCAATGGACCTTAGGTATATCCCATTGGGCCTTCAATACATCAAATGGGCCGTATCACATGGGCCTTACATTCATCAAATGGGCCGCATTAATGAGCCTCACTAACGGGCCTTATGTACATTGCAATGGGCCATAGCCCATGGGCCTTAAAATGCATCACAATGGGCCTAATCACATGGGCCTTATGTGTATCAAATGGGCCTCGCCAATTGGGCCCCATATGTACATCAAATGGGCCTCAACCCATAGGCCCCAATACATCGAATGGGCCTCATCCACGTACCAAGGTGGGGTCCACTTGAGCTATGGATCTGGCTCATTCTTTATGCCCATGCCATAAAATAAACTTTTTTTTTCTTCTAGTGACGTCCAGCGTCCCTGGACGTTGCACATGCGTGGAGGCTTTGCTCAAGTAGGCCACCTCATGATGAATGGTGTGTGTACAATACCTAAAAGGTGAGCCCCACTTCTAGATATTTTGGATAAAAATACATACCTTGTGGAGGGGTCCATCCAAGTGGGCCACACAACCATATCATAATCTCATAAAGAAAAAGAAATAGAGAGGGAGAGAGAGAGATAGAGAGGGAGTGGGACACGCATGATGGAGGGACCTCGGCACATGGGCCCTCCCTTCAATGATCTACAACATAAATTAAGTGGCCATTACATGTGGGCCCATTAAATCGAAATCCAATGGTGGAGATCTCTTCTCCACTAAATTAGATGGTCTAGATGACCCTAAGTATGCAAGGAAAATAAACATCATGATGGGGTCCATGGAGAATGGCGCCATCATGGAATGATCATGATGATCTAAGTGGGCCATCGGCCACATCTTAGGGTTCAAAGTGAGATCCCAACCATTGATCGGTTGGCCTCACTTGACCCATCTTAAAAAGATTAAAACTACCCTATCAAAGCACCCACCACTTGATCTTCTTGCTCCCTTGGCTTCCTTAGCTCCTTAGATTTGATTTCAACGGAGGGGATGGGGTTTGGATGGTTGAGATGGGAGATGAAAGGGTAGGAAATGGGCCACACTTGAAGCTTGGGAGGAATGGGAGAGGCTTAGACGGATGGTGCTCTTGGGTTGCTTGGATTGGTTTGAAAATGAGAGAGAGACTTGTAAAGGGAGAGAGAGAGAGTGATGGGTGATGGAGTGATGGATGTGGTGGGTGATGGGTGTAAGGGACCTTTTTGACTTTAGGAGTTTTTGGTGTAAGAGAAGTATGGCTTGTGTAAGAACTTTTTGACTTTTGGGATTACTTGGGGATGGGTGAAAGGTGATGTGTACTTGATATGATGGGATGGATTGATTGATTGATTGAGGTGATATCTCGTAGAGATTCTCTCGAGTTTCGCACGTGCGGCGCTTTCCTCTCAACGCTTTCCTCTCAACGAACGCTGGCCCACATCTCCTGGCCAGAGTATCGCATCGGCGCGCGAGTCACGGCATCAGAACCGCGGCGACGACGCGGTCGCTAAGGTAAAGGTCTTGGGTTGAGTTGACTCGGGTTGACGGCATGAGAATCAATGTCGCGCGCAAATACCGGTTAAGGGTCGAAGGTTGCCGAAAATTCGACCGGAAAGACCATGAAAGTTTATCGAATGGTACTTTCTAGGATACGGGGCTTACAATGGATGAAAGATGTGAGGTTCATGCCCCCCTGTCATTCTTTTATACCATTAAATTTTTATAATTACATAAATATCCTTAATAACAAAAGCAAAAATTTTTTCTATGTCATATATCAAAATAACGAAGTAAAGTAGGTTGACATAGGCACGTAATATATTTATTAATGATATCCCTTAAGTTGGAGTATAGATATTATTTTGTTAAGCTTGAAATATATGTGTAGCCTGATTGGAATAAAGAGCTTTAATAAAGACATCAACAAGTTATTCTTGAGATTGAGCATATGGAGTGGTGATTTTGCCATTGAAAACTTCTTTTACATATAAAGTGACATTTAACTTTGATGTGTTTAGTTTTTATTTACTAAATCGTATTGTTTACAATGTATGAGGTAACCTGATTATCATAAAGGTATTTGCACCGTAAATTTTATTTCACGCAATAATATCTTAATCTATATTAACTGAGAAGACGTATGAGCCACTACTCTGTATTTTACTTCACCACTTGATTGAGGCACCACACTCCGCTTCCTACTCTTCCATGTGACTAGATTTCTTTCTATAAATGCACAATATTTAGTTGTGGATTGTCTATATACTAAGGAAATTGTTTGGTCTGCATCTGAATATCTTGCGGCATAAAGATGACCATTCCATTTATACAAAATTTCTTGACTCGGTTTTTCTTCAAGATAACACATAATTGAAATAATTGCTTTTATGTGAGGTATTTTTGAAGAAATCGTGAATTAGCTTATCCCACTCACTGAATATTATATATCTAGTCGAGTAATATTTAAGTAAATAATTTTTTCAATCAATCTTCTGTGCCTCCGTAGATTCACCACTACATCTCCTTAATAACTTACAAGCTTATGATTGAGATCCATTATAGTGTCAATTAACTTGGTCCCAAGAAGACTCATTTCTATAAGTAAATCTATTACATATTTTCATTAAGATAAATTAACTCATTTTTTAGATCTGACTACTTATATATCAAGTATCGAAGATAATCCATATCTTTTATATAAAAAAAATATTGTTGAATATACTTCTTTAGTTTCTTAATCCATTTATTGTCACTTCCAATAATAATAATATTATCCATATATACTATGATCAGAATGAGACCCAAGATACCCTTCTATGAAAAAACATAACGATTATTATAGATTCTAACAAAGCTATAATTTAATACAACCTTGCTGAACTTATCAAACTATGAAGGTTGAGATTGTTTCAACTTACAAATTGTCTTTTATAATTTATACACTTTTTCAGGCTTTCTTTAAGTAATAAATTTAGAAGATTACTCCATTAAAAATTCTTCTATACGATTACCATGAAAGAAGATATATATATATATATATATATATATTTACGTTAAGTTGGAACATGGGCTAGTCATGATTAATAACGACTATGTGAGCCTTCAACCATTCAATCGTACCATTAGCATGAAACATGACTATGTATATCCACCTTCAACCCATAATATATTTATTAGTAAGAAAGGTAGTATTCCAAGTGCCATTTTAATGAAGTGCATCCTTCACTTCCTCCATAGCTTGCTTCCACTCTTTATATAATAAAGCTTCCTTATATAACTTGGGAATAAAGTAAAAATATAAGGACACAACAAAGTTATAGAAATTTATAGATAAATAATGAAAAAAATATACTTAAAGATACGTTGACTAGTATATGCACGCTTACTTTTTCTTAGAGAAACATGATTATCAAATGTATCTTAAGAACTTGCTATATTACAGGTATTTGAAAAAGATATATTTGACAACACATCATGATCGAATGTACCATTTGTTTATTTTTATTATGAATAGATATTTAGTTGAGGCACAATGAGAATGAGAGATGCAATAGATGATGTAAGTTGCATGTATCTATTAACGACAACTCACATAGAAATAATTTTTATATTAAGATATTTTTATTATGAATCAGCACGAGCGCATAGTACCTTTTACCTATATATATATATATATATATATATATATATATATATATATATATATATATATATATATATATATATATATATATATATATATATATATATATAGTCTTTCAAGTGAGAATATCTAAGAATACCTCCATTAACAACAATTGGTATGTGAATAATTTCTACATTAAGAGATTTGTTGTTTTTGGAAAAAAAATGGATAGATTAAAAAATGTAACTTTTGCACGCGTGCGCACACACAGTCTTCCAAGTGACCAATTATAATAATGATGACTACTTTATGTGCGAGAATATCTAAGAAAAATACATTTAACTACTTGAGGATCAAATTTATTATGGTTAGATACCAACCGATGGACAAAACAAATACATTAAAAAAAAAAAACTTTAGTCGGTAAAGAAAATAACAGAGTATTTAAAAATAACATTTTATGAGGTGATTGAACCTTTTAAAAAAATAAAGGTATTTGAAAATATGATGTGAGTATTATATAATTCCAAACATTTATAGGATCATTCATGTGAATTAAAATAGCATGAGTTATCTTAAGAAGATGACGATTTTTAATTTTTGCAACATTATTTTATTATAGGTTTATGTGCATGATGACTGATATATGATCCCATTTTTTTAAAAAATAAAATAAAATTGACTAAAAGCTTAGGTATGTACTCCTTGCACTATCAGACCGAAACATAAAGACCTTCGAATTAAACTAATTTTGTACATTCATATGGAATATTTAAAAATAAAAATTAATTCATACATATCTTTCATTAAATAAAGATATTCCATTCTTGAATAAATTATTAACAACTATAATAAAAATGCTTAAACTCATGTATACTGAATTTTTAACCGGACCTCAAACATCTTAATATGCTAAAGATAAAGAAACTGAATGACATTTCTCCACATGGTGTATAAAAGTAGCACGATGATGGTTACTCAACTCACACAAATCACGCTTTAGACATGACATATCAATGACAATGAAGGGATGACACCCTTAAGAGTCTTCAATGATGGATGACTGATATGGTAGTTTCTTTAATAAGTTGAGATGTTTTTTTTTTATATTGTTGTGTCTAAAACGTCACAATTAATATAATATATCTTGTCATGCTTGTATCTTTTACCAACATTTTTCTTCTTTAGGTTTTCGAAAACACATTGTGAAGGATAAAAAGTGACGTAACAATTACAAGATTTATTAAGTTTTAAACAAACAAAATGTTTAAAGAAAAGTTTAGAATAATAAAATAGATGATAATGAAAAAGATGGACTTGTATGAATGGTACCCATTCCACATATTTTGGAGTAAGTATTATCTATTAGAGTGATAGAAAAACCTATTAAAGAGCCACTAATAAATGAAAACATATCGAAATGACATGTCATATGGTCAAATGCTACAAAGTTAATCACTTATAGAGTAAGAGACTTTAATCTTAATTAAGTCATACTTGAAGTCACAAACGTAGTCATATGAGTTGAAGTAGCTATAAAAGTAAGAGTAACGGGCCAATTTTAGAGATTGTTCAATAACTTAGAGTATTCTTCTAAGTCAGAGTAACCATTTCACCAGTCATACATGTCTGTGGAATACTAAATAAAGAGCTAGCAAGAGGGGACCCATTGTTATCTCTAATGTGGGAAGCTTGATTAGCCCATATATGCTTCTTATGGAGGTCCCAAATTTTTTCAATAGAATGATTAGAGAACTCATAATGTATACACTTTATAGGTTTATATCCTCCGCTACAATTTCCCCTCATGTCACCATGATCACCTTTTCTATTAAAACCATTATTATAACTCTGACTAGAGAACAATGCTAAAGTTGAGCTATTAGGGGGCCCTACTTATATAACATAAAAATACATGCAAGATACATGCTACAAATGTGCATATATATCGTTTAGAGATGTCATATCTTTTCCATCCAAAATCTATTCAAAAGCAGTTCATACTTACATTTTAATCTATATATGAACTTGGTCACTCAAAACTCTTCACTTTTCTAACATAGTTTATCCAAATTGGTAGTCAAATACTCATACACATTCAGCTCTTCCCACATTTCTTTGAGTTTGAAATAGTATTCACCTAATAATTATATCCTTGTTGGATCTTGAATATTTTTTCATATCACTGATAAGTACAAGAGATGTTTTTACAAGATG
Organism: Magnolia sinica; assembly: GCF_029962835.1. NCBI lineage: Eukaryota > Viridiplantae > Streptophyta > Magnoliopsida > Magnoliales > Magnoliaceae > Magnolia > Magnolia sinica. The sequence goes on from NC_080575.1 coordinate 25,233,584, forward strand.
AATACATTTCTCGTAGAGCATCTTACACTTCCTTAGCTGTATCTAGAAATATGACATTTGTGCTTATAAATGGTTCTATATTATTTCATAACAAGGTCATAATTTGAGTATTTTCCTAAATTCACTGGTTATAAGTACCAGAGTCTTCATTAAGTTTTTTTGCAGTCATATATCTTAATATTCCATTGGATGTGAGAAAAGCTTAAATTGACTTAAACTATTATAAATAATTTGTCCTAGTTAGCTTATAAGAATGGTCTATACCCTAAAAAATGAAATAGGTTTATAAATTAAAATTCGGGTCACTTTTTATGTAGATAGCAAATAAAAGAAGAGTACCTCACAAGCATAGACACTAGTTGACCTAGTAAAATTGATTGGCACCATTGTTGAACACTTCATACGATGCACACATCACTTCAGACAGAATAATTATTTAATATGTCCACAAATTCCGACTGGCCATAAAGAAATATAATCGAGAACAAATCATCCAATAGGGAAAAATAACCCATATGTTTGCAATAATCACTATTGGGAATGCAATAAGCCCTAATACAAGTTGTTGGGCGCGGAAGCAACCTTAGAATCAAATAATGTAATATAGGAAGAAAATTCAAGAAATCACAGAGAGCATATAAATTTTACGTGGACAAACCCTTTCAGGAAAAAAGTATGGCACAAAGTGACGAACAATTCATTATATCAGAAGAATTATAAGAGATGGAATAACTTACAGATGAAAAACCCTAAATCTCCCTTCAAATACTCTCTCTGCGTTAAGCTCTCATGTGATAACCTTAATCGCATATTACAAGCGCTTATATACACTTTCGTATGTAAGTAGAAACAAAATCCACACTTACGTAGAACCTTCACACATTGTTAATCGAATCGACAGGGTTCGACAGACCATCGATCAAATTGACATAACTATCAATCGAATCAACAGGACTCGACAAACCATCGATCGAATCAACATAGTCGTCAATTGAATCGACAACGTTCAAAAACGTCCAGCGAGCAAACATAAATCTTTGAAATTTTCTTGATCAAATTGACAAGGCTGTCGATTGAATAAAAAACTTTGTTCCAACATATAGATTAAAGAAACTCGATCAACAATCTCCATAGTGACTTTAATCTTCAGATAATTTTTATGGGACATATTGAAGCTCCAGTGGACCACGTTGTTAGAAGAAATGGAGATCTGTCCATTATTAAACTTGCATGGGTCCACTTGTTGGAGGTGTTTTATCCAAATTGTTTATCTATTTTTCCTAGCCCACTCCTGGGCATGCACATGCCTAGAAATAGATAGGGCTATTGCAGATGGACCCACATTATTTTAAAAAAAATGAGAAGGAAAAGAAGAAATAGCTACTGAGACCACTATGAGCAGCATTGGGAGCGGAAATGCCTAGCATTGAGACCTTCCTATGGCCCACCATCTGGTACGTGTTTTGAGTCCACACCATCCATCCACCTATCGTGGACCCAGATGAAGCATATCCAAGGCTCGGATGGGCCCCTTACAAAGGGCAGCAGAGATTGAGAGCATGCCATTGAATACTCATTAAGTCCCACCTGTTTATATGTGGTTTGTACCCACATCGTCCTTTGTTTAGGATTCGGATATAAGGCAGATCCAAAACTCAGTCGGGCCCCACTATGTGAGATAGTGGGGCCCAGGTATACAACTTGATGCATGTGTTTTATCCACTTGCTATCCACCCATCCTGTTGGATCTGTGGGCCCAAAAACTCAAGTGGGTTGCGACACCAAATGAAGCAGATCTCAACTTCAGGAGGACTGCACCATGAAAAACTACGTTGATTGAATGTCCATCGTTAAAACCTCATTGGGCCCGTTGACCTCGTGTGGGACTTGCTGTAGACACTACCACGATGTGTGTGTTTTATCCATGCCACCTTTTGCATGGATAAAATAAACCTTCTTCTAACAACTGCTTCATCACCTTCATGTTGTGGTGGAGGTGATTCGACAATGCAAATTCCCAACTAGGGATTCAACAATATACATCCCAAATTAGGAATTTGTTATACAAATACCTAATTAGGGAATCAACAATGCATATTGTTTCGACAAGAAACGAATGCGTTTGGTTTGATAATTATCATTCAATAATAACAAAGAAAAAAAATGAAAGAACAATGATTATAAAACATTTTATTCATTTTGAATTTATTTACATCTTCGTATTTCTCTTGATTCTGAAGAAAGTATAATGAATTAACATAATGAATGAGGGGAGAGGTAGCTCAATGGCAATTTCGTCAGCATTTCGGCATATTAGATGTTCATCACAAAGGCCAAACTTGAGGTCCTTGGTTTGGTTGCACGATGGACATTGGTTGTCCTTCCACTTTCTCCTTCGACTTCTCCACCTGATTTCTTCTCTCCTTTCTCTTGATGTCCCTTAAAAAATATTGGCCGTGCAAATGAACCAGTTGCGTGAATGGACTTTCCCTTCTTCTGGAGCTCTCTAAATGCAGAAACTTCTATTGTTCACAGCAGATATTCATGGGGTAACTTCCATTGTGCACCGTACAACGATACTTCTGAGAAAACTTCTGTTGTGCACCGCACAACGATTCTTCTAGGACAACTTCCGTTGTGCACCGCACAATGATACTTTCGGGGCAACTTCTGTTGTGCATTGTACAACTCAACTCTTGAAACAACTTCTGTTGTGCACCACAAAATTTCTGTTATGCATCGCATAACTCAACTCCTGAAGCAACTTCTTTTGTGCGCCGCAAAACTTCTGTTGTGCACCGCACAACTCAACTCCTGAAGCAACTTTTGTTGTGCACTGCACAACTCAACTCCTGGAGTTCCTTGAACTTCTCTTACTTCTCTCTTCTCAAATGAGGATGGGAGGGGGGGTATTTATAACCTTCCCACACATGTGAAGGCTATTCGCACACAACAGGGAGCACGCAACCCAGGGGCGCACAACTGATTCTAGCGCAGAACTCATCGGGCGCACAATCAAGAGCGTGCAACCCATTAGGCGCACAACCAGGGGGCATAACTCATCAGGCGCACAACCCAAGGGGAGAGAGAGAGTGGGCGCACAACCCAAGGGGGAGAGAGAGAGAGGGTACACAACACAAGGGGAGAGAGAGAGTGAGAATATTTTTGTGCCATAATAGATGCCCCCTTGATCATTCTTTGATTGATTTACAAAATTAAATGGAGGATCGATTTTCTTCTACACAAAAATTCTTTCCTGGTAAAGGACTTTTCATGAATGTAGAGCTGATTTTATATCAGAGAAGGATCGCTTGCACGAAGAACTTCAATAGTCGTACTCAGACGAAGGATCATGCTTAAACAAATTGCTTATTAAATGAATCACAATCGAAGGAATCAAGCTCAAATGATTTATAGTCGAAGGATGGTTAGATGATCAAGTTCGGATGAAAGACTGAATGTCCGCACTCGAACAAAAGAGTGACTGCCTCCAATCAGGAGTGCCAAGTGAATGCCTCGAAGAGAGGATAATGGCGGCAACCAAGGCACTCTATTTTCATAGCGGTCAATCAGATAGAACGTCCTTTCATGAATAGGGCCGCAATTGCATCCACTACAGTTTTTACTCCCATTGTTTGCGCAATTATTTTCTTTTCATCGAAACTTTTCACTGTAACAGCTGTCGTGACTTCATCTTTAAGTAACTTAATCAGAGAACTGTCCTTTAATGATGCTCCTGGTCAATAATCTCTTTGATCAACTCCTTCATTCATAGTCTGCATAATTCAAGATTTTGAATGGTTATCTTTCTTGCTAAATTAATCGGAATTACTATCTCAAGATATCATAATTTTGCAATTTAATTTCATGAAGTATATATTGAAAGCTTTTAGAATAATTGTAGTATTTACAATATAATAATAATTTAGTCATTCCATCTTTGTGCTTATCAATGAGCTTTGGATTGCATTTGTTGTATTCTTTGTTCATTGTATCATGCTTTCAAAGATGTCATTTTCGGCTCTAAAGATTCAACCGTTGAGTCTTTTCTAGTTTGTGCTCCTTAGCATTTCTTCATAGGTTGGCTAGGAGTGTATTTTCTTTGGACCTTTGCTGATTGATATCATTACTAGAATAATAAAAATTTATGACATTAGATCATATGACTGGGCCTTGATATAGAAACAACTTTTGAATGTTCACATTGGATCACACTTCATAATTTCTGGTTATAATTATCCAGATCATGCTTCTTATAGTTGGATGTGCTGATGGGCTCATCAATATTACTTAGTGCATAATTATTGCCCAGTTGATTGTGCCATATCAATTCATCTGCCGTGCATAAGAAATTATAAAAAAGACCAAGGCATAGATTATTTTTAAAAAAATAGATCATGCCCCCTCTCTAGGCCAACTTTGCATAAAAATTTCTTCATAACATAATATTTACGAAATAAGGCCTATTGATACCCTTGAAGAATATATAGCATTTGGTGCTCCTTTGAAGAATCCAAAGAGTACATTTGAATTTTTTAGATCGTCCAGAGGAGAATGATAACTCTTCATATCTTCATCCTCCTCCACCTTTACAGATTTTATGAGATAACGGTCCTTCATTGTTGAGAAAGTAAGAGAGAGGAATGCATCATTATTCTCTTTGTAAGGATAAGTAATTTATAATTAAAAACTCGTAGTCGATTTTGAAGAATTTAACTTCTGAATAAAAGTAGCAAGTATTTTGAACAAACTTGCTATTGTTATAATTTGAACATGATTCAAGAGAAACGCATTTTGTATGTTGTTTAATTAGTGTTTGAGATTTTCATCAAGCAATTGCATATGTGAGCATATCTTAAAATAGATGATCATATATTAATGCTACACATAGTTTAAGCTCTTGAGTAATGGAGCTAGTATATTTTTGACTGAACATACTTTGACTAGATATGACTTGACTTGACTGAACTTGACTTGACTGGACTTAATTTAATTGGACTTGACTTGACTTGACATGACTTGACTCGACTTGACTTGACTTAACTGTACACTTTCACACAGCTTAAACTCTTGAATAGTGGAGCGATCACAGTTTTTAGTTGGAGTCGGATCTTAAGTGAATGGTCTCTATAACTCTTATGAGTTTGTTGGACTTATCGCAACCGGGGAGTTCACAAACCGCGATCCATCAGAGAGCCCAGTGAAGCTATCGGGGCAGTGAACTCGGTGGGATTAACGCACAGGGTTGGCTGCAGTAACTCTCTAGAGTTCACGGGGCGCACAAGGTTACCTTTGGGGTACTAAATCCAAGGCCGGCAGTCCATCAATGAGGGGGTATTTTTATTCTAGAGGCCTTGTCCTCATGAGTTACTACCGAAATCAAGCAATGAATCTAAGGGGACTTACGCATGGTTGGCCTATCTATGGACAATGACCAAAGAGCACACACTACAGCCCACTTTTTCTTCACCTGCAAGGTCAGGCTCATTCATGGGAGGACATTTTCTTCCTTTCTCGTGACGCTGTCGGAAGCTATACAAACGACATTAGTCTCACGCATGACTGACCATTGTGGACTTTTTGGCCGCTTAGGGCTTTTAGTCATTGGCTCCATCCGCTGCTCGCATGGGTATGTATGTGATGGCTTATACGGGCTTTTTAGGGCCGCTGGCTTCTCATTGCTACCCGTATAATATATATATTGTCGATGATGGTAGGTCTTATGCGTAATTGGCCGTATACGTTTGGCTATGCTAATGTAAATGATAAATCGCTATCGCTGTTGTGGTATTTATATATGGTTAACTGTATAAGCTTTGCTGAAGATAACAAATAGATAATTGATATATCGCCACTACTGCTATTGATGAGATTTTATGATCATAATGGTGTATCAGCTTGGCAATAATATTAATTTCAATAAATTTCGATAATAGAATAATCTTTGCGTCAATGATATAGCGATGGCAATGGTGGTTGTTGTTGATTCAGTAATAATTGTCAACGCTTGACGATCATATGCTTGGACTTAATATACTTGAAAATCTACTTTTTTATTCATATATGGAGAGGAGTATTAGGCATTGGTATTCTGAGACTCTTCTATCATTCTGCTTATCTTGCCCCCTTTTGATTTGGAAGTATTATGTTGATAATCTTCGAAATAAAAAATGTGATTATCTTCAAGGATGACATATGAATTAACACTAACAGGTATATTGATGAAAATTTACCCCCATGGTGAACATACTTGTCTTGCTTCTCCTTGATCCGATTTCAAGATATGAAGAGTTGCGTCTTTATTAAAATGTTGTTCTTCTATCGAATGACTATTTTCAATCGAAATCATATGTCATTACTTTCTCTCTTGTTTCATATGTCTTCTTTATGATAATTTTACTATCGTCGATCATCTTCTATAGAATAGTCTTTAGTGCGAAGCAATTTTCAGTTCATTGTCCGAGAAAATGTTGATAATAGCGATAATCACTTTCTCTTATTTGCTTCATTTCCTTTGGACGCTTTGGATGTGGCAATTTGATTTTCGCTATAGCTAGCAACTGATTCATCATAGGAAGTATATCGTCTTCTTTGAATGTATATTTCCCATAGTTTTTGGATTGTCCAAACTCTTTCTTTACTTTCTTAGTTATGAAATCATAACTCTTTGTTTTCTTTTCTTCTTTGGCAATATCCGTTGCTTCTCTCTTAAGATTTTGAAATAACCAATTCATATGATAATTGAGCAGCTTCACATTGATCCTCTCCAAATTGTAAGCTTTTATAATTAAATCTTGAAAAGTCTGTATATTTGGACCAATAAGTCCTAACATAATGTCTAGTTTTATGTATTCTATACATAGCTTGACTTGCTCTTCTTCTCTGGCAAGTTGTGAAAATGATGCCCCCAGGGTTCTCCATCGACTGATGAATTTGTCAACTGATTCATCTTCTCATTGGTGAGCAGAGGTTAATTCAGTCAAATTGACTTTTCTAGTGAAGGATGATTAATATCCGCGGACAAGTTTTCTGTTTCTTTATACTTTGGTTGTCTTGATATTGAAGGAGAAAAATGAAAACTGCATTGCTGATGCTGTTGAGGATGATAAACTGTTGTGATATTGCATGATTGAGGTGAGGCCCAACTTCGTGGCATTTCGCATAATCGACCCTTTAACCGTATTTGGTAAGACGGTACTCCTTGTGTGAGGAGGTCGAACCCTTCGTCTTTTGGATGTCATTATCATTCATCCTTCATCGTCTCGCTGCGCTATTGGTGGAGTAGAAACTATTCCAGACATCACTTGACATTGCCAATCCTTAATCTGGTACTTTTTGCAGTAATGATACCGTATTGTCAATGTAATCTACTGAGGATTCGTTAAGTGTGCAGTGGACAACTACATTAGTCAGAAGAAAAGTCATTGCTGTTGTGTAAGGACAAAATACCTGTTATTCAGAACAGAGCATCAATTATTTTAATTAAATAAAGTTATACATTTTTTAGAGATGAAGGGGGATGTTCCTATTGAGAGTTGCCATTTTGACGTCTATTTAACGCCAAACAGTGATAAAAGTTCTCTGAATATTTTTTAAGTTATCATTGAATAATAATAGTCCCCAGTGGAGTCACCATTTTGTTTCGATAAGAAATGAATACATTTCGTTTGGAGAATTATCATTAAATAATAACAAAGCAAGAACGAGAGAACAATGATCACTAAACATTTTATTCATTCTAAATTCATTTACATCATCGTATTTCCCTTGATTCTGAAGACAAAGTACAATGAATTAACATAATGAATGAAGGGATGAACAACTCAATGGCAATTTCGGCAGCATTTCGGCATATTAGATGTTCATCATAAAGGCCAATGAGTTGTGCAAACTTGAGGTCCTTGGTTTGATTGCGTGATGGACACTGGTGTCCTTCCACTTTCTCCTTCGACTTCTCCACCTGATTTCTTCTCTCCTTGCTCTTGATGTTCCTTCAAAAATATTGGTTGTGTGAATGAATCAGTTGCATGAATGAATGTTCCTTTCTTCTAGAGCTCTCTACATGTAGAAACTTCTGTTGTGCATCGCACAACGATACTCATGGGGTAACTTCCGTTGTGCACCACACAACGATACTTCTGGGAAAACTTCTGTTGTGCACCTCAAAACTTCTGTTGTGCACCACACAATGATTCTTCTAGGACAACTTCTGTTGTTTATTGCACAACGATACTTTCGGGGCAACTTCTGTTGTGCACTACAAAACTTTTGTTGTGCACTGCACAACTTAACTCCTGAAGCAACTTCTGTTGTACACCACAAAACTTTTGTTGTGCACCACACAACTCAACTCCTGAAGCAACTTCTTTTGTGCACCGCACAACTCAACTCCTGAAGTTCCTTGAGCTTCTCTTACTTCCCTCCTCTCAAATGAAGATGGGAGGAGGTATTTATAACCTTCTCACACGTGTGAAGGCTATTCGTACACAATAGGGAGCACACAACCCAGAGGCACACAACCCATTCCGGCGGATAACTCATTCCAACATACAACTCATTCCAACACACAACTCATCAGGCGTACAACTAGGAGCGCACAACCCATCAAGCACACAACAAGGGGTGCACAACTCATCAGGCGCACAACCAGGGGCGCACAACCCATGAAGCACACAACCAGGGATGCACAACCCATCAGGCGCACAACCAGGGGTGCACCACCCATCAGGCGCACAACCCATCAGGCGCACAACCTATCAGGGCACAACTAGGGGTGCATAACCCAAGGAGAGAGAGAGTGGGTGCCCAACCCAAGGGGGAGAGAGAGGGGGCGCACAACACAAGGGGAGAGAGAGAGTGAGCGCACAACACAAGAGGAGAGAGAGGGGGCGCACAACACAAGGGGAGAGAGAGAGTGAGCGCACAACACAAGAGGAGAGAGAGAGGGCACACAACACAAGGGGAGAGAGAGAGTGAGCACAAAACACAAGGGGTGAGAGAGAGTGGGCACACAACACAAGGGGAGAGAGAGAGGGTGAGCAAAGAACACAAGAGGAGAGAGAGAGTGGGTGTACAACACAAGGGGAGAAAGAGAGTGAGAATATTTTTTGTGCCCCAACACATATCCCTAATCAGATATTCTAAATTGCAGAAAGCAATGGTGAGAAGGGAAAAACCTTACATCATACTTGAGAATCTGAGATTTATAAGCAGCAGAAGGTCGAATTGCAGTAGAGGAAGATAGAGAGAGAGGACTAGGGTTTTGAGAGAGAGAGAGAGGAAGAGGAAGAGCGAGAGAGGGGGGGGGGGGGAGGGAGTGAATTGAAAATGAGGGTTATGGCTTCTTCTTTTTTGTGTTTATAGGGCACCTTTACCAGCGCCCGGTTTTAGTTAGTGCAGGCAAAGGTTAACCCTAGGTACTGGCTTTGCTCAGTTTTGTTGTAGTGTGTGATGGATAATTTTGTTGCCCATTTATTTCTCTGAGGTTATATGTAGCTTTCGGCCCATCCAAATGAAGCAAAAATAAGGCCCAGTTGGGCCCAACACCAAGAGAAACACTTGGGAGTAGGAAGCCTATCATAGTAAACCTTCTTAGGCCCCTTAGGTAGGCCAATTGCCTAGTGGGCAATGTGCCTTCCACACTACCACTAGTCAGTTGGGCCATACTTAATGGGGTCCATTCGGATTATATAAGTTGTAATAGATGAGCCTTCTTATTTTACTTGTGTATGAGGTTTGTGGGCTCAACATAATGTGGAATATCTACAATGTTGGCATGCGAGTCTTATGTTTGGGATTGTAATTTTATCTTCTAGTTGATGTTAGATATGTGGGGCTCAGTTGTGTCATGGGATCCAAATTAGATATATGTATCCATGTATGCCTTCCTTGGTGTGGGATTGTTATTCACTACCTAACTAAGCCTAAACCTAAGTGGGTCGTACTACAAGAATTGTAAATCAATGGAAAGCCTATCAACCATACTTGTTGTAAAATATAGGACACAGTCTTGCATTGAACGTGCAATCCTTAGCTAGTGGGGCTCACTTAGTTGTAGAATTGGATACATCATTGAAAAGCATGGTGGTTGGATGTTTAACCAACGTAGAATTTACGTAGTGGTCTACCAAGTGGGATCATGCTTAACCTATAGGACTGTGTGCCTTGCGGTTGTCTAAGGTCAATGTGGGGGGTCACACCTGGGCGGAACCCATCTATTGATGGTTGAGATGATGATGCGTGTGTGGTAACTTGATGATGATGGGTATGATTTAAATGATGGTGATTATAGTAGTGTTAACTTGATGATAATGTGATTGTGGATGGACTAGTCATGGTGGTATACATATTAAAGATGATATGATAATGAATGCATATGGTGATGGTGATGGTGGTGACATGCATATCAGCATCCTGCTCTTCTTAATATTGCTTACTTAGTAGATGACATTGATATCCAAGTGATAATGACGTACATATTGATGGTTATGATGATAACATGGATAAGATAATAATGTCTTACTTGTTGCCTAGATGATGATAAATAAATGACGTTGGTGAACGTAAGGATAACCTCATGAATGATAGACACCTAATGCTTAAGGCATGTATGATGATAGTGTTGAATGATGGCCATGATATTGATGATGCAAGTGAATCCTTATATGCTATGTACTCCACACACATGCACATTAAAAAGGCACATGCTTACATGATACAAGTTATGATGATGAATTTGATGTTGAATGTGTCTATGATAATGATAATACATGCAAATACTTGTGTGCCGCCATAACCTATGCACCTTATGTATGTGCATGCTATGTGAGCCATAGCGGCCCAATTGTAAAGTAATCATAAGAGGTGCGGCCTTAGTGTACTATCGATGACACTTAAATGTATTGACCTTTGTGTCACATTGGCTATTCTTAAATTAGGCTTAGTGCCTTAGGTTTGTGAAAGCCCGCTTGCCTATGGAACTTGGGATGCAAATTGGTTAAAAGTAACCGTTGGATGTGAGACTAAGTTTATTAGTTTGTTGGTCTATTTGGCTAATTGGTACTATTGTTAAGTAAAGCTCATGAAGGCATGAGATGTATGAAAGATGTATGATGGCATGTGACGTGTGTTTGGTGGAGGCATGTGGTGTGTTGTGATATATTGTGAAGAATAATGGTGTGTGATGTGTAGCTCATGCACGATGATTATGATATGTGTTATGCAACTAATATGTGATTGATATGACATGAAACGTGTAGCCTATACACAATGTTGGGTCTCATAAGATCATATTATAGATTGATGATTAAACCATAGATGGGCTAAAGTTAAGGCCCATTGCTTATGGGTATTAGGGCCATGATTCGGCCCGTACCAATACAAGATTAAGGGTTCAGATGGACATCCCCATGGACAATGGGCTATGACTTGAGGGTTTACTATTCAACATTCATGAGCTATCACTTGGCAATTTGATATATTTTTCCTTTGATATTTTGATATACATAGTTAGTTCATGAGCATCCGTTTTATGCATGGCACGTCAAGAAATTGGGGCCCTCGTGTTGGTCCTTATGGTTGGATGAAAGTTTAGAGGAGTTGGGGTATGTATATGCCTTTGCAATTTTGCATTCAGTTATGTGAGCTTTTATAGTAACACATTTCATGAGTACGTGTTTTATATGGTGGCCATGTGATAGCTAATTGGGTGAGATGGTTTGTGTTGAGGCCTTGTGATAGTCAAGTGTTGATATTATTGAGAAAGTTTGAAAAGTGTGTGCTATGGCTAACCCGGCTTAGATCCCAAGATTGGAGACATCTATCCTCCAATGAACCCGATAAGATTAGCCAATTGGGTCCTCTTCCGTCACGTGTCGAGTGGGGTGAGCACAGTAAGATACGTGAAAGAGTCCTTTCTATTGCCCGGACTGGGAAGGGAAGAGGTGTGATGAACTTACATACCATCATGTGTCGGGTCGAGGTGGGTAGTATTCCGATTGTTGAGGATGGGTAGTGCAAAACATATTTGGGTCCCCCATTGTTAAGCTGATGACTAGATGGGTAGGGGTTGACGTGCTAAAAACTTTACTTTTTGAAAATGCATCCCACACTTGTATGGAGATGTGCCATTATACTGGTGTGATGTGTTATGATTCTTGTGGAGGTGTATTGTATAATTTGATGTGTGTCATTTGAGATGAGGGATGTTTAGTATTTGATGCATGTATTCATTCATCCACTATCCACTCGGCCTGGTGGTGTGCAACTAAATAATTATGTGCACCTTCACGATGGCCATGATTTCTATTAGGTATGAGACTAACTTAAGATTAAGAGTTTACCACATTAAGTCTAGCTATCCAAATCATGTATGAGACTTTGATGGACCCCACGGCTTGCGATACCACATACTATCATCCTGACTACACACACCAGCTTTGTTATTCCTTTTCTATTGTATGCCTTATAGTTGAATATAGATATTAATTATCTTGCACGTGTTGATTAGCTAATTTCATGATTCATGGTCACTCGTTCGAGTAGTATGCCTAACATTGATGACATATTCATGCTAACCTATCTAGCTATAATAAAATGTGTAAGTGATAACATACTCACCTATGATTGCATACTTGTGGTTGTTTTGGATGTCTTTATGGGAGTACTTTGATAACCCTAATCCTCTCGGCCAAGCTCTATTCCCCTTGGTCTTGGCTTGCTCTTCGATCGCGTTTCACTTCTAAATTTCTCAGTTGCACTACTTTGTCAGTCACTTAATGACATGCGGCATTAAATTGATGCCAACTATGATTCGGTAAAAAGTACTCTAAGTATCTGATAAAATCTTTTCATACACCTCGTATCTCTTGTGTAATGCCACATGTCACCCCTTTATTAGCTTTTCTTAAAATGGTAAAAAATAGGGTACAACATTGCCCGCCATGTTGCCTCACCTTTGGGTGAAAGGTGAAAGTGACATTGTTTGGTTGCATGATACAGTTAATTTGAATCGTCCTTCGTCCATGTGTTAATTCCCCATTGATTCCACCCAACCAAGGTTGAATTGAATGTAAGGCCCGTATCCTAGATTATACTGTTTTGTGGACTCCTGCAGTCCTCCCGGTCGAATTTCAACAACCCGCGACCTATAATCAACATTTGTGCGCGATCTTAAGTAGCATTCCAAAGACCTAAGTTGACTTGACTCGAAACTTGTACCCTAGTAACCGCGTCGTCGCTACAGTTCTAACGCCATATCTCGCACGTCGATGCAATACCCAGGTTAGGAGTCGTGGGCCCGCGTTCATTTCGAGGAAAACACTATGCGTTGTGAATTCTGAGAGAATCTCTATAACCCATCACATTAATCAATCACCTCAAGTTAAGTACACATTCCATCACTCCACTTACAACACCCATACCTCTCCCATTTCCAAAATCAACTCTCTCTCTCTACCCATCCCTTCCTTACATCTATCACTCATCACCCATCACCCATCACTCTCATCTCTCATTTCTCACTCTTTCCAAGCAACCCAAAGGAGGGAAATGTCCAAGCTTCATAAGGAGAAAAGAGCTTTGTGTGTGGCCCACTTCCTACCCCTCTCATCTCTCATCCTAGCCATTCAATACCCATCATCTTCCATCAAAGTTGAAGCCAAGGAGCTAAGGAAGTCAAGGGACCAAGAAGGAGTGCAAATGGTGGGTGTTCATAGCCTAAGATCTTGCTATTTGATGTAAGGCCCATTTATGATGGGGACCCATTTTCATGTATGTGGTTGTAAGCAAAGAGGGACCCATAATGGCGGGTCCCTCTATCTCACCATCTCTCTCTCTCTTGTGATGGGTGTGGCCCACTTGATCCATGTCGTACAACCTGTGGGCCCTACCATGACGTATGGATTTTATCTCCACTATCCAGATCATGGGACCACCATGATATGTGTTTTATCCAGGCCGTCCAGCAGGCCTAGACATTAGGAAAATACAAATATCTACTTGATCCAATCAAGTGGGCCACGTGTACATGGACCCCACTTGTTGCATATGTTTCACCCATGCTAACCACCGTCCAGATCTTGGATGGTGGAGCTTACCTTGATGGAATGCCTCATTCAGACCGTCCATAGGCCTAGACGATCAGGAAAAAAAACAAATATCAGCTATCCATCTAGTGAGTCCCACACGTGTGGACCCACCTCAATGCACGTGTACATCCAGCCGTCCATCTGCTCGACGCTCGGTTGCTAGCCTAGTAATCCATCGACTGGATACTGTCGTGGAGCTCCAACGTGATGTTTCTGTTAATCCAAGCCGTCCATCTATTTGGACGGTGGTGGATGAAGCCATTATGAATTATATGTTTTATCCCTTTCGTCCAGATGGGTTGGACGGTGGGGCCTGCTGGAATGTATGTGCAGCAATGATCCAGACCGTCCATCTATGTAGACCCCACCATAATATATGTGTTCCATCAATGCCGTCCACCCGTTTTCCTAGTGGGTGGGACCCACGCACACGTGCTGCACGTGTGGGATGGGCCCACCTTGATGAATGTATTCTTTATCCCCACCATCCATTTGATTGGGATGGTGGGATGACACCATGATGTATGTGCTTTAAGCCATGCCGTCCATCTGTATTGGACGTGGGCCCACCCCACACATGTGGCACGTGTGGGGGTGGGACCCACCTTGATGTATCGATTTTATTTCCACACTGTCCACTGGATTGGGACGGTGGGATGCCTGTCATGATCTATGTATTTTATACATACTGTCCATCCATTTTTCATAGCGTGGGGCGCACCCACAGGTGTGACATGTGTGGGGGTGGGACCCACCTTGGTGCATGTATTGTATATCCACTCTGTCCACCTGTCAGGACGGTGGTGTTTGTGCCTTATACATACCGTCCATTCATTTAAACTCATGTGGGGCCCACCCCACACATGCCGTACATGTGGGATGGGACCCGCCTTGATATATGTATTCTGTATCCCAGCCGTCTGTTCGTTCTAGACGGGTGAGACCCACCTCGATGCATGTATGTGTGGGCCGATCGTGGTGTATGTGTTTTATACACATTGTCCATCCATTTGTGCGGCTCGCCTTGATGCATGTATTGTATATCTATGCCGCATATTGATGCGACCCACTTGATATATATGAGGCCCATTGGAGGGGCCCATTAATGCAGCCCACTTGATATATGCGAGGCCCATTGGCATGGCCCATTGATGCAACCCACTTGATATATATGAGGCCCATTGGCCCGGCCCATTGATGCAGCCCACTTCATGCATATGAGGCCCATCGGCGCGGCCCATTGATGCGGCCCACTTGATGTATATAAGGCTCATTGGCGCGGCACATTGATGCAGCCCACTTGATGTATATGAGGCCCATTGGGGTGGCCCATTGATGCCGCCCACTTGATGTATACAAGGCCCATTGGTACGACCCATGTGAAGTGGCCCACTTGATGTATATGAGGCCCATTATGATGTATATGTGGCCCATGAGTGAGGCCTGATGTGTTGTATATGAGGCCCATGCGATGCGGCCCACTTGATGAAATGTAGCCCGTGTATGAGGCCCATTATGATATATATTAGGCCCCTGTGTGAGGCCATGGACCCACTATATGTCTGGCTCTATGTGGGCCACTCCTTGGAAGCAACGTTGGTTAAATGTCCACACTGATGGGCAATGATGGTTAAATGTTCACATTGTGACCTTCCCTTAGGCCTTGTTAGGCCCATTCTCATCGATGCCGATTATCGAGGCCGATGCTGATCATCGATGCCGATTATCGATGTTGATTATCGGTGCCGGTTATCGATACCGATTGTGAGTATATGATAGCATAGCATCATGATACATGCCCATATGCATCATCTGCATGTTTGTTATGAGATGTGATTGACCATTGCATATGCAATTGGGTAGGTTGTTCATGGGACTCCCTGATAGGCGGAGTCGTCCCACATGAGCGCACGATATAAGGAGGATTGATGCATGATTGAACTGTGTGATTCATGCATCTTGCATTTTGTGATATGACTACTATACGCCCCAGCGATATCAGGGCCGTAGCCTCCACAGGCATATCTTGGATGACCAGATAGGATACCAAAAATATTTGGTTCTAGCATTGTGGGCACATAGGATGTCCTTGGGTGAGAGTCCCAAAATCCTCTGGTACCGGAGGAGATTCCAACGTCTATACCAAGTGGATAAATGAGCACCCGAGTGCCGAATACCAGTAGGCCGTCTCCCACTGTGTCGTGGTCGGTTGGAAGGGAGTGTGGCCTTATTCACCCGAGTGAGGGGGCTGTAAGCTAGGCTGAGTTTGACCAGCTCATAAATGGGTCCGCTATCGACGAGCCAGGTAGGCATTGGTATACTGCTGGCAGGTGGATAGTGTGGTCTCTTCCATTCGCTGGGCTGCGCGGCTAGGGAAGCGGCAGTTAGTGTGGAGTGTACTAGACCCCGGTGATGATCCTAGAGATGCACAGTACTGATATGTGAACTTATTGAGTAAGAGTTGTATACTCAGTATTTTATTTATTCATTTATTCATTCACTATCCACTCGGGCTGGTGGTGCGTAACTAATTATTTTGTACCTTCGCAATTGCCAGGATTTTGGTTGGGTTGCGCGACCAACATGAGATCAGGAGTTTACCACATTGAGTCTATCTATACAAATTTAGGTATGAGACTAGTTTAGATAGAAGTCCCTTGTGATGGACCCCATAGCTTGTGACACTACATACTATCATCCCGACTTCATATTCCAACTTGGCCATTTCATTTGCACCGCATATTGCATTGCATCCTGAGTAAATGATATTTGGCTTACTATATCTCCGCATTACAAAACTGTTCTACATTGCTTCCTCAGTGTATGATATTGGCTTATTATGTTTTTGGCATCGCATAACCTGAATAAGATTGATGGCATTATGGACTTACCACGATCTGCATCACATACGCTGATATTATATGACTTATGGATTTTCCAGTATTTCTGCTTACTCTGATATTGCTTACTTGACACTTACCTTGAGCACACACTTTCACCACCGTCTAAGCTTTTTATAATTTTATACACGATAAATGCGTGCAAGTGGCGTTAGGTTGCAGCAGCGTTAAGCTTGGAGCGCGCAGCGCTCTTCTGGAGATTAATTTTTGACATATGTATATTTCCCTTTCAGCACTGTATTTAACTATTTATATTAGTGGATATATGATGATGATGTTGCTTTTGTGATTTGGGTAAACTTGTGGTTATGCTTATTACGAGATAAATGTATATTTGAAAATCATCCTTGTAGGATCTCAGGATCGGATTCTACTGTATGGGTGTTAGGAGCCAAGAATGGGGCACTACGGAAGCTATCGATGCTAGATTCGGTGATCAGGAATTCTATGAGCCTAGTTTCCGAGTTTGGGGTGTGACAGTGAATGACAGTCTTTGCCTCTTATTTATCGATTGTCCTCGTGACACGTTGCATACAGTCATCTTATACTAGGAGTCATGATTGCCCTTTTATTATTGTGCATGTATCGCAACCAATATATAAACACTACGCAGGACCAGTGTTTGCCTTCTTCCGCCTCTTACTTCTTCTTTGTCACTTAGACTTCTTTCTTCATTTGATCTTCCTCTGATCACCATGACAACCCTCTTCCTACTCCTCTATTCCACTTTTCTACGAAGAGATCTTCATAAAGGATTTAAATGTCCTTTATTGAGGAGTCATTAATGACCTCCTCTTCAATGCTCTCATTGAACCGAACGAGGCATACTTAAGACTCGTTCTGGCCTTTCACCCTGAAGTCACTCACGAGCAGATTCGTAAAATAGAACCCTATTTCCCAAGGCGCCCTGATGAAGTTCTACTCATTCAGTCTGATTATTTCTCATATCCTGCCGATTGTTTGAAAGCTTTCAGATCATGGATGAAACTGATGAATGGTTAGGCAGAATGGTATACTCGTGTAGAAGCACAATATGGTAACACATGAAAACAAGCTGGTATCTAAGATTATATCAACCTTTCCTTGCGCGAATATCCGACTAATGCTTTTCTCCTTGTTGCAGCGTCAACTTTTTGGAGTCGATCAATTGATACCTTCCATTTTGGATGCAACCCTGTCACGCCCCAAACTCGGAAACCAGGCTCACAAAATTTTTGATCGCCAAATCCGGCGCCGACAGCCTCCGTAGAACCCCATTCTCGGCTCCTAGTGCCCATTCGCCAGGTTCCGATTCTGGGATGCTACGAGGAGGATTTTTCAACATCAATTTGATTTGTAATAAGCATAACCAAAGGCATAACCCACAAACAACAACCAAAAACTCCATCACATTTCCACTATGATCAAAAACTCTATAAGTACCATGAGCATAAAGGAAAATACAATGATGATGAACAAAACTCCAAAATAATCTGCCACGTGCTCAAGCCTCAGCACTGCTGCGATCCAACGTCACCTGCACGCAACGGTCGTGCATAAGCTTATAGAAAGCTTAGAGGGTGGTGAAAGTGTGTGCTCAAGGTGGTAATGCAGTTATGTAGTATTAGAGTAATGCGAAACATGTTGATGAAAGCCAAGAATACCATTAGCCGTACCAAGGCCATGCGGTGCAAAGCATGAATGATGTCGGCCATACCAAGGCTATGCAATGCGAAATGCAACTCAAGCATACAAACCCTCATCTAAGTCCACATGTCAATATGACTCAAATCTGAAATATCACCGGGGTCTAATACACTCCAAGCCAGATTGCCGCCCCATCGCGCATAATAAGGTGAGTGGAAAAGACCTCACTATCCGCCTGCTAATTTCGGGCTCGACTCATCAATAGCGGACCCATTCCTCGAGCTGGTCAGACTCAGCCTAGCATTGCCTCCTACTCTCGGGCGGGTAAGGCCGCACTCCCTTCCAACCGACCACGACATAGTGGAAAGCGCAACCGTCTGGTAATCGGCACACGGCGCTCATGCACCCACTCGGTCTAGACGTTGGAGCAACCTCTTGGTACCATAAGGGTTTAGGGACTTTCACCCAGGGATATCTATAGCACCCTATGTAGAACAATATTTTCGGTATCCAATCCTGCTAACCATGATACGTCAGTGGAGGCTACGGCCCTGATGTCGCTATGGCGTATAGTAACCATATCACACAATGCGAATGCATAAATCATACTATTCAGTCATACAGCAATCCTGCGCGTATCATGCGCTCATGTAGGGCAACACCCCTAACTGGGAGCCCCTAAACAATCTGCCCGAAGGCATATGCTATGATCAGTCACTTCTCATATCAAGCATACATATGATGCGTGTGATCATGAGTTATGGAGCTATATTACACATGTTATAAAGTAATGCATTATCCTTACAACGCAGATGGCCTAGACGGCCTACACACAACAAGTACAGGCCTATCAATGGGCCCTAGGGAGAGTCGTAATGTGGACGTTTAACCAACATTTAAACGTGCAATGTGGACGTCAAACCAACATTGCTCCCAAGGCACGACTGTTATAAACATCATTACATAAACCATGTTGGGATCACACATTGCAATGGACCTTAGGTACATCCCATCGGGCCTTAAATACATAAAATGGGCCAAATCACATGGGCCTTATATTCGTCAAGTGGGCCACATCAATGGGCCGCACCAATGGACCTTATGTACATTGCAATGGGTCATAACCCGTGGGCCTTAGAATGCATCAAATGGGCCTAATCTCGTGGGTCTTATGTACATCAGATGGGGCCTCACCAATTGGGCCTTATATGTACATCAAATGGGCCTCAACCCATAGGCCCCAATACATTTAATGGGCCTTACAATATGCCAAGGTGGGGTCCACTTGGACTATGGATCTGGCCCATTCTCCAAGCCCATGCCATAAAATGGGCTTCTAAGATGGTTGGACGGATTGGGTGCAACCCATGCATCATGGTGAGCCCCACCGTTCAATCAATGAATGGTGTAGAATACATACATCAATGTGGAGCTGTGGGATTCCTGCCGTCAAAGGGGCAGCTATAAACCTGTTACACGTGCTGTAGTTGCACTAGAAAGGTAGGGGTGGGTCCCACGAAAGGCCCACCATTATGCATATATTATATAACATAATACGTAATATATATATATATAAAATATAATATATACTATATAAAATATAAAATATCCATGTCTAGGCCCTGGACGGCCTGGACTGCCACATACTATATGCAATATATATAATATAATATATACTATATATATAATTATATATATATATATATATATATATATCATGATCGTCCAGGCCCTGGACGACTTGGCCAGCGCACACATCAGGTGTAGCCCCACATGGGGCCCACCATAATATCTATTTTCCATCCAAACGGCTGAGTGAGAACCCAAAAACAAGTTTAATGGCAGCTACTCAATCCCACTGTTTCCTCACGTGTGGGCCACCTGAGCTGTGGATGGAGCTGATATTTTAAGGGGGCCCACTGCTGGGAGTGGCCCACCTCATGAACGGGTTGGATGACAAATAAACATCAAGGTGGGGCCCACGGCTAGAGCCGTGGGTGCTGTCCGCCCGCCGTCCGCCCGAGCGCTGGTACGCAGGCAGTGCCTGCTGCCTTTTTGACAGCAGCAGCAGCAGCTGCTGCATCTCTTCTTCTTTTTTTTTTTTTGATTTTTGCGGTATTTCACGTGTGGGGCCCGCATTAAGTAAATCCACCCCAGCCATTGGTCTCTACAGACTGTGACAAGTCCATCGATCCCAATATTGGACATGTCTTGGCGCGAAAGAAATTTTAAGCAAATTTGAAAGGTGAAAATCACCATTTTTAATGCTATGGTCCACCAAATTCTCGGATCAACCTCATTTCTTGGCTCAACGCCTAAAATAGTCTGAGAAAAAGGATGGACGGCGTGGATTGAACACATGCATCAAGGTGGGGCCTACATGAGTGGGTCACCCACAAGCTTGGAAACAAGCTGATATTTGTGTTTTCCAATCAAACGTCCAGCGTCCTTGGACGCTGGACTTAGCAATACATTAGAGGTGGGCCCTGCTTAGGTGGGCCACCTCATGGAGGATGGTGTGGGTATAGTACATATAAGGTGGGCCCCACCCATAGAAGATTTGGATAAATTACTTACTTCATGGTGGGGTCCATTCAAGTGGGCCACACAACCTCATTATCATCACACATAAAAAAAGAAAAAGAGAGGGAGAGAGAGAGAGAGAGAGAGTGGGACACGCGTGATGGAGGGACTCCGGCACTATGGGCCCTCCCTTGCACTAAATCATACATCAAGTGGATCCTATTACATATGGGCCCATTAAATCAAAATCCAAAGGTGGAGATCCATTCTCCACTAAATTAGATGGTCTAGATGACCCTAAGTATGCAAGGAAATAAACATCATGATGGGGTCCATGGAGAATGGCCCCATCATGGAATGATCATGATGATCTAAGTGGGCCATCGGCCACATCTTAGGGTTCAAAGTGAGATCCCAACCATTGATCAGTTAGCCTCACTTGACCCACCTTAAAAACATTAAAACTACCCTATCAAAGCACCCACCGCTTGATCTTCTGGCTCCCTTGGCTTCCTTAGCTCCTTGTGCTTCTCTTTGATGGAGGAAGATGAGAAATGGATGGCTAGGATGAGAGATCTAGGGATGGAAAGGTGGGCCACACTTGTTGCTTAGAAGAGTTGGAGAGGCTCATACATTTGGATTTCTCTTGCTTGGGAGAGTTTGAAAATGAGAGAGAGACTTGTAAAGGGAGAGAGAGGGATGGGTGATGGATGTGTTGATGTGGTGAGTGATGGGTGTAAGAGCCCTTTTGGACTTTTGTGGCTAATGGTGTAAGAGAAGTATGGCTTGTGTAAGAACTTTTTGACTTTGGGGCTTGCTTAGGAAAGGGTGAAAGATGATGTGTACTTGACATGATGGGATGGATTGATTGATTGATTGAGGTGACATCTCGTAGAGATTCTCTCGAATTTTGCAACGCGCGGCGTTTTCCTCGCACCGAACGCTGGCCCACATCTCCCCACCAGGGTATCGCATCGGCGCGCGAGTCGCGGTGACGACGCGGTCGCTAAGGTACAAGTCTTGGGTTGAGTCGACTCGGGTTGACGGCATGAGAATCAAGGTCGCACGTAAATACCGGTTAAAGGTCGAAGGTTACCGGAATTCGACTGGAAAGACCGCGAAAGTCTATGGAACGGTACGGTCTAGGATACGAGGCTTACAAACCCCGTGGGTCTAAACATCATGAATGTTTGTGCCTTTATCCATATTTTTCCTTTTGGGGAGCCTATTTATCTTGGTTTTTCCATATAGGATAAACATCCCTTCATTATTTCAAACAAGACTAACAAAGCTTATTTCACTTTCATAGCTATCCAACATAAATCATATGATGAAGTTGATGAGCAAGAATACATAACTTTTCTCCTAATGTGGATCTGTTGATATTTTCTTTATGTGAGCGCTCTTCAGATTACGAAGGAATATATTCATCTGGCCGAGATACTTGCTCAAGGACGTCAACTTGCCCTGGCCTCATACGTACTCGACCACTTATATTGGAGTATGTTTAAAGCAACTACAAAAGGTTTTTAGTATTCTTTTAGACCTATTTGGCTTGTACATATGTGGCTTTATGAATATTTTGGGACAAATTTTGTCAAATCCGTTCCCACTGAGTTGGATTTCGCTTATTTCGACCATAATCTTTTACCCTAAAATGAATCATTCTTTTGTCGAATATATAAACATCTTCCTTACTATTAACCCCGATAAATCCAACCACTGTTTCTGTCCATTCAATTATAAACAATTCTGTTTGGCCTAGTTCACAGAAGAATATGAGTCGTCCGATATCAAGATGGTTGGTCTTAGAGATCAAGCTTGGAAAATCTATTTGATTTACAGAGACCTTCTATATGGTGGAATAGTAGATTCATGTGTTAATGCCGAGGCCGAGATCGAGCAATACTACCCTAATCTTGCTCATTAGTTCGGCTTGGCCCAAGGCATTCCTTTTCCATTATTTCATCAAACTTACAACCAGCCTTTAAATCATCGATCAATTGTGGATTTGGTCAGTATTTTCCATACTCTTCACAATAACTTTGACTTTTTGAGCTCTACTTTCATCCCTCATATCTTTTCTAGCCGTCCGCAGTAGATATCTTCACTTTATCATTGGTGGAAAAATTACTATAGGACTTTAGTCAGTAGATCCCATGAGTTAATCATTGCCCGACTATATCCTTCTTCATCTAGAGTGGAGAAATTGATGGCCGAGAAGAAAAAAACAACGACTAAAGGTACTAAAAAGTCGATTGTACCTCAGTCGGTCGTATCTCTTGTTCAGAGGAAGGCATGATAAAAAAGACAACATCTCCCGCATCAACCATCTTGTCTCCAGCACCAATAAGGGCAATCAAACCATCTCCTTTTACATTAATAAGATTGGTTGAGCTAGCTTCACCTGAACAAAAGCGTCGAAAGACTATAATCGTAGGTTCAGTGAAAGTTATTTCTATAACTTTGTTCGTTCAAGCATGTACAATGCCTCTTACTATTTTGAAGATTTCAGAACTTGGACCTCTTGCAGCCTCTCTTCCTACTTCTCTTGCTACTTTTGGTTAGTCGGCCCCAAGAACCATAGGTATTTCTTCTTCAGCCAAAGCTATGGTAACTTTTTTAAAAAAAAATACGAAACCAAGTTTTGGCCCGGTGTTCCTCTTTCATAATACTGTTAGGAGATGAAAGAGGCAAATAAGAGACATAAGTATGCTCACTTAAACAAGGCTTATAACAAATAGCAAAGAGAAAAAGAAAGGTTGGATGGTCCCAATCTTCCTTTTGATCACTTTCTTGGACCATATCGGCCCAATCCTCTTCCTTTTCCACGTTCTAATTGAGCTCTGGCATTAATCATCGATCCCACTAAAATTTCACTGGCGGCGGATAAATTTTCACCATTGTTGTTTGGTCTGATTTAGGCAAATGTCGTTAATATTCTTCCCATGTTTCATATTCTAATATTCCCTCTAATCCTCTTCTTTTCTTTTTCATAGTGACCAGGGAGCTCTAGACCTTTGAGAGATAACTTATCTCTGCACTACCTCCTTAGGCCTCGGATACTGATCTTAGATATTTTTGGTCGATGCAACTCAATTTTCCACAAAAAGACTTGATGTTTCTAATTTTGAAGAAACTATGAGTGACATTCATCAACCAGAAAGTCAGACAGGAGGTCACACTCTGGAAGAGGTAATCGTGTATCAGCATATGGAGTCTTTCAGTCTCCTTTTGTATTCTATGACCTACTCGCTCACTCGTGATCAGAGTCAAGGAGTTATGGAGTCAGTTGCGCCAATGTTGTAAGATTCATTTAGGATGGTCATTTCTCAGGGGATTCCAACTTCTTCATTCGGTCTTCTCCATCCTTATAATAGGCTGAGCAGACAAATCCGATCCCTAGGCATTTAGTGGTCATCTTGGATGAAGCAGAAGGAATAGAAGAGGAATTCTCTCACATTGTTGAAGCTTTTCAACCTCCTTTGCTTAAAAGCCATTGTGTATAATTCCTTACCCACTTGGGCATAAATCGCACAAACAGAAACTAATTCTAAACCTAAACCTAACAATATCAAAATCCTATAGTAAAAATACTTCAACTAGAAGGCAATTTAAGAACTAGGAACAACTTGAAGAAGAGAGTAACAAAGTTACCCTATTAGAATAATTAGGGTTGGAGAAATTGTACAAAAAATAATCAAAATTCAATGTTAATAATTTAAAATTTTTTGAAAAGTCCTAGTTAGAACTAAAATTTAGAAAGTTATAAGACTCGTAACCTCACGAGACCTTCCGTACACTTCTACTTAAACAACGACATGTTCCTGGTGGACCAGATCGATGAATTTTGATCATTACCCTACTTTTGTACCACGATACCCCGAGACTTGTACATTAGTGACCGCATGGGTGTTACAATTCTAACGCTGCGCGGCATGCTCCATTTCGACCCTTAGATTTGAAGTTACAATTTTGGCACAACCCGAGGTGAGCCGCACAATGTACGTGGGCCCACTTGCACAAATCCCCATGTTGTTAAATCAATCAATCCATCAATCCATCCATTAATCAAGCCATCCATCACTCATGTCACTCTTTCCCCATTAGTCAAACAAACTCATGCCATTCTCATGCAACCCATACCCCTACCTATGCTAGCCATCATTCTCTTATTCTTTTTCTTCCCATTTTACCCCTCCATCTTCCCCATATTCCCTCCCCATCCTAAAATCTCTACCACAAAAACTCCCTAACTCCCTCTCATTTTTACCATTTCCTAACAAGAGTGGAGAGTGATTAAGAGAGAAAGAGAGAAATATTAGAAAGATTACGAAGAAATCAAGAGAGAAATAGAGAAAAGAGGAAAGATTAGGGAGAGATTAAGAGAAAAGAAAGAGAGTTTGTGAGAGTATTAGGAAATATCAAGAGAGTAAAATTAAGAGAATAGAGAAAAGAGTGATTAGAGAAGATTAAGGGTGAAAAGGAGCTTGGTGGGCCATCCGATCGTCGATCCAAGACGATCCAACCGTCCATCCTTCTAAGTGAGTGTATGGGAGGGTCAAAACTCTCACCTTCTTTGTGATTTGTCTATTTTGGTGGGCCCATAAGGGTGGGACCCACCTTGATCATGTATTGAGTATGTGGTGGACCCCATAGGGCGGGGGGCCACCCCAATTGCTGTATCTATTTCCCTTCCTTTCCCGTTCTTTTCTTATTTTCATGGTGTTGTGGGACCCACAAGTGGGCATGCTATTGGAGAATGTGTCCCACACGCTATCATAGCGTGGACCACCTTGTGTGGCCCACTGTGATACTTATTTTCTATTTAAACCAATTGATTGTCTAAGTATAATTGGATGGTGGAAATACACCAAAACGGATGTGATCCAAAGCTTTTTGGCCCCACCATGAGTTGGACATTCAAATGGATGGAGTGAATTTCCTAGGTGGGCCCTACCTCACCCTTAAAAGACAAGAGGGAGAGGAGTAGTGACACCGTGTCCCTGGACACAACAATGTCCATAGACATGTCTTTGTCACTATTTACCTTATAAAGCTACCATGTGGGCTTCTCTTGTGGGCCCCATCATGATATGTGTGTGTGTGTGTATGTGTGTGTGTGTATATCATCCACATTGTCCATCCAATTTCCCTTCTCATTTTAGGTGTTGAGCTCAAAATGAAGCTAATCCAAATCCCAGGTGGGCCATACCACAAATACTAAGGAGTTGGGTTACCTAACGACATTTCTTACTTTATACAGGAGGTTTAGAGTGAGTTTTCACTCGTTGGACCCATATTGATGTATTTCTTAGATCTACACCATCTATTCATCTTCTGGCTCATTTTAACCATGGTGCCCAAAAATATAGCCTATCTAACCATCAGGTGGACCACACCACAACCGATGGTGGTTGTGGGTGCATCCTTTGACGTGGGGTGGGGGTGTCCCAACCATGGACCCCACCTTGATGTATTTATTTAATCCACGTCATCTACCACATTCTCCATGTCATTTTAGGTTATGAGACGAAAAATGAGACAAATCTGAGTTCCTAATGTACCACACCGAAGGATACAAAGTCTCACTATTGGAACTTTCTAAAGGCCGACTGTTATGTGTGTAGGTGGTGGACCTACCCATCATTGGACTCCTTTAGTCCATAGAGAGCTGACTGATAGACGGAATGGATTATCCACTAGTGCTCCCCACATAGTAGAAAATAAAAAATATATATATAAAAGAAGAAAGAAAAATAAAAAAAAATGTCATTGCCCAGTGACGTGAGGGAGGAAGCTTATTTGGGCTGTCTTCATACATGGACCCCACCATGATGGATTTGTTTAATCCACACCGTCTACCATCTTCTCCATATGATTTTAGGCCATGTGCCAAATTTTGAGGTAAATCCGACTCTCAAGTAGGCCGTACTAAGGAGAACAACACTTATCTGTTAAAACCTTCTACAGCCCGCTATGGAGACCCTGATCATCCAAACCAGTCCCAGTTAGAGTCTATTTGACCTCATTCGAGTGACCAAGATGGTGAACGGATTAGATTATCCACTTGGGGTTCACATTAATAGTGTACGCAAAACATACAATGAATATAATAATAACATGAAAAATGCATGAATGCCATGCACGATCGGTGGTAACCCATTCTTGGCCAATTTTAGGTCTCATAAGTGGGACCCTGTTCTGATATTTATATTGAATCCACACCATCCACCGTCTTTGCAAGAGCATTTTAGGCCTTGGGCCAAAAGATGAGCCAGATTCGGGTCTTAAGTGGGACGTAATGATGGAAACAAACCATTGCTGTTGAAATCTTCCAAGGCCCATTGTGGAGTCTCTGTTCGTCCAAATCAACCCAAATCAGAACCTATTAGACCCGCTCGAGATGAACTACATGGTGAATGGAATAGAAAATCCACGTGAGGCCCGCACTAATGGTGCATAAAGAAAAGAAAAAGAAAGTGTTATTGTCGAGTGACGTGAGGGAGGAAGCCTCCTTGGGCTGCCCCCACATGTGGGACCCTACATGATGTGTGTATCATATCCACTCTGTTCATCCATCTTATTAGACCATGTTAGGCCATGGGCTCAAAATTCAGGTTGATACATATCTCAGGCGGGCCACACCATAGGGTAATATGGGGATAGAAACCTCTTAGACTTTGGGATTTCTTGGTTTTGGGATCCCTTAGAGTTGGGCATCCCTAGAATCGAGATCCCATAGGTCTTTGGTTATATTTAGCATCTTGAATTCAAATCCTTAAATTAGTTGGTGTGTGAGTGTTAAAACTATGGTTCTATTAAATCCATTTAAGCATATACTTTGCCTGAACTGATGAAATCTCAAGACTTAGATAGGCCATGAGCATATGGTCACATCCTAGTGACTAATCAATGATCTGTAACCATTAATTTAATTAGCAATGATTAGATGGTATAGATCATTCTACTAAAGTAATTATAGTGATGTCATTGATAATCTGATTATTTTGGGACATCATTAGTGGGTCATGTGCCCAAATGAATTGGTAGCCTATGACACACGTTTGTACATGTGGGTGTTTAAACGGGTCACTCCCAGTGGACCCCGCCTTGTTATATATATATTCTATTCATGCCTTGCAGGCTACATGAGGAGCTGATGTTAGTCTAATGTGGGCCATACCACATAGACTTCTATATTTCTAGTGGGGCATGTTGTTCAGTTCTCACTATCTGTATATGCTATGCCGATTAAGGTTAATTATTATCTGATATGTCTGATAACATGCTAGTATACTTGGCCTGGTAGGACACACTAAGAACATGCTTAGTATAATGACATCATGCCTAGACATATGCCCATACGCATCATTTGTATGCATGTTGTGGGTGGTGATTGATCATATCATATGCCATTGGGCTGAGATACTTAGGGGACTCCATATGAGATAGGGTTACCCTACATGATCGTGTGGTACACACAGTTTTGATACATGACTTGGATGGTATGGCTCATGCATTTTGCATCTTGTATGTCATGATCACTTTACGCCCCAATGACATCAGGGTTATGGCTTCCACAGGCATATCGTGGATGGCTAGATTAGATGTAGAAAATATTTGTTCTAGCATTAGGGCGCTATGGATGTTCTTAAGTGAAAGTCCCTAAACCCTTGTGGTACTAGTAGGATACTTCAACGTCGAGATCGAGTGGATAATATATATGAGCGCCTGAGTGCCGAATACCAGTAAGTCGCGTCTCCCACTTTGTCATGGTCGGTTGAAAATGGGTGTGAACTTATCCGCCAGAGGGTGGAGGCTGTTAGCTAGGTTGAGTTTGACAAGTTTGTAAATGGGTCCGCAATCGATGAGCCGGGTGGACATTGATATAGCACTGGCAAGACGGATAGTGAGGTCTATTCCACTCACTTAGTCATGCACGCGATGGGACGGTAGCTAGTGTTGGAGTGTACTAGACCCCGGTGATATTTTCGTTAATGAACTGTACTGATATGTGGACTAGTTGAGGATTGGTATGCTTGCGTTGCATCTTTAGTATATGACATTCAGCCATGTAGGCCTTGCATTGTATAGCCTTAGTATGACTAACATTATTTATGAACTTGCCAGTTTAGCCTTCCATCATTTCCGCTTACTATGATATTTGTATGCTTGACACATGCATTGCGCATACACGCACACACTCTCTAAGCTTCATAGAAAGTTTATGCATGTTCGTTACGTGCAATTTATGCTAGACTGCAGCAACATTGAGGCAGGAGCATGTGTCCGATCTTTTGGAATTTTATTATATGATGTATTTTCCTTCAACACTGTACTCAAATATTACATTAGTGGATATGTGGTGATGATGTTTTGGTGACTTGGGTATACTTGTGATTATGCTCCTTTACAAAAAAAAATCACTTTCAAAATCCTCCTTATAGGATCTCAGGATCGGAACCTGGCGCATTGGATCTGGGAGCTGAGAATGGGATATTACGGAGGCTGTCGGTACCGGATTTTGTGGCAGAGAATTTTGTGAGCCCAGTTCCTGAGTTTGGGGCATGACAACTTAACTAAACCCTATTTTAAACCTAATGTATTTTCAGCACAACAAATCCTTGGTAATGGTGCTAAAAACATGATCGAACCTAAGGGTTGACAACCCCTAGTGCAGGGCTGCAAAGTAGTCTTGACTCGATGAGATCGAGATCATTCCATCAGGAATTAAGTCACAATTAGAACTAAACATGATTTATGGGTTTTTATCTAACAGAGTAAAAACAGGGTTTAAACCATTAATTAAAAACAACCCAGGATCCTGGAATCCCAAACTAATAGAATATGAACTTAATTCATCTTTTCAAGTTGATAACTTAACTAGAATCAGATTCCAATCCATTCTAATAAGAAGATAATTCAGTAGAATCAATTGACAATCATCCAACCAGATGAGAATTGAGATAGATTTATCTCTCATGAAGTTCTAGGTAATCATTCAAAGGGAATCAAAAGCATTTATTGTACCCGAAGTTCACATTATATCGATCGATTTTACGGATTGATTCCTTCTCCAGTCTAGGAATTCAATCACTCACAATCATAATTCAATTTCAAAAACCAATAACTTGAATTAAAAATGAATTAAATATTAAAATCCATTAAAAGGTTATTTCTTAGCCTTAGCTAAGAAATTAGCCTAACGTGAGTAACATCTCAAACATAAAATAAGAGAGGAAAGCAAAAAATTAAACTAGAACCGAAGATTGGACGAAAAAATGGTGCCCAGAGAGTTTCATCTTCATCTCTCCCTTCAAAACCCTCGGATGATGCTTAATGACATCTTATAAATCCATATTTATAGGATTAACAACCCAACTTTCGCACCGCTTTAGAAATTTCATGAATTTACGCTGTCATTGCCTTCGTCAGTAGGAGCTTCGATAGGATTCGAGACCTATCGAGGACCTGTTGATGGGATCGAAGGATCACTTAATTAATCTAATAACAAACATAATTTTGTCTAGTAATTTAAGAGTTTACTAATGGGATTAAAGGGTCTTCAATGGGATCAAAGGAACTGTCCAGCAACCTTTCTGAAAAATTCAGACTCAATATGTGGCTCGATCTCATCGAGTCCTATCGATGACCTATTAATGGGATTGACACTCCTATTGATTGGATCGATAAGTGTTAATTTTCTTTACTTTTCTGCAACATACTTGACCTCTCACACTTCATTGTAGTACTTGATTTCATTGGATCTTTGGCCCATCGAATCTTCCTTTTCATGCTCCATTCTTTCATTCTTTAATCTCTACTTTTTTGGGCTTTAAATCACCATTTTGTGCATATAGTCAGCTTTAGTTCCAAAATCACCTTGCATGTAGAAAACATTTCTAATTAGATCAATTAAATACTTAAATGCATGGGAAACTAATGCATATGAGAGGATATATATGCAATATTTGAGTCTCAACAAAGGGCACCTTTGTAATCGGTGAATTTGCACTTGAGTGCATTTAAAGCTCCTAGAGATATCAGATTCTTTTTTAAATTTGGATATGCCTTACATCAGTCATAGTACGCTCTACCCCATCAAACAGTTTGATGTGAACCGAACTAATTTTTATCATCTTACAGGCATGATCATTGCTCATAAGAACCATGCCACCATCATACTCACTGTGTGGTGAACCAACTCTAATGATGACATGGTACGATGACCCCATATCCAAAATTTACTCATTACACAAGTGAAAACCTTAGACACCGACAACACATCACAACCACTTGTCCCTTCATTGGATTCTACCGAATTGGCTTACTTCGGCAAATCATCTAATTTCTCCTCCTTCTGAGTTTCAGGATTTGTACAATCCTTCTTCATATGTCCCATCTTGTCATAATTCTAATACTTCAACTTTTCTTTGCTCTTTGACTTAGACATCGATCACGACTTCCTCTTCTCTCTCTCATACGATCTTCCCCTACCAACTAGTGCACTTGTAGAAGTACATTTTCCTTCGTTATTCCTTCTCAATTGCTTCAATTGAAGGGATGTGATATCGGTATTAAGGTCCAAGGTAACTCTATCATAGTATAGAGTATCCACCAAATACTTAAAGGATTTTAGAAGAGGTTTCAACAAAATTAAGGCTTTATCTTCTTCATCGATCTTCACTTCCATGTTTGTCAACTTGCAAACTAGATTGTTGAAGAAATTGACATGTTTAGAGAGATCCGACCCTTCCACCATCTTCATATTATAAAACTATCTCTTCAGATACAGTGATTGCAGAGCGATTTCGTCATCTAAATGCTCTATAACTTCATCCACAATCTCATGGTAGTCGTCACATCAATGACATTGTACAGGACTTCATTGACCAAATGCAATTGGATTGTGCTAATCGCCCTTTGATAAAGTTCATTGCAATTCTCTTCCTTCATCGATTCAGGATGTTTCACTTTCCTAAGGAGTGCGTGCTGCAACCCTTGCTGACGTAGGAAGGCTTTCATCTTCAACCTCCATAATTCAAAATTATTTTTACTTGTGAACTTTTCTATCTCAAACTTCACATTCGATCATCTTAATGCCATATCTTCAAATTCAATATGAAAAACCCAATGTACTCTTTGATACTACTTGTTGGGAAAGCAACAAGCCTAACACGACTTGTTGGGCATGGAAGCAACCTTAGACAGAATCAAACAATGTAATATAGAAAGAAAATTTGAGCAACTATAGAGAACACATGAATTTTACATGGAAAAATCTTTTCAGGAAAAAACTATAGCACAAAGTGACGAGCAATCTACTTTATCAGAAGAATTATAAGAGATGGAACAACTTACATATGAAAACCCCTAAATCTCCCTTCAAACCCTCTATCTATGTTAAGTCCTCGTGTTATAACCCGAATTGCGTATTTTGAGTGCTTATAAACACTTCCGTACGTAATTAGAAATAAAACCCACACATGTGCAAAACTTGCATGCATTGTTGATTGAATCGACATTAATCGACAGACCATCGATCAAATCAACAACGTCTAAAAACGTTTAGCGAACAAACATGCATTTTAGGATTTTCTCGATCAAATGGAAAACCCTATTCTAGCACATATATTAAAGGTGCTCGATCAACAATCACATGTGAGGTGATATCATTTAAGAAGTTTATTTTTTTTACCCTCACACACATACACACATACAAACACAAATGGACTATTACAAATGGCCCAACATACAAATGAAACAAAAGATAAATCTTGGGCCTCTTAATTTTTTTTTTATCACAAAAAGGATAAGAGATAAAAGAGAAGAAATAAGATGAATTGGATAATGTGAAGTTGGAAAAGAAATGATGCATCTCTAATACCATGTAAATGAGTGGGAAGAGAGATGGAATAGAGGGAAGGAAAGAAAGTAATACGTTTGGAATTTCTGTGTATTTAGTATTAGAGGAAAAACACCCTCTTTATAATATGATTACAACCTATTGATAGGCAATATGCATAGCTGTAAGAAAGATCCTAGGTGCTAAATATAGGATATTACATAGCTAGAGAGAATATTACATAGCTAGAAGAAAGATCCTAGGTGCTAAATATAGGATATTACATAACTAGATATTTACAATCTAATACTCCCCCTCAAGTTGGACAGTGAGTATTAAAGACTCCAACTTGGAGCTCAAACGGTGGAATAGTTCTTTTCCCGAAGGTTTGGTGAATAAATCAGCAATTTGAAGACGTGATGGAACATAGGATGTCCGAAGTAATCCTGATTGAATCTTGTCACGAACGAGATGGCAATCAAGCTCAATGTGTTTTGTTCGTTCATGAAAGACAGGATTAGCAACTATATGAAGAGCAGCTTGATTATCACAAAATAATAAGGTTGGGCCGACATTGCGAACATTAAGATCGTGAAGCAAATAAAGGAGCCAAGTGAGTTCACAACTCGTAGAGGCCATGGAGCGATACTCGGCCTCTGCAGAAGAATGAGAAACAGTTGATTGCTTCTTTATTTTCCAAGAAAGAGGAGAGTCACCAAGAAAAGTGTAATAACCGGTCAGAGAGCGATGAGTCATAGGACAGTTGGCCCAATCAAAATCACAGTAGGCCTTCAAGGTGAAGGGACTGGAAGAAGACACAAGCAAGCCTTGTAGTGGTGTTCCTTTGAGATAACGAAGAATTCGAAGTGATGCATCCCAATGTGGTCGTGATTTACTCATGAATTGACTAAGAGTCTGGACTGAGTAGACAATATCGGGTCGAGTAATAGTAAGGTAAATAAGGCGGCCAACCAAGCAACGATAAGGGGTCGGATCAGAGAGCAGATCGACGATATTATCAAAAAGCTTGGTGTTAACATCCATAGGTAACTCAGTCGGTTGGGCACCAAGTAATCCAAAATCAGAAAGGATATCACGGGTATATTTACGCTGGCTGAGATAAATACTGCGACAGGAACGAGATACCTCAATACCAAGAAAGAATTTAAGTGATCCAAGATCTTTAATCTAAAAATGGTAATGCAAGAAGGATTTAAGAGCATCGATGGCGGAGAGATCATTACCAGTAATAATAACATCATCAACATAAACCAAAATGGCAGTAAATGTTTTGTCATGGTACCATGTGAAAAGAGAATAGTCAGCCTTGGATTGTATGTAGCCTGCTGTATGTAAGGTGGCGGAAAATTTAGCAAACCATTGTCGAGATGCCTGTTTGAGTCCAAAAAGAGACTTGTGGAGAAGACAAACTCGAGACTCCCCCTTTTAGGAAAAATCGGGCGGAAGGGACATATAAACCTCTTCATCCAGGTCACCACGTAGGAAAACATTATGAACATCCCATTGGTAGAGGGGCCATTTGCGAATGACAGCAATGGCGAGGAGGCAACAGATGGTGACCATTTTAGCGACAAGAGCAAATGTCTCATGATAATCTAATCTCTCTTATTGAGTAAAGCCTTTAGCAACAAGGCGAGCTTTGTACCTTTCAAGAGTACCATCTGTGTCACGCCCCAAACTCAGAAACTGGGCTCACAAAATTCCCGATCGCCGAATCCGGCACCGTCAACCTCCGTAGAACCCTATTCTCGGCTCCCAGCACCCATTCGCCAGGTTCCGATCCTGGGATGCTACAAGGAGGATTTTCAACATCAGTTTGATTCGTAATAAGCATAACCAAAGGCATAACCCACAAACAACAACCAAAAACTCCATCACATTTTCACTATGATAAAAAACTTTACAAGTACAATGAGCATAAAGGGAAATACAATGAAGATAGACTAAAAGCTCCAAAATGATCTGTTAAGTGCTCCTGCCTCAGCGCTGCTGCGATCCAACGTCACCAGCATGCAACGGTCGTGCATAAGCTTATAGAAAGCTTAGAGGGTGGTGAAAGTGTATGCTCAAGGTGGTAATGCAGTTTGCAGTATCAGAGTAATGCGGAACATGCTGATGAATGTCAAGAATACCATTAGCCGTACCAAGGCCATACGGTGCAAATGATGATGTCGACCATACCAAGGCCATGTAATGCGAAATGCAACTCAAGCATACAAATCCTTATCTAAGTCCACATATCGATACAGCTCAAAATCTGGAATATCACCGGGGTCTAGTACACTCCAAGCCAGATTACCGCCCCATGGCGCGTAATAAGGTGAGTGAAAAAGACTTCATTATCCGCCTGCCAAAATCGGGCTCGGCTCGTCAATAGCAGACTCATTCCTCGAGCTGGTCAGACTCAGCCTAGCATTGCCCCCTACTCTCGGGCGGGTAAGGCCGCACCCCCTTCCAACCGACCACGACACTGGAAAGCGCAACCGTCTGGTAATCGGCACTCGGCGCTCATGCACCCACTCGGTCTAGACGTTGGAGCAACCTCTTGGTACCATAAGGGTTTAGAGACTTTCACCCAGGGATATCTATCGCACCCCATGTAGAACAGTATTTCCGGTATCCAATCCTGCCAACCACGATACGTCTGTGGAGGCTACGACCCTAATGTCGCTAGGGCGTACAGTAACCATATTACACAATGCAAATGCATGAATCACACTATCCAGTCATGCAGCAATCCTGCGCGTATTGTACGCTCATGTAGGACAACACCCCCTGTACGGGAGCCCCTAAACCATTTGTCCAAAGGCATATGCTATGATCAGTTATTTCTCATATCAAGCATACGTATGATGCATATGATCATGAATCATGGAACTAAACATGTTATATAGGATGGATGATGTTCATAACGAAGATGGGCCTAGACGGCCTACACATAACACGTACGGGCCTATAATGAGCCCTAGGGTGGGTTATAATGCGGACATTTAACCAACACTATACTTGCAATGTGGACGCCATTGCTCCCAAGGCATAGCCCGACATAAACATCATTACATAACCCATGTTAGGATCACACATTGCAATGGACCTTAGGTACATCCCATTGAGCCTTAAATACATCAAATGGGCCAAATCACATGGGCCTTATATTCATTAAGTGGGCCACATCAATGGGTCGCACCAATGGGCCTTATGTACATTGCAATGGGCTATAACCCGTGGGCCTTAAAGTGCATCAAATGGGCCTACTCACATGGGCCTTATATGTATCAAATGGGCCTCACCAATTGGGCCCCATACGTGCATCAAATGGGCCTCAACCCATAGGCCCCAATACATTTTAATGGGCCTTAACCCATGGGCCCCTAATACATCAAATGGGCCTCGACCCATGGGCCTTACATATAAATCAAAGTGGGCCTCGACCACGGGCCACAAGTAAACTGAGATGGGCCTCCCATCACCAATAAATTATATATAATCTAATATATAATATATATATATATATAGTACATAAAATATTATATATTATATAATATTATATATATATATATACACATATATATACACACACGTACACACCCACCCACGCACGCACAGGAGCCCACCCACTCAACACAAACATCATAGTGGGCTCCATCGTCCGCCTGGACGGTGGCAGCAGCACATATATCACTGTGGGCTCCATGTGGGGCCCACCATAATGTTTAGACCCCATCCAAACTGTTGATAAGGTCACATGGACCTAGGTGAAGGGTAAAAACAAATTTCATGTTGATACTAAACTTCTGTGGGCCCAAAAGGGGGTTTTAATAGTAGAGGTTCAATCCCACTATTTCCTACGGTGTGGGCCACCTGAGCCTTAGATCAGGATGATTTTTGGAGTGGGCTCATGTCAGGGGGTGGCCCACCTTATGAACGGGTCAGATGTCAGATAAACATCGAGGTGGGGCCCACGGCTACAGCCGTGCTTGGCTGTCCGCTCGCCCATCCACCCGGACGCTGTGCTTAGGCAGCGCCTGCTGCCGTCTGACACAGCAGCAGCGGCTGCTGTGATGCTTATATTATATATATATATATATATATTGGTTTTCTTGTGGTTTTCACAGGTGGGGTCCACATCTAGACAATCCACTTCGTCTAACGGCCCTCTATGGCTTCAAACAAGCAAAACAAGCCCAATACTGGGCATATTTCGACGTATAAAAGGGTTAGGGAAGGTTTCAATGGTGCAAACTACCATTTGCTACGGTATGGCCCGCTAGGACCTCGGGTTGACACCATATTTTGGTTCAATGCCTAACCTGAGGTTTGGAACGGAATGGATGGCGTGGATTCAAGACATACATCAAGGTGGGGCTTACATGAGTGGGCCTCCCCCATTGGCTTGGGAACAAGCTGATATTTGCATTTATCCTTTTTATCCAGCGTCCAGAGACGCTGGACGGTTGGTCTGGCACAAATAGTGAGGTGGGCCCTGCTTAGGTGGGCCACCAAATGGGATATGGTGTGGGTACAATACACACAAAGTGGGCCCCACTTGTAAATGGTTTGGATAACATACTAACTTCATGGTGGGGTCCATTCAAGTGGGCCACACAATCTCATTATTATCACAAAAAAAATTAAAATAAAAGGGAGAGATAGAGAGTGAGACCCGCGTGATGGAGGGACCTCGGCACTATGGGCCCTCCCTTGCACTAAATCATACATCAAGTGGGTCCCATTACATGTGGGCCCATTAAAATTAAATCCAACGGTGGAGATCCCTTCTCCACTAAATTAGACGGTCTAGATGACCCTAAATATGTAAGAAAATAAACATCATGATGGGGTCCATGGAGAATGGCCCCATCATGGAATGATCATGATGATCCAAGTGGGCCATTGGCCACATCTTAGGGTCCAAAGTGAGATCCAAACCATTGATCGGTTGGCCTTACTTGGCCCATCTTAAAAACATAAAAAACTACCCTATCAAGGCACCCACCACTTGATCTTCTTGCTCCCTTGGCTTCCTTAGCTTCTTGTGCTTCTCTTTGATGGAGGAAGATGAGAAATGGATGGTTGAGATGAGAGATGAAGGGGTAGGAAAGGAGGCTCATACGTATGAAATTTTTCTTGCTTGGGGAGAGTTTTGAAAATGAGAGAGAGACTTGTAAAGGGAGAGAGCGAGAGGGAGTGATGGGTGATGGAGTGATGGATGTGGTGGTGATGGGTGTAAGAGGCTCCTTTTTGACTTTTGGGGCAAAAGTTGTAAGAGAGGGTATGGGTTGTAAGAAACTTTTTAACTTTTGGAGCTTGCTTGGGAAAGGGTAAAAGGTGATGTGTACTTGACATGATGGGATTGATGGGTTGATTGATTGATGTGACACTTTGTAGAGATTTCCTCGGAATTCGGACGCGGGGTGTTTTCCTCTCACCGAATGCTGGCCCACATCTCCTAACCAGGGTATCGCCTTGGCGCGCAAGTCGCGGCATCGGAACCGCGACGACGACGCGGTCGCTAAGGTATAAGTCCTGGGTTGAGTCGACTCGGGTTGACGGCATGAGAATCAAAGTCGCGGGCAAATACTGGTTAAGTGTCGAAGGTTGCCGGAATTCAACCGGGAAGATCGCGGAAGCCTATGGAACGGTACGGTCTAGGATACGAGGCTTACAATCTGAACGAAGCTTGAGTTTATATACCCATTTACAACCAATTGGAGTTTTGCTAAGAGGCAATGAAGTGAGAGTCCACGTCTTGTTGTGCTCAAGGGCTTTTATTTTAACAGCCATAGCTTTACGCCAATTTGGGTCTTTCACAGCCTGAGAATAGCTGGTAGGTTCGACAAGAGAAGAAATACTAGCAAGGAAAGATTTATGGGAGGAAGAAAAATTAGTGTAAAAAAGAAAATTAGATAAGGGGAAGGGACAGACCTTCGTGAAAATAGACGAGGCCTGAGAAAGAGGTATGACGGCATTAGAGCACTCAAAATCACGAAGCCAAATTGGTAGATGTCTGGGACGAACAGTGCGAGAAGGGGAGGAGGAGGAGATGGAGAGGGTACCATTGGAAGTAAGGTAGGGGGTGGGTTGAATGAAGGTTTGTCAGGGATGGAGGGGTCCAAAATATTTCGGAGTGGGAAATGGAAGGACTGAAGGAGTAGAGAGGGGAAGATTGGCCATAGGAAAAATGTCCTCATGAAAAAAACATCCCGAGAGATAAAAAGTTCACGAGAAGAAAGGTCAAAAACCCGATAACCTTTTTGTGCATATGGATAGTCCAAAAAAAGACATTTTTGAGCACGAGGCTGAAATTTATCACGATGGCTAGACAAAGTGGAGGCATAACAAAGACAACCAAAAACCCGGATATGTGTGTATGAAGGGGATTTTGTGGTGAGTTTTTGAAATGGAGTGATACCAGAAAGGAGAGGAGTTGGAATGCGATTAATAAGATACGTAGCAGTAAGAACACATTCTCCCCAAAATTTAAGTAAAAGGTGTGCATGAACCGCAATGCACGGGCAACGTCAAGGAGGTGGCGATGTTTTCTTTCTACGATGCCATTTTGTTGCGGAGTGGCAACGCAAGAATGTTGGTGAATAACACCAATGTCTTGAAAGTATGAGCACATTGTATGAGAAAAAAATTCCATTCCATTATCTGTGCGGATTTGTCTGACTTGTGTTTAGAATTGGGTTTTAACCATAGCAAAAAAAGATTTAAAAAAAATAGGTATCAGATTTAGATTGTATGAGATATGTCCAAGTTGCTCGTGAAAAATCGTCAACTATTGTTAAAAAATAACGAGCACCAGAATAAGATGGAACTGAGTAGGGTCCCCAGATATCACAATAAATTAAATCATAAATACCAATAGTAGAAATAGAACTAGAAGGGAAAGGTAGACGTGTCTGTTTTGCTAGAGGACAAACATCACAATGAAATTGTTTAGAAAAAATAATAAAAGGTAAAGTTGTGGATAAAGCGTGGATGCGAACTTGTGAGGGATGGCCTAGGCGCCGATGCTATAACTAAGGAGAAGAAGGAGAAGATGTGGATAAAGTAGTGGAAGAAGCTTGTGGAAGAAAATGGCAGAGACTGCCTTGCTCCTTACCCAATCCAATCGTCATCTTCGTAGCTAGGTCTTGAAAAAGGCAAAAGTCAACAAAAAAGGTAATGGAATAGTTTAATGAACGAGTCAATTAACTAACGGATAGAAGATTAAAATGAAAAGATGGAACACAGAATGCATCAGTAAGGGAAATGGATGGGTGAGAGGAACGGTCCCCATATGAGTAACAGGGGCAAGTTCACCATTAGGTAATGTGATGGGGGGAAAGGTGGTGGATTGGGAGGAAGAATGAAATAAAGATGGAGAATTAGACATATGGGTTGTGGCACCAGTGTCGATAATCCATGTGGAAGGAGAGGAGGAAGCAGAGAGACAAGATGAATTACTTGCAAAATGTGCCTCAGGCTGTGTTGTACCTTTATTGAGTAGAGATAAAAGCTGTTAATACTGCTCTGGAGTAAGAGATGGTGTAAGACCCGTAACCTAGCCTGTACCATTCCATAAACTTCTACGGTTCCCTCTAGTCGAGTTTCGGCGACCCGGGATGAATAGATAGCATTGGCGCATGCTCTTGAGTCACATCCTGTAAACCCGAGCCGACTCAAAATGAGACCTATGTCATTTTGACCGTGCCGTCGCCCCGGTTCCGACGATGCGTCTTGTGCGTCAATACGATGCTCAGATTATAAGATCCGACCCGTGCATTATCTAGACCGTTGATCGCTTAATTGTGGGACCCACCTATCCCTATTGTTGTACTTCCCTAGAAACATTAATTACTATGATGTCACCCTAGGGGTGACATCACCCTACCATACCACCTTACCTTCCCTTTTCCCCATAAGTCAAACTCATTAATTCCCATTACCTCACCATCCCTCTCTCCCATCACTCCCTTACATCATTTCTCTCTTTCAATTCTCTCCATTCCAAGCAATCCCTCCATGGAGCAACCCACGTCCATGGCTCCCATGAGAGAGCTAGTGTGGCCCACCTCCCTATCTCCCATCTCCACCATCCAATGATCATCTCCACCATTGAAATTGTTTCTTTGGGGCTCTATCATGCATTGGCGGAAGAAGGAAGAAGAGATCTCGAGGTGGGTGCTCCTTTCTTTCCTCTCATTTTTTTTGTGATGTGTGGCCCACTTGGATGAATCCCATCTTGAGGTATGTTTTATCCCAACCGTACAAGTCATGTGGACCCTACTTTATAGTGATGGAAACACACAAATATCAAGTTGATTTAAATATGGTGGGCCATGTTCATGTGGGACCCACCTTGGTGACACGTGGACCACCTACACGTAGGACCCACTATGATGATTGTGTTATACCTATGCTGTCCAACGTCCAAGGGACGCTGGACAGGGAGTGGCTAAAGTGGTGTGCGTGCACTGAAATGGTGGTGTACTAATAAGCAAAGGAGAGGAAGAAGAATAGTATTTGGAGGTGGGCTGCTCATGCAGGCCCCACCTTGATGTATGTATAAAATCCACGCCGCCCATTTCATTTCTCATCTCATTTTAGGCGTTGAGCCAAAAGATGAGGCTAATCTGACAATCAAGCAGGCCATACTGTAGGAAATGGTAATTTTTACCGTTGAAAACTCACCCAACGATTCTACATGCTGAAAAATACTCAATATTGGTCTTGTTTGGTCAATATTGAGCCGTGAGATGCAATGGTCAGGATAGATTTTCCTGATGAGGGCCCCACCTAAGAAATTCCCTAGAAAAATTGGATTTAGAGAAAAAAAAAAAAACACATCATAAGGCAGCAACGCTGCTGCTGTCAGAAGATTGCATGGGCGGGCGGACGGCCTGGCTGGACCTCACGGCTCCAGCCGTGGGCCCCACGTGATGCATTTTGAACATCGAAACCGTGCATTTGATGGGTCCCCATGGACCAGCCGTCCATCCCAAAAATTAGCTGTATACGGAACTCAGGTGGGCCATACCATCTAAAATCATGTGATAACATGCCTAAAAATATAAAATCATCTGGTGGGGCCTCCTTGAGTTTTGGATGTGATTGAAACTTGGTTTGGACCCCTAATTATATGGGACACCTATAATGGACGGAGTGGATCTGATTAATGTGGGCCCCATCTAGTATAAAAAAAAGAAAAAATTTAATAATAGCAATCAATATGCTTTGACGTCCAGAAGGGTCTGGACGTCCATCGTGAAATAGGGAGGGCCCCCTTGGCCTCAATTGTGGATCTACCATGATGTATGTTCTACATCCATGCCGTTCATTTAATAGGTCCCCTTTTATGATGCGTTGGTTCCAAAAATTAGTCATAAAAAGTTCTCGGATGGCCCACACCATCACCTTTCATGCAGTGGTGTACCAAGTCACATGGAATCAACTGCTGGGGTCCACATGCAGCTTGGATCCACCTGAAACTCGGTTTGGGCCCTTAAATTGGTGGGACACACAATGAGTGGGTTGGATTTGTGAACTACATCACGGTGGACCCCCAGGACCATATAACCATACCAAAAAAAATATATATTTGGTGGACAATAAATATTACAGTGGGCCAAAGGCCCACGTGAACTTATAAACTGGTTGTATGGTAAGTAAACATTGCAGTGGGCCCCTGGCCCATGCGACTTTATCAACAGATTGGACGCAAGTAAACA
Source organism: Magnolia sinica (assembly GCF_029962835.1). Taxonomy (NCBI): domain Eukaryota; kingdom Viridiplantae; phylum Streptophyta; class Magnoliopsida; order Magnoliales; family Magnoliaceae; genus Magnolia; species Magnolia sinica. Next base: position 25,276,305 of record NC_080575.1, read on the forward strand.
TTTCAGTGGGTCCCATGATCATGTGACCCTATCACAAGGTTAAAAAAAATAAAAAATAAAAAATAATAATAATAAAAATAAAAATAAAAATAAATAAATAAATAAATAAATACTGTAGTGGGCCCCAGGTCTGTATGACCTTATCAACAGGTTTGAATGGAAATAAACATTTTGGTGGGCCCCAGGTCTATAAGACCTTATCAACAGGTTGGATGCAAATAGATGTTATAGTGGCCCAAGTTGGATGATAAATAAATATTACAGTGGGCCCTAGGCCCATGTGACCCTATGACTAGTTTGGATGGAAGATAAACATCATGTTGGCCTCATTTTGGATGGACAGTATGTTGGGCCCTAGGTGGGGTGGAAAATAAACATTTTGGTGGGTCTTACTTAAGACTTATTTATGTATGTGTTGTGTCCACAACTGTGGACCTCCATCATGGAACATGTGACTTATCTATTCCTTCCATCCCTATGGGACCCACTATGATGCATGTGTTTCATCCAACCGTCCAACCATTTTTGGAAAATGATCCTTTTTTTTTTAGGTTTGGGACGAAAATAAGTCAGATTTACTTATCAAGTGGACCATAGTGCACGGTGAGGATTGAATGACTATCTTTGAAATCTTGAGACCCTATGATTAGATTAGATGGGAAATAAATGTTATGGCGGACCTTGAAAATTTTAGTAGTGGAAATCATCATCACCACTTATATTGAGTGTGGCCCATTTAACATACATGGGGCCCATTGATGTGGCCAATTTGATGTATGTATGACCATGTTATGAGGCCTACTTTGATGTATGTTGTGGCCCATTTGTCAGGCCCACTTTGATGTATCTTTATCCACGCCATCCAGGGCAGGCACCCCATTATGATATATTGATCAGGGCTCATAGGTCGAGGCCCATTAGTGCTGCCTATTTGATACAACCCACTTGATGTGTACGAGGCCCATTAGGGCGGCCCATTGATGCAAGGCCTATTGTGACATGTATTAGGCCCATGACGCGTGACCCATTTGATGTGTATAAGACCCATGGGTAGGGCCCACATATTATGTATTTGAAGCCCATGAGCAGAGCCCACCTGAGGTTATATATGGGCCCCATTAATGTGGCCCACTTGTATTTGAGGCCCACGGGTTGCGGCCCATGGGTCGTGGCCCATTGTGATATATACTCGGCCCATACGTCGTGGCCCATTGAGATGTGTTTCCGACCCATTTAGTGAGGCCATTGTGAAATATTCCTACTCTTGTGATGAGGCCCATTGAGATGTATTTCTGGCTCATTGATGCGGCCCACTTGTTGAATTGAGGCTCATTGGTGTGGCGTGCGGCCCAATGTATCGACCCACCGTGATGTGTAGGTCCACGTGCTGTATGTGTAAGGCTCACCTGTGATGACTATTTGAGGCCTACTTGTTGGATATTTGGGCCCATCTTATGTTTGACTCTATGTGGACCACTCCTTGGGAGCAATGTTGGTTAAATGTCCACATTGCTAGGCAGTGATGGTTGGATGTCCACATTGTGACCCTTCCTTAAGCCTTATCAGGCCCATTCTCATCATTCTCTTAGTGGGTTAACCCAAATAAGTGGGCCCTATTTACCATGGACGGATGCCTCCATGCTACCAGATTTGATATAACCATGGTCGAGGGCTGATCTTTATATTATGATTGATCAGATGTTCATCTATGGACCCAGTCTTGTCTATGTGACCGGTCGTCGGTGTTGATTATCGAAGCTGATTGTCGGTGCTAATTATCGATGTAGATTATCGGTGTCGATTTGTCGAGGTCGATTGTATTGGCCAGTTTCGATTATCGAGGCCGATTCTGAGTATCGAATTCGATTGCCATGGCCGATTGTCGAGACCTGCATGATGTATATGTGACCCGTAGTTGAGGGCCATTGTGATATGTATTAAGCCTATGATGCATGGTCCATTTAATGAATTCAAGACCCATGTGTAGGGCCCACATGTCCTGTGTTTGAGGCCTATGGGCAAGGCCCATTGTGATGTATTCATGGCCCATGGGCAAGGCCCATTGTGATATGTATTAGACCCATGAGCAGGGTCCACCTGTTGTGTATATGTGGCCTTTGAGTAAGACCCATTGTGTTGTATATTAGGCCCTTGTGTGAGGCCGTGGGCCCATTATATGTTTGACTCTATGGAGGCCATTCCTTGGGGGCAATGTTGGTTAAGTGTCCACATGGTCGAGGTCGATTATCGATGCTGGTTGTGGATACCAGTTATGAGTATGTGACAGCATAGCATCATGATACATGCCCATACGCATCATCTGCATGTTTGTTATGAGAGGTGGTTGATCATTGCATATGTCATTGAGCATGTTGTTATGAGACTCCCTGATAGGTGGAGGTTATCTCACATGAGCACATGGTATGTGCAGGACTGATGCATGACTAGATTGTATGACTCATGCATCTCGCATTATGATTACTTTACGCCCTAGCGACATCAGGGTCGTAGCCTCCACAGGCATATCGTGGATGGCCAAATAGGACACCGGAAATGTTTGGTCCTAGCATACGGGCGCCATAGATGTCCCTGGGTGAAAATCCCTAAACCTCCGTGGCCAGGAGACGCCCCAACGTCGAGACCGAGTGGATACATGAGCGCCCGAGTGCCAAATACCAGGAGGCCGCGTCTCCCACTGTGTCGTGGTCGGTTGGGAGGGGGTGTGGCCTTACTCGCCCGAGGGTAGGGGGCAATACTAGGCTGAGTTTGACCAGCTCGTGAATGAGTCCGCTATCGACGTGCCGGATAGGTATTGGCAGACTATTGGCAAGGCGGATAGTGAGGTTTTTTATGCTCACTTGGACTGTGCGGCTGGGAGAGCGGCAGTGCCATTTGGAGTGTACTAAACCCCGGTGATGATCCCAGAGATGAACCGTTCTGATATGTGGATTTAGTGAGCAGGAGTTGCATACTCATTCATGCATTCATTCATTCACTATCTACTCGGGTTGGTGGTAAGCAACTAGTTGATACGTGTGCCTTCGCAATGGCCAGGATTTCGGTTGGGGCGCGCGACTAACCTGAGATCAGGAGTCTACCACATTGATTCTGACTATCCAAATTTAGGTATGAGACTAGTTTGGATAGAAGTCTCTTGTGATGGACCCCATAGCCTGCGATACTACGTACTACCATCCCGACTTCACACTCCAGTATGGTCATTCCATCCGCACCGCATATTGCATTACATCCGCGGCATATGACATCTTGGGTTACTGTGTTTCTACGTTTATATGGTTTAGATATGGCTGACGTATTTGTGAACACATAAGGAATTATATACTCAATTGCATTTATATGGTTATATGGTCTAGGTACGACTGATGCTATTTGTGTTACTCATCAGAAATGTATATTGTATTGCATCCTCTACATTTGATATTTGGCTCTTTATGACTCCTCGTTTGCGTAGCTGTTATATATTGCGTATATATCGATTGGCTCATGGACTTGTTCATATTTCCGCTTACTCTGTTATCGTATGATCTATGATCTTGTGAGTATTTCTGTTTACTCAGATAATTCATGATCTTGCTAGTATCTTTGCTTATTCCGATATTGTACGGTTTATGGATTACCAGTACTTCCAGTTTGTATGATAATGGCATTGTATCGAATACTTGGCACTTACCTTGTGCACACACTTACACCACCCTCTAAGCTTTCTATAAGCTTATGCACGATAGATTCGTGCAGGTGTTTTTAGGTTGCAGCAGCGTTGAGCTTGGAGCGTGCAGTTGTATTCTGGAGCTTTGATTTCGATATATGTATTTCCCTTTCAGCATTGTATTCAAATGATTATATTAGTGGATATGTGATGATGATGTTGCCTTTATGATTTGGGTATACTTGTGGTTATGCTTATTACGAGATAAATGTACATTGGCAAAAAAAAATCCTCCTTGTAGGATCCCAGGATCGGAATCTGGCGTGTGAACGCTAGGATCCGAGAATGGGGTACTACGGAGGCTGTCGGCACCAGATTCGGCAATCGGGATTTCTATGAATCCGATTTCCGGGTTTGGGGCGTGACAGATGGAGTGGATGGGGTAGAAGTGGTAGCACTCGTATTTCACAAGATAGTGCTCTGATTGGTCTTGATGGAGTGGAGCCATGTATACAATGGCCGGATGGATATCCATGAAGGGCATGACATCTGTCTTTTGTGTGACCAATCCAGCCACAATGATCACATGTGAGATTGGGTCGACGCTTGCCATGGTTGTCTTTGTAGGAGTTATGTCCAGGATTGTGACTGGGAACCATAGGAGATGAAGGATTGGCAGCAACCAGTGCCATGGTAGCATCCGAAGGCTAAGGAGATGAAGCGACTTCACGTTGTTTCTCTTCTTGGAGCAATAAGGAATATGCTTTATTAATCATCGGGAGAGGATTAGTAAGAAGCAGTTATCCTCGTATAATAGAATAACTTTCATTAAGTCCCATAAGAAATTGCATGAGACGTTCCTTCTGTTGATGAGAAGCAAGATCTTTAGATGCGCCACAAGTACACGTGGGAAGTGTAGAGAAAGAAGATAATTCATCCTAGTATGATTTCAACTGAGAAAAATATGAAGCAATGGTAGACTGATTTTGTGTATGAGAGCAGATGGAACGTCGAAGTTGGAATATACGTGGACCATTGCTTTGAGCAAAGCGGTCACTTAGATCAATCCAAACATCATGCACATTGTCAGTGTAAACAACACTATTGGATAACTCCTTTGTGAGTGCATTGAGAACCCAAAAGAACCATATAATTGCATCGAGTCCAAGAGGCAAAATTAGGTGAAGTAGTGAGTGGTGGTGGGTAGGAACCATCAATGAAACACAATTTATTTTTTACGATAAGAGCGACAATCATAGCATGACTCCAAGTGGTATAGTTATCTCCATTAAGTTGTTAAGAAACAAGCACAATACCTAGCTGATCCGAATGATAAAGGTAGAGTGGATTGGAAGAATCCTGTGATGCAAGAGTAGTACTTATAGTAGACTCAGGAGACTTTGAAGTGGCCATGTTGTTGTTGTCTTAGATTCTAGTGCTGGCAGATGTCAGACAGCTTATGATGAAATCACAGTAATGGAGAGATGGGTCGCAGCAGAAGATGAGAACCGTCATGCTAATGGGGTTGGTGAGAGTAGAGATGGATTGAGGAAGATTATACACTGAAGATTGGTGTATACTCTAATTAGTTTAGAGATCCTGACCATACAAAATTTGGATCAATGGCCCTGATCAAACTTGGCTCTGATACCATAATACGTTTGAAATTTCTGTGTATTTAATATTGGAGGAAAAACACCCTCTTTATAGTATGATTACAACCTATTGATAGACAATATGCATAGCTGTAAGAAAGATCCTAGGTGCTAAATATAAGATATTACATGGCTAGAGAGAATATTACATAGCTAGAAGAAAGATCCTAGGTGCTAAATATAGGATATTACATAGCTAGAGATTTACAATCTAATAGAAAGAGAAGAGGAGAAAGCAGAGAGGAGAATGAGTGAAAGATAGGGTTCATATGCCTATATCACATTCATTAATAGTGGGTGTTACTCTCCCCAGTTTTTCCATTGTTCCCTTTTTAGTGTGAGCTACTTGAGCTATGGATCATCCGAGATACAAGGATCGATGCCTTATTGAAAGTGGTGCACTACACAATGATGAAAATTTAAGATGAAGACAACAAATTTGTGGGTTCAAGTCTTGACTTGAGTACTCAATATATTAAGATAAATTTGTTGCTTTAAAAAAAAAAAATTATATATTTCAGCAAGTGCAAAAGAAGAGAGATGTGAAAATATCTTCAAAATAAAATTAACTCACAAATTCAAATTCAACATGAAATTTGTACCCCTAACTGTTGAATAGATCTCTAGGTTTCGTAAATGATATTCGTCACAAAGAGCTCTCTCAAGAGGACAAGTGAAAGAGGGCAAAGATGAAAGTACCATGCTATGAATTTATTAGGAAATGTTGTTATTATTTCCCTGCAATGTAATATGCACAATATATAGATCTTGTAGGGATTTGGTGTTCTTTCTGAAGAGACTCATAGACCTCTTCAAGACATCCATACATCCTTTCATATACAATAACGACACTTATTTCTCTTTTTTGGACATAAACACACTATTACTACATGGTAACAAATATAACTACCACCTAAATACCAATAATTACCATATGTACAACCATGTGTCAGGCATAATACTCTGACACATGGTTTGCTTTCTAATTTCATCGTGACTATGATAACAACCTTCCATTTTACCACTCTTCATGTGCCTATTTTTGAGAAAGTTATGGCGTATAATATATTTACTTATTTCCTAAAAATAAAATATTTAATTTATGAAATTTATTTTCAAAAAAAAAAAAACCCCACAACATGCCTAATATGAGAGGGTGCAGATAGCGGAAGCATTAGATGTCACCTAAACATTATAATGGGTTACCCACAACCATAATCTTTAGGATGTATGTGATCATTGCTCATGGTGATTATCACTTGCGAGTAGGGATGCAACTAAGGTTTGGGTCAACATGAACCCAATTGATCCAACTTGAATTCGAGTCGGGTTTTCAAGGTCCTTGGATTGGGTTTCGATTGAAAAATGCCAATTCAATTTGAATTCGAGTTGGGTTCAAGTTGAGCAAATTCAGGCCGAGTTATGTCACGTTAGGAATAATCACATGCATTTGGGTCGGGTTGAGTTTGGTCCTCTCGATTTGGGTTGAGTATAGAGGACTTAGGGTTGCATTTAGGTTAGACATGTTGGGGAGAATTCAGGTTGGGTTAGGCTGTGGGTTGGTTTTTCTTGAGTTCAGTTGGGCTCAAATTGACCCTCAACTCAACCTTACCCGCCCAAGTTGCACCTTGCTTGTAGGTCTAGGTTTTATACAATTGCATTAGATAGAAGACGTTGTTATAGAGTGAGGAGAGTAGGACATGCAGCCAACAAAATCATCACTCTACATCACACATGATCGGGTTATCCATTAATCTGAACTATTTAACTAGGGTTTTTTTTTTTTTTTTAATAATAATAATTATTTTTAATTGTAGATGGCTTATGTTTCCAAAATTTTACTTATTGGAAGACCATATCAATCACATATCTTTACTTTCCAGCACTTGTGTTGATCATGTTTCCATATGGAAATTGAATGCATGAATATGAAAAATGTAATGATTATCATTGTCGAAAAAAAAAAAATTGATTCCATTTTTAGAATTTTAGTTTCTTTTTACTGGTTAAAATTTCTAATTTATTGGACAATATAGGATTCTTTTTGCAATTCGAATAAAATGAGTGTTAAATCAAGAAAAATATTTTACTTCCTATGAATTTCACCAATTTAGACATGACTTTTACACTATCAAATAGAATGCTTTTGTTTGTATTAGCATACATTCATAGTGGGTCCCATTGGATGGACATTCCTATGTGAAAGATAACCATGCCACGTGTTGATGCAAAAATCGGGTCCTCCCTTTTTAGGCCTTCAAGTACCTGCACATGAAGAAGACGAAGGAAACCATCCGATGCCAAAGTTACGCTAGGAATCTGGGTCTGGTAATATCAAGGGGGTTTAGGTGAGAGATTCTGCATACCTTTCACAATTATAGATGCTCCTATTTATAGTTGAGGAGAAGCGATGACGTAGAGGAGATCTCCCTATTTAGTAGGGACGTACTGTAGAGGGATTCGGATTTTGAACAAGTGGGGGAATCTCCCGAGATCCTTGGCGAGGATGTGCAGTAGGAGGCCGATGTGGTACTCTTGGCCGACCTACCGACCTGACCTGGGGGTAGTTTACAGACCTGGATTCTTTAGAAAGCCCTGACCCTTCTCTTAGTGTCATATAGATTATCGACCTGCCGACCTACCCTTATATTTCGTGTTTAGGGCAGTGAGGCCGAACTCATTTCCTTACTAGAATTCAGATGACATATGTTGTAGGAGGTCAAGCTCAAGAGTTCGAGGTGGTCTTGGCCGACCTGGATACTCAGATGAGCTTTGAGCCTCCACTTATCATTAGGTAGATGGCCGACCTGCCTCAAGAGTTTGAGGTAGTCCTGGCCATCCTGGATACTTGGATGAGCTTCGAGCCTCCCCTTATCATTGGGTAGATGGCCGACCTACCAACCTACGTCAAGAGTCTGAGGTGGTCTTGGCCGACCTAGATACTCAGATGAGCTTCGAGCTTCTCTTCATCATTGGGTAGATGGCCGACCTGCCAACATGCGTCAAAAGTCCGAAGTGGTTTGGCCAACTTGGATACTCAGATGAGCTTAGAGCCTCCCTTTATCATTGGATAGATGGCTGACTTGTCGACCTGCCGACGTGCCTTCATATGTAGTAGGTGACCAACCTCTCTTCCTTGGTCATTGAGGAGTTCATTGGTTATGACCAGTACTGACCGACCTCATGTCCTGCAGAGATGTCCAAGTTGACCTCTTCTCTTTAGTCAGTCCATTTTTACCCATAACACCACGTGTGATGCAATAATATGGGTCTGAATTCATGTTCTTTTCCCTCCACGGGAATATCTCCCTTGACAGTGACACACTGGGAATAGCTCGGATTGGGTAATTGGGTAGTGAACCCTCTTTTACCACGTTAGTGCTTGAAAAGCACTATAGGCCTGCCATGATATATGTTTTACCTATGCAAGCTATCTATTTTGCCAACTCATTTTAGGGCATGGGCCAAAAGCAAAAAAATGAGGTATATCCAAATCTCTAGTGGACCACACTAAATGAAAAAATGGGGATTCATTGATCACCCGTTAAAAACTTCTTGCCCCTCAGCTATAATATTTATTTTCCATCCAATATGGTGATTATGTCACATGGATATGGATGAATGGAAAACATAAATATCAAACTTTTGTGACCAAAGAAGTTTTTAATAGTGGGTGTGTTAACTCTAAATGCGGAATTGCCAAAGGACCTTCGTGTGCATTGGATATGGAGATCTCAAGAACCGGATGGCTTACCTTGTTGGGACGCCATTGTTGTAGATATGATACTGAAGTTTTCCTCTCCTTATACCCCTGGAGAAGTTGTGATGGGGCTGAAGCTTCTATCGATTATGTTCGATTAAGGACCCAGTCTTGTTTTATAGTTATTAAGAGCAAAGGAGTTTGAGTCCCATCAAAACTCCTCTCCCTATGCTCCACATGAATTGGTAATCCAGTTCCACTTGAATAGTTTGCGTATTACAGTTTTAGCATTCCACCCCTTAAACGAATTTCCTAGATGTATCAAAACTTAGTGGGGTACACTGGTGCACCCAATCACATTATCCAACCCTTAGGATAATCTAGTCTATTGATCAGTAAAGCCCACCTTATAGAATTCTAACAGGGTGTTCAATCACCACTCTTTTTTTACGGTGTAGCCCACCTAAGATTTGGATCTACCTTGGGTTCATGCCCTCAGATGAGCGACTGCTTACTCAATTACTTAGTATCCTTTTACATTAATGAGTAAACTTAGTTGCCCACCATGAGTGTATGTGGATCATCCACCCAGTACATCTGTTTTTCAGCTCAATTTAAGGGTTAAGGCCAAAATAAAAGCATATCCAAATATCAAGTGGACCACACCACAAGAAACATTTGGAATATTGATTTATACACTTGAAACTTCGTTAGGGCCACGATGATGCTTATTTATTATCCAACCTGCTAATAAGATATCACACATAAAAGAAGAGAACACAAAATAAGATCACACATGTAAATGAAGAGAAAATATGAAATATCAGCTTGATTTAAAAGTTTTGTAGCGGCCCATAAATTTTTGACAATAGATGTTCAAATCACAACGTTTGATATGGTGTGGTCCACTTGATCTTTAGATATGCTTCTCAGGCCTTAAAATTATCTTTTAAAATGGTGATAAAATACTAAAATCACCCTGGACACAGAGGAGTTTACTCAGTACGCAATCCACATCCGGCAAAATGAACGGACGGTTCAATAGAGTTTTTCGAGCACTGACGGTCAAGTCCCATCGGGAAGCAGCGTGTGGGCCCGACTCCCTTGTTGTCACTTGCGTGGCACGCCCATCTTACTAGATCCAAGAAGAAAGGAAAAAAATATCTTTCACGTGCGTCCATTTCGTAACGCGTGACTAACGTCACTCTTCCGAAAAAATTCTAGAAAAAGCCCTCCTTTTTCTGTCTCCATTCCATCATATCTGATATCTAAGATGGAGAAATGTTCATATACAACTTTGCATAGGAAATTTCAAATGCAACTCTTTTCTTTTTAGTCAACATATCACTTTTGTTAAAAATCGGATCCGTTCATGAAGTGGGCCACACCTTTTAAAGATAAAATAAGAGAAAGGCATGATCCACAAACTTACTTCGAATCAGAGCGGTACAACCGACTGTATGACTAAGACTCCTTTGTATTCGATTGAAAATCAGTGAGAGTAACGATGCGGGCCGCATTTTTCACAGCTGTGATGTTTTGCACAGATGACATGTTGACGGGAAAGAGAAAGAGAGCGTTGTATGTGAAAGTTCCTATGTAACGTTCTCAGTGAACACCACACATCTTAATAAGATAGAAGCAACCCGTATAGGAAGGGAAACGGATTGGCAACCCCCCTGCCACCAGCCAATGGCTGGTGGTCGGTGCTCTGTGGTCCCCATCATAATGCATGTGTTTTATTATGTTTTAGATAATTTTATAGCATGAGACCAAAAATGAGATATATTCCAGTTTCAAGTGAACCACGTTAAAGGAGAGGAAATAATGTTGAATGAACGTAGACTATTAAAAACTTTTTCGGAGTTATAAAAGTTTTGAATTTTTTCCGTACATCTGGGCCGGTATGACCTACTCAACAGATGGGATGTCAAGGAACAACTACAGTTGGCTTTAAGAAGATTTTAATGATGGATTTCCAATCACAAAATTGTTTTCTTGTAGTGTATATTCTTTTTTTTTTTTTTTTTTAAAGGATTAATCCTTAAAATGATATGTAAAAACGGATGAACAAACTGGATGAAAAACATACATCATAGTGGGGGTCATAGAACACATACAATCAGCCACTGGGGTGGTGGCAGAGGAGTAGCCAGTCCGTTTTCAATAAAAATTCCTGTCGTCGGAAGCTGTGTGGGGCTACGAAGATGCTGTGAGAAATCCACTCACAAATGGGGAGGAAATAAAAAATCCAGCAGATCGAAAACTCAGGTGGGCCACATTACACGTAACGGTTAGAACGGAGTCATCCACCGTTGAAACCTTCTTGGAGCCGACCACGATGCTTATATACCATCCAAACTGTTCATATGGTTATTACCACTTAGATAATTTGTAATCAAGAAATATCATCCCAATCTTAAACTTATATGGTCCCCAAAAAGTCTCCAATGGTGAATATTCAATCGCTGCTATTTCCCGTTTTGTGTTACACCTGAGCTCTGAATCTGTCCGATTTTTATGTTAATGCTCTATTGTGAGCTTGAGAAACAGATACACGGAGTGGATTTCTCACGGGAGTCTCTGTAGCCCCACGTAGCTTCCGACCTCAGGAACTTCATGTGGCCGAGGGCACAGGGAATTCACGTCCTGATGATCAAGGCAGGGGAATGGTAAGGTTGCGGTGCTACGGCGGATCCTTTCCTGTACACGTGTCATGCATCTCAAATCCAACCGGTCCAAGCTCTATTACCAAACGTAGGTGGTCCCTGTCACTCAAATTAGATCGATTCTCATTAAGTAGGCATAATTTTTGTGAATCTTGGACCGTTTATTCGGATCCGTTCATTGGAAGTCCGCCGATAGTCCAATTAAAGAAAAATCACCACCTTGGGTGTTATGATCCATTGCAGAGATTTCTAATATTCGGTTCGGATTAAAGATACATGCCACGTGTAGGTCTCGTTGGCGAAGCAGTAGGAAACGGATTGGCTGGTGTACCAGACACCCCCGACCTGGCTGGTGTAGGTAGGTGTCATGCGAAGACGAACGCTACGAACCGTCAAAAGGAGATCAAAGTTACATGGGCCTGTAGTGATGTATTTATTATATCCATGCCGTTCATCCATTTGGCGAGATCATTTTTGAGCATGATTTCAAAAATAAGTTATATCCAAAGGTCAAGTGGACCACACCACAAATAGCAGTGGGACAGTGATTCTCACTGTTTAAAAAATAATAAGGCCCACCATAACGGTTATTTCTCGTCCAATCTATTCACCAAGTCAGAGAGACCTGGATGAAGAGGAAAAGCAAATATCACATTGATCCAAAACTTTTGAAACCCTGAAGGGTTTCAATGGTGCACGTTTAATCCTTCACTGCTTTTTTCAGTGTGTTACACTTGATCCCTGGATCTGTCTTATTTTTAGGTTCAAACCTTACGACCAGCTCTCTAAATTGAGGAACGGTTTAGATATATCACATTCCTCACGATGGGCCTTACGACCAGCTCTCCAAATTGACAGACGGTCTGGATATATCACATGCCTCATGATGGGCCTTACACGGAAACGGATTGGCTCCTCCCCCTGACACCGGCCCATGGCTGGTGGTCGGTGCTCCGTGGGACCTACCATGATGTATGTATTTCATTCATGCCTTCCATCTATTTTTCCATATCATTTTACGGTATATGGTATTAAAAAGAAAAGAGTTATATTCTGATCCTGGGGTATATTCTCAGCACCCGGTCGTTTTCTCATGCGGGTCCATCCCCCGTTCTCCCACGTGGCGATAGATCAGGTGTTTAGAAGAAGCGAATTGCGTGGTGTGCCACACATCACCCACCTCAGTGATGTCCTGACGGCACTAAGCTTTGTGGCCCACCATATGTATTTATTACATCCACACCGTCCAACTATTTAACGAGATTATTTTAGTGTATGGCGCCTAAATTAGTTCATATCTAAAGCTCAAGTAGACTACACCACAAAAAGTGGTGGACACAATGATTCCGCCATTGAAACACTCCTAAGCCGATTTGCTATTGAATCTGTTCATTCAGAATACAAGTTCCTTAATAAAGGGAAAAATAAATAAATATCATATTGATCCAAAACTTTTGTGCAATAAGGTTTCATGGTAGAGATTTAATCTTTACTTCTTTCTAAAGTGTGGTCCACTTAAAGTTTGAATCTGTCTCAATTTTGGCTTCAAGAATTAAAACGATCTCTCCAAATGGACGGACGGTTTGGATATAAAAAATACATCATAGTAGGGACCACAGAACTTGGTGACGTCAACACATCACGAGGTTGGTGGTGTGTGGGTCACCACGCAATCCGCTTTCCTTTAAAAAAAAAAATCCCATCCTCTGCTTCTCGGCTTTCGAGTCTCCACAGCCTTTCTTCTTCACTTATAATAAGCTTGAAGATCTTCTTCTGCGGACATTGGCCTCTTTCCATTTCTCTCTTCTTCCATGGCTTGTCTTCCTCTCTTCAACTGCTCTTCCTGCAAAGACGATCACCATCTCCACACCCAATTCCTCGACCAATCGAGGAAGAACCTTCCTCCACATCTCTCCCGAAGAAAATCTCACCATAGCCGCAGAATCTCCCTTCCCGTCGATGATTTCCGGCTGTCGGGAATCTCACCAGCAACTTCTAGCCGTCGGATTCTTTGCACCAGCGGTGGTGGCCTTTCCTCCATTGAAAGGTATTCTGTTCCTTACTTTGATTCTCAACCTTCTCCTTTTTCTTTAATTCTCTCTCTATTCGTTCTTTTCTTGAATTACGTGTTGCACAAGTAAATCATAACTAAATTTAAGCTTATTCGATCTTTTAGATGGACGGTTGAGATGAAAAATTGTAGATTGTGAAGAAAAAGATGTTCATTAATCGGTATTTAACTCCTGTAATTTAGTCAGTTTATACAATTTCTGACTGCCTCGGTATCGACATCAGACTTACAAAGGTTATCAAATAACTCCCCTTTTAAATTTGGTAATGCTAAAGTACAGCTTTGTACTATTGCATTACTAAAAATTAGAAAAGGGTGGGTGTGTCTATCAATAATTTCAATTAAGGTGGTCCTAATTGGTGGCTCCGTTTGTTTTTTTTTTTCGTTGGAGTAATTTAATATAGACCAGGGTAGTAATTTAAGGATTTAATGGTTTAAGCATCTTGCGTGCTGCGCTCTATCCAGACATGTGGCATGAACGTCCATGATCTTGAATGTTTATTGGTTGGGTCCACCAGTAGTGGGCAATTCTCGTTGATCGGATGATCTTAATTTGTCCAATCAGCGACCTTAAAATGAATGTTAGAAGATTGACTGGTACTTGGGTAATCAATCCAGCAGGTAGGAATGTGCAATCTTTGTGATTTGCAAACAGTGGTCCATCCCTGGGGGGAGCCCCCTGATGAATGGTTGGGATCATGGACCCTGTAATACATGTCCAATTTGAGCACAGGACATCATATTATTATACAACCGTGCTGTTGTAAGGTTAGATGTTCCCTTTCTCATAATTTGTTTTCATTGTAGAGAGGCGGATAAGATGGCGCCTAGAAAACATGCAGGTGGAAAGGAACAGCTCCGCATCAGGTTGAACCACCAAGTCAAATTCGGCGAGCATGTTGCGATCTTAGGATCGGTGAAGGAGTTGGGGTCGTGGAAGAAGAAAGTGCCGATGACATGGACAGAGGCTGGATGGGTATTGGACCTGGAGCTGAAAGGGGCCAATGATGTCGAGTACAAGTTTGTGATTGTAACAAAGGAGAAGAAGATGCAATGGGAAGAAGGCAATAACCGTGTCTTGAAGCTGCCCAAGGGAGGGAGCTTTGAGATGGTTTGTCACTGGAACAAGACTCAAGAGTCTGCGAATCTACTGCAATTGGACTCCACAGAGTATGGGAGTGAGAATGAAGCTGATACAAGAAATGGGTCTGCAATTGTTTCCCCCATTTCAGAAGGGGAACCAAGCCCCTTTGTTCAGGAATGGCAGGGGAGGGCTGCGTCGTTTATGCGATCCAGTGAACATGGAAATAGAGAAGCAGATAGGAGATGGAACACTGAAGGTCTTGAAGGGTTGTCTCTTAAGTTAGTCGAAGGCGATCGTAGTGCTAGGAATTGGCGGCGTAAGGTATGGTTGCCACTTTTTTCCAGTAGTTGATACTAACTTATTTCAGGAGTTTTACTAATTGGTGGCCATGGGATATGATGCTAAGTAGTTTGTTGATGATATTAAGATTTGTCCTGGTCAATTTGTTTCTGATGGCTGGGCCTGCTTTATTATACAATCTTAGTCCTCAAGGATGTTTCTGTGATTTTCCTTTTGTTCTTGGGTGGTCTTTTTGTATTGCAATTGTTATGTACATTGAGTGGCCTCATGGAATTTAAAATACCCAGTTAGAACTTGTCATTGTTGTCCGTGTGCTGTATGTAAATCCACCTGTCCCTTTTTAGGTATGTAATTTGTTTTCTCTTTTCTTGAATAGATACATGCTGTAATGTTGTGACTCATCAATGAATGAAGAAAATGCTGTAGGATATTGAATATAACTAAATGCAACAGATGTTTGGGTCAAGGTACATGTGATACCTCTATCTGTAAGATGCTGTTTTCAACTACCATGGTTTCTCTATGGTCTAAAATTGGGCTATCAGCAAGTTACTTCTGTGCATACAATGAAGTTCCGTCTTCATTTGTTGATTTCCGTACCACTTATATTTCAGGTATGCCCAGATAAGAGAACTATGCGTTCTAATTCTGCAATATCAGAAGCAAACGGAAAGAAAAGTAAACCAATACAATATATTTGTTTGTCTGAAGCCTCAATTCATCTCGTTTTTTCGATTTCTAAGTAGTGGCGTCCTGCCCATTGTAAAGAAGGCCTTGGGGACACTCATATGCACAAGGAATTGCTGATTTTCTTGGAAAGCTAGAGATCCTGCAAAATTTCTTTCACCTGTATAGATTTTATAATCTCGCCCCTGCATTGGCATGATTTGATACAAAGACTGCTCTATCCTTCCAAATTCAAATACTGCATGCTATATCAACCTGCCTTTTCTAGGATTTGGTCGAACCTTGGTAAAATGTAAAAGGGA
Organism: Magnolia sinica; assembly: GCF_029962835.1. Classification (NCBI taxonomy): domain Eukaryota; kingdom Viridiplantae; phylum Streptophyta; class Magnoliopsida; order Magnoliales; family Magnoliaceae; genus Magnolia; species Magnolia sinica. The sequence goes on from NC_080575.1 coordinate 25,292,440, forward strand.
CAAAGACACCCATATCTAGGCCATGCAGTTCTAGGTGACAGACCACCGGCCTACATTGTGCCAATTTTAAACATGCACCACATGCCACGAAGGTGGCAGCGCACATGCTGCATGCGCCTTTCACAGTTTATGACATGGCAGCAGCATACGTTGTGCCGATTACTGTTTTTGTGTTATACACACATCCGTTGTTTTAGCTACTGGAAGATCTATAATTTTATATTGTGGTTTCAAGCGAATTACTTGTTTTCCTATTACCTAGGATCTGGCATACAAATGCTGGGTGGGGCTGTGGTTCAACTTTCAGTGACTTGATCTCTTATCGGGTCATTTGGTTGAGTAAAATCTGGTTTGTCTTGGTTTTAGATAAAACCAGTCTTATTTTGTTGGGTTGACACGTGATTTGTTTGACTGGTTGGAATTATGACAAGTTAAAAGGTTCTTGCTTATTTGCACAATTACTTAAATGAATAAAGTACAAATAAATCATATGGGCACTCTGGGGTTTACATAAATAACAAAAGATAACTTTGAAAAACCCTAAATCATCACAGTAAGTTCTGTGCCAAACAAATGAGAATAAGTAGGAAACCTTTTGATATTTTTTATGTATTTACTGTGATAAAAATTAATTGAAGATCGTATTCTTGATCCACCTAGTTGACCAATCCAGTCTTGAGTTCAATTGAGCTGGTGATAGAGGGAGTCTAATTGCAGGTTTTGGATTTCAAACTGTGGTGTCACTGGGGTACGTTTTGGTCATCGTTAGATCTATTGAACAACTCATTATGAGTTGTCCCTTCCTTCATGGATCACAATATTGGTATCGTATTGGTTGATATGGTTGTATTTTATCCATATCGGCTCGATATGATATGCGATATGGGCCAAATCGGCTCCAGCTTGAAATTTTGGGCCATATTGGTTGATATGGGGTGTATCGGTGTTGATATGGCAATCATGCATCAATATTGGTCAATACGTGTATAAAACACCCATTTTTCATTTCTCTCTCTTTTCACTCATCCTTTCAGCTGTTGGAGGCTTGTGGAGGGTTCTTAGCTATTTTTTTAATCACCTTTTGCTCAATTTCGAAGATCAAAAGTTAAAAAAATTAAAATAAATAAAATCATGGAATTGGCGAATCGAAGCTTTGGTGTAAGTTTTGGGGAAAATACGAAAAATAGATAATACATCCTTTTCTTTTTGGGTTTTTCTTGTTGATTTCATGTCCTTTCTTGTTGATTTCATGTCCTTTCAATGTAATATGTTCAATTTGGGCATGTCTTCTTCTTCTTCTTACATCCTTTTCTTTTTGGGTTTTTCTTGTTGATTTCACGTCCTTTCTTGTTGATTTCACGTCCTTTAAATGTAATATGTTGTTGTTGTTGTTGTTGTTGATTTCACGTCCTTTCAATGTATTATCTTTTTAAATGAAGCGTGCATAGCATTTCTGGAGCTTTTTTTTTTTTGGATGAGTTACTATTCATCCATTAAATTTTTTCCCCTCCAATTAGTTTGGAGGAATTGTTGCTTTAAGTGTGTCGAATATTTATCCAGCACGGATGTTGTCGATTTGATTTGATATTATTTATTTATTATTATTATTTTTTTTCGTGTGCATTTTCGAGCCACTGTTTGGGGATGAATAACTTGATTACTATTCATATATATTTTTTGTATCTTTTTTTATTTATTTAATTTCTTTAATGAACTGGTTGTTTTAAGCAATTTGGGTATGCATGGGATCATCCCATTATTTTCACATTTTTTTTAAAAAAAAATTCTTATTACTCTCTTGATATTTTTTCTGTTTTTATTTTATATTAAAAATGCTCATGCGTTTTTTCTCCTTTATATTTTAAAAATGATAATCATTTTACCTTTTGGTGTTTTTGTGATGATTTTTTGTTTTGTTTTTCGTTATACAGTTTGCTATGCATAAATGTAGTTCGTATGTTTATTAAACAAGTCTTTAAGTATTTAATATGCATTTTTATTGCTTGGTGTTTATTGATTATGCTTTTATTGCTTGTGTTTATTGGTCATGCTTTCATTGTTTGGTTTATTATTATTCCCCTCTCAAGTATCCTTCTGGTATTGACAAAGTAAAGCACTTAGACACTTGCTAGTTATCTAAGTAATTATTTTATGATTGCATATTTATAATATACATTTTTTTTCGATATTGTGAACCATGGTAACTAAAACATTCTTTCCTATAATCTATTCCTAATTGCCCATGTAATCATATACTATACTTTATACATTATGATTCATGAACATAAAAACATGATAGTTGAATAGTTAATAGAATTATGTATCATATCAATTTAGGACATGCATTAAATTTTACAGCTCAAAGACTTAATAATACAACTTGTAATAGGTCAAACCGACATATAACATTCTAATTAAAGAATGGATCGATACGTCATTGAATTCCAAAAAGGGAGAAAAAAGAAAAAAAAGAGATTCTTGAATATCTTATTCTATTCTCAATTTTTTTTTTTCTCGAGATTTTTCCATATATTTTAGGCTTAAAAAAAATTTGACCGATTCGGTCTGATCGGGGATGATTTCGATACATGACACCTATATCATATAATTTTTGTTTAGGTTGATACGCTTGCTGATACCAATATATATCTATATATGTGTGTGTGTGTGTGTGTGTGTGTGTGTGTGTGTGTGTGTGTCCATCATCTAGGTCTGTATGACCCGATCTACAGGTTGGATGTAAATAAATATCACAGTGGGCTCTAAAAAATATTTAACGGTGAGAATCATTATCACCGTTGCTTCCTATGGTGTGGTCCACTTGAGATTTGGATCTGCCTCAGTTTTGGGATAATGACCTGAAATGATAAGGAAAAATGGATGGACGGGGTAGATTTCTCAAAAACATTATGGTGGGCCCTACTTAGGTTTCCTATGCGCAAAAGGCTTTCGTAGGAAAACCGTGTTCGAAAAAATCACGCTACGGATTTCCTGTGAAAGCCTTTCGTAGGAGGTTCCTGCACTGGAAACCTAAGTGGGACCCACCGTGATGTTTTTGAGAAATCCAATCCGTTTCTGTTTTATGAGATCATTTTAGGACATGCGTATAAAAATGAGCCAAATCTAATACTCAAGTGGGCCGAAAATGTGAAGATTGAACTTACACAGTTGAAATATTCGTAGGTCACAAAAGTTTTGAATCAGGATAATATTTGTGTTCTCGTTCTCAGATAATCCCAGTAGGAATGACGTTATGAATGTTATAGATGGCATGTAAACATCACTGTCGACCCCAAGGAGGTTTCGACGGTAGGAATTTCCCTGCCCCCCTTTTCCTTCACTACGACTCAATTGAGTACTGTATCCTACTCACGTTTGGTCTCAAGTCCTAAAATGAGCTCAAAAAATGGATGGACGGGATAGATTTCTCACAAACATCTTGTGGGCCCTACCTAGATTTCCAGCGAACTTAGCAAGATCGTGGACGTCTTGGAGGTGGCGTGCATCATTAGGGAAGTAGTTACCGAGGAACACAGATTAACTACTAATAGGTTGAGTAGCGAGACTGATTACTGAAGTGATGTCACCAAGTTCCGTGGGCCCCACCATGATGTATGTTCTGTATTCACACCTTCCATCCATTCAGGTAGATCATTTTAAGGCAATATCCAAAGAATGAGTTAAATCCAAAGCTCCAATGGACCCCAACACAAAAAACAGTGGGGACTGACGTCCACCATTAAAAACTTCTAAAGGCTACAAAAGTTTTAGATCAGGCTAATATTTGTGTTTTCCCTTATTTCATTAATTTTTTAACTTTTGAACAGGTTGGATTTCAAATAAACATTATGGTGAGCCTTAGGATAGTTTCAGCAGTGGGAATCACTCTCCCCATTGTTTCACAAGAAATCACGCTACGAATTTCCTGTGAAAGGCTTTCGCAGGAAGTTCCTGCGCTGGAAACCTAAGTGGGACCCACCATGATATTTTTGAGAAATCCAATCCGTCCATCCGTTTTATGAGATCATTTTAGGACATGCGTATAAAAATGAGTCAAATCTAATACTCAAGTGGGCCGAAAACTTGAAGATTGAACTTACACAGTTGAAATATTCGTAGGTCATAGAAGTTTTGAATCAGGATAATATTTGTGTTCTTAGATAATCCCAGTAGGAATGACGTTATGAATGGTATAGATGGCATGTAAACATCACTGTCTACCCCAAGGAGGTTTCGATGGTAGGAATTTTCCTGCCCCCCTTTTCCTTCACTACGGCTCAATTGAGTACTATATCCTACTCACTTTTGGTCTCAAGTCCTAAAATGAGCTCAAAAAATGGATGGACGGGATAGATTTCTCACAAACATCATATGGGCCCTACCTAGATTTCCAGCGAACTTAGCAAGATCATGGACGCCTTGGAGGTGGGGTGCGTCATTAGGGAAGTAGTTATCGAGGAGCACGGATTAACTACTAACAGGTTGAGTAGCGAGACCGACTACTGAAGTGACGTCACCAAGTTCCGTGGGCCCCAAACAATGGCTCGAAAATGCAAGTTTTTTTAGAATTGACAATAGTTGTGCTAGATATATTTTCAACACAGTGTTTCAAATAGCATTCGCGTACGCTATGTAGTGCTACATAGCGTAGCTAAATAACGTAAATCCCTTGTACACTATGGCTACATAGCGTGTAGCATCTATAGCACATGCTACAATGTATTTTTTCATTTTTTTGTGATTTTTTTAATAAAAATTTTATTATTATTTTTTTAATTTTAATTGTGTAAAATTCACATCATAAAAAAACCTTAAAAGGTAAAAGTTAAAAGCAAACCTTTTTATATTTACTTCCACTTAAAATGGTGGTGATCCTTTGTTAAAGTTGGTGTGAAACTCACACACTAAAAAACCTTTAAAACTAAAAATAAAAAGGGTTTCGAAAGAGGGTTTTCGAAAACCCCTCTTCATATAGGTGACATCTATATCGTACTTAATACTCTGAACTTGTGGGAATTTTATTTCTCTTCATACTTGTGAGTTGTGACTTATGGTTTCAATTAGACATTATTAATTAAAGTGGTTTTCTTAGAAAGTTGTTGATGCGAAAGTTGTTTGATTTGTTTTATAACTTTATATATATATATATATAGATGAGCTTTTAATAAATGATAATTAATAATTTGTTTGAACATGATACTTGAAAAAATGAATCATCTATTAGGCATTTATATATTTTTTGCTTTTTTTTACTAGTTATCATATTTTTCTATTTTTAAATTAAAAAATATAAGTATCGTGTAGCTTAAGTTACATGCTACGCTATTTACGCTACATGCTACAGAGGGCTGAACGCTATGCAACACGCTACAGCTATTTAAAACACTGGTTCAACATACTTAAAGCAATAGTCCCCCCAAACTAATTTGAGGAAATATTTTAAATGGATAGTAACTCATCCAAAAAAAGGCCTGAAAATGCACAAAGATAACAAAAAAGAAGAAGAAGAACTGATTGGATGCATGAATCTATAGATGTTATATATTACACATGCTATGCATGCCTCATTTGAAAAAAAACAAAAACTAAAAAGAAATTCTCTTAAAATTAAGCAAAAACTTGATAAAGATCGGAAATAATCGAAAAAAGCAAATATGCCCAAATCGAATGCAAATCAGGCATGATTTGGTCAAATTGTTCATATTATGTTGAAAGGACATGAAATTTTTTTTAAAAAAAAAAAAGGAAAGAAAAAAAAAAGAAAAAAGTATTTTTTTGACCTTTTTTTTTGTTTTTTTCTGAAAATGGGCACGGAAGCATCGATTCATCAAATCCATGATTTTATTTTATTTTTTTATACTTTCGACCTTTGATGATGATCCAAAAGTGATGGAAAATAGCTTAAAAACCCTCCACAAGCTTTCAACAGCTGAAAGAACAAGAGAAAGAAATGAAAAATGGGCCTTCTATACATGTATCAGCCAAAACTGATGCACAATTGCTGTATTGGCACTGATGCTCCCTATATTGGTTGATGCAGGTCAATACGGCCCAAAATTTCAAGATGGGGGCCAATTTGGTCTCATATCTAGCCAATATGGATGCGATCCGATTGTTCGATTATGATGTTGCAATCCATGATGCAAACAGCCCAACTGTCATGTCTGTGGAAAATTGTTTCCATTTCCGCATGGATTACGTGTATCCAAACCATGGTATTCTGTAACGGTAACGGTGGCCATAACAGCCGTTACAGGGGCTGTTGTGACGGCCGTTACCGTTACGATATGGGTCATAACGGTCCCTATAATGGCCTTTATGGTCTTTTTTAGTTTGGGAGAAAAAAACTGAAAAAAAAAATTTGTATCTGCTCCTTGCAGGTCATTTTTTCCATAATGGCCATTACGGCAGTTATGGTCCTGTAAGGCATAACGGTTGCCACTGTTACTGTTACGTAAAGGCTGTTACGGCCTTGTAATGGCCATTATGTCACACCTTGATCTAGACACTTCCTTAGTCACTGTAAAAAAGATGGGCCACCTTTAGAATCGGTTCTCCTAAAGTCAATCCACTCTTCTCCATCTTTATGAAGTCCATGCAAAGTACGTAGTATGATTTGACTCACCTCAGTTCTTCACAGCTCGTGGGTTCTCTAGTCATTGTCAACGAAGACTATCATAGAAGTATAAATGATCTAGGATCCTTCTTAAAGCAATGAATGTTGTCATGAAATGGATGAGCATAGAGTGAGCTGATTGTTGCCTTATAATACTGATAAAACCTTGAAAAGCCCAAGCATGTTTATATGCAATTTAGACAGTTGCCAGCCTCCTCTACAGAGTTGAAGGAAAATTTTCTATACTATGCAAAATAAGAAAAGATTATTTGATGGCTATATTCTATGCGAAAGATTTTCCTTATCTCTATTATTAATATTATGTTATTATAATCCCATTGGATTATTATTATTATTATTATTTACTTCCAATGTGCACATTCTAATCCTATGCTTTCTTTTGTTACCTTTATAATATGGGTTTTCATTTTTGTTCTCAAGGAAAATATAAGTCTATTTTGGTGGTAGCATTAAAAGAAAAAAGGATGAATTTACTGTTTTTTTCTTTCCCTTGAATCTTAATTTTGTCGTGGCCTCTTTACAAATGTGCAGCTAGAAGTGGTAAGTGAGATGTTGGTAGGAGATCTGGAAAAGGGGGATCGCTTGGAGGCTCTCATATATTCTGCTATATACTTGAAGGTTCTTATCTAATATTTTCTTCTGACTGATGATTGATTCAGTTTGTTCCCCTAGAATCCTTTTTTTTTTTTTTTTTGTAGCATTTAATTCACATACGATAGGATTTTTCTTTTTGTGCAGTGGATTAACACAGGACAGATTCCATGTTTTGAAGATGGAGGACACCACAGGCCAAATAGACATGCGGAGATTTCCAGGCTCATATTTCGTGAACTGGAAAGAATTTCCTATGAGAAAGACGCAACACCCCAGGTGGTTTATTCATGTGTTACATAATGATTCTTGGCTACCTCATTCAATGTGTTTGATTACCGTGCAAGGACACAAAGTAATCTGCAACTTCTGTGAAAATCGGCTCCCATACTGTATTAACTTACCTGTTTCAATGTCCATCCCCTACTATCCTTTGATTTTCTTTGTCACAAAATAGTTTTCTCTGTGTTGTTGTCATGCCCTTCACTGGTTCGTCTACTCGAGCGTTCTGCCAATACTCCAGAACGTAGAAAATCTCCCTGATCATGATACTGAATCTGTTGTTTCAATTTATAAATATGATACATATTTTAATGAGAGAGATAAAATCAGCACTATCTTTTGATGTTGAACTCTCAACATTCACTATGATCCTCTTATGTGCAATTTAATTTCCAACTTCACTTCCTATGTTAGGTATCTGCACATTTACTATTTATTTGTCATTGTTTTCTATTAATTGAGCATATGCTGTAATCATTAAGAAATCTATTATGTCATCTTTGCTTTCATCATCGATGGTTAATCAGGCCCTTGAATTTTCAAATCTGTCCAACTTCTGTCATTATCATTCTTCACATTTGGACTTTCTGGGTCTTCTTCATGCTCTTCTGATAATATTGTTCAAATCCTTTTTCTTATTTTTGTGTTTCTTTTGTTCTTTTATGTAGGGCATACCTCTGTCACTCAATTATCCGTTTATTGCGCCTGATTAAATGTATATTTGTTTTCCATTGAACATGTGCAGGATGTACTTGTCATCCGCAAGATTCATCCATGTTTGCCATCATTTAAGTCGGAATTCACTGCATCTGTTCCCTTAACTCGAATAAGAGATATTGCTCACCGGGGTGACATCCCTCATGATCTCAAGGTCATCTTTCGTGCAAGTATATGTGAAATGATTGTTAAATTCAGAGAAATAACTTACCATAGATGATTCTTTTTAATGTCCAGCAAGAGATCAAACATACAATTCAAAACAAGCTTCATCGTAATGCGGGCCCAGAAGATTTGATTGCTACAGAGGCCATGCTTGCCAGAATTACCAAGAATCCTGGGGAATATAGTGAAGCATTTGTGGAACAATTCAAGATATTTCACCATGAACTTAAAGATTTCTTTAATGCTGGAAGGTGTGCCACATGATTCATTTTCACATTTTATTTCATGATACTGTACTGTTGATATAAATGTGCAGGATGACCTTTAGACATTCCAACTTCAATAGCTAACTTGAAATTAATTCTGTATTTGCCAAGCTAATGATATGATTTCTAGAAAATTGTCATGCTCATAACTGATACTCATACTATGTATCTTCTTATGGATATTGAAAATTTGTAGATCCTATCCTATGGAAACTACTGAAATTCCTATGTGCTCTGGAAAGAACTTAAGACAATCACATGTGTTCGTAACTGGAAAACCAGTGTTTTTATTATTATTATTATTATTATTATTTATTATTTATTTTTTTATAAATGCTGAAATGCAGGTTACGAAAACTGACCTGTTACACCAGTGTTTTTTTATATGCTGAAATGCAGGTTACGAAAACTTACCTGTTACTAGAGAGAAATCATGAACATGTGGGAACTGAACTTGTCTTGTATTAGAGAGGGAGGGAGGGAGTGAATTGATTGAAACAGTAGATACTTTCTCACAGTCCTAGTGCGATTTATTATGAAATGTCACTTATGAAATCTGGCTCCTTTTTATTGTTTTCGTTTGTCTAATAGATGTAACTCACTATTTGACTGTCTATTTCACTATATTTCATAGCATCAGAGTATTATTTTCTCCTTTGTTTTGATGGAATTGGAGTTCGAACGTCAGTGTTGAACAGTACATCCCCATATCAATTAAGTATCAGTCAGTAACGTAAGACAAAAAAAAAGTTCCACATGCCAGTCCCCTTCCCATTTTCACTTGCCACCACAACCATGACACTGCGTAAGCATAAACCATTGTGTGATTTGTATCATAATACCTTTCTTTTATATTGGCGTTGAGTGGATGGATTTGTGTAGGTAGAAGATAGCAAAAATTGTTATCTTTTAAGGATGAAATCACAGTCACACAACTTATCTTAAACAAGGGTTTTCACCCTTTGCAAGCAAATTTTCTCCCTAAACATGTGTTTTTTTTCAATGACTCAAGCGATCTATCCATCCATCCAATAAGATCCTAAGCCATACATCTATCTATATAACAATAACATCCTAGCAATCAGAACATGAATACTGTCCTTATAGGCTAGCCCATACATGTGCTGCACCATGGTTTTCTTCCCCAGACTGCCATTTGCAAGTGAATATTCTCCCTAAACATGTGTTCTTTTTTTTTTTTTTCAATGACTCAAGCGATCTATCCATCCATCCATCCAATAAGATCCTAAGCCATACATCTATCTATATAAGCAATAACATGAACATCCTAGTGATCAGAACATGAATACTGTCCTTATAGGCTAGCCCATACATGTGCCACACCATGGTTTTCTTCCCCAGACTGTTGATCCAATGGTCTCCATGGCTGATGGTCTTCATGTTCTACAAATAGGCAGCTAGGAGCCTAGGACAAAGCTAGGATGTTGGTCTTGGGGAAAAAAAGATCAAATTGTATTTCTATGATCTCCCAACCAGGAATATGCCTTGGGCTTCTCTCATGTATGATGGGTTCTATCAGTTCAATGATCTACATAAATGAATCATGGATGGGACACATGCATCATGGACCCATAATTTCTCCAAGTGAACTTTTTTTTTTTTTTTGTTTTGTTTTGAAGGGTCTCAAATTGACATTTACTAAAAACTACTTGGCAAATGATTTTCTTATTACCAAAATGTCCATGGATTAACCAAAATGTCTGTTTTTTACTTGGGCTTGTAGTTCAACTTTCTTGTTTGAATTTTATGTACTCATAATTATATATATATATTGAAAGATAATGAGGATATTATTAAAAAAAACTGAAAAAGCTATGGGCCAACAAAAGAAAAGAAAGGGAAAGATAAAGGAACAGGGGCGTCGAGGAGGCGACCCTATTACATCCTAAAAAAATGAAAGTTACATCCTTTAAGCTTTGGCACGTTTGAAGCCTATTCATTCATCATCAGCCTAGCCCTTTGGGAAATTCCTTTGAACGGTTTGCTTTCATTCTTGAAACATCTCACATTCCCTTCCTCCCAAACAACCCACCAAACCGCTAGCAAAGCCATTCTCCAAAGCATCTTTGGCTCCTTTCAAATGCTCACTCCATGCCAAGTAGTTCTCAACCACCGATTCCGAGGACCAAGAAACTTGGAAGTGATTCAAAATGTCTACCCATATCTTCCCCACAAAGGGGCAAAGAAAAAGAGATGGTCAACTATCTCCTCATCACGCACGCAAAGGAGGTAGATATTCATAAGAACCATAGATCTCTTTCGCAAGTTGTATATGGTGAGGACTTTTTTCCTACTGACCAACCATCCGAAGGCAGCAACAGTCTTAGGAGGAGCTTTATAGTGCCAAAGGAATTTTGTATGCCGAACCTCATCTTGCCTATTGTCGATATGAATGAGGGAATAGAAGGAGCAAACAGAGAATGAGTCTAAGTGGTGAGCTCTCCAAATCATTCTATACGAATTTGAGGTGGTTGGGTAGAATAAATGGATACACACCAAAAGCTCTGCAAACTCAGTTGCCTCCTCAGTTCTCATCACAACGATATCTCCTACAAGGGGGCTTCCACACAACAACCTCCCCTAAGAAGGAGAAGCATTCAACCACCATCGTGGAGGGATCTGGCGCCAGGCAAAAGATTCTAGGGAAATCTACTTTCATAGGAGAGAGAGGGTCCTGCCTAGATGTCTTCCCAAAATATCTTCTTTTTTTTTTTTTGCCATTTCCTAAGGAATAGCCCACTCGTTTCACGAAAGCTTGTTTCATGGAGATGATTCCTTTCCATTAAGCCGAAGATCTATAGTCGGAGGAGTCTCTTGTCCACCAGCCTTTGTCGGAGCGCCCATACCTGCATCTGATTACTTCTTTCCAAAGCCCCCATCCTCCTCTCTGAATCTCCAATGCCATTTGCTGAGCAAAGCTTCGTTCATGGATTGAAGATCTCTAATGCCTTCACCTCCCATCTTCATATGCCTTGCAAACCTTGTCCCACCCCATAAAATGGAACTTCTTCTTTTCGTCTGCTCCTTACCATAAGAAGTCACACTAGAGCTTCTCCAACTTTAAGATAACTGAAGATGGACACTTGAATATGGACATGAAATATAGGGGAAGATTCGAAAGAGCTACCTTAATGAGGGTGATGCACCTGCCAACGAAGGATAGCGGTTTGTCCATTTGACTAATATCTTCTCTAATCTTTCTACTACCTTGTCCCGAAGATGCTTTGCTGGTTTCTTTATACAAAGAGGGAGGCCAACTAAAGTAGTAGGGAGCTCCCCTGTTGCACATCCGAGCGAGTTGGCAAAAAAAAAAAAAAAAAAGCTTCTTCCACTTCCATTCTCACCCTGAACAACTTGCTTTTGGCTATATTGACCTTTAGCCTGGAAACCATTTTGAATAACCAAATAATAGTTATCAACTTGTCCACCATGTTGGAAGATGCGTCACAAAAAAGAAGGGTGTCATCCGCATACCGAAGGTGGGAAATGGGGGATGGCATGCTCTCCACATCGAAGTTGTGGATGAAGTCTTCTTCTTGTCCCTTTGCTAGCATCCTCTCAAGAGCTTCAACGACAATTATAAATAGGAATGGGGAGAGCGGATTTCCTTGGTGAAGACCCCTAGAACTTTTGAAAAAGCCTTTGGGCAAGTTGTTGAGGAGAACTGAAGAGCACGTAGAACTCACACAAGCACGGATCCAAGAGCGCCATTTTTTTGCCACGCCCAATCTGGGATAGCAACATATAGTCAAGGAAGCCCCAATCTATGTTGCCAAAAGCTTTCTCCAAGTCCAGCTTACATATAATACCTTTAGATCCCCCATCTATGTTTAGAATTGAGGTATTTGTAGGCAATTAAAGCTCCGCCAAGAATATTGCAACTCGGGACAAAAAGTGTTTTGATTCTTAGCAATAACACTCCCTATAACACCTTACAAACGAGTCGCCAAGACTTTAGCCAGAATTTTATATGGTCCTTCAATTAGGCTAATAGGCCTAAAGTCTCAAAGCACGTCGACACCTGAAGATTTTTGATACTCGCGATGAAGCACCAAAATTGCTCAACAACCTACCCCTAGTGAAAAATTCTAGCATGAAAGACATAACATCCGTTGTTTTAAATATCGACGATATTAGCTGATATATCCCAAGATATATCTTGTATCCCACCCGTGCGGTATGAAATTCACTGGTAGTGCCGATGTATCCCACGTGTTTGATCCAGTGAGCATTTTCAATTTCCAATTTTTATTTTTATTTTTTTGAAATTATGTTAAATTAGTGTCAAATGGCAAATCCATTGGTTCTTCATGTTTTCCATGAAAAATCATGGAGTTGGAGCTTTAATTTTGATATCCATTTGTTTGTTCATGTTCTCCATGCATTTTTTTTTTCTTCAAAATTTTCCTTCAACCACTTGTCAAATGAGACTAATTTCAAAATATTTTGGAGCATTTGATGAACTGATCTTCACATACACTCTAATTTCAAAATTTGTGTATGTGGTCTGATTTGGGGAAAATTCAAAACTTCCCCAATTTCTCCCAAATTGCTTGCAATGTTGCACTCCAAACATGAAATCAAGCATGTATGAGGTCTGATCTACTGTCCTTGCCAATTTTCAAAAAATAAAAATCATTTTTAATTAAAAATAATAAAAAATTATTAAAAAAATATATTTTTTGAAAAGTCCCTTCAACCAGATGTCAATTGAGACTAATTTTGGAGTATTTAGGAGTGTTTGATGAAATGATCATCACATACACTCTAAATGTTATGCATTCAATTTGAATATAGTTGCATTAGTTCAGTTATAGACAACACAACTTAGGACCCTATACAAGGGAAACCTATTATGTGCACTTCTTTTTTGAGTTGTTATGATTTAAAAGTGTGTTAATGTCTTTTTAAACAATCCTTGAAGTTTCATTGAAAAATTCAAGTTTTTTCCCAATGTTTTCCCATGTTTTCCAGAAGGTGCGATAAATTACTCGATACAAACGAGATATCTTGTTCAACAACCGATACTTATCTGTATGCCAAGGATGCGATACATAACGCGATACCGATATTTCAAACACTACTTCTTTAACCACCTCTTAGAAGGTTTGGTAGAAAGATATGGGGAAGTCGTTTGGGTTTGTCTCCCGCTAAGGGGTCAATCGCTCTTTTCACCTTGTCCTCAGAAAAGGGGACTTCCAGTGAGCAAGCATCCTTGCCCGAGAGGCGATTGAAAGTCAAGTTATCTTTGTCCACCTCCATTTCTCCTCCAAGAGCAAGTGCTTGTAATTCTAAATTACCTCTTCCGAAAGGCGATCTTTATCTTAGACCCGGGTTCCATTTACAACTAAACTGCTGATTTTGTTGAATCTAGCGCGTGCACTTGTGATGTTGTGTTTTTGTCCCCTTATTTGATCCAACATTCCCTCGACCGTTGCTTCCATTTAATTTTGTCTTCTTTCAGCCTCGAAGGATAGTCTTGAATGACGTTAATTCTCTTGGCTTTATCTTCTAGAGACAACTCACCCTCCTCAGCCAAAACATCAAGAGACTGAAGGTTTGGGAGGATAGCTGCTTATTCGGCTTCCCTGTCGCAGTGAGCGTTCCTTTTCCAACCCTTGATATTTTCTTTGAGCAGCTAGAGTTTGCAGCAGAGGGTGAAACTAAGCTGATGCAAGACGTGTGATCTAACTATTTGGATGCGGGAGATTATTAACATATTAATCAAAGAAAATCAAATATGATAACATGCTATCCTACCATGATTAAAAGAGTACCGAAGAGGCAATAAAAATATGATTTATGTTAAATTCACAATCCCACACAGGCATGAATCATGTAAGCATGAAAACCTAAGGTCCAATGAGAGATTGGAACTCTCACATTAGGATAGGCATAGTTCTAATTCAATGGGCAGATTTGGCGCAATTCTAGGGTTAGGAAATTTGGGAATTAGGGTTTGTGGAGAAATAGGGTTTTAAGAGCTAGGGTATTAGGTTAGGGTTTTAGGCTTAGGGCTAGGGATCTTAAAGGGAAGAATGAGCAATGATTAAGAGGGAACGAGAGAGAGGGAGGGATGGCCATATGGATGGCTATATGGTCACACCTGTACGGACGTATGGTCTACAAGTTTGGTCCGTATGGTCGTATGGTTTGAATGGGCTAGGTTTAGGTGGTTTTGGATGTGATGGGGATGGGTTTTGGTTGTGAACAAAAGGAAAAGGAAGAGGTAGAGAGAAATAAAGAGGGAGTGAGAGAGATGGAGAAGGAGAAAGTTGAAGAAAATACTTCGATTGTAGAGAATGAGAGAGAAGAATAAGATAATGGGCTTCACACCATTAAATTCACACCAAAATAGCCTCTTTTCACAAGAGATTCTCACTTCACATGAAGGATGATGCTTTTTCTAAGTAAAAGAGAGCTTTTCATTCGAAAATCTAAGGGTAAGGGCTGGACGTTTCTCCTTTATAGTCTTAATAATGTTTTTTTTTTTTACAATAATGCCCCTCATTCAAATAAAAATGTCTTACATGTCTTATGACGCGATAAAACATAAATTTGCTAAACCTAAGCTATGAATAATTAACAAAAACATAAGATATGCTAATCCAAACATTCATGATCAAAGTGATTAAGGATCACAATGATCCAACCGTCCAATCGAATGATCCACACGATCCAATGGTCCGATCGTCGTCTCTTCATCCAACGGTCAAAACTCCATAACTAAGCAACCCACATGCATCTTCCGGTGTAGGGTATTTGAATATGCATGACCATGCATGTGGGTTCTTCAAAGCCTCAGTGCAGCCCACCGGGCCCATGTAGGAGTCATCGAGCCAAATTGAAGGCAAGGCCGATCTCCTCCTCTGGTACACTATCAATGGTCTGATGTTGTCATCAACTCTCCACGACTGAGAAGATTTCGCCTGGCGAAATAAAGCTGCAATGCATCTCTAGAAGATCTGGGTCAAGTCGCTGAAGATCCTCATCTGTGATCCACGTGCAATTTGAGACTGGTTGATGTTTCCACTTGACTAGATTTTTCTGAAAGCTCCCATGTCGAGCGGAAACCAATTGCTCGTCCAAAATATCCTTTATCTCCTCTATGCTCGCAGGTATGGATGGTAAAGGTGGTAGAGGCTGAAAAGAGGGGTTAGGTAAGGTCCATGGGTGATGAGACAAGTCTGGTGTGTCATCATCTAGGTTCGGAGAGGGGTCATGGAAAGGCACATCTTCCACATTGAATGTAACAATAATACCCATACTAGGTGGAAGATCTACCAAGTATGCTGGGACCTATTCGTTTCAAAATCTTGTATTGTCCAACAATGCGAGCTTGTAATTTTTTGAAGGTCCCTTATGGAAACTGTTTAGGCCTCATCCATATCATCACTTTATCACCCATATGATATTCTTTGATCCTATGTTGAGGGTCAACAAGTTTCTTATATTTTTCATTACTTATGTTAATCCATTTTCTAATCTCCCTAAGCAAGTCATGAATGTGGCTTGCAAATGCTTTTGCAGACTCTTATGGCCTATGAGAGACTGACATAGGAATAAAGTCTATAGGTTTTCTAGGCTTATAACCAGACAACTTCAAAGGGACTCATGCCAATTGACCTATTCACTCAACTGTTATATGCAAACTCGGCTACAAGTAATACCGCGTCCCAAGTCCTGGTATTTTCACCCACAAGACACTGTAACATGTTCCTTAAACTCCTATTGACCACTTTTGTCTGACCGTTAGTCTGAGGATGGCATGCCAATGAAAATTGTAATCTCGTGCCCATTATGTGCCAAAGTGTCTTCTAAAAATAACTCATAAACCTAACATCCCTGTCAGACATGATGGTTTTAAGCAAACCATGAAAAAGAATCACCTCCGCAAAGAATAACTTCGCGATGTTGGTGGCATCAGATGAGTTAGAGCATGGTAGGAAATGGGCCATTTTAGAAAAATGGTCCACTACCACAAAAATGGAATCATGCGTCTTGATTGTCTTAGGAAGCCCAAGCATGAAGTCCATATCGAGGTCTTGCTACCGAGCGTATGGCACTGGCAAAGGTGTATATAAACCTGTGTTCTGCTTCTTCTGCCTTGCCAGTTGACATGTTCGACATTGCCCTATAATTTCGACTACATCTTGCTTGAGACATGACCAACAAAACCTATCCTCTACAAGGGTAATAGTCTTGTCATGACCAAAATAACCGGCTATTCCACTGGCGTGAAGCTCCCAAACAAGGAAATCCCGTAGAGATGTGCGGGGAATGCAGAGTCCGTCTCTTTTGAATATAAAATTATCAATCAGGGCAAACCCACTATCGTTCCTCTGACCTTCCAAAAGTGATGTATATACTTTCCCGAAGTCTAGACACTTGGGATATTCGTCTTTCAAACTCTTGAACCCAGTGACTTCAACGCTTTTAGATTTGTGTAACGTTACTCTACGGCTAAGGGCGTCAACAGGTTTGTTCTCGACCCCGTCCTTGTGTTTCAGAACAAACAAATGCTCTTGAAGAAACTCAACCCACTTGGCATGCCGTAGGTTTAATTTCTTTCGGGAGTTAAGATAACGGAAGGCCTCGTGGTTTGAGAACAAGTTGAACTGTTGCGGTAGTAAATACTGTCGCCAATGACGTAAGGACTAGACTGCTATGTAGAATTCCTTGTCATAAGTAGAGTACTGTTGCTTTGCTTCATTCAAGTTCTCACTAAAAAATGCAATAGGGTGTCCCTCCTTGCCAAGTACTCAATCTATACCTACTCCACAAGCGACACAAGCAACCTCAAAGACTTTAGAAAAGTCAGGAAGGTGCATTACATGAGCCTCTATCATCTTGCCTTTGATTTCCTTAAATGATTTTGATGTAGCTAGGGCTGTACATCGAGCTGAGTTAAGTCGAGGTGGGCCAAGCTTGGCTTGACTCGTTCGTTCTCTCCTCGAGCTCGAGCTTAGCCTCGAGCTTACCATTGGAGCTTGGCTTGTTTGCCAAAACTTTTGAGTCGAGCTAGTGGATCGAGTCGAGGCGAGCTTACCCCGAGTTGAGTCGAACCTGTTCCCAACCCAACCCAACACCCAACCCGCACCCGACTCAACCCAACAACCGGACGCAACCCGCATCTGACCCAACTCCCAAATCAAATGTTCAATTAATATATATATATATATATATATATAGAGAGAGAGAGAGAGAGAGAGAGAGAGAGAGAGAGAGAGCTCAGGCGAGTGGCCGAGTGCAGGCTGTACGACTTAGGCAAGTTGGGCAGACGCTAAGTCGATCTCAGTCGAGTGGCCGAGTTGGGAGGGTAGAGAGAGAGAGAGAGCTCGGGTGCGGCGGGTTGGGTAAGGAAGGGAAATAGTAAGAAAGGGATGGATGGGCAGGGTAGGGTTTAAGTTTTAACTTTTATATATATTTAAATATAATATATATTAATATATAATATAATATATATTTGAGTCGAGCTGAGCTCAAACTTCGAGCCGAGCCGAGCTCGAGTCGAGTCCAGATCCACTATGATCGAACTTGGCTCGTTTTCAAAACTAGTTGGGTTATATGAAGCTCGGCTCGCCTCGAGTTGTCGTTCAAGCTGAGTTAGATCGAGCCAAGCTGAGCGAGCTTTTCGAGCTAGATTGGCTCGTGTATAGTCCTAGATGCAGCATTAGTCCATTTGAACTCCCCTTTCTTTATGCAATCCATGATGGGGGCCATAATGGAACTAAGGCCTCTGATGAACCGCTTGTAGAAGGTAGCAAAGCCATGAAAGCTATGTACCTCATGAATGTTATACGGTTCAGGCCAACTCATAATTGCCTTGATTTTCCAGGGGTTCGTAGACATGCCTTCTGATGAAACTATGAAACCTAAGAAAATAACTCTATCTGACATGAACAAACAATTCTTAAGGTTTGTATATAACTTCTTTTCCCTAAGGATCCCGTAAACTTGCCTCATATGGTGGGGGTGTAGTTCTCTGGAGGTACATAAATGAGGATATCATTAAAGTACACCACCAAGAACTTTCCTATAAAGGGCCTTAACACCTGAGTCATCGCACGCATGAACGTATTCGGAGCATTAGTCAAACTAAAAGGCATGACCAACCACTCATAGAGTCCATCCTTCGTTTTGAAGGTCATTTTCCATTTATTCTTGGGTGAATACGTATCTAGTGATACCCACTCCTGAGGTCTATTTTTGAGAAAATCATAGCACCTGCCACATGTCTAACATATTATTAAGTCGCGGTATCAGAAATTGATACTTGACTGTGATTTTATTGATGGACCGACTACCCATGCACATGCGCCAAGTGCCATCTTTCTTAGGCATGAGAAGCGCTGGCAGGACACACAAACTCAAACTCTCCTGTATGAAACCCTTCCCAAGGAGCTCATCTACCTGCTTCTTCAACTCAGCATGCTTCGTAGGGTTCATTCAATAATGAGGAAGATTTGGTAGAGTCGACCCGGGGATAAGATCAATGGCATGCTAAATGTCCTTTATGGGTGGAAGCTTATTCAGTAAATCATCAGGAAAAACATCACTAAACTCTCCAGTATCGGACCCTCAGGCGATAACTCTATTCTAACCTCAGGTATAACCTCTCTAGCCACGAGGGCATTCACCATCGAATCCGCCTTAGTCTCTCACTCAAACTCTTTGACATGTAATATGTGGAGAGACTTAGGCTGCGATTTCCTCACATCCTTCTGTCTAACCTTTTTAACATTCTCCTTGACTTTTAG
This sequence comes from Magnolia sinica, assembly GCF_029962835.1. NCBI lineage: Eukaryota > Viridiplantae > Streptophyta > Magnoliopsida > Magnoliales > Magnoliaceae > Magnolia > Magnolia sinica. The sequence goes on from NC_080575.1 coordinate 25,311,879, forward strand.
GGTGTCCTTGGGCGGAGCGGGATTTAACTTTATCTTCTTGCCCTAATGCATGAAAGAACAAATATTTGAACGAACGAATATTGTTACATCACGCTCAAAGAGCCAAGGCTTGCCCAAGATGATGTGGCCTACATCCATAGTCAAAACATCACACCACAACGAGTCTCTATAATATGCGAATTGGATGGGAATAAGACAACGTTGGGAAATTGTCATAGAGGACGCATCAACCCATGAAAGTCTATAGGGTTGAGGGTGAGGATTGGGCTTCAGGCTTAAACGAGAAATGGTACCTTCGGAGACCACCTTTGTACAACTGCCACTATCGACGATCACTTTGCAGTTTTTCTCTCCACATTCGGCGTAAGTATAGAAAATGTTATTCCTATGCCAATCATCAATTCCCTTAGCCTGAGCTAAGGCGCCACACACCTGATAGTTGCAAGTGGTACGCTCTTCTTCTTATCACTAGCACTAATGACAAGGTGATATTCTTCTTCTTCACAGTCACCTTGGCCATCTTCATCTTCCTCATGCTTTCCAATCACGAGGGCCTTAGGTCGCTCTTTCGTGGGACACTCATAAGCGAAATGGCCATTTCCTTGGCAATTATAGCATCACTTGGGTTTGCCTCCGTGCGAACTGGTACTAGCGACTCTTTTACCCTTGAAGTCCTTTGGGTTATTGCTAGCAAAGGGTTTGGGTTGACTCCCAAAGTTAGACTTAGCTCCCTGGGGAGTAGTCTTAACCAGTGTTCGCAATATTGATATTATCGGCATCACGGTCCAGCGATAAGAAACCCTTCGGAAGATATTAAAAAATTGATTTTTTTTACAGAATACTTTGTATCGATTGAAATATCGTCAAATATTGTTTGATATCGCTAAATATTGTTCTAAATATCATGCGATGTCAACAATACTATCACTTTTATCGGGATTTTATTATTTTTTTCAAGAAATTTGCTATACAACACCTACCGGGGCTACTGTAGCCAACTCCGGATGTTGGGAGAGCATCATTATCTGAAAAAATGAAAAAAGAAAAGAAAAGAAAAAAGAAAAACCTTTAACAGTAGATTTCGGTACCTGTAAAGAAGATCGCCCTGATCGGAAGCTACGTTTGATGGGCCATTCAAATCGAACCCTCTGATTTGGAGAGATTTGGGCGCGAAATCCGTTGAAATCCTCAAAATCATTGGCATTTGGGAGAGATTTTAGGGTTCCGGCGTTCCGAAACCCTCTCTGCTCTGAAAAAAGGGCCCCGAGCCCTTATTTACAGGAAGCGGATCGACTGGTGTATTGCACATCACCGACCTGGATGGTGTGCTGACGTCACCAAGTCATGTGGGTCCCATCATGAGGTATATGTTATATCCAAACCATTCGTCCATTTGGCGAGCTCGTCGTAAGGCTTTAGCCAAAAAATAAGACAGATCCAAAGATCAAGTGGATCACACTGAAAAAAGCAGCGGGATATTGAACGTTTACCATTGAAACCCTTTTGGGGGTCACAGAAGTTTTGGATCGATATGATAATTGTTTTTCCTCTTCGTCAAGGTCTTTGTGACCTCATGAACAGATTGGATGGAAAACAAATGTTATGGTGGGTCCTACGAATGTTATAATAGTGAGAATCATTATTAATGCAGGGGCATTTTCACACTGGGCTCGAGTGGAGTAGCCCATGGGATGCGGGGACACACTCGGGGTGGGTGACCCATGTGATTTGGAGCCCACGGGGGAGATCTCGTGTTCGAGACTCCTCACCAGGGGTGATTAATGCACATTTCACACCGGGCTTGAGTGGGGTAGCCCGTGGGATGCGGGGGCACGCTCGGGGTGGACGACCCATGTGATTTGGGGCCCACGAGAGGGGTTCGGCCGAAGTCCTAACCCATGAGATGTGGAGCCTCGGCTATGGGATAAAGGAATTAATTTGCCATACTCTAACAGTTCGAGCTTTTAGAGCAAGTGGTTAATTGCCCTGCATCAAATTTGGTATCAGAGCACAAGGTTTTTATAGGGGAATGCATTACATGTCTAGGGTTTAGTTTATTTGTGTCCATTATGCATCAAGTATCATCATATAGAGCTGTTTAGAGGTCCATAATTTCTGATATAGGCTGCTGAATTTTCTGCTATCAGAAAATCCGCACATCTCTTTGCTGGATTTTCTGTTGATAGATTTTTTTGGGCAAATAGGTTGCTAGAAATTGAGTAATATTGTGTCATTTTTTCCATATAGAGTCCTATAGGAGCATCTAGTCCTATCTAGGCGCATATAGTCGTAGTAGAAGGTCCTTAGATTGAGTTAGTAGTTATATGCCCACACGTATGGGTCGTGGTTTTGGCTTGCACCCTACACTAAACATGGAGCAATTGCAAGAGTCAATGAACAAGTTGACTCAGCAGTTTGAGTCTTTGGGTATGCGTTTGGAACAACATATGGACCAACGCTTTGAACAACTTGATGTGCGCATTACCCAACTAGAGACCTCCGTTAGGGTAAACCCCACCATTGAGGAAGATGCCCAATCTCAGGCAGGTGGTCAGGAGGATAGACCAAACGATGGAGGTGACCAAAGAATTGGTTATGGGCGCGCATCCATGCACCCACCCCGTGAGGTACATCAAGACCATTATGACCCCGATGCACAACTTCTCAAAGGAGTTAGAGTAGATGCCCCCACGTTTGATGGCCACTTGGACTCTAAAGTTTTTCAAGATTGGTTGGTAGACATGTACGACCTTGTGGCTAGAGAGAGTGCGCCGAGGCTATTGTAGAGTTACCCATTGAGGCCATTCCCGTAGTGGATGAGTTTCATGATATCTTTTCTGATGATTTACGGGATGAGTTTCCCCCTATGAGGGATATATAGCACACCGGGATGTGGGACATCATACTACTTATAGTCGAGTTTGCGTTTAATAGTTCTGTCGATAGGTCCACAGGTCTAAGTCTTTTTGAAGTTGTTTCTGGTTATAAACCTAGGAAACCTATTGATCTTGTCCCTATGTCATTGTCCCATAGGCCGTCAGAGTATGCAGAGTCTTTTGCGCATCACATTCATTCATGACATTAAGAAATCAGATAGAAAATCATGACTAGTAATGAACATTACACACTTTCTGCAGATCAATATAAACGTTTCAAGGAATTCAATGTAAGGGACTTTGTGATGGTCCACATCAGTCCAGAGCAGTACCCTAAGGGAGTCGTTCGTAAATTACACGCGCATAGCGCTGGACCATTCAAAATTATAAAACAAAATGGTCTCAATGTGTATGTGGTAGATCTTCCACCTTCCATGGGAATTAGTTCCCCATTTAACGTGAAGAATCTAGTTGCATTTCAGGGGACCATTGATACATTGTTCAGCCTATCACCTAACCATCTTGATTCCCCAAACTTTTCCCTTAATCCATGGCCCTCTCCCGACCCATCTTCCCATCCTTTACCTCCTATACCTATCCTTCCTACGCCTAGAGATGAGACGGGATATTCTGGACCATCAGATAGTATCCACGTCGGACGGTGGGTTTCAGAAGTTCTTGGTCAAGTGGAAGTCACGCCTAGCTTCAGATAGTACGTGGCTCGCTGAGGAGGAGCTTCAGAGACTTGATCCTTACATCTTGGAGCGGTTCAGGAGTTTTGTTTCGCCAGTGGCGAAACCTTGGCAGCCTGAGAGAATTGATGGGGACATCTCGTGCACATGTACGCCCCCCTACGCATGTACGCGAGGAGGGCCCCACCATCAATCTGGATCGATGACAACATCCAAGGAGGGCCTCCTAGTTAGAGGGATGCATTTTGGTTCGTTAGAGTGGACCTGATAGTTATGTGAATCCCACCATGAGTTCTCATGATCGTGGCCCACTATTCTAATAAATCTAGTACTTTGGGTTTTGCTTATTATTGTTATTAGGAATATCATGGACAGTTTAGATTGCTTTGATTTGTTATTATTTTTTTATTACTTCGTCGCCAAGTAATAGGTTGCGCACATGGCGCGAGTTTTGGGGTATAAGGTTTTATTATAAATAGGCATCCCTTGTAGTCTTTTTAATTCAATGAAGATTAATAAAATTGCTGCATTTTTCCGCTCTAAATTTTTGAGTTATGGAGATTCAATTGGGTGCGAAACCCTCCCTTCCTCAAAGGGCTGACTACCGTGGTGCGAAGCCACACCTATCTCGATTCGCCCCCACCTTCTTCCATCCATATTTCTCCTCCTACAAGCATTCCATTTGCAAATCCATTAATATTTGCAGTCGTTTCTTCATCTACAACAAATTTCTAGAATCTGGCCCTTCGGATCGAGCTGAGATTTGGGGGTTTTGGAGTCCATCCCTGGCCGACTAGGGCCAAGGTGGCCTTTTTCTGAATAGTGGGCCCCACACAGGTGCGGCCGGGATAACATGCACGTGCGTTTGGGCCATTGCTGCTGTCCACACGTGCAGTACTTCTCTGGTACGTTTCTTTCATCTTTTTCACTCCTCTTTCACCCAAAATCCCTAAACCTAACCCTAAATTACTCAGATTCCCAATTTTATGCCCTTTCTTCAACCTTAGGGTTCCCCAAATTGAAATTTCTGAATCCCTTGGATTGGGGGTATTATTTCTGTGCATGTGTGGATGAATTTACCCTCCTTTGATTCTTGTTTGGTCTATAATTTTAATTGATCCGGCCCTAACATGTGTAGGCCTGAATCCGCATAAGATTCCCCTTGATTGAGTGTTTGAACTTTTTGTGTGGGATGTGGAATTTTGTGTAATTGTTTCTAAACTATTGTGTTCTAAAGCCTGAACATCTTGCACATCATACTTGAATTTCATGTCCTGCATCAAATTGGTATCAAAGCGAGAGGTCTCGTGTTCGAGACTCCTCACCGGGAGTGATTAATGTAGGAGTATTTTCACACTAGGCTCGAGTGGAGTAGCCCGTGGGATGCGGGGACATACTCGGGGTGGGTGACCTATGTGATTTGGGGCCCACGGGGGAGATCCCGTGCTCAAAGCTCTTCACCAAGGGTGATTAATGCGCATTTCACACCGGGCTCGAGTGGGGTAGCCCGTGGGATGGGGGGACATGCTCGGGGTGGGCGACCCATATGATTTGGGGCCCACGAAGGGGATTCGGCCGAGGTCCTAACCCATGCGATGTGGGGCCTGGGATATGAGATAAAGGGATTAATTCACCATACTCTAACAGTTCGAGCTTTTAGAGCAAGTGGTTAATTGTCCCGCATCAATTGTCCTCACTGCTATTTGTGGTGTGGTCCAATTGAGCTTTGGATATGACTTATTTTTGGGCTCATGATCTAAAATGATCTTTCCAAATGGATGAACGGTGTGGATATAATAAATACATTATTGTGGGGCCCATGCAACTCTAATCTCCTTTGAACTGTTTGTACAACTCGAGCTCGACGATCGTTAGCGCTCATCTTGGCGGCTTCGCATGAAGTTCCTGCGCTGGAAACTTAGGTGGGGTCCACCGTGATGTTTGTGAGAAATCCACCCCGTCCATCCGTTTTTTGAGCACATTTTAAGACCTAGGGCCAAAAATGAGCCGGATCCAAGACTCAAGTGAGCCGAAAACGTGAGGATTGAAGGTCCATAGTTGAAATATTCATGGGGCCACAATTTTTGAATCAGTCTAATATTTGTGTTTTGAATTCATCCCAGTAGTAATGACATTATGAACGGTATGGATGGAATGTAAACATCACTGTCGACCCAGGGAGGTTTCAACGGTAGGAATTTCCCTACCCACCTTTTGCTTTAATGCGGCCCACCTCAGTCTTGGATCCTGCTCAATTTTTGCCGCAAGTCTTAAAATAAGCTCACAAAACGGATGGACGGGGTAGATTTCTCACAAACATCACGGTGTGCCCCACTCCTGCGGAAGGATTTAGCAGGAAATCCACGTCCCATCTTCGCACAACATATACCCACACCTCGCTGGTGTGTGGTACACCAGCCAATCCGCACCCTCCATCCATTTTCATAAGTCATTTTAAGGCATGAGCCTAAAAAGGAGACAGATGTAAGCTCAAGTGTACCACACCACAAGAAAATGTGGTGGCAATGATGTCCACCATTGAAGCTTTTTAGGGCCCACCGTAATGTTTATTTGCCATCTAATCTATTCATAAGGTTTGACAAACCTGGATGGGAAAACATAAATATTAGCTTGATCCAAAAAATTTATAGCCCCAAAAAAGTTTAACGGTGATCATTCAATGACCACTATTTTGTGTGGTGTGGTCCACCTCAGATTTGGATTTGCCTTATTTTTCGGCCCATGCCCTAAAATGATATGTTAAAATGAATTCACAGTGTTGATACACCATCTTATATCGAGGCAGCCTTATGGTCAGGGATCCCCCACCATTGAAAACTTCCTAGGGTCCACTGTGACCATCTAACCCCGTTGATAAGTTCACACAGGCTTGGATGAAAGGAAAACACAAATATCAGCTTGATCTAAAAAAATTTGTGGCCCACAAAATTTTTAATGGTCAATAGCCACTATTTTGTGTGGAGTGGTCCATATCTACCTAAAATTTGTAACTGCCTCATTTTTTAGGCCAACTCCTAAAATCAGGTTGCAAAACAAATGGACGATGCGGATATGATGTGCATGCATCGAGGTGGGCCCTATTGTTTTCCACGGTAGCATTAATTCATTAAGGCCTTTTACGGCTCCAAGAAGTTTTCGACGATAGCATCAATTCCAACTCTTTTCACTTGCGTGGTCCACATAAGTTTGAATGAAGGGAAAAAACAATTATCAGCTTGATCCAAAACCTTTGTGGCCCACTAATGGTCAATCACCATTGTTTCTTATGGTATATGCTTCATTTTTTGGATAATGTCCTAAAATGACATGGAAAAATGGATGGACGGGGTGGATATTGAATACACACATCATTGATAGGTATGTTTTCTAATTTCTAATATATCTTTTGCTTTTGAATGCATTGGTTATGTTTTCATACATATCTTTATACATTTTAATGGTATGCAACATATTTGAATATATTTACCTTAGTTCAATCGGATAATGCATAACTTAGGACCTTATACGAATGAAATTTATTCTGTGCACTTCTTTTTTGATATTTTATGATTTAAAAGTGTGTATTAAGGTCTTTTTAAATAATCCTTGAAGTTTCATAAAAAAATTCAACCATTTTGCCAATGTTTCCCCATGTTTCCCAAAAAGTGCGATAAATTATGCGATACAAACGATATATCCCGTGCAATAACCGATACGTATCTGTATCCCAAGGTTGTGATACATTGGGCGATACCGATATTTCGAACACTGGTCTTAACATTGGACTCACGAGAGTCAAGCCGTCTCCAAATTGCGGTTTTAAGTACTGCTCAAATTCTTGCATCAATTGAGAGGCATGCTCAAGGGTGCCAACATCGTGAGAGAGTAGCTCGCATTGAATATTGGATTAGAGGCTTGTCCTAAAACAATAAAGAATCACTAGTGGGTTGATGCAGGACAATTAACCACTTGCTATAAAAGCTTGAACTGTTAGAGCATTGCGAATCAATCCCTTTAGGGCCCGTTTGGCCGGGTGGATTGGAAGGGATTGAATGGTATTAAGGTGGATGGCATGGATTTCGAGGTAATGATGGTGTTGTCAATGGATTGTCTTGAGATACATGGGATTGCTACTGCCCTGGATTGCTATATCTAGTCTGTTTGTCACGCCCAGCCAATCCCGAAATTAAACCTTCCCATCCCATTGAATCCCTCAAACCAAACACGTTTCAGGCAAATTTGTATGGATTAAGGTGGATTGGATGGGATTCAAAGGTAATGATGCTGTCGTCAGTGGATTGTCTCAAGACCCGTGGGATTGGGATCAGATCTTCGACTCTGTTTGGCACGCCCGGCCAATCCTGGGATTTAACTTCCAATCCCTTCCAATACCCTCCAATACCTTCCAATCCGACTGGCCAAACGGGCCCTTATCTCATTGCACAGGTCCCACATCTCATGGGTTAGGACCTCGGCCGAACCCTCCTCGTGGGGCCCAAATCACATCGGTACCGCCTCACATGAGCCACCCGCCTCACATGGGTGGGGCCAGTCTCACACGAGCCACCCGCCTCACACGGGCCGCCCACCCCGAGTATGCCCCTGCATCCCATAGGCAACCCCACTCGAGCCTGGTGTGAAAATGCCCCTGCATTAATCACCCCCAGTGAGGAGTCTCGAACATGAGACCAACTTGGCTTTGATATCAATTTGATGCAGGACAATTAACCACTTGCTCTAAAAGGTTGAATTGTTAGAGCAGGGTGAATCAATCCCTTTATCTCATAGCCTAGGCCCCAGACCTCGGCCGAACCCCCCTCATGGCCCCAAATCACATGGGTACCGCCTCACACGGGTGGGGCCCGTCTCACACGAGCCACCCGCCTCACATCGGCCGCCCACCCCGAGTATGCCCCTGCATCCCACAGGCAACCCCACTCGAGCCCAGTGTGAAAATGCCCCTACATTATGGGTTCTCATCGACATTACATCGCATCATGTATTATTCAAATTTGGTGATGTAATCCATCATAGGCATTGTTCCCTGGCAAAGGGATTGCCATTGATCTAATAATTTCTGGCGATATGAGAGGAAAATATTTTTCCTTCAACGCTTCTTTCATCTTGACCCAATTTACGATTGGGTCTTGTCTAGACCTTCTAAACTTGCGCTCAAGATTGGTCCAAAATAATTTAGTTTGGCCCAACAACTTCATCTAGGCGAACCTCACACAACGGCGATCAGACACCTCATACCACTCAAAGTAGTGGGCCATGTCTGCAAGCTAGTCAAGGAAATCCTTTGGGTCCAGACGACCATCAAAGCTAGGGGCCTCGATCTTGGCACTTTTCAAAATGAACTTATCTGGATCGTAATGATCGTGATACTCTCCAAGGGGTGGCTGGGTATGCACCCCATTATGGCAAACACCTCAGCCACGGCCTTTTCCACGTCCTCCAATGTGACCTCCAACGTGAACTTCCCCTACACCTCTCACTTGAAACTGGCCATCTTCCCCATTATCGGGGTTTGCCTGAAGGAAAGTCTCCAACTGAGCTATACGATTGTTAGTCACTGTTAATTAGTTGTTGGTGGTTCCGCTTTGAGCCTCAAGGGCCTCTAGTCGTCTAGCTCTAGTATTAAGAGTTTCGAGAATTTGATCTTGGCTTATGGTGGTAGGGTGAAGACCAAAACCTCGCCCAGAACGTGTAGGCATAAACAAGAGACAAACTAAGCGGCCTAAGATTTAAGAGTCTAAGTACTATGTTATGACAGAGGAAAAGTGGCTAACCTAGACGCCGCAATATGTAAACCTAGACTCTATATTCAATGAATGCACTAATAAGACCCTAGATGTGATAAATGTGCTAACCCTATATAAACCTATGCTAAAATCTTGAGCTTTGATACCAAAATTTGATGCGGGATGTGTGATCTAACTATTTGGATGCGGGAGATTATTAACATATTAATCGAAGTAAATCAAATATGATAACATGCTATCCTACCATGATTAAAAGGGTACCAAAGAGGCAATAAAATTCAGATTTATATTAAAGTCACAATCCTACACTAGCATGAATCATGTAAGCATGAAAACCTAAGGCCCAGTGAGAGATTGGAACTCTTACATTATCATAGGCATAATTCTAATTCAATGGGCAGATTTGGTGCAATTTTAGGGTTATGAAATTTGGGGATTTGGGAATTAGGGTTTGGAATTAGGGCTAGGGATAATTAAGGCTTGTGGAGAAATAGGGTTTTGAGAGCTAGGGTTTTAGGCTTGGGGCTATGGATTAGAGAGAGAGAGAGAGAGAGAGAGAGAGAGAGAGAGGGCGTACGATCTAGGGGTTTGGTCCGTACAATCGTACGGTTTGAATGGGCTAGCTTTAAGTAGTTTCGGATGTGATGGGGATGGGCTTTGGTTGAGAACAAAAGGAAAAGGAAGTGGTAGAAAGAAATAAAGAGGAATTGAGAGAGATGGAGGAGAAAGAAAATACCTCGATTGTAGAGAATGAGAGAGAAGAATAAGATAATGGTCTTCACACCCTTGGATCCACACCAAAATTGCTTCTTTTCACAAGAGATTCTCACGAAGTATGATACTTTTTCTAAGAAAAAAGAGTTTTTCATTTCAAAATCTAGGGGCTAGGGCTGGACGTCCCCCCCTTTATAGTTTTAATAATGCATTTTTTACAATAATGCCCCTCACTTAAATAAAAATGCCGCACATGTCCTATGACACCATAAAACATAAATCTACTAATCCCAAGATATGAATAAAAAAAAGCATAATATATGCTAATCCAAACGCTCATGATTAAAGTGATCAAGGATCACAATGATCCAATGGTTTAGGTAGTTTTGGATGTGATGGGGATGGGTTTTGGTTGAGAACAAAAGGAAAAGGAAGCGGTAGAAAGAAATAAAGAGGAATTAAGAGAGATGGAGGAGAAAGAAAATACCTCGATTGTAGAGATTGAGAGAGAAGAATAAGATAATGGTCTTCACACCCTTGAAGGATCCCCACGATCCAATGGTCCGGTCCGATTGTCGTGTCCTCACGATCCAATGGTCAAGACTCCACAACTAAGCAGCCTACATGCATTTTCCTAGCAAAACCCTTAACATCAAAGTGAAGGCTGGGCCGATCTTCTCCTCCTCTGGCACACTCTAGATGATTGGATGTCCTCATCACTAGCAAACCCCTCAACATCAAAGGAGTGCCACCATTCTTTATCTAATTGGGGAAAACCATCCACCTCAAGCCAAGAGAGTTTTAAGCAAGATGGCTTTAGGCCCCAATTATCCTTGTCAACAGCCAACAACAGAGGACAGTGGTCTGAAGAAGGCTTCAGCAAAGCGCGCTAAAAGATGAGAGGGAACTATTCTATCCAACCTGGACTGAGGAGAAAATGATCCAATCTTGACATTGATAGACGTGATTGCCCATTGGACCAAGTGAACTTGCCTCCTTCCAAGGGGAGATCATTGAGCTCATGGCTCTCCACCCATTCGGAGAAGGCTTGCATGCTGCTGGTAACTCTGCCCTCGTTCGAACTTTCTGAAGGATAACGAATGATGCTAAAGTCTCCCCCAATACACAATGTCCTGCTGAATATGCTGCGGTCACCATAAAGCTCATCCTAGAAATCTGCCCTTCTTTCTTCTTAGTTTGGTCCGTAGACTGAAGTGACATCCAGGTGAAGCCTATGGAGGGATCTTTCAGCACTATTGAAAGAGAGAAGGTGCTGCCCCCACCAGTCTTCCTTGGACAACAGAGACAGGTCCCAGTCCACGACAATAAGCCCGGACCTGCCAGAGGCATCTAAGGCAACCCAATCTGCATCTTTGACATCCTAGAGTCTCCAGCAATGTCCTGTGGAAATTCCACACCTTAGTTTCTTGGAACCCAACTATTTGGGCTTTGAATCTTTTGCAAACATCTTTAATTTATCTTCTTTTGTGCTGACACCCCACTCCCCTGATGTTCCATGAGGTAATCTTCATTTTGGAACGGATTTTCCCCTTGTTCTCTTTCTTGGTTTTCCGGATGAGCTTCTAGCATCATATTTAAAATCAGAGACGAAGCTAACCAACTCCCTGTTGCTTCTAGAGGGTCTAATGGAGTTTCTGGGAGATCTTGAACTGCTTCTAGCTTGACCTCTTTCCTCGGTGAATTGGAAAAGGGCATGGTAGTCTTCTTGGTGATCACTGAAGGAGAGGCCGATCAGACATCCTACATGGCCCAAAGCCTCTTTGATCCACCTTTTTTCACTAACCTCCACCAACTTTGTCCAACCGGGCACGACACCTTCTTCAAGAATCTATTTCCTTCCATGACCTGATTCGGAGTAAAGGGGCAACAACTGCTTGGAGAGGGGTGTTTTTGAGAACTTCCTTGTCCCTGCCATCAATGCAACTGGGCTCTAGAGAAATAAGGCCTCTTTCTTGGAAGAGAGAGACAAGAGCTTGCTCCTCGACTCCCGTCGGATCACCCCTAGAAGAGGTTGGAACGCAATTAGAAGGAAGATAGTTGTTGGAGGGATGGATCGAGGCATCATCTAAAGGGCACTCTAATTGCAGGATCTCAGGGAATAACATGGGGTCTCGATTAAGAAACTTGACTTCGCACGTGAGCGCACGAGCCAGGAGAGGGGAGAATCCCTCATGTGTAGACCTCCCACATGGGGGCCTCTCCTCATGTGAGTGCGGGACACGTCGCGTGAGAGAAAAAGCCAATAACACGCTTCAGGGATTTAGAGAGAGAGCAGATCATCGAAGCAGGAGGAACAGGGGCTGAACCTGACATAGTTGGCCCGAGCCTCGATCCCTAAGCAGTGATGATGGCTTGGACAAGGCAGCCTCGTCCAAACTACTGTGGTGAACTCTTGTTGTCCGAACCAGCTGCCATCGTAGGCGCAATAAAAGGTGCCAGCTCCCCACCCCTCTTCGTTTCCCACATGGCAACAGCAGTGAGAGGCGCTGTAGAAGTGTGACACACGTCCTCTACCTGGGAACGTGCCCCGCAGGACCACTGGAAACGTACACTCTAATGTTTAATATAAAATTACATTCTAATGTTTAATATCACATTCTTTTTAATGAATTCTAAATTGCTAATCTATTATTAAAGAAAAAGGAAACACAAAAGGGAAAAACAAAGAAACAAAGACAGACAAAACCAAGACAGCGGGGCTGCCCCACACAGTCCAATAGCCTATAACAAATGGCTAAGCCCTTTACCATGTAAAGAAGTCGGATCTGAGGACTCCCTTCTTGACGAGAATGTCTGCATGAGAGCTAGCTGATTGATGCACATCCAAAAACGAAATCAACCTATCAGCACATATATCAACTGTTTCTTCCATCAATCTCGCCATATCCCACGGGAATCTCTCACTCTCCAACCACCTAAGCACAACTCTGGCATCACCCTCGATAAAGAGATGATTAGTGAACTAGGGAGCTGCCGATTTCACCCCTTGTGCTACTGCTGCAGCTTCTGCATAGTTAGACCTTCTCACACGTACCAGGACTGAGAAGGATAACACGATCTCACACTTGCGATCTCTAATCAGGCCACCAATCCTAGCCGGACCTGGGTTTCCTATAGAGCAACTGTCACAATTGAGGTTAATGGAGTTTTGGAGAGCCAAAGGAGGCTGTCTGTTGCAATGGGACACAATGGGTGTCCTCCACAACTTTTCTGAGGCCCCACTAACCTTTTCCTTGAAAATCCAAGTGTTTCTCTCAAACCAGATACTCCAAATGCTGCATTGAGTAAACCCAAAAATGATATAATTACAAGATGTTAAAGATTAGGGTTTATTACTTGTATTCCATTTAATGAACATGGCTTCTTGAAAATCTATTTTATATTAGAGGTTGTTAGTTTGTAGAATATTAGTTACAAGAGGGCCTACTGTGTTCATTCCTACCCTTTGTTTCAGTATCTTAAAACATTTAAAAAGAAAAAAGGAAAAAAAGGAGAGAGAAAACTGAATTTAGTAGTAAAGGTTGAACTTTCTCTGTTACTTCCTACCATGTTCTCATGATCATTCTTGCTTGTTTTCCCTTTGTCTTGGATTTATCATTACATGTTATGTGGTTTGTCCAAGTTGCAATCAATCAAGTGGTAATTCCATTCATGGGTTTTACTCATTGGCTAATTTGTTCTAACTATTTGCAATTGTAGCCTTGCCGAGCAACTCGAGTCAATCCGGGAATCTTTGGACAACCAGAGCCTACCTGCACTTACTGAATTTTTGGAGTGTAAGAAGGTAGCTCTTTTTCTCCAATTTTCACGGTCTCTTTAGATTTTCATGTTTTAAGTTTGCTTGCGTTTACATAATTGCAATCCACTTTATCATCTTAAGCGAAATTTTGATGCCTCATCTAGATCCAAATTAGAAACATACAAATTTCATCCTCTTCATCTACATATTGATTTATATCCATACAGGTGCCTATGAGATTCCCTTCCAATGACTAATTTATATGCGTCTATAATTTCCAAGTTGTTCTGGATAAGTTAAGATGGTAGTGGAACTGATATTTCTTTTAGTATTCCTACTACTTCTTCAAGTTGTGACGATGAATGCAGGCAGCTCTTTAGAAACAAACATAGGATTTTAGTTGTTTCACTAGGTTGGTAATAGTTATGCGCCTTGATATGTGGATGACTTTCAGATTATGTTCTATTGTTTGTTTGTTATTATATATATATATATATATATATATATATATATATATATATATATAGGGAAAAGGTACAATGCGCTCGACCTCACGAGTTCGTCCCATGAGGTCGAGCTGTGTGGGCCCCACCGTGATGCATTTCGAACATCTACCCCATCAGTCAGATGCACCATTCCATCGTGGGACTAGGTCTCAAAAATCAAGTCAATCCGTGACTTGTGTGGGCCACCCCACATACAGAAGTGGGGAGGGGCCATGCACCATTAAAACATTCATAATCATTTTTTGGGCCCACCGAGATGTGGTTTGCAAATCAAGCCCATCCATTATGTGTGTCCCACTTGGATGAGGGTTCAGACTAAGTTTCAGCAGCATTCAAAACTCAGGTGAGCCCCACCAAGTGGTTTTATATGTTTTAACGGTGTCTTCACATGATTTTAGATAGTATGGCCCACCTGAGTTCCGTATACGGCTGATTTTTGGGATATCCCATAATTTAGAGGGGGCCCATCAAATGCACGGTGTTGATGGTCGACACGCATCACGGTGGGGCCCACACAGCTCGACCTCACGGGAGCTTATCGTGAGGTCGAGCGCATAGTACCTTTTCCCATATATATATATATATATATATATATATATATATATATATATATATATATATATATATATATTTTAGGCACTTGTCTTACAAACTTTCTTGTTTTTTATTTATTTATTTTTTTTTATTTTTATTTTTTATTTTAATTTAAAGATTTGTCTTAGAAACTGTTATTGTTGTTATTATGATAATACTAGTATAACTGACATGTGTGAAGCACGTTGAGAGAGACAAAGCAGTTTGCAAGTCAGAAGCAGTTTGCGAGCTGGGAGATGATACTTTGAGTGTAAAGAACCAGAATGTGGTAGAGCCATCTCTCTGAAGTACATGTGGTAGGGTGATGTGTCAATCTTACCCCATCCATCTACTAGCCCCTAGCATGGACGGTCTATTCATCTGAATGATGGTCCTCAAAGAGATGGTTGAAAATGAAAGCACTTAATGGTCATGTATTCAATTGAGTAAATTGAAGAAAACATGGTGGATAGGATTTGTTTGATAGGCTTGATTTTTTAGGCAATGCTACGGTGTAGTAGTTGGAATGGACCCAATTGATACATCACCCTGCCATGTGAATGTGGGAGATGGCTCTATTATATTCCTGCTTGTTAGAGATAGGGAAAGAGAGTTGTAGAAAATAGGGCTCTTTTATGGAGTTCTGTTCGATGAGTACATGGCTTTACGCCCTGTTTCTCTCTTTCTGGAGTCATGTGAAAGAGAGAGGGAAATAGCGGCTTGTAGACGTTGGGGCTATTTTTATTTCAATGATGCATTTGAGATGTAATAGCAATGCAACTGATGTGATTAGCCTTCCTGTCAGTCATCATCATTGCACTCAAGGTCAATACGATTTAAAATGTCGAGAATGAACTATCTGACTCCAAGATAATTTACACAATGTCTTGAGGAGATCTGAGTTGAGTTTTTTTTTTTTCTAAAAACTGTGGAATATTGAATATCTGATAAAACATTTTCCAATGTTTTGGTCAATGTGTGATTCAGTTCATGGTTTCTATTTTCAGTTTAGATTGGACAGAATGGTACATTTTATGTATCTTGTAGGAGTCAATTCCCATCGTTGAACATTCATGGGGTTTGCAATTTTCACGGGCTGGTGACTTTTCATCGGAGGTTTATCCGTCACTTTAGTTCCATCATTGCAACAATTACAAAGTGCATGAAAGTAGGTATTGAAGTGACTGAAGCAGCCTTTGCAGCTTTCATAGGGATTATGAAGATTACTGAAGCACAAGTTTTACACCTGACAAACTTTGGCAAAGTCTTTGAAGTTGTGTCTGATGTGCTTTCATGTGGGCACTGGTGGTGTCTCGAGCTGAGAAGGGCACCCAATTACAACCTTTAGCTAGAAACTTCACAACCCAAGGAAGGGTTACCCCACATATGACTAGTGTAGTTAAAGGTGCTTGGGCAGAACCCAGGCGCACTTACCCTTGTGGAGCTCAAAACGCCTGGGTGCACATGCCTAGGGATTCTAGTTGTAATATTTTTATATATAAAAAATATTAATATTTAACTTTTATGAAGGTGTGTTTGCATCTGCCTAGCTTGGTGTCTCACTGTCATAGGCACTTATCCCCTCGTGAGAATGCATGTTGATTTGATGAGGAAGTCTCACACTTAGATTCACGAAGGTTGTGTACGCAAAGTTGCCCGTGGTTGAGCGGGTCTGCGCTAAGGTGCGCGGAGCTATATGTGGTCGCGTGCTGGATCTGTCTACAGTCATGTGAGTTGTGCCTGTTTGCGTGGAGCTATTTGCAATTGCGCAAGTTATGTTTGTTTGCGCAAAACTGTTTGCAGTCGTGCACTGGAGCTGTCTAGGTTGCATAAGCTATGCCTATTTTTTTTGGAGATGTGTGGAGCTGTATGCAGTGCTTGAAGCAAGAAACATTGCTACAAGTTTCATTGGCTGGGGATACGGAAACAATATCGATATCGTCGATGACCGGAAATGTGGGGAAAACAGTGAAATTTTTAATGAAACTTTAGAGATGTTAAAATACACATTTGCATATTTATGAATAAAAAATTGTAAAAAGAATGCATTCATAATAAGTTTCCATTTAATGGGGGCTTAAAAGCATGTGCTGTTGTAAGAAATCAGTCCAACCATCCCATCCATCCCATCTATCCATCCAACCATCCAACATTCCATCCATACATCCATCGATATTTTAGAATATCGACAACTCATGATATTTCACTGATAAATCCTTGACAATTGGAAAGGAAACAAAAGATTGTCGTCTTAATATTGCCTATGTTGTGATAACGATAATATCATCGAAAAATTCAACACTGCGTACAACAATGTGCCTATAAAAAAAATTGAAATGGGAATTTTTTTTTTAATAAACATATTTTTGGTGATATCAATACTAGTGTTTCAAATAGTGCTTGTGGCGTACGCTACGTAGCGTAGCATGGGTGTAGCGCTACGTAGCATCCTAAAAAGCGTAAATCCCCTGTAGCATACGTTACAGGGGTCGTAGCGTACGCTACAACTGCATGGTGCATAGCGTAAGCTACAATGTATTTTTTTTTTCTATTTTATTTTTTAATTAAATTTTTTTTTTCATGTTTTCTTTGTATCTAATGTTGAAGAATGTGAAACTTGTATTGTACTTGATACTTTTAACCTAGGGTATTTTTATTTCGTTTCATAATTTTGACTTGTGGTTTCAATTAAGTGGTTTGCTTAGAAAGTTGTTGATGTGATAATTATTTGATTTGGCTTATATATGTGGATTGACTTTTAATAAATGCTAACTAATAACTTGTTTGAACATACTCATAATTGATAAAATAACATCTTTTAGGCATATATATATATATATATATATATATATATTCCTTTTTTCCATTATTTATTATATTTGTCCTATATTTAAATTTAAAAATAGAAGTATCGAGTAGCTTACGCTACACGTTACGTATTTACGCTACACGCTATAGAGGGATGAGCGCAACGCATCACGCTACCGCTATTTAAAAACACTGATAAATACATTAACAATATTATTAAAATATCGCCGATACACTAGATACAAGCAACACTTAGAATTTACACAATTGAAATATCGTTGATACACTAGCAATATAAATGAGACATGGAATTTATACAGTAAAAAATATTGGTGATATCGATACATTCACAACACAAGTGACACCTAGAATTTACATGGTAAAAAATAATAAAGATGTAGTCGCGATATCAATACATTGGTGATACTTAGTGATACATCGCCGATACCTGGAATTTCTAATACTACTAGTGTTATTAGTATCACCGAGCTGGAGATACGGATAATATCAGGGGGACTTCGAAGTTCGAACAATGGCTGTATGTGGTCGTGCAATGGAGCTGTTTCGAGTCGTTTGCTGGAGTTGTCTATAGTTGGTTCGTGTTGCCTGTTTGCATAGACATGTACAAAGCTCTTGCAGTTGTACACGTAATGCCTGTCTGCGCAAAGGTGTGTTGTGCATATATGTGTTGAGGCAGACTAAAGTTGTCTAAGTGGAGATGTGTGGAGCTTGTTTGTGCTGAGGACTGTGAAGGTTATATATGCTGAGGACCAGGAAGGTTACTTGTATTAAGGTTGGTTTCGTTGAGGTCATCTCTCTCCTGAAGTGCCTTTCTAAAGGATGCATGAGTTGTCACTCAAGTCGTTTACATTCTTGATCTTTAAGACTTTTATTGGTTGTAGTCACTACTCTCATGGCCTTGTGACTCCCACGAGGTCCTAAAGAGGCATTGCCATCTTCTTCAAGTTCTAGATGATCACAGTCGAGACTCTAAGTTAGGGTTGTTACACTATGCCCTGTACCCTATAGGCTCGTTGACCCTTTCTAGTATGTGGTTTGTCATTATGTCTCTCATTCCAGCAAGCTCTTGCGACTATGATTGTTCATGATCATCTCTCCAAACGTCAGAGTGTGGGGTGCTACCCTCTTGGCTTGCGTCCTGCCGCATATCTAACGTTCTGATTTGACTCCATGTTCTCGCACACAAGCACTTGCAGTGCACTCCGCATAGCTCAAAAGGTTCATTGCGCAGGGTCATGCATGTTAGAAATGTTATGGAGCTTGGAGCCACCTCGGGTGGGCCCCTCGTAGTGATACATGTACCTCAGCACTTGCAGGACCCCATGCCACTCATATCTCATCGGGCCACCTCATCTACGGCTGCCGCATGTTGCCTCCTCATGGATTGGTAGGCACCACATGTTGATCAAGGATTGGCCTATTCTAACTACCTTTCCCTACCACCCTATAAATAGAGGTTATTACAACACCTGTAAGACCCCATGCCACTCGTCTGTCGTTGGGCCACCTCATCTCTGGCTGCCACATGTTGCCTCCTCATGGATTGATAGGCACCACATGTTGAGGAAGGATTGGCCTAGGGGTTGATTGGGTCTGTTGGTGGAAGCCTCTTGACAACTCCTAGCCTCTGCTTACTCCACATGTCGTTCATAGTAGTTCAGCATTCTGATCCTGGCTCTCACCACACCCCCTTCTTTTTCTTTGTGCTCAAGGGATCCATCTATCGCCTACGTGCGCATGGTACCCACTTTCTTTTCTTGTACTCCAGGATCCAATTGTCGTCTGCATGTGCACGGTGCTCATCCGCACTTGCTTGTTACTCTATATGTCTAGGGGTCTTGTAGTTGAGCTTGCATGCTCCTGCATCCTCCCTTTTCTCTTTACCATCTATACTTTGTACGAGGCTAACCAAGCCACATCTTGTATGGTACTCATGGGGTAGGTGCAGACACGGAAACACAAGGCCCCACCTCATGTAATAACTTGTTCATGAGACGGGGGTGTTTGCTATAGCGTGTGTGCGTTGCAATTCTCTCATTTGCTTCCCTTTTACGTATGAATTGTACCACAGGATTGTCCCCTTTTGAAATCGTTGGTGGGCTCTACACTCGACAACCTATCGATCTGGTACCACTAACAATTACTAACAGCCTGAGCTAGATGTTTGGGGATTTTGCAGTACATCAAGGGGATGAGGATATCAGGTGTGAGATTGTGCAAAGTAATGAAAACTACAAGGAATAAATTGACATGAGGTGACACTTCATTCAATTCAAGATGCAGAGGTGATGGTTTATCTTAAGCCTCAATGGTTTCCTTGAGGATCATATAACAAACTACATTTAAGGAACGTGGGCCTTTATTATGTCAAGAAACCACTTGGAGAAAACACATATCAAATTGAGTTTCTGCTCCAAAAGAAGAAGAGGAAGAAGAAGAAGATAAAAAATTTTTTTTTTTTTTTAAAAGGAAAAAAATGCTTGTCTTCAATGTGGAAGATTTAATCGAATACTAGAACACCGTGAAGATGACAAAAAGAAAGAAAAGGTTATTCGGATACCTAAGTATTTCGACAATGCGATGAAGTGATCGAAGATGTCCTAGATGATTAGATTGTGTCACCACACTAAGGTAGGTATTGGAAGCTTTTGGTGTAATGGAAGGGTTGTCCAAGATCAGAGTGTACATGGATTTCTAGTGAAAGAATTCCAGCGCACCAACCGAAAGCTCTATGTATGGTACATCGAGATAAACTTGATGGAGCTGGGTTCTTTAAAGCTGGGGGAGCCGATGCAAATATGCCTTTCAAACGAGTGCCCTGCAAGGATCCCATGGGCCCCACATGATCGCACCTATGGATCCCACATGTTGCCCATGATTCACTGGCGTAGGGATGAACATGATGAGGTCGATCACCGTCTTCCTCAAGGATAACTACTCCGAATCCACGGACCTTCTTTGGACTCCTCACAAAGACTTCTCGAATTCACGAGGCAAAAGCAAGAAAAATAGAAAATAAATTCTATAAAATTCGTAATTTGATTGATGAATGAAATAAACGAGTTCACAACCCTTTAAATAGGGATACTAAGCCATGTGAGAAGTTTCATTATCACTACAACTAAAACTCCTACAATTCACAACATACTATGAACAGTAAACTTGCTATTTATAGACGGTCGTGATTTCCACTAGTGTGCAAGGTTTTCGGCCAAAAATAGTAAGTGTCCTATTTGGCTTCACCACGATGTTCTCCTAATTATTCTAAGCACTTTTCACGTTGGGCGCAACTCCTAAAGCCCAACGGATGAAGAGTTATATTCAAACTAAAACTTACTATCTATAGTAAAAACGGAATTAAAATAGGGAAACGACCGTCGATCTGATGGTATTTCGCAAATTTGGCGTGGGCAACCCGGTGTAGTGGTGTTGTGTGGCTAAAGTAGCTTGTCCTACCCCAAAATCATACATGGTATGTCCGATAGCTCATTCCGGATTGTGAGATACGCCCGATTTAAGGTTTGATGGTCTTGATCACTTCTGTCGTCGACCAGGCCTTTTCTGATCCATCTTGGCCATTAAACTGTCCGCTACCTGCTCTACATCATTCACATACATGATATTTTATGTTTAGACATGGTTTGCTTTAGTTTGTTTTCATTAAGTATAGTGATTTTCAAAATACCCTTAAAAGTCATAGTAACATAAGCATGAGGGGTATTTTATTCTTCTCCTATTAGGATTTCTTTCTTATGTTTTCGAGCCTATAAATGGCATAGTTGGATGTGTGACTCTATTACTGTGATTGAGAAACATAAATTCAGCTTGTGCTCACTTTTGTTTGGTTGAAGGTAGAGCTAGAGGGGGTTTCAGGAAATCTCTAGTGTTACTAGAGGATAGTATACTTCCCTCTAGTGTTACTAGAGGGGCTTCATGACGCAGGACAGCCCTAATTATGATGCATGCTCATGGAGATAATTAAACAGCGGAAATAAAAGGAATAAATGATCTAAAATTCTAACAGTAATCATCATAACTGAGAAAATCATAAAGGAAACATGCAATGGAGCGGGCCATCACTACAACCATGGAGTATGGAATTCAATTACTACTTAGGTTGGATCCGGCGAGGGATGAGACCTCCCGATCTTGCATGGTCACACCCAATCGATCAATGAAGATCACTAGTCCGAAAAACCAAGAAGTTTCTCGGATTAGGGATTTGAGAATTTGGGGATTTAGGGTTTAGATCGGTTCTCAAGATTTTGATTGAAGAGGAATTAGCCAAAACTGAAAAATAGAAGAAAGAAAGTTATTACCTTGAGGAAGTTGGAGGGGCACAAGAAGAAATTAGAAGAAGAAGATCAAGGGGAGAGAAGAAGCACCATTAGAGAGAAGAGAGGAAGGAGGCAACCAAAGGGTTTGCTTTTCATTAATCACTAGTTGAAATTCGTGTTTAGGGCTTTACCCCACTTAAATAAGCAAATAAAGACATAAAATTACTAAAATACCCCTAGGATAAGCAAATAAAGATATAAGATTACTAAAAGACCCCTAACTAAGTCAAAAAACGTGCAAATAACATAAATATGGGAAAGTTTGGGCGCTCGGTCTTCTTTCTCCAATCTTCCTTCACATGTGTCTTCCCTAAGTGGGGTCTTCTATATGTCCAATCACATGTGAAAGGTCTTCAGCTCCTCAATATTCGCCTATCCACAAGGACGGCACTTGTGGTTGGCGCTTTCTTCGTTGGTACACCTTGAATGCACCTGTGTCCGCATCAATTCCCCTCGGGTGAGAAAAACTCGACCCCGACGAGTTGAAACTTTTGTAGCGCTCAAGTAGATCTAGATCAATACCCTGCAATGCGTCGCCCGACAGCCACGTAGATTCAGACGATGGTTTGTTTTTCCACCTGACAAGATACCTTTGGAAACCCCCATCTCTCGTGGATACTATCTCGTCATCCAAGATTTCCGCAATTGCTTCTTTATGTGTAATGGGTGGAGGAGGGGGTGGAAGGGGTTGGGTAGCAAACTCAGAAAAAGGCCATGAAAGGGACGATGTATCAACAATGGGAGTATAGGCACGGACTAGATCTTCCACATTAAAAGTTGGATTAATGCTCATTTCAGATGGAAGGTCAACCCGATACGCGTTGGACCCAACCTTTTGTAATATCTTGAATGGTCCAGCACTACGCGCTTGTAATTTCTTTGCTGATCCTTGAGAGAATCGCTTTGGCCTTATTCGCACCATTACAGTCTCCTTCTTGAAATTCTTGCACTCTACGATGAGAATCAGCTGAAACTTTATAATCATCATTGCTCTTATTTAACCGCTGTCTAATATGTGTATGCAAATCATGAATATGGCGTGCGAATGCATCGGCTGACTCAGAAGACCTTTGGGTAACAGACATAGGTAAGAGATCTATGGGCATTCTAGGTTTATAACCACTTACAATTTCAAAAGGACTCAACCTTGTAGATCTATTAACTGACCCATTATAAGCAAGTTCAGCAGTTGGTAAAATTAGGTCCCAAGTCTTAACATGTTCACCCACTAGACAACGTAGAAGATTTCCAAGGCTACGGTTTACCACTTCAGTTTGACCATCTGTTTGTGGGTGGTAAGCAGTAGAAAATTGCAAACGAGTTCCCATAATGTGCCACAGTGTCTTCCAAAAATAGCTAGTAAATCGAACATCACGATCAGACACTATGGTTTTAGGTAACCCATGGAGACGCACCACACCATCAAAAAAGATACGAGCAACATGAGACGCATCTGACGTCTTCGAACATGGGAGGAAATGCGCCATTTTAGAAAAACGGTCAACAACGACAAAAACGGAATCGTGCTTTTTTTATAGTCTTGGGAAGCCCGAGCACGAAGTCCATACTAATGTCCTGCCACGGAGCATGTGGCACTGGCAATGGCGTGTACAGCCCGGTATTTTGCTTTCTTTGCTTTGCCAGCTGATATGTTCGACACTGCCCTAAAACTTTGGCTACGTCTCGCTTGAGGCTTGGCCAATAGAAACGATCTTCCACGAGGGCAATGGTCTTATCACGACCAAAATGGCCAGCTATCCCTCCTGAATGAAGCTCCCAGATGAGGAATTCACGAAGGGACATACGGGGAATACAAAGTCTGTCTCCCTTGAAAAGAAAGCCATCTTTAAGAACATATTCACCCATAATATGCTAGTCACTAGAGAGCGACGCGTAAGTACCCCCAAAATCAGGACATATGGGGTATTCATCTTTCAGTTGCTCAAATCCGACTACCTCTACACTCAAGGAGTTGAGCAACGCCACTCTCCTACTAAGGGCATCCGCTGGTTTGTTTTCAACCCCGGCCTTGTGTTTCAAAACAAACGAATATTCCTGAAGAAACGCTACCCACTTGGCATGCCTTGGGTTGAGTTTCTTCTGAGAATGCAAATATCTCAAAGCCTCATGGTCAGAAAACAAAACGAATTCTTGCGGTAGGAGGTAGTGTCGCCAATGTCTCAGGGATTGCACTACCGCATAAAATTCTTTGTCGTAAGTGGAGTATTTTTGTTTTGCCTCATTCAGTTTTTCACTGAAATAGGCCACTGGGTGTCCTTCTTGACTCAACACTCCACCTATACCGACACCAGACGCATCGCACGCTACTACAAAGACTTTAGAAAAGTCAGGTAGACGCATGACAGGAGCTTCCACCATCTTGCCCTTAATTTCTTTAAAAGCCTTGACGGCGGCTTTAGACCACATGAACTCTCCCTTTTTCATGCACTCGGTAATGGGAGCCATGATCGTGCTAAAACCCCTAATGAACCGACGATAAAAAGTTGCTAGGCCGTGAAAACTTCGCACCTCATGAATGTTCCTTGGTTCTGGCCACTCAACTATGGCCCTGACTTTTTCAGGGTCTGCCCGCATCCCTTCAGATGACACTATAAATCCTAAGAACACAACTTGGTTAGACATGAATGCACATTTCTTAAGATTAGCGTACAACTTTTCCTTCCTAAGGACACTACAGACCTTCTTTAAATGTTCAAGGTGTGATTCCTTAGTGGTACTATAAATAAGAATATCGTCAAAGTACACCACTAGGAATTTTTCCATGAACGGCCTCAAAGTTTGTGTCATCACCCGCATGAAAGTACTGGGTGCGTTAGTCAAGCCGAATGGCATGACCAACCACTCATATAGCCCATCTTTCGTCTTAAACGCCGTCTTCCACTCATCTCCGGGCGTATACGAATTTGGTGATATCCACTCTTGAGGTCTATCTTAGAGAATATAATAGACCGGCCATCATGTCAAGCATATCATCAAGTCTAGGTATAGGGAACCTATACTTGACAGAAATTTTGTTTTGGCACGGCTGTCCACACACATGCGCCACGTGCCGTCTTTCTTTAGCGTCACAATGCAAGCACGGCACACGGGCTCATACTCTCTTGGATGAAACCTTTTTGCGAAGCTCATCAATTTGCTTCTTCAACTCTGCATGCGCCGGGGGTTCATTCTGTAGTGAGGAAGGTTCGGTAAAGTAGACCACTGGGACAAGATCAATGGCATTTTGTATGTCCCTCATAGGTGGCAACTCATTCGGTAAGTCTTCAGGAAATACATCACTGTATTCCTTCAGGACCGAGGTCACCTCACAGGGCAACTCTGATGGAACCTCAGGTGTAATTTCTCTAGCCACAAGGGCATACACCATAGAATCCTCCTTAGCCTCTTTTTCAAACTCTCTTGCACTGATTATATGTAAAGACTTAGGTTTGGATTTCTCCATTTCTCTAGGCTCACTTGCCTTCTCATCCTTCTTCTTCCCTAGTGTATTCTCAGGTGGCATGGGATTAAGTTTGATCTTTTTACCATTATACATAAAAGTACACGCATTCGAACGGCCAAAGATCGTGACATCATTATCGAATAGCCACGGTCTACCTAGGATAACATGTCCCACATCCATAGGTAAAACATCACACCACAGGGACTCTTTGTATGACCCAAACTCGATGGAGACTAGACATTGCTGGGTGACAGGTAGGGATGTCTTGTCAACCCAAGAAACTTTATACGGGTCTGGATGAGGTGTGGATTTCAGTTTTAAGCGATCTAAGGTGCTAGTGGAAATCACATTCTGACAACTTTCACTGTCCACTATCACCTTACAATTCTTTTCACCACACTTGGCAATAGTGTAGAAGATAGTGCTTCGACGCCAGTCAGCACTACTTCTAGACTGAGCTAACACACGCCTGACTATTGCAAGCGTTGCTTCTCCATTCACTTCTTCATCAGTAAGTCCTCCTTCAGGGTGATACTCTTCAACTTCATAATTACCCTGGTCATCTCCACCCTCGTGGGACTCGCCTATAACTAAGGCTCTCCCACGGCTCTTCGTAGGACACTGATTAGACATGTGGCCAAGGTTGCCACACTCATAGCACCTCACTTGGCTCATGTTATTAGGACCGGCACCAAGAACCCCTTTGCCCTTGTCCTCCCTAGGCCTAGGCGGAATGGTCGCCTGTGCCCTAGGTTGATTACCAATATTGGGTCTAGTTCCTTGGGAACTAGATCTAGCATTGGAGTCTCGGGACTCGAAACGACGAAAGACAGGAGCCTTCAGATACTGCTCTAACTCCTGCACGACTTGATATGCTTCATCTAAGTCCGTTAAGGGCCGAGTAATAAGCTCGCGCTGAAGATCCGCACAAAGGCCCGTCTTAAAACGCGAGAGCGTTACTAGAGGGTCTTCTCGGATATCACATCGCATCACATACTCTTCAAATTTAGCGATGTAGTCAGCGGCAGGCATTGACCCTTGGCGTAAGGATTGCCATTGGTCAAGGAGCTTCTGACGGTATGAGAGAGGAAGGTACTTCTCCTTCAACTTCTCTTTCATCTCATACCAATGTGTGATAGGGGCTCTACCAACTCTCTCTATCCTACGCTCGGTGTTGGTCCAGAAGAGCTTGGCTTGACCCACAAGCTTCATCTTAGCAAACCGCATTTGACGGTTTTCTGACATGCCATACCACTCAAAGTAGTGGTCCATGTCAGCAACCCAGTCTAGGAATGCCTTGGGATCCAAGCGTCCATCAAAACTCGAGGCCTCAACTCTCACACTCTTCATCGCACGCTCATCTGGATCATAACGGTCTTGATGACCACATGTGGCTCGTGCCTCTCGCACCACACCACGACCGTTACCACGATCTCTATCCTCACTACCACCACGTGTGGCAGCACGTTCTTCAATGATTCCTTCCACTTGGGAGTGCGCATCTTCCCCTATAGCGGGGTTTTCCTTTTGGGACGCCTCTAGTTGCTCCACCTTAGTCATGGTAGTGGTAATTTGGTTCTCAAGGCGGGCAAACTCACGCCTTTGACCCGCTTCTAGGGCGGTTATCTTTTGTATCAATTGAGCAAGTTGCTCAGATAACTGCTCGTTATTCATGGTAGGTTGAAGTCCGAAACCTCTACCTCTTCTCGTGGGCATATAATGAAGACTTGAACCAAACTCTACCTAACTAGACTACTAGGTGTTATGACAAGATGAATGCGATGAATGCAAAACTACTATGAACTGACACAATTAAGTTGAAACAGGAAACAACTCAAATCTGAAAATTTTCCAGATTAGGAACTTTCTAAAATTGGAAAGTTTCTAAAATTGAAAACTTTCTAAACCTGAAACTTTCCTAAGTTAAACCTAAAAATCAAAACCCTAATTTGATAACTCGATCTAGACAAAAACCATGCAAGCCTTGGCTTTGATACCAAATTTGACGCAGGACAGCCCTAATTATGATGCATGCTCATGGAGATAATTAAACAGCGGAAATAAAAGGAATAAATGATCTAAAATTCTAACAGTAATCATCATAACTGAGAAAATCATAAAGGAAACATGCAATGGAGCGGGCCATCACTACAACCATGAAGTATGGAATTCAATTACTACTTAGGTTGGATCCGGCGAGGGATGAGACCTCCCGATCTTGCATGGTCACACCCAATCGATCAATGAAGATCACTAGTCCGAAAAACCAAGAAGTTTCTCGGATTAGGGATTTGAGAATTTGGGGATTTAGGGTTTAGATCGGTTCTCAAGATTTTGATCGAAGAGGAATTAGCCAAAACTGAAAAATAGAAGAAAGAAAGTTATTACCTTGAGGAAGTTGGAAGGGCACAAGAAGAAATTAGAAGAAGAAGATCAAGGGGAGAGAAGAAGCACCATTAGAGAGAAGAGAGGAAGGAGGCAACCAAAGGGTTTGCTTTTCATTAATCACTAGTTGAAATTCGTGTTTAGGGCTTTACCCCACTTAAATAAGCAAATAAAGACATAAAATTACTAAAATACCCCTAGGATAAGCAAATAAAGATATAAGATTACTAAAAGACCCCTAACTAAGTCAAAAAACGTGCAAATAACATAAATATGGGAAAGTTTGGGCGCTCGGTCTTCTTTCTCCAATCTTCCTTCACATGTGTCTTCCCTAAGTGGGGTCTTCTATATGTCCAATCACATGTGAAAGGTCTTCAGCTCCTCAATATTCGCCTATCCACAAGGACGGCACTTGTGGTTGGCGCTTTCTTCGTTGGTACACCTTGAATGCACCTGTGTCCGCATCACTTCACCATGATGTTTTCCTAATTATTCTTTTATCTGAGTCATGTGTTTTCTTACTGTGGCTTCAAGTGACTAGTTGAAATCAGGAGTTTTGTATTGTTGGATTTATTAATTGACCATATAGCATCAATCAGTGCAAATCTAGGTGCTGTTTGTGTACGGGATAATGGTGCTTCTTCTATTCATTGTAGCTTTCAAATTTATGATTGTTAAAGCTTTTCGTTGGTAGAATTGCCTTCATATTCAATTAGTATTTTTTTTAAAATAAAATTTATGAGCTTACTAACAATGGAAAAGAAAGGAAAAAAAAAGAAGAAGAAGAAGAAGAAGAAGATTTATGTGCAAGTATATTGCTGTCATGAGATCATTTGCAGTAGTCTGTTATGGTTTTCAAGGAAACTCTGCCTTTTGAGTAACTTTGGTTCAGGTTGCTACTGCATAATTGGATAAAATATGTGTCGTTGATTCCTTGTAGGGCCTGTTTGGATTTGTGGAAAGCGTGGGAAAGGAAACATTGTCTCAGGAAACCTTACTTTCAGGAAATTGTGAAACTTTGCTTTTAAATAAGATTTTCCTAGAAAATTTGGAGCCTGTTTTCCAATTTATTGTCTGTTTTTTTTTTTTTTTCGGATAGTCATTGCCAGATTAACACATGACATATATGGGACGCTTGAAGATGGATGATGGCGCGTGGGTGCTTAAGCTTCATGGTGTCACACACGACACATGAAGGGTGCTTGAAGTTGTATGGTGGCACATGTGACACAAGCGGCACATTAGCACATTTGACATGTGGGCACTTAAAGGTAGATGGTGGCACATGTGGCATGCTGTCACATGTGGCTCATATGGAGCGATTGAAGATGGAAAATGACTTGTGCCAGTGGCACATGTGAGGCACAAGTGTAAGATGGATGGTGGCACATGTAGCATAGTGAAATCTGTATGACACAACAGAAGATGGACAATGGAAAGCTGGCACATGCGGCACATATGGTGCTTTCGAGGTGCTTTGTACATGTGGGGCTCAAGTGAAGATGGATGATGGCACATGTGGCTCATTGGCACATGTGGCATTGAGGCATGTGCGTGGCACGATAGAAGATCAATGGTGGAATATTCACACATGTGATGTGTGGCGATTGGAGATGGGCAGTGGCACGTGTTTAACTCTTAAGAAATTCATTTTCCTTTAGTTGTGGGAAAATACATTTCTTAGGACTTAGGAGGGGAGGTGGGAAAATAAATTTGTTGATTTTCCAACAAAAAGAGAAAATGGGAAATGGTGTTTCCCACTACTTCCCACAAAAAAGTCTTCACAAACAATAGAAAATTAGTTTAATGGGAAATGGTGTTTCCTTTCCTTCCCTTTCCGTCCCTTTCCATGAATCCAAACAGGCCATTAAAGTTTCTGTTTTACTTTTGTTTATGTATTTCTTTTAACAGAACCTCTTGAAGAACTTAGTGGCTAAATGTGATTGATTTTCTCACTTTTGTACTGATGGAAAATATTATTATTGTCAATATCATTGCAGAATTTGGACAAGTTGGAAGAGTCAACTGATTCCTTAAAAAATGGTGGTATTGATGTAATAATGGATACCATGAGTTCCTTGACGCGTCTAAGAGCTGTGATTGTAAAAGGTCTTGAAAGTGGTCTGAGAAATGATGCTCCTGATGCTGCTATAGCAATGCGTCAAAAGGTAGGATCATCTTTTTTGTTTCTCATTCCATTTGAAACATTATGGAAATAAATAGTTTCTGATTATTTAAGAGAGTAGTGATTTTTAACATAAAAAATGCCTTCTATGCAGTGGCGCCTCTGTGAAATTGGCCTTGAGGACTACTCATTTGTTCTATTAAGCAGGTGGGATTTAAATTTTGAGCTGATCAGTGATCTGCCTTCCTTTCATAGATGAAGTTAATTCAAATGGTCCAGACTTCTGTTTTGCACTTGTTGCCTTGTTCCTTTTGAACATCAATTTTTACGTTTCAATGTCAAATACTATTGAGACATAAAACTTGGAGGTAACCATGTACAAAATCTTGTGTTGATTTTATTAAAGCTTCCATTTCTTTTTTAATTGGAATAAAAGGAAGAACATAATGGGGAGTCATTATACACACCCCTTTCTCATTGACACAATCTTTCTTTTTTACTTTCTTCCTGCCTTAGTGTGTTGCTTGGGTGGCCGATTCTTTTTAATAAAGTTCCGTAATCTTGAAAAAAAAAAACCATATGCTAAATCACCAAAGTAGAAATGAGGGGGGTGTCTATCAATCAAATTGGGTGTAGATACCAATTCCTAATGTAATATTTGTGTTCATCTCTACAATAGTATTTATCTGGCTCATAATATTCTTGCGTAACTAGATTGTGTAGCATGCAGTTTCATCATCATCATCATCATCATCCAAGCCCTCTCTCTCTCTCGCTCTCTCTCTGTATATATGTATATGGATACACACACACACACAAACACACATTCCAGCCGGTTGGACCATAGGTTATTGTCGACCCAGTGGATAACTTTCAACTAATCATGTGCAGGTGACATCGAACCCGTCTAATTTGTTGCCCATCATGAGGATCAGCTAGGGCTGTACATCGAGCCGAGTCGAGTCGAGGTGGGTCAAGCTTGGCTTGGCTTGGCTTGTTTGTCAAACCTTTCAAGTCGAGCTCGAGGTGAGCTAGCGAATCGAGTCAAGGCGAACTTACCCCGAATCGAGTCGAGTCTGCTCCCAACCTGACCCGACCCAACACCCAACTCGCACCTGACTCAACCTAGCAACCCGACCCAACTAACCCAACCCCCAAATCAAATATTCAATTAGTAATATATATATATATATATATATATAGAGAGAGAGAGAGAGAGAGAGAGAGAGGAGCTCGAGCGCGGCGAATTAGGTAAGGGAAATGGTAAAAAAGAAACGGATGAGCAAGGTATGGTTTAAGTTTTAATTTTTAAAATTTTAAAATATAATAATATATAATATAATATAATATATATCCGAGTCGAGTCGGCTCGAGCTTCGAGCCGAACCGGGTTCGAGTCGAACCTCATGTTGTGGCCAATCTATTGGAAGGGTTGGATATCGCATGCGCATGATAGGTTGGAAGTTTTCTGCTGGATGGATGGTAACTTATGGTCCAACCGGTTTGACTTGTGACATATATATCTCTGTGTGTGCGTGCGTGTGCGTGCGTGCATGTGTATTGTTATCAAATGTGAATGTTGGCTGTTATATGGCCCATTCTTAGGCCCATCTAGGTTTAGGACGTAATGGGTATTTTTGCTTTTGTTATTAATGACATTCTTGTAAATATCGAAAACTAAGTTAATAAAAGAGAGGTCAGGATGTACGAATCCAAATCCTCATCCTCTCTCTCATTTTTCTTTCATTTTTTTTTTTCCTTCTCTTTCTTCCTTTCTCAATCCGCTCATATGGTATCGAGCTAAATTTATCCGGGCATCTATCGCTTCCCTCTTCTTCAACATTTCTCCTCTTTTGTTTTTCTTGTTATTGTTTTGAGGTGAAATTATTAGGTCATCGGGGGCTGATCTACTCGAATCTCTCTTAACCACCATATGATGGGCCGTGTAATTGTATCCTGTGAATGTGTGTGAGGCCCACTTTCATATATATCCATTGTGATGGACAAAAGTGGGGCATCTTGTGTTTATGGCCAGATTTGTGATTGGAATTGAGATCGAAAATATGTGTTGAATGTGCGCATTGCAAGGGTTAAAGAATCAATGTATGTGTGAAGGTGTTAAAACAAGAAGTTCCATCAAGTGATCGTGTTCATTGATATACGTCGGTTTCTGAAATACGTGCAGGGTAAGTTAAAGCTATTCATTTCTCCTTGAGTGTTTGATTTCTCCTTCATCAATGGACATCAAGAATGAAG
Organism: Magnolia sinica; assembly: GCF_029962835.1. Lineage (NCBI taxonomy): Eukaryota > Viridiplantae > Streptophyta > Magnoliopsida > Magnoliales > Magnoliaceae > Magnolia > Magnolia sinica. The sequence continues at coordinate 25,344,160 of NC_080575.1, forward strand.
CCAAGATCTTCTGTCTCCATCCAAGTTTATGAACTTTTAGATTACATCAACTAAAGTAAATGGGGCATATTACTAACAGGTGTCACATTAGTAGAGTTATTCCTTAATGTGCCGGAAATTAAAATGTTTGACTTCCCTCAATCCTGACGAAAATTCAATAGAGTATGAAGATTGGGTGATAGAGGATGCCCAAATTAGGGGCTTTGTTATGTAATAGTATGGAGCCTAATATCAGTGCAAATGTTATCTTTTTCAAGACAACAAATGAAGTCTAAGATAACCCGAAGTAGATGTATTTGGGTAAAAGAACATAACTCGGATCTATGAGTTACTTTAGAGTATTTTTGCTCTTCAATAAGGAGATAAGTGCATCAGAGAGTATTATTTTGCTTTGCAAGGCATGCGGGAGGATCTAAACGTATGACAATCCCTATCCACAGATTATGAGACTATGCGACAGTAGAGAGAAGAATTCCGTGTTGCTAAATTTCTCTATTATCTTCATTCTGAGTTCGAGCCTGTCCGAGCATAGATTCTTGGAGGTAATGAGATCCCATATACTACTGGGGCTTTTACTCATGTTCGACGTGTGGTCAGTATATAGAGTTCATCTTCGTCAAATCAATTTGCATTTATGTTTGCATCTGGTTGAGGAGATGGGTGAGCACCTGGTTGAGAAGATTGGGGAAGTCGTGGTGATGGCCATGATCGTGGTGCTTGTAGCGATACAGGGGGAGGTCGCTTTGGAGGCTGAAATAATTGGGAGGTCGTGATGCAAATTTCAGTGGTAACTGTGGCCATGATAACAGGTATCAATAGTGTTGGATCTTATTGGTAAGCTTGCTTGGGTGAATTAGGTTAGTTCCTCTGATGATGGCACCGAGGGTTATGTCTCCAAGCCTATCTCCTTCACTTTTGAACTCAGTACTTTAAAAAATATAGCTACATTGACAACTGATGTCACGTTCTTTGAACAAACTCCATATTTATTTGAAGAAGGTAAGTATTTACAGATTGAAGAGAGCTCCATAATTACTCTTTCCATTATACCGGATGTTAATATTGGAGTTGAGGAGATGTCTATGCAACACGTAGATTGGCCTTTGCAGGTTTACGCCAGACATTCCAAACATTAAGATGGAGAATATATGATCACAACTTATACCAATCCTCCTGATCTATTAGAAGATCACCATTCTTTTGAGTCCTTGTCTCCATCATCAGATGAAGGTAATCTACCCATTGATCTTTGTAAGGGTATTCGTTCATGTACACAACATCTTATTTCCAACTTTGTTTTGTTTAGTGGTTTATCTCCATCATTTTGACAATTTCCTTTGTCTTTGTTGTTTATGTCCATCTCTCGTTCTTTTCAACAGGCTCTGTTGTGATGGGTGGAAATAAGCTATGGAAGAAGAAATGGATGCACTTTATCAAAATCAAACTTGAACGTTAGTTGAATTACCTCTTGGAAAGCGTACAGTTGGTTGCATATGGGTGTATACGGTAAAATACAAACTTGATGGTGTAGTGGATCATCTAAAAGCTTGGTTAGTTACCAAAGGATATTCTTATACCCTTGGGGTCGATTACTGACGCAGGGATGAACGTGATGAGGATAACTACTCCGAATCCACGGAGCTTCTCTGGACTCCTCACAGAGACTTCTCGAATCCACGAGGAAAGAAAGCAGAAAATAGAAATAAATTCTAATAAATTCGAAATTGATTAATTGATGAATAAAAACGAGTTCACAACCCTTTAAATAGGGGTACCAAGCAATGGGAAAGAAATTAGAATCAAACTACAACTCAAACTCTTAGAATCCGCGACTTACTATAAATAGTAAACTTACTATTTATAGACGGTCGTGATGTCTACTAGTGCGCAAGGTTTTCGGCCAAAAATAGTAAGTGTCCTATTTGGCTTCACCAAACCGTTGTCCTAATTATTCTAAGCTCTTTTCACGTTGGGCGCAACTCCTAAAGCCCGACGGATGAAGAGTTATAATCAAACTAAAACTTACTATTTATAGTAAAAACGAAATTAAAATGGGGAAACGACCATCGATCCAGGGGTTTTTCGCAATTCCGGGCTGCGCAACCCGGCGTAGCTGGGTTGGTTGGCTTCAGTAGCTCGTTCTACCCCATAATCATATATTTTATGTCAGATAACTCATTCCGGATTGCAAGATACGCCCAATTTAAGGTTCGATGGTCTGGATCACTTCTGTCGTCGACCGGGCCTTTTCTGATCCATCTTGGCCATGTAACTGTCCGCGACCCGCTCTACATCAATTACTTAGATACCTTCTTACCAATGGCTAATCTTCACTCAATGCAAGTAGTTATTTCCATTGCTGCAATAATATCATCTTAATGTTAAGAATACTTTTTCTTTTTCTTTTTTTTTCATGGAGATCTAGTTGAAGAAGTTTACATGGAGCAACCACGCGTGTTTGTTTCTCAAGGGGAGTCAAATAAAATATACCATCGTAAGAAATCAATTTATGGGTTGAAACAATCTCTAAGAACTTGTTTAGGCAAATTTAGTATAGTGATGTTCAAGTTCGGGATGAAACGTAAGTAGGTTGACCATTCGGAATGACAAATAGATGTGACAAGTTGACGAAATTTTGATATCAGCATTTCTGTATGAAGGACTTGTGCTGTCTTCAATATTTCTTGGGCATTGAGGTGGTCACATCCAATGTGGGCATCAACTTATCACAACGAAAATATTTGATGGATTTACTGGATGAGACAAGTCTTCTAGGAGCCAAGCCTGTTGAAACTTGCATGGATGTAATTAAAAAACTTGGTGTGGTTTAGGATGAATTAATTGATAATCCGAGGAAATATTGTTGACTTGTGGGAAAATTAATTTATCTAGTAATTACCCAACTTGATATTATCCTATCAGCGTGGTTAGTCAGTTTATGCAGGCTTCCCGGGTTCCTCATATGGAGGTCGTGCTTCATATCCTCAGGTATTTAAAGGGAGCTCCTCCTGTTTGTGCTATTCTCTACAAGCTGAATGGTCATCTTCAAGTAGAAGGATATTTTGATGCAGATTTGGTTGGTTCTTCATATGATAAGCAGTCTTTGTCTAGTTACCGACTTTTGTAGGTAGTAATCTTGTTACATGGAAGAGTAAGAAGCAAAATGTTGTGACCCAATCCATTCAAGTGCTGAGGTGAAATACAAAACAATGGTCCATGCGATGTGTGAGCTTATTTTATTAAAAATATTAATGAGTGAACTTGGGTTTATAGTTGAGGTTCCTATGAAGCTGTACTGTGATAATCAAGTAACTTCTCATATTGCCAACAACTCGGTCTATCATGAGAGGACCAAGCATATCGAAGTTGATTTCCACTTTATCCAGAAGAAAACTGCAACTAAGGAAATTTGCATGTTGTGAGTCAAGTCCCAAGATCAACTGACAAATATATTTACGAAAGCTCCGTGTCGTTCTCAATAGATCGTCTCTTTATCGAGTTGGCATTCTTGTAAATATTGAAAACTATGTTAATAGACTTGCAAGGTGGGGACGTGTGAAACCTTATTCTCATTCTCTCTCATTTTTCGCTCATTTTTTTTCTTTTCTTTTTCTTCTTCTTCTCTTTCCTCTTTTCTCAATCTGTCCACACACAGCAACATGTAGTGTGTATGTGTGCGTGTGTGTGTGTGTTCATGCATGTCTATATATACCTATTAGAAGGGTTGGATATCGCACGCATATGATATGTTGGAAGTTTCCGTTGGATGGACTGTAACTTATGTCCAAACAGTTTGACTTGAGACCTATATACATATATAAATAAAACTGATGTATAGGAGATTCCCAAAAGTGACTTGTTCCATTAGCTTGTCTCTACCAAGGGATGGAGAGATCGATCGAGATGTTTCCAATATAACTAGAGGTGGGTGGATGAAGTGGGGATCTACCTCTAGAGTGCTATGATTGCCTCATGCTTATGAAACTCATGGGAGAAATTTATTCGGCAACTCTTGACCAGCCATGCTATAAGGACAGAGTGTTGATGGTTAGAAGGCAACTTGAGTAGACAAAAGAAAAGAGGTTGTAGAGATGTGGATGTTGAAATGGATGTGTGGGAAGACTAGGATGGATATAACTAAGAACTATGTTATCTAAAGGAGTGCATGAGGAACCTAATAAGAGATAATATGATGGAGAGGAAATTGAGATGGTTTGGTCATGTGCATTAACAGGAGACCCCTCCTTTAAGGAGGGGAACATTGATTAGGGTTGAAGGCTTGAAAGAGGATGAGACGAAGACCTAAATGGACGTCAATCGAGGTGATACAGTGGCAGAGGAAGGGTTATTCATTACGAGGTGATGCAATGGGAGATGAAGGGTTATTCATAATTGGATGTGCTTGGATAGAATTAGTAAATCCAATGCCAATAACTGAGACAAGGCTAGAATGATGATACGTGTGTGGAGAGATGGTATCTTGTGAGCTGTGCCACAAGAGACCTTACGTGCGATCAAACATGTGTGGTCTACCTTGTTACTTACTCCACTATCGTGTGTATGTGAAATCCACTATAATCATCAGGTGTGTCACCTTATATTAGGCCTAAGGCCCAAAAATCAAACAGATCCATGACTCAAGTGGGCCACGCCAAGGGAACAAAATTATGAGGGGGATGCCCACCCTTGATTTTGTGCAAGGTCCGCCGTGTTGTGCATGTGAAGTCCACTATTTCCATCAAGTGCATCATCCCATATTAGGCTTAGGGCCTAAAAAACAAGTGGATTTGTGATTTAGGTGTGTGACATGCCGACACGAAGGGAAATAGTTGGGATGGGGATTCCTACCCCTTGATTTTGTATAGGCTTTGCCTTGTTGTGCATTTGACATCCACTCCAATCATTATGTGTCATCCCATTTTAGGCCTAGGCAAAAAATCAGGCCATTTTCCAATTTAGGTGGGTCCCAGTGAAATCAAGAGTGGTCGTTTGCTCCCAATTGCTTCCCTTGGTGTGGCCCACCTAAATCATAGATTGGGCCAAGTTTCAGGCTCCAGGCATAATATGATGTGACACATTTGATGGTTAGAGTGGGTTCAACAAAACATCGTGTTGGGGCCACCTTGTTTGGCCCGATTGGTGTGCATGTAAGATCTATTGCAAGTGCAGGAGACTGTCTCTTTGTGTGCTTGTATATGTATATATGCGTGTGTGTTTGTGCACTTGCCGATACTTATTATTCGGTAATGCTTTAGAATGGTTCATGGACATGCAATCACTAAATTGAAAGTAGTCATTGGCTAGAACTTCGAAACTCCAATTACGAAAAACTTTTGGGAAGTTGTTCTTTTTGCATCTTACTTGATAATTTGCATGGTACCAACAACAACAACAATGAATTTTGGAAAGGCAGAAGAGTAAACTTGCAAAGTCTACATTTTAAACCTGTAGATCTTGTCCCCATATAAGTTTATGAAGTTTCTAAGATCTCAAACGAATAGTTGAGATCATACCTTTGCTTGTCCATGAGATGATGAAAAGATGCCTTTCCTTTTCCATTGATCATTGATTTATCTCCAATGAAGGGATAAACATCAAGTCCTCTTTTTACCACACTATAGGGTTGCAGTAGAAGAGTAGAAATTGAGAACTGTCGATACGGTGGACCACACCGTTAATGGAATAGAGTGACAGAAGGGGGTTTCTCTTATCTTTCATTTCCTTTCTCCCACCCCCTCCTTTTTTTTTTGGATGTCAAAGGGAGGAGGGGTGTGTGACTCTGATGTTTATCCCCTATGGAGATACGATCTTATATGGGAGTAGGTTAGGGTTTCCTAGTAGGACTGTAGTACCATCCATTTGCTAACAGTATGGTACTCCTAACCCCTTTGGACTTTGATATGCCCTTGCCTGCCCCATGCACCCACATTGCCCCAATCCACACACTATTATTGGCACCCACTCTTGGCCCAGTCCCATGTAAACACGAGGTGTATCACAAAAAGATTTGGTTATTAGATTTTCATCAAGCTTGGTTAAAAATTTTAATGGTGAAATCAAAAGATTTAATGGTTGAAATCGACTGTAAAACCTTTTAAAAACATTTTCAGATGACGGCTTGGTATTTATAGCTTGATGGAGTATCAAATTGTCAAGATCTAACCACAAACTAAGTCCCACGTGATTAGTGGATCTCATATTGGAGTACATCGGGTTAACCAACCTTAATTCATGTACCAAATCACACATTTGTCAATGGCTTTTGTGTCGTCAAAAGGTGGGTCAAAGCCATCTCCCTTTGTAACCTCAGGTTTTAGTCCAAGTTGGTGCCTGATAAAATCAACCATGCCAAGCATGACGGGCCTAGTGTTTGGTGGTCTGATGTGATCCGTCCAATGCAGATAAGATCCACACTCCCATGCAGTGAAAGGGCATAGGCAGCTAGATCTTAGTCGCATGATCCTTCTAATTAGATGTCAATCCTGCTTCAAATGGCACTTCGAACTCGTGCACCCACTCCTGCTTCCTACATGTTTATACTTGAAAATATTTTTAAACATACGTTTCCTCACTCCCGCACTCTTATATTGGAGCATCGCTTTAGGCTTTTATCTAGTTATAAAGTAGATGCCTAATGGTGGAGATTGAGCAATCCTACCTTGTCATCGGTTCTCTTCACACATGATAACCACAAACTAATCCCAGGTAGCCTAAACCTGATGGAGTCATTATGGAATTTTAGTACTCAATAACCGTGGTATCACAACTCTCCTGTAGCCGTCATGGCCATTGTATCAACTTCATTCTTTCCTCAAGGGCCTACTAGAGAGACTCCATAAAGAGATCTATAGTAATCCACTAACACAAATACATCCAAGTGTATCAATGATGCTATCATTGATGCATGACGATATATCTGTGACATCTCCCACGACATTTGTGACATTTCTTGCAATATCTGCAGTATTTCCTATGACCATGCCACTTGGGAGGTAGCTGTCATTATTGGATGTTTTCTTCTTCTTCTTCTTCTTCTTCTTCTTCTTTCTTCTTCTTTTCTTTTTCTTTTCTTTTCTTTTCTTTTCTTTTTTTCTTTTTTTTTTTTTTTCGTAGCAATTTACCTTTTCCCCACAATTTGAGGGAGGGAGGGAGTATTAATCTCGTTTAACTTCTTCTGAGGTCATTGAAAAATTCCACCATTTTCCTAAAGTTTCCCCAATGTTTCCCTCATACTTAGATACATTACGCTACAAGTGATATTTCCTGATGCTTCCCACGATATTTTTGTATCCCAAGGATGCATTACATTGCATGGTAAGATGCCAATACATAAAACATTGGTCTTTGTAATTATATGCTTCTGTAGGGCTGTTGTGTCACCTATTCACTCAAGTAATATTTATATTAGTTTCCCTTATTAGATGTGGGGGCCTGCTGTAATTATGCAATCTATGTGTAGTACCACCATGGGGAACTGCTGATTTGTTCCCCGCCAGACTCTTCTTATTCTCTTCTTGAGTATGATGTCCAATTCATTTTTGTGTTTGAACCTTGATATGTTTGACCAGCATGGAAATAGAACATTTAGCCATGCCCTGATTGCATGGCAACCCCATTCGAATTTGACAACCAAATAGCTTGCAATGCATATGGAATTGTTGGATGGATCAAATTTGTATTCTACCAGCCTCTAGATGTAATAACTAAGTACTAGTCATGAATATGACATGGATGTATTTCCTAACATTTGGTGCGGTTTTGCTTTTCATAGATTCCTCAATGCACTTGAAGCTATGGGAGGGACATCTTGGCTTGCACGGAATGCAGGTTCAAAGAATGTTGGTTCCTGGAATAGCCCACTTGCTGCCCTTATCATTGGCATTCGCCAGGTGGGACTTTCTGGTTGGAAGTCAGAGGAATGTAATGCTATTGAGAGTGAGCTTCTTGCATGGCAACAGAAAGGTCTATCTGAAAGAGAAGGTGCCCCTTAGGTCCTTGTGTTGGGTCCATAGTTCTTGAGCTGCTCTTTGAGTCAGTTTCAGGTCGAGTGAATGCTCGCCTAAGAATATTTTTCTCTTCCCTGCTCTATTAATACCTGATCAGGTGATGAAGATGGCAAGGCTATTTGGGGATTGAGACTCAAAGCTACTTTTGATAGATCCAGGAGATTAACTGAAGAATATACTGAAGTACTTCTTCAGATCTTTCCTCCTAAAGTCCAGGTTCGCAACGTTTTCTCCGGTTAAAAGTTTAGAATTGGAAAATTTCTGTTCTGATATGCTAACATCCATGTATACTAGCAAGCATGTCAGTGCTGAAGTGCAGCTGGTCAGTCTCTTGTACCTGTCGCTTTACTGTCATTACCAATGTTAGTTTCAGAGAAACAATTTCAGTGTGACTATAATATTAATATTCTTTTGTATAGATCACTTCAACATTTTCTTCTTGATAAAAAATGCACTTTGCACTGCTAGCTAATACGTTAAGACGTTCTTGTGAAGCATATTAGATGGATTTAATCATGAAGTCATGCAGGGTTGCATCTTTGGATTCTTTTTTTTTTTTTTTTTTTTTTTTTTTTGTTTTTCACTTTTTACAGCATTTACCTGTCGAAGAAACCAGATCACTGCCTGGGAAATGGCATGATAATTTTTGTCGAAAGTAGATGGCTAATTGAATGCATGTATTATCAGAGTTTTTATATGATTTTGCACATGAACACAGCTTCTCTTGGGCTTAGCTTCTCTTGGGGTGTGTACACCTGAAAAAACTTGGATATCTTCTGATTTACATATTTTTTGGGCGTTGCAGAAACTAGGAAAAGCTCTTGGGATTCCTGAGAACAGCGTAAGAACATATACTGAAGCAGAAATTCGTGCAGGGTATGGCTATTAATGTAATCTTATTTACCATATTCAGTAGTGGCTTATAGTTGCACCTTGAGTTTTCGGGTGCTTCCATTTTATAAAATCAGTGATATCGATCTGACACTATCACTTGCAATCACTGCAGTGTTATTTTTCAGGTCTCAAAGCTTTGCAGTCTTCTTTTAAAAGCTGTACGAAGTGTGCTGGGTTCCGAAGGATGGGATGTTCTTGTCCCAGGAACAGCTGTTGGAACCCTTGTACAGGTATTGTAAATTATTGGTCAAGTAGAATCACCTGTGCTTATTTTCATGAATCCCTAAATTTTCAAAGTTCTGAAAATTGATTTGAATTGAATCATAGAATTGTAGAGGGATGCCAAATTGAATCTTATAGTGATTTTTTTCTCAAAAAGTTAATGAGATTAACAAAACAACTGGGACAGTTTGCTGGGAAATTAGTGGCACCTTCTTCTGATTGACCCAAACAAGTGTGTTGGGTTATCAACTATGATTCTTTATCACACCCTATAGTTAACACATTTTTCCTTCTGCACAAGTTCGTTTTAAGCTTTTGGTATGAAAATGGCGTGTATCAAAGTTTATGAGTGCAATAACTGGGGCTGTTATTTTGATTCTTTTATGGCATGAAGGCTACAAGAAGCCCAATGTCTGCTCCCCTTTCAAAAAATTCCGTCATGAAATTCATCACAGCCCCTTTTAGAAGATTCCAAAAAACCTTTAAAAATGCCATCAGATAACCCATCTGGCCCAGGGGCTTTTCCTTACTCATTGAGAACATCGCTGCCTTGACTTCTTCTTCAGAGATGGAGGATTCGAGGGACGCAGTGTCTTCAGATGAGAAGCTGTTGAAGGGAAGATTATCTAACTTAGGTCTTCTCCAATCTTCAACCAATAGAAAGCTCCTTTAGAAGCAAACCACTTACAAACCTTGTCCCACTGACTACTACTAAGCTAATTTTGTTGCATCTGGGCCCCGCACTTGCAATGCTGTGGAAGAACCTTGTGTTTTTGTCTCATTCCTTGAGCCAAGTAACTCTTGATCTTTGTTTCCATTTTCTCTTCTTCTAACCGGGCCAAGTAGTCTTGCAACAACTTCTTCGGAGTAGCTATCTCCTCACTTAGATTTGATTCTTCTGCTTTCAAGTCAAGAGCCTGAATACTACTCAAAATGAATTTATTGTCAATTTTCCTCTTCCCCAAGACTTCCCTTTTCCATATTTTACTTTTTTTTTTTTCTTTCAATAGTTTCAATTTTCTGCTCAACTGCAACCTTTTGTAGACCTCCACACTGAAGGAGTTCCACCATTCTTCCACCAAACTTGAAAATTCCTCTACCTCTAGCCACAACACTTTGAACCTAAAAGGTTTCAGTCCCCAATCCTCTGTCTATTTCAGATAAATTTGGGCAATGATCTGAAATAAGTTTCAGCTGCCCATGCAGGTGGACTAGCGGGTACCGATCTACCCAATCTACTGACAATAAAAATATGTCAGTTCTGGACATCACTGCTGAGTCCCAACCATTTGACCAAGTGTACTTCCCACCTTCTGTGGGGAGATCAATCAACTCATCGGCATCCATGTAATCAGAAAACCCTCACATACTGCAGTTGATTTTACTGTTTGATGATTCTCAAATGAGAATCTGGTGACATTTTCACTCACCAGAGAATCCGCTCTAGCACGGGCTTTGGTTAGTTCAGTCCAGAACTCTTCCTTCTGCATTGTTGCATTTGGCCTGTATACAGCTGTAAATAGCCACTTCTCACCCCTGGAATTCCATTCAGCAGCACTGTTATAGAAAACTTCCGTCCCTGCCAATTTTCTTTCTGCCAAAAACTACTATCCTGAGCCACCAATATGGCCCCAGTAGTCCCAACAACATCAATAGGAAACCAATCTTTAGACACCACATCCCATAATGAGCTTCCACAGACTGGAACGGTGCATAGTAATCTTCAGTTGTATCCCAAACATGACCTGCAGTTGTCTTCCGATGTGATTCAGAGATTCTCTGGTCCATCTCTTGGCCCTAACAATTTCGACTTGAGCAGCCAGCCTCGCTTCAGTTGGTGTCTCATCATTCCATGCCTTTTTCCTTGCAAAGCTTCAATACTTTCCCCAACAACATCATCAGCTCCAGCCACCTGCAGTGAAGTAACTTCCAAAACTTCCTCCCGTCTTCCATTTCCTTCATCCCTGTGAGTTTCCTGCTCTGCCAGCACATTCTCCAATTCAATTGGCTCAGCTACAGGAACCAATGCCTTTGCCACCTTGATGAAGAGGTCGTTGCCCCTGCAATCATCTTCCTCTCCTGTCCACCTCAAAAGAAGACCTCAGTGATGAAGCAGGATCACTGTCGAAGACGTCTGTCAAAAGCACGAATTCCCTTGGTTTGAGAGTTTGTTGAATAGAAAATAATCCATCTCACTGCCCTTGTAAGCCCGCTCCCATGTGTGATTAAAGTGGAAGGCACACATGTGGGAGCATGCGCTGTCCCTTCGACATGTGCTTCTCTGCCCAGCTGCTGGCCCCTCCAATGCCTCCTTTCAACACATGCCCCTTTCTTTAAAGCTGAGCTGCCAAATGCCACTGCCTCTTGGATCTGACCGAACAGGCTTGGAGCCAATCTGACATGAGGCAACCAAACCTCAGGTTCGACCACCTGAACCTCTGTCTCGAGCTCCTCCCCTACTTCAAGAGAGCTTTGAGCATTGCCATGTGCCCCATCCCTACTGTCCCCGTCCGTTTTCAGACGAGAAATAAAAAATCTTCTCTTTAAGTGCCACGTGTCATTTTTTGTTGCACTTGACAAACAAGCCGCCACCTGCTACAGCTTTCTCATAAACTGCCTGGTGTCTGACAACCCCTCTGATCCTGCCACGTCTCTCCTCTTTCTTTCAATGATCCGCTGGAGTACGAAGTTTGTACTCCACTCCTCTCAACTGCACTGCCTCTGACTGGCTGTCCGCCATTACTGGCCTGTTTCTCTGTCTTCTCCAGCCACTCTCACTCCACTCCTACTTCCACCAGGAGATCCCCAACTCTGACAAAAACTTTCTCTGGCACCTTAATAGATACTATGATCTTCATATGTAACAGGAATATCTTTCCATCTCTCATCAATACATGAGAGACAAGTAACTTTGAAAGCTTTACAATCACACACGCCTGTAGAATTGTGGTTGCTCTAAGCAGTAGAGACAGCATGAACATTGGTAGACAGACTGCATTTTGGATTGGAGCCCCATAGCTCAGTGGTAGACAGACCACGCTTTGAACATTGTGGTCTCGAGTTTGACCTTAGCTTACCTATCTGAAGAGGGAAAGGGGGAAAAAAAAGCAGTTTGCAAACATGAAAGAGATTTCAACAATCGGCTGCTTCGAGCCAAAGAATGTGTATATTTAGGGTTTAAGAGTACCCGAAGTTGAAATATCTCCCAAATTTAGAACAAATTGAATGAAAGGTTAAATAGCTTCATTCAGCACAATCTTCGTACAATTAAGATAGACAAGTGATAAAAAGAACCAAACAGAGCAATAATGTTTCCCAAAACACAGACCATTGTGATATACTTTTTCTTCTCTAAAGGATAGTATAAATTAGGATTATTTGCCTCAAGGATTCAAGTTGAATTTGCATCAGTCTGTAGTGCTGATTGAAATGTAGGTTTTCAACTGAAATTCATTTTTTCATTTGAGGAATTATACATTTCTCAAATGTGCATTTGCTAAGTTCAGACATGTGAGATCGGTTATCCAATCAGTCATGGCTAGGATCATTTTATGGGGGGAGATGTTGGGACATGACCCTTACTGTATGGGGCCCACCAGATCAATGACTTATTTTCCTGAAAGGCTCCATCTGTAGCATTGCTGGGCCGTTTCTTTCAATCGAGCATCGTATAATGGCTGTTTTCATTCTGATGAATTGCCTTGCGCACTAATGTTGTTTTCATGGGAACATGGCTAGTGCATGGAAGGTCTCTTTCTACCTGTCTCATGCCTGTGGCCTTCACATGATTTTTCTGCTCCAAAAGATGTTCTATCTTACATGGCATACCATGGTTGTACTGTATACATCAGGTAGAGAATATAGTTCCTGGTTCTTTACCACCATCTCTCAATGGACCTGTTATTTTGGTGGTCAACAAAGCTGATGGCGATGAAGAGGTTCGAGTCCTCTCATTTCTCCTATTACCCTTCTAGATATCTGTGCTTGCAATTTTTAGCTTTAATGGGGAGTATGTAGAACTTTGAGCGAACAGTTAATGCATTTCCACAGGTAAAGGCTGCTGGGAGTAACATTGTAGGGGTGGTGCTCTTACAGGAGCTGCCTCATCTATCACATCTTGGTGTTAGGGCCCGACAAGTATGCTTTGTAGTTTATGCCTACCAATTGGAAGGATGGCTTCATTTTCTTTTCTTTCCTTTTTTTTTCCCTCACACATGCAACTAAATCACCATATTTTGCAACAACATGCAGGAAGAGGTTGTCTTTGTGACTTGTGAAGATGATGATAAAATTTCTTACATCCGTAAACTTGATGGGAAGTTTGTGAGGTTATTCTCTTCAAACTCTTTTTGTCATCTACTGTCCTTTGATTTTTTTAAATAAGTTTTACTTCTATATTATTTAACTGGTAATATACAAACCAAGTTCCTGGTCTTCCTTGATTACAGATCTACGACCAGTTGTACCATACAACTCATTTCTTATGCCTTCAGGATTTTGGTTTTCAATTTTACCCTTGAAAGATATCACAATGCTTATGTAAAAGGGTTAACCTACAACCAGTTGTAGGTGATCAGTTCCTGTCTCCACTATGGAGCTACCAAAATTTACTTCTTTTTTTTTTTTTTTTTAATTAAGTTTCCAGAAGATGCTTCGAATTCTTGTACATCCAACTCCCACTTCTGGTCTGTATGTTTTCTTGCCACTGCCTCAATTGGAAACTTGGAACTTAAGATCAATAACTGGGCATGCTGGAATTTTGAGCAAGCATCTTCATTGTTAAGAAAGTTCCATTCATTATTTTATTAACTATTAGATGTTGTTGATCAAGGAGAGAATTACCATAATGATTACAAATTTTTACCAATTACTTCTTAGTTATATTTATGACCATTTACATGTACACAAACACTTTTGGTCTTTCTCGAATAATCATACATGTTTCTTCCATTATTACATTTTATTTTCCTTCTCATGATGTATTCCCCATGATTTCAAAATCCTGTGTTTAGAATAGTTGGGATTGAGATTTTAAGTCAAGATGTGGAGCCAAAAAAAACTGAATCATGATCTAGATCACTGGCAATTGGTAAACTTGGGCTGCAAGTCACAGAATGGAAAATGCGCGGATAAGATGCAGTATGATTTTCAGTCCAGTTGCAGTGGGTTCCTGCTTAAATGCCAAAACATCTCGAGTTACCATTTCACATGTGCTTGTGTGAAATGTGCATTTTTGTTACTGTGCATGTGCAATGTGTAGAGGGAGGAGTGATCTCATCTTTGTGGTTCCTCTTACTGGGATCCAATCCTTGCATGATTGAACTTCATGGATCATTTACTGGAAGTCCAGTATAGCAGATCTCAAAGACAGTATTATGAATTGTGTCATTTTCAAAAGTTCGGCAGAAGTGTGTTCTCTTGAATAGGAATGTTTTATGCTAGCACTCCATGTATGCAGAGGAAGCCTTCACATCCCTTAGATGCTAAGGCCCTATTCTTGATGCATAAATGAGTCTTCATATCCCTTCTCACCACCTTGATGATCCAAGTCATTTAAGGTTCTCCCCTCATTGCCCTTTGCAGCCCTTCAACAATTATAGGAAGTTTCTCTCCTTATTGAGGTTTATCTCCTATTTTTTGTAGCACAGTGCTAACCCATCTCAACTGGCTTCCATTATTTCATCTCCTACTGGGGCTATTCTTAGTTTACTTAAAACGATGTCATTCTTGATCCTTCCCAGTCTTCCTGAACATCCATCTCAACGTCCACCTCACTGTATGCTGACCCTGAGCTTACGTTGCCTCCCAATTGCCCAACAGTTTGTTCCAGGCGCATTGTGGACTTATAAATTCCCTTGAGTTTATTTAAAAAAGAAAAATAAAAAAAAAATTCAGTTTCATTGGCATGTGGTGACATCACAACACCCAAAAGCATATCTCCTTGTCATCCACTTAATATATATGAGATGTCTACTCAAGATCTGTCATTTCAGCTCCACATACCCTTATTTTTATTATTTCCTGATTTAGCATCACAATTCAAGTTCATTCATTTATCTCCAAAGAAAATAATTTTTTCTTTCATGTTGATTCAATGGTTGAATTTCTGACATCATGTGTGTGTGGGGGGTACTCCATAGATTGGATGCATCATCCACAGGGGTTGAGCTATCTGCTTCATTGTCTGGTAATAAAAAAGATGATTTGCCTGTGAAGAATGTATCAAGCAATGGAACTCCATTCGAAATAGAAGACCAGCGAAAGGAAGCTTCTTCCTGGTCTGCGGTCAAAGCATCCAAGTCATATCAGGTACCATCTGTAGTGTTCCAACCAGACCATGTTGAACTATATTCCTTATTTTTATATCTACTATTTAATATTTTTGCATAATTTGCTTATTTGTTCTCTTGCCCCTATTCTTCCGGATACTGCTCTTGAGCTACAAATTAAATTGTGATTCTGATAGTCCCCACACTGCTTCTTATCTAGGGTCCTGCTACAGATGGAGTTCTGGATCTTGCAGATGCGACTACTGACACATCCGGTGCAAAGGCAGCTTCTTGCGGTCACCTTGCTTCTTTAGCAATGCTATCTGAGAAAGGTATATTTACTTCTTGGTGGTACATCCTGAGAAATGTTTGCTCATCTGCTAATTTCTCTAAGAATTGTCCGCTGTTTCCTTGTGAGTATTATCTCAGTTTCATTTTGTGTTTTCCAAAGTAACACCTAAGGCCTGTTTGGATGGCGGGAAAGGAAAAGAAAAGAAAACTGTGATGATTTCCTATGAGCATGGATTCCTGTGAATCGCATTTTGGGGTCTTGTTTGGATGACAAGTGGAAATCCAAATAAATCTCTCACAAAAGTTGCCTCGTATTTCATGTGTGAGAATTTAACTATGATGTTTGGGTTATGATTGCTTTCTCCCATCCAATGTTTCCTTTGCTATCCAAAACATTATTAAACGCCCCATCATGGGAAAGTCATCCATTTTCCTTTCTTTTCTTTTCTTTTCCCACCATCCAAACAAGCCCTTCATCAATCAATTATATGCCTCAAAATCTCAACAATATGCAGTGTAAAATAATAAAACCTTAAAAAAGTCATTATAATGTGTAAGAAGATAGTTTTTTCGCATGATATGTACTGCAATATTTTATTGTCTACAGAATGCAAATTTCTCTATTTTGTAACTCATGGAATTAGCCTCTGTTTCAAAATTTCAATTCTTTGAATCTCAAGAAACTTTGGTTGCACTTTTGATTTTCTCGAATGACTGGAATACTCTTGCGAGTATAAATAAATGAATGAAACCAGAGAAAAATAACTGTATATTCTCTATGTATAAGAAGCTATCATTCCCATTTTGGGCAGAACAAATCTACTAATTCATTTATACCCGTTGCTAAAAGGGATCTCTTGAACTAAGAAATAGAACTAGAATCTAAAAGAGGGCATCCTGAGAAATTGCAACAATTGGTTCACTGGTGTTCTTGTTATAGATTTTTTTTTTTTTATTATTTTTTTTTGGGTTAGGTTGTTAGTACACACCCATGTCAGTACACGCACTCCCATGTTAGCCACCTCCACTAGGGATCGATACCATGTTCTTGTCATAGTTGATGCTATTACACGTACAATCACACAACTCGATGGAAATATTTGATTGTAAAGGAGATCTTCAATAATTTTGCACATGAGGGGGTTACAGTATCATTAGCTTCTGATTATGTTGTTCTAACATCTAATTTGTAGTGTCTTTCTTTCCTGTAATTGCAGTTTACAGTGACCAAGGCATCCCAGCTTCATTTCGCGTTCCTGCAGGGGCAGTGATACCGTTTGGATCAATGGAATTAGCATTACAGAAAAGTGGATCCTTGGAAAACTTCTATTCCCTCATAGAACAGATAGAGACTGCCAAAATTGAAGGTGGCGAACTTGACAGAGCATGCAGCCAACTCCAGGCTCTGGTCTCAGCTCAGCATCCATCTGAGAAAATCATTGAAAGCATAGTGAAAATCTTTCCCACCAATGGCCGCCTAATTGTTCGCTCAAGTGCCAACGTTGAGGACTTGGCTGGCATGTCAGCTGCTGGACTGTACGATTCGATCCCGAATGTGAGCCCTTCGAATCCTGTGGTATTTGGAGATGCAGTGGGCCGGGTATGGGCTTCATTGTACACCAGGAGGGCAGTTCTAAGCCGCCGAGCTGCTGGTGTGCCACAGAAAGATGCGACGATGGCTGTTCTGGTCCAGGAAATGCTGTCACCAGAACTATCCTTTGTGCTCCACACGCTCAGCCCAACGAGCCGTGACCACACGTTGGTCGAGGCTGAAGTTGCACCTGGTCTTGGTGAAACGCTTGCTTCGGGCACAAGGGGCACACCCTGGCGACTCTCTTCTGGAAAGTTTGATGGTAAAGTGAGCACCCTAGCATTTGCAAACTTCAGTGAAGAGCTGTTGGTGCTCAGTTCTGGGCCTGCAGATGGGGAAGTCATCCGATTAACTGTGGATTACAGCAAAAAGCCATTGACAGTGGACCCCATCTTCCGTCGGCAGGTAGGCCAGCGCCTCTGCGCCATCGGTTTCTATCTTGAGCAAAACTTTGGGGGCCCACAGGATGTTGAAGGGTGCATCGTTGGCAAAGACGTATTCATAGTGCAAACACGACCCCAGCCATAATAAAAGCTTCATGTTTGGTGTTTATCTTTCACCCACCTTGTACACGTGTAATCTTGTCCGATCAAAAATGTAACGCGCAGGAATGCATGATAATGTGTTCTCTCAACCTTCAACAGACTGGGAAAAAAATGTGATATTTCATAATGAAAATCCATGAATAAGAGATCGGGGCAATGCAATGAAAACACACCATTTGTATCTGCATCACAAACCTGTGTTTCTGATAAGCAGTGCCTGTGCTAAGGATGCCCTATCGGAGGTAGAGCAAATTCCTCCTTCCCTTCTCAGTCTTCGACTAAACCTCTGCTAAGCAGCACGTAAGCACCACTTTCTTCGTTAACTCCAACTACTTCATAGTGGCTGGCTCTGTTCCTTGCCTCAATTCGTAGGGAACCTCCTATTTCATTATATTCTATGCATATCCCAATTTGAGATTGCTGGCGATCAATTGCGGTAATGGAAGTGGATCTTTAAAGGTCGAGTGAGGTGCACGAGTGCACCTGTTGCTAGGAAACGGATTGGCTACTCCCCTTGCTACCGGCCAATGGCTGGTGGTTGGTGCTCGGTGGGACCCACCATGATGTATGTGTTTCATCCATGCTGTCCACCTATTTTTCTAGATCATTTTATGGAATGAGATGAAAAATGAGGTATATCCCAATGTCAAGTGGACCACATTACAGAAAACAATGGTGAATGAACGTAGACCATTAAAAAGTTTTTCGACCATTAAAAAATTTTTGGGGGTCATGCGAGTTTTGGATCAAGTTGATCTTTGTTTTTTCCCCTTCATCTAGGTCTGTATGACCTAATCAACAGATTGGATGTCCAATAAACAGTACAGTGGGCCTTAGGAGGATTTTAATGGTGGATATCCAATCACTATTGTGTTCCTGTGGTGTGGTCCACCTGAGATTTATATCCCTCTCATTTTTTGGGATCAAGCCCTAAAATGATCTGTAAAAATGGATGAAGGGTATGGATGAAACGCATACACCATGGTGGGGCCCACAGTGCACCGAGCACCAGCCACCGGGTTAGTAGCAGGGGGAGTAGCCAATCCGTTTCCCTGTTGCTACCTGTAATCAACCCTTGAAACTATTGATTAGTGGAGATGGCAACAGGTTTGGGCCATCCAATAAGTGGGGTACCTCTTTGGAGGTGTAAGTCTAAGATGGTGACTAATAAGTTTGAAGGCATGCAATTCATTGCCTGTTTAGGGGTGTGAATGAAATGGTTATAAAAACTTGATTAGTGTAATCTTTGAGCTACAGACCACCTCAAGAAACACTTGCCCGTCCATTAGTTGGTCACAGTTGGTTAGCCTTGCATCATCAATCAGCAAATTCTCGTCTTATTTGGATCACATGATATTAAATTAATTTCTTGTGGGGATGGGCCCACCACAATCGCTTGCTGGGCCCTCAAGCGTTGCCCATGCCTTGCACTACTGCAAGGGCCTGGTGCACTAAAAAAAGAAAAGGAAGAAGAATAAAAATATTTAGTTAGGCATGTTTTCTTACCCCATCAAAACAGAATTTTGTTATTGAATAAAAGTCCTTAATTAAAAGGTAGAAAACCAATAAACTAGTAAGATGAAAATGTTATGCATGATACAATGCAGCATATATGCATGTCTTATTACCACGTGTGTGCACTGTGTAACAACAATAACGAATATCTATCAGATGTTTGATGAGATGATTGAAGTATCTCGCTAGCACCGAATGTCAAGGAACTTTAAATAGTTGGACTTCAGGATTTCATAGCTATTGAGGCATCAAAGCTTGTCATGCAGCTAAAAGGCATTAGTATAATACCATCAAGCATGCAATCTATCCAGCGAGGTGTAGGCTTCATATATCCAATATAGCCATAAGCGTAGATAGCCGTTATCAGTCTTCTAACAGCGCGGACATTACCAGCTTGGTTAGGGAGGCTAGAAGGATGATGACTATGAAGATTAGTTCATGCAAAGCTCACCTGAGAGAGCATTGCACCAAATTCCTCAATATCCAAATATATGTTTCAAATTAAGGCCATGTGGAAGTTTATATAAGCCTTCAAGGGTTAATTTCCCACTCAAAAGGTTGTTCTTTCTCATTTTTAGTGGTTAGATTGTTATAAGATTATGCGCGCTTCCTGATTAGTTGAGGGAGATAACTAATGCACACCTATAAGTGAGTTGGCAGATGGAGAAACAATGGCAATATAAGTAGTGCTTGACTCTGTGGTGCTATGTGTAGCAATGCTGGCATTAAAGCTTAAGCTTGGCTAAAAGAAGATAGGGCGTTTGTTGGAGAGTCAGTACTTCAATAGTTTGAGACTACTTAAGCTTGAAACGAGGTGGTGCCACTAATGTAAAGTGAATGATGCTTATGGTGCTTTGGCCTGAGATGATGCGGTGCTACCTGTAGAAGTGACTATCAAGGTCACATATATGGTTGTTTAGCTTTATGTTTTATAACAAAAGGCCATATATGCTTGTTCAGCTTCACTTGAAAGGGATAGCACTGTGGCACTATAGTCCAAATTGATTTAGTGCTATCATCATATGTGGCTACTGTCGATGGGCCTTTTGTCTATGTTGGCCTTTTGCCCATGCCCTAGTTGGGATTTGTTTGTGTGCTTTGGCCCTGCTATGTTTTCATTGTCTAGATAAATAAGGAGGGCTTGAAAAACCACATGAACCCTAATTTTCTATTTTAATATAATATTAGAGCAGAGGATTCTATAGCTCTCCCTCTATCTCCATAGTGTTTACCGCTGCACTCACTTTTCTCATTGACACTCCCAGCAGATGTTACTGCTGCAACACTTGTCCATCGCTGCTCCACGCGGCTATTGCTGCACGAGTAGCAATAGCAAATTGCTGCAAATCGCAGCTCCTATTGCATCATCACCCATCTCCGCTTTACTTGGCACTAAACTGATACTTGGCAGTTGCCGCCATAGCTACAACAGCATTAAACTGCCACAACCATGACACTCCTCGGCCATGGTGGCAAGGAGACTGCCCACTGCCTCTGCCACAGTAGTGGTTGTGACGCTGGAGAGATCGTGATAAGGTGATGAGAAAGGTAAAGAGGAAGAACACTGTCTCCTTTACGTGATATGAATCTTGAATTCACAAGGTGTAATGGCTCTCGAATCCACTAGAGAAGCAGAAAATCAAAAATACTTCAATGAAGTCTGTCTCTCAAATGAGATTCCAAGGCTTTAAATAGCAAAACGTAATTCTAATTAAGAGTCCCCATGCAAATACGTTAAAACTTTTCTAAAATTCTAAAACTTACTAAAAATAAAAAGTCATAATCTAATTGCGCAAGATAATTTTTGGCATGATAAGAAGTAAATACTAAGAAGACATCACACATTAAAACTTTAAGATGGAAAATATACTCTTAATCTAAAACTTACTAAAAATAATAAGTTTTTCGAAAAACAAAAAATTTGAATAGGAATAATTCATTTTCTCGTGAAACAAAGCAACGTGACCCACTTATAATGGTTGGTTAGCCCCAAATGGCCTGTTTCAGTCAAAATTCATAAGTTGTGCATCCCGTAGCTCATTTTGAATCAAAAGTTATGGTTCATTTATATTTTGCACTTTGAATGGCAATTTTTCTCAATCCAAAAAGAATTTCTTCAATCTAGACGTTCTTAGGGCCTAATTACTTCATGTCTCACGTAGGACTGGGCTGAGATCTAATGGATTAAGTCCACTTCCGTTTGGGCTTTTTTCAGTCCATTTGGGCTAGGAATAAGTGTGTGGCCTGCTCTACATCAATCCCTTCCATTAAAAAAAAAAAAAAAAAACTCATCCCCGAGTTATCTATCATACTCAACTTATGATACTCATATAGATCTACCATATTAAACGTTCTCGGGGTCTTTAGGTCCTCAGGAAGATCAACGACATAGGCATTATCACTGATTATCCCAAGTATCAGGACTGGACCTATTTCTTATTTCTTAGCTTATTATACGTACTCGTCAGAGATCACTCTTTGCGGATGTGAACCAACACATTATCCCCTACTTCAAAAACCTTCCAGCGCTGATGTTTGTCCACCTTTTCTTTGTACTTGGCGTTGGATGCCTGCAAATTTTTTTTATTTTTTACTTTTAATATTGGCATGCATAGAAGCAATTCAGTCTGCTATATTTGTTGTAGCAATACTCATTCCCAGTAACTTAGGCAACAGGACCAAGTCGAGTGAGTGCTTGGGAACTCGACTGTACACAATCTCGAATGAGGACTTGCCGGTGGACTGATTCTACATGTTGTTAAAGGTGAACTCCACCTAAGCCAGAGTAAGATCCTACTATTTAGGGTTATCACCAGAGATACAACGTATGAGTTTCCCGAGCGTACAATTTACCACTTCTGTTTGTTCATCTGTCTGGGGGTGGTAATCACTGCTAAACTATAATGTGGTGTCAAATCATCACCATAAAGTCCTCCAGAACTTACTAAGGAACTTGATATTGCGATCAGAGGTAATCATCTTGGGGACACCATATAATCGAATGATCTCTTTAAAGAATAGATTAGCTACATAGGTCGCATCGATAGTCTTTTTACATGATATGAAGTCGGCCATCTTGGAGAACCTGTCAACCACCACAAATACTAAATTCATATCTCACTGGGTCCGTGGAATACCTAGTATGAAGTTTATGGACAAGTCCTCCCAAGGGCCATCAGGTACAAATAAAGGGGTGGACAGGCCTATGTTCTGTGACTGCCCATTAGATATTTGGCATGTATGACACATCTACACTGCTTTCCTAACATTCCTTTTTAACTGTGGCCAGAACCAGTGTTCCTTCAAAAGGGCTATCTTCTTGTCCCATCCAAGGTGACCACAGAGGCCATCGCCATGTAAATCCTAAATGATGCACTCTCGTAGTGAACTCCTTGGAATGCATAACTGATTTCCTTTAAAGAGAAAATCGTTCTGGATATGCAGGTCACTCAACTGACCTGCCTAACATCTAGCACATGCATCCTTCAAGTCATTGTCATATGTATATAACTTTTAAAGGCACCCGAACCCCATGACTTCATTACTTATGGTAACCAGTAAGGCCGCTCGTCTACTAAGTGTATCAACAACTTTTTTCTGTTACCTTCGTTTATGCTTCAACACGAACGTGAATTCCTAGAAGAAAGAAATCCATCTCATGCACACGATTGATATTACCTTGACTGTTAATATATTTGAAGGCCGATGGTATATGTTATAAGTAAAATCGGACTGACCTAAAACTTGGAATAAAACGGGGAGATCAGGGAAAACACCCCAATGTGAAGAGTCAGGATATCAACTTGACCTCATGTACCACCTTGAGGGACGACCATGACCTCAAACTCAGAGGTTGGCCTCGTCCATCTACCTCAACCCCCAATGCCAACCACTACCTCAAAATAGGAAGTATCCTAGAAGATCACCACTGAATATGGGCGAGATCGCCCTGCGAGATCTTGGCCGAAGATCACACTGATCAAGGTGTGATATATCTGGGGTAGATTCATTATATGATATGGGTCTCCCTAAACAAATTCACTACGGCACATAAGTGGTCCAGAAGGCCTATAAATAGACACCCGACTCAAGAGAAAGGTATGCACAACTACCCTAACCCAACTACACCCATAGTGTGCCTACCTTGACTTATGCATTGGAGGGTCCTTGACCATAACCGACGCCCACAGTGTCTCACTATTTTGCTGGTGTGCTACGAACTAGCAGGAGGGAAAGTAGGATTGACCAGATTCTGGCATCAACAGTCTGTATAGAAGATAACCTTCATCTGGATCAGATATTGTCTCCAATGCCATAAAACTTGGATAACTGTATATAACTCAAGCTCTTATTTCGACCACTTCTTATAAGCTTCACTTAGCTTCTCACCATAAATAGCTACCGGCTTTCCCTCTTGTAACAACACGCCTCTAATACCCACATAAGAAACATTGCAGTCGTCCTTGAATAGCTTGTCCAAGCTAGGGAGCACAAGGACCAAGGCGATAGACAATCGTTCTTTAATCTTTGCAAAGCTTCTGTCTGCCTCTTTAGTCCAATGAAATTGACCTTTTTTTAATATAATCAGTAATAAGGACCATAATGGTACTAAAGTTTCTCACGAACCAATGATAGAAAGTCACCAACCTGTGAAAACTTCGAACTTCATGAATACTTTTTGAGATCAACCACTCTTTGATGGCTTTCACCTTTTCTTTGGCCACACGAATCCCGTGGATGTCACCACGAAACCCAACAATATGAGGTTATTTGTCAGAAAATTACAATTTTTCATATTAATGTATAATTTATTTTCTGTAAGCACTTGAAGCACCTGCCTGAAATACTCCATATGACCTGCCTCACTATGGCTGTAAATCATAATATCATTGAAATAAATTACTAAAAATTTCCCAATAAACGGTTTCAGAACATGGTTCATTAACATTATAAATGTGTTAGGCACATTTGAGAGTCCAAATGGCATAACCAACCACTCGTGTAGGCCCTCTTTAGTCTTAAAGATTGGTTTCCACTCGTCACCTGGCCTAATACAGATCTAATGGTAACCGCTCCTTATATCCAGTTTGAAAAATATCTTTACACCTTCAGCATGTCTACTATGTTGGCAAGTCGTGGTATAGGAAATCGATATTTCATAATTATTTTGTTTATGGTTTGATTGTCAATATACATGCACCAGCTCTGATCCTTCTTGGGTGCCAAATAAGCTAGAACAACACATGAGCTTATGCTGTCTCTCACCAGTCCTTTATAAATCAGTTTCTCCACTTTTCCTTGTAATATTTTGTATTCTTTTGGACTCATCCGATAATGAGGTTAATTGGGCAAACTTGCCCCCATGACAAGGTCAATATGATGTTGAATATCCCACATGGGGGACAACCCATCAGGGAGTTTATCGGGCATGATTTTCTTGAATTTTTGTAACACTGGTCTTAACTTCTCAGGAATATTCAAGGGCTCTACTTCTTTCCATTTTACGACCAGTGCATATACTTCTCATGTACCCTCGGATTCTTTTATGAAATCTTGTATGGTTAGGAGGGACCGCCCCTCCACTTTAGAAGTCTCGGGTTAGTTATCCGGTCCCATGAGAGCGAGTATAATTTTTCTACCATCCTTGATAAAAACATATATATTATCTCAACCTCTATGTGTGGCACCTACGTTATATGGCCATGGTCGACCAAGTAATATGTGACAGGCCTCCATATCAACTACGTCACACATTATTTTGTCCTTATAGTACTTTTCAATGGAGGAGGAAATACAACATCGTTCGGTTACCTTTGTTTTATTGATCTTCTTGATTCATCCAATTGTATACGAAGATATGTGCTTTTTATGTCTTAAGCTGCAAATTCTCCACTATAATCTTTGATACGATATTTTCATTGCTCCTTCTATCTATGATCACATCATACTTTTTTATTTACAGTACGCCTCGTTCAAAAGATGTTGTGTTGTTATAGATCTACTTCCTTTTTTGGTGTATACGACAGCTTTCTCACGATCAGAGACACGCCGCAATCTGTATGCGTCCATTTATCTCATTCTTCATCATTCTCGGCGTGCTTAGCATTACTGATTTCTCAATCATCCTCTGCATCTTTTGCTCTCACATCATTAATAGCTAGGTTAATCGTCTGTCTCTGAGGGCACGTATTAGATTGGTGACAAAGTTAGTTACATCAATAACACTTCTCTGGTAGAGGCAGATCGCAGGGGTTAAGGATTTTACTTAGATTGGCGGCAGCAGTTGTTGCTTTATGAGGACTACACTGACCACTCTCCAAATCTCGGTTCGCAGTTAGAGGAGGTCGAGGACTCCCCCAATAGGTTCCTTTCCTCGGAATTGTGATGCATCATGCGACAATCTAGAAGCAATTACTCTATTTTAAATAAAGTTTCATGTATTAGAACGCTCCACTTGTATATTTGTTCAGGTGGCCAATTTGAGTGCTTCATTAATCATCCACACAGATTACATCTGGATCCGATCCTAGACCTCCATACGTAAAATGCCAATAAATATGGCAGCTTACTTAATCTCGGCCAGATCATTTCTCATGAGTAGGTAATAGAATTCCTCTGTACAATCCCTCACGGATCGGCTCTCCTATCGACAATTTTGGTATTACTAGAACAATACCTTATCATAGTCGCTCGACAAGAATCATATTCATATCAATTGTTTCATCCGCTACTATGTGCGAATGAGTGCTTTCATCTGCCTAGTTCAAGTAATTTGGAGTTGCTCCCACCAAGCCGATGTTATGGCCTTCAACTTGTATGTCATAAGCTTGACCTTTTTCTCCTTAGGAATCACCATATAGTCGAGGAATCACTCAACTTAAAAAAGATAATTAACAAAGTCTTCAATGTGAAGTTACCCATTAAAACTAGGGAGATTAACCTTCATTCATAAATCTCTATGTCGATCTAGCCTGACGCCCTTTTATTCTTCTTACTATAGAATCATATCATCAATCTCCTCATCGCGAGATCCATTATCTTTGGGTGGTGATTTGTAATTTTCCACTAGTATTGCATCATGAACATGATGATTATGTGCCCCAACAACTTAAAGTCACTCATCATCATGAACACGGGTCTGCCTAAGACTTTCATCAAACGGTCGGCTGCCACTTGCAGCTTTGTATGACATGTATATCTCCCGTCAGAAAGTCTCAAACACTGCTGTTGTCATAATATTATTCTTAAAGCACCATCCATCGGATTGTACTAGCATCTTCATTAGATGTCATCTTCTCATAAAAAAGTATCATGCCCCACACTTCGAATATAGAGTGTGCAGTCTCAGACCCGAGTTACGGTCCATAACTTGTACATTAAGTGTACATAAATCCACCTATCAAACAATTACTTAGAGGTATAATTAAATATATTCTAGGTTGTCATCACATTAACATCCATCCACTCACTTGGTTTCTCATATTTCATTGATATTCAATCCATAGAATTTACAATCATATAATAAAACGTCAAATCATATAATAAAATGTTAAAATCTATGTTCACCCATTTAGGGCTTTATTTAACTAAAATAATTAATCGTGACTCGACAAAGTCATACTATAAACAATTCATAAATTTAGTCCAAATAACAATAAATAAAGAGAATGGAAACTAAATATCCTAATGAATCCGTGGCATAAATAAATCATATGTTAATGTAATGAGCTCATCCTCTGCCAAATACGGTCATTGATTTTGAGCATCATCGACCAACCCAAACCTCATTTGTCGGCACTTGACTCAAAATTCTTGTTTCATTTGTCTTTGTACGGTTGTCAATGCACAAGTTTAGCTAGCCAGGCTAATGAGTGAACCTAGCATGGTTCATACGTAGTATAAT
This sequence comes from Magnolia sinica, assembly GCF_029962835.1. Classification (NCBI taxonomy): domain Eukaryota; kingdom Viridiplantae; phylum Streptophyta; class Magnoliopsida; order Magnoliales; family Magnoliaceae; genus Magnolia; species Magnolia sinica. The sequence goes on from NC_080575.1 coordinate 25,371,396, forward strand.
ATAAGATAATACAATCAAACTAGATAGATATATATGTAGTATGAGTATGGATGTAGTGATATCATAAGATACATATCAAGTGGGATAATCATCCACTTGCTTAGGTTGGATCTCCATAAATCCAAAATTGTACCCGACAGACATCCACTATAGGTAGGCATGAGAAATTTGTATCCGTCAGACATCCACCTAGGTTGGTATGGGTAATCATACATCTACTCCACGACTAAGCTTCCACTAATGTAGGTATCTGGCAACGAATCTATCAGGTGCAACCATATAGGGAGATTCCCCAAGAACTCAAGCACAAGGTGTGCATGCATTCGCTATGGATGCATGTAGTGCATGCTCAATATCTATGCATTGTTATAAGTAATCAACATATGCATATCTCTTTAAAAGAAAACAATAAGATCATAATATTCATGTTTAACCTATTCATGCATTCATTATACATTAGAAACATATGTTACAAAGTTCGTAATAATACAACAATGATTTAACGAATCATGGAACTCATATCATTCATATCAGCCACAACAATCACATCTTTTATCTTAACCATACAAGTATGAGACACGTTAGGATTCACACACCTATTCATGGTAAGGTCGATTCATTGAATAGTCGAACGCTTCGAAGTTAACGCTCTAAAGTCCTATTAATACCATTCAACCCAATACTAATTTAATTAGACTTCATTATTAAGTGGGGCCCACCTTTAATTATCCTAGGATGGCCCACCATTAATCCCTTTAAAGTCTGGAAGGTTGAAAAAGGGCTCAGTCGATCGATCGATCATGGATCAATATAAATTCAAATTTACATTTAAGATCTCTGTACACTTCTTGACCACCTTCAATCGATTAAATAATGCTCGTCAATCGATTGAGCTTGGTCGAATTAAAACAATTTGCTTACTGAACAAAAGCAGTCGACTTCGATTGATGTGTTTGATCGATTGAGATTGCTGGAGGCTCTCCTCGATCGATCAAACCTTGGTCTCGATCTATCGGAACAGAGATTTTGAATTAAGTTTTTTGGTCCTTGGACAAAAATTATCATCTTCAATTAATCGAACTCTTTAATTGATCAATTGAAGTTAGATGAGTTCTCTTTATTATACGATCCGATTTTTTGAAAAATTTCAGGTTTTCTTACTTTTTCATAGTTTTGTAATTCTAATTGATTCTAGGATTTTTTTAGCCTAACCAATCTAATGGTTTCTCTCGTAATCAAATTCGGGATAACCGGAGGTTTGCTTAAATCCATAATACTTGGAATCTACCATTGCCAATAAAACTGTCTTTCAGCGAAAATCCATTATTATCTACGAAACTTGTAGATTGTTGTAGGGAACCATCAGTTGGATTACTCTAGGATTCAGGGCCTTAATATGATTTGACCTTAAGATTTATTGATTCAGTTTTTCCTAGACTGAAATTACAAGATTTCTCATAGTTGTCACTTGTATTGTAGAAATTTATGTAAAAAATACTCTATTTCATCAAAACTTTCCTCTAAATCAAAATAATGACAATTTTTCTCGATCCGAAATGAATTTCTTCAATCCAGATGCACTCGGAGCACAATTATGTCATGCCCCATGTAGGACTAGGTATGGATCTAATGAATTATGTTCACTTCCGTTCGGGCTTTTTTCAGTCCAACTGAGCCAGGAATGGGTTCATGGCCTACTCTACATTAAGTTGTCACAACTGTGTCAATCCCTTTGTGATTGCAGGTAAGAGACCCACTACGATAATAGTTGCATCCAGTTGTTGTCTCCTAAAAACCTTATAGCCTCATAGTTGACTCTCTTCACTCTCAATAACAGTGTTCTCTACAGTTGTTGCCAATACTACCACAAGTCTCCATTCTTGCTAATCACAACCAATGTTAGAGTATGCAAGTACATTTGTACCACTGCAGTTGCCACTATAGATTCCTTCCATTCTCATATATTACTAATTTTTTTCTCTAGATTTCCATTTATACGTCTATATGCATGTAAAGATTAGTTTATGATTGACGACATACTTATATGGAGTAATTACTATTTTTTTATATTTAAGATTCTTTATAAAGGATTTCAAAGATGATTTATCTAGTAAGATGAGGACTTTTCAATCAGTACTCAAATCTTGTTATCACTTCCATCATTTTGGAGCGGACAGATTAATTAATTTGGTTTAAGTTGATCAAGTTGTTTCTCAGAGAGTAAAAGAAACTGAGTTATATCACTAATACCAAAGGGCACCTTGTGAGACCAATTTATTGTATTATGATTGGGTTGGCGATAACTATACATCAATGATATGGTTGTAGTAGCAGATTTATGCTTAAAAGTAGGTTGCAAATGAGCTCTAGGATCATGTTGCCTACATTGTATTCCCAGCATCATAACTTCGCTTGAAATTTTTAGGTGCATCATGAGATTGTCACTATGCGACAAGAAAATTTGTCCATTGAAGATTATTATGCCTCTCTTTAATAGAGATGTGATTTGGGTTACTTCATGCCCGCCATTTTCATTTCTAATAAAATAAGTGTATGGTTAGAAAATATGCATGTTTTTAAATTTCATGATAAGCTTAATGATACAACTAGGGGTTGCACACACCAAGTACAGGCTTGCAAAGTAGTAATAACTTAATGAGACCAAGGTCAATTCACAGGAAATATGAGAACACAATACAACCAGTCTAAGATTTAGAACTCTAGTAGATTGAGGTAAGGGAAAATAAATAATTAAAAAGCATTAAGGATCTAGGGATCCACTTCTAGCAATCACAATGTATAGTTCATCGATTCATTTTCTATTAGTCAACTAAAACCATATTCCAATCGATTATAATTGGAAGATCAAACAGTTAAATTAATCAGCAATATTCAACAAAGTATAATTTCAATTGAACAATTCTCTCATAAAGCACTTAGATATCAATCGTATGGAATTTAAAGTATCTATTGTGCATAGAGTCTACAATAGATAGGAATTTTATAGATTGATTTTCTCTAATTAAGCTAAGCAAGTACAATTCAAAGTATCCGATGTATCCGGAGTTCATAATGGATTTAAAAGTAAACATTTCAAAAGCTAGAAAGTAAATTCAAATCTAATTCACTTAAATAATCATCATGAAATCCAACGAATGAATGAAAATAAATTAAAATATTATAATTAAGTAAAAGCTTCACCCCTTAGCCTTAATTAGGAGATTAGCTAGACATATTTAACTCTAAATAGAAGCAAAACATAAATATAAACTAGGAAAAATAAGAAGAAACTCAAAAATGAACTCCAGAGCTCTCTCTCTCTCTCTCTCTCTCTCTCTCTCTCACCCCTTACTTGGATCTCTCTAAAAACGACTTTAGAACCTTTTAAATAGCCTTTATAACCAGCTTTACACTGTCTTAGACGAGTTCCAATCGAAATTAGAAACAAATTCCACACTTTCATAATTTTTCACAAAATTGTCGATCAAAACACTTAATCGATCGAGAGGCATCAAGGAATCATTGATCAATCGAACTAAGTCGGCCAGTCGATCGATCAAACAAGTATAAAAATCTCTAGGGAGCAATCTATGAAATTTAGGGGATTCTTGATCGATTGAGCTCTAGTTGTCGATCAATCAAAAGTCACAAAAAAAAAATGTCTAGCAAAACTGTGGGGTCATTTCTTGAATTTTTTAAATTTAAACTTTCTTGCCCTACATTTTTAGAATTTGAAATTTTTGTCCTTAAATTTTGGCCTCCTTTTATGATCTTCATTTCTTTACTTCTCTTTAAACATGGTTCATCAATCTTCCTCCTTGATTCCTCCACATGCTTTATCATCATCTCTTGGGATTTAATTCTTTAATATGTAGTTCCAATTCTTCAATTATTTGGTTGATCATCTTTTGAGCTTTAAACCATTATCTTTAGCTTAGATTTAACTTTGAGATCCAATTTACTCCTAGTACATAAAACACACTCTTAGGACTAATTAACTTGTTTTGTATGACAAAAGTAATGTAAAATAGGGAATAAATATGCAATATTTAGACATTATCACATAATTCAAATTTCAAGCCTCAGCGCAGTCAAATACTTGTCAGGGTGCCTATTCTTTCTTTGGAGATTGTCGATAATTATATTTGGAGGCATATATGTGTCGTATGTTAGGTGTTACACCATCTTTTTCTTTTTCCTTTCCCAAAAGGTCCGCCTTTATGGCCGAACCTAGATCAATATCAGATAGAGCCTTGTCTATAAAAATATCAATTCGTTATCCTACATAAAATTTTAATAAGATAAGTTGGCGTACACTTACTATAGATAGAGGTGGCATACTTATGGTCGTTGCTATTTGTTATACCCTCATCTCCATCCAAAACCTTAAAGTGAAGTCAATAGTGTCAAAGTTGAGAAAAAATGCTTAAATAATGAAGACCTTCATCAGGAAGTATCATATCTCTACATCTCTCCTCCTCCTTGTCTACTACCACATCATCATGGATGACCATCATTGTTGTGGGTATATCATCTCATGGTCCACTAGGTATATATGTTAATCATGCGGTATGCACCTCATCTCATTCTCAGTTATAGATCATTGACTTTAGGCAACTGATCACATGAACAATCAGGAAGTTAACTTCTTGTCATACGTATATTTTTTTCATTATATCAAGCTACCGGGTGCTTTTATTCGAAGATTTTTTTAAAAATGATCATATTAGCTAAGTCATTCTATAAGATTGTCCTTGATTTTACATATTCCTTCATTTTGTAATAGTCTACTATCAATTAGTGCACTTACTAAACAAATGAACCCTTGTATCACTTTCTTCCATTCTCACTATATGTAGTGTTTATGGATTAGGCAGATGATATGTGATAGACGTGAAACTCAAGGGCTCTACTTTCTTGATGTGAGGAAATTTCTTATTACTCAATTGTTGAGTCTAGGATAAATAAATAGCATGAGCATCTCTGACATATATGCTTGGCCCCATACCCATTAGATTGCTTCAACTTTCATTTTCAAATAAATTTTCTGATATATTTAAAATTTCATATGAAATGTGTGTACTTTTAAAGCATCGTCAAACCTCATATCCAAATTGTGAATTTGGGCCAACTTCTCCTTTTTAATTAATTCATTTTAATGTATGAGAATCTGCTCCAACTTCGCCATTAACTGGCTATTGTTATATATATTAATGATGGCTACTCATATTTTAATTAATTCATTTTGGTGTACATGGACCTCATATTCAAGTTGTGAATTTGATCAACTTCTCCTTTTGAATTAATCAATTCATTCTTATGTATATCGACCTGCTCTAACTTCGTCCTTATTTAGTTATCATTATATATTTCATTTACTGATGGCTACTCATATTTCATATGACTTTATTTTATCAAAAATAAGAGTGAGGTAGTTGTTGTTGTTATTTAGGCATTTCTTGAATTAATCAAAAATTAGTTTAACAGATAAGTCAAAGTCTTTCGATATGATTTTTCTAAAGAATACACTAATGACATGAGTAACTACTTGGGTGCTAAAGACATTCTTTTTCAAATGCAATGTCCATATACTCTTTAACAAAATAGGTGATTGAGCATAAAAATAAGCATCTTTTAAAAGTAATTCGACCAATATTAATTAGAATAAGTGTTCCTCGATCATACTGGGGTGACACAATTCTTACAAACTACCACCTATATGATTAACGTGAAGTCTACTCTTATACTTGGATAAAGTTATCCATTAAAGATTTTACAACCTAATATACCCTTTTTTTAAAAAAATATTCATCTTGAAGTATTTGGGTGTGTATGTTGTCCACGTTTATGAAAATGCTTCTAATAAATTATATTCTAGATTATTTAAGTGATACTTTTCTAATTGAAATGGTCATAAGTGCTTTTGTTCTACCAAAATGAAAATATTGATTTCTAAAGATACTTTATTTTTTTAATATACCCTTCTTCTCTCCCTTATACCCTAAAGCTAATGATATACATGTTTGATCTGCTCGAATATGTTTGATTCATAGACTTCTCTACCCAATAGACTCCATCAAGTACCAACTTCAAACTTGCTTCCGCCCTCCCTATAATATTTTATTATTAATCTTCTCCAAGCAATTTCTCTATCGCTCTTTGTAAACCTAAGGATACTCCATCTATTATAGAAATATATGAATTTAACACCACTCATCAAATACAGAATTTTGTTTCATTTCATTGTCTTTCTTTGTTGTTTCATACTTTCTTTCTCTTCCGTATCTTTTTCTTCCATTCTTTCCAGTATACTAGATGCCTTGACAATTAATTTTTTTGGAAAGTAGCAATAATGAAAGAGATGACAACTCTTGGGCTTGTTCTGTTACCTATTGGTTGTCAATTGATTAGGTGCAAATGAGTATTTACTTACAAGCATAATCTCTATGGCAACAGTATAAGACAAAAGCCTAACTAGATGCTGAAGGATTTATTTAACAATAGAGCATTGATTACCATGAGACCTTTGCTCCTATAATAAAATTGAACTCAACTCACATTATTCTGTCCATTGTTGTTCATGTTGGGGATTTGTGCTGCGGAATCACACAAATCTAGATATAGGATAGAAATCTAATGCCACCAAGCACACATAAGAGAACACAGATTTAACGTGGAAAACGCTTTTGGAAAAAAAACCATGGCACAAAGCGATAGAAATCTACTATGAAATAGAAATTACAAAAGAGAAGAGTTACTCGATTCGAACAATCTCGAATCTCACCCTTGCTATACCCTTTAAAAACCCTAAAAACCCTTTTAGAAACTCTTGAAAAACTTTTAGAAAGCTTTATAATGCCCTAGGATATCTCTAGGGACCCCTATTTATAGTTTAGGAAACTCCACTTAGGCACCTCATTTAGAAAAGTCCAGAAACCGCCTCAAATTTATGCAATCTGCGCATGGGCTGCATAACCCTCGACTAGTTGAGTCAGGGCCACGACTGGTCAAAGGACCCCTTCGACCGGTCGAGCCTGACCCTCGACTGGTCGAGCGGCCCGAACACCCAAAAGAAAAACATGATGGACTTCGAGTCGAGCTGACCTCGACCGATCCAGCAACCCCCTCGATCGGTCGAGTAGCGTGGTGAATACAAGATTTAAGACATCTGTTTACAACAATCTCCATCATGTCTTCAATCTTCAACTGTTTAGCTTATTGACCTCTTCTCTTATCTCTGCATCACATCATTGCTTCTCATGCACATTCTGTTCTTCTTTTCCGCCATCGCTAAACCCAAAGAAGTTTCACATAACTTGAACTTCTCTGCAGGAACGACCTTGGTGATCATGTCTTCTGAATTTATGCTGGCATAAATCTTCTCTAGTGTTACGCTTCCTTCCTCAAGTACTTGTCGGATAACATGGACATCCAACTAATTGCTCCACCCACTAGTACAAACAAGTAACCTTAAGTTAACTCCCTAGAATTCACACTGCCCGCAAAATCTGAATCTACATACCCTTCCAACTTTGTTCCTGTCTTCCCAAAAGTAAAGACGTAATCTTCTTACCATCTCACCGCTATCTAATGTTGTTTGCCGGGGTATTTGCTCACAACGTTAATAACCTGTGAAATAACCAGTTTAATCCAGACCATGGCATGCACTGCCAAGCGCATTCGAATAAGGCTCATGAGATATAAACTACTTTTCCTCATCTATTTTGGGATATGTCATGAGGAAAACTTTGAGGAGAGGCGGGCAGGGAACGCTCCCTGGCTTTGCCTGGTCCATCACATACTTGATCAATACCTACCCAAGGTATTCTACTTGAGATAACCAGAGCTTACTCCTCTTCTGGTCTCAATGTTGAGAACCATCTTTGCAGTCCTCAGATCCTTCATCCTGAATGTCCCACTTAACTGAGTCTTCATTATATTAATATCAGACATGTCATAATTAGTCATCTACATGATATCAACATATAATACCTGACCCACCATGAAGGAATCAAACTTTATACCATTGCCTAGGCGACAGGTCGTACCACAACCTACTGCAAACTCTTTTTCTCAGCCCTTTTAACTTCGAACCACTCTGGTTGCTTCATGCAGATCTGCTCTTCTAATTTCCTATATAAAAGTGCAAACTCCACATCCATCCTTACAGCTTAAGATTACATTGGCTAACCAGCATCAATCATGGATCTAATAGACACCTGCAATACCATCAGCGCAAATATCTCTGAGAAGCCGATCCTTTCTCTCTGAGCATAACCTTTCGCTACCAACCTTGCTCTGCATGTATGTTGTATCCTCCTAAAGATCCACTTGCATCCAATCGCTTTCCGGCCCACTGGAAGCTCCACCAGCTCCCATGTGTCGATCTGGTACAATGAGTCCATCACATCGCCCATAGTCACCTTCCACTTCTCAGCACCAGGCTCACCTAGAGCCATCTGAATAGAGGACAGATTCCCTGCGATATTGGAGTCATCCATGTACCTCGCCGATATCCTGCAATTATGTCGTGTGATTCTTCTCATAGGTAGATGCTTCACCTGCTCTGTATCTCTGTCCACGCATCTCAGCCTTCCTGCCCTGCCCGCTCATGTGGTCATACCTAGCATGCCACACACGTACAGAGGTGGAATCCACTACAGTCATTACAGCTCCACCTTTTGAAGTGCTCCCGATCAACCTGTACATGTTACCGAGTCGTTGCGCTTTCATGATTACCCATGCCCCCTTAGATACCTTAAGAGCACCATCAATACCTGTGAACTTGCAGTACATTCTCTTAAGTACACCAAGAGAAATAAGATTCTTTTTCAAATCAGGAACATGCCTGACATCAGTCAAGGTATGCTCCGCCCCATCAACATCTTAATGTGCACCGAACCAACAGCCACAACATTACAAGCACTGTCATTGCCCATAAACACCTGTCCACCATCGCACTCCCTATAGCTGGTGAACTAACTCCGATGAGGAGTCATGTGAAAAGATGCTCCTGTGTCTAGCATCCACTCATCCTTACGATCATCGTATCGCCGTCTGATCATAGATACATACAAAACATCACCATCACATCCACTTGATCCAGCTGACGTGACAACATTGGCCTCCCTGTACAAAGTCTCAGAATCTTCTCTCTTAGATTTAGGATTTGTACAATCCTTCTTCACATGTCCTTCTATCCCACAGTTCCAGCACTTTACCTTTCCTTTACCCTTTCCCTTAGATTTGGATCTGGAACCTGAAGAACATGTACCTTGCTTAGAATTCCTACCCCTTGTAAGCAGTGCATCAGAAGATATTCCATGTCAACATTAAGCTTTCTCATAGCCTTCCTTCGAAGGGTTGAGATAACAGTGTTGACACTCAGGGTTTTATTCATGAAGCACATTGTGTCCTTGAATAACTCATAAGACGACGGAAGAGAATTTAGCAACATACATGCTTATTTTTCATCTCTCATCACTTCCTCCATATCTAGCAATTTGTAAACCAATTTATTAAAGTTGTTAATGTAAGCCTCCAGATCTCCACCCTCTACCATCTTGAAGTTATACCACTGCCGCTTCAAGTGTAGGCGATTTTCAGATGATTTTTTCGTATAGATATCCTCCAACTTCGCCTATAACTTAGCTGCAGTTTTCTCCCTCATGACATTGTAGAGAACTTCATCCGTGAGATATAAACGGATCGATGATAAAGCCTTCTTATCAAGAGTATTTCATTCATTATCAGTCATAGTGGACTTTCGCTCCTCAAGAGTAAGGCTGTACACGAGTCAATCTAACTCAAAAAGCTCGCTCAACTTGACTCAAGTCAGCTCAGATTGACTCGGCTTGAAAGGCTGAGTCAGGGCGAGTCAAGCTTGTTTTCTAAAGCTCGAGTTGAGTTTAAGCCAAGTTTGATCATGGTGCATTTCAACTCGACTCGACTCGAACTCGAAGCTCGAGCTCGAGCTCGACTCGGCTTGAGTAATATATTTTAATATTATATATATTAATATTAAATATATATAATATGTTTAGCTTTTAAAAAAAGTTAAAACTTAAAAGTTTTTACTAAAAAACTCTACCCGACCGCGTTGGATTGAGTCAGGTTGGGGTTTGGGTCGGGGTGGGGGTTGGCCCACTACAAGAAATTTCACTTTTAGCAACGAAAATTTTCGTTGCTAAAAGTCAAATTTCCGTAGCTAAAAACTTTTAGCGACGAAAATTTCCGTCACTAAAACACCGAGGTAGAAGGGTTTTATCGGTGAAAAATTCGAATCATTGCCAAAGGCAATATTTTTAGCGACGAAAATTTTCGTCGCTAAAAAAACATCATAAGATATAAAAAACATTACAAGCCTTTTATGCTAAAAATATACGTTCCACTTTTAGCTACGAAAATTTTCGTTGCTAAAAAAATATCACAAGACTTTTATACCATAAACTTTTAGCGACGAAAATTTTCGTCGCTAAAAAAACTGTACAGTGAAAATTTTCGCTGCGAAAAATATAAGTTGAACTTTTAGCGACGAAACTTTTCGTCGCTAAAAAAACTTTACAAGACTTTTAGCAGCGAAACTTTTCGTTGCCATAAATATCTTAAAAAACTTTACAAGACTTTCCCTGCTAAAAATATTCGTTCCACTTTTAGTGACGAAAATTTTCGTCGTTAAAAAAACTTACAAGACTTTTTAGCGGCGAAAATTTTTGCTACTAAAAATATTCATTCTACTTTTAGCACCAGAAGTTTTTGCTATATTGCTTGAACTTTTAGCAACGAAAATTTTCGTTGCTAAAATAACTTACAATACGTTTACCGACGAAAATATTCGTAGGTAAAAGTCTCTTACTCGCTATTATATACACCTGATATATAATATATTTCATCATATTCACATTCACATCCATATAAACCCAAACTAGCCATCCAAACATAAAAGTACATTCATCCAAACACAAACAATCTTATCACATCACAAAGAGTTCAAAGAAGTTATTAAGAATAGAAACATGACCAAATGACAATAAGCCGACTTATAAAAATAAATGGTTGAGATTTTTAAACCAAATTATCATTATGGTTTCAAGGAGGGTTCATTTATCTCCCCAATGTTGAATCATCTCAAAAGCAAAGGATTAGCAAAAAGCCAAAAACCAAACAATAGTATTGCAAAGGACCAGTGCAGCTAAGTTACAATGAAGACAGCACACAGAGAAATGGAGAAATTACAACGATTGCTTTATATCGGGAGGCAAAGAGCACTAAGTACAATGCAGCTGAAGTCTTCACATATTGGCATATAGCAAAGTGTAGAAATTTGCACATGAAGACACCCTTAACATGCAATAACTAATAGATAGGGCTAAAATGTATAGATCTTATGGCCTTATGACAATGACAGCCAAGAATAGATTGCAAAGTTTAAGTTACATGAACCTTCACATTATTGCAAGACTTAATTAGTCCCTTTCATTCCCACTCAACTGCACACATGGTTTATGGATGGTTCATTCCCACTCAACTGTACACATGTTTTTATAGATGGTGAATCTAGAACTATACATCTGATGAGTCATAATGCATGTGGTTGTCCATTGCTACAGTACACGAGGATTGAGTTCATGTTTTAATGGGTTCCTTGCGTGTTTGGCAAGAAAATAAAAAACCTGGCTTAAAATGGTGTTACCTGATACCAAGCTATAACCTTTTCTTGAGAGAATCTACATACATATGAACCTGCAAAAATCAAGCAACAAGAAACATCTTAAGGTGGACATAGAATTTCTTCATATTTCTAACATTTTTGGTTCTCAAACTCTACATCAGAAATTTATGTCAGAAACTTCTGGTTTTCTCAGATTACTCAGTATTGCAAAACTCAAAAAATGATTTAGCCTCAAAGTAGACACCAACTTGGTGAAAAAGGCCACCACCAATCCACCAACAAAAAAGGGCATCCACCTAAATTTGGTTGTGAAAACAAACCTGTAGTAGATTTTATTGTTGCTCTATAAGTTCTCAGCATTGAAAATCTGAAGATCATTGCTAGCATCACTTGATTTCTAGTACTTGAATCTTCATGCACTTGATTTCTTGGCTAGTACAAGAAAGCACCTGAAAGTATTAGAAAAGACACCCAAAGAATAAGTATTTTCTTATTTCTGAAATATGAAAAAAAAATGCAATTTGGATTGAAAGATGAGATGGAGATATTAACTCCACCTGTCTTCTGCCTATTTTTGAATTAGAACTTATGGGAGTATAGAATTTCTAGAATTTCTCAAGGCTAGGTAGCCTAGAGTGATAAAAATGCAAGAAGGGTTCAATTTTAGGCTTCCATATTGGGCGTTATCCATTTCAACTCAGTTTTCTGGTTTTTATCCAGTTTGTACAAAGATATAAAGTGAGACAAAAAATAAAAATAAAGATTGAAACTTGGTATGGATAGTTCATTCCTGGTAAAGAATTAAGATTGAGCAGGTTTTGCTTCAGTTTTCTGGGGAAATTAAATAGTATATGCATATGGTACATATCACCAATTGCGCCACTCGTTCAGCATTCCCACACTCATGCCAAAATCTGTTCTGGCTCTAGCTGCTAGCTAATGCTACGTCACTACCATGTGTTCACAAGTTCACCCTTTCCATTTATAAATGAATAATTTACAAATAAAGGTAAAAATAAATAAAATTTGTTGAGTCCCATTTAGCAAGCAAATGTGTGACATTTGCAGCATTTATTGTCTAAAATGTAGCTACCATTAAAACATGAGATAGAATTCAAATAGTGCACAATTCTTAATGTCTGGTTCTCATCCACCATATGGCATAAATGCATGGCAAGTTGGCAACCCCAGACAATACAAATTACCCTTTAAAAAAAAACAAAGAGCATACAAAATAACAAATTGAGGCCCCATTGTTGAATGTAGCCCAAATCCACACTTGATTCTGCGATCTTAACAATCTGATATTGCTCATTGAATTCGGGCCTCTAGCCATTTTATTTGCTAAATGCCAATTTGATAGCTAAATGGTGATGAACTACCATTGTATCTTCAGTTTAAATCTTTAGTGTTTCAGTAAGCACAATAATCAATAACTTAAATGTACATTTTATTAAATGTAAGAACTTAAAGATTGCTTCCCAAGATCCTTCCATGGGTACTACACTACATTCTTCAGTATTGCGACACTGCATCCACATGAAACTAACCACACATGCGCATTATATAGGAACACAATTAATAGCATAAGCACACATCCTAGCATGATCATGGGACCTGTGACTGCATAAACAACACATGACCATCAAGCAATATGCAAAGATCTGAAACAATCAAGTCAAGGACCTTAAACGAATAATTTCCACATAAATAGATTCCTAGTTGAATTCTTACCTCAAGCACAACATCAGGATTAATTTCTGAAAGGGTCTGAGCGTCTGTCTTAGTCATAATTAAAAGATATGTTGCTAAAGTGTTTGATTTCACAGATATTCAAAGCATGTATTTTTACTATTTGTCAAAAGATAGAGATATATCAACCTTTTCGCTTCACAATCCCACAACCATTTGATGGGCTACTGACTTGGTATTTCATCTCATGAAATCAAAATAACTATTAAATAAGGGTAGCTAATGACTAGCTTCTTCTTTTTCAGTGACTCCTCTGCAGCCGCTATCTGATCTGCACATGCTTTTCAAGATCAGATAGCATGCTCTTTTCTCTCTTCCCTGAAAACCAATGTAGTCTCGCATATCAATTAACAGTACTTTTTATGTGTAAAGTAAATTTCTAAAATTGTGATGTTTCCTAGCATTCGCAGTTGGAAAGTAGCCATCAGTCACATGGCAACAACGTTGCTTTCCAGTTGAACTTGAAAGGAATATTGCTGTCATTTGGAGCTCAGGTCATGAATGATGAGGGAATTAAGATTTGGTTATTTCGAAATTATTAGACTAACAATTGCAGAGCTTTGCTAAGCAAACACACATGTGCAATAAAGCTCTTGTACATGCCACAAATGTGCTAACATGGCACATGGATGCAAAATCCAATCCATCCATTAGGTTGGTCCAACCCTGTACATGTTTTCCCAAAAAACAAATCTGGTCCACTCGATACATAGGCCGCAAGATATATTGGGGCCTATGCCAAGATTGGAAATAGGTGGATGTGTTAGAGAACTTCAGCCAAGATTTTCAGAGCTGTACATTTGTTTGGATCTCGAATCTATCATGCCATGCCGACACATGAGCTTTATTACAACAGAGACCAAGAACCATGCAGGTTAGGATGGGTGAGTTGGTACAAGTTGAAGGCTCAAAAGGAGGTGGATGGAGGTAGCAAGAAAAGTCTTGATGATCTACAGTCTAACTGAAGGACTAGCCCTTGAATGGAATGGTGGAACAAGATTCATGTAGCTGATCCCAATTACTTGGGGTAAGGCTTAGATGATGATAATGATAATTGCAGGAGTTACTGGAAAGGAACTCATGAGATATTTTCTATTTCAAAATTACAGGTATGGCATTTCCATAAGTGGATTTGCATAAGCGCTACATCATATTGAAAGATTAAGACCTCCATGGCCAGACTGCTCCTTGTCAAGGGACACATAGTTCCATTTCCAAGGAGGGGCTCAAAGGCTTGATATAAGCAACAAACAATGAAAACAAGGAAAATGAGAAAGAAGGAATATGTGTTAAGGATTTGGAATAGAAGAGCAACGATCCCCACTTTCATAAATAAGGCAGATTTCTCTTGTTTTGAGCTTGTTTTTTGAAGCCAAACTACAGTGTTTGATCTATTAATACTTTGTAAGTACTAGCTTCTTGAGTTTATTACTTTGATTATCAAGCACTGCAATCTCGTTCCAGCAGTGGCGGTAGTGCTGAATATGTAACAGTTAAATATCTCCATCAGCATTCTCTTGTAAGAAAAAACAAATAAATTTGTCTAAAGTTGGTTAACACAGATGGAAGAATACAATGTGCAGCTGATGGAAAAAAAACATCCATCTAAAATTGTTGAAGAAAGAAGTTAAACATAATGATCAAGATGGAACTCTTAGATCAGCTTATAAAAATTTAAGCTCCCATTGCTGTGAGTGATGGTTTCCCAGTCTGGTTCAGTGTTGGCTTATAAAAATTTAAAAGCCTGCAAGTGTGCTTGCAACATTCAACCTTCAAGCATCGCACATGCAACTATGAAAAAGTGTACACACACCATAGCCTACATTTGTTATCATACATTTGGCCTGTCACTAAAATTTCTACAAATACAAAACAAAACAAAAAAGCAGCGGTATATTTGTTGATTTTTGAATATGTTGCACCTGATAGCCATTTTATTCAGTTTTCAGCTGACCGACCTATCTCAATTTGAATAGTATTATGTAGATCAGATTCAGCAGAGACAGAACTTAGCCTGAATTTATTCAGGATGAAATCCTCTAACTATTTTTACATTTTTACAAAAGAAGTGAGAAATGTTTTGAAGTAACAATAAGGTTAAGGTAACCATGACAATTTGGGAGGAAAAATATTTGAATAGAACTGTTGAATAAAGAGCTTATTTTCCACTTACCAAGAAGAGCATTTACTAGACCCCCAGAACTGGTCTCTAGTGACCAAGAATCGTCACCATTCCTAACAGCAAAGAATGGAAGCTTGTTAATCACCATCAATATTCGTTGTTTTAAGCGCCTTGTGTCTTTGTTTTTCCATCCCATAAAGATGCTGGAAATTAGCGCCTTGAACAACATCAACAAACACAAAGCAATATGACACCATTCAGCAATCAAATTTCAGTGGCTTAATAAACATTAAATGACACAACAATCAGATATTCACCAGTTCAAACAGAAACTATTTTACACAGAGGATTTGTTTTTCTTTTTTGCACGGCACATTAACAACTCATTATTTGCACACGCATGTAAGGTGTAGTTCATCTGAATTGATAATCAGGTGAGCCCTGATCGGACATTTCCAGCCCTTGGACTCGAGCACCTCCTTTAGGGGAAAAAAAGATAGTGAGAGGAGCATAGGTTGATCTGTTATAATTTTCCCTGAAAGTCCTCAAATTCAAAGGCTGGTGGTCCCATGATCAGAAAAATCTATAAATGAAGTTTACCTCATGGTTGGAATGGTTGCCTTATTTTCTATGTCCTGCGAAACTGGTGAAGAGGTGGATGTAAGGCCTCTGTCGGTGCTTTGATTGACCCCATTATCCTTTCCAGTATTAGCATTCCTCCCACTACCAACATCTGATCATATGTAATTAAGTCAAGGACTTAAAACTTGGAAATATGACAATGGTAAAAATAATCAAAAAGAGATCATTCCAGTAGCTGATCAGCATAGTGCAAGTTCTGAATGAACAAATGCAATATGATGCAATCGTCGATCACCAAAAGAAAAAGAAAAAAAAAAGAAGGTAAGGTCTTCAGCTCTAACCAAGTAGCATGAATTTTACAGTAGTAAAAGAAGGTTTGTTGAGAAAAGGTTGGAAGCCCCACGAGTCTCCTTAGAGATTAAGGCTTGCAACTCTCCAACAATCTCCACCATAAACATGGAACATATACACTTATGTACGTAAGAAAAGGATTCAAATGAACATATCCAATAAATGAGAACTGAGAAAATAAAAATCACCAAGAAAATATTTTTTTTTTTTTAAAGGAAAACTAAATTCATACATTTGGTGCAGTTCCCATAGAGACAAGTCCTGTACGAACCTGGCCCCCATGGTCCCAACTTGATCTAATTTTAGGCCTGCAAGTCAAACACGGGCCTATTTTTAAGTCCACCAAATGAACAGGACAGGCCCACCAATTATACATGTCTTAGTCCTCCCACCCAATGAATCACGCAACAAACGTGTGAGTTTGCACATAGGAAATGCCTTTTCAGCCTTGAATGTATCCAAAGCCGCATATACTCCACCAATCTCACCTTGCCAAATCACTTCCTGCAGGTTCATAAAACAGTCAATCAAAAATTATTGAGTAGGAGTATTTTTCACAACATGGGCATGGATTATGCGGATGTGACCATGCCAAAAGAAGAACATAGTAAAGGGAACTGCAGAAATAATCAACCATGCTTTTGGAATGAGAGGGACCTTGGATTCATCCTTCATGTCAAATGTAGACATCAAAATCCCTGCTCATGATGGAAAAATAGATTATTATTATTATTCAATAAAGATCAACATAAATCCGGTACTATAGGCAGATTACGATACACAGCAGATAACCCATTTCTTTTTGACAGTCCAACCTTTTTTTTTCTTTTTAAAGTACACCAGGACAACAAAGTCAACTGATTTTCTGCTCCCACTTAAAAGTTAGACAGTTCTTTAAAACTTGTAAAATCTGATAAGGATACAGAAAAACATATATGAAGTTATTAGTGCAAAAGTCTACCTAAAGAGAAAACCAATTCACTGAATGCAATAGCCAAGCTATTGCAGTTGCATTCACCAGTCTTGGGTTTGAGTCACTTGACCAGTGCTAATGCCCATTTCAGAGTTATCTTAGTTTTCAATGTCTTTCTAAGAACTGAAATAGCACACTACAGAAAATGTGAATGTCACAATTTGGTGAATCCTGGAGGGAGAACCATCACAGTTGAATGCAGTTACAGACTGGGTATTGATGATTTGAGTATTTTTATGAGTTTGCCAGGATCTAAAGAACCAACCTGCAAAAAGATTATAAAGCTTTGGCAAATTTAGCAAATGCATGGCTAATGTAAATGGTGATGCCAAAGTCGAAACAAGAATGGAACTTGCAAGGGAGACATTATTAAGTGATTGCAACATGCTCATTTCTGTTTTGATAAATGAGCTCACTTGTCATTTGAAGCCAGTTTGATGGACTTTCTGCTTTCCACCCAATATAGAGTGGGGCTTCCACAGTTTCTGAATTGGGTTCATTTTTGCCATTGAAACAGGGCACAATTACCTAATATAGAGTGGGGCTACCACAGTTTCTGAAATCTTGACTCTCTAGGAACCAAATATCCATTACAATGAGTTCATACAATGGACCAAAAGGTGAAGGGACTGAACTTGCCTTCTCTAGATGATGGCGAAGATAAATAACATCATGCATTGCCTTAATAGCAGCAACCCAAGATGATAACAGCACGAAATAAATGAGTTATCATAGGGCCGGATTTGAACAAAATCTACATGAGCTAGAAGTAAAATTGCATGGTGTTAACAACAAAAACAATAACAATTATGACACGATGAAATGGTTAAAAGTAAAATAATATTTTTTTTAGAGGAAAGATGCTGGCTGATTTCAGGAAATAACTGAGCCCATGGGTGCAACATCAGTTGCAAGCTCGGTGTTTTGCAGGAGTCAGCAAAATCATTTATAAGGAGAAGAGATTAAATTATGATCAATTTACATTCCACCTTCTTTTGGTCCAACCATGCCAGGAATGTATCTGTGCCATGTTCTACATCAGTCTGCTAGTTTCTGTTATAATAGTGTAAGCATGCAAAGTACAAACAAACAACTAACCAAAAAGTAAACAGCTTATACTATGGAAAAAGTAAAATGTTTACACTATGGCTGTCTTCTTACAAGGAAGATGGAGTATAAGAAAAATAGCATTTGCCTTTTAGGGCTTGTTTTACATATTTATGATAGAAAAGAAGAAGAGAGGGAAAAAAAATTATACTTACTAATTCCTACAAAATCCCTAATCATAATGAAGCTTGATGATCCTATTCATCCATTCTACAGATCCATAATAGGCATATAGAGATTATTGTATGTCAAATAATATCCAAAGTGTTGGTTTCAGAAGTTGGAATGTCTAATGTTCCCCAGCCTTGCCAGTTCTTTTAATCATCCATCTTTCTTTTACATGAGACCCACTAGAGACCTCATCAACCTGATTTTTGGCTACATGGAGGGGTCCACTTGATGAATGCCCCAAACTCGTACATATTGCCACACTTGCATGTATTGGGTGTAGGAACCAAATTCCTACAATGATTAACCCTGCCAGGGCTCTAAGATAATATACAGATAGATGACAAGCACATCATTATTTAGTTAAAGAAAGCATACATAGATTAATGGAATTCCATGAGTTCACCAAATACAATAACAGAATAGCCATAATGATTTGAAGCAACCTGCATAAGATACCGAGAAATTAAAGCTTAAAAGAAAATAAAGATTGGTAAAAATATAAATATACTAATGAAAACATGTGCACTTAGAAAACAACACAAGTTATAACAAAACCTCAATTATGAGATGGCTTCTTCTGTTTGAGTCACCAAAAGAGAGGGGGAAATTGATTTCCTTTTAACAGTTACATAAAAAACTACACTCGTAACCAACTCTAGATGGAAATTTATTTCCTTTTAATAGTTAGAGAATGATTGAAAGATTAGACCAAAACCAATCTAATGAAAGAGATGATATGACATTCAACCAAAAAAATAAAGTGCTAGAAGTGAAATTTCTTTTATTAGAATAATAATGCATACAAAAAATATATAATTTAGTATTAAAACCACCTAGACCCAAACTGGACAGTACCTAGACCTGATTTTTAATCAGGTCCTAAAGTTGAGACCTGAACCAGTCCCAATTGCTTAATGGGTCCCATAAATGAGACCCAGATGTATTAACATTGGGTTGGATTCATCAGATACCCATTGGCTGCCACACATGCAATTGAGTGCAATATTAGCCACATACCAAGTTGGTGCAAAAACTCTCTTGATTGTACTCATGTCTGGTCTTCTCTAAGCCCAACCATGGAGATGTTTGCATACGTCCCTTTGGCAAGCAATCTCAATTAGCAGATATGGTGGTCCCTGGCTCTGATTTCTGAGTGGGAAGCTTCTTCAGCCATTGGATGAGGGACACCCATTTGGATGTATATGCTATTGCCCCAACCCTAGTAAGGTTGTTTTGAATCCAATAGCAGGCCACAGACAAATCCATCACCAGTAGTTAGGCCTGAAAAACATATTTTCAGACACAGCCTGATTAAGCAAGCAAGTCTTCTCAGTTCAGATAATTCGGCTATAATACTGACAAAATTGGGCAAAGAAATGTATTGAAAACCAAAATAGTTGATTGAGTTATTCGGGATGCGTGGCTTTGTTCCAATGAATCTTTATGATTTGGAGGGATGTTACTGGAATGTGCACGCTTCATGGAGTTTCATGAAGTGCTAACTACGACATCCCATTGCACATGTGATTCATGTCTATGGTTATCAAGACTGTTGATATCATGGGCCATATTCCACGAGTCAAGGCAACTAGAAACCCATTCATGACATATTGATGGAAGATTAACAAAAGTTTGCATAAAAAATGAGCACTTGTCTACATTCAATTGGAAAACCCAATAAAGATTGGGGCTATTGGATCATCCAAAAACAAAGTTCAGGAAACTGAAAAGATCTTCCAGTGCTGTGACTGCAAAAGAGAGTGAATCAGCAAATATTCTTTGGCATTTTCAAAATCCCGTTGTCTAAAAGTCTCGGGCATGGTCCCAGATTTTTGCTCTCTTGTTTCTCCTCTCAAACGCCTTAGAGCTTCCAATCCCTTCCATTGATCAAGGCGAGAGCTCTGCCTTCCCATGAGAGATGTGCTCGTCCATGTAGAGCTTTCTTTTTTTGGATGATGTCTCACTTAGCTCATTCCCACTCACTGAAAATTCCACAAAGACATGCCATGGTTTGTAAACTATACACAAGCACCTAGAAAGAAACAAAAATATAATATAATGCTTACTGCAGGAAAATACACACACACACAAAAAATAAATAAATAAATAAATAAAAATAAAAATAGAACGCGTTATTCTGATCTAGCTGTCTACACAAGTAAATTTGCCTGTATTGTACTACAGGCTGTCCACTTCTTTAAATGGACCATCTTTTTACCAAATGATATTCCAAACAATAAATATGGGTAAACTAACCATAGTTCAACAAAAAATCAGATATGAATCAAATGATAACAGAACATTCCCCATTGCATTCAACAAAAAATCAAATATGAATCCCCAAAAAATCCCCAAATCTGTTAATTAGGGATTTTCAATATGAATCCCCAAAAAATCAAAAAATCAGGGATTTTCGATTCTGAATCCTCAAATCCGAATCCCATACAGGCAAATTAGGGATTTCAAATCCCAAATCCAGAAATTAGGGATTTCGAATCCCAAAATTCAGAAATTGGGGATTTCCGTCAATGGTGAGAACGGTCAGAGAGAGAGAGAGAGAGAGAGAGAGAGAGAGAGAGAGAGATACCCCATCACGATCCACCGATCCACCGAGAGAGAGAGAGAGAGAGAGAGAGAGAGAGAGAGAGGATGCGCGAGAGAGAGAGCACCGAGAGAGCCAGAGAGAGCGACAGAGAGAGAGAGAGAGGGCGCAGTTGAGAGAGGGACCGAGAGAGAGAGAGAGAGAGAGAGAGAGAGAGAGAGAGAGAGAGGGTGCACGAGGGAGAGGAGACAGAGTGAGAGACCGAGAGAGGAGAGTATATCTCCCTCTCTCTACTCGTGCTGACACCAACGCCCGTGGCTGATGGTCGGTGTTGTGTGGGCCCCACGATGTTGTATGTGTTTCATCCCTGCCGTCCATCTATTTTTCCATATCATTTTATGGTATGAGACAAAAAATGAGGTATATCCCAATCTCAACTAGACCACGTTATAGGAAACAGTGTTGAATGAGCGTCAACCATTAAGTTACTTGTGGGGGCCATATACATTTTTGGATCAATCTGATATTTTTTTTCCCTTCATCCGGGCATGTATGACCTAATCAATAGATTTGATGTCAAATAAAAAGTACAATGGACCTTAGGAGGGTTTTAATGGTGGATATCCAATCACTATTGTTATCATGTGGTGTGGTCCACCTGAGATTTATATCCCTCTCATTTTTGGTATCAAGCCCTATTTTATAAAAAAAAAAAAAAAAAAATTTATGAAGGAACACCAACACCTCCCATGAATGTTGTTGCTCCACAAGGACTCTTTTATTTATTTATTTAGAAATGCTCCGGTGCTTACGAACACAATTAGTTATAGTGATTCCATTTTTATTCAGAACCTACACAGTTCAAACCATTGATCAATACGGTTCATCGGGTCTAATCCATATTTCAAGAACTACCATGAAAATATCACACTGATTTAGTAAATTTGACCATTCGGTAAATGGAATTAAAAATGGACGGTCAAGATCATTTACACAAAAATAGGTCCAATTAACATTTCGATTCATCCATTTGTTAGGATTATCATGGTTTACTTATAATTGTAAAGAATCACATTTGTGCAAGTGACAATTAAAAACCCATGTAATTCCGTTTTTTTATCATCAATTAAGCTATTTTTGAATTTACTAGAATTTATTTCTATTTTTTCTCGTGGATTCGAGGAATCTTTATGAAGAATATAGAAAAGCTCCGTGGAATTGGAATAATTATCCACTTTGAGGAAGACAATGATCGACCTCATCACGTCCATACCTGCATCGGTCGCTATAAGGGTTTTGATAGAGAATGGTGCCCACCATACCATAGCCATCGAGGATGGGTTTAGAACTCGAAATACATCTTAGATGATGAAATAAACTGTTCATATTCTAGTCTATACTAAGAAGCATTCGCTGAACTAATGATTGTCTAGGACAGAAAATTTAGAACATTGAGAACTGAAGATCAAATGGCTCATATTCGAATCCAAGCATGATAGGTTAGGATCAACAATGAAGCATTGCTACCATAGCATCTATGGCATGATTATAACAAAAATAGGGGAGATCATAGTTTAGGAAGCAAAACAGGTTGAAAATCCACCCCAGCAATGTATGCTGATAAGGGGCACCGTGAGTTGTTAAAATCCTCACTGCAAAATGCATGCCAAGGGATGGATGACGAAATGCATCATGGGAAGTTCTTGTGACCAGAAGCTATGTGGGCCCACAGAAATGCAGTAACAAAGCCACTTTGTTCATGATTTTCTCAAGCTCGTAATGGGACAGGGTCTAAAAATCGGGCAGGTTCAAAACTAAGCTAGGCCACTC
This sequence comes from Magnolia sinica, assembly GCF_029962835.1. NCBI lineage: Eukaryota > Viridiplantae > Streptophyta > Magnoliopsida > Magnoliales > Magnoliaceae > Magnolia > Magnolia sinica. The sequence goes on from NC_080575.1 coordinate 25,394,497, forward strand.
TGAGTGAAATACTGAGAATGGAAACGTCCACCATTGAGACTTCCTAGAACCCATTATGATATTTATACACCATCTTAACCGTTAATAAGGTTATCACCACACAAATAAAACCATGGGCACAAATATCATCCCGATGTCCTACCAAGTTTCCAATGGTGGATGTTCCATCCTGCCCATTTTGTCTGACGTGTGGCCCACTTGAATTTTAGATTTGCCTGATTTTTGAACTCTTCTATGGACCCATATAGCTTATTACCATTAAAGTGGATTGCGTAGTGAGTAACTCACTACGAGTAAACTCTGTAAGGTCCACCATAATTTATGTATTTTATCCTCTCCATCCGTTAATTTTAACAGATAAATTTTCAGATTGAGACTAAAAATGAGGCATATCCAATGTTCATAAGGACCACACAATAGGATACAATTGAATTGAACATCTACAGTTGAAAAATTCTTGGGAGCCCTAGAAGTTTTGGATCAAGCTTATATTTATGTTTTGACTTCATCTATGTTTGTAGGATCTTATGAACAGGTTGGATGACAAATAAACATCACTTTGGGGCCTAGAAAGGTTTTTACGGTGGAAATTATTATCCCCATTGTTTCCAGTGATATGATCCACTTGATCTTTTGGGCTCAACTCCTTAAATTAGACAGAAAAACGGATGGATGACATGGATAGACCAAATACATTCAGGGCCTGTTTGGCCAAGCAGATTAAGAGGGATTAGGAGGGATGGGATGGTAAAATCCCATGATATGCCAAACGAGCCAAACAAACCCAATGAATTTGTCCCGGGATATGGCAAACCCATGGATCACCATGATGTTTTATTATAATATATTTCAAAAAATAAAAATAAAAATACAAATTCTGAATTTTTATTTTCAAAATCTCAAAAAATTTCTCATATTTTAATTTTTTTCCTCAAAAATTTCAAAATGTTGATTTTTTTTTTCCAAAAGCATCATTTTGTTTTCAAAGTTTTTCTCAAACATTCTCAAAGTTTTTCTCATTGTCATATTTTTGCATTTTGCTCCATTTTTTTGTTCAAATCGTACCAAATTAGTGCCAATAGGTGAGAAATGCTTGATTCTTCATGTTTTTCCAACAAAATCAAGGATTTGAACGTTCGATTTCAAAATTTGAGGGCAGGTGATCCAATTTGGGAGAAATTGGTGAATTTGATTTAAACATCTGAAGTTATTTACTGTTCAATCTGAACTGATTAAATTGTCCAAAAAGAGTTGATTAAAGGTTCAATTAGTGGATCTCTCTAATAATTTAGTAATTTTATTTTTCATAGATAAATTTCAATTTACATTTAAAAATAACATTTTTTCCAAAACGTATATTTTTTTACTCTTTTAATAAAATATCATTTTTATTATAAAATATTTCAAAAAAATTAAAATACAAATTTAGAATTTTTATTTTCAAAATCTCAAAAAATTTCTCATATTATAATTTTTTTCTCAAAAATTTCAAATTTCCTATTTTTTTTCTTCAAAAGCAACATTACTTTTAGCGACGAACATTTTCGTCGCTAAAAATATTATTAGCGACGGTTTTGGTTTGTCGTTAAAAGTCAGGGCCAAAAGTAAACTACCCGAAATACAAAACAATTTTAGCAATGAAAATTTTTGTCGGTAAAAGTAAATTTCTGTTTTTTAGCAACGAAAATATTCGTTGCTAAAACTCTTAGAGGGAAAATTTTTAAAAAAGCGAGAAATTACTTTTAGCGATGCAACTTTTCGTCGCTAAAAATCTTAATGGTTCGACAAGATTTTCACAACTCTTTTAGCGACGAAAATATTTGTTGCTAAAACTCTTACTGGGAAAATTTTTAAAAAAGAGGGAAAATTATTAGCGACGGTCTTGGTTCGTCGCTAAAAGTCAGGGCCAAAATTTTCAAACTGGAATACACAACACTTTTAGCGACGAAAGTTTTCATCGCTAAAAGCAGACTTTTGATTTTTAGCGATGAAAATATTCGTCGCTAAAACTCTTCTGGAAATTACTTTTAGCAATGAAACTTTTCGTCACTCAAAATATTATTAGCGACGGTCTTGGTTCGTCGCTAAAAGTCAGGGCCAAAATTTTCAAACTGAGATGTTTTAGTGACGAAAATATTCGTCGCTAAAACTCTTCTAGAAATTACTTTTAGTGACGAAAATGTTCGTCGCTAAAAAAATTATTAGCGACAGTTTTGGTTCGTCGCTAAAAGTCAAGGCCAACATTTTCAAACCGGAATACACAACACTTTTAGCGACAAAAGTTTTAGAGATAAAAATATTTGTCGCTAAAACTCTTAACTGGAAAATTTTTTTAAAAGCGGGAAATTACTTTTAGCGACGAACTGTTTCGTCGCTAAAAGTTCCATACACGATTTTTAGCTACGAAAAGTTTCGTAGCTAGAAGTAATCGTCCAAAAAATGTTTTGAGCTTGTAGCAACGAATATTTTCGTCACTAAAAGTCTCGTCCATGATTTTTAGCTATGAAAACTTTCGTCGCTAAAAGTCTCGTTGCTAAAGGTACTCTTTTAGCGACGAAAATTTATTTCGTCGCTGAAAGTCACTTTTAGTGATGAAAAAAATTTCATCGCTAAAAGTTTCGTCACTAAAAACCCTCTTTCTTGTAGTATAGGTTAGGTTGAGTTGGGTACCAGGTTGAGTTAGGTGTGGGTTTCGGTCAGGCTGGGCGCTGGGTTGGCATATGAACAAGCTCAACTCGACTCGAACCACTAGCTCGACTGAGATTGACTCGAAAACTTTGGCAAACAAGCCAAGCTTCAATGTTGAGCTCGAACTCGAGTATAGCAAGGACGAGTTAAGACGAACTTGGCCCAGCTCGACTCGACTCGGCTCGATTTACAACCCTACTCAAGAGCACCATCTTCGCCTTGCTTGATTAAGGAACTGATCATCTTGATCTTTCATAACTCAAAATTATTTTTCCCTGAGTACTTCTCAATATCATACCCAGTGCTTGCCATTATTACCAATCCCTCAGATTCAGATCTGTGCCCCAACGATTACTTTGATACCACTTGTTGGGGGTTTATGCTGCGGAATCACATAGTTCTAGATCTAAGATAGCAATCCAATGACACCAAGCACACACAAGAGAACATAAAGATTTAACGTGAAAAATCCTTTCGGGAAAAACCACGACATAAAGTGACAGAAATCCACTATAAAATAAAAATTACAAGAGAGAGAACTTACCCAATTCGAACAATCTCGAATCTCACCCTTCATACACCCTTTATAAATCCTAAAAATCCTTGAAAAACTTTTAGAATGCCTTAGAATGCCTTAGAATAGCCTTAGTCTGGAAACCACCTCAAATTTATGCAGTCCACGCGTGGGCTGCGTAACCCTCGACTGGTTGAAGGACCCCATCGACCGGTCAAGCCTGACCCTCGATTGGTCAAGTGGCCTGAACACCCAAAAGAAAAATACGATGGACTTCGAGTCGAGCTAGCCTTGACTGGTTGAGCAGCCCCCTCGACCGGTCAAGCAACCCCCTCGACCGGTCGAGCAGCACGATGAATACAAGATTTAAGACGTCTATTTACAACAATTCATTGTCATTGAGCTTTACGTTAATTGGATGTCAAGAATGCTTTTCTTCATGTGATTTGCACAAAAATTTCTATATGGGTATTACTCATAGATTTCAATCTCTTCATTCAAGAGGAAAAATGTGTAAGCTAAAGAAGGCACATCATGAACTCAAGTAATCTCCTTGAGCATGGTTATGTGTAAGTTGAAGAAGGCTCTTCATGGACTCAAGTAGTCTCCCTGAGCATGGTTATGTGTGTTGAAGAAGGCTCTTCATGGATTCGAGTAGTCTCCTTAAGCATGGTTATGTGTAAGTTGCAGAAGGTTCTTGATGGACTCCAATAGTCTCCTTGAGTATGGTTATGTGTAAGTTGAAGAAGGCTCTTCATGGACTCCAATAGTCTCCTTAAGCATGGTTTAAGTGTTTTAGCCATGTTATCTTTTAAATTGAGCTTATACAAAGTTCTTTTAATCATTTAGTTTTTTGTAAAGAAGCAAGTAGCTCAATAATAATGTTAATTGTCTATGTTGATGACATATCATTACAGGTGACAATGAAGATGATATTACGGAAGTTAAATTTTTTATTTACTTTGATTTCAAAATCAATTATCTATGTTACTGCAGTACTTTATGGGAATTGAAGTTCTTACAAAAACTGAGCTCTTCATCTCTTTGAGCAAGTACACTTTTGATTTTCTTCATGAGACAGATATGTTGGGCTATCGTTGAGTCAAGACTTCTATTGAAGTGGACTATTGTTATAAGAGATCTACTTCCTTTTCAGATATCTCTTATATGGTCGGACATTGGTCACATCGTTAGTTTGATGAGGCGCTAGTTCATGTAGTCTCTGTATTCTCATCATCTTGAGGCAGTTTATTATATTATCCACTACTCTTCACCAAACAAGTGTATCCTTTTCTCATACCATGGGCATCTTCATATAAATGCATGTTGTAATGTTGATTAAGTTGCGTCGTCAAGTGATCATGAATCAATCTTTGGATATTATACATTTGTTGGTGAAAATCTTATTACTGTAAAGAGTGAGAAATAATTATTAGTGCTCATATTCTTTTTCTGAAGCAGAGTACACTACAAGAAAGAGGGGTTTTAGCAATGAAACTTTTAGCGATGAAACCTTTTTTCGTCGCTAAAAATCACTTTTAACGACGAAAGAAATTATCGTCGTTAAAAGTTTACTTTTAGCGACGAAATTGTAAATTCGTATCTAAAAGTCATTTTTAGTGACGAAAATTTTCGTCGCTAAAGGCTGTAAACAATTTTTGAAAAAAAATAGGAAGGTTTACTTTTAGCTACGAACATTTTCATAGCTAAAAGACGTGGATGAGACTTTTAGCGACGAAAATTTTCGTCGCTAAAGGCTCTAAACAATTTTTGAAAAAAATCGAAAGGGTTACTTTTAGCTACAAAACTTTTCGTTGCTAAAAAACATTAATGAGAGTTTTAACGACGAAGATTTTCGTCGCTAAAGGTGTACACAGTTTTTCAAAAAAAACGAAAAAAACGAAATGTGAATGAGACTTTTAGCGACAAATATTTTCGTCGCTAAAGGCTAAAATTTTTTTTTGAAAAAATAGAAAATTTTACTTTTAGCTACGAACATTTTCGTAGCTGAGACTTTTAGCGACGAAAATGTTCGTCGCTAAAGGCTGTAAACAATTTTTGAAAAAAAATCAAAAGGCTTACTTTTAGCTACCAAAATTTTCGTAGCTAACAAACGTGGATGAGGCTTTTAGCAACAAAAATTTTCGTCGCTAAAAGCTGTTTTCAATTTAAAAACAAATTCGCGCTGAGTTGGAAATTTTAGCGATAAGACTTTTAGCGACGAAAATTTTCGTCAGTAAAAGTGTTTTTCCTAGATCTAAAAATGTTTTAATTTAAATAAAAAAATTTGTCGGTAAAAATGTATGTGTGTGTGTGTGTGTATATATATATATGTGTGTGTGTGTATGTATATGTGTGTGTGTGTGTGTGTGTATATATATATATATATATATATATATATATATATATATATATATATATATATATATATATATATATATATATATATATATATAGAGGTAATATTTAAATGATTTGTAATATCACATAAAAAAGAATATTGAGAAGTTTAGAAATTTTAACAATGTTTGAGAAAAATTTTGAGAACAAAATGATGCCAGTGAAGAAAGAAATTGCCAATTTGAAATTTTTGAGAAAAAAATTAAAATATGAGAAAAATTTTGAGATTTTGAAAAAAAATTCAGAATTTGTATTTTAAATATTTTTTGAACTATTTTTTAATAAAAATGATATTTTGTTAAAAGTGAAAAAATATATATTTTGAAAAAAAAAGTTATTTTTAAAAGGAAATTGAAAATTATTTGTGAAAAATAAAATTACTAAATTATTAAGCACACCACTAATTGAACCTTTAATTGTTTTTGGACAATATAATCAGTTCAGATTGAAAAGCAGATAACTTCAGATGTTTAAATCAAATTTCACTGAAATTGTTGATCAATCTTGTATGCTCAATATCTTTCTCATATGTAGCCTGATTGAGGCGAGTAACTAGTCAAATTGAGAGTATTGATCAATAAAATAGAGTGAATGGACCAGACATGTAAAATGGGCCAAATATTCTGGTCAAAATTATGACCAAACTTACTAACCTCGTGAGAACCTAAGAATTGATGTTAGTAAGTTTTGTGGGCCCCATCATGATGTGTGTCGAACATCGACACCGTGGATTTGATGTGTCCCCTTTAGGTTATGAGATATCTCAAAAATCATCTGTATACGAAACTCAAGTGGGTCAACCATCTAAACGTATATGAAGACATCCTAAAAATATAAAAGCACATGGTGGGGCCCACATGAGTTTTGGATGCGGTTGAAACTTGGTCTGACCCCTCATCCAAGTGGGACACATAATGAGTGGGTTGGATATGTGAATCACATTTAGGTAGGCCCAATATATGATTATGAATGTTTTAAGGAAACCCTTTTCTACTACATTTAGGTAAGTTACTCGTTACCCTTACCAGAGTAAACTCTATGGGGTCCACTGTTATTTATTTATTTTATCTACTCCATTCATCCATGTTAACGGATAATTTGAGCTCTACAGAACAAAAAGGAAGCATATCCAAAGCTCAAGTGGACCACACCATAGGAAATAGTGTGATTGAACCTCTACCATTTAAAATTTCTTGGAGGCCATAAAAGTTTTGGATCAAGTTGATGTTTGTGTTTTCTATTTATTCACATATTTTTGATATTATGAACAACATTTAACCATTTTTGGATAATCTAATTAGTTCACATTTTTGGACAATCTAATTAATTCAAATTGAAGAGTAAATAACTTCAGATGTTTAAATCAAATTTCACTGAAATTGTTAATCAATCTTGGTATACCCAATATCTTTTCTCATATGTAACCTGATTGAAGCGAGTAACTAGTCAACTTGAGGGTATTGATCAGTAAAATAGAGTGAATGGACCAGACATGTAAAATGGGCCAAATATTCTGGTCAAAATTGTGACCCAACTTACTGACCTCGTGAGAACCTAAGAATTGATGTTAATAAGTTTTGTGGGCCCCATCATGATGTGTGTCGAACATCAACACCTTGGATTTGATGTGTCCCCTTTAGGTTATGAGATATCTCAAAAATCATCTGTATACGAAACTCAAGTGGGCCATACCATCTAAAACTATGTGAAGACATCCTAAAAAATTTAAAAGCACTTGGTGGGGCCCACATGAGTTTTGGATGTGGCTGAAAATTGGTCTGACCCCTCATCCAAGTGGGGCACACATAATGAGTGGGTTGGATATGTGAATCACATTTAGGCAGACCCAATATCTGATTACGAATGTTTTAAGGAAACCCCTCTCCATTATATTATATGGTGTGGCCCACCCAAGTCATGGATTGACTTTATTTTTAAGCTCTTAGCCCACCTAAGTCATGGATTGACTTTCTCCATACTGTTCAATGCTTTTCTCGGATCATTTTAAGATATTAATAAAAAAATGGGGCGAGTCTAAAGCTTAAGTGGACTACAAAGTAGGGACTGAATGTCCACCATTAAAAATAACATTCATAGAAGTTTTGGATCAAGCTGATGTTTGTGTTTTCTCTTCATTTATATCCTTTTGATATTATGAACATGTTGGATGTCAAATAAACATTATTATGGGCCCAAGGAAGGTATCAACGATGGAAATCATTATTCCACACTATTTCACTTGGCATGGTACACTTGAGTTTTAGATTTATCGAAAATTTGGGATCAACCCACACCGTTCATCCATTTTTCGAGATAATTTTAGAGAATTATCTAAAAAATGAATCATATCCAAAGATTAAATGGACCACACCACAAATAAGGGGAACGGATTGACTACTCCCCCTGACACCATTCACTGGCTGGTGGTTGGTGCTCTGTGAGCCCTACCATGATGTATGTGTTTAATCCATGTCGTCTATCTATTTTTAACGATCATCTTATGGTATGAGACCAAAAATGAGATATATCCAAATCTTAAGTGGACCACATTCGAGGAAACAGTGTTGAATGAGTGTCAACCATTAAAAAATACTTTGGGGTCATAAAAGTTTTGGATCAAACTGATTTTTATTTTTCCCCTTCATTTGGCCCTGTATGACCTAATCAACCTATTGGATGTCAAATAAATAGTACAATGGGCCTTAGGAGGATTTTAATGATGGATATATAATAATTTTATAATTTATTTTATATATATATATAGAGGAAAAGGTTCCATGCGATCGAGCTCATGGAAACTTCTCATACGGTCGAGCTATGTGGGCCCCACCGTGATAGGTGTCAAACATCTACCCAATAAGTCAAATGTATCATTCCATGGTGGGCCTGGGGCTTAAAAATCAAGTCAATCAGTGACTTTTTTGGGCCACACCACATACACAAGTTGAGAGGGGTTACCCTCCATTAAAATATTCATAATCATTTGTTGGGACCACCGAAATGTGGTTCACAAATCCAGCCCATCCATTATGTGTGTCCCACTTGGATGAGGAGTCAGACCGACTTTCATATGCATCAAAATTTCAGGTAGTGATTGAATTTCCACCATTGAAAATCTCCTAGGGCCCACTATAATGGTTATTTGACATCTAGCCTGTTTATTAAGTAATACAGACTTGGATGAAAGGAAAAAGTATATATCAGCTTGATCCAAAACTTTTGTGGCCCCCAAAAATTTGTTAACGATGGGAGTTCAATGAACACTGTGTGGTCCACTTGAGATTTAGATCAACCTCATTTTTTAGCTCATACCATAAAATTATCCGGAAGAATGGGTGGACGGCATGGATGAAACACACACATCATGGTGGGGCCCACAGAGCACCGACAACTAGCCATTGGCTAGTGGCAGGGTGAGTAGCCGATCCGTTTCCCCCAATCTGCGAAAAAAGAAGAGGCGATTTTTTTTTTTTTTTCTCGCGGGCCCTGTTTCCTGCTCGCTCCCTAAATCTCCAGCCCCCGATCAACAATAGCCCTTGCAATCTTCTTCATTAGTAGCAGCCCCGACCAGCAAACCCTATCCCCAACACCCTGCAAATCCCGTCTTCCCCACGACATCAACCCCTACATCTTGCAAACCCCTGTGTTCTCCAACTGCAGCTCCAAAATTCCAAACCCGTCTTCGTCCGTGAGCTTAACAACCTCTCCACCATTTCTGACAACTGCAGTCCCCAACCGCCATTGGTGATGAAACCCATCTCTAGCCACTGCCCCAAGTTCCAGATCCACAGGCCGGACAAACGATTTTGGCTGCAGGAGCATCAAATCCGACCACGGTTATCGGTGCCCTCTCAACCCCAATGCCTAGAAGCCATCCACCACCACCCTCTATGACCACAATATTGTAAGTACTCGTAAGATTCTCTGATTTTTTTTTTCTATTCAGCATTTCCATTTTTTTCTTTTCTTTCTTTTTCTTTTTTAGATATGGGCATCTATTTGGGATTTGGGATGAAATTGTTTTTTTTTTTTTTTTTTGTTATTTTGATTAGAATCTTTTTCTTTCTTTCTTTTCTCTTTTCTTTTTAGATTTTTTCATGAAATGAGAATAAAACAGGTCTCATTTTTTTCTTCCATAATAAATGCAGTTGTGCATGTTTAGACTTGGTTGTTTGGATCTCTGTACATCTCCACTTTTATCTGAGTTGTTCTGCACACAAGTCTATGAGACTTTGTTGGTTTCATCAGTAATCACATACCTGATTGGTCAAAAGCTTCTCAATCACCATCTGTCAGCATTGCCTGCAAATTTCATATTCTTAGAAATAAGCTAAAAGTGTCCATTTCGTTGATTGGCAATGCTTTTAAATGATGCTTGTAACCTTTTTGAAGAAATAAAGCTTCTAAAGATGTGGTTTGTGGAAATGATATGGTATCTTGAGTTCGAGATGTTCTTGGAGTGCGGATTTTCCCTGACACATTTTTTTTTCTTTCTTTTGTATTGTTGATTTCCACCATTTCCTCTTTCTTCACCATTAGACATGGTAGCAACAAAGCCCAATGGAGAAGGAATCTTCAAACTTACAGTGGGAGAGATGTGCAATAGGTAATAGATTTATTTTAATTTGAAATCTTGTTTCAATTTTGATTTATATGTGGATTACATTGGGTTTTTAGATTTTCAGTAATTGGGATTTTTTATACAAGGTTGGTCATCTTGTGCACAATGTGTGTCATTCATTTACTTTGTGCTTCCACAAAAATTGGACACATGCCATGATGGTTTGTGATCTGAATTTTTGGTGAGGAAATTTGGTTGACAGTCATGGTTTGCTACAGCAGTTGAGGCCACATGCACACACATGTTGAAGGCGATACTTTTGTCCTTCTATATTATATGTATGCAACTGATGCTTGATGTGGAAATCTGGCCCCTTTCAAGTGTATAACTGAATGCAATTTGGGGTCCATGTTGATGTTTGGGTGGTGCTTTTACGATGACTGTTACTAGCGGTCACAAAACCGTTGGAGGTAAGTTCACAAGAGTCTGCTTGTATCTTTAATTTCAGGTTCCATTTTGTTAGTGTCTACTAGTTCCATAAAATGGTGTTTGATCATTGCACACAATTGATAGCTTAGACATGGCAATTTTTTGGTGGGTCATTAGTTTACATTTATATTTGATAAAAATCATCTAAACAATGGAAAGGATCCTCTTGAGCTTATTTTTTAAATAGAAGCCTCTCCATATAAAATGGACAATCAAGATCATTTAAATAGGTGCCTCTCCATCTCCATGAAGTTCGATGACCTTCAGTTCTTGTTTTGGTTACATTCATTTCTCTTCTGATGAAGGTTTTGTCTTTGATATTCGAAGTGAGAATGGGCTGGTAATGGCAAGTCACATCAGAAGTTAATTTGTCTTGTTGATATCTTTTTCTTTTAATTGGCTTGTTGAACTCATGTAAATTGCTTGAAAATTTAATTGCATCTTTCTACTTTGTACTTTTTACTTTGTTTGAACTGCTGCTACATTTTGGTATCTGTTTCTTGTGTTCTATGTTTCATAGTTTCTGACATTGCGGTATGGAGCAAGATGAGAGCCTTCAATCCCTGTACCAGCTAAGAGTTGAAGCATCATCAAATGCATCAGGTCCTTCATTTTGAAATGTAATGTTGCGGCCACAATTCCTAATGAGGGGAAGTTAAGGTAGTGCTAGGGGTTTATGTTGATGTGTTCTACTTTAACGTAGAAATAATCTTCTAAGTTCAGCACCGTGTTTCCTTTTCTATTTCAGTTGTATTTGTTAATTTAAAGGAATGGCCAGTTCTATACGTTGATGTTTAACCAGTTATAGTCTGTCAGAACTTAAAAGTACAATTGCAGCAATGCTGACCTTCATTTTCTGTCTTTGGTTGGAGTTGGTCACATAGTGAACCCAATGTTACAAATGCTTTTTGGCGACGTAGCCAAGGGAAAGTTGTTGCTGATAAACGGACAACTAGTTCAAGGTTTTATTTTTGAATGTGTCTATTTGCAAGTCTTGATTTGTCTTCATATTCTGTAGTGAATATTACATGATGGAAACATCACCACCATTTAATCATTAGGAAACTTTGTTGTAGAGTTTAAATGACCACTTCGGACTCACTTGAACACCATATGATTTCTAGATATGAGTTAGAAGTCGAGGCAATATAAGAAACTTGGAAAATCGATTTCACCTATTTCGCAACACCTGTTGTCATGTATCCTTGTACAATCCAAACTCTTGAAACCTGTAACACCCCAAAACCCGACACTTGAGTATCAGTGACTCATATACTAAATTCGTGGGTGTTAGCTATAGAATAAAAGAATGCTTCTTCATAACATGTAATTTTTTTTTGGTCGAATTACTTTTTTACATTTTCATGATATACATCATATAAAATTAAAATAAATTAAGCTTTATAAATGAAATTCCAATCATCATAAAAGATAACTAAATTTTCCACTCAGCTGGGAATTTATTACAAAATAGTAAAACTAAAAATTCTACTAAAACGTCATTAAACTCCAAGAGTTCTATCGTGCTCATGTAAGACTTTTCATCCCTACATCCTTAATTTGCTTCTCAGATTGTTTTCCTCATGTTGTAAAACTTTTCCTGTGGCTTCAATAGTCCTATGGTGATTGCAGGGAACATGATAAGAAATTTTGCTTGTTGGGATTGACTTCACTTCTTGCACTTCCTGTGGACCACTTACCCGGAGAAGCACTCGAACGTGTGTTTAGAGCAACACTTGACCTGTTTGTTGCTTACAAGGATAAGTCGCAGGTATTGCTCATTTCATTGGATGCTTTTTCTTTTCTTTTTCCTCTTTCCTTTTCTTTCTACTAATAAACTTAAATTCGTAACTGAAAATCAATGTGAATCATGCTTTCCTTATGATCACTGTTTTTAGTTTTACCTTTTTATTCCGCTTATTTTGGGTCTTCCAAGAGGCTCAACAATTCATCCTAGCTCAACTACACATGCTTTTGACTGAGATTTGACAAGTAGGGATAGCCCAACAGTTTTTCCACATATTATGCACATGTTTCACTTGGAGAAGGTTTTCCATGTTAGTATTTTAGAGTCTTTTACAGGAACTATGCAAGTTTAGAATTGCTCCTAGATTAATCCTAATAAAGGATAGTTAGCTTCTATAGTCTTTGTACTAAGATTATAGATAGATGGATTTTGACTCAATGGATTGAGGTGATTTGTTAGAAAAGATCTACATTAGCTGACCAAAGTCAATCTACAGCATGTGATTTGGATGTAGTATGATCATGAGCTATGCAGGTTCATTAAAATTGTGGCTTTGAGTGTGGTGGATCATTTTCAGATACAATGTATGTGCAGGGTTAAAGATTTAGCCAATACCTTCAAACCATGGCTTTTGGATCAAGGGATTGAGGGTGCTTTGCTATACATTATCTACACCGGGCTCTAAACATGATTCATCTGTCATTTGGAGCATTCTTTTTCAAGAAAACAAAAAATAGAGCCAACAAAATATCAAGTTATGTTGGACAAAATGGACTGTCCAATCAACTTTTGAATAATTTTTTGTATTTTATTTATGATGTTAAACTAATCAGATAATGATTTCAAGAGTCAGCTTCTGCCTTGATTTTGAACTATTCAGGCTGGACCTATTCAGAGTTTTGATTTTACTTTGCCTCATGCAGTCCTTCGATAGTCCTACTTCTACATAATATGATCTAGAATTCCAAAATCATAGCCAACCATTTTAGCTCTCCCACCTGATATGGTTTCCAATTTTGAAGGTGATACTTTTGTCCTTCTGTATCATATGTATGCAACTGATGCTTGATGTGGAAATCTGGCCCTTTTGAACCTTCCCTAATTGCATAAGTGGTTGAACCAGCTCTGTATGTTACACATAATTTGTCATCCACTAGTTTCTGTAAATGAAGATATGAGGATTGATCTTAACAGTATGGTCGTCATGCACATAGACAAAAAATGCTTGCAATGAATTTTTATGATTACTAGGTAGCCTACTAATGAAAGCAATGTCTCCGTCCATAATACGTCTGTTTATGATTTGACCAACTTTCAAATTTGTATGTCCTTTTGAACCTTCCCTAATTGCACAAGTGGCTGAACAATCTCTGTATGTTACATATAAATTTTCATCCACTAGTTTCTGTAAATGAAAATAAGAGGATTGATCTTAACAGTATGGTCATCACATAGACAGAAAATGCTTGCAATGAATGTTTATGAGTACCTGGAAATTTTAGAGTCCTTGGTTAGGGTTTGGGCTGAAAGTACGAGTGCTAGAGCCGACGCTTTCGGAGTCCGAACTCATTCTTTTGAAAAATAAAAAAATAGGAATATTAGTAAATATGGATTTTCTTGTTAAAAAGAAAATGGAAGGTAAAGAAGAGACATAACTGAAACTTTGCACTGTGAAAAGTAATATTAACCAGCTTACTTTCCCCATTGAATTTGACGTCCAGGAAATGTACCTTTTCCAAAAAACCATGGATTTAAAACCATTAAATCCTTCTTAGAAATCTGAGTTTATTGAACTGAATTGAATTATTACAATTCAATTTTGTTGAATATCCAAACACAAGGTTTCCATGAATTAGGCAAATGAATTCATTCTAACCCATTTTGTTGAATATCCAAATGCAAGGATTATTTATTTATTTATTATTATTATTTTTGTGATATGCAATAGCTTTTCAAAATTCATATGTAAGTGCATACTTATGCTCATTCATATGGACTTTGACTATCTTTCTTAAATTTCTTTGGTTTTTCTAATTTTTGTATCTAATTTTGAATTTCTAGGCCCTAAAACAAGATTCGAGATGCCGTCAACAATGTTAACAGAATTCTCCAGGTCAGATTGTTGATTGGACCTGATTTTATTTAAATGATCTTGATAATCCATTTTATTTAAATGAGCAGACCCGGATGTGCGTTGGAGCTATCCGGATGTTGAACGGGGTTCCTTGGAAGGTGGGAACCGCTGTTATGACCATGATGAAGCTGTCCATTTCCTATGGACAGAATTGGAGTGGCCTGGCCATTTGGACAGGCCGTGTTTATATTTGTATTTGCTTGAAATTGATAGAGCAAACCCGGATGTGCGTCGGAGTTATCCAGATGTTGAGTAGGGGTCCCTGGAAAGTGGGAACCGCTGTTATGACTATGATGAAGCTGTCCATTTCTTGTAGACAGCATTGGAGTGGCCTGACCATTTGAACAGGCCATGTTTATGTATTTACTCGAAATTGATGGAGCAGACCTGGATATGCGTCGGAGCTATCCGGATGTTGAGCGGGAGTCCCTGAAAGATGGGAGCCACTGTTATGACCATGATGAAGCTGTCCATTTCCTATGGACAGCATTGGAAGGGCCTGGCCAATTGGAGCAGGCCGTGTTTATATTTGTTTTTGCAGGGACCGCACCCTTAACTTATAACCTAAACCTATTCTCAAATCCCAAAACCTATAATTACAACCTAAACCTTAACCTAAACTTATAACCTATAACATAAACCTATAACCTAAACTCAATTCCCTAAACTCTAACCTACAACCTAACCTAAACCTATATTTATAACCTAAACCTATTCTCAAATCCCAAAACCTATAACTATAACCTAAACCTTAACCAAAAACCTATAACCTATAACCTAAACTCAATTCCCTAAACCTTAACCTACGCCCTAACCTAAACCTATACTTATAACCTAAACCTATTCCCAAATCCCAAAACCTATAACTTAAAGCCTAAACCTTAACCTAAACCTAAACCTATAACCTATAACCTGAACCTATAACCTAAACTCAATTCCCTAAACCTTAACCTATAACCCAACCTAAACCTATTCTCAAATCCCAAAACCTATAATTATAACCTAAACCTTAACCAAAAACCTATAACTTATTACCTAAACCTATAACCTAAACTCAATTCCATAAACCTTAACGTACACCCTAACCTAAACCTATACTTATAACCTAAACCTATTCTCAAATCCCAAAACCTATAAACCTAAACCTTAACCTAAACCTAAACCTATAACCTAACGCTATAACTTATAACCTAAACCTAAAACCTAAACCTAAACCTAAACCTAAACCTACACTTATAACCTATAACCTAAACCTAAACCTAAAACCCAAACGTAAACCCGATCTCGAACCCGAACCCGATTTCCTAAACCTAAACCTTAACGTATTCTCAAATCCCTGAACCTAAACCTATAACCTAAACTCAATTCCCTAAACCTTAACCTAAAACCTAAACCTATAACCTTATCCTAAACATAAAAACCTAAACCTAAACCTATATTTATAACCTAAACCTATTCTTACAACCTAAACCGATTTTCAAATCCCAAAACCTATAACCTAAACCTAAACCTAAACCTAAAACCTAAACCTAAACCTAAACCTACACTTATAACTTATAGCCTAAACCTAAACCTAAAACCCAAACGTAAACCCGATCTTGAACCCGAACCTGATTCCTAAACCTAAACCTTAACGTATTCTCAAATCCCTAAACCCAAACCTACACCTAATCTTAATCTCAACTCCCTAACCTAAACCTAAACCTAAACTTGAAAACCCAAACTTAAACCCAATCCCGAACCCGAAACTGATTTCCTAAACCTAAACTTATAACCTAAACCTATTCTCAAATCCCAAAACCTTTAACCTATAACCTAAACCTAAACCTTAACCTAAACTTAAACCTTAACCTAGAACCTAAACCTATAACCTAAACCTTAACCTATAACCTAACCTAAACCTAAACCTATAACCCGAACCCGATTTCCTAAACATAAATCTTAGCGTTTTCTCAAATCCGTAAACCTAAACCTACACCTAATCCTAATCTCAACTCCCTAACCTAAACCTAAACCTAAA
The DNA here is from genome assembly GCF_029962835.1 of Magnolia sinica. Taxonomy (NCBI): domain Eukaryota; kingdom Viridiplantae; phylum Streptophyta; class Magnoliopsida; order Magnoliales; family Magnoliaceae; genus Magnolia; species Magnolia sinica. The sequence goes on from NC_080575.1 coordinate 25,411,050, forward strand.
CTTGAAAACCCAAACCTAAACCCGATCCCAAACCCGAACCCGAACCCGATTTCCTAAACCTAAACTTAAAACCTTAACCTAAACCTATTCTCAAATCTCAAAACCTATAACCTAAACCTAAACCTATAAAACCTTAACCAAACCTAAAACTGACCTAAACCTAAACCTTAACGTATTCTCAAATCCCTAAACCTAAACCTACACTTAATCCTAATCTTAACTCCCTAACCTAAACCTAAACCTAAACTTGAAAACCCAAACCTAAACCCAATCCCGAACCCGAACCCGATTTCCTAAACCTAAACTTATAACCTTAACCTAAACCTATTCCCAAATCCCAAAACCTATAACCTATAACCTAAACCTAAACCTTATCCTAAACTTAAACCTTAACCTAGAACCTAAATCTATAACCTAAACTCAATTTTCTAAACCTTAACCTATAACCTAACCTAAACCTAAACCTATAACCTGAACCCGATTTCCTAAACATAAATCTTAACGTTTTCTCAAATCCGTAAACCTAAACCTACACCTAATCCTAATCTCAACTCCCTAACCTAAACCTAAACCTAAACTTGAAAACCCAAACCTAAACCCGATCCCGAACCCGAACCCGATTTCCTAAACCTAAACTTATAACCTTAACCTAAACCTATTCTCAAATCTCAAAACCTATAACCTAAACCTAAACCTATAAAACCTTAACCAAACCTAAAACTTAACCTATAACCTAAACCTAAACCTTAACGTATTCTCAAATCCCTAAACCTAAACCTACACCTAATCCTAATCTCAACTCCCTAACCTAAACCTAAACCTAAACTTGAAAACCCAAACCTAAACCCAATCCCGAACCCGAACCCGATTTCCTAAACCTAAACTTATAACCTTAACCTAAACCTATTCTCAAATCCCAAAACCTATAACGTAAACCTATACCTAAACCTTAACCTATAACCTAAACTCAATTTCCTAAACCTTAACCTATAACCTAACCTAAACCTAAACCTATAACCCGAACCCGATTTCCTAAACCTAAACCTTAACGTATTCTCAAATCCCTAAACCTAAACCTACACCTAATCCTAATCTCAACTCCCTAACCTAAACCTAAACTTGAAAACCCAAACCTAAACCCGATCCCGAACCCGAACCCGGTTTCTTAAACCTAAACTTATAACCTTGACCTAAGCCTATTCTCAAATCTCAAAACCTATAACTTAAACCTGAACCTATATAACCTTAAACTAAACTTAAAACTTAACATATAACCTAAACCTTAACCTATAACCTTAACTTATAACCTAAACCTATAACTTAAAATCAATTTCCTAAATCTTAACCTATAACCTAACCTAAACCTAAAATTATAACTCGAACCTATTTTCCTAAACCTAAACCTTAACGTATTCTCAAATCCCTAAACCTAAACCTACACCTAATCCTAATCTTAACTCCCTAACCTAAACCTAAACCTAAACTTGAAAACCCAAACCTAAACCCAATCCCGAACCCGTACCCGATTTCATAAACCTAAACTTATAACCTTAACCTAAACCTATTCTCAAATTCCAAAACCTATAACGTAAACCTAAACCTTAACCTAAACCTAAACCTTAACCTATAACCTAAACTCAATTTCCTAAACCTAAACCTTAACCTATAACCTAAACTCAATTTCCTAAACCTTAACCTATAACCTAACCTTAACCTAAACCTATAACCCGAACCCGATTTCCTAAACCTAAACCTTAATGTTTTCTCAAATTCCTAAACCTAAACCTACACCTAATCCTAATCTCAACTCACTAACCTAAACCTAAACCTAACTTGAAAACCCAAACCTAAACCCGATCCCGAACCCGATTTCCTAAACCTAAACTTAAAACCTTAACCTAAACCTATTCTCAAATCCCAAAACCTATAACCTAAACCTAAACCTAAACCTATAACTCGAACCTGATTTCCTAAACCTAAACCTTAACGTATTCTCAAATCCCTAAACCTAAACCTACACCTAATCCTAATCTCAACTCCCTAACCTAAACCTAAACCTAAACTTGAAAATCCAAACCTAAACCCAATCTCGAACCCGAACCCGATTTTCTAAACCTAAACTTATAACCTTAACCTAACCTATTCTCAAATCCCAAAACCTATAACGTAAACCTAAACCTTAACCTAAACCTAAACCTTAACCTATAACCTAAACTCAATTTCCTAAACCTTAACCTATAACCTAACCTAAACCTAAACCTATAACCCGAACCCGATTTCCTAAATCTAAACCTTAACGTATTCTCAAATCCCTAAACCTAAACCTACACCTAATCCTAATCTCAGCTCCCTAACCTTAACTTAAACTTGAAAACTCAAACCTAAACCCGATCCCGAACTCGAACCCGATTTCTTAAACCTAAACTTATAACCTTAACCTAAACCTATTCTCAAATCTCAAAACCTATAACCTAACCCTAAACCTATATAACATTAACCTAAACTTAAAACTTAACCTATAACATAAACCTTAACCTATAACCTTAACTTATAACCTAAATTGATAACCTAAACTCAATTTCCTAAACCTTAACTTATAACCTAAGCTAAACCTAAACCTAAAACTTAACCTATAACCTAAACCTAAACCTTAATGTATTCTCAAATCCCTAAACCTAAACCTACACCTAATCCTAATCTCAACTCCCTAACCTAAATCTAAACCTAAACTTGAAAATCCAAACCTAAACCCGATCCCGAACCTGAACCCGATTTCTTAAACTTAAACTTATAGGTTACAGGTTAGGTTTAGGTTAAGGTTTAGGTTTTAGGTTTAGGTTATAGGTTATAGGTTTAGGGTATTTTTGTTTATGATGTTAAGCGTATATGTATTTATACGTGAATGAATGTGATGTGGATAAGATTGTTTGTTTTTGGATGAATGTATTTTATGTTTGGATAGATTTACTTGTTTGGGTTTAGATGGACGTGAACGTGAATATGATGAAATATATTATATCACAGTTGTATATCAGGATGAATATGATGAATATATTGTGACAGGTGTATATCAGGAATTTTGTGCTGAAATATATTTTTATTGAAAGAGACTTTTAGCGACGAAAATTTTCGCAGCTAAAAGTTTTGCAAAATATTTTTAGCGACGAATATTTTCGTAGCTAAAAGTTTTGCAAAATATTTTTAGCGACGAAAATTTTCGTAGCTAAAAGTTATGCAAATATTTTTGGCAACGAAAATTTTCGTAGCTACAAGTTTTGCAAAATAATTTTAGCGATGAAAAGATTCGTAGCTAAAAGTTATGTAAATATTTTTTAGCGACGAAAAGTTTCGTAGCTAAAAGTTTTGCAAAATATTTTTAGCGACGAAATTTTCGTAGCTAAAAGTTTAACATTCACTTTTTAACGACAAAAATATTCGTCGTTAAAAGTTTTGTAAAAGTTTTTTTGCAATGAAAATTTTTGTCGCTAAAAAAACTTTTAGCGACGAAAATTTTCGTCATTAAAAAACTTCCATTTAGCGACGATTAAAATTTTTCGTCGCTAAAAACCATTTGCTTCAAACTTTTAGTGACGAATTTAGCGACGAAAATTTTCGTCGCTAAAACTTTTTAGCTGCAAAACTTTAGCTTTTAACAACGAAAATTTTCGTCGCTAAGGTGAGATTTCTTGTAGTGGTACCATTTCATGGGCTAGGCCACATGTGAGGTTTCTTGGATTTGATTTATTCTTGTGGATCTTTGTATTGTAGTTCTTACCCCAATTCCTCTTTTCAATAATAATCAAGCTAAAAATCCACATTGCTTTTAACTATGTATTTTATGAGCGCATCAAACTAGGGTTGTACATCGAGTCGAGTCGAGCTGGGCCAAGCTCGACTTGACTCATTCGTGCTATACTCAAGTTCGAGCTCGCCCTCGAGCTCAACATTGAAGCTTGGCTTGTTTGCCAAAGCTTTCGAATCGATCTCGAGTCGAGCTAGTGGTTCGAGTCGAGTCGAGCTTGTTCATATGTCAACCCAGTGCCCAACCCGACCCAAACTTGCACCTGACTCAACCTAGCGCCCAACCCGACCTGACCAAACCCAACCCCCACCCCGACCTAAACCCGCACCCGACTCAACCCAGCGCCCAACCCAACCCAACCCAACCCAATCCAACCCCCACCCCGACCTAAACCCGAACCCGACTGAACTCAGTGCTCAACCCAACCCAGCCCCCACCCAGACCCAAACCCACACCCGACTCAACCCACCGTCCAACCTGACTCAACCTAGTGCTTAACCTAACCTAACCCAACCCAACGCCCAATTCGACCCAGGACCTAACCCAAATCAAAAATAAAAAATCAATGGAACAGAAATCATACACATCTATGATATATATATATATAAAATCATTAATCATACTGGAGGCCGAATGGGTTGAGAGTAGTCGCTGAGCGGGCTGAGATGAGTCGGATTGGGCGCGGGCTGAGACAAGTCGGGTTGGGTGCGGATCAGGCAGAGGAGAATGAGAGAGAGAGAGAGAGAGAGAGAGAGAGAGAGAGAGAGAGAGCCAGGGGGGTGCAAAGAACTCAGCTCAGGTTGGTGCGGGATGGTGACCAGTGGGCTGCGACGGGTTGGGTAAGAGTAAGAGAGGGAAAGGGAGAAAGAGAGGGTCGGGTAGGGTTTTTTTTTTGTAAGTTATATATATATATATATAAAATAAATACTAGAGCCGATGCGAGCTTGAGCTCGAGCTTCAATTCGAGTCGAGTTGATCTGCACCATGCTCGAACCCTGCTCGATTTCAACTCGAGTTTTAAAAAGTGAGCTTGAGTCGCCCCGTGTAGGACCTTCAAGCCGAGTCAACCCGAGCTGAGTCGAGCAAGCTTTTCAAGCTAGCTCGACTCATGTACATCCCTACATCAAACAAATCAAGGTATGTCGCCATTTCATTCATGAGAAGCTCGTTGGATGTTTTCTTTCTCTATCTAGTATATGTGCTTACGATGTTGTCCTATCATTTAGTAGACGTTGTATTCAAGGTAGGCATACATGATATTTATGCTCCATCTTGAAAGAGGGTATTGATAGGTTTGGGTCTTTTTTTAGGCTTTGTTTATTTACCTATGAGTAAGGAAGAGGGGTTGAGGTGCTTCAAGAAGCCTAATTTTCTCCTCCAATGGCTATAAAATCGCCACAACAGTCTTAAGGTTGTGATTCCACTATTAGGGCTGAGGCATAAAACAGATGCCCACAACCCCTTGACTGCATTTATTCTACTATTAGTCTAGCTGCATCAACACAACATAAAATCTAGGAGAAGTAGGTGTTATTGGCTTATCTGAAAGTAAATTCACCCCGACAATGACTATGAAAAACCAACGTTTATTCCAGACCATGAGGTTGGAGACAAGGTTGTTGAACATGCTAACAGGGGAGATGCATGTGTAAGATCCGGACCATTCATCAGATGGGTCCATCTGATATGCCGTGGCCCAAAGTCAGGCTAATCTACTCATTTGGCAGGCTAAGCATCAATGAGAAAAACGGATGGTTAGATGCGAGTGACATGGTCAGTGGGCTAACTTGATTTTAGGGCCAAGGCCTTGTCACGATGGGTCCCACTTGATGAATGTTCACATATCAGACATAAGTTTCAATCATGCTTTCCATTGTAAATGATCTTATTATCAAAAGCAGATTGATTGCATGATCCTAACCTTTTACGAGAGAGAGAGAGAGAAAAAAACCCCTTACTGATGGATTATTTATTTATTATTTAGGGTGCGTTTGGTTGCACCAGATATCGTGATTGCACCCTTAGATTATTATTTTTAAACCGTTATTTCTCATTTTAACTGTCAACCTCGCTGCTAATTGGATGGCGGTCATGGCCCTTTCGGGTGATTTTTGAGTTAGCACTTATGCTGTGGGCCCCACTCTTTTATCAGTTTCCGTCGTTGTTACACGTATGTCAGGTGCAAGCGTCCGCATGTGCTGTAGCTGTGCCCGTGCATCAATAGTCATTCTCCGCCAGAGTGTCAAGCAAACAGCCAGGACAGAAAAAATCAAAAATAAAAACAAAACAAAACAAAACTAATGTTGGAGTACGTGGCTCATACGGGAACGGATTAAGTGCGGCCCTTGCCTCACCCAACATGATGCATCCCTGGCTGTAGGGATCACCTTGATATATGTATTGTATATCCACGCCGTCCATCCGTTTTTCCATTTCATTTTAGAGCATGATCCCGAAAATTAAGAAGATACAAATCTCAAATGGACCACACCACGTGAAAAAATGTTGATTGTTGATTAAAAACTTCTTGTGGGCTACAAAGGTTTTGAATCAAGTTTATATTTGTTTCATTATCTTCATACATTTCTATGTGAGCTTATCAATAAGTTGAATGGAATATAAACATTACGGTGTGTATGATTGTGGGCCTTAAGAAGTTTTTAATAGTGGGCGTTGAATCACCATTGTTTCCTATGGTGTGATCCACCTGAGATTTGGATATGCTTTATTTTCGGCTAGTGATATAAAATGAGTTGGAATACTGATGGACGGCGTGGATATGCAATAAATACATCAACATGACCCCACTGTCAGGGCCGCACCGTGTTGGGTCAGACTAAGGACGCACCTCACCCGCTCGCACTTAGATTATACGTAAGTTAATTCGTACCGTCCAAATCGCGGGCCCTGCTTTAGATACGTCATAAATCAGTTGTTGTTGGTTGTATCGGAAACGGATTGGCTACTCCCCATGCCACCAGCCATTGGCTGGTGGTCGGTGCTCTGTGGGCCCTACCATGATTTATATGTTGCATCCATGCCATCCATCTATTTTTATAGATCATTTAATGCTAGGAAAGAAAAAAGAGAAATTTGCGAATGTACGACCCATTTATGGCCCATTTAGGAAACTACGCCCACCTCATTTTCCTTTGCCAGAATACGCCCGAGCTGTACGGAAGGCTTGCCAAAGGTCGAAAATGCCCCCACGGAAGGCTTGCCAAAGGTCGAAAATGCCCCCTGCTTGTTCCTTCAAGCGGATACGTGGCGCTCGAAGACAAGCGCTGACACTCTTCGAACTCCGAGTTGTACGAACGGTTCAAAAGATATCAGAGTTACATGGGCCCCACAGTTACGTATTTATTATATCCACAACGTTCATCCATAGCTCAAGATCATTTCGGAGCATTATCAAAAAAAATATATCCTATCCAAAGATCAACTGGACCACATCACAGAGAGCAACGGAAAAATTGATTTTAACCGTTAAAAATTTTGTAGGGCCCACCATAACATTTATTTTCCATCCAATATATTCATAATGTCACAAAGACCTGGATGAAGAGGAAAAACAAAATTTGTAATGATCCAAAACTTCTCGAACCCCTAAAAGGGTTTCAATGGTAGACGTTCAATCTTCCACTGCCTTTTACAGTGTGGTCCACTTGATAGCTAAATCTGTCTTATTTTTCTTCCCAAGGGCTAGTACGAGTTCGCAAAATAGATGGACGGTTTGGATATAACACATACGTCATAAAAGGACCCACAAAGGCGGTGGGGATTACAATAGGAAAAAAAAAGAGCTGGTATCTTTGGCTACAGATTATAACCGTAGCGATAACCGCAACCAATGCTTTTTCAATATGTCCTCTACTATACATCAAAGGTCTTTCGATATATACTTCGATATATCGAATGTCTTTCGATTAATCGGAAAAGGTCCAAAACTGTTCAGCAACTTTGCATAAAAAATCCTGCAATTTTCGATTAATCGAAGTGTATTCGATATGTATCGAAGATATAGCTACAGATTATAGCTGTAGCCATAACTGTAGTCCGTAAAAGTCTATGCAAAATTTTTTATTTTTTATTTTTTATTTTTTACATGGAGAACTTTATTCTATCTACAATTTTCTCTAATACATATTTATATAAATATGTATATATAAGCATATAAAAAAAAATTCTCTCTCTTTTTCATTTATTTCTCTATTCATTCAACAAGAATATCTTATAAACCAAAATTAGTTACTTGATGTACCCTATATGATTTTGGGGTAGGAGAAGATACTTTAGCCAACTAACCTAGTTATTTTCTAAGATTCCATCAGGTCGATGGTCGAAAATCCATTTCATTCACTTTGCGGTTAATTTCAATCAGTTCGTGGTCATTTCCATGCATTTCACCGTCAATTCCCTCCACTTCACGGACAATTCCATGCATTTCACGGTCATCCCAAACTATTTCGTGTTGATTCACGGTCGTTTCGAGGCATTTCGCGGTCAATTCCCTTCACTTCACGATCATTTGCATGCATTTCGCGCTCAAATCGCTTCAAACCATGATCATTCCCAAGCATTTCACGGTCATCCCAAACAATTCCGTGTTGATTCACGGTCTTTTCGAGTCATTTCGCGGTCAATTCCCTTCACTTCACGGTCAGTTGCATGACTGATCATGAATTGATGCGATTTGCCGCAAATGCATGCAAATGACCGTGAAGTGAAGGGAATTGACCGCGAAATGCCTCGAAACGACCGTAAATCAAGACGAAATTGTTTGGGACGACCGTGAAATGCATGGGAATGATCATGTTTTGAAGCGATTTGAGCGCGAAATGCATGCAACTGACCGTGAAGTGAAGGGAATTAACCGCGAAATGCCTCGAAATGACCGTGAATCAACACGGAATTGTTTGGGACAACCGTCAAATGCATGGGAATGATCATGGTTTGAAGTGATTTGACTGTAAAAAGTATGCAAATGATCGTCAAGTGAAGGGAATTAACCGTGAAATGCCTCGAAACGACCGTGAATCAACACGAAATTGTTTGGGACGACCGTGAAATGCATGGGAATGATCATGGTTTGAAGCGAATTGATTGCGAAATGCATGCAAATGACCGTGAAGTGAAGCGAATTGACTGCGAAATGCCTCGAAACGACCGTGAATCAACACGAAATTGTTTGGGACGATCATGAAGTGCATAGGAATGATCATGGTTTGAAGCGATTTGACCGCGAAATGCATGCAATTGACCGTGCAGTGAAGGGAATTGACCGTGAAATGCCTCGAAACGACTGTGAATCAACACGGAATTGTTTGGGATGACCGCGAAATGCATGGGAATAATCATGGTTTGAAGCGATTTGACTGGGAAATGCATGCAATTGACTGTGAAGTGAAGGGAATTGACCGCGAAATGCCTCGAAACGACCGTGAATCAACACGGAATTGTTTGGAATGACCATGAAATGCATGGGAATGATCATGGTTTGAAGCGAATTGACCGCGAAATGCATGCAAATGACCGTGAAGTGAAGCGAATTGACCGCGAAATGCCTCGAAACGACCGTGAATCAACACGGAATTGTTTGGGATGACCGCGAAATGCATAGGAATGATCATGGTTTGAAGCGATTTGACCGTGAAATGCATGCAACTGACCGTGCAGTGAAGGGAATTGACCGCGAAATGCCTCGAAACGACCGTGAATCAACACGAAATTGTTTGGAATGATCGCGAAATGCATAGGAATGATCATGGTTTGAAGCGATTTGACAGCGAAATGCATGCAAATGACCGTGGAGTGAAGGGAATTGACCACGAAATGCCTCAAAACGACCGTGAATCAACACGGAATTGTTTGGGATGACTGTGAAATGCATGGGAATGATCATGGTTTGAAGCGAATTGACCGCGAAATGCATGCAACTTACCTTGGAGTGAAGGGAATTGACCGCGAAATGCCTCGAAACGACCGTGAATCAACACGGTATTGTTTGGAATGACCGCGAAATGCATGGGAATGATCATGGTTTGAAGCGAATTGACCTCGAAATGCATGTAAATGACCGTGGAGTGAAGTGAATTGACCGCGAAATGCCTCGAAACGACCGTGAATCAACACGGAATTGTTTGGGACGACCGTGAAGTGCATGGGAATGATCATGGTTTGAAGCGAATTGATCGCGAAATGCATACAATTGACCGTGGAGTGAAGGGAATTGACCGCGAAATGCCTCGAAACGACCGTGAATCAACAAGGAATTGTTTGGGACGATCGGGAAGTGCATGGAGATGATCATGGTTTGAAGCGAATTGACCGCGAAATGCATGCAAATGACCGTGAAGTGAAGGGAATTGACAGCGAAATACCTCGAAACGATCGTGAATCAACACGGAATTGTTTGGGATGACCGCGAAATGCATAGGAATGATCATGGTTTGAAGCGAATTGACCGTGAAATGCATGCAAATGACCGTGGAGTGAAGGGAATTGACCGCGAAATGCCTCGAAACGACCGTGAATCAACACAGAATTGTTTGGAATGACCGTGAAATGCATGGGAATGATCATGGTTTGAAGCGAATTGACCGTGAAATGCATGCAATTGACCGTGGAGTGAAGGGAATTGACCGCGAAATGCCTCGAAATGACCGTGAATCAACACGGAATTGTTTGGGATGACAGTGAAATGCATGAGAATGATCATGGTTTGAAGCGAATTGACCGCGAAATGCATGCAACTGACCGTGGAGTGAAGGGAATTGACCGCGAAATGCACGAAATGAGAGTGAATCAACACGGAATTGTTTGGATGACGATGAAATGCATGGGAATGATCATGGTTTGAAGCGAATTGCCGCGAAATGCATGCAAATGAGCCGTGGAGTGAAGGGAATTGGCCGTGAAATGCCTCGAAACGACGTGAATCAACACGGAATTGTTTGGGATGACGCGAAATGCATAGGAATGATCATGGTTTGAAGCGATTGTCGAAATGCATGCAAATGCCAGTGGAGTGAAGGAAATTGCCACGAAATGCCTCGAACGACGTGAATCAACACGAAATTGTTTGGAATGACGCGAATGCATGTGAATGATCATGGTTTGAAGCGAATTGATCGCGAAATGCATGGAAATGGCCGTGGAGTGAAGCGAATGGACCCAGAACTGCCTCGAAGCGACCGTGAATCAACACGGAATTGTTTGGGAATGATCCGAAATGCATGGGAATGATAATGGTTTGAAGCGAATTGGCGAAAGTGCATGTAACAGGCCAGTGGAGTGAAGGGAATTGCGCATGAAATGAATTGAGAGTGAATCAACACGGAATTGTTTGGGATGCCGCGTGAAATGCATAGGAATGATCATGGTTTGAAGCGAATTGATCGCGAAATGCATGCAATTGAAGTGAAGTGAAGGGAATTGCCGAAATTGACTAAATGGCAGTGAATCAACACGGAATTGTTTGGGATGACGCGAAATGCATGGGAATGATCATGGTTTGAAGCGATTTGCGAAATGCATGCAAATGGCCATGGAAGTGAAGGGAATTGCCGAAATTGACTCATGACAGTGAATCAACACGGAATTGTTTGGGATGACCGGAAAGGCATAGGAATGATCATGGTTTGAAGCGATTTTGTAAGCATGCAAATGGCCGTGGAGTGAAGGGAATTGATGCGAAATGCCTCGAAATGACCGTGAATCAACACGAATTGTTTGGGATGACGCGAAATGCATGGGAATGATCATGGTTTGAAGCGATTTGCATGAAATGCATGCGAATGGCCTGAAGTGAAGGAATTGCGTGAAATGCCTCAACCATAGTGAATCAAACTGGAAATTGTTTGAGGGATCGTGAAATGCATGGGAATGATCATGGTTTGAAGTGAATTGACCACGAAATGCATGAAATGGAACCAGTGAAGTGAAGGAATTGACGAAATGCCTCGAAGCATGAATCACACGGAATTGAATTTGGGATAAGTGAAATGCATGGGAATGATCATGGTTTGAAGCGAATTGATCGCGAAATGCATGAAATGCCGTGGAGTGAAGGAATTGACCGAAATGCCTCAACCCGTGAATAACACGGAATTGTTTGGAATGACGAAATGCATGGGAATGATCATGGTTTGAAGGATTTGCGAAATGCATGCAAATGGCAGTGAAGTGAAGGGAATTGGCCACGAAATGCCTTGATGGCAGTGAATCAACACGGAATTGTTTGGGATGACCGCGAAAGGCATAGGAATGATCATGGTTTGAAGCGATTTGTCGCGAAATCATGCAAATGGCCAGTGGAGTGAAGGGAATTGCCATGAAATGCCTCGAAACGACCAATGAAGCGAAATGGCCGCGAAATGCATGGGAATGATCATGGTTTGAAGCGATTTGGCTGAAATGCATGCGAATGAGCGTGGAGTGAAGGGAATTGGCCTGAAATGCCTCGAAACGGCCAGTGAATCCACGGAATTGTTTGGGATGACGAAATGCATAGGAATGATCATGGTTTGAAGTGATTTGACCCAAAATGCATGCAAATGGCCAGTGGAGTGAAGGGAATTGGCGAAATGCCTCGAAGCGCCAGTGAATCAACACGGAATTGTTTGGATTCGCGAAATGCATGGGAATAAACATGGTTTGAAGCGAATTGCGCGAAATGCATGTAAATGGCCTGAGTGAAGCGAATTGGCAGAAATGCCTCGAAGCAGCAGTGAATTAACACGGAATTATTTGGAATGACGCGAAATGCATGTGAATGATCATGGTTTGAAGCGAATTGCGAAATGCATGTAAATGGCCTGTGGAGTGAAGCGAATTGGCCGCGAAATGCTCGAAATGAATGTGAATCAACACGGAATTGTTTGGGACGCAGTGAAGTGCATGGGAATGATCATGGTTTGAAGCGAATTGATCGCGAAATGCATGCATGGCCAGTGGAGTGAAGGGAATTCTGCGAAATGCCTCGAAGCAATAGTGAATCAACACGGAATTGTTTGGGATGATGCGAAATGCATGGGAATGATCATGGTTTGAAGCGATTTGACGAAATGCATGCAAATGGCCGTGGAGTGAAGGGAATTGGCCGTGAAATGCCTCGAAACGGCCAGTGAATCAACACGAAATTGTTTGGGATGACGCGAAAGGCATAGGAATGATCATGGTTTGAAGCGATTTGTGCGCGAAATGCATGCAAATGGCCGTGAAGTGAAGGGTATTGGCCATGAAATGCATGGGCAGTGAATCAACACGGAATTGTTTGGGATGACCGAAATGCATGGGAATGATCATGGTTTGAAGCGATTTGGCCATGAAAATGCATGCAAATGACCATGCAACTTAAGAGACTAGAAGAAGCACACTATGAACACAACTTGGAAAACATGGAGTGTGTACCGACATGGGTGTGTACTAACAAGCTAACCTAAAAAAGTAAAACAAAAAAAATAAAAAAAAAGTAAAAAAACACATTAGAAAAAAAATAGAAAAATTACACTTCGATATATCGAATAGAACATGATATATCGAAACTCTTCGATATAATCGAAACCTAATCGATTAATGGTAGAGTAAGTTGTCGATTATATCGAAATCTAGTCGATATAATATTAGTAAGTCATCCTTACAACCCACCGATATATCGACTATTATTCGATTGATCGAAAATAGTCACACACTGTCCAGCGACAAAATACTTTTTAAATTGTATTATTGATATAATCGAGTATATGTCGATATATCGAGGTATCGATATATCGACTAGATTTCGATATATCGAAAATTGTCAGAAAATGTCCAGCGTCGAACTGCTTTTTTAGTGCAATTTTTCTGTTTTTTTCTAATGTGTTTTTTTTATTTTATTTTATATATTTTTTGTTTTACTTTTTTAGGTTAGCTTGTTAGTACACACCCATGTCGGTACACACTCCATGTTTTCCAAGTTGTATTCATAGTGTGCTTCTTCTAGTCTCTTAAGTTGCATGGTCATTTGCATACATTTTGCGGTCAAATCGCTTCAAACCATGATCATTCCCATGCATTTCACTGTCATCCCAAACAATTCCGTGTTGATTCACGGTCGTTTCGAGGCATTTCGCGGTTAATACCCTTCACTTCACGGTCATTTGCATGCATTTCGCGGTCAATTCGCTTCAAACCATGATCATTCCCATGCATTTCACAGTCATCCCAAACAATTCCGTGTTGATTCACGGTCGTTTTGAGGCATTTCGCGGTCAATTCCCTTCACTCCACGGTCATTTGCATGCATTTCGCGGTCAAATCGCTTCAAACCATGATCATTCCCATGCATTTCGCGGTCATCCCAAACAATTCCGTGTTGATTCACGGTCGTTTCGAGGCATTTCGTGGTCAATTTCCTTCACTCCACGGTCATTTGCATGCATTTCGCGATCAATTCGCTTCAAACCATGATCATTCCCATGCACTTCACGGTCATCCCAAACAATTCCGTGTTAATTCACTGTCATTTCGAGGCATTTCGCGGTCAATTCGCTTCACTTCACGGTCATTTGCATGCATTTCGCGGTCAATTCGCTTCAAACCATGATCATTCACATGCATTTCACGGTCATTCCAAACAATTCCGTGTTGATTCACGGTCGTTTCGAGGCATTTCGCAGTCAATTCCCTTCACTTCACAGTCAGTTGCATGCATTTTGCGATCAAATCGCTTCAAACCATGATTATTCCCATGCATTTCGATCATCCCAAACAATTCGGTGTTGATTCACGGTCGAGGCATTTCTCCGTCAATTCCCTTCACTCCACGGTCATTACCATGCATTTGGTCAATTAGCTTGAAACCATGATCATTCCCATGCATTCGCGGTCAGTCATTCCCAACAATTCCGTGTTGATTCACCTTCGTGAGGCATTTGATTTCGAATTCCCTTCACTCCGGTCATTCCATGCATTGTAGTCGCTTCAACCAGTGATCATTCCGATGCATTTGCGTCATTCCACAATTCCGTGATTCATGTCGTTTCGAGGATTCGCCATCCATTCCTTCCCTCATTCGGTCATTTGCAAGCATTTCGTGTATTCCTCAACCTGACATTCCTATGCATTCCTTCCATCATCCCATAATCTCGTGATTCATTCGCTTCTGGCATTTCGCATATTCCTTCATCCCGATTCATGCTATTCAGGATCGTTGAGGCATTGATCATTCCCATGCATTTATTCACGGTCATTTCAAGCAATTCCGTGTTGATTCGTCGTTTAGAGCATTTCGTCATTCCATCACTCCGACGTTCATTCCAACATTTCCTGTATATCGACTTCAATTGATCATTCCCATGCAATTCGCGTCATCCAACCATTGTATTCACTTTCGCTAGCATCTTCAACATGATATTCCCTTCATTCACTGATCATGCCATTACAATTCGTTGATCATGATCATTCTCATGCATTTCACGGTCAATCCCAATCAACTTCCGGTTCATTTCATGCATTTTCGCGGCATTTCTCATTCCATGACTCCACATTCATGCATTTCATCGATTCCAAACCATGATCATTCCATGCATTTCAGGCGTCATTCCAAAATTCCTGTTCACGCATTCAAGCATTTGGGTCAATTCCCTTCACATGCAACTGACCGTGAACAAAATAGAAGGGTGAAAAATTGCAAAGTGGCTCAATGATCATTCATTTAACATGATCATTCCCATGCATTTCGTCTCCAAAATTGTGTTGATTCACGTTAGGCATTGTCAATTCCTCACTCCGATATGCATTTTCCTACTTTCAATCTGTCATGGTTGCATTTTCTTCTTCTTCGATTCTTTGCTTCATTCCCTTCCCGCATGCATCATTTGACTCAACATGACTTCCGCATTGTCCAAAATTCGTGTACTTTAGGCATTTGCATCCTCCTCACGTATTATCATTTACTTAACATGCATTCCGCTTGTCTCAAACAATTTGTTGATTATTGAGGCATTTCGAATCCTTCACTCGCATTATGCATTTCGCATTAACCTGATCATTCCATGCATTTCGTCTCCAACATCTGTTGATTCAGTCTTAGGCATTGCAATTCCCTTCACTCGGTCATTTGCATGCATTTCCGGGTCAAATCGCTTCAAACCATGATCATTCCTATGCATTTCGCAGTCATCCCAAACAATTCCGTGTTGATTCACGGTCGTTTCGAGGCATTTCGCGGTCAATTCCCTTCACTCCACGGTCATTTGCATGCATTTCGCGATCAATTCGCTTCAAACCATGATCATTCCCATGCACTTCACGGTCGTCCCAAACAATTCCGTGTTGATTCACGGTCGTTTCGAGGCATTTCGCGGTCAATTCCCTTCACTCCACGGTCATTTACATGCATTTCGCGGTCAATTCGCTTCAAACCATGATCATTCCCATGCATTTCGCGGTCATTCCAAACAATTCCGTGTTGATTCACGGTCGTTTCGAGGCATTTCGCGGTCAATACCCTTCACTTCACGGTCATTTATATGCATTTCGCGGTCAATTCGCTTCAAACCATGATCATTCCCATGCATTTCACAGTCATCCCAAACAATTCCGTGTTGATTCATGGTCGTTTTGAGGCATTTCGCGGTCAATTCCCTTCACTCCACGGTCATTTGCATGCATTTCGGCAAATCGCTTCAAACCATGATCATTCCTATGCATTTCGGTCATCCCAAACAATTCCGTGTTGATTCACGGTCGTTTGAGGCATTTCGTCAATTCCCTTCACTCCACGGTCATTTGCATGCATTTCGCGATCAATCGCTTCAAACCATGATCATTCCCATGCACTTCACGGTCATCCAAACAATTCGTGTTGATTCACGGTCGTTTCGAGGCATTTCGCGGTCAATTCGCTTCACTTCACGGTCATTTGCATGCATTTCGCGGTCAATTCGCTTCAAACCATGATCATTCCCATGCATTTCACGGTCGTCCCAAACAATTCCGTGTTGATTCACGGTCGTTTCGAGGCATTTCTGGTCAATTCCCTTCACTGCACGGTCATTTGCATGCATTTCGCAGTCAAATCGCTTTAAACCATGATCATTCCCATGCATTTCGCGGTCATCCCAAACAATTCCGTGTTGATTCACGGTCGTTTCGAGGCATTTCACGGTCAATTCCCTTCACTTCACGGTCATTTGCATGCATTTCGCGGTCAATTCCCTTCAAACCATGATCATTCCCATGCACTTCACGGTCGTCCCAAACAATTCCGTGTTGATTCACGGTCGTTTCGAGGCATTTCGCGGTCAATTTACTTCACTTCACGGTCATTTGCATGCATTTCGCGGTCAATTTGCTTCAAACCATGATCATTCCCATGCATTTCACGGTCATTCCAAACAATTCCGTGTTGATTCACGGTCGTTTCGAGGCATTTCGCGTTCAATTCCCCTCACTTCACAGTCAGTTGCATGCATTTCGCAGTCAAATCGCTTCAAACCATGATTATTCTCATGCATTTCGCTGTCATCCCAAACAATTCCGTGTTGATTCACGGTCGTTTCGAGGCATTTCACGGTCAATTCCCTTCATCGCCGAGAATGACTTGCATGCATTTCGCGGTCAATTTGCTTCAAACCATGATCATTCCCATGCACTTCACGGTCGTCCCAAACAATTCCGTGTTGATTCACGGTCGTTTTGAGGCATTTCGCAGTCAATTCGCTTCACTTCACGATCATTTGCATACATTTCGCGATCAATTCACTTCAAACCATGATCATTCCCATGCATTTCACGGTCGTCCCAAACAATTCCGTGTTGATTCACGGTCGTTTCGAGGCATTTCACAGTTAATTCCCTTCACTTGACGATCATTTGCATGCATTTTACGGTCAAATCACTTCAAACCTTGATCATTCCCATGCATTTCACGGTCGTCCCAAACAATTCCGTGTTGATTCACGATCATTTCGAGGCATTTCGCGGGCAATTCCCTTCACTTCATGGTCAGTTGCATGCATTTCACGCTCAAATCGCTTCAAACCATGATCATTCCCATGCATTTCACGGTCGTCCCAAACAATTTCGTGTTGATTCACGGTCGTTTCGAGGCATTTCGTGTTCAATTCCCTTCACTTCACTGTCATTTGCATGAATTGATGCGAATTAACCGTGAAATGCATGCAAATGATCGTGAAGTGAAGGGAATTGACCGCGAAATGCCTCGAAACGACCGTGAATCAACACGGAATTGTTTGGGATGACCGTGAAATGCTTGGGAATGATCATGGTTTGAAGCGATTTGAGCGCGAAATGCATGCAAATGATCGTGAAGTGAAGGGAATTGACCGCGAAATGCCTCGAAACGACCGTGAATCAACACGAAATAGTTTGGGATGACCGTGAAATGCATGGAATTGTCCGTGAAGTGGAGGGAATTGACGGTGAAATGCATGGAAATGACCACGAACTGATTGAAATTGACCGCAAAGTGAATGAAATGGATTTTCGACCATCGACCTGATGGAATCTTAGAAAATAACTAGGTTAGTTGGCTAAAGTATCTTCTCCTACCCCAAAATCATATAGGGTACATCAAGTAACTAATTTTGGTTTATAAGATATTCTTGTTGAATGAATAGAGAAATAAATGAAAAAAAGAGAGAATTTTTTTTATATGCTTATATATACATATTTATATAAATATGTATTAGAGAAAATTGTACGTAGAATAAAGTTCTCCATGTAAAAAATAAAAACTAAAAAATAAAAAATAAAAAAATTTACATAGACTTTTACGGACTACAGTTATGGCTACAGCTATAATCTGTAGATATATCTTCGATACATATCGAATACACTTCGATTAATCGAAAATTGTAAGATTTTTTATGCAAAGTTGTTGGACAGTTTTGGACCTTTTCCGATTAATCGAAAGACATTCGATATATCGAAGTATATATCGAAAAACCTTCAATGTATAGTAGAGGACATATTGAAAAAGCATTGGCTGCGGTTACCGCTACGAGTATAATCCGTAGCCAAAGATACCAGCTCTTTTTTTTCTCTGTTGTAATCCCCACCGCCTTTGTGGGTCCTTTTACGAGGTATGTGTTATATCCAAACCGTCCATCTATTTTGCGAACTCGTACTAGCCCTTGGGAAGAAAAATAAGACAGATTTAGCTATCAAGTGGACCACACTGTAAAAGGCAGTGGAAGATTGAACGTCTACCATTGAAACCCTTTTAGGGGTCCCAGAAGTTTTGGATCATTACAAATTTTGTTTTTCCTCTTCATCCAGGTCTTTGTGACATTATGAATATATTGGATGGAAAATAAATGTTATGGTGGGCCCTACAAAATTTTTAACGGTTAAAATTAATTTTCCCGTTGCTATCTGTGGTGTGGTCCAATTGTTGCTCTCTGTGGTGTGGTCCAGTTGATCTTTGGATAGGATTTTTTTTTTTTTGATAATGCTTCGAAATGATCTCGAACTATGGATGAACGTTGTGGATATAATAAATACGTAACTGTGGGGCCATGTAAGTCTGATATCTTTTGAACCGTTCGTACAATTCGGAGATCGAGGAGTGTCAGTACTTGTCTTCGAGCGCCACATATCCGCTTGAAGGAACAAGCAGGGGCATTTTCGACCTTTGGCAAGCCTTCCGTACAGCTCAGGCGTATTCTCGCAAAGGAAAATGAGGTGGGCGTAGTTTCCTAAATGGGCCATAAATGGGTCGTACAGTTACAAATTTCTCAAGAAAAAATGAGTTATATATCCGTCTCAAGTGGACCACGTTACATGAAACAGTGTTGAATGAACGTTAACCATTAAAAATGTTTTGGGGACCATAAAAGTTTTGGATCAGACTGATATTTATTTTTTCCCTTCATTCGGGTCTTTACGACCTAATCAACAGATTAGATGTTAAATAAACAGCCACGAGTCAGTACTACATGGGCCCCACCATGATGTATGTGTTTCATCCATTTTTACGGATCATTTGAGGGATTGATACAAAAAATGATAGGGATATAAATATTAGGTGGCTCATATTTACTTTTTCCCTTCATCCGGGTCTTTATGACCTAATCAACAGATTGGATGTTAAATAAACAGTACAGTGGGCCTTAGGAGGATTTTAATGGTGGATATCCAATTATTATTGTGTTCCTGTGGTGTGGTCCACCTAATATTTATATCCCTATCATTTTTTGTATCAATCCCTAAAATGATCTGTAAAAATGTATGAACGGAATGGATGAAACACATACATCATGGTGGGGGCCACGTAGCACCGACCACCAGCCACGGGGCTGGTTTCGGGGGGAGTAGCCAATCCGCCTCCGGTTGTATCGACCACGGTTGTATCGACCAATGGACGCGTAGCTGACGCTGAAAATGAGGGAAACAGATTGGATGCTCCCCTGACACTTGCGAATGGCTGATGGTCGGTGTCAGTGGGCCCTAAAATGATGTATTTGTTTCATCCATGCTGTCCATCTATTTTTCTAGATCATTTTAGGGTATGAGACCAAAAATGAAGTATATACCAATCTTAAGTGGACCACATTACAGAAAAAATGTTGAATGAACGTTGACCGTTAAAATTTTTTTGGGGCATAAAAGTTTTGGATCAAGATAATATCTTTGTTTTTTTTTTTTTTTTCCCCTTTATTTAAGTCTGTATGGCCTAATCAACAGATTACATGTTAAATAAACAGTACAGTAGACCTTAGGAGGATTTTAACGGTGGATATCCAATCGCTATTGTTTTCTTATGGTGTGGCCCACTTGAGATTTATATCCCACTCATTTTTGGGATCAAGCCATAAAATGATCTGCAAAAATGTATGAACGCCATGGATGAAATACATACATCATGGTGGGGCCCACGGAGCACCAACCATCAGCCACCAGGCTAGTGACAGGAGAGTAGCCAATCCGTTCCCCCTTTCAACCTCCAAGGGATGACATGGTTGTAGATATGGTAGAAACGTTACTCTACGGGACACGTTGCATGATTATGCATAAATCATGACCGTCCATCTAGCGGGCTTTATCATGGGTGACTTGGACCTTTGTCCTAATACGCAGTGGCTTTCTATGCCACGTGGCAGTTAACTAATTCTAGCTTAGGTATGATGCTGAACATGAGCATGATGGGGGCTTTTGGATTCTTCGCTTTCAATAACGGACCAGTCGGGCCGGTGGTTATCCCTGTGGTCGGTTGTTGTAGATGAAAATTTTGAGTAGATATCTGCGTGTGTGGTCCAACATGGTGTCTTTTTAGAATCTAACCCGTACAGAAACGTTCCCCATCGTAAATTAGAGACCCAAAAAAAAATTAAAAACATCCATTTATTAGGTGGGCCACAACATGAATTTGGAGGTTTTTGACTAGTTGATCAATTTTTTAAATGGTGTGACCCATCTAGTAATTGTATTGGCTTGATTTCATTTTTGGTCTTAAGGTAACACTAATGGACGGATTAGATTCCACAAAAACACCAAAGTAGGCCCATACACAACTATTACATGAAGTTCTCGTATACAGCAGTTTTGCAGAGTAACCGAAGCGGACGCTCGGTTAGTTAATAACGACTGCTGGTTTTACCGAATAACGCCTCTCCGCCCTTCAAATGACTATGACACCCTCGCCATTATTATTATTATTATTTTCTATAAGAAGTGATAGAGTTAAATATCAAGCGGCCAGTGTTGTGTATTTACGACATCCAATCCGTCCAACAAATTTATATAACTATGTTGTGTATAGAAAGGAATAATTAAGCGATCTAACCATTAAATAAGCCACTGCATAAATTTTTAGGATTTTGGGTGATGTTTATTGTTCTTAATGAAATTTACACTTGAACACCTGGCATGTGCTGTAATTACCTTAGTCAATCTCCTTTGATTTTGCAGCATTTCAGATCCCACACGTGATGAGTGTGGCTTGCAAATAGCATTTCCTATCCTTTTATCCCAACAAATGCTAAGTGACTTGCGCGCATATTCGGGGAAAACATGGCCACAGTACATACATTTGCAAGATCTTGGCCATTCATCAGATCGGGCCATCCTGAATAGGATGACCTACTCATCTGGTAGGCTAAGAATCAATGAGAAAAATGGACGGTTAGATGCGAATGACCAAGGATCTAAAATCAACATTCATATGCAGGCAGGTCTGATCAAATGGGCCAGCTTGATTTTTGGGCCAAGGCCTGTTCACAACAGGTCCCACTTGCTAGCCAAATCGCACGGTGGCGATTCATTCGCCCTACTATGCTACAGAGCCATTCATTCCGATGAACGTTCACATTTCATCCATCTGTTTCTCTGATTTGTTTAGAGTGCGTTTGATTGTACCAAATATCATGATATTTCATGATTAATCAGTCTAATCAGGTAAAGATTTTCATGATTTTTCGTGAAATTTGGTGCAACCAAGCACACCCAATTCACCGCTAATCGGATAGGGGTCAGGGTCCTTTAGGATGATGTTTGGGTCAGCACTAATCTACGGTTGGCTCCACTCTTCTAACAGCTTGCCGAGTGCACAACGTCTGTCAGTGAGACTGCGCATGAAGAGTCATACTCCGCCAGAGTATCAAACAGTCAGGAAAGAGAAACACCGCCATACAATGGCTAGTGGTCGGTGCTCTGTGGGCCCCACCATGTTGTATTTGTTTCATCCATTCCGTCCATACATTCTTCCAGATCATTTTATGGTATGAGCCCAAGAATTAGTTTGATCTAAATCTCAAGTGGACCGCACAGTGTTGATTGAACTCTCACCATTAAAAACTTCTCGGGGGCCACAAAAGTTTTGGATCAAGATGATATATATTTTTTCCCTTCATCCAAGTCTGTATGACCTAATAAACCGGTTAGATCTCAAATAACCATTACATTGGGCCCTAGGAGGTTTTTAATGGTGGACATTCGATCATTACTGTTTTCCCATGGTGTGGTCCACCTGAGATTTAAATCTATCTCATTTTTGGGATAAAACCTAAAATTATCTTTAAAAAATGGATGAACGGCGTGGATAAAACACATACATCATGGTAGGGTCCACATAGCACCGACCACTAGCCATCTGGCTGGTGGCAGCGTCACTAGCCAAACCGCGTCCGTGGTTAACATAGACGCAGTGAGAAATTGTAATGAGTGAGTTAATGTGTACCGTCCAAATCGTGGGCCCTCCTTTGGTTAGTTCATGAATCAGGGCGCGGCTTCACCGAGGTGGGTGGGATCCCTGACTGTGGGGCCCACTGTAATGTATGCGTCTTATATCCACGCCGTCCATCAGTTTTGAAAAACTCATTTTACGTCATTATCTTAAGTGAACCATAATACAGACCATTGAAAACTTCTCATGGGCCCCAAAAGTTACTAATCAAGCTGGTATTTATGTGGTCTCTTCCATCAGTTTTTTTGTGACCTTATCAACAGGTTGGATGGCCTAAGATTTGGATCTGCTTCATTTTTTGGATCATGAACTAAAATCGATTTCAAAATGGATGGACGGTTGATGTAGAGCGGGTCGAAGACAGTTTCATGGCCAAGATGGATCAGAAAAGGCCCGGTCGATGGCAGAAGTGATCCGGACCGTCAGACCTTAGATCGTGTGTATCTCGCAATCCAGAATGAGTTACCTGACGTAAAATATATGATTTTGGGGTAGAAGGAACTACTTTAGCCAACCAACCCGCTACGCCGGGTTGCGCAGCCTGGAATTGCGAAAAACCCCTGGATCGACGGTCGTACAGTTTGGTGAAGCCAAATAGGACCTTTACTATTTTTGGCCAAAAACCTTGCGCACAATAGACATCACGATCGTCTATAGATAGTAAGTTTACTATTTATAGTAAGTCGTGAATTCTAGGAGTTTTAGTTGTAGTTTGATTTTGATTTCTTTCTCATTGTTTGGTTTCTCTATTTAAAAGGTTGTGAACTTATTTTTATTGATTCATTAATCAATTTCAAATTTATTAGAATTTATTTCTATTTCTTGTTTTTTTTCTTCGTGGATTCGAAAAGTCTCTGCGAGGAGTTCTGAGAAATTTCGTAGATTCGGAATAATTATCCTCTTAAGGAAGACGGTGCTCGACCTCACGTCCTCCCTTGTGTCAACGATGTGGATATATGACACATACATTAAAGTGGGCCCCACAACCGCGCCCAAGGAATCAATAGTTACGGAGAAAGGATGTCATGACGAACACGCAGCTGACAGTGAGAAATGGAAAACAATCAATTGCTCGAGTTCAAACAAACAAAGAGCCATCCACCACGTATAAGATGCGGGTCCCACCATTTGGAGAGTCTATCTAAGTTACACGTGTGCCACGCGTATAGTTCATGTCTGACAGCACATGGCACGCGAGAGTATTGAAATGAAATAAATCATGATCCACCCTTTCAACCTCGAGAGATGAGATGGTTGAAACTTTTCTCTACTGTACAAGTTGCATTATTAAGTAGCGATCATGACCATCCATCTAACTCGAGGCAGATGTTGACCTTGAACATGATGGCATCTTTTGGATTTTTCGCTTTTTTATAATGGACAAGATGGGATGGCAGTGGTTATCTCCTAGGTCGGTTCAGCTACCTGCTGGTGTGGCCCACCGTAACGTGTTTCTAGAATCTAACCCGAACAGAAACTTCTCACCCCGTAAAAATGGAAGACCCAGAAAAAAAAAAAAAAAACAGTAAGAACAGGTGGTTGCCATGTGAATTTGAAGGTTTCAGAGTGATTTATTTTTTTTGTAATTCACTATAAACCTGATTTTTCAGCCTACCAATTTTCACGGCGGTGTGATGTAGAGTGGGTTGTGGGTAATTTTATTGCCACGAATGGACTGAAAAAGGCTCGATTGGAGGCAAAGATGGTCTGGACCGTTAGAACCTAAAATGAATGTATCTCACAAATTGGAATAAGTTATCGAAAGTAAAATATATGATTTTGAGACAGGACAAGCTACTTTAGTTACCCAACCCCACCACGGGGTTGCACAAGCTGAATTTGTGAAATACCATCAAAGTATATTTACCTATTTTAATTCTGTTTTTACTATAAATGGTAAATTTTAACTTGATTACAACTCTTCATTTATTGGCTCAAGTTGTACCCAACATCAAAATACTTAGAATAATCAGGAGAATAGCGTAGTGAATTTCAAGTAGGACACTTGCTATTTTTGGTATTTTATGCTGCAAACCTTGTGCACTAGCAGATATCATAGCTGTCTATAAATAATAAGTTTATTATGTATGAGCTCATTTATTTTCATTAACTAATCTATTTCAAATTTTATAAAAGAAAATTTTATTTTTGTTTTTTATTTTATTTTATTTTATATATATATCTTTTTTTTTCTATAGATTGGAGAAGTTTGCGTTCAGAGAAGTTAACGTCGATCTGGAATAGTTATCCCCTCCGAGGAAGAGTGTGCTCGACCTCATGTCCTTCCATGCTACACAGTGTGACCCTGATGGACGGGTTAAATTCCGTACAAATAACACGGTGGGCCCTACACTCAAGTAGTTGCATGATGTTCTCATCAAAATAGTCTTTTCTAGTTGCATGATGTTCTCATCCAAAATAGTCTCTTCCTGTGAAAAGAGAAAAGAAAACTAGAAATCCGTACAAAGTAAAAGAAAAAGGTGAAGAAAAGAAAAGCTGCGGTCGAGATGGATCGGAAGGATTTGTTTCATACGATGGCAGAGTACGATCATCCGTGCACATGGACTTACATGACGTGGCACAAAGGCATGCATGCGTTAGGAAATTGAAATCCCTGGTGGTGGTATTTTATGCTCTGGCGCAGTTTGATGGTTGATACGCTGCCACTAAGAAAAAGCTATACATGTGGCATATTTAGGCAAGCTAAACGGTCCAAAATTAGGAGGAATTGTAGGTAGAACATCAGCTCAAATCATATGAAATTAAGAATACTAAACACAAGATACTTGACATTTGTTTGTTGGAATGGGACCGTTGACTGGTACTCATTACAACTGTCCAATCGAATAAGTGTAACTGTTGTTTATTATTAATTGGGCCATTATTTCCGCGAATTAATTTGATTGAGGAACCTTTTTCGTATAAACACCTGCCTGTTAAGCTATTGGCATATAAGTGCATGCTTTCAAAATATTTGAAGTAAAACGCTTAAAGTTTGGACATTTAGTCTTTTGCCGTCATGTACCAAAAGGCTTACATGTGGTTTAAAAATGTATTTTTAAAACATCTCCTCATTCCATCATAATTTCCACTTGCCGTCATGTACCAAAAGGCTTACATGTGGTTTAAAAATGTATTTTTAAAACATCTCCTCATTCCATCATAATTTCCACCGAGACACTTGCTGCTGGATCTTGCTCTATGAACCGTAACATGATGGATGTGTTTATTCCACGTGGTCCATAAATTCTTTTCCTCTCATTTTAGAGCATGAGCCCAAAAATAGATAAAAATTTTGGGTGGATCATACGATATGAAATTAGGGTCATTGAACACTTACCATTAAAAAGAGTCTTGGGGGGCCACAAAAGTTTTAGATACAGCTGATATTTGTGGTTTTCCTTTGTCGAGATCTTTGTTACCTAATCAACAGGTGGAATTGTAAATAAACATTACAATGAGCCCTAGGAAGTTCTTAATGGTAGGTGTTCAATCACCAGTGTTTTCATGTAGTGTGGTACACTACAGACTCTGATCTCTCTCATTATTTAACTCATGCTGTAAAATGATATTGAAAAATGAATGGATGACGTGGATGAAAACATAAACCTTGGAGGGGCCCATTGAACACCGTCTAGTAACTACTGTCTAGAAGCGATGGCTACTTCATGACATGGATGTAAGTCACATACGTTAGGATGGCTACTGAATGACAAGGATGTAAGGCACATGCGCTAGGGAGGGCCACACAGTAAAGATCCCACCCCTTTCTAGATCCCTAGATCCACCAAAGCTGCGCTCAGGCAATCTGCATCCCATGGCATGGATTTCTTGCTAAAACCTTTGGCAAGAAGTTCTAAGATACTAAGTAGGGCCCGCTGTGATGTTTGTTAGAAATTGGCTTTGCTCATCCATTTTATAAGCTCATATTAGGATATTGGCCAGGTAGATCCGAAACTCTAAGTAGGCCATAAAGAGAAAAAATAGAGAAAAAATGCTTATAATTGAAACTTTCATGACCTCCACCTTGATGGTTATATGCCTTCCAACTCATTTATAAGGTCATTTTCACTGGGATGAAGTGAAAATACCAAAAAAAACTCTTATAGTCATGCGAATATTTCAATGGCGCTTATTGAATCCCCACTGTTTCCTCTCATTTGACCCACTTAAATTTTAGTTCCCCCTCCCCCGCACCCCCCCCCCCCTGTTTCCTCTCATTTGACCCACTTAAATTTTAGTTCCCCCCCCCCCCCCGGCCGGCGCAGTAACTTCGGTTCACATAAATTCCATGTCCATCCTTTTACACCTACTAATCCGCAAACAGCCTCCAATTTTTTTACCCCCACCGTTTAGAAACTTCATAGGGCCCACCCTGATGTTTATCAGGGCCATCCAATATATTGATAAGGCTACACAAACATGAACATATAGAAGATCCGAACTTCCTTGCCCCCTACACGTTTTAATGGTTGGTGTTCCAATACCAGCATTTCTGTGGCCGGGTCCACCTGTGCTTCAGGCCAATTTTTGGGCTCATGATATAAAATGGGATTGCAAAATGGATGGATGGCGTGGATCACACACATACATAAAGGTGGGCTCCATAGAACTCTATTCACGCATGCCCTTTGCAATGGGGTATAACTGTACCAAAATAAAGCTGTAGCGGCAAGTTCATCATTTGCAAAAGTTAAAGAGGCAGCTTTTTTTCATATTTGTAAATGGTGGGCGTTTTTCTATAATCATTTCGAAAGCATGCGTTTAATCAAAATTGCCTTAGATTGGTCGGCAGTTAAGTACCCATTTTCTTTTTCCGAAAGTCTGAGACTTACCTTCCCAACTTAGACGTTGGGTGTACGGACAAGCATTTTTATGTTGATTATTTGACGTCCAATATGTTGATTAGGTCATAAAGAATAAAATAAATACCAACTTGATCCAAAATTTTTATAGCCCCAAAAATGTTTTTAATGTAAGCATTCATTCAACATTGTTTCCTATACTGTGGTTCTCTTGAGATTGAGGTATACCTCTTTTTTTTTTTCACACGATAAAATGATCTATAAAAATAAATGGATGGCATGGATGAAACACATACATCATGGTGGGGCCTATAGAGTACCGACCATCAGCAAATGGCAGGTGGCAGGGGGAGTAGCCAATCCATTTCGCTGGTGTGTGAGTACGAGCGCTGACGCTCCCTGAACTCTGAGTTGCACGTATGGTTCAAAAGATATCAAAGTTACATGGGCCCCACAGTTATGTATTTATTATATCCACAACATTTATCCATATTTTGAGATCATTTCATAGTATTATCAAAAAAGAAAAAAAATTCTATATCCAAAAGATTAACTAGACCACACCACAAAAACAACAGGGAAATTAATTTTCATTGTTAAAATTTTCTTAGGGCCCACCATAATATTTATTTTCCGTCCAATCTATTCATAAGGTCACAAAGACCTGATAACTGTTGGGCCCATGTAACTTTGATCACTTTTGAACCGTTCTTACAACTCGGAGTTTAAGAAGCGTGAGCGCTCGTCTTCCGCTTCCGAAAGGAAGGCAAGGGTATTTTGGTCCTCAATTGCTCGTCCGTATGTCTAACGTGTAAGTTGGGAAGGTAAGTTTCGGACTCTTCAGAGAAGAAACTAGGTAAAACGCTGCGTCTACAGTGGTCAATTTCTCATTAAATTTCACGCTTGTGTGCAGTTTCTTAGCGCCTGCATATCAACCATCACACTCAGCAGAGTACCAAAGTTTCTCACTAGTCCAAGGCGGCTCAATTTTCTGGCGAATGGTGAGTGGGGGCATAAAATCGAAATCTTATTGATTGGAGAGTATCACCACCTGATCAATGCATATCTTACCAGCCTGGACTACTAATCGTTTTCCATTTCAGTCGTTCTTTTTGTGGACACCAAATGGATGGTTTTGATCACCCCGTCATTGGAATCTGTTTCTTCTGCAAAACATGGGCTTCTTGTTCTAGCGGTTTGGATTAGTCAACATGTACACCGTTTTAATACTATGCTTGAGTATCGATTTCCAACCTCACGCAGAGTCTCGATGCTTTTTACATCTCTCTTCTGCATTTCCACTATGGTAGAGAATCACAATCATACACATGAACATAGCTACTGCCCATGTGTTACGGATCTAACTCAATCTAAACGGTACAAACAGTATCTCCCTCTTTAGATGTGCCATAGTTCGAAATAGTTTGAAATATCATAGAGGGGAATCATCTTAATTCAAAGATTGGTTTATATCTAATGGACGGTTGAAATGTGAAGAAGACAACAGTCAAATTTCATTAATGGGGCTGATTGAATCTGTTCTTAGGCTCAGCATCTTTGTGGCCTGGATGTTTTGCGACACACGCATATCTTGAATGCATGATGATCTGAGCAATGCATCGCACAAGCTAGACATTGGTAATGGTAGGCCACCCACCAAAAATGGTTTTTATTGCTATCTAAGCAACGAACCTTTTGTCTAATCAAATGCGAATTACTTTTGGGCACATCTTATCATGTGATAAGAATGGTACATACACTGTTTAGGGCTAATTTTGTCCACTAATTACACCGGTCCTGCATATAGATTTGTGTAGGGGCCACTGTGATGTACCTGTTTATCCCCACCGTCCATAGTATGAGCTCAAAAAAGAGACAAATCCAACGCTAGGTAGACCATACCAAATAATAAGCTCCAGTTGCATTAAATGCACATCGCATTAAATACAAGTTGCATTGAATGCAAGAGTTATCTAACGTTGGATCTACTTCATTTTTTTGGGCTCATACTTTAAAATGTTACGAAATAAGGAATGTATAACATGGATAATCAGATAAATCAGAGTGGGCCCCACATAAATGTGCTCATTTCTTCCTACAGACTGGTGGGGCCAGACGTAATTTACTTTGAAAGACAATATGTTATCATTATAATTTACTACTGTCAAACTAAATACGTGCATATTAATAAGAGAGTGTCTTTTCACTTGTTATTAGAAAATTTACAAAGATTACATATTACTTCATTTGTCTACTCATATTGTATTTGTCTATAGATTCATATATTTAGTTTACTAATGATAAAATCATAATTATAATATTTTTATATTACTTCCTTATAAATTCATAATTAAAATATGCTACTGATGTTATTTGATTTTAAAATTTTAACAATATTATATCAGAAAGTGTAAGAAAAAGTGCAATAATTATAAAATATTTTATTGTCTCTGTAATACATATGCATTTAACCACAATTATTGTCCAATGGTAAAGTTATAACGAAAACATATTTCCATATCTCTAACGGGTGGTAATGTCATGCATTGATCATGTACACGCACATGTGATCACATGAATGGTTTATGTTTCAAACCAGTGCAGGAACTTTTTTATTTTTTATTTTTTTGGGTTAGCTTGTTAGTACACACCGATGTCAGTACACACACTCCATGTTAGCCACGCCCGCTAGGGATCGATACCAAGACCTCAAGTGTTGAAACGACGTATCAGTCGGCCATTTGAGCTATGGGTCGGGTGCGCGCAGGAACTTTCTTTGACATAAAATCCACGTCCCATCCTTTTACGCCCACTAATCCGCAGTCAGCCTCTAATTTTTTTTACCCCAACCGTTTAGAAACTTCATAGTGCCCACCCTGATGTTTATCAGGGCATCCAATATATTGGTAAGGCTACACAAACACGAACAAAGAGAAGATCCGAACTTCCCTGGCCCCTATACGTTTTAATGGTTGGTGTTCCAACACCAGCATTTCTGTGGCCGGGTACACCTGTGCTTCAGGCCAATTTTTGGGCTCATGGTATAAAATGGGATTGCAAAATGGATGGATGGCGTGGATCACACACATACATAAAGGTGGGCTCCATAGAACTTTACTCACGCATGCCCCTTGCAACGGGGTATAACTGTACCAAAAAAAAGCTTTAGCGGCAAATTCATCGTTTGCAAAAGTCAAAGAGGGAGCTTTTCTTCATATTTGCAAATCGTGAGCGTTTTTCTATAATCATTTTGAAAGCATGCGTTTATTCAATAATAACCTAAAAAGGTCGGCAGTAATACGAGAAAATCCCTTTTATTAAATTTCATGCTTGGGTGCAGTTTCCTAGCGCCCGCATATCAACCATCACACTCAGCAGAGTACCAAAGTTTCTCTCTAGTCCAAGGCGGCTCAATTTTCTGACGAAGGTAAGTGGGGGCATAAAATCGAAATCATATTGATTGGAGAGTATCACCACGTGATCAATGCATATCTTACCAACCTGGACTACCAATCGTTTTCCATTTCAGCTGTTCTTTTTGTGGACACCAAATGGATGGTTTTGATCACCCTATCATAGGGATCTCTTTCTTTTGCAAAACATGGGCTTATTGTTCTAGCGGTTTGGATTAGTCAACATGTACACCGTACCTTTTAATACTATGCTTGAGTATCGATTTCCATACTCCCGCAGAGTCCCGATACTTTTTACATCTCTCTTTTGCATTGCTACTATGGTAGAGTATGACGATCATACGCATGAACATAGCTACTGACCATGTGGTACGGATCTAACCTAATCTAAACCGTACAAATAGTATCTCCTTTTTTAGATGTGCCCTAGTTCGAAATATCATAGATGTGAATCATCTTAATTCAAAGATTAGTTGATATCTAATGGATGGTTGAAATGTGAAGAAGACAACAGTCAAATTTCATTAATGGGGCTTGTTGTGGGGAAATCCAACTTGACAAGTCAAGCCAGCTACGGACCTTAGAACTCGGAGGGGAGATCTCAGGAATGTATGAAGGATAAGCAGGGCCGAGTCCCCTCTCGGCACATCTTGGCTCCGAGCCGCTATCCTCGTTTAATAACTCGATAGGTCAATCTACGTACTAGTCTTGGTCCGAGGGTTGGAGCCGAGGCCATCTTAGTCTGAGGTCTAGAGCCGAAGCAAAGGGGATTCGACCAGTCCCGATTACTAGCACTCGGCCTCGGGTTGAGTGAGCCCGAGGTTGAGGCCAGATGTGGATACTCCAAGTGTCGAACTAGGAAACTACCATACGCGGACGTGACCGAATATCTCACCCGCGGATACGCTCTCTTAAGGCATGATACGCTACATAATCCATGGATTACGGACGAAATCTCCACGATCACAATATCCCACTGATTAAGCGAATTGTGTCGAGATTAATGGACGCAGATCATCCAACCCACAGGTATAAATACCAGGGGACCACATCACTACGGGTAAGCAATATCTCGCACCCTCTCTCTACATTCAACTTAGACCCAGATTCCCTAGCCTGACTTAGGCATCGGAGGGTCCCCTAGCTTAGCTAGGGTCTCCTTTGCTCACCCTTTTGTGTAGGGCCAGGGTCCGTCGAAGGTTCACCGCATTGAGTGGAGGGTAGTCCAGATTTTAACCCCGACATTTTTTGGCGCCGTCTGTGGAAATCACAAACAAAAAGCTAGTAGGTTTTACCGAAAATGGTGAGAGGAAAGAAAAAGGTGATAGTGGTGGAGCCTGAACCTAGCGGGCAACACCAATCTTCTTCGCTTATGCACACCGAGTCGGCTCTGATAAGACCGTGCCAAAGGACTCAGAGTCGAGGAGGAAAATACAAGGCGCTGCAGCATGAAGTCCAGATACTGAAGGACAAGATTAGTCGAATGAAGGCGCAGCAAAACCAGCAATCACTGCTAAACCTGGTGGAAGCCACTCCAACGCCCAAAGAGCGACCGCAGCCAATTGGTTCCCGGGCCATAGGTTCCCAGGCACAGTCCGCACGGGCTCTCGACCCTGCGCACAACGCAGTGCCTCAGGAGTGATCTGCCCGAATTCCAGAACCCACTCGGGACGCCGAGCAGTCTTACGTGTCTGCTGCTTTGGCTTTGGCCCCCACTGACCTCCGCCATCGGCGGGAGAGAAGTAGGCGGGGCAGAACATCCGAGGTGGCAGATGCCCTCCAAGAGACAGTGGCTGAGAATCAAAACCCTTTAGAAGCACAATTCAAAGAATTTTGAGACCAATTTAAGGCGTTCTAGAAGAAACGACAATCTACTTCCATCCCAACTGCAGTTTAAACAATGATGGAAGAGACCGAGCCTCCTTTCACCTCAGAAATCATAGACGAGGTGATGTCGTCGAGGTTCAGGATGCCTCCTGTCATCCAATTCTCCGGATCTGGAAACCCCTCGGTACATATCGCGCCATACCGTTCGTGAATGCAGATCCAGTCGCCCACGGATGCCATGATGTGCCGAGCATTCTAATAACTCTCTCCGGGTCAGCTCGGAATTGGTACCAACAATTTAAACTAAAATCGATCAGCTCCTTCTCAGAGCTCAGCAGAATGTTCCTTACCCAGTTCGTCTCTGGTAAGAAGAGTTGGAAGCCGACTATGCATCTGTTCACCCTCAAGCAGGGGAACAAAGAGCCGCTGAAGGATTACATTGCTCGCTTTAACAAGGTGGCGTTGTTAGTGGAAGATTATGATAACAAAATGACGCTCTCAGCCATGTTCAGCGAACTCAAACAAGGAAGGTTCGCCTTCTCAATCTGGGAAAATCCACCAACTACCTTAGCCGAGCTCATCAGTAGGTCTCAGAAGCACACTAATGCCGAGGAATTCTCTAACTCCCACAGGAACATTCAAGCAGCTAAAGCATTGTCAAAGGAAAAGAGACCAAGGAACGAAGAGCCTCAATCATCCAACAAAAAACCTGATGACCGAGCCCCTCGTGATCGTCGGCCGAGCCGGAGGCCCGAGAGTAAATTCCACTCTTACACTCCTCTCAACACTTCTACGGAGCAGATTCTGTTAGATATTAAAGGCCAGAGACTCCTGAATTGGCCTGTCTGCATGAAGATCGACGCAGAGAATTGGGGCAAGCGCAAGTACTGCAATTCCACCGTGACCACGGCCACAACACTAGCGACTGTGTGGATCTCAAGGATGAGATCGAGACCCTTATCCGCAAGGGTCATCTGTGCCGGTACACCAAGGAGGAGAGGTCGGTTCAGAAAGAAGAACGATCTAGCAAAGCAGTGGAAGAGCCTGCGGAAATTCGAACTATTTATGGTGGCTCATCTGGTGGAGATGACTTGAACAGGGCTCATAAAGCCCACTCTCAGAGTTCAGACCCAGAGCACTATGTCAATTTGGCCGAAAGGCCGAAGAAAGAGCTCCGTTCAACCCTGTAGCTTGACTTTCACAGAGGATGACGCGCACGAAATTCAGCATCTGCACGATGATGCCCTTGTGGTGGCTATGACCATAGCTAACCGCAAAGTCTTCCGCATCCTGGTTGACACATGGAGCTTAGCCGACATCATTTACTCTGAGGCGTTCGAGAGAATGGGTATCGATAGGTCGCGCCTCCAACCCATGAAGACTCCTCTACAAGGATTTGCCGAGGATAAGGTAATCTCCGAGGGAGCCATCTCCCTCCCAGTAATAGTGGGAGAAGGACAACACCAGGTCACACTTCTAGTGGACTTTCTGGTCGTCAATATGCCACCAGTGCATAATGTTATTCTGGGCCGACCCTCCTTTAATGCAATGAGGGCATTTGTGTCTACATACCACTTGATGATGAAGTTCCCCGCCGAAGGTAGGTTCGGATACCTCCGAGGAGACCAGCATGAAGTTCGGAGATGTTATGCAATAGTTGTAAGAAAATGCTCAGTGAAACAGACCCTCACCGTCAACGTCCTCAACACTACGGAAGATCCCCTCGAGGACTTGGAGATCGTCCCGCTTGAGAAAGCCGACCCAAGCAAAACTATTCAACTCGGGACATCGTTGAATTCCGTGTAGAGATCTCGGATGCTGACTTTCCTACGACAGCACAGAGACATATTGGCGTGGTCGCACGAAGATATGCCGGGAATCTCTCTCGATGTTATGGTTCACAGGCTGAATATGGATCCGGATCATAAACCAGTGAAGCAGAAAAGAAGAGCGTTCGATGCTGAGAGGTATGCAGCCATATTCGATGAAGTTTCTAAGCTCCTCAGCATCAGTTTCATTGAAGAAATCCATTATCTAGACTGGATTGCCAACGTGGTCCTAGTGAAGAAAGCAAACGGGAAATGGCAGGTCTGTGTTAACTACTCGGATCTGAACAAGGCATGTCCGAAGGATAGTTTTTCATTACGTCGAATCAATCAACTGGTCGATAGTTCGTCTGGTCACGAGCGTTTCTCCTTCCTGGACGCCTATTCCTGGTACAATCAGATCCTGATGCATCTCCCAGATAGGCAGAAGACTATTTTTGTCACTAATAAAGAGCTCTATTGTTACCGGGTCATGCCTTTTGGCCTGAAGAACACTGAGGCAATATACCAGAGCTTAGTGAATCAAATGTTTGCCGAGCAGATCGGACAAACAATGGAAGTTTACGTTGATGACATGCTCGTTAAGAGCGTTAGAGCATCTGATCACCTCACAGACCTTGGAGTGACGTTTTCGATCCTCTGAGAGTATCGCATGAAGCTGAACCCTACCAAATGTGTCTTTGGAGTGGGTTCTGGCAAGTTCCTGGGTTTCAAGTCAGTCAGAGAGGCATCGAGGTGAATCCCGAGAAGATAAGAGTGATGCTCAACATAAGCTCCCCGTGAACAATGAAGGAAATCCAATGTTTAACTGGTCGAGTAGCAGCGCTCGAACGATTTATCTCCAGAGCTACCAATAGGTGTCTCCCCTTCTTCCAGCAGCTGAAAGGTCATAAGAAGGCTGAGTGGACCTCTGAATGAGAGTAGGCATTCCAGGAGCTGAAGCAATACCTGGGTTCACCTCCCTTACTGTCGAAACCAGAAGAGGGTGAGCCCCTACTCTTGTACTTGGCGGTCTCAGCTTCGGCCGTCAGCTCTGTCCTCATCAGGGAGGTAGGAAACAAATAGTATCCCATTTACTACACTAGCAAAGCAATGGTGCCCGCCGAGACCAGATACTCAAGCATTGAAAAGTTAGCGCTTAGTTGGTTTTTCGACACAGAGGCTTCGTCCGTACTTCCAAGCACACACCATCATCGTCCTCATCGACTCCCCCCTCAAGCAAGTCCTTTAGAAACCCGATGTCTCTAGATGGCTTACCAAATGGGTAGTGGAGCTCGGGGAGTTCGACATCCAATATCATCCAATGACTACTATCAAGGGCCAAGCTGTGGCTGACTTCATAGCCGAGTTCATCATCCTGAGTGGCGATACCAAAGCAGAAGAAGCCTCGCCGACCCCACTAGTTTCATCGCCTGCCAAAGATCTAGAGTCAGGGCAGAGGTGGGTCCTTGATGTCGACGGGTCTTCCAACGCCAAGCGAGCTGGGGCGGGAATCGTCCTGGTCGCACCCGACTCTATAACTATCTAGTATGCATTAGGCTCGACTTTAGAGCCTCCAATAATGATGCAGAATATAAGGCTCTGTTGGCAAGACTTAAACTGGCCTCGAGTCTGGGGGTTCAGTCCCTTGACGTGCGATGTAATTCCCAACTTGTGGTAAACCATATCTCTACCGAGTACGAAGCCAAGGAAACCAGGATGATGGCTTATCTCGTAGAAGCTCGAAAATTGATCGAAAGGTTTTGGAGTTGCACCATCAACCAGGTTCCGAGGGCAGAGAACTCTTGGGCCGATGCTCTAGCAAGGTTAGCCTCGGCCATGGAAGGAAAAATTCCTTAGATCATTCCCGTAGAATTCATGGAGAGCCCGAGCATCGACCAAGTAGAGCGAGAAGTGGTCAACCCAGTCGAGAATGTGCCAAGTTGGATGGACTCAATCTACGACTACCTTGTATCTGGTGAGGTTCCCCAGGAAAGTTGGAGGCTCGACGATTGAAGATCAGAGCAGCCCGATACATTATCTTAGATGGGGTCTTATACAAGAAGGGGTACTCACAACCCTACCTCAGATGCCTTAGACCCGAAGAAGCGGATTACGTGATACGAGAGATCCATGAGGGCATCTACGGCAACACTCAGGTGCCCGAGCCTTAGCTCTGAAGATACTCTGCCAGGGGTACGTCTGGCCGACTATCCGAGAGGACTCAAAAGATTACGTCCGAAGGTGCGACAAATGTCAGAGGTTTATAACAATACCGAGGCAGCCTGTAAAAGAAATAACCCCCATGAGCGGGCCGTAGCTGTTCGCTCAGTGGGGAATTGACATCATTGGACCTCTGCCCACAGGAAAAGGCCAGGTGAAGTTTGCTATTGTCGCAGTCGACTACTTCACTAAATGGGTCGAGGCTAAGCCCGTAGTCAAGATCACCGAGCAGAAAGTGCTAGACTTCGTCTGGAAAAATATCATTTATCGATTTGAAATCCCGCACACCATCGTTTCTGACAATGGCAAGTAGTTCGACAATGACAAGTTTAGAAGCATCTGCAGGGGCTTAGCATGTCGAACATTTATTCCTTGCCTCGGCATTCGCAGTCCAACGGACAGGTGGATGCCGTGAACAAAGTCATCAAGCACCATCTTAAGATAAAGTTGGAAAAAGCGAAAGGTAACTGTCAAGAAGAGCTCCCATTCGTCCTTTGGGCATATAGAACTACAACCCAGTCGTCTACTGGGGAGACCCCCTTTCCATTATCTTATGGCTCGGAGACGATCATCCCAGTTGAGATCGGCCTCCTAACTGCTAGGGTCAGAAACTGCCAGGAAGGTTAGAACACAGAGCAGATCACAACAAGCCTCAACTTGCTCGAGGAAGCCAAAGGTATCGCTCGACTTCGAGTCGCCGCTAGGCATCATCAAGTCGCACGATTTTACAACTCAAGGGTCAAGACAAGGCAGTTCTGACTAGGGGACTTGGTCCTTCGTTGTGTCTTCTAAAATACAATTGAGCCGGGGGCTGGGACGCTTAGCCCCAACTGGGAAGGGCTTACCGTGTGATTAGATCAACTCAACTAGGCTCCTATCACTTGGAAGACCTCGAGAGACGTCCACTCCCCCATCCCTGGAATGCCGAGCACTTGAAGATCTCCTATCAGTAAGAACCTACCGATCATTGAGGGCCCTCAATAAATTTACTGCTCAGAGCTACTAGCCTTTTATGGCTTCTAATAAAAGTTCCTTTTCTGCATCATCCACTTGCATAATTCATCTTGATTATCTACGAACGGAAGAAATTACCTCTCACAAGTAGAGGTTAACTTAACGGACCGATCCCTTCAAGAAGGGGTCGGGACGTTAAACCCACAAAAAATCTACATAGGAATCCTCTCACATGCAGGGGAAAAACCCAAAGTTGACTCGGATCCCTTAAAAAGGGGTCGGCTCGTCACACAACGACTAATCTACGAAAATGATTGAGCTCACCATTCATGGGGGGGTTGGCCCCTCAAGGGGTCGGTCCTTAAACATTAACATCTAAGAATCATCATGACGACCAACACACGCAAATAAGCCATCGACCAGTAATCATTATTAATAAAAAAGTTATTATCAAAAAATTCACCATCCAGAATTGTATATATTTAAGAAAAAAAAAGTCACATTCCCTCCGAGTAGAGGGACTGGCTACTAAGCTGGGGGGCTGAGTGTCGGCGGTGACTTCAGCGACAGGAGGGGCGTTCTCGGGCTCATCCACTTCGACCGGTTCAGCACCATCGGCATCACCTGTTACGAGAGCACCAAGGTTAAGAGTTGGATGAAGCTTTCGGAACTCGGCCAGGCAAGCATCATAGCATGTGTCATAGCCAAAGTAATACAGTTTTTCCAGCTCCTTGGCCCTCTCGGCCGACTCCTTATAAGCAGTCACAGCTATAGTAGCCTGCGAACTAGCTCGGGCCTTGAGCTCACTTAGTAAATTGTCTTGGTCAGCAATAGTCGCGGCCTCGAGAACAACCCGCTGCTGAATCAACCCTTCAGCAGCTTCACACTTCGCTAGCTCGAGTTGTTTCTCCAGTCGTAAAGCGTCATCCACTGCATCCTCAATATTTACCTTCAAAAGTCTGACAGACTCCTGAAGAAGAATGATTTAGGGTTCAGCCACGTCCAGGCGGGCTTGGAGCTGGTTGACCTCACCCTGAAGCCCGAGCTCCCTCGCCCGACCCTCTGCAACAGCCCTCCTCAGCTCCTCTTATTCTGCAATCGAAGCTTCCACCTCCTTCTCAAGCATGACCCGTCATGTGTCTTGCTCTGCTTTCTCCACCACGAACTTAGCCCACTCTGCTTCAAGCCGTTCCATCTCCTTCAGCCTCTCCTTCACCTCCAGCATCATTGGCAGCGACTGGTAACATACAACCGCATAGTCGTTCATGAAGTTGACATGGCGGCGGGAGAGCATGTCGGCTATCTGCTCCTCTGGTACATGCTTAGCTGCCCAAGGGTTCAGCTGAGCCATATAAAAACTAAGAGGTAGGACCCCTGGAGAGGGTGCAGAAGCTCCTCCCCATGTAGAGGGTGCGGAAGCTCCTCCCCTTGAAGAGGGTGCGGAAGCTCCTCCAACCCCGCTGGCTGTGAAGCTTAGACAATCGCCTCGGGTGTGTTCGCATACCCGACAACGGCATCAGCATGGCCGACCATGCGCTCGGCCTCAGCAGGGGGGATTGCAGATCTCACGGGGTCAACTGTGCCAAGAGTCTCCTTCACTACTTCTCTCTTTGCCCCAGAAGGGCCCGCAACCATAGAAGGCGGAACTTCGGGGATTTGCTCCTCTACTGAAGGTGACGAAATTGTAATGGGCCCGACTCGGGCAAGATCCTCCAGAGCTCGTGCTTCAAGGGCAAGGGACAGAGCAATGGTGGGAACAGCCTCAGAAGGGGTTGTGGTAGGCTCAATTTCAGCTAGATCGACAGCTGGGGTAGCCTCGGCCTTAGCCTCAGAAGCCTTCCTCTTCCTCGGCATCACCTTCGTCCTTGGTTCGGAGGAGAGGACAAAGTCCATCGGAGGGCGCGGGTGCCTTCTCCTCTTTGAACCACCTGCTTCCATCCTTGTAAAAAAATAATTAAAAAAGAAGAAGAGGAATTAGCCTAGTGAGATCCACGGAATCGATGAAGGTCGGTACACGAATCTCCAAAGGCCCTAACTCCACTTACCCAAGGCAAAGAGAGTGGGCCGGACTCTGTAAAAGTCGGATGATACCAAATTCTCCTGGTTGATAAGGTTAACTAGGCACGTTGGTCCGCAGAGATCACTCGGACCCGGTCAACCTGCTGCTTATAGAAGGCGGAGAGGTCGGGGACCCCCTTCGACTGTGCTGTAAGCAGAAGTGAGGTGTTAGAACATGAAAGAATGAATTAAGAATGCGATACGGCTAAAAGAAGTGCCCAACCTGGGTTGGCGAATTTGGTGGGGACTCGAACCCGCAGTCTGTCCAGCTCAGAGGCAGAAGCCTCCCATTCCCCCGAGGCCTAGAACCACTTCCCCTTCCAATCCTTATTGGAAGAAGGAAGTTGAGTTACCAAACCCGGGATGCATGGAGGCCTAGCTGAGAAGTACCACCAGGCCTTGTCCGATCTGTCGAACTTGGCCATGTACAAGAACAAGAACTCTTCCGGCGTCAGCCTCTGGTTCCCCGCCCGATGCAAGAGGACAAAAGTGGTGGTGAGGATTCTCCACGAATTTGAAACTATCAGCCTCGGTGCGACTGTCAACTTGCGCAAAAATGGATCGATGGAAAATTGGAGCCCACATTGGAGGGCGCAAATAAAAATGGCGATCTCCCCCTCAACTGGAGAGCCTGCTTGGTCTGTGGGAGCAGGGGCTCGGATATGAACCGAGTCAGGGATTTAATAATCTTCACAAAGCTGAGCCATCTGAGACTCAACCAGGAACGAGCCCCCAGGGACTAATGGTTTAGGTCTTCCTCCCGAGGGACCTGTTTTGGATCGTCTAGCGGGATCTCTGAGAGTCCTTTTTGGCTTCTTGCCTCTACTTTTGGCCTTTTGACTTATGGTTCTTTGGGCTGGGGCTGAAGTGCTAAAGGGTACGACTTCAAGAGGACCTTCGGACTCCCCGGATCCCTACACTAAAGTCTCCTGTTTGGACTCTAAACTAACTCCTCAAACCGAACTCATCTCGTCAAAGTCGCTCGACATAAGGGAAAAATGTGTTAAGTGTTGGAAAACTCATAGCGTTGTGGGTGATTTTTTCCGACGTCTTCTATTGGGTTGAATCTCCCGATTTCCAGCAAGGACGATTTCCGGCGAAGGCGATTTCCAGCAGAAAGTGATTCAGAAGAAGGGACGGAGAAAATGAAAACGTGATAAGTTTGAGAGCGGGGAAATGACGGGTTTATATAGCTGCCTTATTGCTCGGCGCCATCATTGCAAGCGACTGTTCTAGACGACACTGGTGCCAAGGGACATGTGGGGGAGTGCGATACGTCCGAACCCGTGCTTCGAGGTCGGAATCTTCTCCGCATTTAATGTCATTAAAGACGCAGGCGCTTTCTCGCTCCTCTTACACACGTGACGCCTTTTCCTGTGTCCCGCCGTCTGCAAAACGTAACCGTCGCCACATGTCCTTTACTGAGAGGACAAAAGCTGAAGGGATGCGGCCATTGCGCCGGATGCAAGATCGGAGATGTGCGAATCGCATTAATTGCGCCCCGATCATCCCAATCGATATCATGAGCAGGGATATGAAGGCGTCGTTTCGTTACCCCGGGCATTTACTCTTTAAGTATGAGCTCAGACTAATATAGTAGGGAGTTTTTGTTGTGGGGAAATCCAACTCGACAAGTCAAGCTAGCCACGGACCTCAGAGCTCAGAGGGGAGACCTCAGGAATGTATGAAGGATAAGCAGGGCCGAGTCCCCTCTCGGCATACCGAGCCGCTATCATCGTTTAATAACTCGACAGGTCAATCTACATACTAGTCTTGGTCCGAGGCCATCTTAGTCTGAGGTCTAGAGCAGAAGCAAAGGGGATACGACCAGTCCCAATTACTAGCACTTGGCCTCGGGGTGACTCAGCCTGTGGTCGAGGCCAGATGTGGATGCTCCAAGTGCCGAACTAGGAAACTGTCATACGCGGACATGACCGAATATCTCGCCCGCGGATACGCTTTCTTAAGACACGATACGCTACACAATCCATAGATTACGGACGAAATCTCCACGATCACAATATCCCACTGATTGAGCGAATCGTGCCGAGATTAACGGACATAGATCATCCGACCCGCAGGTATAAATACCAGGAGACCACATTGCTACGGGTATGCAATATCTCGCACCCTCTCTCTACATTCAACTTAGACCCAGATTCCCTAGCCTGACTTAGGCATCAAACGGTCCCCCAGCTTAGCCAGGGTCTCATTTGCTCACCCTTTTGTGCAGGGCTAGGGTCCGTCGAAAGTTTACTACATTGAGTGGAGGGTGGTCCAGGTTTTGACCTCAATATGGTTGATTGAATATGTTCTTAGGCTCAGTATATTTGTGGCTTGGATGTTTTGGCGACACATGCATATCACGAATGGATGATGATCTGAGCAATGCATCCCACAAGCTCAACATTGGTAGGCCACCCACCAAAAATGGTTTTTATTGCTATCTAAGCAATGAACCTTTTGTCTAATCAAATGCCTATTACTTTTGGGCACGGCTTATCATGTGATAAGGATGGTACATACCCTGTTTAGGACTAACTTTGTCCACTAATTACACCAGTAATATAAAGAAAATGGAAGCTTACTGTGTCCCCGGGCTATAGATTTGTGTAGGGGCCACTGGCATGTACCGGTTTATCCATGCCGTCTATCCTTTCTATTACGTCATTTTAAGGTATGAGCTCAAAAAAGAGGCAAATTCAACGCTAAGTGGACCACACCAAATCACACCAAACAGTAAGCTTGAGTTGCATTAAATGCACAAAGCATTAAATACAACTTGCATTAAATGCAAGAGTGCTCTAGTGTCAGATCTACTTCATTTTTTGGGCTCATACCTTACAATGTTATGAAATAAGGAACGGATAACATGGATAAACAGATACATCAAAGTGGGCCCCACGTAAATGCGCTCATTTCTTCGGTAGAGACTGGTGGGGCTAGACGCAATCTACTTTGAAAGAAAATACGTTATCATTATGATTTACTACAGTCAAGCTAAATGTGTATATTGCTACAAGAGTATCTTTTCACTTGTTATTAGAAAATTTACAATGATTACATTTTACTTCATTTGTCTATTCATGTTGTATTTGACTATAGATTCACATATTTAGTTTACTAATAATAAAATCATAATTATAATATTTTTATATTACTTCATTATAAATTCATAATTAAAATACCCCAATGACGTTATTTGGTTTTAAAATTTTAAAAATATTATATCAGAAAGTGTAAGAAAAAGTGCAATAATTATGAATTATTTTATTGTCCCTGAAATACATATGCATTTAACCATAATATTGTCCAATGATAAAATTATAACGATAACATATTTCCATCCCTCTAACGGGTGGTAATGTGATGCATTGATCAGGTACACTCACGTATGGTCACAGGAATGGTTTATGTTTCAAACCATTAAACCCAGTTCCATCCATTACTTTCTTAATAGTCTATGACACTCCATGTTTTATAATGAACTGTTTTTGTTTTCTACTGTTCCTTTAATGGCCACGGATTAGATGGACAATGCCATCTAACATTTTTGGCTTCCAAGAAATAAACCATTCATGCTTAGATCTTTATACGGATGGAGCCAAGTTGCACAACCATGCCACGTGTACTGTTGACAGATGGCACTATCAGATTCCAGTTCTTCCATGTCAACTGCATCATCTCCCAATTTTGATACTGTCCATGAATGCCACGTGCCCAGCTTTAGGCAGTCGGTCCTGTCAGGTACTCGATGGGGCCACAGTAATGTATGTCTTTTATCGACTCCGCTCATTTATTTTTAAAATTATTTTAAATTATAATCTAAAAATGAAGCAATAAAAGGCTAAGTGAATCACACAGGCGATTTGAATGCCTATAGCTAAAAACTTCTCGGCGGCCACAAGTTTTGGATCAAGCTGATTTTTATTTTTTCCCTTCATTCTGATTTTATAAACAGGTTGCATGGCAAATAAACATCATAGTGAGCCCTAAAAAGGTTTCAATGTGAGAGTCATTGTCACTACCACTTCCATCGGTGTGGTCCGCTTGAGCCTTTGATCCGCCTCCTTAGATTCATGCTTTAGAATTATCTTTCAAGATGGATGGAGGCTTAGATAAAACACATATCTCACGTGCGGCCCCACAAGGCCCCTGATAGGACCGTTCGTCTCTAACTAGGTCATGGTGGGGATAGTACCCAATCCACACCTGCTTTAGGCAT
The DNA here is from genome assembly GCF_029962835.1 of Magnolia sinica. Classification (NCBI taxonomy): domain Eukaryota; kingdom Viridiplantae; phylum Streptophyta; class Magnoliopsida; order Magnoliales; family Magnoliaceae; genus Magnolia; species Magnolia sinica. The sequence continues at coordinate 25,455,351 of NC_080575.1, forward strand.
TGGTCTATTCCCACCAATAGATAGTCTGCCTATGTTTGGACTAAGGTACATGCATACAATACATGGACACTCGCGTATCAACTAACTAGCTACTAGAGTCGTACACAAGTTGAACCGAGTCGAGCTTGGCACAACTCAGCTCGGCTCAGCTTGGCCAGTAGCTAACTCCAACTTGAACTCGACTCGGCTCACTCCTCAAACCTATACGGTCAGCTCGACTTGGTTTAGTCAGCGGCTCGGGCTGGTTTGAGTCGAGTTCGAGCTTGAGCAACATTTTCTCAAACACGTAGAATGGATCTTCAATTTCTCATAGAATGCAAAACAGTAACAAACACTTTTCAGGTATTTCATCAAACACCCAGCGAACAACATTAAAATCAAGATATGAGAGCAATCTTATAATGCAAAGTTTATATGTTTTTTTTTTTTTTTTGTAATTTGTTTCGTATCCATTCCTTCCTTACCACCAGCTGATCCTGTGGAGAATGTAGACATCTGAAACAACACTTCATCGAGTTATTTCTTCAAACACTCAGCAAGCAACATCAATATCAAAATAACCAAGTCACCGAGCTGATTCAATTCGAGTTGAGGTTTGATTCGAGTCGAGTCGAGCTCGGGGAAGCTCGAACTCAGCTTTAAATTTTTTCAAACTTCAAAAGCCAGCTCAACTCAATCCAAATCCAATTTCTAGCCGAGTCAAGCTTTTCTGAGTCGAGTCGAGCAAGCTTAGGGAGCTAACTCGACTCGTGTACAGCTCTACAAGATACGACCGAAGCCTTCAACGCCAGGTTAGTGCAGTAACTGCTTCTCTAATTGAGCCCCAACGTACTGAAGCAGATTGCATACTTCCCCACAGCTGGACGGACTCAATCCAAGCAGGGCCTCTGTGCGGCCATCATCATGTATGAGTTTTTATCCACGATGTACATCCATATTTCGGGATCCTTTTAGGATATGAGCCCAAAATTTACGTAGATTCAAGGCTCAACTGGGCCACACCACAGTAAGCAGCAGTAATAGACTTGGATTAAGGGAATATATATATATATATATATATATATATATATATATATATATATATATATATATATATATATATATATATATATATATATATATATATATATATATATGAGTAGTGGTCTCTTACACACCGTATCGAAAGGGGGTTATATGCGAGTCTTCATATAAGCCGTTGAAACAATAGGGAGAGAGACACCCACCAATGAAACCTTCCTAGGGACCACTGTGATGTTTATTTAAGATCCAACCGGTTCATAAGTTAACATAGACATTAAAGAAGGGAAAACACTAGTGTTAACTTATGAATACATAAAACATTAAGAATGAATTGATCAAGCTGATACTAGTGTTCCCTTATTTAATATCTATGTTAACTTATGAAGAAGTTGGATCTTAAATAAACATCACAGCAAACCTTAGGAAGGTTTCACTGGTGGGCGTGTAACACCCTGTACCTTTGGTACGCAGGTGTTACCTTATCTTAAAACCTGCATCATCCAAGCTTAAATTATTAGGCGACTTAAATTTTGACATGTAAAGGATGGGACTTCTAGCTAGCATTGAAGCCACCCATATGAGTCTCCAGGAACCAAACTAGACACTACTTCAGCCTGGAGGTATGAATAACTAAGCTCTTCCAGTTAAAACCATTCATAGGACACCTGATATGAGGATATTGCCACAAAACACTCACAATGGACTCTTGAAGGCTAGTATAAGGCCAAACAAGTCATTACTACCTCCCAAAATCCTAAACAATCGTTGAAAATAAATATCAAACCCATCCAACCAGTGGATTGTGTGTATTGACTGTGAAAAGGGGCTTAAAACGTGTGGTACGGCCCACCTGGGCCTCGGATTCGCCTTAAGATGGGCCAGTACCCTTTATGGATGCTCCCATGATAAATAGACGGACTGGATTTATCATGAACACTGCAGAGGACCCCACGTGGAGTGCATGTGCACCCCATGCGTACATACACGACGTGCACTGGAGCAATGAGGTTGGTCAAATGACCTTTGACCGAACTCCTTGCAAAAATAAGGAAATGGCGGTTCTCTCCCACCAAAACATTGTTCAAACAGGGGAGCTTCCAACCCCAAAGAGCTTCCGACCTGGCCCTTTTCCGAACCATCCAAGCCGTCCATCAGGATTGTGGGGCCCGTCTGACCATAATCGTATAACGGTTTGGTTTCATGAATAGGGGCATGGGAAATCGAGCAGGGCCGTCCGGAGGCCTCCATGCGGCTGAGATCCAAGATAGTGGGTCCATCTACCACCATTCGAATGGCCTGAAATCGGACCGATCAAAAGATCCCAGCCAACCATCTGATGGGAAAAAAGAGCTTTCCTTCATTGACGAAAACGGATGGACACCGTCTGCAACAGGGAAAGACATGGGAAAACATTCCCTTTTAGGAGGAAAACTCTAACGCACCTCCGGCCATCCGATGGGCCACGTGGAGTGACCTTATCGCGAGATGGGCCACACTCGACCTAAGAACTGCTTTTCAGATAGGCCAGGGGACCACCAATCCATCTCCCGGTGTGGATGGACCACAAGCAAGGCCCCCTGTCGATCGCAACCATCGCTAAGATGGTCGTTTCTTTCAACCGTTGAAGGCTCTCTCGCAGGCTATAAATAAGGCACTGTAGCTCTTAAGATTCGAACCGGCAAGGGAGGAGAAAGAGTGTGGAAAGAAAGTAAGATCTGGAAGGGCCGTGCCTTCTTCCATAGCAGGTTCAGGTAAGCACTTTCTCCCTTCCGTCTCCTTATAATTTCAAGCAACAGAGGTGTTTGGGGTGCTGGAGTTAAGCCAAACAATGGCTCCTTTTCAGGCCGCAAGTCAGGCGAATGGGCATTAGTTGGGCCCTGTTTTGAGCTCTCCATAGAGCCTTGGAATAGGCTCAGGGAGCAAGCAAAAAATGATGGCTGTATTAGGCTGGGAACCGTCCAAACAATGGCCGGGTTCGGGCAGACTATAGGCTTAAACAGTGGCCTAGTTCGGGTCGGGAACCAGCTAAATCATGGCTGTGATCTGGCCCCAGAACAGGTTGGAGAGCAACCCCGAAAAAAAGCAATCAATAGTCGTGGGATGGACTGAGAAACTAGTTAAGTCAGGTTTCTGTTTCGGACTGGAACTAAGCCAACCAATGGCCCTGTTCTAGGATGAAATCTGAACCAAATGGGGCATCTACTGCAGGCCAGAACCAGGCCAACAATGGTTGTGCGTCAGGCCAAAACTGAGCAGCATAGGGGGCCCTGTTTTGAGCTAGGAACAGGCTAAGCACGGCCAAGTTCACGACGGGCAGAAGGCCTAACATAGGCTCGGTTCTGAGTTAAGTCCAGGCCTTCATAGGGCTTTGATTTGAAGCTGAAGTTAGATCTTGGATGGGCCTTAAATCCAGTAAAAACGACCTGGAAGTTGAGCTAGAAACAAGGTCTTCATAAGAGATAAAAACTGAGTAAAAGCAAGGTCCCTTACTGAACCATGTAGCAGGCTCTCATCTGACCGTGGGCGTCACCAAAATGCAGGTTGGCTGCATTGTGTTGGGCCTCACCAAAATGCAGGTTGGCTGCATTGTGTTGGGCCTCACCAAAATGCAGGTGGGTTGCACTATGTTGGACCCCACCTTGATGGTGTTGTATCTGTACCATCCATCTATGTGCGGCCCAGATCTAGCAACTATATGGACCTCACCTCAGCAACACGTGGTGCACGTGTTTCACATCCAGGCCGTCCAGGGCCTGGATGTTATAAACAAACAGAAGTTGTAATGTTATAAAACAATATTATTATATACAAATATATATATATATATATATATATATATATATATATATATATATATATATATTTACACATATATGTCATATACCATATTTGGTGGCCCCACGTGGGACCCACCTTGATACATGTATTGTCGGTCTGCACCTCCAGACTACAAGACGGTGGGACCCACCTTTGATGGGTATGTCCAGGCCAGCAGCAAATAGCTGCTGGACGGACGTCAGCAACTCTGTGGGTCCCACACGCTATATGTGTTTCATCTATGCCATCTAAAAGGTGGGCCGCACCCTGCATTAATTGGTGGGCCACATATGAGACCGCCACCTTGATGTTGGGGTCATCCAGGCTATCCGTCAACTGACGTCCAGACCTTGGACGTTTGAAACTTGAAGTATTATCATACTATATATATATATATATATATATATATATATATATGCCATGTTAATTGGACAAAACCATGGGAATACTTGACAAAATTTAAACTGTGATTTTAGGAAATTCCTTGGGTGACTTTGGGGCGCAAGAGAACTTGGACCAAATACGCAAACGTAACCCTACAGGTGATGATTTTCTTCCCCTTAAGCTTTCCATCCCTAGATAGACTAGAAATAGTAACTTATTTAATTTAATGAGTAGTTAGACTAGTGATAAACTATGTGTGGAAATAGACTGCATTCATTTGACCTATCTATTTAACATGCTTACTATCGTTTAGACTATTGATTTCTTTGAACTGACTAGGTGAATAATCTAACCATCCATGCCATGTATCTTATGTTAACTCAGTTAGTGTGTATTGATAGAAATATATGTATTGTTCCTTATTCCCTATTCATATTAAGATCTATGTTGCTGTTACGATGATATGATACACATACTGTTGGAATCTCTCCATGGGAAATTCTGAGCAAAGGAGAGTCCGTGCTTAGGGTGTAATCGGACTAGTTGTGATGTGAGTAGGCCCCTGACATGGAGGTTTGGTTGTTGATATTTGATCATGGGGTTTACCATCCATGAGTGGTTTCACCTAACTGACTTGGGATAAACTTCACAACCTTTCTAATACCACTATTTACTCATCTTTAAACCATTCATATCGTCGTGTTTTAATCGCCACATTTGGTAGTTTCAACATTTCGTTCCCAGTCGGCATTGGTGGTGGCCCATTTTTATTGAGTTGATTGACCACATGTTGGTGGGTACTACACACCCTAAGTCGGTCGCCTCATGGGCCGGGGATGGTGGTTATGGGATACTATGTCCGAGCTGTCAGCCTACGCTGGGCCATGTGCTCCCCATAGTGACCGTAAGCTTAATTAAATTGGCTGAGTGTAATGAACTAATAAGGGATTGGTTAATCATGTATACATAGTACAAACCAGCATCCATTGCTATCGTACGTGATGTATGTATTTTGTCCGACTGGATGAGATTTCCTAGGTCGATGATTGCATGGGTAACGAGCCCATTGTCCGCACCGATGAGTATCTCCGGGGCGATGATTGCATTTCATACATTTACACACTTAATAAGACTGCATCTACTATGTTTTGGATTACTTGTGTGTTTTTATCATATTCTTTGTTTAGGGCGGCGGTGTGTAATCTTGAGGGGAGATCACATTGAGTTGGCCACTCATTCATCAATGTTTAACCGTACAGAGGACGCATGTATATGAGCTGACGAGTATGCGGCAGACTTGGAGGCAGTGGTGATCGAGGAGGAACTCCATGATAAGGAGCTGCAGCAGGAGGCAGCCGCCTATTTTGTGCTGAACCAGTAGATTAGTCCTTTATTTTTATTTCAGTACATTTGGAATTTGAGAAACTTGAGGTTATGTAATTGGTCCCCAGCTGAGTGGGCCAGAATATCGTTCGTATGTTGGTTCAGATATATATTATGTTTCTTTTCCCACTATCTGCACTTGATTTATTCGTTGATCTTTAGCTAACTCCCGAGTTCTTGGAATTCGAGTCGTGTACTCGGGTTCTGAAAACCAAGGTGTGACAAGTTGGTATCAAAGCAGAGTATGAGACAGCCTAGCTGTGGGATCAACATACGAACTTCAAGAGAATAACTTAGGCGAAACTTAGAAACTTTTCCTTAGAAGGATAGCTAGGGTGAATGAATATAGAAACAAGAGCACTTAGGCCCCTTAGGCATTAGCAATAATGAATATTTGAGCTTATGAAGAGATCACTTAGTACATGAATCACCTAGAATCCCCTGGGAAATGACAAATTTAGAAATAAAAACCTTAGCCCCTTGGAAAACCCAAACCAAAAATGCTAATTAAGGGATAAACTCCCTCGCCATGCAATTATCAAGCTCTCTGACCCTTATAATGCTTCATATTGGCTAAGAACCGTTCTTCTCCCTTCTATTTCCTAAACCACGAAAATCTAATCTCGCAGGAAGCCATGTCACCAGTAACGTGATCCCGTCAGACCACTACGGTCGACATCCACCCCATCCCGTCGACAGAGCGCCAGCGGGAATGTAGCCCGGCCTACAGCCTAGGCCTCCCTCCTAGAGTGGCGAATGGGGATATGGGGTCAGAAGCAGTGGGGGATTCTCCTTCCCCCCAAGTCATCCCGTCGAAATTGCCCTCACAATACTTTAAGCGACGGATGCCTTCGGTTGAACCCTCAGCCAACGCATATGTAGATACGCCCATGGGAGTAGCAGCCTTTATGGCCTTTGCGCAGATAGCCGCCACCATGCAACAACAACAAGATACATTTGCCAGACAGTAGCAGGACATGCACGCCCTGATGATGCAGACCCTGCGAGGTAGAGATCCTAAAGCAGCATCCCGAGACAAGGACGCCAGGGGTGCAGACATCTTCGACCGATTCCTAGGACTACGACCGCCGAACTTTAGAGGGGCGCGCGATCCAGTTCAGGCCGAGCACTAGTTGGCAAGGATCACCAAAATGATGGGGCCACTAGAATGCACAGACCCTCAGATGGTCACCTTGGCCACATATCTGCTTGAGGGGGAGGTAGAAAATTGGTGGAGTGGAGTATAGAGAAGTGTGCCGACTGGGTATGCCTAGACTTGGGCTAGCTTAAGGACGAGATTCGTGGAGAAATGTTTTTCGCTATCCTACCGAAGTGAAAGGATCGCGCAATTCCTTTAGTTGGAGCAGGGAAATCTGACAATCGCCCAGTACGAGGCGAAGTTTGATGAGCTATCTCGGTGCATACCCAAGGCCCTCGAAGATGATGAGTACAAGTTGGAGAAGTTCAAGGAAGGGCTGAAGCCTGGGATACAATCTCGGTTGTGCACCTGGGATTTCGTAGACTTCCCAGAACTGGTGGATAAGGCGATGCGGGTCAAAAAAGATTTCGAACGCACCATTCGCTCCCACTTCCCTGCACGAGACGCCCCGGTCAGACCAAGGCAGGCACCTCCTGCTCCTCCCATCCCTGTAGGAAGATCCGGACTGCTGTTTGCGCGAGCGCCACCTTTGCCACCTGGTGGGGCTGCGGTTATTGTGGTAGGGCAAACAACATTATCCGTAACTATTTTTAGAGAATGCGGGACCAAGGCATTCCACTCTCGACAAATCAACCACAGCAGAACAAGGCGGCAGCTAGAGTAGCGCCTAGGGCTCAGCAGCCCAGAGAGGGGCCCCCAGCTCAGCAGAGGGCTCCCCAGACCGTCCGACCATAATCGTATAACGGTTTGGTTTGGTGCATAGGGGTATGGGAAATTGAGCAGGGTCGTCCGGAGGCCTCCATGTGGCTGAGATCAAAGACAGTGGGTCCATCTACCACTATTCGAATGGCCTGAAATTGGACCAATCAAAAGATCCCAACTAACCATCCGATGAGAAAAAGGAGCTTCCTCCATTGACGGAAATGGACAGACAACGTCTGCAGCAGGGAAAGACATGGGAGAACATTCCCTTTTGGGAGGAAAACTCTGACACACCTCCAGTTGTCCGCTGGGCCACGTGGAGTGACCTTATCTATAGATGGGCCACACCCGACCCAAGAATTGCTTTTCGGATAGGCCAGGGGACCACCAATCCATCTCCCAGCGTGGATGGGCCCCAAGCAAGGCCCCCTGTCGATTGCAACCATCCCTAAGATGGTCGTTTCTTTCAACCGTTGAAGGCTTTCTCGCAATCTATAAATAAAGCACTGTAGCTCTCGAGATTCGGATCGACAGGGGAGGAGAAAGAGAGTGGAAAGAAAGTAAGATATGTAAGGGTCGTGCCTTATTCCATAGCAGCCTCAGGTAAGCACTTTCTCCCTTCCGTCTCCTTGTAATTTCAAGCAACAGAGGTGTTTGGGGTGCTGGAGTTGAGCCAAACAATGGCTCCATTTTAGGCCACAAGTCAGGTGAATGGGCATCAGTTGGGCCCTGTATTGAGCTCTCCATAGAGCCTTGGAACAGGCTCAGGGAGCAAGCCAAAAACGATGGCTGTATCAGGCTGGGAACCGCCAAACAATGGCTGGGTTCGGGCAGACTATAGGCCTAAACAGTGGCCTAGTTCAGGTCAGGAACTAGCTAAATCATGGCTATGATCTGGCCCCGGAACAAGTTGGAGAGCAACCTCGGAACAAAGCCAATCAATGGCCGTGGGACGGACTGAGAAACCAGTTAAGTCGGGTTTCTGCTTCGGACTGGAACTAAGCCAACCAATGGCCCTGTTCCAGGATGAAATCCGAACCAAATGGGGCATTTGCTGTGGGCTAGAACTAGGCCAACAATGGCCATGCGTCAGGCCAAAACCGAGCAGCAGAGGGGGCCCTATTTTGAGCTAGGAACAGGCTAAGCAATGGCCAAGTTCAAGACTTGCAGCAGGCCCAATAGCAGCTCAGTTCTGAGCTAAATCCAGGCCTTCATAAGGCTTTAATTTAAAGCTGAAGGTAGGTCCCAGATGGGCCTTGAATCCAGCTAAAAACGAGCTGGAAGTTGAGCTGGAAACAGGGTCTTCATAAGGGCTAAAAACTGAGTAAAAGCAAAGTCCCTTGCTGAACCATGTAATAGGCTCTCATCTAACTGTGGGCCTCACCAAAACGCAGGTGGGCTACACTGTGTTGGGCCTCACCTTGATTGTGTTGTATCTATACCATCCATCTATACGCGGCCCAGATTCAGCAGCTATATGGACCGCACCTCAGCAGCACGTTGTACACGTGTTTCATATCCAGGTCGTCCAGGGCTTGGACGTTAGCAGCAAATAGAAGTTGTAATGTTATAAAATAATATTATTATATACAATTATACATATATATATATATATATATACACACACACACACACACATATATGTGATATACCATATGTGGTGGCCCCACGTGGGACCCACCTTGATACATGTATTCCCGGTCTGCACCGTGTCCAAACTACAAGACAGTGCTACCCACCTTTAATGGGTATGTCCAGGCCAGCAGCAGATAGCTGCTGGACGGTCATCAGCAACTCTGTGGGTCCCACATGCTGATATGTTTCATCTATGCCGTCGAAAAGGTGGGCCACACCCTGCATCAACAGGAGGGCCACACCCTGCATCAATTGGTGGGCCACATATGAGACCCCCACCTTGATGTTGGGGTCATCCAGGCTGTCCGTCAACTGATGTCCAGACCCTGGACGTTTGAAACCTAAAGTATTATCATAATACACACACACACACACACACACACACACACACAATATGGCTAGAGATGGTGGGTCCCACATGTGAGGACCCACCTCATGTATATATTCTATACCTGGGTCGTTAATCTATTGGACGACCACTGACCCGTGTGATCACCTACACCGTCCATTGCTGGACGGTGCCATGTAAGGCCCACTTAGTGAATCTAAGGTCCACGTGTGAGGCCGGTACAGTCCATAGTAATAATGAGCTTGAGCCCAGTAGGGCCACCTCGTTTGGGTAAGCTTATGGTGGACCTGTTCGCTCTAGCAAAAGCCTGAAAGACCATGTTAATTGGACGAAACCATGGGAATACTTGACAAAATTTAAACTATGATTTTAGGGAATTCCTTGGGTGACTTTGGGGCGCAAGAGAACTTGGACCAAATACGCCAATGTGACTCTGCAAGTGATTATTTTCTTCCCCTTAAGCTGTCCATCCCTAGCTAGACCAGAAATAGTAGCTTTTTTAATTTAATGGGTAGTTAGACTAGTGATAGACTATGTGTGGAAATAGACTGCATTCATTTGACCTATCTATTTAACATACTTACTATCGTTTAGACTCTTGATTTCTTTGAACTGATTAGGTGAATAATCTAACCATTCATGTCATGTATCTTATGTTAACTCAGTTAGTGTATATTGATAGAAATATATGTATTGTTCCTTATTCCCTATTCATGTTAAGATCTATGTTGCTGTTACGATGATATGATACACATACTGTTGGAATCTCTCCATGGGAAATTCTAAGCAAAAGAGAGTCTGTAAGCCCCGTATCCTAGACCGTACCTTTCCATAGGCTTCCGCGGTCTTTCCGGTCGAATTCCGGCAACCTTCGACCCTTAACCGGTATTTGCGCGCGACCTGGATTCTCGTGCCGACAACCCGAGTCGATTCAACTCAGGACTTATACCTTAGCGACCGCATCGTCGCCGCGGTTCCGATGCCGCGACTCGCGCGCTGATGTGATGCTCTGGTCGGGAGTTGTAGGCCAGCGTTCGGTGCGAGAAAACGCCGCGCGTGCGAATCCAGAGAGAATCTCTACGAGGTGTCACATCAATCCCATCAATCCCATCATGTCAAGTACACATCACTTTTCACCCTTTCCCAAGCAACCCCCAAAGTCAAAAAGTTCTTACACCACCCATACCCCTTCTTACAACTTTTGCCAAAAAAGTCAAAAAGTTCTTACACCCCCATCCCTCTCTCTCCCATCCATCACTCCATCACCCATCATTCTCTCTCTCTCTCCCTTACAAGTCTCTCTCTCATTCAAACTCTCTCATAGCAAATTCATACGTATGGTCCTCCCATGGTGAGAAAATTTCATTTGTGAGGCCCACCTTTCCTACCCCTTCATCTCTCATCTCAACCATCCATTTCTCATCTTCCTCCATCAAAGAGTAGCACAAGGAGCTAAGGAAGCCAAGGGAGCAAGAAGATCAAGTGGTGGGTGCCTTGATAGGGTAGATTTTCATATTTTTAAGATGGGCCAAGTGAGGCCAACCGATCAGTGGTTTGGATCTCACTTTGGACCCTAAGATGTGGCCGATGGCCCACTTGGATCACCATGATCATTCCATGATGGGGCCATTCTCCATGGACCCCATCATGATGTTTGCTTTCTTGCATATTTAGGGTCATCTAGACCGTTTAATTTAGTGGAGAAGGGATCTCCACCGTTGGATTTAATTTTAATGGACCCACATGTAAGGGGACCCACTTGATGTATGATTTAGTGCAAGGGAGGGCCCATAGTGCCGGGGTCCCTCCATCACACGGTCTCACTCTCTATCTCTCTCCCTTTTATTTTATTTATTTTATTTTTTTTATGTTAATGAGGTTATGTGGGCCGCTTGAATGGACCCCACCATGTAGTATGTATTTTATTTAAGTGGGGCCCACCTTATAAGTATAGTACCCACACCATTCATCAGTGGTGGCCCACCTGAGCAGGCCACTTGTATGGCAGACCGTCCAGCGTCTCTGGACGCTGGACGTTTCAATGGGAAAACACAAATAGTAGCTTGGTTCAACTTTGGGTGGCCCATTTATGTAGGCCTCACCTTGATGTATGTATTAAATCCACACCGTCCATTCCGTTCCAAACCTCAAGTTAGGCGTTGGACCAAGATATGGTGCCAACCCGAGGTCCTGGTGGGCCATACCATAGTAATTGGTGGTTTTCACCATTGGAATCTTCCTTGATTGTGTGTATGCTGAAATATGCCCGATATTGGGCTTGTTTTGCCTGTCGTGAGGCATGGGGAGCTATTTGACGGAGTAGATCTGCAAGAGGTGGACCCCACCTGCAAAATCCATGGGAAATCAAAAATTTAAAAAAAAAAATATATAAACAGCAGCAGCTGCTGCTGCTGCTGCGTCAGAAGTGCAGCAGCGCTGCCTGCGCACGCCAGCGTCCGGGCGGACGGACGTACCAGCAGCCAAGCACGGCCCTAGCCGTGGGCCCCACCTTGATGTTTATGTGTCATCTAACCCGTTCATCGGGTGGGCCACTATCTGACGTGGGCCCACCCCAAAAATCAACCAGATCCAAGACTCAGGTGGCCCACACCGTAAGAAACAGTGGGATTGGACCTCTACCTTTGAAATCTTTTTGGGGTCCACAGGAGTTTCGGATCAGGGTGAAATTTGTTTTCTCCCTTCATCTAGGCCCACGTGGCCTTATCAACGGTTTGGATGGCATATCAACATTCCAGTGGGCCCCACATGGAGCCCAGCAATGATGTATGTGTTTTATGGCTACCGTCCAGGCGGACGGTGGGGGCCAGCAGCGATGTAAGTGTTTTATCCCCACCGTCCCTGGACGGTGGGCCTGGAATGGTGTGGTGCGTGCGTGTGTGGCGTGTGCGTGTGTGTGTGTATATATATATATACATATATAATATTATATGTAAGGTATATATATTATATATTATATTATATTATATATAATATAAAGGTGGTGGGAGGCCCTCCTCAGTGTATTTGTGGCCCATGACTGAGGCCCACTTTGATGTCTATGTAAGGTCCATGGGTCGAGGCCCTTTTAATGTATTAGGGGCCCATGGATCGAGGCCCATTAAGATGCAATGAGGCTAATGGGTTGAGGCCCATTTGATGCATGTATGAGGCCCAACTGGCAAGGCCCGTTTGATACATATAAGGCCCATGTGAGTAGGCCCATTTGATGCACATATGGGGCCCAATTGGCGAGGCCCATTTGATACATATAAGGCCCATGTGAGCAGGCCCATTTGATGCACTCTAAGGCCCACGGGTTATAGCCCATTGCAATGAACATAAGGCCCATTGATGCGGCCCATTGATGTGGCCCACTTAATGAATATAAGGCCCATGAGGTACGGCCCATTTGATGTATTGAAGGCCCAATGAGATATACCTAAGGTTCATTGCAATGTGCAGTCCCAATATGATTTATATAATGATAATTGTGGCAGTCGTGCCTTGGGAGCAATGTTGGTTTGACGTCCACATTGCAAGTGTAGTGTGGTTAAATGTCCGCATTATGACTTTCCCAAGGGCCCATTGTTAGGCTCGTACGTCTGATGTGTAGGCCGTCTAGGCCCATCTTTGTTATGATTATCATCCATCCTATATAACATGCTTAGTTCCATGATTCATGATCATATGCATCATACGTATGCTTGATATGAGAAATGACTGATCATAGCATATGTCTTCGGACAGATTGTCTAGGGGCCCCGTACAGGGGTGTTGCCCTACATGAGCGCACGATACGCGCAGGATTGCTGCATGACTGGATAGTGTGATTCATGCATTCGCATTGAGTGATATGGTTACTATACGCCCTAGCGACATCAGGGCCGTAGCCTCCACAGACGTATCGTGGTTGGCAGGATTGGATACCGGAAATACTGTTCTACATGGGGTGCGATAGATATCCCTGGGTGAAAGTCCCTAAACCCTTATGGTACCAGGAGGTTGCTCCAACGTCTAGACCGAGTGGGTGCATGAGCGCTGAGTGCCGATTACCAGACGGTTGCGCTTTCCACTGTGTCGTGGTCGGTTGGAAGGGGGTGCGGCCTTACCCGCCCGAGAGTAGGGGGCAATGCTAGGCTGAGTCTGACCAGCTCGAGGAATGGGTCCGCTATTGACGAGCCGAGTCCGATTTTGGCAGGCGGATAGTGAGGTCTTTTCCACTCACCTTATTGCGCGCGATGGGGCGGCAATCTGGCTTGGAGTGTACTAGACCCCGGTGATATTCCAGATTTGAGCCGTATTGACATGTGGACTTAGATGAGGATTTGTATGCTTGACTTGCATTTCGCACCGTATGGCCTTGGTACGGCTAGTGGGATTCTTAGCATTCATCAGCATGTTCCGCATTACTCTGATACTGCATAGCTACATTACTACCTTGAGCATACACTTTCACCACCCTCTAAGCTTTCTATAAGCTTATGCACGACCGTTGCGTGCAGGTGACGTAGGGTCGCAGCAGCGCTGAGGCTTGGGCGCGTAGCTGATCTTTTTGGAGCTTTTGGTCTATCATCATTGTATTTCCCTTACGCTCATTGTACTTGTAAAGTTTTTGATTATAGTGGAAATGTGATAGAGTTTTTGGTTGTTGTGTGTGGGTTATGCCTTTGGTTATGCTTATTACGAATTAAACTGATGTTGAAAATCCTCCTTGTAGCATCCCAGGATCGGAAATCTGGCGAATGGGCACTGGGAGCCGAGAATGGGGTTCTACGGAGGCTGTCGGCGCCAGATTCGGCGATCGGAAATTTTGTGAGCCCGGTCTCCGAGTTTGGGGTGTGACAGAGTCTGTGCTTAGGGTGTAATCGGACTAGTTGTGATGTGAGTAGGCCCCTGACATGGAGGTTTGGTTGTTGATATTTGATCATGGGGTTTACCATCCATGAGTGGTTTTACCTAACTGACTTGTGATGAACTTCACAACCTTTCTAATACCGCTGTTTACTCATCTTTGAACCATTCATGCCATCGTATTTTAATCGCCACGTTTGGTAGTTTCAACATTTCGTTCCCAGTCAGCATTGGTGGTGGCCTCTTTTATATTGAGTTGATTGACCACATGTTGATGAGTACTACACACACCCTAAGTCGGTAGCCTCATCGGCCGGGGATGGTGGTCATGGGACACTATGTCTGAGCCGTCGGCCTACACTGGGCAATGTGCTCCCCGTAGTAACCGTGAACTTAATTAAATTGGCTGAGTGTAATTGGATTAATAAGGGATTGAATAACCATGTATATATGGCACAGACCATCATCTATTGCCATCATACATGATGTACGTATTTTGTCCGACTGGATGAGATTTTCCACGTCGATGATTGTATGGGTAACAAGCCCATTGTCCGCACGGATGAGCATCCCCGGGGCAATGATTGCATTTCACACATTCACGCACTTAATAAGACTGCATCTACTGTGTTTTAGATTACCTGTATATTTTTATTATATTCCTTATTTAGGGCGGCGGTATGTAATCTTGAGGAGAGATCACACTGAGCTGGTCACTCATTCATCAATGTTCAACCGTATAGAGGACGCAGGTATAGGAGCCGACGAGTATGCGGCAGACTTGGAGGCAGTGGTGATCGAGGAGGAGCTCCATGAAGAGGAGCTGCAGCAAGAGGTGACCGCCTATTTTGGACTGAACCAGTAGATTAGTCCTTTATTTTTATTTCAGCACATTTGGAATTTGAGAAACTTGAGGTTATGTAATTGGTCCCCAGCTGAGTGGACTAGAATATCCTTCGTATGTTGGTTCGGATATATATTATGTTTCTTTTCCCACTATCTGCACTTGATTTACTTATTGATCTTTAACTAACTCCTGGGTTCTTAGAATTAAAGTCATGTACTCGGGTTCTGCAAACCGGGGCGTGATAGGGCGTCTCTCTCCCTATTATTTTCTGTGGTGGGGTCCACTACAGCTTTCGATCTTTCATTCTTTTTCTCATGTCCTAAAATGATCTTTAAAAATGGATGGACGGTGTGGATACAACAAATACATCAAGGTGGGCCCACAGAACTTGGTGACGTCACTTCAAGTCTCACTACTCAACGTGGCAGTGGTTAATCTGCATCGCTTGGTGACGAAGGCTTGCATATAACCTCCTTGCAGTAGGGTGCGCAGGAGACCACGACTATATATATAAAGACTTCTACAGCTTTCACTAAGTTTTTAACTGTGAGCGTTAAGTCCCCACTCTGTGGTTCATTTGAACCTTGAATCTTCGTCATTTTTTGGACTTATATTCTAAAAGTATCTGAAAAAATAGATGTACGGCGTGGATAGAACCCTTACATCACTGTGGGCTCCTCAGGTGCCCTGCCTGGACTGAGTCCGTCCAAGCGGGGAAAGGAAGCAATCGGCTTCCCCAACATACATACGTCATACGAATCTCATGAACGAGCCGACTGGAATTCCACGCCTAATGGAAATCGCAGTGGACTCGCTCGTGTGAGATGGACAGTGAGCTTCGTGGCACACGTTGTGATGTAGCATATTTTGTATAAGATTTGCCATTCATCAGGCATGATGCATTATTATCATGCACTGGTTCAAAAAATCACACCGCTCCATTTATAGGCCAGGCCACACTACCATATAAAGATGGACGGCTAGAAGAGTGACCAAAATACGCATTTAACATGAGCGAGTGGGCTACATGACCAGTGGAAGTTCCTGAGTTTTAGTCCATGGATGTTAACGGTCCATCCTACCTAATCAACGGACCAGATCTTCCATATACATGCGAACATGTGCTTTTTAAGGCCAACATCTATCTCACGCGAGTACAGACTACATGTAAACGCTACACCCCACATCACATCTTTTATGTATGAAATTGAAGAGTTATCATGACAATAAATGGTTGGCCCACTCTTTTAATAGATGGGTCTTAACCGAAAAAGGACTGTCTTGAAGAGATGGTCCTTAACTCAATATCAGCGGTCAGAATTACGGAATAATGGGTTTAAACCCTTTTTTTTAAGAATAAAGTGCATGAAAAATCATACAATTTAATTCCTGATTTTCTTTAATTTGAGGCGGCTGCATTATAAGTTCCAGTACAGCCTTTTTTTTTTGCCAACAATGTCAGTGTCACATATGTACAATCATATTCATGAAAAAGGTGGGCCACGTTATGATGATGGTATGAAATGATAATCAAGCCGATCCACACACTCGGAGGGAGACAATGAAAAGTAAAATATCAATGCAGCTTGATGGCATGACTAGGGGTGTACATCAAGTCAAACCGAGTTGAGCTGGCCTCAACTCGACTTGGCCCGGCCACTGGCTGACCTCAGCTCAAATTCGGCTCAGCTCAGTCCCTGAGCCAGACTCGACCAGCTCAGCTCAGTTCAGTCAGCAGCTCTGGCCAGTTTGGGCCGAGTTCACTATTGAGGCATTTCTACAAACACCTAGACTGCACCTTCAAAATCCCTCGTATGTGAAATAGAAGAAATGATTTTACAGGTATTTTATCAAACACCTTCTAAGTAACATAAAAACCAAGAAACCCCCCCCTCCCAAAAAAAAAGGATGTTTGTTTCATGTACATACCTTCCTTGCCACCAGCCATACTTCATTGGGTCATTTCACTTGGTGAGCAACATCAATGGCATAGTAATCGAGTCACTGAACCGGTTCGATCTGAGTTCGATTCAAGCTGGAGCTTGCTCGAACTCGGCTCGAACTCATTTTCGAGCTTAAAAAATCAGCTCAACTCGGCTCGAACTAAGCTCTGAATTGAGTCAAATCGAGCTTTTTCGAGTCGAGTTGAGCGAGCTAACCGAGCTAGCTCGGTTGGTGTACACCCCTAGGCATGACCTAGTACTAATAGCATGTACGTTGAGGGGATTGGTGTAATTTTTATACAAGTTGAATGTTATGGTGCAGTCTATCTTATGCACGGATAGTATTTTAATGGTAAGAATCTCTACATACAGGATATACTATGAATGTAACACTTTGGCGGGAAAAAATTATTATGACTTTTGTTTTCAAAATTCACTATATGTTTCGTCCTCTTGTATCCCATTTAGGGTAGTTTGGTGGTAAATGGTTGTAACTACTAGTAAATGGATGCGTGGGGGCAAAAGGAATGGTTTGGTTGATGATAAACAATTATAATTGCAATTAATAAGAGATAAATGCAGCAAAATTATGTGAATTGAAATTTTCTCAAATGCCTAAGAATAGAATGAAAATGCTTAAAACAGTTGAATTTTTTAAATGTGGGTTCACTTTTACGGTCCATCTTAAGATTGAAATTTTCTTTTATATATATACAGATTTTACATGAACTTAGTAAGTAGGATAGTGGATAAACACCACTCTTTATATATATATATATATGAGAGAGAGAGAGAGAGAGAGAGAGAGAGAGAGAGAGAGAGAGAGAGTAATGGTCTCCTACGCATCGATAGTGCAGGAGAACTTTTGCGCACCAAATTACTACCGGTCATGCCAACTTAAACAAGTATGTTGTAAGTTAGCCTCACCATATTGTTTTTCTGTGATCCATTCTGACAATTCAGTCCACGATATCAATTGAACCATAGGGTGCAAAAAATATGCTGATTTGTGATTTACTAGGCCACAAAATAGAAAACAGTGGGAGAGGAAAAGCCTACCTTTGAATTTTTATAGGGCCCACCATGATGTTTATGTGAAATCCATTCCATCCATTAATTGCCTCATAGAGGTTAATTCATGGAGACCAAACATTAGACCCATACCTGATGTATGTGGATCACACCAAGTGAAGTGATTTTGATAGTGGGTGTTTCCTACACGGTTTCCACTCGTGTGGCCCACTAGAATTATAGATGTGGCTGGTATTGGATCAGTACCCCTAAAGTATTATATTGACCCATTATGGTTGGAGTGGATTTTACATACATGTCAAGGTGGGCCCACCTCTAGTTGACCCAGTATTGGTTGGGATGTTGTCCTAAGCTGTGGATTAGATGCTGTGCTGGCCATCAGCCACCTAACAACTAGTTGGTGCTAGTCGGCCCAACAATGATATATGTGTTTAATCCGAATCGTCCATCTATTTTTCCAGTTGAATGTATGGCATGTTCCAAAAAATGAGTTAGATCCAAATATCAAGTGGACCATGCCACAAGAAAGATTGCTAGAAAGCCCACCATTAAAAAATTCTTTGGACCAATATAAGCTTTGGATCAAGCTGATATTTGTGTTTTTCCTTCATCCAAGTCTCTATGAACTAATCAATAGGTTGGATGGCAGATAAATTGTACTTAAGAATTTTTAATGATGGTCATTTAATCTGTTTAATCACCACTACTTTCATGTGGTGTGGTCCGATTTAAATTCGGATCTTATGCATTTTTGGGATCATGCCATAATTTGAGCTAGAAAAATGGATGGACATCTTGGATTAAATATATACATCATCATTTGGCCCACTAGCACTAGCCAGTAATAAGGTTGTTAGTTACTGACAGGGTCGGCATGCAATTCATGTCTCCAACGCATCCCAACCACTACTAAATCGGCTAGGGGTTGGTCCACCTTGATGTTTATTTGAATCTGCTCCATCCATAAGGTGTGTGACAATAATTTAGTTATAGGGATAAAAGATCAACCACATTTAAAATAATAGTGGGCCACATGAGCAAAAGCAGTGTAGGGGATGCCAACTATCCAAACAGTTTCACTTGGTGTGACTGATATGAATCACGAATCTATCTAATTTTTAAGACATAATACTAAATTTCTATCACAGACCTAATGATCGAGGTGGATTTCATGAATGTATCATGGTAGAGCCTAATCCTAGCCCATCCATTTTTACTTGTGTTGGTTGGTGCACAAAATATCTCATGTGGTACCGTGCGCAGGAAATATATAGATATATATATATATATATATATATATATATATATATATATATATATATATATATATATATATATATATATATATATATATCCTTTTGAAGGACTTTTTGAAAAAACTGATTACACAAAAGATGGAAAGTTCAGTACTGTATTTTACTTATAGGCATCCAAATAGGACTAAGGATTTCAATTCACATTTTAACATGCGATTTTGATTTCGGTATAATCCAATTACAAGCATCCAAACAACCCCTTTATATAATTCATTGGTCTAATGTGAACGAAAATTGCCCATAGGCCAGGCTAAAGGTTTTTTTAGTTGTCACCTCATTTCAAGATATGAGTGCAAAAATGAGATAAAAGCAAAAGTCAAGTGAGTCATGCCATGAAAAGTAATGGGAATAAAGATGCCCATTGTAGAAACCTTTCTACCACTGGCCATGATGTTTATATGACATTGTTGAAACTTTACTGATGGCCACTGTATGAACCCTATACACACAATACGATTTGCATATGTTAAATGCTCGTTATTGGCTGCTGAACTTTTGAATTGATTGTTATTGATGTCTTAAATATGTAAACAACAAGGTTTGTCGATAACATTGACAAACCACTCAATGTCATCGAGTAGATGTTGATGCTATCGATAGATGCTCAATGCCATCG
The DNA here is from genome assembly GCF_029962835.1 of Magnolia sinica. Lineage (NCBI taxonomy): Eukaryota > Viridiplantae > Streptophyta > Magnoliopsida > Magnoliales > Magnoliaceae > Magnolia > Magnolia sinica. The sequence continues at coordinate 25,475,408 of NC_080575.1, forward strand.
AAAAAATTCAGAAAATCGATGTTTTGTCGTTGGAATATTTTGGCGTTTTACTTGATGCCATCGAAAGTGCCATTGAGCACGTACGCAGAATTACGTAAGTGTAGGATTTGATTCATATTTCGATATGTGATACTATATGGGGCTATATATCAGGTGTAATCAAGACTTGGAAGTATATAGGGGTGTTATAGGTTTTCTAGATTTGTTCATGAAGGTTTCAAGAGCATAGCTTGGGCTTGATGAGTAGATTCGAGGCTTGTTCCAATCGGTAGTCTATCTCTTGTAATTTTTTGTTTTCATAGTGCATTATTGTTATTTTATATCATGTTTTTTTTTTTCCGCAAGAATTTTCCACGTAAAATTCGGTTTATTTGTTTTTGAAGTTTGATTGTGTGATTAAAGTACTACTTTGCTTGATTCATCTCTATGTACTTCCATGGTTCCCCAACATTGGATTCTCTGATACACTTGTTTAAAGACACCTAAGCTTTGTGGGCCGACTATGTTGTGTCAAATATGTACTCTGTTCATCAGGTGTGCTCCCAATAGAGCTGGGCAAAATAGATCCGATCCGGTGGATCCGACCCGATCAGACCCGATTCGACGATCTGGATCAGTGCTGATCGGGTAGCCCCATCCAAATCCGAAATCTTTTCGGGTCGAATTCGGATTGGCCCTGATCCGACTCGACCCGACCCAAAAACCAATCCGAATGGATCCGAACAGATCCAATCCTACCTAATTCGGAGTAGTTCTTTTGATACTTCTACCTTTTCCTGTGGTATGGTCCGCTTGAGCTTTGGATATACATCAATTTTCGGTTCAACCACTAAAATGATATGCAAAAATGAATGGACGACATGGATACATCACATGCATTCAAGGTGGGCCCCAACTGAGATTGCTGTGTACAATAGCAAAATGATTTGCTGTGTACCGCACACTGCACACAGCTACTACATAGCTGGCTTTCAACCTAGGTGTAGGTACGTGTCGTGCCAAGACGATGCTACTCTATTCAAAGGAGATCAACGTTATATGGCCCCATAGTGATGTTTTTATTATATCTACACCGTTCACATATATTTATAGATTAATTTAGAGCATTATACAAAAAAAGGCGACCCAAAAAGGGTTTCAATGATAGACGTTTAATATTCACTGCTTCTTTCAGTGTGGCCCACTTAATAGTTAGATCTATCTTATTTTTCGTCTCAAGCCATAAAATAAGCTCGAAAAATGGATGGACAGTTTTGATATAACACATGTACCATGATCAAACCCACCTAACTTGCTAACGTGATGTCAATACCGTGTACTACCAATGCAAGGGACAGTCCTACTGACGCCATTCACAGCTGTAAACAGTTGTAACTTTTAAACGTTGAGCGTTGTACGAATGGTTCAAACGAATTCAACATGGGCCCCACAATGATGTATTTATTATATCTATACCGTTTAACCGTTTTTCATGATCATTTTAGAGCATTCGGTAAAAAAAATGAATCATATCTGAAGCTCAAATGGACCACACCGAAAATAACAACGAGGATAATGATTTTCACTGTTAAAAAATCTGATCAGTATCGTACCTTATCAGATCTGACTCGGTTTCCCTGGCCGAGTCGAACTCGGTTCGGGTCAAGCCAACAAGGTGTCAGATCTGATCAGATGGCATGTCCCAGATCCGGCCCCGGATTGGAACGAGTTCGGGTCAGCGTATTTAGATCTCGGACAGAATCGGGTTAGGCACAATCCGATCCGACTCGGTCCGATGCCCACCTCTAGCTCCCAATGGTAGGTCGTGGGGGTCTAAGAATAGCCATATTAACAATGTAGGTGGGCCAAACAATAGGGAATAATGGGATTGGACATCAACCATAGGTTTTTGGGTAGGGCGACCACGAGGTGCATATTTCATCAAAGCCTTTCATCAAGTATGACTCACATATCATAATCCAAAACTTAGGGGGCTATACCACTTGAAGTTAGAAGTTTGAGGAGTCACATTATTCTAATTGGTGTGGCCCATATCAGTTTTTACGTGGATGATCTAATGGTAATGGTGAAAATAAGGGTCCTCACCTGATTGGATGGAGTGGATTTCACGTATACAGCAGGTGGGCCCAAGAGAGCTTGGGTGATTTACCCGGCTCAGTAAAAGACGCGTTGTGGACGATTACGGCCTCTTTTCTTACTAGCAGCGTCAAATACAGGGCCACATGTACAGTTGAATATGGGTCTCAACCATCTAAACTATTCTGGTTATGGAGAGAACGGATTCGATGTTACCGGCTAATAAATTAATGGGTAGACCCACTTTGATGTATACGTTGCATATCCATGTCCATTTATTAATTTTTAACTCTTTTTTTTTTTTTTAAAAAAAATCACATTTTCAAAAATAAAGCAGATCCAAATCTCAAGTGGATCACACAGTAATGTTTAAATACCTACTGTTATGGGAAAATAGGTCCACCAAGAATCATAGGTCAGGTCAGACCCTTGTGTACTTTGCCAAGTCAGATAACAATGAACCTAAATGGGATCCACCACTCGGCCCCAGGCCGAGCAAAAACCAAGGACAAGCTCAGTCTCTCGCAGCAGATCGGGAAACAGGCCGATCTACGCAACATCATAGGAGACCTAACTACTTGCCGAAAGGATTACGTCGGACCCCAAGTACATACTACCTCTAGGCCAAGTCGGCCAAGACCACCTTGGTCTCGCATTGTACATCTCCGCTGATTCTGAACAACTAGATCTCATCTAAGAGAGATCTGCTCGGACCTTTTCTAAAGATCTCGGGGGATATCCACGACATGCTCGGGATCTCGAGATCTTTGCCAACGATCTCGAAAAATTTCCCCATGTATTTGGGATCCGAATCTCTTTACAGTATGCCCCTGCTAAATAGGGAGATCACCTCTACATCACTGCATCTCCTCAACTATAAATAGGAGCACGTCTAGTAGTGAAAGGTACACACAATATCTACCCTAAAATTCATTACTCGACCGGACTCAGATTCCTTATCTGACTTAGGCATCAGAGGGTCCCTTGCATTAGTCAGGGTCTCCTTTGTCCAGAGAAGGCTAATCAGATTTTCGCATCAACACTTACCATTTAAAAAAAACTTATGTGTACTACAAAAGTTTTGGATCAGGATGACATTTGTGTTTTCCTTTCATCTCAGCAGGGAGTTTTTACCCATTGGCATTCAATGACTATTATTTCCTATAGTGTAGCTCACTTGAGATTTGGATCTGATTTATTTTTGTGACCATTCCTTAAATTGATTGGCAAAAATTGATGGACGGCATGGATGTAAAACACATACATCGAGGTGGGCCCACTGCAAATGTAACACCTACTAACGTATTACTCAGGTAATTACCTCTCGGTCTTGCACCTTCTCCATCTCGTGAACAAGCCCGCCACGTGGTATTCCCGTCGTGTAAGGATATATAAATATAGATACAAATGATAGGATAAATCTACATTTCACCGCCCCAAGAAATCATTAACAAGTTATCTGGTGCGTCCACTGTGGTTTTTTTCACAACGGTGCCCATGGTTCAGAAAGCAGAGTAATAGGACAATCCTAACCATCCTCACCGTTGATCTTTTTGCGTTTACTTCCATTTGTAGGCCACTAAGCCATAGACCATCCCATGGTAGGCTCCACAATTTAACTCCACGTGTACGGTGATAGGGTGATTCTATCATATCAGTCCCCTGCATCCAAAAGATGGAAATTTTACAAAAAGCTCCTTCACAAAAATTACTTAAGAGAGGAAACCCTCGAATTATATTTTCATTCCAGAAAACCCTCTTTATCAATATTCGTTCAGAAAGAGCCGTTGGCGTGAGGAGGAGATGCCGTTAAGCTTTTTATCCTTTTTAAAATTTTATCATATTCACCTTTCCACGAGTAACCGAATGCTCCGGAGACTCCCAACTCTCACACGTGCCATTCATACGAGGCATTTAGACCGTTTAAATTGCGGGGCATGCTTAAAATGTAGTATATGTATAAAATCACACAGATCAAGAAATTTTAGCCAATTAATTAATGGCCATTAAATGATTGGTTTAGAGTAAAATGGCAAATGGTCCATACTATAAAAGAAAAATTAAATGTCCACAGATCAAGGAATTCTAGTCAATTAATACGGTCAGTGAATTGGACGGTCCAGATTACCATGGAAATGCAACGTACATATGGTTTAAGAGTCACAATCGTTTTAAACATGGTAACTCATGCGATGTACTAAAAAGCAGAGTGGCACACGTACTATTTTGACCGTCGAAATTTACAAGCGCGGTCTGCTTTGTGGGACCCATTTTACTTTTTTCGATCAGGACCTAATCTCACGTCAGCACGACCTAGCTAGAGACGGACGGTCCTGTAAGGGGCTTTGTGGTCCACCGTGATGTATATATTTTATCCATGCCGTCCATCTACTTTCACTGGTTATTTTAAGGCATGAGCCTGAAAAAGAGAGAGATATAAGGATAAGGCTAAGTAGACCACAATACGGGAAGCAATGAGGATTGAATTCCTACCATTGCAATCTTCTTTATGGCCCGTTGTGATGTTTATTTCCCATTCAACCCGTTCCTAAGGTCACGTAGACCTGTACGAAGGGTAAACATAAATATCAGCTTGATCCAAAACTTCCGTGTCACAGAGAGTTTTCAGTGGTAAGCTTTCAATTCTCACCTCTTCCCGTGGTGTGGATGGTTGGCTTACTTGATCAATGTCAGAGATACAATCCATCAACAACCTGCCAAACGGCTTTGATTTTTATTTTTATTTCCTACCTGCCCATTTTCTTCTAATAGAAGTGCAATCTGACTAATTGATGGACCAATATTCTTTTTTGGGCCAGGGCATGTTCATAGATAACTAACTTAATGAACATCCCATGTTTCTCACACACGTGCTGTTTTTGGGATGTACAGTGTTACTTTTTAAGTGCGTGGAGGTTTGATGATTCCACAGGTGTGGGAGCCGTACAAATCCACCTACAGGCACGTGTGCCATAATTGACACATGTGATGTCTAAGCTTACCATAAGGTGATCACATACATGGTTTAGACCTGGCATATAAATCAGGCCATCTCATAACTCAAGTGGGCCACAATATATCAGAGCTGTACATTTAAAATAAAATAAAATTATGGTCCATTTGACCATTGGATCAACCTGACTCCTCGGCTAGGGTATAGATGGATGAGATCTGGGACCTACATGCCATGCTGGAACATATATGGCTTGTGCATGAGCAATGTGGCACGTGCACGTGAGCTTAGCAAGCCCTTACCAACCTCACAAACTCACACAAGTGACTGTGTGTGGATTGGGAGCCATGTTATCATTATTGTAATGGTTTTTATAACAGGTGTTATCATTGACCATAGCTGCCTTGGAAATCTTTAAGAAAAGAGATTCTAAAGTTTTCATGAATGGCCCATCTCATTAATCATTTAGATGAGTATGACCCTACATCCAATGGCTGTCCATGGTCTGGATTTTTGTAGCATAATATTCGAACACATCCTCACCTCTGGTCCTTGGATCTAAGGTTGTGTTCTGTGATCCAAACTGCTTATAATGTGGACTTCACTGATGATTAAAGATAACTAATAAAGTTTTTGGCTGGATTAATTAAGTCATCTGATTATTTACATTTACCTGTTGAATATGGATAGCTCTTTGATTATTACATTTTGAGCCGTTAGTTTAAAATTTTATGACATTTCATTCTTAAAGAATTTTGAGGAAGCACTTTAAGCCACTTTATTTCGTACATAGTACTAATACATGGCGGTATTTTATTGGTCTGCATGGACTGCACTAAGACAGTTGTAATCAATATCACTAAATATAATCCCAAATTAAATGGCTATCAAAGGGATATATTTTAGCAAACCTTTTAAATGTTTGGGGAGTTATTTGATACTCCGACTTTATGTGATGCCTGATATACAGGCACTTAGAAATGGTGAAAATGATGTAAATTAAACTAAATTAAAAAACTAAATTGTGGACCCCATTGAGATTAAAATATAGTACAAAAATTATGTTGGTTGAACAATCCTATCTTCTTATTGGTGGATGCTTATTTCTTAAAATAAGACCATTGGATACTTTTGATTTTTAATTTTTAAATAATGTCTAACAATTTAATATTTTGATGACTTAGATAGTAATTTTTATCTCTTTATATATCTAAACTGGTTCTCAAATTTTAGACAGTTCATTTATATTACTTAAATGCCATTTAAGTAAATTTTAATTAATTTCTTATTTTCGGAGTATCATCCATCACACGCTACTTAAATCAAATGGCTATCAAAGGAATATATTTTATCAAACCTCTTAAAAGCGTGGGAAGTTATTTGATACTCCAACTTTGTGTAATGATTGATATACAGGCACTTAAAAATGGTGAAAGTGATGTATATTAAATTGTGGACCCCATTGAAATAAAAATGTAGTGCAAAAATTATTTTTCTCTTGATACATCTACATTGGTTCTCAAAATTTGGACAGTTCATTTATATTACTTAAATGCCATTTAAGTAAATTTTGACTAATTTTTAATTTTCTGAGTATCATCCATCACATTCTACCAGAGTAACAAAGTAATCTTAAAGTTATAAAACATCTGAGTGGTGAATATTGAAAGTAAAATTGTCTAATTCAACTAGAAGGCATGGCTGCTAAGAGTGCAACTCAGGTGGTCGGGTGGGTCAATTTGAGCTTGACCTGACTCAACTGGACTTAATTTACAACCGCACTCCAGGGAAATTTCAACCAAAGATTTTCAACTCGAGCCGAACCTAAACCCACGCAACCCAACCTAACCCAATCCAATCCAAACATGTTATTATTTTCAACCTGACCTAACTTAATCTAAATTTGCTCAACCCAAACCAACCTGATATCAAATCAGGCTGAAAATTTTCAACCGTAACCTGACTCGAATGCCTGGCTCGGTCGACCGGAACCCGTGTTGCAGGCTTAACGGCTGCACACCGTAGAGGTTGTTTTTGAATAAATATTTACATGGAGGGGTTCTCTTAGAATAAAAATTAATTAGGCGGTTTGTGATTCTGCTAATACATCTTAGGGGGTTTTCTGATATTATATTATTAAAAAAAAAAAAAAAAAGAGGAAGGGAAACGAAGTTATATAAAAACGAGGCCACCTGCCCCTTATTTTAGCGGTTTCCCCTCCAACTGCGGCTCTTCTAACTGCTCCTTCCCCTCCAGATAAGGCACACAAACCTCTCTCTCTCTCTCTCTCTCTCTCTCTCGTTTGGTGGAGAAAAAAGGGCAAGAGGACCTGTTCCAAAGACCTCTTCTTCGTCAGCTGCTTTCTCTCTCTGCCCCTCTCTCTCTTTCCTTCTTTAGCAAAAATGTCGGCAGTAATGGGAGCTGTGTCTGGTTCCAAGGACATTCCCTTCAACAATCCTGATATGGAGAAAGAAAAAGAGAAGGGCGGATGCGAGAAAAACGAGCCGAGTGAGCTGCACCATAACGACTCTGATGCAGAACAAGACAATGACGAAGAATTCGAGAAGCTCGCCAGGAAACTCAGCTACACCTCCGTCTGTTCTACAGAGACTGATTTCGAAGCCGACGAAGATGACAAGAATCTCGACCTCGGTCCTCAGTTCTCTCTCAAAGAACAGCTCGAGAAGGACAAGGTCTACCTCACAAATCTACCACCTTTCTTTTACATCCTTTTTCTTTCTGGTTTTAGGAAATAGATTAGTACATAAATGTACTGGTTTTATGACGAAAAGGATGTTTTTTTTTTAAAAAAAAATTTATTTTATTTTATTTTATAAAATAGAGGCTCTCTGTCTTCTTAATTGATTTTCTGAAAATTGGGTTTTTGTGGGAATGGGAAATGAAATTAGGATGATGAGAGTCTGACGAGGTGGAAGGAGCAGCTTCTTGGGAGTGTAGATATCAATGCTGTTGGAGGTATGTTCTTTTTCTCTCTTTCTTCCTTTTTTTTCTTTTTCTTTTTCTTTCTTTTTAATTTTATTTTCTTCTTTTATTTGTTTACTTTTCCTTTGACTAACCAAAAACCCATCTTCAATTGATTCCCTTTTCATTGAAAAAAAGAAAAGAATAAAAAAAGAATAGAGATCAAGAACCCAAGAACCCATTTCAGCATTGACTTATTCTGTAGACAGTGATGGAAATGGTTAATTACATTACTTAAGGGTGCTACCCACAAATGGGTTTAATGAGTTTTTGAACTTGTACCGATGGATCAGATTGGCGGTCACCTGTTTATCCTACGGCCCCAATTTTTCAGGAGAGGCCCTTTTGTTTTGATGATCGTCATGTGATCGGTTTGGATCTTGCATACGTGGTGCACATTTGTCACATGTGCGGCTCGCCGGAATTGTTTGACCGGAAAACAGGGCATGGGCAGTTTTCCTGAAAATGCAATGAGGTAGAAGTCATGATGGGTACGCATACATCTCAAATCACATGCCTAATCATGGGCACATGAGCCAATTTGCCACAACCTTGTTTGATCTTGGCCCTTCATTTGGAAGGCCCCACCATGTAGTTGTTGAACGGTTGATCAATGTTTTATAAACATGATTGTCTTGGGGACGTGCAGGCCGGCCTGATTCTTATGTTAGGGCCTGCACTCCATTTGCCTGTCTTATGAACTGCTTGATCTCATCTACGTGGTTGACATAGTCATGTGCCCTAAGAGTAGGATATGCGGGTCCCGGTCACAACTTGTAGATATCATGGGTTCTGCCCATATTCAATTCCTCATTGCCGTTGTGTCATCATCGTCGTCGTCATCATCATCATCTAAGCCTTAATTGGGGTTGTCTATGTTAATCCTTTTCTGTCATTCCAGTCTATGAAAGGCCATAACTTTAGTTAGATCATACGTCATGTAGTCCACCTCCTTTTTGGCCTTCTCTTTTTCCTTATAGAGCTTTCAATTTGTACCAACTCATTCCTTATAACCAGCATAGTTTTTGGTCTCCGTTCCACATGACCAAACTATCTAAGTCTACTTACCCTCATCTTGTTACCTATTGATGCTACTCCTAAATTCCCTTGAATGTATTCATTTCTAATTCAATCTGTCCTTGTCTTGCCACCCATCCATTTCAGCCTCCTTATTTCAGCTACACTCATGGCATGGACATGTTGTTCCTTAACTGCCCGATATTCTGTCTCATAAAGCATGGCTGGTCTTATAGCCATCCTCTAAAATTTCCCTTTCAGTTTGAGTGGTACATGATGATTGCATAAAACTCCAAAGTTTTTTTCTCCATTTCTTCCACCCCTTGTAGTTTGGTTTGCTGATTCCTCGAATGAGTTCGAGCCTAGTTGATTCGAGTTTGAGCTCTGCCAACGATGCTTTAAACATCTGCTAGAAGCTTTGGTAAATCCTTTCTGACTCCGGCTTGAATTATATAGGCAACGTACTTCTCAATCTCTCCACACTCACGAATTATCAACCTAAGATATTCGAAAGTGGGCATTTTGGGAAACTTCTTGGTTAGCAATCTTTTCTAATTCCTCATTCCTACTTCTATTGTTATTAAAATTGCACTCCATATATTCTGTTTCACTATGACTAATTTTTAATACTTTAGAGCACCACTCCATAAATCTAACTTTGTGTTTATGCCTTTCCTTGTCAATCAAAACTATGTCATCTGCAAACAACATGCACCATGGGATCTCTTTCTTCAAATCCTACCCATATTCAATTGTGTCCATCGAATAGCTATGGCTCCGCTCATTTCCCCACATTGTTGAGATAGGAAATAGTTGGATGTCTTTCACCATTTTTGGCCATGGATGCGTGCATGATTTGGATTTGTTAACCCCCAAGGAAGTCTTCAAACAATGCTATTAAGTCTTTCAGGCGGACTCTGTTTCATCAGCCCATTATACACATGGTATGCTTGAAAGTCCAGATTGTCCATCTTGCAAGCAATTCTGAAAATCCACATTGATCAGGGAATCCTAGCTATTGGATCTAACGGCTTCCAGTGGAACATAGAACAGTGAATGGACCACATTCAAGTGGGAACTTCATTAATTGGAAGGCTCGGATTGTCCTACCGTTGTGGTTTTTGTACCAGGGATACACACCCATTGTATGGCCCAACAGGTGGCCACTCTGGAATGGATCCACTGAAGGTACAGTCATGTCCTTGTTGGTGACTTGCGATAAACCAATAAAGCATGATCCAATCATCGAGATGAACTTGAAAGTTCTTATGAATCTGTAACCTATTCAAGCTTGTAATGTAGAACTCCTCTCATAATCGATACAGAACATGGAACCAGAAGTAAATGAGAAGTGATCACTTACAGGCAATGGCATGCTAATTTGCTAAGCAGCCCTGTCCATTCCCACCTTCATGCTGCTAATGTAGGACATCTGTACCAAGCAAAAGGTAGGCCCCATGATGGAGATAAACAGGGGATGGCACCATTGGAACTAATAGACAATTGACTGTCTGACTCAACATATACGTGCAGCCCATCTAATGAGTGGATCAGCCGGACTTTTGAGATGAGTGATTGTCAAAATGGGCCCTACCGGTTGCATGGTATGTGTGCCCTTCACAAGTGGCATGTTGGTGGGATGGGTAGGGTTGCACGACAAGTTAGCATGTTGTCACCTGTATGTGATCTGTTCTTGAAGTAAATAGCTCAAGCTTTTCTATATTACCACCGACCGGTCTTATCTGGTTTCACCGATCTCCTTTCTTCCTAATGCTAAGGAAATTGGTAATCTGTCTTTTTTCCAAATGTTGTACTTCTCTTATGAAACATCCTTTTCTTCCCGATAATGGCTGTTATAAAATGGGAAAACACTTATTGGTCTTTAAAGCAATATTACTGCCACAATGGAAGGGAAGCTTCGGGCATTTCTATTCCTCTTTCAAAAAACTGTGATTCAATTCTTTACTTAAATGACAGTCCTCCTTGTTGGCTTTACATTTGCATAATGCCGATTTTAAAGCCTCTGTTCCACTATCTCCAGCATAGGATCCGACCGGAAGTTTGAATTTAAGGGGGTTTTGGTGATAGTTTTAGGATAGGTTACATCCTACAGAGAGTTCTTGTGCTGGAGAATGAATTAGTATATAATGTATGAAGTTTGGTCATGTTGAGCTGTGATGTAAAAAAAATTAATACGTCTGTCCAAATTGATACAGAGACTGCGGAACCGGAAGTGCAGATCACGAGCCTCACGATCCTGTCGCCTGACCGACCCGATGTGGTTTTGCCAATTCCCTTTACTCCTAATTCCAAGGGCTTTGCATTTGCCCTCAAAGATGGAAGCCGCTACCGTCTCAAGTTCTCCTTCATCGTCTCCAACAACATTGTCTCGGGGCTTAAATATACAAATACGGTCTGGAAGACTGGAGTCAGAGGTATAGTATAAATAACTCTCATATATTTCTTTCCTAAAAGAGTACTATAAATTCGTTGTTTTTTTTGCTTCTTTATCTTCCAATGGATGTGTCCAACCCACATGCATGTGGCAGCCCCGTCCATCACATGCAGGCTAACGGGCCACTATACAACATGCGGGCAAGAATTGAGCTTTTCATCCAGTTGGAAACAATGGTCAGATCTCCAGCCTAACAATCAGGCAATTTCTCACCACGGGTGGGCCACAACATACAAAACAAGGTGGACGGCTAGGAAAAGATTGTTTTCACTGTCAGTTTACTATGCATATTTTGACCCACCTGAGGAGCTTAGCCGACGCGTACATGCTCGCCTTAACCTTTCTGGAAGGTCATTATCGTTGGACAGAACATGGATGTGCATCAGCAGTGGCATCCTCAAGTGGGGCCCACATGGCTTGCATTGCGAGCTGGAATCTTCTGAGGCAAAGATCTTTGCATTATTTCAATACCATTGAGCAGCTTAGTTCTCGTACAAATGTACTATATTGGCACTTGTATGCTGCATGTAGATGGACAGACTCTACACGCCTGTGGGATTAGCAAACCTCTTCAAATGACATTATGCATCTTCTTGATAATTACTGATTGAATACTTAATGCTCTGATTTTTTCTTCTACTTGTCTTCATGTCTTCTGATTCATTCATGCAGTGGAGAATACAAGATTAATGCTGGGAACTTTCAGTCCGCAGCAAGAGCCATACGCGTATGAACTAGCAGAAGAAACCACTCCTTCGGGTCTCTTTGCAAGGGGTTCCTATTCTGCAAGAACAAGGGTAAGTGAAAAAATTTATAAATAATTAAAAAAATAGGTACATGAAATCCAGAGCCCAGCTGATCTTACTTTTGTGCAAGTAAAGGGGTCAGCTTTCCCATTGATCGGTCACAAGTAGACATGTGGGTCACACCACCTATGTAAAACCAATCTCATGGTTGAGTTGGGGCCCATTTTCTTTACTACTGTAAGTAAGATTGTTATTTTCCTGAAATACGTCCTCTTTTTTTTTTTTTCCTTCTTGATGGATGAAAGATATCAAGATAGTTATCTTGGTCAGTAAATGGTAACGGTTTATAGTTTATGAGTGTGTTTGGATACAACATTGAATTGAATTGCAATTACTTGTCTAATCTTGTAAAGGGTCGTTTACCAACGTGGATTTTGGGCATTTAGTATTTGGAATTTAGGATTTTCAACGCAAACCATGTTTGGCAACCCCAAATTCTTAGATTTCAAATCCAACTTGGATTGAAAATCTTCAAAAGGGCCCTCTTTTAAATCCAAGAGAAAAGGTGGCGTGCAAAATCTTGGATTTTCAATTTTCTCCCAACTGTCATAACTGCTCCCTCCTCTCTTTGAAGGCCCCTTAAGTCAAAATCCAGGCTGCCAAACATAAATTTTGGATTTTATAGGAAGAATGCAAAATCCAGGTTTGAAAATCCAGAAATCCAAATCCAGGCTGCCTAATGACCCCTATAGTGGAAATACCAAATTGTAATTTTCTTAGCATTCATATTGTGGATTCGGGTTCAAAATCACAATCACATTACTTCCAAGTTGAACTCGAAAGAATCATAACTGTATTTGAGGACTACTCCATTATGAATAATAGGAACGCCGTCTAATTTTATTATTTTTATTATATTTTCCATTCTGCCATTCGCTTGTGCATCCAAACAGAGCAGAAATTTATAAGATGTTGTGAAACTCAACTGTTCCTTTCTTTGTTGTAGTTTGTAGACGACGACGGGAAGTGTTATTTGGACACCAACTACTGCTTTGAAATTCGAAAGGATTGGCCGACAGAGTCTTGAGCTTTCCCTTTCCTTGAACCTGAAAAACTTACAATTTGACGACTTGGGGTTGTTTGGAGATTTAACAAATCGACGTAAGGGATGTTCTTCAATTGAATATTGTATCTTTTGTAATTGAACCAGTGAGAAATTACGCTCCATTTGTTTTTTAATTCTTTCTTTCTTTTTAATGAGCTTAAGCCACAGATGAGTTGTAGCAGATCCCTGCTGCAGCATTGATATTTTCAACGGCCTGTATATGGAGATTCATCTTGTGTACTGAAAACTTGTCCCATGGTTCTTGGAGGTGTGTTTTTGGACCGTTGAAAACGTTGGATTCTTTTTCACTAGTGTTTTATTTCTATGCACTTTGTTTCTATGGGAATGGTTGGTTTCTGAGGTTATCTTTCTCTTCATGCATCTTTCCACCCGGCACATGTGCCAACAAACATTGCTTATATGATATGTGTATGACGCTTGAAACGTAGGCACTGGGAATATCATACGTGGCATCTATTAACTTATGTTAAACCAAGTAACTTGTGGAAACTACCGTGGATGATTCACAATTCAAAAATCGGATGGGTTTGACAATCCTATACCCTGATTAGTGGACACTTGTTTGTGTAAATAGTGTTGGTAGAGCGCCTTTACTCTGGTGCTTTGGTGTTCAACTGAAGCACGCTATGATTTTTTTACTGGAACGAGATCTGCTTCAGTTGACTGAGAGACTATTGATGTCTCGGTCGATGGAAGGTGCGATTGAGCAGAATGCGAAAGTTGGGTTTTTGTTTTTAATTTCGTATGAAAGTGTATAAGTAGGCTTCTAATTACGTAATTAGGGTAGAACGAAAGGAGCTTAGCACTTTTTTATGGGTTTTGAGAGGGAAGCTAGAGTTTCTCATACGTAAGTTATTCCATCTATTGTAAATTTCTGTTCATAGTGGATTGTTTGTCATTTGGTGTTGTGGCTTTTTTCAGGTCTTTTCACGTAAAATTTGTGTGTTCTCTGTGGTTGCTTGAGTTTCTCTCTCTCTTTTTTTTTTTGGTGTGTGATTCCGTCTGAGGTTACTTCCGTGCCGGACAAGTTGTGTTAGGGTTTGTCATGTCCCCAACAAGTGGTATTAGAGTATATGTTGAGTTTTCAGATTGAATTTGAGACATGACGTTGAGGGTATTGAATGTGAAGTTTGTGAGAAAAAATAACTTTGAATTATGATGATTGAAGATGAAATTAAGCCTTCCTAATTCCGTAAGGGTTACACCAAGCACTCATTGGCAAAACGAAACATAAACTTAATAGGGATACTTTGTGCCATGGTAAGGATACTTTGGACCTTGATACTATTATTTTATCTATTCAGTCGAAGCAATTGAGAAGGAATGATAATGGGGAAAGCACTTCTACGGGTGCACTAATGTGAAGTTTGACATGGCATTGATGGTATTGAATGTGAACTTTGAGATAGAAGTTCGTGGGAAAAAATAACTTTGAATTATGGAGGTTGTAGATGAAAGCTCTCCTAATTTAGTAAGGGTTACACCAAACACTATTTGGCAAAGCGAAACATAAACTTAATAGGGATACTTTGTGCAATGGTAGGGATACCTTGGACCTTGATACTTTTATTTTATCCCTTCAGTCGAAGCAGTTAAGAAGGAATGACAATAGGGAAGACACTTCTATGGGTGCACTGATTATTAGGGAAAGAAGGAATGACAATGGGGAAGACCCTTCTATGGGTGCACTGATTGTTAGGGAAAGATCGTCTGAGCGAGAGAAGAGTAAGTCACGATCGAGGTGTAGGTCGAAGGGCAAAGGAAAGCTGAAGTGTTGGAATTATGGCATAACGGGATATATGAAGAAGGACTGTACAAATCTCAAAACCCAGAAGAAGGAGAAATCAGATGATTCAACAAAGGAGGTCAATTCAGTGGAATCCATTGAAGACACGAGTGATTGTGACGTATTGTCTATGTCCAAGGTCGGACACTTGTGTAACGGGTGAATTTTAGATATGAGGGCATCGTATCACATGAGTCCTCATCGGAATTGGTTCACTACGTACAACGAGTATGATAGTGGCCTGGTTCCTATGAGCAATGATCATGCCTGTAAGATGAGAATAATTTGTTTGATTTACATCATAATGTATTATGAGGTGGATCATACTTTGACTGATGCGAGATACGCTTTGGATTTAAAGAAGAATTTGATATCTTTAGAAGCTCTTGAGGCATTCGAATGCAAATTCACTGGCTACGAATGTGTTCTGAAAGTTTCTAAAGAGACACTCATAGTTACGAAGGCACAATAGAGCGAAAATCTTTACAGGTTGATCGAAAATATTATATCGAGTGGAGTTGTAACGTCTGTAGTGGATTTCATGTTGGCACATTTGTGGCATGCACGCCTAGGTCATATGAGTAAGCGTGGAATAAATATACTTCTTGATCGTGGTTTGATTCCTAACTTTAAAAGTTTTGATTTATATATATATATATATATATATATATATATATATATATATATATATATATATATATATATATAAGCATTTGTAACGCTTTGAAAATCGGGGGTTGAGCAGAAGCTCAGCTCCCGAGTTCCAACGCATTACTTATGCAATATAAATAATGATGATTGAATGTTGTCCATATTAATGCGTTAGACATGAAAGGAGATTATACCAAATCAGCATATCATACTCCAAAGACAGTTAAATTATGCAAGCGAAAGATTATGATAAATATATAGGGCATATAAGTGATTGTAAGTCTTTAGAGTATGAGCGTCACCAGGTTAAATAAATACAAATGTAACTCTAAAAGATACAAAAAATGATAAAGTTTAATGTAATCTATTCATATCCCTGTAGCCCCGATTCGCAACTCCAGGTCTACATAGCTCGCCAGAGAGTTGCATGTACGAGAACTCCTCGTCATCGTAAAAGGTAGGCTCTATCTCGCAAGCCTCAACATCATCTGCAACTACAATAGGGTTTGGTTGGTGTTTTAAAACACCGTCCCAAAATGTGGGAGTGAGTGATCAACTCAATGGAGCTATAAGACAAAGGTTAACATGTTATCAATTCAATCAAGCAGTAATGATAAAGCAATACAATAATCAAGCCCTAAATACTCTTGTTAATGCAAAGATGGTATGATATGATGCATGTTCTCGCCTGCACTCCCTCTGCGAACTTCATCTCACGGTCGTGACATGCACCACTCCAGATATATGCTACTTCCTCGCCAAAGCACCGTGTAATGCAATGTTATGATCGTGTTAATCAAGTTCTTACTTAAGTTTATTCATACAACAGGGTTGTGAAGCTAAGGTACCTCCATTTATATCATTGACCCAACATTGATCCATCTAGAGTCGTTAATCCTAGTTAATCACATATGATAGGCAAGTTCAGGTCACTACCACCAACACCCTACCAACTGGCAGTGTATTTTCGAAGGCTTGTCACCGACCTGACTAGGGACCACAGCCAGGTTGCACCAGGGTAGGCCTATTTCATGCTCGAGGTCACTCCACTAACGCCCTACTAACTGGCAGTCTATTTTCAAAGGCTCGTCACCAATCCGACTGGGGACCACAGCCAGGCTGTGCCAATGTAGGCCAACAGCTCGAATATAGTGTCTCATACCATCATATTCGGCTCACGAGTTTGGGTTGCTCACTGATCACTACGGGGAGGCTAGTCACCCCAGCATAGGCCAACAGCTCGACCACGGTGTCCCATACCACTATGCCTGTCTCATGAGTCTTAGCGGATCGTGGTACCATGGTTGAGACGAGTCTTTACATTGGGAAGGGGTACCTTAGGTTCAAGCAGTATTGTTCATACATGGTAAACACATAGTAGGCAAATCGGGTTACTTGATAAGTTCGATTTGTACAAGCGTATGCTGAATTAATTGACATGGAGCACTAACCACTGTTGATAATCATCGTACGACTCGGATTCACCGAACGCCTCAAATGTGGTGAGACTAGCTCGGCCACTCCAATAGGAATTGTTATCGATTACCTGGACTACGTCGTAGTCCCAATCACAGTCACATGTAAGAAGTAAGTATATATGATAGTCATATGGCATTTAACAACCAAACCCAACGTACATATCATTTGAGCATATTATTCAACACATAAAACATGATATTCTACATATACATTTGCTACATAAAACATGCACTTGAAATTAAAGCTACATGAAGAAAAGTATATATATAGCTAAGGTAGTTGAGAATGCTATTTTAACAACCCTCATAATTATAAAGCATCAACCAATCACTCATACAGGCATTTTGTCAAACGCTTAGATTACATATTACACATACGTGTAATATACTAGTTCCAACAGACATTAGGGCAAATCCTTTCACAAAGGAGCTGCCACTCATACAACGATCATATATTCTCAGTTTACAAGCATGGCAAGCACAAATCATATTTTCATAGTCGTTCAGACATTTCAACAAACACATAGAATGCATTATTCTCAACATAGTTTATATCTATATGTTATATATGGAAAACATCGTATTTAAGCACATGTGACAGCAATCAAGTCAGTCATAAACCATTACTGACATTGAAAGCCCTGAAAACCATAACCTAAACGTTTATAGTTCGCACCTTTCGTTGGTGAACTCGTATCGAACTTAGATCGAACATTACGCCTTTGTCTATGGCACAACGGCTATCTAAATCACGAAATAGGTTAGCATTTCGCCGTTTACTCATTTTGAATCCCTAAAACAGATTAGGGTTAGGATTTCTTACCTAAGAACGAAGTCGGAATTGCCGGTATAGCGATACGGACAGAGTGGTTAAGCACGAGGAGCGGCAGGGAAGGATCCCAGGGACAGTCTCCCACTTTCTCTCTCACTCACTCTCTCTCTTTCCTTCTCTCTTTACCCTCTTTTCTCTCTTAGGGTTGCAAATTCGTATGTGAAGGGAGAGAGAGGGTTTAAACTTATATAGGCCCAGAACTGATGGAAATGGCCCCAGGGCCAAGGTATACTTAGGTTATATCCAAAGGGCGTCTGTTTTAGTCCAACGGAGCACTTCTGGTGGCCCCTTTTCCGCATGTGGTCGGACTTAAGCTTCCTGACGTTGGATCTAGGTTGAGTTAAGTTTTCGTTCTGATCAGATTTGGCGGATCAGTATCAGTTCAATAGTCACAGGTACTCGGTCAGGGTCACAAGTATACTGACATGTGTTGAAAATTTTTCCTGATCTAAGGGTGTAATTGGGTCGGAATCTGACGGTCTGAAACCTTAAAATTGGCCTGCAAGCGAACGGCTCAATTCACTTAAGTTTTAGTTCATATCCTAAAGATATTCTCGTTTCTCACACACTTCGCTCCGGGCTCAAGTTGTGCGCTTCTAGACACTATTTGAATTTGATTTCCGAGGTGATAGTCAAGCCCAGTAAGGCAGTCATAACTGTATAGTTTTGCTATCATCGGACTTTCGACACATGGTCTAGGTCCGATACGGAGTTTCAACGTGCTCCCGAGAGCAACTGGGTTTTGAGATTGATCTTAAGTTTTTACGTGATATAGCGTTAACGGTTCTACTCATTTTGGGTCTAGAGATCATATTTAAAGTGATTAGTGCTAATTTCACAGGTAATCTAATTTAACACTTAATAATTTTCGTCTAATTTCTAAAGGGTTCGGTCCTTAGTGATTTCTGCCTGAGGGGGTATTCGGGTCTTTGTACGGATTTTTCCGGGACATTACAACATTGTATATATGAGAAACAGTTAAGGTTATCTTTTAAAACTGAGAAACATGTTAGTAAAGGTCAGCTTGATTTTGTGCATTTAGATATGTGGGGGCCGTCGCCCATTGTTTCTGGAAGAGGGTCATCATTATTTGTCACATTCATTAAAGACTTCTTTAGAAATGTGTCCGTTTATTTCATGAAACATAAATCTGATGTTTTCGTTACTTTCAAGACATGAAAGGTAGTGATCGAAAAACAGACATGATGAAAGTTGAAAATTCCAAGGACAGACAACGATATTGAGTGTACTTGTAAAGAATTTAATCAATATTGGAAGTACAAGGAGATTGTGAGGCATAACACAGTTAGGCACATACCAGAGTAGAATGGTGTGGCTGAACGTATGAATCAGACTCTTTTGAAAAGAACATGAAGTATGTTGGGTAATGCTGGGTTAGGAAAGGAGTTAGTGTTGATGCCGTTAATACATCTTGCATTTGGTAAATCGATCTCCTTCTATGCCGATCGACTGTAAAATTCTAGAGAAAGTATGGAGTGGTCGTGAAGTTGAATACTCGGGGCTGAAGATTTTTTGTTATGATTCGTATTCTCATGTACAGTCAGTTAAGAGAGATAAACAAGACTAAATGGCTAAAAAGTGTACTTTTATCGGCTATGGTGATGGCATGAAATGATACAGATTGTATGAATGGGTTTCATGTAAGATCATATTTACCCGGGATGTTAAGTTCAATGAGGGTTCCTTATTTCGGAAGGATGAGCACAGGAAAATGGAAAAATCAACAATTAACATTAAGATAGATAAAGTTGAAATACTTGTACAAGCTGAGCTATAGGAAGAGGTGGAGCCACCACCTATAAGGAGAAATCAACTAAGAGATCGCATGATACGGTTGAGATACAGGGATGACTCAAATGTTGCATTTGCCTTCATTATGGATGAAAGGGATCCGTTTACCTTCCAATAAGAATTAGATGAGATAGATGATAAGAAGTGGATAATGGCGATGCATGATGAGATGAATTCTTTATACAAGAAAGAAATGTGGGAGTTGGTGGAGCTACTTGTTGGGTGGAAAGCGATCGGGTGCAAGTGGATTTTCTATAAGAAACTTGACAGCTATAAGGCGAGACTGGTTGAGCAAGACTATACTCAGAAAGAATGCGTCGACTTCGGTGAGATATTCGTACCTATGGTCGAGCAGGTATCTATCAGATTCGTATTGGTGTTAGATGCCCAACATAATATGAAAGTAGAACAATTGGATGTAAAAATTGCGTTTCTATACGGGGAACTAGAAGAGAAGATCTACACAAATCAACCTTAAGGGTTCGAGGTGCAGGGAGTAGAGAATAAGGTT
Organism: Magnolia sinica; assembly: GCF_029962835.1. Lineage (NCBI taxonomy): Eukaryota > Viridiplantae > Streptophyta > Magnoliopsida > Magnoliales > Magnoliaceae > Magnolia > Magnolia sinica. The sequence goes on from NC_080575.1 coordinate 25,495,833, forward strand.
TACAGGTAAAAGAGGTTGTACGGCCTAAAATAGTTGCATAGGCAGTAGTATAAAAAGTTTGATTCTTTTATACTGAGCTAACAGTTTATCAGAAGCGAATTCGATCATCGTGTCTACTTCAAATTAGAGTTGGGCAGAATCCGACCCGATCCGACGAATCCGACTCGATCCAACGGATCTGACCCAATCTGATCCGAACCGAAGGCCAAGATTAGGTCGGTTCAAGTAGGCCCACTCAGATCCGAACGTACATCGAGTCGAATTCGGATCAGTGGCCAATTTGGACCGATCCGATCTGGGATCCGATCCGATCTGATTTAATCGAGTGCTATATAAGTAATATTTACTTTTTTATTTTCACTTTTTTACTACCCGCCTCACCCGAATGAAGCCCTAATCCCTCCATTCTCTTTCTCTACTCGAACGACGCTGCACCCACCTATCTCTCCTCCTTTCTCTCCCTCTCTCTCCCGATTTCCCTCCTCTCCTTCTTTCTCTCCCAATTTCCCACCTCTCCTTCTTTCTCTCCCTCCCTCTCTCTCTCTCTCTCCCGATCTTGATTCAGCCTAGTTCGAATCGACTGGACAGACTCAACTCGATCCGACTCGGTTCGGTTTCCCTGACCAAGTCGAACTCAGTTCGGGTCAGGCAAGCACGGATTCGGATCGGATCGAGTCCGCTCTGCTAAACTCGGCCCAGATCGGATCGAGTTCAAGTCAGGTTCTTGGAAAAATTGAATCGAGTCGATCAGTCCGACTCAACTCGATGCCCACCTCTACTTCAAATCACTGAGTGATGGAGAATTTATTATTTTGGTATTGTATGTTGATGATATTGAAATTGCAGTAAGAACTGCTCTAGTTGAAGTGGGAATAGATCAAAGTGTCTTAGAGGAGGGTGAATAGGACTATAAAATTTTATGCTGATTTTAAATCCTATTACCTTAATCTTGATCTAATATGTAATTATGAAGATATCCTCAATTTAACTCTAATGGCTTCTAAGCCAAGTAGATGATCCAATCATAAGACCACTCGATATTAAACATGATTCAACAATTAGTCTATGATGGATGAATTGTGTAAAAGTGTATGGGATGTGATTTAGCTCTAAAGATTCATATTATCATGCTTGTATGTAAATTCAAAGATAAACATAATGAAGATCAAGCAAGTACAATCTCAAACACAGTCGTTTATAGTGGTTTGGCTATGTGCCTACTCCACTCCCGGCGGATGTACTCATCCCATGAGTGTACCTGATTTTACTAATGGAGGTTTTAAATCAGGTTTACCTCTAACCTTTACAACCTACACAAGGTTGACTCTAGGACCTACGCAAGACACAAGTTTATGCCCTACACAAGAGCAAAGGTCAACACGAAACACCTAAGTTTTATGTCCTACATAAGAGCAAAGGATCCATACAAGGAGCCTAGGTTATAGGCCATACAAGCCAAGGATCCACACAAAGAACCTGGTTTAGACCACATAGGTCAAGGATCCACACAAGGACCTTAGTTTAAGCCACACAGGCCAATGACTTACACAAAGGACCTAAGTTTATACCCTACACAAGAGCAAGGGTCAACACACAACACCCAAACGTAGTCTCCCATCGGAGGCCTCCTATTAGGGCTTGTAAGGGGTGAGATGTACTTGTGACCCAATCCTACACAAGGAATGATTAACAGGGTCTCTATACTCTAATGACTTACAGATAAGTAGATGAGCCCCATTCTTGCACGTTGATGAAGATCTTCTTCTTGATGATGAAGATGCTTCAGCTCCCTTGATCCGCAACACTTGATGATGCTCCAATTAAGGCGACGGGTTGGGTCAAGGTTATGTTGGAATCCTACTCTAATAAATGTTTTTCTATTTTAGAGAATGAGTGATTCTAAGCTATCAAGCATTTAAGATATCCTAGCTCAATGATTTGTCATTAAGATAGTAGCTGGATAATCCTTGAATGAGTAAGTTCAATCACCAATTCACTTTATTGAATATCAATGATGATGGTGGATTGAGGAGTGAACTCCCATGAGAAAAAGGGCTTAGGGTATGTGGTATACAGTTACTCTCTCAAAGCTCTCTTACTTTTTCTCAAAACAGCAACCAAGAACAAGCTCTCCTTTTATAGGCAAAAGTTCCAACGGAAATAAAACTGTCAGTTTCTGATAGAGTTCGATGTCATCGAACGAATGTATACTTTTGATGGCATCAAATATCGGTTCGATGATACGAACTTAACAGAAACATATTCTGGGAACTTTTGATAGAAGATCGATGTCATCGATTTTTGAACTTCGATGTTATCGAATCACTCTTCAATTCCTCAAGATGACATTATACAGAGCTTGAAGGACTTTCTTAAAGATGGCATCAATGTCATCGATCCTAGTTCGATGATATCGAAATTCAAATTCCAATATCATCGAAAGCAAGATCGATTCGTCGATCTTTTTGGATGATATTTCGTGAAAGCTCGCTGGACACTTTTTGTCCATGATTTGATTTCATCGAGACATCCTCGATGTCATCAAAATTCAAATATCGATGTCATCGAGACTATCTCGATTTCTCAAACATTTTCACAGATTTTCCTGTTAAGCTTGTTGGACACATCTAGTCCAGATTCGATCTCATCGAACCAGTTTCGATATCATCGCAATTTGAATTTCGATGACATCGAAATAAGTTCGATTCCTCGAGTAATATCAAAATATTTTTCAAAAATATTTTGCTGAATAATGCTCTAAGTACTTCGATGTTATCGACTAGCTTTCGATGTCATCGATTACTGAAGTTTGATGTCATCGAAGGTATATTCGACTTATCAAAAATTATGTCTAAATACTCTGTGTTTACTGGACATAAAATATCTCAATTCGATGTTATCGAAGCCTTTTCGATGTCACCGATATTGAGTGTTCGATGTTATCGACGGAAGCTCGATGTTATCGAATTGAGCTGAAAAACTTAGAAAATTTTCCTATTAAGAATAGGTTTTCAGACTTTTCATTCCTATGTTGTTCTAAGGCTTTTAAGAATTTATTTACCTAGGTGTTTTGGGACATGGGATGTGAGGCTTAATTTACCTTTGACGGCTCGGAAGACACATCTGGTTGAGGCAATGTTTTGAACGATCTTCTTATAGGGCTCACTTGACTCATCAACTCAACCTTCACGCTAATTGACAAACCAGGGCACTTTCAGATATGCTTATCGCTAGCCATAACATGTCTCAAATCAACATATTAAAATTATCCAGGACATTTAAGATGAAAGATCTGGGAGCTGTAAAAAGGATTCTCGGCATCAACTTATATAAAGACAGGGAAAAGAGCAGGCTATGATTACCTCAGGAAGTGTATCTTAAGAATGTCTTGGTCAAGTTTGGACTTGAAAATGTAAAACCAATCAGTACACCCCACGTTGCTCACTTTCGATTTTTTTCAGAACGATGTCCTGCATCAGATGAAGAAAAGTAGTATATGTCTCGTGTGCCTTACAGGAGCATGGTTGACAGTCTTATATACGCCATGGTTCGTACTAGACTGGATATTTCACATGCAGTGAGTGTTGTGAGCAGATACGTGGAAAACCCCGACAAGCAACACTGGGAGGCTGTGAAATGATTACTTCATTATATACGAGGTATGACAAACTATGTCTTAACATTCGACAAATCTGAGGAGAAACTTGTTGGTTATGTGGATGCGGATTATGCTGGTAATGTGGACAATTGAAGGTCGACTTTTGGTTACTCGTTTGCGTTAACGGTTGGAGCGATTAGTTGGATGTTAAAGATTCAATCTATGTTTGTTCTTTCTATAACCGAAGCAGAATATATGGCAGTGAAAGAAGCATTCAAGGAAGCTATTTGATTGAAAGGAATGATGAATGAGTCAGGGCTTCAGTAGGAAATCGTGTCTATGCATTTTGACAATGAAAGCACGATCAATTTGGCAAAGAACTTGGTGTACCATTCCCAGACTAAACACATTAATGTTTGTCATCATTTTATTTGGCAGATGCTAGAGGAAGGCAGTGTTACTCTTGAGAAGATTTACACTAATAAAAATCTAGCAGACATGCTTACGAAGGTGGTTCTTATAGAAAAGTTCAGGTTTTACTCGACTTTTCTAGGCTTGGTAAAGAAGGAATGAAAACGGAGTGCGCACGAGAAACGATGATGATGGTGCTACTATGAATGAGATTAGAGATGATGACATATGTTAGTGCTCTGATTTGTATTTCTTGTTTGTCAATTATGTGAGTCCATGTATCATGTAGTCGGTTGAGCCATTGAAAGCTGAAAACTGAAGACATAAGATGACACGAACATGAGGAAGTAAAGAACAAATAAATGTGGTGCCTTGGTGGCCCCAACCCTTGACCCAAAAAACCCCTTGAACCTTTAGATAATCCTTAATCTTTTAAATAAACATTGTTGATTATCCCTTAACCTTAGAAGCTTAACTAAAATATGTCAAGGCTATAAGAGGTGCAAAGCTGTTATGAAATCGTATGCCCAAAATAGCAGTAACTTAGATCTGTTTAGCAAAGAGATCTTTTATTTGAGCTACTCGATGGCATCAAGGACCCATCGAAGGGTCCCCTTGATGCTCTCAAAGTCAACTCGATCACATCGGATAACAACATGAAAACTCTCCAGCAATAATTCAACTGGAAATGTGATTTTCTCTGCCATCGACAAAGCCATTATTCGCCCATTTTTAGACTATTAGAGTTCGAACTTCTTATAAAGGGCATTCGATTCTTGAGCATTTTGATGAGTTTTTGGTGCAATAGAAGCTTAGGTAATTCCATGGTCATATACCTCATTCCAAGCCTCTTAGTTAACGAGATCTAAGTTATCTTCTTTGTAATTTATCACTTGAAATAGGATTCAATTTCTCAATAATGAAGATAACTTATTTTCTACTTTGTTTTAGATATTAGACTTAAATCAATAGTTAAATTCTTGTTTAAACGCTCTAAAACACTCATATAGGTGAATCTTGTAGGCATTACAACTTCCTATCAGTTGTAAGAGATTCTACCCAACCTCCCATTACTTTGGTCACCTCAAAAGAGCATCACATATATGATAATTGATCTTGGATCTGAAGCATTGACAGCGCATCGACATCATGATCGGGAGAAAAAATGGGAGTTGATTGAAGCACATAAGAGTATCAATTAAGCAACCCAAGATGAAGCTATAAAATGGGCTCAATCCGATATGTAAGTTATCAATTATAAGAGTTTGTATACACTCATTCCTTATGTATTATTGAGTGTAAGAGTTTGAATTGCCAGAGTCAACTAGATTCTTGTATAGGACCTAAATCAAAGTCCTTATGTAGGTCATTAGACACGGGTACGTATGTGTTAGTATCCGTGGAAGCCTCCGACGAGAGTAAATGTAGGTCCTCATATTAGGACCAAGGTTGTTGGTAATTAGCCTATAGAAAACCAACTCAAGTCTCTTGCGGGAGCTTTCGGCGGAAGTGTACATTAATAGGTTCTTGTGTAGGATTGAGGGTCGTGGTGAGCGTACAGAAAATCACGGAGAGTCTCTTGTGGGACTCGGTCCTTATGTAGTATTGTAAATGTTAGAGGTGAACATGATTTAAAACTTCTCATAGTGAAATTCGATACACTCATGGGTTGAGTGCATCCGCCATGAGTGGAGTAGGAAAATCAAACCACTGTACATGCTTGTGTTTGGATTTGTCTTTGAGAACTTGTTTAATTATTTTTATATGATTGAATGTTTAATTATATGTATGCATGAATTAAATAAATGATAGGAGTTGATAGGTAACACATCCCATACACACATACATTATCATGTTTATAGACTAATTGCTTAATTTTCAAATTCCTTATAGTTTATGTGATTGGACCCACTAATGGCTTAAAAGCCTTAGTGTTAAATTGCTTAATTTAATTTGTATATTAGTTTAAGTTAAACAATTGTATTTAAAAGACAATTTTTATTTGGTCCTAATCATCCTCTAAGACAGCCATTAATCTTTAGCTCCACCAAGCTTTCGCACATAGTCATTGTATCTTATTCCACGGAATTTCAATATCAAGTTGGAACAATAGAGCTGGATGATTAAAGTTGCAATGGAGATTGCTGATAGACTGCTTTTAATCTGGTGCAGTGATGTTTGGTTGATCGAGGAATTCTTGGGTTGACCAAAGGACGCTGTGATTTTTTTGGTCGACTAAGATCTACTTTGGTTGACCGAGAGAATTTGTTGATGTCCCAGTTGACCGAAGGTGCGATTGAACGGAATGCGTAAGTGCGGGTTTTTGTTTCTAATTTTATGTGAAAGTATATAAATAGGCTTCTAATTATGCAATTAGTATAGAAAGAAAGGAGCTTAGCACATTTGCAAGGGTTTTGAGGGAGAAGCTAGGGTTTCTCATCTGTAAGTTGTTTCATCTCTTTTAACTTTCTATTAATAGTGGATTGTTTGTCGCTTGGTGCCGTGATTTTTCCCACAAAGATTTTTTCATGTAAAATTTGTGTGTTCGTTATAGTTGCTTGAATTTTGTTTTCCCTATTGCGTTGTGTGATTCCATCTAAGGTTATTTCCATGCCGGACAAGTTGTATTAAGGCTCGTCACAGCCCTAACAAATAGGACTATTGGATAATTTTCATTTCAAGCCGTTCAATAAATGTCTACCAATCCGACGCTTGGATTTAAAAAAAAGTGTAATTATTTTTGTTGATGGCACATCTAAATTTGGAACCATAATTTCGACAGTATAACTTTAATTGTATGGCATGTATACAATTTCTAAATAATTTCTAAGTGATCGCATATCATTCATTACACTTTGGCAAGGATATCAAAGCTTGTCTCTTACTTTTGCACCAGGATGGGATTGTGTTTATGCTTGATTTGATCACATTAGATCTAGTGATTCAGATATGATATCACATGGTAGCAAGATTTGTAGAAAAGACGGAAGGAAGATTTCTTGGACCACTTTGATGGGTAGATGTGATCGGGATCGGTAAAGAGATGAGTCTTAAAAGGGGTGAGATCGGCTGGGTACAACAAGGACGTTCATGTCGCATATCTCACATGCATGATAGCGCCAATAATTAAATATGGCAGCCTCAGGTGAGTATCAACCAAAATATAGTCACACCAAGTAGTAAGTTTTGTCCGATGCATCATATCGTATCATATTGTCCTTACAGTAAAAAAAAATTTAAGGTGCAGAGTAATAACTATGCTGAGTTAGGCTAATAGCATGGTTTATTAATCCCGTTCGTATGGAGAAATAAATCACAATCACTACATTGGCAACTCAAGAGGAGCTCTCGTACACATAACAGGGTCGGTCATGCGTGCAACCAATGTCCAACTCTAACATTCTAGCGGAATTCATGACATGCATGCAACCAATATGCGACCCATGACATTCCAGTGGAATTCAGGAAGTTTTTAATGATGGGGATTCAATCAAGACTGTTTCTTGTGGTGTGGTCCACCTAAGATCTGGGTCAACTTCATTTTTTGGTATCATGCCCTAAGATGAGCTTTCAAAATGGTTGGACGGTGTGGATTTAAGGCACATAGATCACTGTGAGCCTGGAAAGGCTCGGCTTCAAAACCGTTCGTGGAGCTTCCGCCTCATACGGCTCCTCTTGGGCTGGAGGTAGGCCCAGCCCAGGCTTGTGCGCACTTCACGAAGCTTCTGTAATTTGATTGATTTATTTATTCCTTTTCTATACATGCGGGTTTTTTTTTTTTTTTTTTTTTAACCTTTCGTGATAGGTTATAGATAGGCTAATATAAGGAAAAACAAAAAAAGGAATTGCATTGAAATGTATTTTTATTGACCAATCAGAATTGCCTCCGGGGTCTCTCGTAATCCACTCCCTTTTTCTGTAATCCTAAGGTCTTTGGGGCCACAGTGGTGTCCGTATGTATATACTCTGTTAATTCATTTCACTGGCTCATTTTAGGACATGAGACAAATAAAAAAAAGGCAGATCTAAAATTTAAGTTAATCACACCACGGGTAACAGTGGGAATGGAAATACTCAATGTTGAAACCTTCCTGGCCTACTGTGATGTTCATATACCACCATGGAACCCCTTTGTATGGTCATTGCCACCGGTACGGAATTCAACCCACTTTCTTGTGGTGTGGCCCAATTTAGTTTTGAACGTGGATGATTCTTGAGACCACATTTTAAAATGAGCTGACGCAATGGATGGACCGAGTGGATATAACACGGTAATCACAGTAGTCCCCACGGAGCTTGGACTTATAGGAAAGTCACGTACGTTTCTTTGTGGGCCATTCATTTAGTGATTTTAGGATTTTTCAATAGGGGAAATCTTTTGGAGCATGGACCATTCATAGTGAGGCCTGTGGTATTAACGGTTTGGATCTATGAATGATGGGTCCACATATACCAACTGAAAGCCTGAACTGTACAAATGGCTAAGCCCGAACCTTTTATAATAGTTTCATTTACTTATTTTTTTAATTATAGACGAGGTTTTGGTTTTTTTTTTTTTTTTTTTTTTCTACACACGCACACACACTCACACCATAGTGGAATTACACCACCTGTGGGTACTGGAACCCTTGACACGGTGTTGAAAATCCTTGTTGTAGTATGACATCTAGGCCGCCACTACACACACACACACACACTATATATATATATATATATATATATATATATATATATATATATATATATATATATATATATATATATATATATGGTACTATGAGGTGGACCCTGAGAGCTTCCAAAGAGCTCTGTGGGGCCCACCATGATGTGTGATGGACATCCATGCCATGCATTTTGTAGGTCCCTCTAGGTTAGGTTATGGGATGCGCAAACAATCTACCATATTCGGAACTCAGGTGGGCCACACCATCTGAAATCGCAGGAAATCATTCCTAAAACATCCAAAAGCACCGAATGGGGGCAGTTGAGTTTTGGAATGGTCTAAAATTTGGTGTGACCCATCATCCAAGTGGTACACACATAATGAATGGGCTGGATTTCTAAACCACATCTCCCTAGCCCTTATATATAGGATCTCACGAATGTTTCAATAGGTGAGCATCCACTCTCAACTTTTGTCTGTAGTGTGGCCCACGTAAGTCATAGAATGACTCTCCATAGAAAGGTGCATCGATCTGATTAATGGAATGGATGTCCGTCGCACATCACGATAGGGCCCACAGATCTCAACCTCATGATAATGGTAATTTAATGAAATATTGGACATCAAATGCTTGCTTGCTTCTTTATGCTTTTACAAAAGGTAACTGCCAGAATCCCCTCGTTTTGAGGTGTGGTCCACCCACAAAACTAAAGCACATGCCTCCCATTTCAGCTAAAAGGCGTGAGGCTCCCTGCACCACCCACATGGAGGGTTGGAGGGATACAGGTTTAAAATTTACTGACTCGGTTTGAAACTCAGCTGAGTCAACTCAACTTCACTAGATTTTGAGCAGAGTATGTTAGGAAACTTGAATATCAGTGTTAGTCAGTCTCGACTCGATATGACTCATCCAGTCAGTTGACTCCATGTGCTCGAAGTTTTATGTCAATCTCAATGTATAACTCTAACAATTTTGGACGATTTTGTCCTGTAATTAGTTTTTACAAGAGTTTGTTACTTTAAAATTTAAAAGGACATAAGAGGTATATGTAAGAGTATTTGAAGTATTTCAGACCCTCGTGAAAATCAAATAGAGACTTTTGTTATTCCAAAAAGCCTCTCTTGTTTACTTTCTGTCTCCATAATTTTTTAGATTCTACTTTCTATCGCCTAGTCTCTTTCTTCCTTTCTCTACGTGAAATGCACTTGCCATGTTCTTATCATAGGTAGTGGGAGTAGTTGTAGGTAAGAATTTGGCAGTGAGGGATGTGAAATTTTCAAGAGAGATCTCTCTCTCTCTTTTAATCTCTTCTATCATATATACCTATGTATGGACGTAAGGTCGTGTGTTTGCGCACCCATGGGTTCTGTTAAAAAAAAAAAAAGACATACCTACGTACCTAGGTTTGTTGCATGTGAAGCTTATTTCCATTGAGTGCTGTCATTTGTTCTATGTGGTTTATTTTATTTTAAATTTATATAAGGAGGTGCATATGTAAAGGGGAATACATTCCTTTAAGGTATTCCCTAATGAAAGAGTACAAAGGAAGAGTGGAAATGACGTAAACCTTATATTTCTAATTTATTTTATTTTAATGAAAATGAAAGCATAGTATTATTTCCCAATAAACGTAGGTATATTGCGAAACTACATAAATCTTTATGTTTCTTATCTCTTATTTTGTTTTTGGCATTTTAGTTCTTTTTTTAACTCATTTCTTTTATGGTTTGAATTAATTGAATCAATTAAGTATGAGTAATTTTGTATAACAATTGGTATAAGAGCCAAAGGTCGAGAAACTTTTTTTTAACACAAGATTAGTTTTGATATTTGTGTTATAGATAGTTGAGTTGAGTTTTACTAGATTCAAGGTGCCGGAGTTTGATGGATTGAATTATCCATTGTGGAAAATTAAGTTGACAATAGTGTTGGTTAAGGAAGTCTATGCAATATAACGATTCAAGGAAAAAAATTAGGCCCATAAAAATGAAAGATGAAGTATTAATTAGCTATGATAGTAGGATTAGTAAATTAGAATGTATGCGGATTGCATGTGAATGACTTTTGTAGGAAGTTCTTGTATTGAGATGATAAGTGGTGCCCACCGTGATTTTTGTGAGAAATCCACCCCGTCCATCCATTTTGCCAACTAGTGTAGGATATGAGACAAAAAATGTGGTAGATCAAGAACTCAAGTGTGAATCTGATTCAAGGTCTGAATATCTCTTAACCATACCTGTTAGACCCCGACCATTTATAAATGGGTTTCGGTAGATCTCTCATTATCAGACCTAGACCCATTTATAAATGGGTCTTGTTGATGCTGAAATCTGGTTGTCCTAGCCGCGTTATGGAGAACCTGAACAAGGAGAACAACAATAGATACCCTGACTATGATAAAGGACCCTTCAATGCCTAAGTCAGATCGGGAATTTGGGTCTATTAGTGTTAGTGTTTTAATTCGTACATTTCTCTGTAGAATGAACCTCTATTTATAGCTATAGGATACCCTCCTTAGATACAAAGTTCCTTGGCAAGTAGCTGTCTTCCGAGATCCTTGGCATGGATCTTGAAATAACCTTAGCGATAAAATCAACAGGTCAAAGCCCAAAGGGAATCACATTAGATGATTGAGGTTGACCAGACGATACCGACCTTAAAAGTCTGGGGCTGTCCTGAGGTAAACATCGGGTCATAATTGAGATCGGCCTCGACGCATACTGACCCATGTAATAGTTCATCGGCAGGTCCAAGCTTGATAGGAGCTCGGATTTCTTCACTGATAGTCGAAATGTTAGGTCGTTTGCAGGGCTCAGGTCTAGTGGTCAGATTTGTACTCTCCCTCTAAGTGCACTGTAGGCTTTCACACAAGTCATCCTTGGTCGGTCCCTTTTGACCCATATCAGGTCTAATAGGGGTTAACTCATACCTAAACTAAATCCACCGATTTAGTAAAAGAAACTGGGTCTAAAATTTAGATCCAGATACATTTAGTAAGTAGGTGGGTTTGGTTTTGGGTAAAACCATCCTAAATTCCACCATTTACAACCCTAAGTTTAGCTGTAACCTGGCCAGTTTTAAAAATTACCAATAATTAAAATTTTGCTTCTATTATGTAAACGCCAGCGTTGGCTTACTTCTATTCTATGGAGTAGGTAGGTTGATATGGAAAGGTACGCCCACCGCACCGCATGTGATCCACATAACGACGGTGGCAGTTCAATCACGCAGCATGTACCTATCTCGTTAGTATACAGGCCCTTAAGATTACCTGTCAAAACATTAGTCCGGTCTGTTGGTCAGGTGGTCCACACCATTTGCATCAATGAACATGGTGGGGCCCATTGAACGCATGATTTTTAAAATGATCATTTTTCACGACGGGCGTGCCATGTCCTGCACAAGTGTCAGGTTATGGCGCCGTGCTCCGTACATGATCGGCTCTTGCCTCCTGACGCTCTCAGTGGCTAATAGCTATTGGACTGTGCTTTGTGGGCTTCACCATGATATATGTGCCTTATCCATGCTGTCCATCCATTTTTTCAGGTCATTTAAGGGCACTAACCAAAAAATGAGGTATATCCAAAACTTACGTGGACAACATCAAAGGAAGAAGTAGTGAAGGAATGTTCACCGTTAAACACTTCTTGAGGGCCACAAAAGTTTCAGATGAAGCTGATATTTGTGTTTCCCTTCATCTAGGACTACGTAACATAATCAATAAGTTAGGTGGTAAATAAATATTACTATGGCCCTAGAAAATTTTTAATGGTGGGCATTCAATCACCACTGTATTCTTGTAGTGTGGTCCACTTGAGATTTGGATCTGTCTTATCTTTTAGATCATGTCTTAAAAAAAACTGGAAAACAGATGAATGCATGGCTAAAGCACATACATCATGGTAGGTCCCACGGAGTATTATTTAGTGGCCACCTCGCTACTCTGAGTGACATCAAGCAATCCGCATCCATTCTCATTCCTACTGAGACTTAGGGTTACACATGGGTCAGTTCGGTTCGATTTTCGGTGAAATTAGAGCCGACGGTTCTAGAAAAATTGAAACCAGAACTAGACCATTTGCACCCTAGAATCGAATCGGAACCGGACTGTAAAAACCAGTTCGATTCTACAGTTCTTGGCTTTTTATAATCTAGTCCAATTGCCTTTTTTTTATTAAAAAATAAATTTAAATCCAGCCTATGTCCATTCATGTTGTGATCTATTGGATGAATGATTTAGATACTGTGTAAGGTGTACAAAAAGACATTTATAGCGCATTGTAAACCATAAATCATTATTCAAAATAGGCAATATATTGTAAACTAATAAAATAGACAAATAAAATAAATTGTAAAGTCGGTCTGATTTTAGGTTCGATTCTACGGTCCAGTTCCAAGTTCGATTATGTGGTTTGGTTCATGGCACCAAATCGAGAACTAATGAAACTAATGGATTTTTTGATTTTCGGAACTGAACCGGTGTAGAACCGTTGTACTTTATAACAAGGCCAAACTGTCGGTTCCGGTTTCCATGTGCACCCCAACCGAGACCCCTACGTAGGGCCCACAGAGATGCCATCATAATTCCACTCCGTCTATCAGTTCCGCGAGACCACGATACGATGGTAGCCCAGAGATAATCAAATCCAAAACTCAGGTAAGCTACACCAGACGAAGCAATTACAAGGGAAACATCAACGGTTGAAACCTTTCTAGAGCCAACCGTGATGTTTATATGCCATCCAAACCGTTCATGAAGTTATTACCACTCAAGTAAACTGTAAATATCATCTTGATACAAAACTTCTGTGGTACCTACAAAGTTTCCAGTGTTAGCATTCAATCCCTGCTCTTTAGTGTGGTGTGGCCCACCTAAAATTTTGATCTTCCTGGTTATGGAATACAGTATTATTGTGCTATTGAGAAACTGATGGACGGAATGGATTTGTCACAGGAATCTCTATGGGCTCCACCTAGCTTCCGAGTGCAGGCAAGTCGCGTCCGCCATGCGTATCCCCTTACTAGAAAAGAACACTCCAGTGTTCGCTCCGTTTTTGCTCTACTTTTACTAACAAGGGATAAACGACTCGGAGTCTATGAAATCGACGCCGTCCATCAGGTATAACACACATTTTCTCTCTTTATAAAAAAATCAGGCTCATTCAACACTAAGTGGGCTACCCCCATAAAGTTATACCTTAAACCTTTAAATTGTCGATTCATGTGCTACGGCTGCACACCTTGTTTAGAACAGTGTAATCTTTTTTGTAATGCTACCATCCCGATAAAGCATATGAGATGAATGGATTGGATTACGTAAAAAAATACGAAGGTGGGCCGAGAGTTTCATCCAAAATGTTGGGCACGTAGTACCCGAGAGTTCTACCACGTGACTCTTGGTTTGCGACCAAGACGAGTAACCCAATCTATGTGATAGCCACCAGGGCTGTACACGAACCGAGTTACCTAGGTTACCTCGCTCGACTCGAAAAAGAGGAAGGTATGTATATGAAACAAATGCCATTTTTTCTTGATTTTGATGTTGCCTATGAGGTGTTTGATTGAATACCTGTAAAAAGCTATTGCTGTTTTATGTATAGTAAAAAATTGAAAATGCACTACATATGTTTGTGAAAATGCCGCATAGGCTTGATCTTGGCTCGAACTCGGCTTGAATAGGCCCGAGCTGCTGACCAAACTGAGCCGAGCTGGCCGGTCAGGCTCGATGACCGAGCCGAGTCGAGTTTAAGCTGGGGTCAGCTAGTGGCCAAGCCAAGTCTAGCTGTGCCAAGCTCGACCCAGTTCAACTCGTCTACACCTTTAGCCACCAAAATGGCTTGGATTGTCTAAAGATGCTCCTCCACTAACTAGAAAAACTTCCTAACGAATCAAAGCTGGGAGAAGACAACACTCTTGGCGTTTTTGTTTAGCCAAAAACAGTAATTAAGCCAAATATAAAAATTATTATTCAAATGAAAGTGCATTCATAGATAAAAGACTTTATAATAATTATATTCTTTTATGATATTATAATAAAAAAAATTTAATCCAAACGATGACAACTGTGCATTTTAGTGATGATTTCGCGTTAAAGTAATATAAAAATGCTGTCATTATGTTTTTCCTATGAGAAACCAAATATGGATAATCAGTGATCAAATGCGAATATTGTCAAGAGATAAGTAATTTATAATTATGGAATGTTTCTTTTACATTACTGCAATAATTAGTGAAACAAACATGCCTCAATTATTATTAGAAATTTTCTAAAAGAGCCATTTTTCTTTTGTGCTCTGAATTGATACTGAGTTCACAAGATCCCTGAATTGCAATTAAAGACCTTTTAATCACATCCTATGTAAGGATATCCATTACCAATATCCTACCCTAACGTGCTTTGACAGCCATAATTCCTAAAGCAGTAAGAAATGTAGAGAAATTTCATAGTCATGTTGCATATGTTACTTGATATGCAAGCGCTCGGAAATTGTTAATTAACATGCATTAAATTAAACTGAAGTTAGATAGGCTAAATTGTAGTATTCCACCCAAATTAAATTGGTCATGTTGAAGTGGGAACATTGTACTTTGGGTAGTCTTATAGACTACCGTATGTTTTCTCATAGCTCAAAAAGCATCTCCAGAAGTATTTTTAGACCAAGAATCAGGGGTTGATTCATCAATTTTTGGGCATTGTGGTTGCTATGTTAAAATAAGGCATTAACCTCTCTCAAAAATAGTATTTCTTGATTTGATAAATGTGACTGGCATGCTTGGATGTAAACTCGTTGATACACTTATGGAGACTAGTGAGAAGTTATCGGACAATCAAGGAGATTGTTGATGACCTACATAGATATACAAGGATGGCTGGCAAGTTGATATATCTTGCAGTTACTCAACCAGATATTACATTTGTTGTCAGTATTGTTAGCATACATATGCACCAGTCAAGAGTTCCACATTGGAAGACAATTTTTAGGATTCTTATATATACGAAAAAAGCACCTGAACAGGGAATCTTATATCAAGCTAATGGTCACCTTTAGATAGAGCCATTTGCATATGTTGATAGGACATATTCTATCACAGATAGGCGGTCCACTTTAAGGTACTATACCCCCCCCCTCGGCGCGTCTTAGGTTTATGGATGATTTAGTCAGCGAAAGTCCCTCAGGGTAAGAAGGGGTATAGGAAATGCCTCGAGCCAATGTCCGAGTACCAGGTGCTATGGCGCTGAAGTAACCCATGCCATACTCCCAGGAAAAGCTCGAACGACCTTCAACAAGACCCAGCTCCCTCGGCATTCGTCGTTTCAATGATCGAGAGAGAAGGATCAACTAGGACAGAAATAAAGCATTGGGTCGAACTCTTCTTTGGTGTTAAGGTAATAGCTATGAATAGTCATCGACTCCCCAAAAAGGGTATAAGAATGGGACCTATTATGGGACATACAATGCATTACAGACGTATGATCATTACGCTTCAACCGGGTTATTCTATTCTAACTCTTATACAGAAAAAAAGAACTTAAATCAAAATACTTAATAACATGGCGATACATTTATACAAAACTTCTACCTCGAGCACACGCAATGGAGCCATAGGCAGTCAAGTGAAATCCAATCCAGGAAAGAATTTGATCTATGGACAACATCTTTGTAGTAAAAGGTCGTAATGCTAGAAGAATCATTACCGCAGGGCATAAGGGGGGAGGTCATAAGCGTTTATACTGTAAAATTGATTTTCGACAGAATGAAAAAGACACATCTGGTAGAATCGTAACCATAGAATATGACTCTAATGGAAATGCATACATTTGTCTCATACACTATGGGGATGGTGAGAAGAGATATATTTTACACCTTAGAGGGGCTATAATTGGAGATACCATTGTTTCTGGTACAGAAGTTCCTATATCAATGGGAAATGCCCTACCTTTGAGTGCGGTTTGAACTATTGATTTACGTAATTGGAAGTAACCATTTGCCGCTTTATTCCGAAGACCAAACTTCCTTGTGATTTGTTGATTCGCATCGATAGAACCAGTTGTGTGCCACATACATGGCGCAAATCCCGAGCTTCCTGTTACCGATAGACATCAATCCAAGTCGCTGAGGGACCGGTTTCATGTTTGTTTAAGGACGGGGAGTGAGCTTAACAGAAGCACAATATGAAGAAGCATGTCGAAACACGCACTACATCTAGTGCTTCCTCTATAAGCTAAGCTCACTAATCAAGTGTACTGGCTGGTTCTAGAGTCCAACCTAGGATTGTTGGCGATGAACATTATGAAACTACGTAGAGAGTTAAGAAAACTTCATGACGTTACAAAGAACTTTAGGATATTATAGCTGTTAGGGCTTCTTAGTGGGTGGAGTTTAGTTTCTTTTAGGGTTTGCTTCTCTCTTTCCCAGGGAAAGAAAAATCCTAACCCTCCCTAGGGTGTGCTATTTTGCAATCTGTTTGAGGCATTCTCTTCCTCTCGTTATGGACTTCGAGTTGGTATAACTAACTATACTATATATAATATAATGAACTAGTTATATATAACTAACTAATCGGTTTCGCACAGATCAGATCTTACCAAGTTAGTATGACTCACATATTCTTCTGAATTATATATACCCGCAGGGTTAATTTGGAAAATCAGTAGAGATATGCAAGAACAAACTGTATTTAATGATCCAATTACAATTCTCTCTCGATACGTTCCCTAATCTTCACTTTACGCCACGCCGACTCTTCGTCGTGGAATTAGACCGACAGGGAATCTCCATAGGAACTAGTCCCTCAAATTTCGCATGTAGGAGATCGAGACACAACCCCAGGGCTATGGGGAAAGATGTGGATCGATCGCTACCCTACTAAAGAGTCTAGTAGGTCCCCGGCCAATCAATATGATCTTATAACTAGTTGTCCGCAGCTCGTCAATCCGCGAGCGAGCATAATCGTTAGTTCATTTTCCTTCCTGGGAGAAAAACTACATTAACGATTGCCCCTATATAATGGGGAAACTTGGTTGCCTGCAAGGGTAAGAAGAAAAATATAGTAGCTTGTTCTAGTGCAAAAGGCTAGTATAAAGCCATGCGTCATGCAGTTTGTGAGTTGTTATGGTTCAAATCTTTATTACAAGAATTTCAATTGTTTTCAAATGGGCCTATGGTGCTTTATTGTGATAATCAACCAGTGGCCCACATCGCAAATAATCAAGTATTCCATGAAATGACTAAGCATATAAAAGTTGACTGCTATTTCATCTGAGGGAAGATTTCTTCCAAGAAGATTTCCATAGCCTACAGTCAATCCAAATCACAAGTTACAGATATCTTCGTCAAGGCTTTACCATATGCACACTTTTCTTTATTATCTTCCAAGCTGGGCATGGCATATATTTATGCTCCAGCTTGAGGTGGAGTGTTGGAATGAAAACATTGTACTCTAAATGGTCCTATGAACTACCATATGTTTTCTCTAATTAGTTTGTTAATATAAATTAGAGAGATGAGGTGTAGAGTACTCACTCTAATCTCAATTAGCCATAAACAATAAGCATAAATCCTAACCACTGGAACCACTATATAATATTTAAATCCATCCCTTTAAATGTATTCAAATACAACTTATAATTAAGGCATTTTGACCGTAATAGCCTCATGGTATTGCCAAAGGCCTAAAAAATATGACCTCTCAAATATATTCCTTAGTTGGCCTTTTGATCACTTTTTTTGAGAATTAGTCAATAAAAATGCCTCTGCTTTAGAACTTGGTGCTTGTATGGAGTTTTCTTCTTCTTTCTTTGTTGTTTTCTTGGGGCTTCTTATTCCTTTTCAAACATGTCTTCCAAGAACCCACCACCACCTCTTTCAACTGCATTTTCTGACATACGTTCACTGTCATCAACTTCTCCAATGTATGGGCACCGCCAACAACTTCTAAGGCCCTAAAAAGTGTTGTTTTGGCTCCAACGACCACCTTTCTTAAAGATCAAAGCCACTGATATGAAGAAGACATTTTAAGTGATTTTTTTAAAAAGTTTTATAGAATTGCATTTTCTTAGAGATGGAAGCTACTTTTGGTTGTGGATATAGAGGGACGGCCGTGGTTGTTATTATTGTGGGGAGAAGTGTTTGTCGAAAGGGATTTGAAGTAGATAAGAATGGTTGTGGTTGTCATATGAAAGACAATAAAGGAGATAGAATTTGGATTTTGTAATATATTGCCTTAGTTGAAGTGGTTGTCATGTGTTAAGGATTTGGATTTGGGTTATCGTGTGTTAAGAGTCTCAATTGTCATGTATTAAGGGTCTACGTTATCATGTGTTAAGGGTTTGGGTTATGGTTGTCATGTGTCAAAGGTCTAGGTTATCATATGTTACGGGTCGAGGTTGTCATATGTTAAGGGTTGAGGTTGACACACAGTAACATAGACCCTTAACACATGATAACCTCAACCCTTAACACATTACAACCTCGACACTTAACACATGAAAACTTCGACCCTTAATACATGACAACCTCGACCCCAACAACCTCGACCCTTAATGCATGGAAACCTTGATCCTTAACACATGACAACCTTGACCCTTAACACACGATAACCTCGACCCTTTATGCATGACAACCTCGACCCTTAACACATAACAACCTCGACCCTTAATGCATGACAACCGAGACATTAACCCTTAACACTACAAGGACGTTGTCTAAGGGGCTATGGACGCTGGGTGGAGAGGGCGCGGATTCCTCGAGGGTACGGAACATCTACTCTCTCATTTTCACTGGTTATCTTACTCGAGGGCTTTTATGATAGGGGGTAAAAGTGTGATATTTGACCAGAGTTGCCACTAACTAATTATTAAGATTCTACAATCAGTTAGAGCTCGTAGAAACGCTTAAGATTGGGAACCCGAAGATTCTTAACTCTGAGATAACTTGTGAGTTTACATTCCAGAGATTCCGAGTAAGGGACCGAGGCTATAGAGAGGGAAGGTGTTAAGCACCCACCTTACCCGTACGGATGTACAATTTTTACTTCACAAGATCTGACTAATTTCTAAATACTAGAAGTAGTTTTCGCATGTTGTAAATGTAATGCGATGTAAAAAAATGTAATGCGATGCTGTAGTAGAGGTGTTTGATCAATCCAAATTTCTGATGGGTAGGATCCAACTATATTGGCAAGTTGCAAAGCATACGTTTGAAATGATCAGGTTCAGGGTGCGAAGGATGTTTAATGTTGTATGGATGCTTATGATAAAACGATGGCTGACCAGCTAAGGTTGCTACTGGACCTGTTGTGATTATACCGGCATACGCCCGCCAGTCAGATATAATGGAATACAATGTATATGCTAAAACGATGACTAACTGGATAAGGTTCCTGATGGGCAAGATCCGATTATATCGGCAAATCATAGAGCATAAGTCGGCCAATCAAATGTGTGAAAACGATGAAATGCACAATGATGCTAATGTATATGAAGAGCAGGGGGTTGAGAAGGGAATGAATGTTGCACGATGCTGATACACTAATTTAGTGAAACTGATAATGTTTGGATAGTAGGATTGTAACATCCTGAGAAACCACGGGTGGAACCGCCCGAGAACCATACCAGACTAGCCAGTAACAACGAGGTGTACGGTAATGCTTAGAGTTAGGGTAATTGAGGACGGGCAACCATTTCTATGAATAACGAATGGTTAGGATCGAAAACATGACTAGCCCTAACGTCAACTAAGACTCGGGAGCAATTCTGGGGGCTCGCCCCTTTCGGGGGTGCCCTAAAACCCCTTAAGGGACTTAGACCACGCATTGGGGGTCTGCTAGCCTCAAAACTATAGAAGAACCTCCGTCTTATCGGGCTCGACGTCCATCACGGGAGCCGCACCTACAGGGTTTCTAGGACTGCTCAACTGCAACTGAAGGACGGGTGCATAAGAAATGCAAATACCTTAGGGAAGAACTTAGAAATTAAGTGAATTAAGTCATGCGCTCTTTCGTGAAGTTGAGAGCTTCGGGCCATTGGTTTACGACCAAATTTAATATATAGGGTAAAACTAATTCCCCACACATATTCGTATAACCGCGATCCCGATTGAGCCTCGCTGACCGTTGATTTGACTCATGCTCCCTACGGTCGATTTACGCATTCGATTGAGCCAATACTGTGTCTTACCGTAGATCCCTTGATGGGACACCTATCCCATGGTGTAGATGAACCTACAGGCCCTCCTAGGGCCCCATTAGTTAGAAATGACTTCCCTTAGGGCACAGATGATAAAAAAAGTGTCCCTAGGGCCATTGGTGCACCAACTGGAGCTATAAATAGCTCCCAAATTGCACCCCTTTCTCTCTATCTAATTTTAGCAACCCTAATCTTGGGAGAAAGAAAAGGGAGAAGAGAGAAAAGGAGTAGAGAGATTGAAGGTGGTTGTTAGAAGAAGTTACCCCCTCTTCCCTTTGGCCCACAAGCCTAACGACTACCATTTCTGGTGTCGAAACTCCTTCGGTGATGATTAAGGGTAAGATTTTGAACCTTCCTAGTAGAAATAGGTTTTCAAATGAGCTTTGCCCAACTCTTACGAACCCATGTACTTGTGTAGAAGGTCGACGATCCTTCCTTAGAAATGTAACCCTAGGAATGAGTTCGAGTTAAATGTACTAGCGAGAGGTGCGGACCATAAGTGCTTAGGTTGTGGTTTATCAATGCTACTGCTTCGGTTAATGATTTATGATTGTCAATTTGGAATTTGCATGATAATTTATGTGTATTACGATTTCAGTCCATAAATTGTAAATCTTAGTTTAATGATATCTATATGTTCAATGAAATGACAGAATGAGTATATTACTAAATTCAATTATCAAATGTGAATCCCTTTTACTTTAATGCTAGTTGAGTTGATTAGAATGAAAAATAGGACTATGAGAGTAGTCTGGTTAGTCAAAAAATTCCTAGATGTGGGTTGACCAAATTAGGCTGGCCACCTTGGACACATTCGATTGATATAAGTCGAACACGGATGACCAGCAGTGGTTGGGCCACGCGGGGTGTTTACACACTTTATGCCAGTTACGCCAATGTTGGCCCGCATTAATTGAAATTGTCCAAAGAACCGGCTAACCTTATATATGTTTACCTTGTATGATCGCAATTGCTTGAATCTGGGACACTCCCTTACCATTCATGAATGTTTACTATTAACCATTAACATCACGATCTGTAATACTCATGAGCCGGGCATGGTGGTATGGGACACCGTGTCCATGTTGTCAGCCAACGCTGGAGTGACAAGCATCCCCATAGTGACCAGGGGCATTACTCTTATAACTTGCCTTTTGTATGCATTCAGTTGGGAGTGACGAACCCAGACGGATCAAGGATTACAGGTGTAGGACCACTGTGGTCGTCCCGCGCCTAGTGATTCAGATGAGACTGATGACTAAAATGGAGGTACCCTAGCTTCCCTAAATTGCTAGATGAATAGGCTTAATTAAATCACTCGATTAACATAACCATTCACTACATCGCACTAGAATAGGATGTGGCGAATCAGGAGTTGAGATCGCATGTTGAGGGAGTGTTGACATTCGCGAACTTAGCGTCGGAGTCATGTGTTGAGGGACTGTTGGATTATAAGTGCATGCATCATTTAATAAACCCCACATATGCCAATCTTGTGGACATGTCCCTATGATTTGAGCAGGATAGCGAAAGGGTGTCCCAGGCATGCTTACAGATGGGTCCCAGGCCTAGGGCCGAGTTATAGTCTCCACCGCTTCTTGGCAAGAGGCCACAATGCCACCAAGACTCATGGATCTGCCGACCTCACAAATGCGGTTTGACTGCGTGTGCACTTATTACGATAGGGTGGGCCACATCGCTCCTTTATGCTTCACCAAGATGAGGGACAATGGCTACGAGCCACCCCAACGGATCAACTACTAGCCCCCACATGCTATTAGGGCCCCTCCTTTACGAGCGACGACCCTCGCACAATAGTTCAATCGACCCCCTACATACCAAAACAGGCCACCCCAACAGCTTACGACTGTGCTGCCGAACTGTCCGTAATAGGCACGCATACATGCACTTACCGCTGAGGGTAATGATTATGCAGTTGCGTTGCTGCTAGCATTTGAAGTCACAAGCCACATCTAAGGTACACCTGTGTTTCTTTTGGTGGACACCGGGTCTACTGTTTCTTTGATATCATGCTTTACAGTCAAGCGTATAGGGTTGGACACCACCCCTACGCCTGGGGTGAGGGTTATCGCTGTGGCAGGGACCTTCTCGGATGCCTCCAAACTTTTCCAGGGTTGTCCTATAGATTTAGGGAGAAGGGTGATGCGCATTGACCTGATTGTAACCAAGATCTACCACTACGATGTCATCCTCGACATGGACTGGCTCACCGAGATGAAGGCAGAGATTGACTGTGAGACTTAGTTGGTGACTGCCCACGGGGCCGAGGGTGCATCTTTCACCTTCCTAGTTCAGGTCAGTCACCCTTACCGGATCCGCTGCTATGCTTCACTATTAGAAGATTATGACAGTTCATCGCTTATGGCCATGCCAGTGGTTCAAGATTTTATAGATGTGTTCGGGACAATTCCTGGACTACCTCCTTAGCATGAGATCGACTTTACTATCGACATCATGTCAGATGCAACGCCCATCTCCTTGCCGACATATCACATGCCACCATGCAAGTTGGAAGAGTTAAGGACCCAGATCGATGATTTGTTAGAGTCTGATTTCGTACAGCCGAGTATTTCACCGTGGGGAGCTCTGGTATTATTTGTAAAGAAGAAGGATGGATCGTTACGATTATGCATCAATTATCGTAAGCTAAACCACATTACAGTGAAGAATAAGTATCCTCGGTCCAGAATAGATGACCAATTTGACCAACTAAAGGGAGTCCAGTACTTCTCCAAGATAGACTTGCAGTCCGGGTACCACCGGTTGTGTATTAGGAAGGAAGACGTGTAGAAAACAACTTTTAGGATTAGCTTTGGGCATTACGAGTTCCTCATGATGCCGTTCGGACTCACCAACGAACCGGCTGTATTCATGGACCTCATGAATAAGATGTTTCGACTGTACCTCTACTGGTTTGTCATGGTGCTCATAGACAACATTTTGATATATTCAAGAAGCCGGAAAGTGTGACACCCTAAACATTTCAATACCTAAGTATTGAAAGTTCTCGAGTGTTACCAAGAAGTTAACTTAATATGTACATGTGTACGATACCATTCTAACTATCCTAACCTTACACACATTCTTCAACACCAATCTGATCGTTGATTTTTAAAGACAAGACCATCCATCACATGACTCGACATATGTACATCCCCTTAAGTGAATTAGTGAATAACTTATTATTTGTAATGATTTAGATGAAAGTTTGTTTGTAAGAATTGTTTAGAAAGGTACGTAAAATCAGGTAGAACCATTAGATTTCACAAAACTCTTAGATCAATAATAATTACAAAAATGTCACTAACCTAGACCCCTGAATTCTAGATCACGTAGTTCCCACTATCCGTTTAATATGAAATTTTATACCATGCTTATGTATCATAAATTAACCATACATGTTGAATTTCAACCCTTATATCAACAAAATCCATGGTTAAACCAAATGTTCACTTGTTATGGCCCACGTAAGCTTCGGACCTGCCTGATGTCAGCTCCGTATCCTAGTCCATACCATTCTTTAGACCCTCGTGATCCTCCCCATCAAATTCCGGTGAGCTGCGACCTGTAATCAGTGTTTGTGCGCGACCCTAAGTCGTATCTCGTAGATCTGAGTCGGCTCGACCTAAGACTTGTACTCTTGTGACCGCGTTGTCGTTACGTCTCGCGCGTCGATGCGATACCCAAGCCAGGAGTTGTGGGCCCGTGTTTATTTCGAGAAAATGCCGCGCGTTGTAAAGCCCGAGAAGAGTCTCTCTACAATCTATCAAATCAATCCCATCAATCAATCAAGTACAACATTCATCCCTCTCTCACCCAAAAGTCAACACAACCATACCTTTCAAGTTAAGTACACCCATCACTCACCCGGCCCTCTCCCTTACGACCTCTCTCTCTCTCTGTCTCTCTCTCTCTTCCCTAAGCATTTTTTCCAAGCAACCAAAGGAGGTGACCGTCCAAGCTCCAAGAAAACCTAGGTGTGGCCTACTCCCTACCACCCAATCTCCCATCCTAGCCATCCATACTTCATCAACCTCCATCAAAGAGAGAGCTTAGGAGCTTAGCATTCCAAGGAGCCAAGAAGGAGTGAAATCGGTGGGTGTTTATAACATTAGCTCTCAATTTTTTATTTAGGGCCCACATGATTTGGGACCCATCTTGATGTATGTAATCTTTGGTGAGGAGCTCATAGTGGCGGAGCTCCTCCCTCACACGGTTCTCTCTCTCTCTCTCTCTCTCTCTCTCTCTCTTCTTCCATGTATGATGGCCCGCTTTGATGTATGATCACGCATCCATCCAGTGGGACCACAAGCTGTCCAAACCATGGGGTGCCCATTATCCAGCAGCTGGACTATCTTGTTGCTCAAACAGAAGGAAAAATATAAATATTAGCTGATCCAAAACCATGGTGGGACCCACCAGATGCAGGGCTTTATCCAGGCCGTCCGTCCAATACCAGGACAAGAGGCCACCAGATGTTGGGCGATTAATATATATAAATATATATATTTATATAATAATAATATATAATATATAATATATGTGGTGAGCCTCACATGAGACCCACCTGATGTGGGAATCTAATTGGCAGGTGTATCCCACATCAGCTATATAGCTGACTGTATTGACGTCCGCAAGGTCTGTGGGCCTCTATCATGAGGTATATGATATATCCCAACCGTCCGTCCATTTGTTGGATGGTGGGACCCAGCTGCACGTGTGGGGTCCCCATCATCTAGCTGGGATGTGGACCCCACCCTTGATGTTTGTGCCTTACATCCGCACCGTCCAGAGTGGTGGATGGTGTTGTGGGGCTAACCATAATATATGTGTTTAATGCAGGCTGTCTGTCCATTCGTTGGATGGGCGGGGCCCACCTTGATGACACGTGTGTATCCACACCATCCATCCATATGAGGTAGATTCAAATCTTAGGTAGGGCGTACTGTTGGACAGCATGCTATCCAGCATACTCTCTAACGCTGTGGGACCCACCTGATATGAGCATTGTATTCACGTCGTCCAAACATGTTGTTGGACTGGTGGGCCACACGTGTGGACCCACCTTATATGTATGTGTTGTACATCACACCGTCCCCCCATGGGACCCCCTCGATGTATGGGTTTTATCCATCCCGTCCATCTAGATGGGCTAGACGTGGGCCCATCATGATGTCAATGTTCTATCCATGCCATCCTGTATAGGGACGTGGGGCTCACAGATGTATGCATTGTACCCCATCACCGTTCGTGTGGTCCACTGTGATATGTGTTTCATCATACCATCTATTCATCTAGACGTGTACCTCACTCTAGCTATTTAGCCGCTGTTAACATCAGTAAGTTTTGTGGGTCTAAATCATGAAGTATGTGTTATATCTTAACCGTCCATCCGTATGGACATGGACGTGGGACCCACATTGATGTATATGTTGTATCCGCACCATCCACCAGGACGGTGGGATCCACCGTAATGTATGTATTTCATCTGTGTCGTCCAGTTGGGATGGGACCCACCATGATATATGTGTTATATACATACTGTCCATCCTTTTTTTTGGAGCCATGGGCCACCCCATGAGGCCCATGAGATGTGACCCATTGAGATGCATTTGAGGCCCATATGATGAGGCCCGATGTGATGTATAAGGCCTATGTGATGTGGCACACTTGATGTATGGGACCCTTGTGTAAGGCTCATTAAGATGTATGTGGCCCATTATGATTGTATGAGGCCCATTGTGATGTATTTGAGGCCCATGTGATGTGGGATTCCATCATGATGTATGTAATAATGTTTATGATGGGCCATGCCTTGGGAGCAATGATGGTTTGATGTCCACATTGTAAGAGCAATGATGGTTAAATGTTCACATTGTAACTCTCCTTAGGGCCCATTGTTAGGCCCATTCTCACCTCCCCTTAGTGGGCTAACCCAAACCATTGGGCTCCTATGATCGTTAGGCCCATTCTTGATATGAGTAGGCCGTCTAGGCCCATCCTTGATATGAGGAGAGTACATCATCATCATATAACATGCTTAGTATAGCTCCACGATCCATGCCCATGTGCATCACATGTATGTTTGATATGAGGAGTGATTGATCATAGCACATGTCATTGGACGGATTATTATGGGACTTCCTGAGAGACGAAGTTGCCCACATGATTGCGCGGCACGCATAGGTTTGACACATGACTGGATGGTATGACTCATGCATCTCGCATCTATGTGAGATGATGATCACTTGGCACCCTAGCAATATCAGGGTCGTGGCCTTCATAGGTTCATCGTTGATGGCCGGATGAGATACTAAAAATATTTGGTTCTAGCACTATGGACACATAGGATGTCCTTAGGTGAGAGTCTCAGAATCCTCTTAGTACTGGAGGATACTCCAACGTTTAGACTGAGTGGATACATGAGCGCCCGAGTGTCGGATACTAGTAGGAGATGTCTCCCACTGTGTCCTGGTCGATTGAGAGAGGGTGTGGCCTTATCCGCCCGAGTGAGGGGGCTGTAAGCTAGGCTGAGTATGACTAACTCGTAAATGAATTCGCTATTGACGAGCCGGGTAGGTATTGACAGACTACTGGCTAGGCGGATAGTGAGGTCTTTTTCACTCGCTGGTTGTGTGGCTAGGGAGGCGGCAGCCATTATGGAGTGTACTAGTGTAATGACCCGAAAAATTTCGTGCAAAGACCCGAGTACTACCTCAATTCGTGCTGTCGGCCTACATTGATTGGTGACGAGCCCTTTGTAGTGACCTCAAGCATACCTTGATACTGCATTAAGGCGACGAGCCTTAGGGTAGTAACTAAGGTATGAAAGGCATGCATTGATTGGTGACGAGCCCTTTGCAGCGACCTAGAACCATATGATCGTATGAGATTGTCTAGGACTGACGACCCTAGAATGGATCACCATTTGGAAATTGATATGAGGAAGGTACCTTAGCTTCCCAATCCTGCTGTATGAAAATGACTAATAACAACTTGGTAATCATGTTCATGCACTGCATTGCATGTGCTTTGGCGTCGTGGGCACTGCGAGAGGTTGTCATGCGTATCGTAAGATGAAGACGCTGAGGGAGTGCAGGCGAGAACATGCATCATTTTGACATACATCCTTGCATTAACAAGAGTAATTAGGACGTGTTTGATTGTATTGCCTTATCATTACTGCTTGATTGATCTGATAACATGTTAACTTTTACCGTATAGTTCCACCGAGTTGATCACTCACTCCCACATTCTGGGACGGTGTTTCAACACCAACCAGACTCTGTCTTATATGCAGATGATGATGCGACCCCTGAGGCAAAGCAGGAGTATGAGGATGACGAGGACACGTTTTCTTTTATGCAGTTCTCAGGCGGGTTCATGTGAGCCGTGCCCCGAGCTATGGGGATTCTGGGTTTTCTTTATAATAGATGATTTCATTTTGATACTTATATTTTGAAAACAAACACTTGTAATTATGACCTGTCAGAGCATACATATCTTAGGGACTTATATAGATATACATATATATTTCTTTAAGTCTTCCGCTTGCAGATTCCACCTATCCCTAGATTATGTTTGCAGTTTGGCTTAATCTACTCCATGTTTTATGCACTCATACAGACAACTTACATCCATCATTATATATGTTGCATAAGTGATGTTTTGAAACTTAGGAGCTGAGTTATTGTTGAGGGTCAAATATTGCATATTAGACCCCATTGATTGCATGGATTTACGATTATGTTATTGCTTAACGGCCTGAATTAATCGTGTTTGTAATGCAGGGTGTGTTTAAGAGCCTGGACTGAAAAGAGAACCTAAAGTATGGATTTAATGCTCTGATGACACTAAAGGCAAGGGACGGACTCCAGGGGACCAAGATCGACGGAATTACATGCCAGGGATCTGCGAAAATCGAGAAACTAAAGCTCAAGCGGCCTGAAAATCAGCCAGAATGCAAGATCACAGGGTTCTCACCATCTGTTCAACTTAAAACTTTATACATGGCTCGAGGACCAAAAACTAATCGTACATGTCAAATTTCAGCCATTGGATCCTTCTAGAAGTGGCCCAATGGACAGATCAGCCCATAAATCAGTGATTTGGGGCCCGCCTGGTATCTGGAAATGCGTCAATTTTGGCTTCAACTCCTTAAATGAGGTAGCAAAACAGATGGATGGAGCAGATTCCTCTCGAACATCACTATGGACCCCACGTGTGTATTGCATGTACACAGGTATATGAGCACGAGAGGTACGCCATATTAGGGAGCCGGTCAAAACTTGGTTTGACCGAGTCCCCTGATCAAAATAGGAAACTACGTTCCTGGCATGAAACAGAGTCCCGGTTGGACTCTTGTGGGCCACCACCAAGCGTCGAAGGTCCGATCCGAACCGTCTATCAGAAGTCTACAGGTCCACTAGCCCTGACCTAGGTGGAATTTTTCTAGGAAGCAAAGTGTAATGGATTTCGACCGTCGAAACTCAGGATGGACGATGGAATACAATATCCAATGGGCCACACAAGAACTTGCCAAAACCACTCGTTCCTGACCGGATTTTCACGGGGATTTCAATGGTCGGTTTAGATTTCTCATAAAACATCACTATGGGGCCTACTGATCACGTCAGCGGTCTGCGTGAGCCTTACGCGCGTTCGGGAAATCCAGAATTTTCGGATGGCTGTGGGCCACCGTCCTTGATCGGATGAATGATCTGAGCCATTCATGTGGAGCCCAGGCCAGTCTTGACCCCAACCATGGAAGCAACATTAGAGTTTGGGACGATCTTTGGCCCTAAAACTCAGTCCAAATGCAAGTCAGTGCGTTGTGCTTCTGCTGTGAAAAGTGTTGCGCACGCTGCCGTGCGTAAAGAGGACTGGTGCATTCTCCAGCCACGGGTGGGAAGACTGATAAAAGGGAGATCCAGGAGGAGAGAAAGCAGAGAGGGATTGAAGGGTCGTGCTTGGACGTGAGGCTGAGCGTAAGCAGAGGTGGGAACGTGGAGACAAGGAGGAAAAAAAAGGAAAGCTTTTTTTTTTCTTATTTCTTTGGCTATTGTCTTTCTTTTCTTTCTTTCCCTTATGTCTTCTAAGGATTTAGCCTAATCATGCTTGGATAAATCTCTTAGCTATGGCTAAGAGGTGAAGCCTGTAGCGTGATGGGGGACTTTTAGCTGGTGCTTTTTATTAAATTGAATTTGATAATAGTTTGATTTCATGGAATGCTTTCAGTTTTTAATGGTTTGTTGTGACTGAATTACAATAGATCTGCGATGGCTTTGAGTATTTCTTTTCCCTTTTGATGTTATGACGTCAGGAAGCCCTGTTGTTCACCATCGTCTCCTGGGCATGGTAGGATGATGGTACTCTTCCTGACATTCATACATCACCCAGATTGGTTATGAATTGGTTTGATTTTGTTGTTTGCTTTGTCTCTTGGGCATGGTTTTGTGATGGAATCCGCTCTAATTTACACCCGTCTGATCTCATGAAAATTAGATCAATTAAGTTCAGTTTAATTTCCATAATTCTTAATGCAGGCATAAGATCGCTCTAATCTCCACAAGTGGATCCTCTGAATCCCTAGTTTCCCTCCTCTGAATTCCTTAAGTTTTAGATAATTATTCCACAATTATTCCTTAAATTTTATTTGGTTTAGATCACATCTTAGTTTAGTTCTAGTTCTACTTGGTTTCAGATAACGTATAAGTATCAGTCCCTTGGGATTCGACCTCGGTCTTACCGAGTTTATTACTACATCACAACCCTATACTTGGGGAGTGAACAAGTTTTTGGCGTCGTTGCTGGAGACTGACGGCTACGATTTTCTGAAATTAATTAGTTTTAGAATTAGTTTAAGATTAGGATTTTTCTAACTATAGGTCTAGACCCCCGAATTTCAGGACATTACAACTAGACCTCAATGATATCTCAGAGATGAGTTATACTGATATGTGGACTTATTGAGTAGGAATTGCGTACCTAGCATTTGACTCATTCATTCATTCATTCACTATCCACTCGGGCTGGTGGTGCACAATCAAGTCATCGTGTGTACCTTCGCAATGGCCAAAATTTTGGTTGGGGTGCACGACCAACCTGAGATCAGGAGTTTACTACATTGAGTCTGGCTATCCAAATTTAGGTATGGGACTGGTTTGGATAAAAGTCCCTTGTGATGGACCCCATAGCCTGCGATACTACGTACTATCATCCCGACTTCACACTCCAGCTTAGTCATTTTATTCGCACCACATATAGCATTGCATCCTCAGCACATAGCATTTGGTTTACTATCCTTCTGTTTTTCATAGTCTAAATAAGGCTGATGGTATTCGTGGACTCGTTAGGATTTGCATATTGCATTACATCCTCAATATATGATATTTGACTTACTATATCTCTGCATTGCATACTCTGATATTATATAACTCATGGACTTGTCAGTATTTCTGCTTACTCTGATATCGTATGATTCATGAACTTGCCAGTATTTCAATATTGTATGATTTATGAAATTGTATTGAATACTTGGCACTTACCTTGCGCACACACTTACACCACTCTCTAAGCTTTCTATAAGCTTATGCACGATAGATGCGTGCAGGTGGTGTTAGGTCGCAGCAGCGCTAAGCTTAAAGTGTGCAACTATCTTCTGGAGCTTTGATTTTCTATATATATATATATATATTTCCCTTTCAGCACTGTATTCAACTTTTATATTAGTGGATATGTGATGATAATGTTGCCTTTATGATTTGGGAAAACTTATGGTTATGCTTTTTTACAAGATAAATGTATGTTGAAAAATCCTCCTTGTAGGATCCCAGGATCGAAATTTGGCGTATGGGCGCTGGGAGCTGAGAATGGGGTACTACGGAGGCTGTCGGCACTGGATTCGGCGATCAGGAATTCTGTGAGCCCGGTTTCTGAGTTTGGGGCGTGACACCTAATCTCTGACCAGGGGCCCATTTAGTCCCTAAGATGGGTTGGAAAACGAATGGAGGGAGTCGATTTCCCCAAAACATCACCGTGGGCCCCATAGATGATCGCAAGTGTACACACACATGTGCGCCAGCCATGCACTGAACAAGAGATCTGGTCAAACATGGTTTGACCAGATAAATCTTAAAGAAAGAAAGAAAACATATTTCTTCCCTTCGCAGTCGACGAATGATCATCTGTGGGGATGATTATGGGTCACCATCATCATCCTCATGGCTGATTTGAGCTGTCCATCATGTCCGGAAGACGGATTCGACCAAAACCTTGCCATCCATGTACGTCCATGCACGCACACGAGCTAACAACGACAGGTGGATATAACATCATGTTAAGTAGTGGAGTGGCCACCTAAAACTCAGACCCAATTTAGATCTTGGCCCATGGCCTAACGTGACCCTACAAAGCAGATGAATGGAGTGGATCTACTGGAAAACCATCACAAGTGGGCCCCACAGACCTCAGCAAAAATTGGATGCCCTTTGCAACGTAAACAGACAACATCTGTTTAGAGGCGTTGTCCACCTACGATCGGATGACCAATCCAAACTGTCCATCTGGAAGCCATGCCAAAACCGACCAGACCTTAGGTCCTATCATGCGTCTCCAAACTTCCATGTGTGCGCAGTTTTAGACACAAACCATCAGACTGCAAGTGAAGCAGCTGATGGTTGATCCAAGTGGACCACCACTCCAACCGATTTGGATGATCCAAACCGTCTAAACCCCTCCAAGAAACATTTCGACCCTTCCCAAGAAAATAGATCGGAGAGATCTAACGTGAAGATGCTGGCCACTCCACTTCTTTCATACGCAAGTCCGTTTTTCTCTGCTGCGAAAACGAGCTGCGTAAGGTCTTTCGTCGTTTTTTCTTTCTTCATAAACGAAGTTACGCAGAGAGATTTCTGGGTTCGGACCACCTATAAAAAAGGCTACAACGTCTGACCAAGAAGAGAAAGAAAAAAAGAGAAAGAAAGAAAAGAAAGGTGTCACGCCCCAAACTCAGAAACCGGGCTCATAAAATTTTTGATCGCCGAATCCAACGCCGACAGCCTCCGTAGTACCCCATTCTCGGCTCCTAGCGTCTATTCACCAGGTTCCAATCCTGGGATGCTACGAGGAAGATTTTCAACATCAGTTTGATTCGTTATAAGCATAACCAAAGGCATAACCCACAAACAACAACCAAAAACTCCATCACATTTTCACTATGATAAAAAACTTTACAAGTACAATGAGCATAAAGGGAAATACAATAATAATGGACAAAAACTCCAAGCTGATTTGATATGCGCTCCTGCCTCAGCGCTGTTGCGATCCAACGTCACCTGCATGCAACGATCGTGCATAAGCTTATGGAAAGCTTAGAGGGTGGTGTAAGTATGTGCGTAAGGTAGTAATACAATTATGCAGTATCAGAGTAATGCGTAATATGTTGATGAATCCATGAATGCTATTAGCCGTACCAAGGCCATGCGGTGCAAGGCATGAATGATGTCGGTCATACTAGGGCCATGCGGTGTGAAATGCAACTCAAGCATGCGAATCCTCATCTAAGTCCACATCAATACAGCTCAACTCTGGAATATCACCGGGGTCTAGTACACTCCAACCAGATTGTCGCCCCATCGCGCGCAATAATGTGAGTGGAAACGACCTCACTATCCGCCTGCCAATATCAGACTCGGCTCGTCGATAGCGGACCCATTCCTCTAGCTGGTCAAACTCAGCCTAGTTTTGTCTCCTCCTCTCAGGCGGGTAAGGCTGCACCCCCTTCCAATGGACCACGACACAGTAGAAAGTGCGGCCATCTAGTAATCGGCACTCGAAGCTCATGCACCCACTCAGTCTAGATGTTGGAGCAACCTCCTAGTACCATAAGGGTTTAGGAACTTTCACCTACGGATATCTATAACACCCCATGTAGAACAAGATTTTCGGTATCGAATCCTGCCAACCATGATATGCCTGTGGCGGCTATAGCCCTGATGTCGCTAGGGCATATAATATACATGTCACACAATGCGAGATGCATGAATCACGCAATCCAGTCATACAACAATCATGCACGTACTACGCGCTCATGTGGGCATCTCCCTCTACCAGGGAGTCCCATAACAATTTGCCCAATGGCATGTGCTATGATCAATCACTCGTCTCATCACAAACATGCAAATGATGTGTATGGGCATGTATTATGATGTCATGTTGTCACATACTCATAATTGATATCGATAATCGGCGTTGGCCTCGGCAATCGGCACTGATAATCAGCATCGGTAATCGGCATCGGCCTTGACAATCGGCATC
The DNA here is from genome assembly GCF_029962835.1 of Magnolia sinica. Lineage (NCBI taxonomy): Eukaryota > Viridiplantae > Streptophyta > Magnoliopsida > Magnoliales > Magnoliaceae > Magnolia > Magnolia sinica. Next base: position 25,530,031 of record NC_080575.1, read on the forward strand.
GATACTCAGCATCGATAATCGGCACCGATAATCTGGGTCGATAATCGGCGTCGGCCTTGACAATCGGTACCGATAATCAGCATTGGTCACCGGCACCGATAATCAGGGTTGGTAATTAGCGTCGGCCTCGATAATCGGCACCAATAATCAGGGTCGGTAATTAGCGTCGGCCTCGATAATCGGCACCGATAATCAGGGTCGATAATCGGCGTCGGTCATGGTTATGAAGTCATTCGTCTACAACGAATGGGGCCCACGTATTTGGGTTAACCCATGAAGAGAATGGGCCTAACAAGGCCTAAGGGAAGGTCATAATGAGGACATCTAACCATCATTGCCCATCAATGTGGACATCAAACTAACATTGCTCCCAAAGGGTGGCCTACATGAGGAGTTCATACACATTGTAATGGCCACACATACATCACATTGGGCCTCACTCATGGGCCTCACATACATTGCATTTGGCTGATCGAATGGGTCGATTCAAATGGGCCGATCCAATGGGCCGATTCGAATGGGCCGATCGAATGGGCCGAATCAAATGGGTCGATCAAATGGCCCTTAGGTATATCAGTCGGTCCCACCCTTATGTATTTTGAGATTTGATCTATTCATAAGTTAACATAGAGATAGATGAAATGAAAACAAATATCAACTTAATTGGAAACTATTGTAGTGCATAGGAGTTTGAACGGTGGATGTCACAGTCCACTATTTAAATGGTGGCGGCCCACTTAAACTTTAGATCTGACCCTCTCCTTTGCTCACACCATAGAATAATATCTCAATATGGTTGGATGGTTTGGACACAACATATGCATCATGGTGGGCCCCACCATTCAAACAGTGAACAGTGTAAATAAGGCACATACATCGTTGCGGCCCATGCCAGAGGGGTGAAACACATACATCTATGGTGGGTCCCACTGTCAGAACAAATACACACATGCGTTATGGTGGGACCCACATAGCTTTGGACGTTAAGGGAGAGAGAGAGAGAGAGGGAGAGAGAGAGAGAGCAGCGCGTGGCTAGCTTTTTTTTTTACTTTTTCCTTATCTCTTTTTTTTTTCTTTTCCTTTTTCTTTCCTGCAACAAAATAGAGGTGGGTCCCACGTAGGGCCCACCACAATAGCTATATATATTGGATATAATATATATATATATATTATATAATATAATATATAATATATACAATATATATAATATATATAATATAATGTATATATATAATACAATATATATATACAACATATACCTGACGTCTAGGTCGTCTAGGGCCTGGACGGTCACACAAATTAGGGAGGGCCCCACACGTGGGGAGGGTCCCACCGTCCTTGGACGGTGGACATCACATACATGATGTGTGGCCCACCAAAATGGACAGATGGTGTGGGTGGGTCCCATGGACCCCACCATCAGTTGACACTTCACTGTTGGCCACCCTCCTTAGGCCATTAATGCCATGACCTCAGCGTTGAAATGAGGTATCCTTCACACAGTCTACCACGTGAGCTATGGGGGCCCACCGTTGAAACAAGTTACCTCCATTCAGTCTGCCAGTGAGCTATGGATCTGGGCGTGTACACGCACCAAAGAGGGCCCACATGGACGTGGCCCCCACCTTCCAGGGGTAATGGACGGTTTGGATAAAACACATACAGTATGGTGTGGCCCACCAAAAGGGATGGATGACGTGGGTGGGTCGCATGGACCCCACCGTTAGTCCACTCCCATGTCAGTACACACTCCATGTTAGTACACACTCCATGTTAGCCACCTCCACAGGGGTCAATACCCAGACCAGAGTGTTGAAATGAGGCATCTTTCACTCGGTCTGCCACTTGAACTCTGGACTGGGTGGGTCCCAGCGTTGAAACGGGGTATCTTTCACTTAGCCGACCACGTGGGCTGTGGAGCTGGGGCTCGCGTCAGATCACACTCCACTGGCAGCCACACCCCACTCTAGCGACATCAAGGTGGGCCCCACATGGGTGGTTGGGATAACATATAACATCATGGTGCGTCCCACATGGATGGGGTCCACCGGTAGATGGCATGGATGATATACACACATCATAGGTGGCCAAGATCATAGAAAGAGAGAGGGAGAGGGAGGGAGACATCGGCGAAGATGGAGGGGCCCCGCCACTATGGGCCCCTCTTGCATACAAACATACATCAAGGTGGGTCCCACATATATGGACCCTTAAATAAAAAAGAATGAAAAACAAAATCTAAGATCACCCATTACCTTCTTCTTTCTCCCTTGGCTTCCTTTGCTCCTTAGCTTCGATCCTAACGGAGGAGATAGATTTTTGATGGTTGAGATGGGAGATGAGAGGGGAGGAAGTGAGCCACACACAGGGTTCTCATGGAGAAGGGAAAGAGCTTGGACATGTGAGGCTTTCTCTTGTTTGGGAAAATGAGTTGAGAAATGAGAGAGAGGGTTGTAAAGAGAGAGATGTGATAGAGTGATGGATGGGAGAGAGAGGGATGGGTATGTAAGAGCCTTTTTGACTTTTGTGGTTGCTTGGTGTAAGAAAGGTATGGGCGGTGTAAGAAACTTTTAACTTTGGGGTTGTTTGGGGATGGGTGAGAGGTGATAGTGTACTTGACATGATGTGATTGATTAATTGATTGATTGATGTGACAAGTCGTAGAGATTCTCTCAGAATTCGCACGCGTGGCATTTTCCTTGCGCCGAACGTTGGCCCACATCTCCTGGCCAGATTATCAGATCGGCGCACGAGACGTGACATCGGAACTGCGGCGACGGTGCGGTCGCAAGGGTACAAGTCTCGATTTCAGTCGATTCAGGTTGACGACGTGTGACTCAGGGTCGCGCCCAAATGCCGGTTAAGGGTCAAAGGTTGTCGGAATTCGACCAGAAAGACCGTGGAAGCCTACGGAATGGTACGGTCAAACGTAATAATCACGTTGCGTTCACTAGCTGCTCCTCGAAATTTTGACCGGAGGTGACTGGTTTTGGAATGCTTTTGACGCGGCCAAACGTAATAATCACGCTGCAATCGTCGCCGGGCTATCCGTTTATGACTGCTGAAACTAGCCCGTGTGAATGCATGAGTTCATAAAAATCAACATGGGTTTGACCAGATCATACCCCTCTGCATTATGGATGGCTCGGATTGAGGATTTGGTCCGTGATGATGGCCCACTACGATCATCCGCAGCCTCTGTTTCGTAGACAGTAACAGAGCTGCGGACGTCGTTTGAGTCGGTGGTGATTGTGGGCCCACTAGGATTCCGATGTAGAATCCATTCCGTCCATTTGAATCACATCGAAAAACCGTTGGGGACGGACGAGACTGGTTTGAATTCGTTGCGGCCCACAAGACTTGGTGTTACACATTTCATCTTGCGTTTGACCGGCTGGGATCGTGAAGCTGCTTGCATGGTGGAAAAAGGCCACCTAGGCGTTGTTCTTGGCCATCTCCTACGACGAGTGGACGGTTTGGATCTTCAAACTGAGGAGCGAGTGGGGCCCACAGTGATTGCCCGGAGGAACAGCGTCGGACGCTGTTTCCTTTCAAAACACAAACTTCGGTTAGACCTTTGTTTGACCGGAGTCTCCGTCCGGTGCACCTCTCATGCACATGTACCCTATGTACATGCAGTGTAAATAGGGGTTCATCGTGATGTTTGTGAAAAATCCGTGCCGTCCATCCATTTTCTTGCCTCATTTAAGCTGTCTAGAACAATTTTGAAGCATATCCAGATATCAGGCGGGCCCCACATAGTGATTAAAGGGGCTGATCTGTCCGTTGGGCCACTTTCACAGTGATTCAGGAGCTAAATTTTTATGTGTACGGTTCATTTATGGTCCTCAGGCCACGTATGAAGTTTCGAACTGATCAGATGGTGGGAACCCTATGATCTTGCATTCTGGACACTTTTCAGGCCACTTGAGCTTCAATTCCTCGATTTTCTTGGATCCCTGGAGTGCAAATCAGTCGATCTTGGTCTCCTGGGGTCCATCCCATGCTTTGGTGTCATCAGAGCATTAAATCAATGCTTTAAGCATCCTTTTTCAGTCCATGCTCGTAAATACACTCTGCATCACAAACATAATTAAATCAGGCCGTTAAACAATACTATGTTTGTAAATCCAGGTAACAACTGGGTCTGATATGCAATATTTGACCCTCAACACAACCCCCAACCAGCATTTTGCTAGTCCCGAGCAAAGTATGCGAAAAGTAAGTTGAGAATTACAGAACAATTTCTATAAACTCGCGTGATTTTTTTTTTTGTAGAATAATCCAGATATGAGAATTCCCAGATTCATGAATGTTGGATATTACTTTTTCCTGAAATCAAGCTCACAGTAAACTTCATAATCAAGTTCAACATATTAGTCCATTAATTAGAATAATTCTAAATATTGAATTTCATGGATGTATAGTCCAATCTCGACTTGTCAACATTAAGATTCACCTTGATATTTAAGGATATCATTGGTAATAAATAAGAGAAATCACGATAACCCAACTTGGCTTACACTTATCTTTTTATTCTTTTAATTTTTGATTTTTTTCATTAGAAGTAACACCAAGAAGAGGGATCAGATCCTCACCTATAGGGAGCAAACCTAAAGTAAAGACTGTACACCCAACTCTTTTTTCAAATATCATCCATGGGGAGTCGAATCCTCACCTATAGGGAGCAAACCTATGGTAAAGACTGTTCGCCCAATCCATTCAATTTTCCAAGTTGGTTCCTTTCATGTTTAGTGATTACCAAGTTAATCCTTCAATATCGAACTGAAACCTTAATATGCAAGCGAGATGTGTCCTACGAATTCATGACTCAATCAATGTTTACAAATTCTAATAATGGATTAACAATTCAAACTTAGCTGTGAAATTTAATAGATGACTGAATCCAAGAGTCATGAAGTACCAACATCACGCATCTTGAAATTCTAAGTGCCCTAGATGGTCTGTCAAAATCACTTCGACTTCATCAGAAAGCCTGAAAAATTAAAAATTTTCACAACTTTTGCTCAAGACCAAGAAAACGCTGATTAGGAGACCTAATCTCCCACCCCCAACCAAAGATCTACATTGTCCTCAATGTAAAAAGAAATAGACATGCAATGCACATGAGACAACGGAAAAATAGGAGTGATGGAAAGATAGTACCTGGACGAAAAGAATCAAGAGGCTTTCCAAAGATATCTACGTAAGAGCGGGTCAGCACCAGAGAGAAACCAACAAAAGTAAAATAAAAATAACAAAATGAAATCCTACCTACACCACTTTCGCAGGTACTCTCGATTGCATTTAGCGTATGCAACAAGCCTTTAAACCCCTAGGTTACCCCTAGTGGACGAGTTGTAGTCTCGTGAGGGTTTGCGGCAATGCTACCCACAAACATTGAACTAATGAATGAGAAAAGTGAAATGGAATGAAAATTTGGGTTGCGTCCTAGGAGCGCTAAGTTTAACGTCTTCAACTAGACAAGAATGGACCATGAATTAATCAATCTTGATAACCTGGGTCCGCCAAATGACTAGGAGATCAATCCTGGTAAACAGGATTAGTCAGAGGCATGGACATGTCCTCTGAATCAAATTTCTCGACAAATGGTTTCAATCAATGTCCATTAACTTTAAACTCCTTGCCATTGTCGGGATCTCTTATCTCAACGGCCCCATGCGGAGAAACAGTGACAACAATGTAAGGGCCGGTCCAACGAGATCGAAGCTTACCCGGAAAGAGATGTAATCGAGAATTGTACAAAAGGACCTTCTGACCAGGCGTGAATGATTTTCGCAAAATATGTTGGTCATGAAATGCTTTCATCTTGTCCTTGTAAATTCTCGAATTATCGTACGCATCATTCCGGATTTCTTCAAGTTCATTCAATTGAAGTTTGCGTAGCGAGCCAGCGTTGTCCAGATTGAAATTAAGATTTTTGATCGCCCAGTACGCTTTATGTTCCAGCTCCACAGGCAGGTGACAAGCTTTCCCATAGACAAGTCTAAAGGGAGACATTCCAATAGGGGTTTTAAAAGCAGTACGGTATGCCCATAAGGCATCGGTCAATCGGATTGACCAATCCTTACGATCTGGGTTAACCGTTTTCTCCAAAATGTATTTGATCTCCCTATTGAAAATCTCAGCTTGTCCACTTGTTTGAGGATGGTATGGGGTGCTCACCTTATGAGAGATACCGTATTTCTTCATTAAGCTCTCGAATGATCTATTACAAAAGTGTGAGCCCCCATCACTAATGATGGCTCGAGGCGTTCCGAATCGAGAAAGGATGTTTTCTTTTAGGAATTTAATGACCGTGCGATGGTCATTAGTTCGACACGGAATCGTTTCAACCCATTTAATGACATAATCCACGGCGAGCAAAATATACAGATTTCCAAATGATTGGGGGAATGGTCCCATGAAATCGATGCCCTAGCAATCAAATGCTTCAATGATAAGGATGGGATTCAAAGGCATCATATTTCGACAGGACAATGCTCCCAATTTCTGGCAACGCTCACAAGCTTTGCAAAACTCATGAGTGTCCCTAAACATAGTGGGCCAGTAAAAGCCACACTGCAGAATCTTGGCCGTGGTCTTTTTAGCAGAAAAGTGACCACCACAGGCCTCTAAGTGACAGAAGGAGATGACGCTCTGATGCTCATCGTCTGGTACACATCTCCTTAGGATTTGGTCTGGGCAATATTTAAATAAGTAAGGATCATCCCAGAAAAAGTTGCGCACTTCGGTGAAGAATTTCTTCTTATCTTGCGCAGTCCACTGTGTCGGTATGGCACCTGTAGCAAGATAATTAGCAATATCAGCGAACCAAGGTGAATGGGAAACTCGGAACAGTTGTTCATCAGGGAACATGTCGTTGATATGAGTCGCCTCAAGGGAATCAGAGGTATTAAGGCGAGAAAGGTGATCGGCCACTACGTTCTCTACTCCCTTTTTATCTTTAATTTCCAAATCAAATTCTTAGAGTAGAAGGATCCATCGTATCAGACGGGGCTTAGAATCATTCTTAGAAAGAAGATACTTAGTGCCGCATGATCTGTGTAGATAATGATCTTGGATCCGATCAAGTAGGACCTAAATTTGTCCAAGGCGAACACTACAGCTAAGAGTTCCTTTTCCGTAGTCGAGTAGTTCACCTGGGCAGAATTTAAAGTTCTACTTGCGTAATGAATGACGTAGGGCTGCTTATCTTTTCTTTGGCCTAGGACCGCTCCAAGAGCATAATCAGAAGCGTCGCACATAAGCTCAAAAGGAAGGCTCCAGTTGGATGGCTGCATGATAGGTGCAGTGGTTAACGTGCCCTTAAGCTTGGTGAAAGCTTCCTGGCACTGCTCAGTCCACTCGTACGGAGCATCCTTTTGAAGAAGATTACATAAAGGACGAGAGAGAAGACTAAAGTCCTTTATGAATCGCCTGTAAAACCCTGCGTGTCCTAAGAAGGATCGCACGTCTCTGATGTTCTTGGGTGGAGGTAGGTTAGAGATAAGATCGATTTTTGCCTTATCTACCTCGATTCCTTTGGACGAGATGATATGCCTAAGGACAATTCCCTTCTGAACCATGAAATGACACTTCTCCCAATTAAGTACCAAGTTCTTTTCTTCACATCTTTTCAGCACACATTTAAGACTTTCCAAGCACTTGCTGAAAGATGGACCGTAAACAGAGAAGTCGTCCATGAAGACCTCTAGATATTGCCCCACCATATCAGAAAAGATACTAAGCATACATCGCTGAAAGGTGGCAGGGGCATTACATAGTCCGAATGGCATCCTTCGATAGGCAAAGGTGCCGTAAGGACATGTAAATGTAGTCTTTTCCTGGTCTTCAGGGGCTATCTCTATCTGGTTGTAGCCCGAATACCCGTCAAGAAAACTGTAATAGGAATGACCAGCTAACCTTTCCAGGATCTGATCAATGAATGGTAAAGGAAAGTGGTCTTTCCTCGTGACGGTATTCAATTTCCTGTAGTCAATGCACATTCTCCAACCAGTAGTGACTCTAGTTGGCACGAGTTCATTATTAGCATTGGCTACGATGGTGATTCCGGACTTCTTAGGGACCACTTGAGTTGGACTCACCCATTGACTATCAGATATAGGGTATATAATACCCACATCCAATAGTTTAAGAACCTCGGCTTTAACCACTTCCTTCATGTTTGGATTTAGTCTACGTTGTGGTTGCCGAGCGGTTTTTGCATTATCCTCAAGATATATCCGGTGAGTACAAATCGAGGGATCGATTCCTTTGAGGTCCGCTATCGTCCATCCTAGGGCTCCTTTATGCTCAATGAGAGTTGATATGAGCATACTCTCCTGTTCTTTCTCCAGGTGGGCAGAGATCACCACCGGGTATGTCTCATCTTGACCTAAATAGGCATATTTCAAATCGAGGGCAAAGGTTTTAGGTCAAATGAGGTTAGACGGTAGAGGCACTACATCGGTTTGTGGCAATTCTTCAAATTGTGGCCTCCACCGGTTAACTTCAAGTACCGGTGCAGTATCAAGCAAGGCACACGTCTCCCTAATCATGTCATCATCAAAATCATGGGAGTGGGCCAGGCACGTTTCTAGATGGTCGGAAGATAAGGTCAGAGGTGTCGTATCTTCCACGAAAGAGTCAATCATGTTAATGTCGTGGAAATCGTCATCATCCTCTGAGTTGCTACCGTTATTGAAAAAAATGTTTGACTCCAATGTCAAATTTTCAAAAGACATAGTCATGATACCATTCCTGCAATTGATAATTGCATTTGACGTGGCAAGGAATGGGCAACCAAGAATGACGGGAATCTGAGTGCTCATGTTATTGATGGGTTCGGTGTCCAGGATGATAAAATCTACAGGGTAGTGAAATCTATCGACCTGGACTAACACATCCTCAATTATCCCTCTTGGTACACGAACAGAGCGATCAGCAAGTTGTAGTGTGGTTAGGGTGGGTTTTAATTCACCCAAACCTAACTGTTTGTATACCGAGTAGGGAATCAGATTGACGCTCGCTCCTAAGTCAAGAAGTGCGTGATCAATTCGATGGTTCCCGATTACACATAATATGGTTGGGCTACCGGGATCCTAGAATTTCTGTGGCACGTCTTGCTTCAGGATGGCACTCACTTTCTCAGTCAAGAAGATTTTCTTTTGAATAATTTTTGGTCTTTTGGTCATGCATAAGTCTTTCAGGAATTTGGCATATGAAGGTATCTGTTTAACGACATCAAGTAGAGGAATGTTGACTTTCACTTGTTTCAACACCTCTAGTATATCCTGAGAGTTAGAGAGAGGTTTTGGTGAAACCAACCGTTGGGGGAATGGAGCAATTGGCTTCTCTAGAAGTTCCGGTTCTACTTTTTGTGGGGCATCAGGATCCATCATTGTTGTCCTCTTTTGGTTCTTGAGGCTTTTCGTGCCTAACCGGAAGAGTTTTATCAATGATCTTCCACTCCTAAGAGTGGTGATGGATTTAGCATGCCCCATCTATTTTAAGAGCTGGGATCATTATTCTCGATCGCGGTTTAGGATTGGGGAGAGGTTGTGCAGAAGCATCCCCTTTTCTATAACCGTCATACGAGAATCTATCTTTGGCATAAAATCTGTGAACGCATTGCCTGAGCCGGCTCTTGTATGGGATTTTGAACCGGTTCCTCTTGAGGTTTCACTTGATTTGGATTTTGATTGAAGAAACCGGGAGGAGTCGCCGTTTGTCCATTCCTCCAACTAAAGTTTGGGATTTTTCCAGCCAGGATTGTATGTGTTGGAGTTAGGTCCAGTAAAAGGTCTTTGATAGTTGTTTATGGCATTGGCTTGTTCATTCAACACTCCTCGAAAGGCGGGTATTGTAGGACAGTTTTCAGTTGTGTGAATGTTGCAATCACAGATGCCGCAAACAATTTCATTGACCTTATCCTTCTTTCCTTCCATGGCCTCAACTTTCCTTATGAGCGTAGTCACTTTACACTTGAGATCATCCTCTTCTTTCAAGAGATATAATCCACCTTTCTCCTTTAATTGAGTCGGCCTAGACGTGGTGTTCGCCATTGGGTAATAGTCCCATGATTGTGTTTTTTCAGCGAGACTATCGAGGTAATCCCATACCTCGTCAACATCTTTGTTGATGAACTCTCCATTACACATTGTCTCGACCATTTGGCGCATGGAAGATGTCAGTCCATCGTAGAAAAAATTTGTAATGCGCCACGTTTCAAATCCGTGTTGTGGGCATGAACTGACCAAATCTTTGAACCTTTCCCAACATTGGAAGAATGTTTCATCTTCCTTTTGGGCAAAGTTCATGATCGCTTTTCTGAGGGTAATCGTTTTATGATGTGGGAAGAATTTTTTTATGAATTCCCTCTGCATATCGTTCCATGTGCCAATGGATCTAGGACGCAGTGAATGTAACCACGTCTTAGCTTTCTCTTTTAAGGAAAAAGGAAAGAGTTTCAGTCTAATTGTATCCTCAGATACATTAGGAAAACATAATGTAGCTATAATCTCATCGACCTCTTTCAAATGTAAATATGAACTTTCTGATTCAAGTCCATGGAATTTGGGAAGGAGCTGGATAACTCCTGGCTTGATGTCCATTTGTCCTGTGTTTTCAGGAAAAATCATGCATGAGGGCATACTCACTCCCGCCGGTTGTAGATAATCTCGTAAAGTACGAGGCGGGGGTGCCTGTTGCACCTCATTCTCATCTTGGGTATCCTCCACCCTGGGTGGAAGTGGAGGAGGTTGGTCTTCAGCCATAACCTTAGTTAACTCAGGGGATTTCGAGCGGTGTCTAGTCCTGCGATGGATAGTCAACCCCTCAACCAATCCTCCTTCAGTCAAGAGACGTCGAGTGTCGTCACGGGCCCACTTGGGCATGAAAACACTCGCAGCCCTCAATAATAAAAAAAAAAACCTAATCCTAAGAAAGGAAAAAAAAATCTAGAAAGAAAGAGAGAGCTGGAAAGAAATTACCAAATTAGAGTCCTAAGTTAAAAACCTGCAAAATAAAACAAGAATAAGTTAGATTCTAAAAAGAGAAGAATGATCCTTTAAAAGAAAAATAACAGTAAATTAATTTCTAAAAGAAGGTATTCTTAAAAGAAAGTGGAAATTTCTAAAGTAAATTACGGAAGATCTAAACTAGAAAGTAAATTATTAAAAGAGAACTGAAAAATAGAAAGTAGGGAAGGAGCTTACCGAATTAGAAATTTCTATCTTAAAGGCCTACAAAATAGGAAGGTTAGTTTCTAAACAAAAATTCTAAAAATAAATTAGGAAACAAATTAGATTCTAAGATTAGAAAGTTACTAAAAATAAAAGTAGAAAGTTAATTAAGAAATAACCTAGTTTCTATTTCCTACAGATGAGAGGATACTAGAATTAGAAAATTTCTAAGATTTAAACCTTAATTCTAAAAACAGAAAAAGTAGAGAATTTAGGAAAGAATTACCAATTTAGAACTTTATGTCAGGATCCTACAAAACAGGAAACAAGTTAGTTCTAAAAATCAAATAGAAATAAAATCTAAAACTAAAGTTAATAAAATCCTAATCTCAAACTAATTCTAAAGCTAATTAATTTCAAAGAATCGTAACCATCAGTCCCCGGCAACGGCGCCAAAAACTTGTTCACTCCCCAACTATAGGGTTGTGATGTAGTAATAAACTCGGTAAGACCGAGGTCGAATCCACAGGGACTGATACCTGTACGTTATCTGAAACCAAGTAGAACTAGAACTAGACTAAGATGTAATCTAAACCAAATAGAATTTAAGAAATAATTGTGGAATAATTATCTAAAACTTTAAGAATTCGGAGAAAGGGAACTAGGGATTCAGAGGATCCACTTGTGGAGATCAGGGAGATCTTATGCCTGCTTCAAAAATCATGAAAATTAAACTGAACTTCCTCTGATATAATTTTAAAGAGATGAAAGGTATATGAATTAGAGTGGATTCAATCACCAAACCATGCCCAGGAGACAAAGCCAACAACAGAATTAAACTAATTACCAACCAATCAGATGATTATGCAGGTTAGGAAGGATACCGCCATCCAACCATGCCCAGGAGACGATGGCGAACAACAGGGCTTCCTGACATCATAATAAAAAATAAGGAAAAAGAAATACTCAAAGCCATTGCAGACCCATTGTAATTTCAGTCACAACAGACCATTAAAAACCAAAAGCATTCCCTTAATTAAAATAAAATAAACATCAGTTCAGTCTAAACAAAAGGCACATGCATAAATTTTCCCATCAGACTACAAGCTTCACCTCTTAGCCCTAGGTAAGAGGTTTAGCCGACCATGATTGGCTAAATAAAAAAATAAACAAAAAGAAGGAAAAAAGAAAGAAAAGACAAACAAAATAAATAACTCAACTCAATCTTGTTCACATCCAGCCGTCTCCCTGCCTTCGTGCTCCCTGTCTTCACCTTCCAATTTCCAGCCGTCCGTCCTCCCTTCCCATTCTTCTCCCTGACATCCAGCCAAGCTCTTCTCCCCACGGCCCTCCAAGCTTTCTCTCTCCTTTTATCCTTCCTGCAGCCGGAGAGAGTCGAAAGGCCCGTTTACACACGGCAGCGTGCACAACAATTCTTTCACGCACGGCAGCGTGCGCAGCAACCGAAACCTCTTACGCAAATTTTTCGGTGGGGCCCGTTCTTAAGTTTGTACAGGAGATCCACTTCGTTCACTAGCTGCTCTTCAAAATTTTGACCGGAGGTGACTGGTTTTGGAATGCTTTTGACGCGGCCAAACGTAATAATCACGCTGCAATCGTCGCCGGGCTATCCGTTTATGACTGCTGAAACTAGCCCGTGTGAATGCATGAGTTCATAAAAATCAACATGGGTTTGACCAGATCATACCCCTCCGCATTATGGATGGCTCGGATTGAGGATTTAGTCCGTGATGATGGCCCACTACGATCATCCGCAGCCTCTGTTTCGCAGACAGTAACAGAGCCGCGGACGTCGTTTGAGTCGGTGGTGATTGTGGGCCCACTAGGATTCTGATGTAGAATCCATGCCGTCCATTCGAATCACATCGAAAAACCGTTGGGGACGGACGAGACTGGTTTGAATTCGTTGCGGCCCACAAGACTTGGCGTTACACCGTTCATCTTGCGTTTGACCGGCTGGGATTGTGAAGCTGCTTGCATGGTGGAAAAAGGCCACCTAGGCGTTGTTCTTGGCCATCTCCTACGACGAGTGGACGGTTTGGATCTTCAAACTGAGGAGCGAGTGGGGCCCACAGTGATTGCCCGGCGGAACAGCGTCGGACGCTGTTTCCTTTCAAAACACAAACTTCGGTCAGACCTTTGTTTGACCGGAGTCTCCGTCCGGTGCACCTCTCATGCACATGTACCCTATGTACATGCAGTGTAAATAGGGGTTCATCGTGATGTTTGTGAAAAATCCGTGCCGTCCATCCATTTTCTTGCCTCATTTAAGCTGTCTAGAACAATTTTGAAGCATATCCAGATATCAGGCGGGCCCCATATAGTGATTAAAGGGGCTGATCTGTCCGTTGGGCCACTTTCACAGTGATTCAGGAGCTGAATTTTTATGTGTACGGTTCATTTATGGTCCTCAGGCCACGTATGAAGTTTCGAACTGATCAGATGGTGGGAACCCTATGATCTTGCATTCTGGACACTTTTCAGGCCACTTGAGCTTCAATTCCTCGATTTTCTTGGATCCCTGGCGTGCAAATCAGTCGATCTTAGTCTCCTGGGGTCCATCCCATGCTTTGGTGTCATCAGAGCGTTAAATCAATGCTTTAAGCATCCTTGTTCAGTCCATGCTCGTAAATACACTCTGCATCACAAACATAATTAAATCAGGCCGTTAAACAATACTATGTTTGTAAATCCAGGTAACAACTGGGTCTGATATGCAATATTTGACCCTCAACAGAGGGTATGCAACGTAACCTCTAGATGCTGCTCGTGCTCCTCATGGGTCCTCGAAAAGATCAGAATGTCATCGATGAAGACTACAACAAACTGATCGAGATACAGACGGAAGACCAGTTCATCAACTGCATGAAGACCGCGGGTGCATTGGTACAAAGGACATAACCTGAAACTCAAAATGACCATAACGCGTCCTGAAAGCCGTCTTCGGAATGTCCTTCTCTCGGACCCGAATCTTATGATAACCGGAACGCAGGTCAATCTTCAAAAAGAACTATGCACCCTGCAGCTGATCAAACAAATCATCAATCCTTAGGAGCAGGTACTTGTTCTTGATCGTTTCTTTGTTGAGCTCGCGGTAATTTATGCAGAGCCTCAACGAGCCATCTTTCTTCTTCACAAAGAGTACCGACGCTCCCCACGGTGAATTGCTCAGACGAATAAAACCTAACTCGCGTAACTCGTCCAATTGCTTCTGCAGTTCCCGCAACTCCAACGGTGCCAAATGGTACGGGGCCTTCGAAATAGGCGCGGTACCAGGCACGAGATCAATTTAAAACTCAGTGAGTCGGCGAGGCGGTAATCCCGAAATCTCCTGAAACACATCGAGAAAATCGTAAACAATCGGCATCTGATTAATACAAGTGGCAACAGGCTCCTCAACGGCGTAGGACATCAAGTAAGACAATGATTCTCTCTGGGGCTCTGCAACGAATTGAAACTATGGCGAGCCTAGTATACAAAACGTGACTGTCCTCGCGGAGCAGTCCAAGATGGCGTGGTACTCGGCAAGCCAATCCATGCCCAAGATAACGTCAAAATCTGACATCGGCAGCATATACAAGTCGGCGGGCAAGAAAATCTCTCCCACTAGTATGGGGCAAGATGAAAAGAAGCGACCTAATACTGTAGTCTTCCCCAAGGGCTTCGATACGGTCAACCCCTCTGAGAAGACTCTGTCAGCATTCTAGTCGAATGACAAAATTTCTCGGACATAAACGAGTGCGAAGCACCGGAATCAAACAAAACTTGAGCAATGCATGCAGAGACTGGAAGTATACCCTCAACGACCCCTCCAGATGACTGAGGATCCTACTAGGCCGCGTAGAATTTAGCCTGAGCCGGCTGGGGAGGTGTCTATCCCCTCTGAGCGTGTTGTTGCGGCTGTCGCTGAGGTGTTCGAAACTGCTGTCTCTACTGCTGAGGCCTCGGAGGCTGGTACTGATGCTGCTGCTGAGGTGGCCTCAGTGGTAGGGGCTGCTGTCGCTGCTGCTGTGGGGGTCTCTGTTGCTGCTGCTGTGACCTCTTTGCTGCTGCTGCTGGGGGCAGGGGTACTCCCACATATGGTGCCCCGTCGCACCACACCTAAAATAAGAGCCGGTGAACTGCCTCAGAGGTGGTACTGGAGGTGTTGCTGGCGCTTGGAAGGCTGGGCGACCTGTGCGCCTCTGCTGTGGTCGACCCTGTTAGGAATCACTGGAAGGAGCCTGCCTCTTCTGGTCTCTCCTCTGACCGCGTTCAGACTAAGAACTGGCCCACTCAGCCTAAAAAATCTGGGCCTTCCGTACTTCTCCCTCAAAAGTCGGGAGCTCATGCCTAATAACACGGTCTCGAAGACCATAACGCAAGCCGTCCTCAAATCGGCGGGCTCTCCGCTCCTCATCATCCACCAAGCACGGCACAAATATGGACAGCGCTACAAAATGAGCCGTGTACTGAGTCATTGTCATATCACCCTGCACCAAGGCCTCGAACTCCAATACTCGTTGTCGTTGGACGTGATCAGGAAAGTACCGTTGGTCAAACCGATCCATAAAATCCTTCTAAGTCCACACAAATTCGGTGCCTACTGCTCGGGAGACTGATGTCCATTAATGCTCAACCTCACCATGGAGGAGAAATACTACTAATCGGACTCGCCGTTCGGTCGTACATCCCATCGTATCAAATATCTTCTCTACATCAGCGTGCCATCTCTTAGCTACCGTCGGGTCTGACTCACCCTGGAAACATGGGGGATCGAGCCGTCGAAACTCTTAAAGGAGGGCACTAGCGCGCTCCTGCTCTGCCCCTGAAGTGCGGCCATCACAGCCTGCAACATCTACTGCAACTGGGAGGCACTCACAGATATGGTCGGATCCGCACCGGTCTCTGGTGGAGGAGTAGCATCCTCAGGATGGGTGGTAGAAATCTCTAGTAGTGGAGTGGGGATCGTAGGTGGTAGGGAGGGAGCTGCAGGTGGTGGAGCGGGAGTTGATCGGGTCACTCTCCTATGCGGCATGTCCTACAGAAAAGAGCGAAGGTCCCTATCAACTTTGAAAACTCTCAAAGGCACGCTCATTAAGGGTCTGTAATAAAAGATCGCTAGGCTATCCGAACTTAGGACTTAATCATTCATAGCAGACATGTAATGTTATTCTTGGTTATTCCTGAGTTATGCTCTGACACCAACTTCTGTCACGCCCCAAACTCAAAAATCGGGCTCACAAAATTCCTAATCACCGAATCCAGCGCCGACAGCCACTGTAGTACCCCCTTCTCGGCTCCCAACGCCCATTCACTAGGTTCCGATCTTGGGATGCTACGAGTAGGAT
Organism: Magnolia sinica; assembly: GCF_029962835.1. NCBI lineage: Eukaryota > Viridiplantae > Streptophyta > Magnoliopsida > Magnoliales > Magnoliaceae > Magnolia > Magnolia sinica. Next base: position 25,546,568 of record NC_080575.1, read on the forward strand.
TTTCAACATCAGTTTGATTTGTAATAAGCATAATTAAAGGCATAACCCACAAAAAACAACCAAAAACTCCATCACATTTTCACTATGATAAACAACTTTATAAGTACAATGAGCATAAAGGGAAATACAATGATAATGGACAAAAACTCCAAGCTGATCTGATATGTGCTCCTGCCTTATCGCTGCTGCGATCTAACATTACCTACATGCAACGGTTGTGCATAAGCTTATGAAAAGGTTAGAGGGTAGTGTAAGTGTGTGCGTAAGGTAGTAATATAATTATGCAGTATCAGAGTAATGCGAAATATACTGATGAATCCATGAATGCTATTAGCCGTACCAAGGCCATGCGGTGCAAGGCATAAATGATGTCGGCCATACCAGGGCATGCGGTGTGAAATGCAATTCAAGCATGCGAATCCTCATCTAAGCCCACATATCAATACAACTCAACTCTTGAATATCACCGGGGTCTAGTACACTCCAACCAAATTGTCGCCCCATCGCGCGCAATAAGGTCAGTGGAAATGACCTCACTATCCGCCTGCCAATATCAGGCTCGACCCGTCGATAGCGGACCCATTCCTCGAGCTGGTCAAACTCAGCCTAGCTTTGCCCCCTCCTCTCGGGCGAGTAAGGTTGCACCCTCTTCCAACCGGCCACGACACAGTGGAAAGCGCGATCATCTGGTAATCGACACTCGGCGCTCATGCACCCACTCGGTCTAGACATTGGAGCAACCTTCTGGTACCATAAGGGTTTAGGGACTTTCACGCAGAGATATATATAACACCTCATGTAGAACAAGATTTCCAGTATCCAATCCTGCCAACCACAATATGCCAGTGGCGGCTATAGCCCCGATGTTGCTAGGGCATATAGTATACATGTCACACAATGCGAGATGCATGAATCACGCAATCCAATCATACAGCAATCATGCGCGTACTACGCGCTCATGTGGGCATCTCCCTCTACGAGGGAGTCCCATAACAATTTGCCCAATGGCATGCGCTATGATCAATCACTCGTCTCATCACAAACATGCAGATGATGCGTATGGGCATGTATTATGATGTCATGTTGTCACATACTCATAATCGATATCGATAACCGGCGTCGGCCTCGGCAATCGGCACCGATAATCAGCATCAGTAATCGGCGTCGATAATCAGGCTTGATAATCGGCGTCGGCCTCAACAATCGACACCGATACTCAACATTAGTAATTGGCACCGATAATCAGGCTCGATAATCGGCGTCGGCCTCGATAATCGGCACCGATAATCAGGGTCGGTAATCAGCGTCTGCCTCGATAATCGGCACCGATAATCAGGATCGATAATCGACGTCGGCCATGGTTATGAAGTCATTCGTCTACAGCGAATGGGGTCCACGATTTGGGTTAACCCACCAAGAGAATAGGCCTAACAAGGCCTAAGGGAAGGTCATAATGAGGACATCTAACCATCATTGCCCATCAATGTGTACGTCAAACCAACATTGCTCTCAAGGGGTGGCCTACATGAGGAGTTCATACACATTATAACGGCCACACATACATCACATTGGGCCTCACTCATGGGCCTCACATACATTGCATCGGGCCGATCGAATGAGCCGATCGAATGGGCTGATCAAATGGGCCGAATCGAATAGGCTGATCAAATGGGCCGATTCAAATGGGCCGAATCGAATGGGCTGATCGAATGGGCCGATCGAATGGGCCGAATCAAATGGGTCGATCAAATGTGTCTCAGGTATATCAGTCAGTCCCAACCTTATGTATTTTGAGATCCGATCTATTCATAAGTTAACATAGAGATAGATGAAATGAAAATAAATATCAACTTAATCGGAAACTACGGTGGTGTATAGGAGTTTGAATGATGGATGTCACGGTCCACTATTTAAATGGTGGGGGCCCACTTGAACTTTAGATCTGACCTTCTCTTTTGCTCACGCCAAAGAATAATATCTCAATATGGTTGGATGGTTTGGACACAACATATGCATCATGGTGGGCCCCACCGTTCAACAGTGAACAGTGTAGATAAGGCACATATATCGTTGGGGCCCATGCCAGAGGGGTGAAACACATACCTCTAAGATGGGTCCCACTGTCAGAACAAATACACACGTTCATCATGGTGGGACCCACATAACTCTGCACGTTAAGGGAAAGAGAGAGAGAGCAGCACGTGGCTGCCTCTTTTTTTTTTTTCTTTTCCTTTTTCTTTCCTGCAACAAAACGGAGGTGGGTCTCACATAGGGCCCACCACAATAGCTATGTATATTGGATATAATATATATATTATATAATATAATATACAATATATATATATATATATATATATATATATATATATATACAACATATACCTGACGTCCAGGCCGTCCAGGGCCTGGACGGTCACACAAATTAGGGAGGGCCCCACACGTGGGGAGGGTCCCACCGTCCTTGGACGGTGGACATCACATACGTGATGTGTGGCCCACCAAAATGGACGGACAGCGTGGGCGGGTCCCATGGACCCCACCGTCAGTTGACACTTCAATGTTGGCCACCCTCCCTACGCCATTAATGCCATGACCTCAGCGTTGAAATGAGGTATCCTTCACACAGTCTACCACGTGAGCTATGGGGGCCCACCGTTGAAACAAGGTACCTCCATTCAGTCTGCCAGTGAGCTATGGATCTGGGCGTGTACACGCACCAAAGAGGGCCCACACGGACGTGGCCCCATCGTCCAGGGGTGATGGACGGTTTGGATAAAACACATACAGTATGTTGTGGCCAACCAAAAAGGATGGATGACGTGGGTGGGTCCCATGGACCCCACCGTCAGTCCACACCCTGGCCAGTACACACTCCGTGTCAGTACACACTCCATGTTAGCCACCTGCACAGGGGTCAATACCCAGACCAAAGTGTTGAAACGAGGCATCTTTCACTCGGTCTACCACTTGAGCTCTGGACTGGGTAGGTCCCAGCGTTGAAACGGGGTATCTTTCACTCAGCCGACCACGTGGGCTGTGGAGCTGGGGCCGCGTCAGATCACACTCCATTGGCAGCCACACCCCACTCTAGCGACATCAAGGTGGGCCCCCCATGGGTGGTTGGGATGACATATAACATCATGGTGCGTCCCACATGGATGGGGTCCACCGGTAGATGGCATAGATGATATACACACATCATAGGTGACCAAGATCATAGAAAGAGAGAGGGAGAGGGAGGGAGACATCGGCGAAGATAGAGGGGCCCCGCCACTATGGGCCCCTCTTGCATACAAACATACATCAAGGTGGGTCCCACATATATGGACCCTTAAATAAAAAAAAAATTAAAAACAAAATCTAAGATCACCCACCGCCTTCTTCTTGCTCCCTTGGCTTTCTTTGCTCCTTAGCTTCGATCCTAATGGAGGAGATGGATTTTTGATGGTTGAGATGGGAGATGAGAGAGGAGGAAGTGGGCCACACACAAGGTTCTCATGGAGAAGGGAAAGAGCTTGGACGTGTGAGGCTTTCTCTTGCTTGGGAAAATGAATTGAGAAATGAGAGAGAGGGTTGTAAAGAGAGAGATGTGATAGAGTGATGGATGCGAGAGAGAGGGATGCGTATGTAAGAGCCTTTTTGACTTTTGTGGTTGCTTAGTGTAAGAAAGGTATGGGTGGTGTAATAAACTTTTGACTTTGGGGTTGCTTGCGGATGAGTGAGAGGTAATGGTGTACTTGACATGGTGGGATTGATTGATTGATTGATTAATGTGACAAGTCATAAAGATTCTCTTGAAATTTGCACGCGTGGCATTTTCCTCGCACCGAACGCTAGCCCACATCTCCTGGCCAGAGTACGCATCACCGCGCGAGACGCGACATCAGAACTGCGGCGACAGCGCGGTCTCAAGAGTACAAGTCTTGGTTTGAGTTGATTCAGGTTGACGGTGTGTGACTCAGGGTCACGTGTAAATACCGGTTAAGGGTCGAATGTTGCTGGAATTCGATCGAGAAGACCGCAGAAGCCCATGGAATGGTATGGTCTAGGATACGGGTCTTATAAAAGGAAAAGAAAAAAAAAGAGAAGGATAGCTTCAACTGATCAGCAGCAGTAAGAAAGAGAAAGAAAGAAAGAAAAGAAAAGAAAAGAAAAAGAAAGAGAAAGAGAAAGAAAGAGAGGAAGAGAGTCGAGTGTTGAGTCGACTCGCTGAGTGCTGAGTCAAGCCAGGATGAGGTAGGCCCATATTCAGACATTTCCTCTCAATTCCCTCTTCTTTTTTTTTTTCCTTTTCCAATTGGTTGATTTAAGATAACCAGGGCCGAGTTGAAACGAGTTGACTCAACTGGAAAAATCTGAGTATAGACTCGAGTCAAGTTGAGGCAAGGTTAAATCTCTTAAACTCATAGTCATACAATCACATTGGTGAGATATACCCTAGATTAAGATAGATTATAATTCCTTAATCATAAACATATATGGAGGATTATACAAAATCTAGCCATTCAAATTGTAAAGAATAATGCTAGTTTTTTTTTTTTAAAAAAAACTAAAGTATATTTCATAGATCAGAAAATGTATAGACTTCAGGTGGGCCCAACAAAAGAGAGACAGCTGCGCCTATCATATACCACGATCTAAACTGGATAGGATATAAATAGCTAGCCTACAAGAACAACAAAAGAAACTCCACAAGAAATAGGCTAGACAGGAAAGAAAAGAAAACCCCGCTTCCTTCACTTACGATGGAGAGCTCCCACCCCTGCATTATCTAAAACTAAAGCTCCTCTGACTAACCTAGGAAGCTGAGACTGGAGGAACAAAATACTGTTTGGGCGACACTCGCTAGCCAACCTCGCTAGCGCGTCGACTACTGCATTCTCCTCACAAAAGATGTGTCTGACCTCTAGATTTAGGCTTCTGGCCTTAGCTATAATCTTCCCCAAAATGTTCCAGATGTTTCAAAGGTTAGGCGAGCCTGAGTCCCTCAACTCATCCGCAATGACTTTAGAGTCAATTTCAAGAATGATATTTATAAGGCCAAGGTTGTAGCAAATATTGAGGCCATCTAAAATGGCCATAGCTTCCGTACAAGTGTAGGAAGAAGTTCCATAATATCGGTGAATAACGCTAGGTAAAGACTTCAACCCGCGACACCGATCCACTCTCGAAGAAGAAACAAACCTCAAAGGTAAGGGTTTTATCCTTTAAGCTTACGATAATTTAAGTTGATATGCGTTATCTTACCTTTTACATACTATGTTTTTATGTTACTATGATTTTCTCCCTACAATTATTTAATTTATCACCAAGAATTATTTATCCTTTTGGAAATTATGATATGATGTTAATTACGAGTGATCTTTATGAATTTATGTGGGGTGATGGATACAAGCCTTGCCCTTGCCTTTATCAATTTTATTAAGTTAACCCTTGCTACTCTCCTCTTTGTTGAGTTGGCCATTGCTACTTTCCTCTTTGTTAAGTTGGCCATTGCCACTTTTCTCTTTGTTGAGTTGACCATATGTCACTCTTCTTTTTATTTTGTTAGCCTTGTGCTATTTATCTTTAAGGCTTGGGCATGTGTCTTGATATTCCAAAACCCCCATGATTCAGATCACATTCTCTATCAATGCAAGTAACGTGTTAAAGGTATCACAAATAGTGATTCAAATATTTATCGTGGACCTAATGCGTTATGGGTAATGGCTCTCTTAGTCAACACGTAATTCTATGGGTTGGTTGGCGTGGTGCACAATGAATGTAAATAAATCATCATACGTGTTACATCACTTTTTTTCAAAATTGGATGTCGCAAATAGTCACTTCATGAACACATTATGTTACGAAAATCCCCCAATCGCATTGTTGTATTGCCTTGAGACATTTGCATAAATCCACATTAACATTGGACGTGCCAGCGAATATCCATAGTTTGAGAATGCTGGTCGAGTCGGATAATAAGAACTATTTTTCACATTGTGACAGTGATCACTATGTATGATGAGCTGCACATACTTTGCTAGGCATACATTCATGTAGATTGTCTGCGCATACTGATATCTCTCGTAGTAGTGGAGTACGTGACGTATCAGAACCCTTACATTACTTTTATGAATCTCTTGAATTATTGTTAATCTTATAAGATAACCATCACTATGAGTAGGGCGTTGACCCTCTCCAACCATACAGATGATGCAGGTGATGTACAGATTGAAGACCTAGAGGACCATCTCCCTATGGAAGACTATACTGAGAGAATGCAAAGATAGTTTTATGATTTAGTTTTATACTTTCACTGCAAACTCGATAAATGTAATAATCTTTCATTGAGAAGGCATTTGATTATTTACTGAATTCTTTTACTTTGATGAAATAATCAAAACAGTTGATTTTATTCTCTTGAATGTTACCTTCATGAATATATCTAGATGTGATTTAAATGAAAAAAGTGTGATTTCTAAAGCATCCAATTTATACATTATTAACACCCAGTTTTCTCAGACACGAGTATAAACTCTGGCCATGAAAATTTAGGATGTTACAGGGAGATCACAAGGAGCACCTACGAGCGGTCTTTAATACTCTACGGCAAAACCAAATATTTGTGCAGTTTTGAAAATACAACTTCTGAAAGGTAGAAGTCAAGTTTCTGGGGCATGTGGTTTCGAAAGAAGGGATCGACATAGACCTCGCCAAGGTAACAGAAGTGTAGGACTAGGAGCAGCTCGGTTCGATTGTGAAAGTAAGGAGTTTTCTCGGGCTTGCTAGCTACTATCACTGATTTATCAAGGATTTCTTCGAGATAACCCAACCGTTGTCCCAGCTTACTTGGAAGGACATCCAGTTCACTTAGAATGAGAAAGCGGAGGTGACCTTTCAAGAGTTGAAGGACAAGCTGACGTTCACACCTGTACTTGTGCTGCCAGAACATGGAGTTAGATACACCATTTATACTGATTCCTCTCAAGTTGGTTTGAGATGTGTACTTAGGCAGAAAGATAGGGCGATTGCCTATGCCTCTTGACAATTGAGGAAGCACGAAGAGAACTACCCCACTCACGACCTGGAGTTGGTTATGGTCATCTTCGCATTGAAACTTTGGAGGCACTACCTCTACAGAGAAGAGATTGAGCTCTTTTGTAACCATAAAAGCCTCAAGTACATCTTCACGCAGAGGGACCTGAACATGAGATAGCACCACTGGATGGAAACACTAAAAGATTTCTAGTTCGAAGTCCCCTACCACCTCGGTAAAGCCAATCTTGTGGCTGACGCCTTGAGCCGCAAGAAGGCCATGGAATTTGTGTAACATCCTGGTTTTCAGAACCCGAGTACATGACTCGGATTCCAAGAACCCAGGAGTTAATTGATGATCAACCAAATAATCAAGTGCGATATAGCGGAAATGAGAATCATGTCATAGATATGGCTTCAAAATAGGAACAATATTCGGGCCACCCAGCTGGGGGCCACTTACAAAACCTCAAGTTTCCTTAAAACCCGAATGTACTGTAATAAAATAGATGGCTAGACTACTGATTCAGCCCGTAGTAGGCTGCCGCCTCCTGCTGCGTCTCATCATATGGCTCCTCCTCGACGGCCTCCGCCTCCGGGCCTACCTCGTCCTCAATACTTCCTGTACCTGCATCCTCTGTACGGTTGAATATTGATGAATGAGTGGCCAGCTCAGTGTGATCTCCCCTCAAGATTACACATCGCCGCCCTAAACGAGGAATAGCATAAGAGTACACAGATAATCCAAACATAGTATATGCAATCTTGTTTAATGCATGAATGCATGAATGTAATTATGGACCCGGGTAAATCATCCGGACGGTCGGTGCCCCAGGAGAGATATCCAGACAGGCAATGGGGTTGTCATCCTGGATGTGACTGGTCGTCAGCGCAACACTCAGCGTAATCGCATGGGCATGAGGATCCTAGTCATCATCATAAATCGATCGACTAGTCATTAGCGCAACACGCAGCGTAATCGTATGGGCATAATGATCCAAACCGTCGTAGTATGTTGTGCATGCATGATTTGCCAGCCCATTATTAGTCCATTTTCAATCAACCATTTTAGAATGAGCTCACGGTCACTACGGGGAGTGCAAGGCCCAGCGTAGGCCGACGGCTCGGGCATAGTGTCCCATTACCACCATCCCCGGCCCATGAGACTACCGTCTTAGGGTGTGTGTAGTACCCACTAACATGTGGTTAATCAATTCAACATAAGGGGGCCACCACCAATGCTGACTGGGTATGAAACGTTGAAATCATCAAATATGGCGATTAAACCATGACGGCATGAATGGTACAAAGACGAGTAAACAGCGGCGTTAAAAATGTTATAAAGTTCATCCCAAGTCAATTAGGTGAAAACCCACATGGATGGTATACCCCATAGTCAACACCCCAACCAAAGCCTCCATGTTAGGGACCTACTTAGATCACAACTAGTCTAATTGCACCCCAAGCACGGACTCTCTTTTGATAAGAATTCCCATAGAGAGATTTTAGCAATATGTGTGTCCTAGCAACATGCGTCACAATTTTGAAGGGAAACGACTGAAATCGCATAAGATTCATGACATAAATGACTGGATTATTCACTTAGGCAATTCAAAGAAATAAATATTCTAAACAATAGTAAGCATGAGGACTTTCATGTTAAGCAATTAACTCAAATTTCATCATTTGTCTAGTTAACCATTTACATTACTACTTGATTTTAGTTTAGATAGGGATGGAAAGCTTAAGGGGAGGAGATCATCACCAGACAAGCTGTAGAATGCTCCTAGAGGCAAGGTTCCTTGAGTAGACGGTGAATTTCTACCACTCACGCAACTTCCTGCACAATTTTAATTCGTATTTAGACATGAGTTCCAATGTCTAATATATATAAGGATAGGTGGAGGGCTAGGAAGCCTTAAACCGAGGTGGTCTCGGCTCTACTCGAGGGAAAAACGGGCTCACCAAGCATGAGTCCCCATCATGATCAAACTGGGTCTAGTCAGGGCCCACTTGATCACTAGATCTGCCCATTCCCTTCTCAGACCCTTGGAGCGAGTTTGCCCACAGGGTGGATGGCGTAGATAAATTTCATATGTCAAAGTGGGGTTCACAGAGTTGCCAACTGCAATGGGCCTACATAAAATATATGTATGCATTACCTACACGCATCTGGTGGATCCTTATTGCATATTACATGCACAGAAGGCTTTCCAGCCCATGACAACAAGTGAGGCTCATTGAGATTGAAATCTTCGAGCACGGCCCACTGCTTTGGACAGTGGGGCCCACCAATGCGTATGTATGCATACACATACATTACCCCGCATGCATACTTAACACGGTTCATGATCCAAACGTCCAGGTTTGGACGTCGGTCGATGGACGGCCTAGATTTAAAGTAGCGCCCACAGCTAAATAGCTGGTGCATACGTACACCAACCATCCATTTCTCAGATGGGTCCATCCAGCCCAGGCTTTATGCAGTGCCCCTGATGGACGGTTTAGGGAAAATCCCATAATCCAGGTGGGCCCCGTGTGTGGTCTATTACTGAGGCAGGGTGTGGCCTGCTTGCTGATGCAAGGTGCGGCCCAGCAAAAGCTCGGTGGAGCCCGACGTTAGACAGCCCACCCGAGATTGGTGAGGCCCATCTACGTTTTTGGTGAGGCCCAAAGTCATCGCAGCCTGCAAACGCAGAACAGTCCCACTGCCGCACGCTGCAGGGCTGTTCTAGGCGTCGGTTTTTCAGATTGAAAATGGTCCGATCCCCACCGTTTCTTCAGCCCCAAACTGGGACTGTATGCATCATGGCTCGGCCCCAAACGGGGCCTGATGGAAACCTCATCTGGAGTGCAACTCGACAGCAGCCGAAAGAGGTGGTTTCACTCCATCTTCACTACCATTGACGAGCCGTGATTCCTCAGTTGGGGAGACAACCATTGCTTGGTTTGTTTACAACACCAAACAGAGCTCCCTACTCGACCATGGCCCGACATGCGGCCGTCGTTTGGGACTGTTGCCGGACTGAAAACCCAACCATTGCTTGGTCAGTTTCAGTTCCAGAACAGGGCTGTTGTATGGCCTGTTGTAGCACACATCTTCAGCTCCGAACAGGAGTCGATGAAGGCTCGTCTTTCAACTCATCTCTTGGTCCAGTTTCAGCCATTATTGGGCTGATCTTAGACCCGAGTTACAACCACTGTTTGGTCCCAGGTGACGTTACCTACCACTGGCTAATGAGAAGCATGAAATAGGAAACGGTCAAGAGGAAATGTCCTCTCTTGCGACAGTTACAGCATCTCACCTGGGTCAGTTTTCCCTGATTCCTCCCTCTTCTTTTCCTTACTCACTCTCTCTTGCTTGTGGTGCCACTACGGGTCCACACTGACCCGACTCAGCCTAGTTCTTCCCCACGGCTGAGGCGGTGTAGGGTGCACCGAGTTCACCTGGTTAGTCCTTTCTTATCTCTCTCCTCCTCTCTTTTCTCCCACTCTCTCTCCCTTCTGCTTCGTGAAGCTACGACCCCAGCTGACCCGACTCGGTCCGACCTTACAGGGACTGAGTTGGAGCAGCGGGAACCGAGTCCACATCGTCGGCTGGCCACTCTCACTCTACCCACACCCTACCTCTCTAACTCTCTCCTCTCTCGTTGGTGCGGAACCCAAGGCTACAGGACTCTTTATATAGAGGGAGAGGGAAGGGCACCAACGGCTAGAAGTGCAGTGACTGTGCACGGCTGAGGCCCAAAATCAAATGTTCACGAGATCCATCCGTCCGTTTGGATGAAGAGCTGAACTTGGGGCCCACCAGAAAAGCATTCTTTCAGATCTGGTGGGGCCCATCTCGTCGTTTCGTGTGGGTTTTCAGTGGGGAAGATGACCCAATCTCTAATGGCGGATCGACAATTAACGTGCATGGGCACGATCTGATCCATCTGGTCGGTCCAGATGGGACCCAGGATCAGTGTGGGGCCTACTTCTCGTGTCCCAAATGTCCATCTCCACATATCTCATGAGAATCTCTAATTCTCGTGAGATAGAGCTCGAGTTTTTGTCTCCGCTTTCTCCCGCCTCGCACCATCGACAGGGATGGAGCCACGTGTCCCCAAGAACGGCTAGGAGAGATTCCGCGTCTCTTTCCCGGAGTGGAATGTAGCTCCTAGCTTTTTCTTACACGGCCCTTGTCCGGCCATTTCCGGAACGAAGAGAGCATGCCTCTCTGTGGAAGTTGGATGGCTGAGATGGCGCCATCGGGCCGATCATGAACCGTCCAACCATTTCCAGATGGGTTCCGTTCAACGGATTTTTGCCACATGTAATGAAATGGACGGTGGTTTCCTTTCTTTCTCGTCCGTTTACAGTGGCCCACAAAGCTATACGGTTTTGTTGACCCGGGCCCCTTGGAGAAAATGAACGGTCCAGATGTCTTGGAAAGTGACTAGGGTGGGCCACTTAGAGGTTCAAAGATCCGTTATTTAAAAAGAGAAACGGTGGGAAATGCCATTTTTCATTTTTTTTTGAGAGAGGGTCGGTCAAAGGCCGTTTGACCGACCCCATGGTTCCAGCGCGCATCGTGTACATGTGCACTCGATGCACACGCACTGCGTGGGGTCTCCAATGGGATGTTAGTGCTCCATCCACACCGTCCATTCGCACTGGGGGACCCTCATAGGGGTCCCTACCGACTTCTGGGTTGATGGTAAGGCCCAGGTGGGCCGCTATACTCCTCTTTAGGCTATTATTGGCCCATATAACGCGACCCGACGGCCCAGTGGGTCTGATATTTATTTTCAACGGTTAATATCCTATACTGGTCGTGCTGAAGGTTTGATTGCCACTAACGAGTCTTCAAACATTGGGGATAAGTGTGTCGTGGCAGTCTTTTATCAACATAAGTGTTCTAATTTAAAGTGTTTAGGAAATCTCACCCTCTGCGTATTATGGGGCACGTTCCGGCACCTGGAGGACTTGGATGGATGACTTTAATTTCAGTTGGAACCTCCGTCCTACACGAACCAAGTTCAAGTCAGCTTGACTTAAATTAATGTGGGTTTATAAGGGTAACACCCGAGTACCAGAGGTACGGGGTGTTACAGTCTACCCTCCTAAAAAAAAAAATTCGTCCTCGAAATTACCTGAGATGTGCTATCAAACAGGTGAGGGTGTTTTTCCTTAACTTCTACTTCTCGTTCCCACGTTGCTTCTTCTTCCCCATGGTGTGACCAAAGAACCTTGACTAGAGGTATAATCTTTGTCCGCAAGACCTGCTCCTTATGGTCCAAGATACGGACAGGTTCCTCGATGTAGGAGGCGTCATCTGTCAGCTCGATCTGCTCCCAGCTAACGACGTGCGACTCATCAGGCGTATACTTTTTCAGCATAGATATGTGAAAGACATTGTGAATACCGGCCAATGCAGTGGGTAGTGCAAGGCGGTACGCCACGGTTCCCACTCGATCCAAAATCTCGAACGGGCCGATGAAACGTGGTGCCAGCTTCCCTTTCTGTCCAAATCTCATCAGTCCCTTCATGGGTGACACCTTCAAGAACACATGATCGCCAGCTGCAAACTCTAAGTTACGACGTCGATTGTCTGCGTAACTCTTCTGTCTGCTCTGGGCGGTACGCAGACGCTTTCTGACCACGTCAATGACTTGAGTAGTAGCCTGAACCAGCTCTAGTCCCAACAAGCTTCTTTCCCCGATTTCTGCCCAACATTGTGGAGCTCGGCAAGGGCGACCATAGAGAGCCTCATATGGTGCCATACCGATGGTTTGGAAGCTGTTATTGTATGCGAATTCCGCTAGTGCCAAGTGGTCGTCCCAGTTGCCCTGAAAGTCTAGGACACACGCTCTCAGCATATCTTCTAAGATCTGATTCACCCTCTCAGTCTGGCCGTCTGTCTGGGGATGGAACGCTGTACTAAACTTGAGTTCTGTGCCCAATTCTTCCTGCAGTCTCTTCCAGAAGGCAGAAGTGAATCTGGAGTCTCAGTCTGATATAATCTCTCGCGACACTCCATAGGATCGTACAACCTCCCGGATATATAATCTTGCCAAACTATCGGTGGAATCTGACGTGCGAACTGGGAGGAATCTGGCGGCCTTCGTCAATCGATCAACAATGACCCAGATTGAGTCGTGTTTCCTCTGCGTCCTAGGGAGACCTGATATGAAGTCCATAGAAATGCTGTCCCATTTCCACTTGGCTAGGGGTAATGGCTGAAGGAGACCAGCAGGTTTGCGATGCTCGGCCTTGATTTTCTGGCATACCATGCATTTTGCCACAAAGTCGGCAATGTCCCTCTTCATATTGCTCCACCAGTATTGTCTTTTAACATCGTTATACATCTTAGTACTTCCTGGGTGAATAGCTAACTTGGAATGGTGGGCTTCTACCATTGCTTCTTTTCTTAGTTTAGCATTGTTTGGCACACACACTCGTCCTTGGTATTGAAGACTGCCATCATTACCGACCTTCCAGCCAGGCATCTCCTCATTCTTGCATCTTTCTTTCATCTTGACCAGCCACTCATCCTGGTCCTGAGCGGAGATCATGTATCGGACCAAGGTCGGCTCTGCCGTTAATAGAGCCACATATGCATCCGGTTCGTCGAGGGTGAGCTGGATATCGAAGACTTGTATGAATTCCATCATCTCCCACTCTTTGATCATCAGGGTGGCTACCAACTCGTGCTTCTTCTTCCGACTCAGAGCATCGGCCACGGAGTTTGCCTTGCCAGGGTGGTATGAGATGTCAAAGTGGAAATCCTTAAGTGTTTCCATCCACCGACGCTGGCGCATATTCAAATCTTTCTGCATGAATATGTACTTCAGGCTTCTGTGGTCGCAGAACAACTAGAAATCTTCTCCATATAGGTAATGCCTCCATATCTTTAAGGCAAATACCACTGCTGCCAATTCCAGATCATGAGTCGGGTAGTTCTCTTCGTGCTTCTTCAATTGGCGAGAGGCATAAGCGATCACTTTGTCGTTCTGCATCAGAACGCAACCAAGGCCCAATTTTGAGGCATCATTATATACTACGAACCTCTCCCCTTCTTGTGGAAGAGTGAGCACTGGTGCAGAGGTCAACCTCATCTTCAACTCCTGGAATGCTGCCTCGGTGTTCTCGTCCCAAACGAACCGAGCATTCTTCCTCGTTAGTTGAGTGAGCGGTCGTGCGATTCTGGAGAATTCCTTAATGAAACGTCGGTAGTACCCAGCCATTCCTAGGAAACTCCGAACTTCGGTCACCGTAGTGGGCTGCTCCCACTTGGATACTGCTTCTACCTTTGCTGGATCGACCGCTATTCCCTCTGCTTTTACTACATGCCCCAAGAATTTCACCTCTTGCTCCCAAAACTCGCATTTAGACAATTTAACGTACAGTTGGTTGTCTTTTAGCGTACTTAGGACCGTACGCAGATGCTCTTCATGCTCTTCTTGGCTTTTGGAGTAGACCAAAATATCGTCGATGAATACGATTACAAATCGGTCCAAATAAGGCATGAAAACTCGATTCATGAGGTCCATAAAAACTGCCAGAGCATTTGTGAGGCCAAAGGACATTACTAGGAACTCGTAATGCCCATAACGAGTCCTAAAGGCCGTTTTCGGGATGTCCTCATCCCTGATCCTCAACTGGTGATATCCTGAACGCAAGTTTATCTTGGAAAAGTACTTGGCGTCCTTCAATTGATCAAATAGATCGTCAATACGCGGTAGTGGATATTTGTTCTTGATCGTTACATCGTTCAGTCTTCTGTAATCTATACAGAGACGCATCGTCCCATCCTTCTTCTTGACAAAGAGGACCGGCGCTCCCCAAGGAGAAACACTAGGACGGATAAAGCCCTGAGCTAGTAACTCATCAATCTGACTTCTCAACTCCTCCATCTCGCAAGGAGGCATGCGAAACGGAGGGAGTGATATAGGAGCAGTCCCTGGCTTGAGGTCAATGCAGAAATCTATCGCCCTTTTTAGTGGTAGTCCTGGTATTTCTTGAAATACTTCGGGGAAATCTCGGACTACCGGTATTCGCCTGATGGTATCTCTTACTGATTCGGCTTCCTCTAGAGCTTGCAGGCTCTCGAATTCTCGGCATCTACCCCTACCTTTTAGGATGAACGAGACTTGCCCCGGGATGGATATAGTCACTGATTTGTTGTGACAATCCATGACCGCGTGTACCAACGTGAGCCAGTCCATCCCAAGAATGACATCGAAGTGTCTAACAGACATGACAATTAGGTCTATAGTGACCTCGCGATTTGCGAGCGTGATGGGACATGCTCTGCACACTTTATCAGTTTCCATAAACTTGCCCATAGGGGATGCTACCACTAAGGGAACATGCATCCTAGTAGGGTTCAGTGCTAGTCTAGATACAATAGCAGAATCAATAAAGGATAAAGTTGCTCCGGAATCGAAAAGAGTGAGTACAGGGGTACCGTTAATGTGTGCTGTGCCCTGGATAGTCTGAAGAGGGTCCTGCTCGGCCTCGGTAGCAGCGACAGCGTATACTTGAGCTGGGGGAGTCCTCTGCTGAACCGAGGGGCCCTGCCTGGGCTGGTGAGGCCTTGGTGCTGTTCTTGCTGCTCCCTGGCTCTGAGGTGGTTGATTCCCCCGAGGCGGAATGCCCTGATCCTTCATTTTTCGAAAACAATTCGAGGTGGTGTGGTTGTTCTTTCCACAGTAATTGCAGCCTCCTCCAGGGGGCAAGGGCGGTGCTCGTGCGGACAGTGGCCTGGGTCTCCCTGCAGGGAGAGACGAGGCAGGTGGGGGCTGTCTCAGTCGAAAAGGGGCATCTCGAGTAGGTGGGCGAAAGCGGACGTTGCGTTCAAAGTCTTTTTCCACCCGCATTGCTTTATCTACCAATTCCAGGAAGTCCCCGAAATCCTAGGTACATAGACGGGATTGTATCCCTGGCTTCAGTCCTTCCTTAAACTTCTCCAGTTTGTACTCCTCATCCTCTAGGGCCTTCGGTATGTATCGCGATAGTTCATCGAATTTCGCCTCGTATTGTGCGACTGTCATATTTCCCTATTCCAATTTCAGGAACTGTGCAATCTTGGCGCTCCGGCATGAACGTGGGAAATACTTTTCCAGGAACTTCGTCCTAAAGCCTGCCCAAGTCCACGTATAACCAGCTGGCACCCCTCTCTGTACGCTGCCCCACCAGTTCTCAGCTTCTCCCTTGAGTAGGTACACGGCTAAAGTGACCCTCTGAGAGTCAGTACATTCTAAAGGCCCCATCATCTTGGCGATTTTCGTCAGCCAGTGTTCAGCTTGGACGGGATTGGGTGCTCCCCCAAAAGTCGGCGGGCGGAGTCGCATGAATCGTTCGAACACATCAGAACTTCTGGTATCCCTGTCCCTAGATGCTGCCCGGAGGGCCTCCATTACCAACGCGTGCGTATCCTGCTGCTGCCTGACAAATGTGTCTTGCTGCTGTTGCATAGTGGCAGCCATTTGTACAAAGGCTGCGAAAGCTGCCGTCTCTGTCTCTGTCTCGGCTTGTGCGTCTACCGAGGGTGTCCTCTGCTCAAAGTATGGTGAGGGCAGTTCTGATGGAATGAATTGGGGGGAAGGAGAATCCCCCACTGCTTCTGACCCTATATCATTGTTTGCCATCCCAGGGGGAAGACCTGGTGTGTAGACCGGGCTACGTTCTCTCTGGCGCTCTGTCGATGGTATAGGGTGGATATCGATCGTGTGAGTCTGACGTGACCGTGTCACAGGCGACATGGCTTCCTGCGAATTTAGATTTTCGAGGTTCAGGAATAGAAGTGAAAAGGACGGTTCCTAACTAATATGAGACATTACAAGGGAAGAATGACGGGGAAGTTCATCCTTCAGTTAGTACCTTTGGTTTGGATTTTCCAAGGGAGCTAAGGTCCTTGTTTCTAGGTTTCGTTATTTCCCAGGGGATCCTAGGTGATTTGTATGCCAAGTCTTTTTTTAAAAAAAAAAAAAAAAAAAAAAAAAAAAAAAACTAGTCAGGATCTCAAATATTCATCATTACTAATGCTAAGGAAACTAAGTGTTCTTGTTTCTAGGTTCATTCACCCTAGCTATATAACACCCTAGCTATTTTTCTAAGGGAAGAGTTTCTAAGTTTTGCCTAGGTTAATCTCTTGAGGTACATGTGTTGTCCCCACAGCCAGGCTGTCTCAAACTCCGCTTTGATACCAACTTGTAACATCCTGGTTTTCAGAACCCGAGTACATGACTCGGATTCCAAGAACCCAGGAGTTAATTGATGATCAACCAAATAATCAAGTGCGATATTGCGGAAATGAGAATCATGTCATAGATATGGCTTCAAAATAGGAATAATATTCGGGCCCACCCAGCTGGGGGCCACTTACAAAACCTCAAGTTTCCTTAAAACCCGAATGTACTGTAATAAAATAGATGGCTAGACTACTGATTCAGCCCGTAGTAGGCTGCCGCCTCCTACTGCGTCTCATCATATGGCTCCTCCTCGACGGCCTCCGCCTCCGGGCCTGCCTCATCCTCAATACTTCCTGTACCTGCATCCTCTGTACGGTTGAATATTGATGAATGAGTGGCCAGCTCAGTGTGATCTCCCCTCAAGATTACACATCGCCGCCCTAAACGAGGAATAGCATAAGAGTACACAGATAATCCAAACAGAGTATATGCAATCTTGTTTAATGCATGAATGCATGAATGTAATTATGGACCCGGGTAAATCATCCGGACGGTCGGTGCCCCAGGAGAGATATCTAGACAGGCAATGGGGTCATCACCCTGGATGTGACTGGTCGTCAGCGCAACACTCAGCGTAATCGCATGGGCATGAGGATCCTAGTCATCATCATAAATCGATCGGCTAGTCATTAGCGCAACACGCAGCGTAATCGTATGGGCATAATGATCCAAGCCGTCGTAGTATGCTGTGCATGCATGATTTGCCAGCCCATTATTAGTCCATTTTCAATCAACCATTTTATAATGAGCTCACGGTCACTACGGGGAGCGCAAGGCCCAGCGTAGGCCGACGGCTCGGGCATAGTGTCCCATTACCACCATCCCCGGCCCATGAGACTACCGTCTTAGGGTGTGTGTAGTACCCACTAACATGTGGTTAATCAATTCAACATAAGGGGGCCACCACCAATGCTGACTGGGTATGAAACGTTGAAATCATCAAATGTGGCGATTAAACCATGACGGCATGAATGGTACAAAGACGAGTAAACAGCGGCGTTAAAAATGTTATAAAGTTCATCCCAAGTCAATTAGGTGAAAACCCACATGGATGGTATACCCCATGGTCAACACCCCAACCAAAGCCTCCATGTTAGGGACCTACTTAGATCACAACTAGTCTAATTGCACCCCAAGCACGGACTCTCTTTTGATAAGAATTCCCATAGAGAGATTTTAGCAATATGTGTGTCCTAGCAACATGCATCACAATTTTGAAGGGAAACGACTGAAATCGCATAAGATACATGTCATAATGATTGGATTATTTACTTAGGCAGCTTAAAGAAATAAATATTCTAAACAATAGTAAGCATGAGGACTTTCATGTTAAGCAATTAACTCAAATTTCATCATTTGTCTAGTTAACCATTTACATTACTACTTGATTTTAGTTTAGATAGGGATGGAAAGCTTAAGGGGAGGAGATCATCACCAGACAAGCTGTAGAATGCTCCTAGAGGCAAGGTTCCTTGAGTAGACGGTGAATTTCTACCACTCACGCAACTTCCTGCACAATTTTAATTCGTATTTAGACATGAGTTCCAATGTCTAATATATATAAGGATGGGTGGAGGGCTAGGAAGCCTTAAACCGAGGTGGTCTCGGCTCTACTCGAGGGAAAAACGGGCTCACCAAGCATGAGTCCCCATCATGATCAAACTGGGTCTAGTCAGGGCCCACTTGATCACTAGATCTGCCCATTCCCTTCTCAGACCCTTGGAGCGAGTTTGCCCACAGGGTGGATGGCGTAGATAAATTTCATATGTCAAAGTGGGGTTCACAGAGTTGCCAACTGTAATATATGTATGCATTACCTACACGCATCTGGTGGATCCTTATTGCATATTACATGCACAGAAGGCTTTCCAGCCCATGACAACAAGTGAGGCTCATTGAGATTGAAATCTTCGAGCACGGCCCACTGCTTTGGACAGTGGGGCCCACTAATGCGTATGTATGCATACACATACATTACCCCGCATGCATACTTAACACGGTTCATGATCCAAACGTCCAGGTTTGGACGTCGGTCGATGGACGCCTAGATTTAAAGTAGCGCCCACAGCTAAATAGCTGGTGCATACGTACACCAACCATCCATTTCTCAGATGGGTCCATCCAGCCCGGGCTTTATGCAGCGCCCTTAATGGACGGTTTAGGGAAAATCCCATAATCCAGGTGAGCCCCGTGTGTGGTCTATTACTGAGGCAGGGTGTGGCCTGCTTGCTGATGCAAGGTGCGGCCCAGCAGAAGCTCGGTGGAGCCCGACGTTAGACAACCCACCCGAGATTGGTGAGGCCCATCTACGTTTTTGGTGAGGCCCAAAGTCATCGCAGCCTGCAAACGCAGAACAGTCCCACTGCCGCACGCTGCAGGGCTGTTCTAGGCGTCGGTTTTTCAGATTGAAAATGGTCCGATCCCCACCGTTTCTTCAGCCCCAAACTGGGACTGTATGCATCATGGCTCGGCCCCAAACGGGGCCTGATGGAAACCTCATCTGGAGTGCAACTCGACAGCAGCCGAAAGAGGTGGTTTCACTCCATCTTCACTACCATTGACGAGCCGTGATTCCTCAGTTGGGGAGACAACCATTGCTTGGTTTGTTTACAACACCAAACAGAGCTCCCTACTCGACCATGGCCCGACATGCGGCCGTCGTTTGGGACTGTTGCCGGACTGAAAACCCAACCATTGCTTGGTCAGTTTCAGTTCCAGAACAGGGCTGTTGTATGGCCTGTTGTAGCACACATCTTCAGCTCCGAACAGGAGTCGATGAAGGCTCGTCTTTCAACTCATCTCTTGGTCCAGTTTCAGCCATTATTGGGCTGATCTTAGACCCGAGTTACAACCACTGTTTGGTCCCAGGTGACGTTACCTACCACTGGCTAATGAGAAGCATGAAATAGGAAACGGTCAAGAGGAAATGTCCTCTCTTGCGACAGTTACAGCATCTCACCTGGGTCAGTTTTTCCCTGATTCCTCCCTCTTCTTTTCCTTACTCACTCTCTCTTGCTTGTGGTGCCACTACGGGTCCACACTGACCCGACTCAGCCTAGTTCTTCCCCACGGCTGAGGCGGTGTAGGGTGCACCGAGTTCACCTGGTTGGTCCTTTCTTATCTCTCTCCTCCTCTCTTTTCTCCCACTCTCTCTCCCTTCTGCTTCGTGAAGCTACGACCCCAGCTGACCCGACTCGGTCCGACCTTACAGGGACTGAGTTGGAGCAGCGGGAACCGAGTCCACATCGTCGGCTGGCCACTCTCACTCTACCCACACCCTACCTCTCTAACTCTCTCCTCTCTCGTTGGTGCGGAACCCAAGGCTACAGGACTCTTTATATAGAGGGAGAGGGAAGGGCACCAACGGCTAGAAGTGCAGTGACTGTGCACGGCTGAGGCCCAAAATCAAATGTTCACGAGATCCATCCGTCCGTTTGGATGAAGAGCTGAACTTGGGGCCCACCAGAAAAGCATTCTTTCAGATCTGGTGGGGCCCATCTCGTCGTTTCGTGTGGGTTTTCAGCGGGGAAGATGACCCAATCTCTAATGGCGGATCGACAATTAACGTGCATGGGCACGATCTGATCCATCTGGTCGGTCCAAATGGGACCCAGGATCAGTGTGGGGCCTACTTCTCGTGTCCCAAATGTCCATCTCCACATATCTCACGAGAATCTCTAATTCTCGTGAGATAGAGCTCGAGTTTTTGTCTCCGCTTTGTCCCGCCTCGCACCATCGACAGGGATGGAGCCACGTGTCCCCAAGAACGGCTAAGAGAGATTCCGCGTCTGACCGTTTGACCGACCCCATGGTTCCAGCGCGCATCGTGTACATGTGCACTCGATGCACACGCACTGCGTGGGGTCTCCAATGGGATGTTAGTGCTCCATCCACACCGTCCATTCGCACTGGGGGACCCTCATAGGGGTCCCTACCAACTTCTGGGTTGATGGTAAGGCCCAGGTGGGCCGCTATACTCCTCTTTAGGCTATTATTGGCCCATATAACACGACCCGACGGCCCAGTGGGTCTGATATTTATTTTCAACGGTTGATATCCTATACTGGTCGTGCTGAAGGTTTGATTGCCACTAACAAGTCTTTAAACATTGGGGATAAGTGCGTCGTGGCAGTCTTTTATCAACATAAGTGTTCTAATTTAAAGTGTTTAGGAAATCTCACCCTCTGCGTATTATGGGGCACGTTCCGGCACCTGGAGGACTTGGATGGATGACTTTAATTTTAGTTGGAACCTCCGTCCTACACGAACCAAGTTCAAGTCAGCTTGACTTAAATTAATGTGGGTTTATAAGGGTAACACCCCAGTACTAGAGGTACGGGGTGTTACAATTTGCTGCCTCGCTGATGATAAAAGAGTGGAATATAGTGGAATTCGTGCGGGACTTCGAACTAAGAATGACAGTGGAAGAGCCATTTGGGAGTGTTGCCCACCTCCATGTATAACCATTGATTAATAGTTGAATCATTAAGGCATAGAAGGGAGACGAGCTACTGTTGTGGATGAAAGAAAAGGAGAGTGACGACGAAGAATCGGACTAGAGGATTGGCTTGGATGGAGGTTTACAATATCGCGGTCGCCAATGCATTTCGAACCTCCACGATCTGAGGAAAGGTTCTAGATGCCGCTCACGGTTCCAAGTTAGTGATGCACCCGAGTAGCACGAAGATGTATTGGGAGCTGAAGCGATCATATTAGTGGGACAACATGGAAAGTTCAAATAGAAGATTAGATGTCCCAATGCCTTAACCTATGCCCATAGCTTAGTGGGAGTGGGATTTCATATCCATGGACTTCATTTCTGGATTGCCAAAGACAAGAAAGGAACATGATTCTATTTGGGTGATCGTGGATCGGTTGACGAAATCAGCCCACTTTCTCCCAATTCGGGTTTCTAATTCCGCATATGAAATGGCCAAACTGTACATCAAGGAGACAATGTGACTGCATGACGTCTCTTTAGAGATTGTGTCAGAACGAGACACGCGGTTCACATCTATTTTTTGGACCCAAATCCAAGAAGTGATGGGTGTGAAACTGAAGTCCAATATTTCCTTCCACCCTCAGACCGACAGGCAGACGGAACGGGTGAATCAGGTACTTTAGGACATGTTGCGAGCGTGCGTACTTTATTTCAAGGACAGTTGGGATGATTGCCTCCCCTACACTGAATTTGCTAATAATAACAACTTTCAAGCGAGTATTGGCATGGCTCCTTACAAGGCCTTATATGGGTGCTCATGCCGAGCCCCACATTGTTGGGCGGAAGTCGATGAGAAAAGTTTAGTTGGTCCGGACCTGGTTCAAGCGACCTCACTGATTATAGACATTATCAGGCATCAACTCCTAGCGGCCTAGAGTAGACAAAAGAGTTACGTTGATACGAGATGGAGACATTTAGAATTCGAAGTTGGGGATCACGTGTTCCTTAAAGTCTCTCCAATGAAAGGGGTACTACATTTTGGCAAGAAAGGGAAGCTCACACCACAATTCATTATGCCATTTCAGATACTGGACCAAGTGGGTGTCGTGGCATACTATCTCGCCCTGCCCATGCCACTCATGGGTGTGCACAACGTGTTCCATGTATCAATGTTGAAGAAATATGATCCCGACCCTATGCATATTATAAATTGGGAGAAAGTAGAACTCATGGAAGAAGCTACCTATGTACTATGTGTGTTCTAAACAGGAGGGTGAAAGTGTTGTGCAGTAAGGTCATCCCACTCATGAAGGTAGTAGGGATGCATCACACCGAAGAAGAGGCCTCCTGGGAGACAGAAGCTGATATTCGCAAGAATTATTCACATATTTTGGAGGAATACAAGAAGGTGCAAATTTCGAGGACAAAATTTTCTTTTATGGGGTCTAAATTGTAATGTCCTGGAAAAAATCGTACCGAAACCCGAGTTCAACCACGGGCATTACCGCCTGAGAACCATACCAGACTAGCCAATAACGGTGAGGTGTACGATATTGCAAAGTTAGGGTAATTAAGGATGTGCAACCATTTCTACGAATAATGAATGGTTAGGATTGCAAACGCGACTAGCCCCAACGCGAACTGAGACCCGGGAGAAATTTCGGGGGCCAGCCCCTCTCGAGGGTGCCCTAAAACACCTTAAGGTACTTAGACTGTGCATCGGGGGTCCGCTAGCCTTGAAACTATAGAAGAATCTCTGTCTTATCGGGCTCGACATCCATCACGAGAGTTGAACCTAGAGGGTGTCTAGGACCGCTCAACTTGAGCCAAAAGATGAGTGCATGAGAAATGCAAATACCCAAGGGAAGAACGTAGAACTTAAGTTAATTAAGTCGTGCACTCTTTCACGAAGTTGAGAGCTTCGGACTGTTGGTTTACGACCAAATTTAATATATATAGTAAGACTAATTCCCCACATATATTCGTATAACTGTGATCCTGATTGAGCATCGTTGACCATTGATTTGACTCACTCTCCCTACGGCCGATCTGTGCGTTCGATTGAGCCAATATTGTGTCCTACAATTGATCCCTTGATGGCTATCCTATGGTGTAGATGAACCTATAGGCCCTCCTGGGTCCCCATTAGTTAGAAATGACCTCCCTTAGGTCATAGATGACAAACAAAGTGGCCCTAGGTCCATTGGTGCACCAACTAGAGCTATAAATAGCTCCTAAATTGCTCCCCTTTCTCTCCATCCGAATTTAGCAACCCTAATCTGGGAGAAAGAAAAGGGAGAAGAGAGATAAGGAGGAGAGAGATCGAAAGTGGTTGTGAGAAGAAGTTACCCCTCTTCCCTTTGGCCCAAAAGCCTAACGACTACCATTTTCGCTATCGGAACTCCTTCGGCGACGATTAAGGGTACGATTTTGAACCTTCCTAGTAGATATAGGTTTTCAAATGAACTTTGCCCCACTCTTACGAACCCGTGTACTCGTGTAGGAGGTCGACGATCCTTCCTTAGAAACGTAACCCTAGGAATGAGTCCGAGTCGAACGTACTAGAGAGTGTGCGAACCATAAGTTCCTAGGTTGTGGTTTATCAATGCTACTGCTTCAGTTAATGATTTATGATTGTCAATTTGAAATTTGCATGATAACGTATGTATACTACGATTTCAGTCCATAAATTGCAAATCTTAGTTTAATGATATCTACATATTCGATGAAATGACAGAATGAGTATATTACTGAATTTAATTATCAAATGTGAATCCATTTTACTTTTAATGTTATTTTAGTTGATTAGAATGAAAAATAGGACTACAAGAGTAGTCTGGTTAGTATGAAAATTCCCAGATGTGGGTTGTCCAAATTAGGTTGGCCACCCTTGACATGTTTGATTGATACGAGTTGAGCACTGATGACCAGCATTGGTTGGGCCATGTGGGGTGTTTACACACTCTATGCCAGTTACGCCGGTGTTTGCCCGCAATAACCGAAATTGTCCAAAGAACCGACTAACCTTATATATGTTGACCTTGTATGATCACAATTGCTCGAATCTGAGACACCCACCTTACCTTTTGTGAATGTTTACTATTAACCATTAGCATTGCGATCCTCAAGACTCGTGAGTCGGGCATGGTGGTAAGGGACACCGTATCCATGTTGTCGGCCAACGCTGGGGTGACAAGCATCCCCGTAGTGACCACGAGCATTACTTTTACAACTTGACTTTCATATGCATTTAGCTAGGAGTGACGAACCTAGACCGATCAAGGATTACAGGCGTAGGACCGTTGTGGCCATCCCATGCTTAGTTATTCGGATGAGACCGATGATTAAAAGGGAGGTACCCTAGCTTTCCTAAATTGCTGGACGAATAGGCTTAATTAATTACTCGACTAACATAAACATTCACTACATCGCACTAGAGTAGGATGTGGCGAATCAGGAGTTGTAATTAGCCATAACCGAGCCATTTTCGACCCATTTTTTAGCCAAAAAATCTAAAACAGGCTTTGGGCCACACCCAAGGCCCAAATACAGCCCACCGACTGAAGTTTAGGAATAGCTGTGAAGGGGCAGCAATCGGATTACCACCCCACCTCGACAGATGTGCCCCTCCAAGCTATAGCTGTTGCTCACCTCCAAAGTCAATTGTTTTCACCAGTTTGACCCCGAGATTCGCCCTATTACCATCCTACTAAGCTTATGAACCTATAAGGAAGCACCATGTGGCATTACCCTTTCCTCCACCAATCACAAGCCACCACATCATCATCCACCCTCTAAAGTCCTTAGAATTACCTAAAGACCATCCCAAAAGGCTATAAATACCCTTCACTTTTCTTCATTTCACACAACCAACTACAATAAAAAATATCTACCAACCAAGATAGAGAAGGAGAGTGGGGGAGAGAAAGGGAGTAAGTGGGTAAGAGTGAGGAGTGCTTAAGTTCTAAAGCTCTCATCCTTTCTAGCCTCCGTCAGTCTTATCCAACCATCCCTTAGCTTCTCACTTCCACTTGGGCCAAACCTTCCAACCATGGTGCACTAAAACATCCAAGCCTTTTCAAGTGCAAGCCAAGAATAACGCATCCATCATTAGCATTCATATCGCATCATTACTTCCCTCCTCAACTGCCCTATTTATCTAGGTTGCCATTGAATGTATGCTCTGTGACTTACCAGAACTCTGGATCCCGTCACATCAGAAGCTCATGGTAGCCTAGTTCCCTTTAAATGATATTTTAACATCATCATATCTATTCAAAACTCCTTTAGACATTCTTTGGATGTATGCTCTGCAGCTTGCCAGAATTCTGGACCTTGCCACATCAGAAATCCGAATCTGCCTAATCCCATTTCAATCTTATTGTCCTATCTCTTAAGACTATTTTATCACACGAAGTAGAGACCATACATCCATACTGGCAGATAGGGTGCCTAAACCTTCCCTCTTTGTAACTAAGGTCCCTTACGCAGAATCCCAAATCGTAAATCTCTGAATTCTCTAGCTTTACTTATTCTGCGGGTTCTAGCCAACTACGGGATTTTGAGTTAAGTGGCTAGTGGCGACTCCAAGTCTACTACATCATCAATCCAAATCAGTCCACACAACCTAAAAAAAACTTAAATAAGCATGGGCACCGATCTTCCAGCGTTTACAGAATGACGACTCCACTGGGGAAATGCTAGTCAGCGCTAGCTGAGACTTGACTTGAAAGAGTGTGGTAATCCAATCTTAAGGGATATTCTTCACAGAAACATTTACATTTTTTCTCCACATAAAATGTTTTTAAAAAAAGCATCGATCTTTGGCTCGCACTTGGTTAGGCATCCACTCCCACTATGACTACCTGATCTCGCACAGAAATGACAAGTCAAGAAGAAGAACTGATAACCCTACCAGCTCCCGACACCAGAGCCAGCACCTCCAGCGAATCCTACATATTTACCAGTTACCATAACCATGAATGAGATGGCTCAAAACCTCAAGGTAATGTAAGAATTACTACTTCATCTTGCACCAGGAATCATACTAAGCATACAGGTACCATAGCCTAGTACTCAAAATAGCTCTATCCCACAGCTCCCCCTTGCACTTTCCCTTCCTCTAGCAGCAAATCCAATTCTATCTTTCCCTTCTGAATCTACACAAGATCTCCGGCATCTTCCCACAAACGGGAACAACCTTCCAACACATCTTCAAGCACATCTTCTTGGAAACGGGAACCTTAACCAAATCCCAGCACAGGCTCGCCCTAGTGAAAGCCATAGGCAAGAATTGGCAGATGCCCATGAAGGGGGCCAATTTCAAGTCCAACATAATCCCCCTAACAAGAGTCACAATCAGGATCTAGTAGATACCCCAGTGGGAGCCATTTCTGAATCCACACCCTCCCCCAAAAGGGAGTGGCATTTAATTCCAGCTACCACCCGCAACTGGGAGCCCTCCCTCTTTCCAACAACCTCCCCTTCATGGGAGCCACAGGGTCGATGAGATGGACCTTTATGATGAAGAAGCAGCCCAAACTATGTAGCAAGGGGCAAGATACCCCCAAGCAAGCCGATCAGAATTGAGGAGCTATGTGAACAACTTCAATTGATGCAAAATCAACTGCAAAGGCAGCAAGGAGTGGATCACCCATCCATCAAATTCAGGGACTTGTGTCCCTTTCCAGATGTCGGGGTACCTCTAAATTTTAAGGTACCAAAATTCAAGAGATACGATGGTAGTGGGTGCCCCACATCGCATTTGAAAGCATTTTGTGGGAAACTTAATGCGATTGTAGGGAATAACGGAGTATTGATACGTCTCTTTCAGAAATCCCTGAAGGGTGATGCCTTGGATTGGTACACATCACTTGATGACCATCAAATTAGGACCTAGGAACGACTTTCCTAGGCCTTCATTGATAGATTTTCCTACAATTTTAACATGGCCTTCATTTAGCCGCTTTAAGATAGAAAAATGATGAATCGTTGTTTATGTGTGTTGGGCATTGGCAAGCCATGGCCGTAAGAATGAGAAACCCCATTGATGATGAAGAGCAAATTTCTATGATCGTCCACTCAGCAAATTCAAATATCTCCGGATACCTGATCTCATATTCATACGTAAAATTTTCCCAGCTTATCTGTGCCGAGGAACAGGTAGAAGCTAGGATAAGGGCTGGGACCATCTCCTTGTGGCCCCATCAGGCTACATGAATCAAACGAAACAAAATTAAGGGGAAACCCATTGGATATGGGAATGGGAATGGCAATGTCCCCATACAACGCATAATATAAGTAAACAATATCGTAACATCTACCTAATGCAACCAATATGCTCCTCAACAAGTGTGTCAACAAAACCAGCAATACCATCCAAGCAACACCAACAGGGATATCATCCACAACCACCCAGTAGCAACAACAACGGCTAAGGGGGAATGCACAGTACTCATACCAAAATAAATAGGCGATATTGGCCAGGAAGTTTACTCCGTTAACACAAACGTACAGCCAGATCACGGCAACGCTGGTGCAAAAATAACTTCTCACACCACTCCAACCTAAGCCTGCACCAAATCTCCTACCACCTAACTACAACGAGAATGAGTATTATGCATATCATCAATCTCGAGGCCACCCTACGAAATGTTACTTCACTTTGAAGCATGCGGTCCAAGATCTAATTGATAACCAAAAGATTATGATCACCCCTCAAACCAGTGTGACGACTCAGGTTAACATCCTCCAAAATCCCCTGCCACCGCTTCAAACAAGACCCAGCTCATCGAGCACCTTTACCATTAAAAACATCAAGGAAGGACACCCTTCATACTCCTCTCCTCATCAGTCCATCCGTGCAATCACATATGACCCGGTAAGTTGGTCATGGGGGTACCAACAAGCGCCCTCACTCGAACCTTAGGTATTCTTAGAAGTAACACCGGCAACAGAGCCTCTCATTCTCCAAGGGGCACCTCCAGCACCAAATTCCACTTTTCAACAAAGAGAAAATTCCACCAGGTCAAACTTTAAACCTCTCATTTTAAAGGGGGACTTCCAAACCTTGCTCCACTGGTCTTGCAACAGGCACCTCCTATCGAGCCACAATCTCCTATCCCTTTCTTCTTACCCCATCAATTGGCACATGTTGGAAGAATTCCCCTCCCATAAAACATACCCCAAGGTAGGGAGGTGGGCCCTACCATTGAGGAACCAACCCCCCAAAGAAGCTTGGTTCTTACAGGCCAAACAGTTGTGCTCCAAGGAAGGCCCCCATGTCCACCACAAAATATGCCAAAACCCATAATGCCACCACCATTTCAAACTCCTCAAAATTAGGTGTTCTTAGAAGGAAAGACAGTCCCTTCCTATGACAAAAAGGTAATCCCATGGTTATCCCAAGTGTGCCGAAGTTGGCAATATGAATCCTAATGGGAGGCATTTCCGGAAAGATAATCAAAATAGAAACGAAGCTCGAGGAGCTTTGTCAGGTTCTGCTAATAAAACTAAAGTTGCCTACGATGTAGCAGCTCATCTTAAAGCCATTCCTCCACAAATATCCATTTGGGAATTGTTATGCACATCAAGGTCACACCGAGAATTATTTGCAAAGACCCTAAATGATGCACATATCTCTTCGGATGTACCACCTGAAATGATCGCACACATGATAGGGCAACTTCTAGCTCCACAGGCAATCACATTTACTAATGATGAGCTACCACCAGAAGGCCGTAAGCATGTGCACTCACTCAACATAGCTGTCCAATATAGGGATCTTAAGGTCCCTCTGGTCCTCATTGAAAACAGATTGAGCCTGAACGTCTACCCCATGAGGACTGTTGATCATCTCGGGATTGAACCATCCACCTACAGACCTAGTAACATGAGCATGAGGGCCTTCGACAATTCCCGGAGGCAAGTAGAGGCAGAAATAAATCATTGACATCTCTGACTCATTTAATCGCCTTTTGGGACGACCCTGGCTCCATACAGTTGGGGCCATCCCATCAACTCTCCACCAAAGGGTTAAATTTCCTTCTGGGAATAGGGTCATTTTTGTTCTAGTTGAGCATGAGATCATCTTACCAGTGGCGTTCGCTGCTTTAGAGCCCGATATCCCAGTAATTGACATTCAGCACACTGATGGTGACATACCATATCATAGTTTCGAGTTTGAAACTGTGAATTCAATCGCCAATCCATATTTTCTTGCTCTAGACTATGTCATCCCTCCCACCGAGTGTCAAATTCTTAATTATTGTACCGAGTTTCATGGAAAAGGTACAATAGTAAAGCAAACCCTAACAAATGAATGAAGACAAGGGCTAGGATATCGACCCTCACCAGAGGAGTGGGCTGTAAAGGCCAAAAAGAAGCAGCTGTTCAAATGCACACTTATCCAGTTTGTCAATTTTGGGATAGTCTATGGGGACAAGGTGCCTACATTGGAGGAACAATTCCAGGGGTTGAAATTATTAGAAAACCATAATCAAGAGTCAATCTGGCCACCAATTTGGTGGGATAAGATCATCGAGGTTCCAAAAGAGCATTCGATGTAAGTGGCAAGACCACCGGACTCGTCGGGCGGAACCAAAGGCATTAGAGTGGGATCACCCACAAAGAACCACAGCCAAGGGCAAGGGGTGCCCTTTACAAAATCAACTGACAAGGGGCACGAGTCACCCATCTTTATCATCAACTAAGGAGAGAATCGCCTGCCAGTTAATCAAGGCAGCAAGGGGCAAAAGTTGCCCATTCATTAGATTGAAAAAGGGAAGTGGCCTTCCCTTGATTGGTCAGATGTCAAGATTCCGTAGGAAAGCGGATTGGAGGAGCTAGAAGAGCTCCAACTGTTTAGCAAAGAAATCGAGGAAAGTGGGTCAGACACAGACTCTGAACCCAGTCCAGCAAACATCATGGTCATAGGGTCTAATGATAATGATCCACCGACATCACTGGACCATACCCATCAAGAGAAAAGGGCATGGGGACAAAGTTGGTCAGCCTTCCCTCTAACATTTGAATTGGCCAGTAGGCCATCTAAGGGTACCAGTAAAAAAAATGCCAATGTAAATAGCAATTGGCACCCTGAAACAGGTCAGGATCAATCATGGTTTGCAACACCGTCCTGTTTGGGGTCCCTTGGAGCAAAAAGTTTTTAAAAATCAGAAAATTCCTAAAAATAAAAAACACTAGATATTCAGAAATACCAAAAAAATCAGATATTTGTCAAAATCCAAAAAAAAATAAATCAAAAGCTCAAAAAAAGTAGAAATCTTTTAAAACTCAAAGCAATAATATGCCAAATACGTCTATTACAACTCCCGAGTTTAAAGTCGACTCATATGATTTTGATTTAGGGTTAGACTTCGAACTCATGGGTTTGGACAAAGCCCAAGATGAGGAAAATGATAACCCGGCTCTTGAACTAGAGGATTCCCTCAGAAAGTTCGAAATAGAGGCCAATGTCGCTGCGGGCGATTTTGAAACTGTGAACTTGGGATCCCCGGAACTCCTTGGAGAAGTGCACATTTGTAGGTCCTTGCCTTAAGAATACAAGCAGGGAATGATAGAATCTTTTATGCCAAGACTGTCCAACTTTGCGTTTTCCTATGAAGAGATGCTTGGGCTTGACGAAGAACTCATTGTACACCACCTACGGACAAAGTCCGAGATGAAGCCGATCAAACAAAAGATCCAAAGAATGAAACCAGAATGGGCCCTGAAGGTCTGTGATGAAGTCATCGAGCACTATAATGCGGGGTTCTTGGTAGTCTCTAACTACGCAGAATGGCTCATGAACATCGTACCAGTTCTGAAGAAAGATGACAAAGTTAGGATGTGCATTGACTTCGGAGACCTGAACAAAGCCAGTCCTAAAGATGACTTCCCACTACCTTACATTGACACTCTAGTTGATAATACAGTAGGACACAAGATTTTCTCATTCATGGATGGTTTCTCTGGCTATAATCAAATTAAAATGGCCATTGAGGACCGTGAAAAGATGTCATTCATTACGCCTTGGGGAACCTTCTACTATCGGGTTATGCCATTTGGGCTGAGGAATGCTGAGGCTAGAGCTGTATACGAGCAGATTTAGCTCGGTAACTCACTCGACTCGACTCAGCTCGAAATGAGTTCGAGCCAAGCACGAGCTGATTTTTGGTGCTTAAATTGAGTTCAAGCCGTGCACGAGCTTGACCCTGCTCGACTTAGCTTAACTCGAATAGTACTCGAAATCAACTCGACTCGGCTCGACTTGGGTTCGACTCGGTACTCGACCAGGGGTATATATACCCAAAATCAAAAAACCCTAAGCTACTCACCTATTAAAAAAACACATCCCTCCCAGTGCTCGTTAAAAAAAAAAAAAAAAACCCAGCCCTTTTTAAAAAAAAAAAAAAACCCCCAACCTACTAGAGCCTCTAAATTGCCCTCTACTTTCCTCTCTTTGTTTCTCCTCCCTACAGAGCATGGCTCTTTCAGAAACCAATGACGATAAGATCCTCCCAGATGCTTTAGATTACAAGGGCCATCCAGCTGGCAGATATGAAATGGGCGGATGGACGAGCGCTACCAAGATTTTAGGTCCCAAAAAAAAAACCCTCTTTGGCCCTTTTTTTCCACTTATTTATGTAATAGATCTTCACCAATTTCTGGTTTTCACTGATTACGGGGGTGCAATTGTGGGAAAGGATGATGATGTTAGGGATCGCCGTTAATCTCATGACGTATTTAACGGGTACGAGGCATTTGGGCAATGCCACATCGGCTAACACTGCCACCAATTTCCTGGGCACTTCTTTCATGCTCTGTTTGCTCAACGGTTTCGTTGCTGATACCTTTCTTGGATGGTACAGATTAAACCTTCCTTTCTTTCTTTTTATTACATCTTTTTTCATGGAAGAGTTGGTTTCAGGATTGATATCTCTACCCCCACTTTATTGATTTTAGTACACTTATATTCTGTTTTTGTGAATCGACTCGAAAACTCGGACTCGACTCAGCTCGATGGGAGTCCTGCCATTCTATACAAATCCTACAGAGTAATACTCACTTTGTTTCGAATAAGAAACAAATGCATTTGATTTGGGGGAATTATCTTATTAGAACATAACAAAGAAAGAATACACAGAGCAATCATTGTATTAATAATAATGAGTTTATTTACATCCTCTAATATCCCTTGATTCTAAGATATATTATTTTAAATACATAAGTTGACAAATATTTAGTAGCATTGTGCTTAAGGGCATCATCATGCACTAAATCATAATGTGTTGGAAACACTGTATGTTGGAGACTATTGCGCGCTGAACATTGCTGTGCGCTAGGCCTGATACGCGCTGGGCCTATTGTGCGCCCAGCAGCATTGTGCGCTAGGCCTGTTGTTCACCCGGCAGCATTTTGCGCTCGGCAATGTTGTGCGACGACATCGTTGTGCGCCGCACAACATATGTTCCGCACATCGGGTGTGGACTCTACCTCTCTCCTCTTTTGCAATATTTTCTTCTTCTTCAATTGGATGCTAATGACCCCCTTGAAGGGGTCAAGGGGTATTTATAGCTCTTTCACACATGTGAACATGCCACGTCATCATTGTGCGGTACCCCTTGTGCGCCAATTCCCCTCTATGCGGTCTCCTTTGCAGGAACTCCAGTGTGTGAATTTCTTTGTGAGGACTTCAGTGTGCAAAATTTTTTGTGTGGACTGGCTCCTTTCGGTGCACAATGCTTCTCTACGCACAATGATCATCTGTGTATAATGGTTGTCTACGCACAGTGATCATTTGCACACAATGAATTCTTGCTGTCTTTCTCTCTCACTTTTTATGCTTCAACAGATGCCCCCTTGATCCTTCATTTTTGATTTTTATTTACAAAATAAATAATGTAGGATTAATATTTCAATTTTTCTAACCATTTTTGCTTTCCTTTTCTTTGTTGTGCGCTTCATATGATTTTTTGGCACACAATATGTTTGCGCACAACGAACTGCGCACAACAGGCGAGTGTCAGTCTATAAATATAGGATCTCCAGTCTACGCCTTTACTTCATTCTCCACCTACCTCACCCCCTTTGCACGTCGAACCTTTCTGCGCACAATGAACTCTCACGCACAACACTTTTTTGCGCACAATGCTTTCTTGCGCACAACAAGACTTAACGCGCAAGGACAAGTTGTGCACAACGATTTGCGCACAACACCCTACGCACATTACATACTTCAAACTTTATTTTTTACATCCCCTTTTCTCAATAAACTTTTACATTTCTCCTTCAATTTTTGGAAACTTAGCAAACTTCTTTCCCTGATTTTAGCTTGTTTACCGACTCTTGTGTAGATTTCTGATGACCAGCTCAAAAAGACCTCACACCTCCCTAAGTACTGTTAGGCCCTCTGGCTCGCAATCAGCTGAAACCCGTAGTAAAAAAAGACTCAGGTCTACTGACGGCTACTCTTCCTTCAAGGAACCGACTCTCACCATTATCAACTTTGCTAATTGCATTTAGTGCCTATCTGACCACATCCGTACAGCTATACTAATGAAGGAGATAAAGGGACCCCCTACTACAGGACAAGAATTTGATTGAGACAACTGGTTGAAGTCCACAACCAATATTCGCACAGACGACACTCGTCTTTCCACTACCGAAGCTTCTCCCGCTCCTGTGTTTTTGAAGAAAATAAGAGAAAAGAGTAAAGACGAAGCCTTTCAGGAAAAAATTCAGGAACACAACCAGAGGCGTTTCCAGAATGCCTGGGATTCAATCAAGTCAAGTGCTAATGCAATCAAATTTCGCAATCCCTACAAAGATGAGACTATTACTATTCCTTTGCATCTCCAGCACCACCGATCCATAATCCAAAGTGATCCGACCGACTATATGACATAAAGCAAACTCCTGTATATGTCAAATTGGGTGATTAAAGAGCCGCAAATCCTCAAAGGTTATCTCACGGAGAAAGGCTTAGTCCAAAAGACTGGGCAAATAACATACATGCGCTTCCTCATGCCATGTTACAACCCCCACGCCTTATTCCCCACTTATTTCTTCGAAACAATCCAACAACGTTTTTGAGATCGTAACTCCTTATGGGGTAAAGAAGAATTCAGGACACGAGGTCTTTAGATTGATCGTCCATATTACAGCGCATGGACCAAGGCGATCTTGAAGAAATACTAAAGCGTTCTTATTACAGTAAAGTTATATCATGCTATAGAAGTCACCTTAGAGTTCTTCAAAAAGTATATGATGATTTATAAGGGCTTTCTGAAGCATTGGTCCTCCACTACGAATTCTTTCCACCTCCCGGTAGGGGAAGTAAGTATCACCTTATGGGATCTATACAGGATGGCTGGCTTGCCCATCTCTGGATCTTTCCTAGACAAATATGTTCCTAAGAACGAGGAATTCGCATATGTTGCTCTCAACAGAAGGCCTAAAATTTCAGCATCAACAATCAAGCTCTTCCATGAAATGTCCTGTTTCCCTAATGTCTATAAAATATCCCCTCTTCATTGGCTTGCACACTTTTCCCGATACTTGCTGTAAGTGTTTTAACATTTTTCTTATCTTTCAGACGACATTTGCTTATAGATATAATTTGTTAATTCATCTTTCTTCCTCCTCCCTTTTTTAGGTTCCCTAGCAGCCATTGTGCCGAACTGGAAGCTTAACGTAAAAAGATAAAGGGCCCGACCAAATTCACCACTGAAATTGAGTTAGCTGCTTTCTTGGCCTACTGGTTTAGCTTAGTTGTACTTCCTAGCTCAAAAATCTCATACTCTATTCGGCCAACCTTATTTTTGGTGGCAGGCGTAATGGCGGAAGGCAGAAAAAAATATTCTTTGGCCCCTCCTGTGTTATGCTCGTTATATAGAGCTTTTGATCATGCTGCGGCGCATTGCGCCCAGTAATAGGAGTTTCATCTTCTTTCACTCCATGCCACTATTTCTCTAGCTGGCTCGACATTTATTTCCCCTAGACTTATGTGACCCGAAAAAGGCCTATGTCCATCCCGATCATCTACCTTTATGGCATTTCTTGAAGCAAAAGATGATAAAGAAGGGGTATATCTGGATAGTGGACAAAATTGACAACATGGAATCCATTGAATTCTTCCCTTTCTATTTGGATTACTAAGCTGAAGACAGGGATGTTGAAGATAACAACGACTTGGAACCCGTTGAGAGAACCTTCTTTCTTTGTATTCGTTCTTGCAGCCTTCCCCTGCTAGAAGGAGTAGAGTTCTGGCGAGAACTGTACTATCTAAGTTGATTTGCTAGATAATTTGGGTATGATCAAGCAATGCCCCAAGCATGGGAGGAAGTCACACGAATAATGAGAAGCTATGGAGTCGGCCCCTATAATTTGGCTCTAATACGGAAGCAACTCTTAACCAGAAATTTTGGCTCTCGATTTCTTCTCCCAGGGTATAATCATCGAGTGATGGCTTCATATTCCTGAATACGGTGGTGGTCGCATCATTACTATTTTGTGCACAACTATTTTTCGGTGGATCGACCTATCTGGGTTCTTCCTCCACGCTTGAGGAACTATAGGCCAGAGCAAGGGATCAGATATTTTAACAAGAAAGACCAGGCCGTTGTTCTGAGACTACTTCATTGCAAAATTTCCAAAAAAGAGCCCATTAGAGAAATAAAGCCGCCGAATACTCTAGAAGGATGGATTGCTTTTGGTTCTCTTTTGGATTTGATAAAACGGGGAGAAAGACCAGCCACTCCTCATGATGAATTAGAAACTGCAAGCGGTATTCTGCCTTCCCCTACTCCTAAAGGAGGAGATCAGCCTGCACACCCTGCTCCCATCATTTCTCCCGCTACACAGCCCATGACTTCTACAATTTCTCCCACTATTGAACATGCAACTACCGTAGTTTTCTCTGCTATGGGTCATGCAGCAACCACAGCAAGTCGTGCTACAGTCATAGCCTCTCCTTCCGTGAATCAGATTATTATCACTACATCTCATATGACTCGTTCGCGTGCCAAGTCATTGTCTCCTAAAGTTTTGGCACAATAAGTCCCTTCTCCTACTCAGACTGCGCCTCTTCTCCCTGTGAAGACTACTTATAAAGGAAAACAAACTATATTGGAAGAAGATAGTTCGTCAGAATATTTAGCCAACACTGCAAGTGATAATACATCTTCTCCCACGAGCTTAACTGATGAGGGAGATGCTTTGTTAAATGAAGATACTGATGCTGAAGTGGATATTGGAGAAGAAGGCGATGTTAGTGTCAAGTCTTCACTTCCTGATGCCCTAATCACTTGTCCGGATGCCTCTCGCCCGATCACAGCGACCTCCTTAGAAGAGGAACAACTTGATTATGGAGAATCTAGCCATTCTCCCAGCACGAATATCTTCCTTTCTTTTGACTCCTTGTATTCTCCATGTATCGTGGAAACCACCAATGTAGTTGCTCATGAAACATCAACAATAAGGGATACAGAGGCTCAATCATCAGGAGTTCAAGCAACAATGGGAAATATACTTCTTCCTCATAGCATAGGAGAAACTTTGCCAATAGTCACCACAACATCTGATGCCCCCATTCAGACTGATAAATCTCCTACTGTGCATCCTCCTCCTATCTAGCCAGTAGCCCAAAGTTTAGAATTCTTCTCCAATCCAGTTGATGTCCCAACTCCAACTACTCTTGACTGGAGTACCGTAGGGGTTCAGGAGGTTTCTTTCAATGTTGCTATGGCTATAGACGCACCCAAACCTGTAGCACCCGAAACCTGTCTTGTTCAGGCTACTTCCACTGTTGCCCCCAAACAGGGTGTGTATCTTCTTTTTCTTCTTTTCTTACTTTATATCATTATACATATATCTTCTTTTGAATTCACAATCTCCTTTTTTTAGCCTTGGTTATGCCAACTCCAAGCGGGTCCGAAGGGTCTAATTCGGTAGCCATAGTTTTTTATAGACTCTCATTGGAAAAGGTGTCCCCTCTTATGCTGAGATTCTTCAAGAACGCAATCTCTGTCATCATCAGCACTTTTAAAGATCCAACCCAATGACCCTTTTTGGACAGTGCTTTAGCCGTTCTTACCCACTCGGCTCGTCTGTCGCATGTCAATGTTTAGTCTCTTCACGACTCCTTGTCACAGTTTTACGACTTCATAAAACACTTAGAAGCAGCGCGAAGTATAGTCAGTGCTCCAGAAATTCTAAATTGTCAGAAAGAATTGGCACTACTTAAGGAGAAACTCTCTCGTTTAGATGACATCCTTGCTAATTACAATACTGTTAATCAATCTTTTTATGAGAAGTTGAAAGTTTCTGATAGAAATAAGGCCATCATTGATGATCAAATTGCTATTCTTGAGAGAGAGATTCTGCTTCTCAAGGGTTAGAAAGAAGCAGAAGATTTAACTATTCGTTAAATCAAGGAGGAGCTTAAAACAAATTCTCAAGTTGTCGATATTGAGCAAGCCGAACAGATGAAGAATATGGAAGCTGCTGCCTTTTTAGAATTAGAACTAACTGGTGTTCCTGATCAAGCTAGGATCATTCTTGAGGCTGAACGCACTACTGCTGCGGCACAATTTTAGTTAAAAGAAGAATTACAGCGCTACATAGTAGTATTAAACATAACTGAAGATTTGTAAGGACCATATTTTCATATAACTTCTTTTTGCATTATGATACATAGACATATTGTGGTGCTTTATTCAGAGCAAATGCATTCTTGATAACATAATCCTTAGTTTTGGGATACATGTTAATGTAATACTTTCATACTCACACTTCATCATTTTTGCTATTTATATTCATACATTGTATGGTAATCCTATGTGATGTTTTATTTCAATAGGCGAAACTATTTCATTTCAAAGTTAGTTTAGTTAGCTTTGCACACAGTTTAAGCTCTTGAGTAGTGGAGCAATCACAGTTTTTTTTTAGACTCTCGATTAGTAGAGTCGGGTCTTACGTGATAGTCTCTGTAACTCTTAGGAGTTCATTGGACTTCTCACAGCCTGGTGAGTTCACAAACCGTGATCCATCAGAGGGGCCCAATGAAGCTACTGGGGTCATGAACTCGGTTGGATTTACGCACAGGGTTGGCCACAGTAACTCTTTAGAGTTCATGGGGTGCACAAGGTGACCTTCGGGGTACCAAATCTAGGGTTGCCAGTCCATTAATGAGTAGGTTTAGACCCTTCCTCATGAGATACTACTGAAATCAAGCCAAAGATATGGGGGGTCTTACGCATGGTTGGCCTATCTATAGACAAGGCCAAAAAGCTCACACTGTAGCCCGAGTTTTCTTCGCCTGCAAGGTCGGACCCATTCACGGGAGGGCATTTTCATCCGTTCCCCATGACGTTATTGGAAAGCTATACATACGGCATGGGTGTTACGCATGACTAGTCGTTGAAGACTTTTGGCCCTTTTAGGACTTTCAATTGCTAGCTTCGTCTGCAGCCCACATGGGTATCCATATGATGGCCTTCACAGGCTTTTTAGGGCCACTGGCTTCTCATTGTAGCTTAAATGGTGAAAATGATAGGTCTTATACATAGCTGGCCATTTTTTAAGGCTTGGCTAGGCTACCTTAAAAGATAACGGTAGGTGGTCCTCGTTGTCACGAGAATGATAGATATCTCTGATTGAGATTGATACATCACCACTTCTGCTATTATCTTCAATAATATTCATATGTGTTGTTTACAATATATCAGCTTGGTGATGATACCAATTTCAATAAAATTCTATAGAACTCTCTTGATGATGATAACGATGGTCACTTTCCTTTTGTAACACTTGTTGATACATTGTATTGATGCGCTCGCAAATTTCTCCTTTATTTATTCATCTGATAGTACACAACCATGGCCTTGCTTAGTTTTGCCCCCTTTTGATGCAGAAGCATTATTCTGATAGTATTTTAGATCAAAATCAGTAGTATCTTCAGGGACGATATCTTTTGATGAAGCAAGCATTGACCAGTATATTGATACCTTGTCCATCTTAGTCTACGACTCTGTACGCTCCATTGGAGTATACTTCTTTTATTATGTATGACCTGTCCCATTTGGGCTCGAATTTGCCCCCTATTCTGTGGGTGACCACTATCGGTCTTGTTAGCATCAGCATCATATCTCCTTTTTTGAAAGAGCGATACTTGACTTGTTTATCAAAGGCGGCCGATGTCTTTGCTTGATATGGCTGCAACCGCTGCTGAGCTGCCAAGCGTTTCTCATTAAGCAAATCCAATTCTTCCAACCTTATTTTTGCATTTACATCATCTTTAATTGACTGATGTACAGCCACTCTGAGTAACATAACTTGTATTTCGATTGGGATGACCGCTTTTACACCATAGACCAATGAATACGGTGTTGCTCTTGTTGTTGTCCGGTGTGTAGTTCTATATGCCGACAATGCTTCTTGCATCCTTTCATCCCAATCACCTTGTTTCCTGTCACTGTTTGCTTCAGTATCTTGACTATGGTTTTATTAAACGCCTTTACTAAGCCATTGGCCGGTGGATAGTAAGGTGTTGAAAATGAATGATGAATACTAAATTTCTGATATAACTTTTCCATCCCTCTGTTTCCAAATGAGTGCCATTATCTGTGACAATTTTCTTTGGGATACCATGGTGGTATATTATTGCGTGTCGAATGAAATTGACCACATCTTTCTCCTTGACACTGTGCAGTGCAATTCCTTCTGTCCATTTGGAGAAGTAATCTGTCACTGCCAAAATATATTCTTTTCCTTTAGACGAAGGCTGATTTATAGGACCAATAACGTCCTCAGGAAGAGAAAGGCCAAGAGGTCATCGATTGATGCAGGTCTTCTGGAGGAATGTGTATAACATCTTCGTGAATCTGACATTCGTGACGCCACCTCGCATAATGTATCACATCTTTGAACATAGTAGGCCAATAATACCTCATTCGATGTATCCAATGAAATAAATTTCGACTAGCTTGATGTGCCCCACATTCTCCAGAGTGCGTTTCTTACAATATCTGGCCTGCTTCTTATTCATCTAGGCAACATAGTAGCATCCCATTGTAAGATTTTCTATACAGCACTTCATTACAGATGATGAATCTGTCTGATCTTTACTTGATTTGTTGTCTCTGTGCTGGGTCCTCTGGTAAGATATCATATTTAAGATAATCTATAAAAGGCTGACGCTAATCATTTGTCGTCACCTCCAAACACGATATAGGAAGTGTCTCAACAATTTCATCAATGACATCTGAATAGGGTAAAAATGTTCTTTCTTCACTTGGAGAAGACTTTGATTTGGGCAGGACAGAGCCGCTGCCAGGCTGGCCAAAGCATCTGCTTTTACATTTTCAGACCGCGGTACAT
The DNA here is from genome assembly GCF_029962835.1 of Magnolia sinica. Lineage (NCBI taxonomy): Eukaryota > Viridiplantae > Streptophyta > Magnoliopsida > Magnoliales > Magnoliaceae > Magnolia > Magnolia sinica. The sequence goes on from NC_080575.1 coordinate 25,587,644, forward strand.
GCTTGATTTTGACATGACAGAACTACTCTAATAACTGCTGTGTTTTTCGGCAGTATGGCAAGAGCTCTTGCTTTCTTATCATGAATTCAGTCGTCAATTGATTTATGATTAATTTAGAATCTTCGAAGATATGCATCATTTTTATCTTCATTTCTTGAGCAATTTCCATTCCGATGATGAGAGCTCTATATTTGGCCTCATTGTTTGTACACGTGACACCCAGTGTGAAAGAGTAAGGTAACAAGTCACCTTGAGGAGTAATGAATATCACCGCAGCTCCTGCCCCTGATGCTTGAGAAGCACCATCAAAATACATCTATCATGGGCTTTGCGACTCGGCCAACATAACCTGTTCATCGGGAAAATCATCACTAATGGTCTTACATTCTGCTACAGGATGTGCTGCTAGGAAATCCGCCACTGCTTGCCCTTTTTCTGCTTTTATCAGCTTGTATGTAATTGTATATTCTGAAAGCAACAACATCCATTTGGCCAGTCTCCCAGATAGCATCGGCCTTGTCATCAAAAACTTTATCGGATATGCTCTTGAGATAAAAGTTATGTCATGGGAGAGACAATAATATCTCAACTTCTGCACTGTAAATATTAACGCCAAACATTCCTTTTCGATCGGGGACTAATTGCATTTTGCACCCATTAAAGTTCTGCTCAAATAATAAAGAATGGTCTCTTTCCCAGATTCATTCACCTGTGCCAGTAAAGCTCCTAAAGAATTTTTGGTTGCAAATATGTAAAAAATAAGCGACTTCCCTTTTATCGGGGCTATCAATACCGGCGGCTGTTTCAGTAATTCCTTTACCGAATCGAACGCATTTTGACAAGCTTTGTCCCATACAAACTCTATGCCTTTCTTCATCAAATAAGAAAACAGCTGACATCTCCCTACCAGATTTGAAATGAAACAGCGAATGTACGCTAGCTTTCCGTACAAACTTTTTAACTCTTTCAATGTCTTCGGAGTTGGCATATTTTGAATGGCTTTAACTTTCCCTGGGTCGATCTCAATGCCCATGTGCCTGATAACAAAACCAAGAAATTTCCTGATGATACCCCAAATGCACATTTAACTGAATTCATTTTCAGCTGCTTATTCCTAAGTTGACGAAAGACTGATGCCAAATGTTCGCGATGTTCTTGATGATTACTTGACCTGACCACCAAATCATCAACATAACACTCCACATGTTTGTGCATCATGTCTTGGAAGATATTTTGCATTGTCCTCTGATACATTGGCCCAATATTTTTAAGACCAAATGGCATAACTGTATAACAGTAAATCCCCAACGAAGCTCTAAATGTTATTGCTTCTTCATCTTCAGGTGTCATTCTAATTTGATTATAACCTGCATACCCATCTATAAAGGACATGATAGCATATTGAGTCGTGCTGTCAATTAGCAATTCGATTATCGGGAGAGGAAAATTATCTTTCGGATAGTCTTCATTTAGATCCCTGAAGTCAACGCACACTCTGACTTGTCCATTTTTCTTCTTTACCGAGATAATGTTCGATATCGACTTGAGATACCTGACCTCTCTGATAAACCTAAATTTTATTAGCTTGTTCACTTCTTCTATCAGGGGAACTAAGTCCGGCTAAAATTGCCTTTGCGCTTGTTTAACCGACCTTTTCTCCTTAGAAATGTTTAACCGGTGCATTACTATTGATGGCTCTAGACTCGGCATCTTTGCATATGTCTAAGCGAATACGACTCTATTTTCTTTAAGAAGTTAAATGTATTTCTCGGCCTCCTGCTCAGAAAGACCGGTGTTGATGAATGTGTTCCTTAGCTCTTCTTCTGTACCCAATTTTACTTCTTGTAAACTATCTATCGTTGGCCGCCCCCCGTCTTCCATTTGGTTTGGGGCCATCTCAGGATGCTTGACTATTTTGGGATCTTCTTCTAATAACTGCCCAACTGTGACCATGTTCACCGATGATTCTGCCCCCAATCCTTGAATTTTTTCTCGCTTTTCCTGACCAACCCCAATAGGAATCTGAATTCTTTTCCCATGATTTAGGCCGATGGGTTCTTCGTAATCGAAACCCATATTTTTCATGATTTTCTTACTTGCCGGGCTATATTTTTTAAGATCTTGCGGTGTCAGCTTGCCACAATACACATTATTCTTGGCCTCTTCCCCCCATCTTTGCTTCTGTTGGGGCATAGAATTCTATTGGTTTCAGGTATTTTGTGTTGGCCCTGACCTGAAACCTTCCCAGAATAGCCGAAAATGGCTTATTTCTTTCAACATACGGCAATGGCACTGTATAATTGGACTGTAAAATTTTCAACCATTCATGCGATAAAAGATTAGTGGCGGTTGCCCTAATTGTCTCAGATGTTTCAGCACAAAATAGAATTTCTTCTTTGTCTCTATAGTTCTAGATGTTTCTGTCTTTTCTGTTTCTTCTTTCGTCATCTTCATTTGAATGTCCTTTAGGACTTTGTTTTCATCATTCTTTCTTTCTTCTTTAGCGAATCCCTTATAATAACTGGCATCCGCAAAGAAGGCTTCAGCTTCTGTATAGGGCTTCGCATTGGCCATTACTTTATATTGTATCCCATTTTTATAGTACTTAAAGTATTGATGCAGAGTAGACGGTGCAATGCCGTACTGATGTATCCATGGCCTTCCTAGGAGAAGATTGTATGTCATTATTGCATTTATAATGTGGCACACGATATCAGTAGTTAGCTCTCCTATCTCCAATGTCACTGTAATTTTACCGAGTGCACGTTGTCCATCTTGATTGAAGCCCTGCATCATCATTCCACTAGGGTATAGATTGGAACGACGATAACCCAGTTTACTCAACATCGAGAGTGGTAAGTGATTCACTACAGACCCATTATCAAGCATAATCCATTTAAACCTCTTGCCATGGATATGGCCCTCTATCATTAGCGGCCTATTATGCCCCATGTCACAGACTAAATCATCATTAGAGAAGGAAACAATTGGTAGGCAGTCTTCTTCTTCTTTATATTCTTCACCTTCCATCTCTGCTAGCAAGGTTTCTCTGACATCATGATCGGACAACGCTTGAACCAAGTTCTGTCGAAATTCTTCTGACAATTTAAGCGCATCGTTAACGCTTAATCGAGCCGGTATGCCTTTCAAATGACTTACCACATCGTAGGTTACTTTTGTCGTCTCATTCTTTTCTTCTCTCTTATCACTATCGTTCTGTCCTTCAACAATTTTCCTTCTTGTAATTCCTATTTTCTGCTTCGTAGAACTTATTATCTTCTTTCCTGATCGTAGCGTAATCACTGCTACCTTTCTTGTCGCCTTACAATCTTCTTTCTCCTTCTTTTCTTGGGCCTTCCCTCGGATTATCAGCATATTCACTATTGTCGTTCCATCCCTTTCTTTTTCCTTTTCGATCATTATTTCACCCATGTCTATTATCCATTGTATTATACATTTCAACGTATAACAATTTTTCGTTCGGTGTCCCACCAAGCAATGATAGTGGCAAAAATCTCTCTCTCCCATTCTTGTCACGTCTTCAGGGCGCTTGGGTGCTAATAATTCTATTGTACTAGCTTTTAGCAATTGGTTCATCATAGGGATAATATCTTCCCTATTGAACATAAACCCTTCATGAGAATTGAGCGCTCTGGGCCTTTTTCCGATGTATCTGTTTGTCAGCCGATTCAATTCTTCTTTCCGTTCAAACCTTTTCCCTCTAAAATCTCTTACATCTTGACTTCTCTTTTCATGATCTACGGTATTTACGGCCATCCTACTGGGTCCCCTCCTGGTTGTCTCATAGTGAAATGCTGGACATCTTCCGAGTCATCAGCTCTAAAGCATGGGCCTTAGTGGCTAGGTCACGGAAAGTCCTGATATCGGCACTAGTGAGTCCGAATGCAATTCTCATTTTCATAGAGTTCAGACACATCTTGACCTGTTTATTTTCTTCTGGCAACTATCTACACGAGGCTCCCAATGTCTTCAATCTGTCTATAAACTTCTCTACCGGTTCCCCCTCTCTCTACTGTATAGGAGCCAACTCCGTAATACTGACATCACGCTTTGAACAGAAGAAGTTTGGCATGAAGGCGTCTTGCATTTGCTCCCAAATACATATCGATCTCGGAGCCAGACTGGAATACCATAGGAATGCTTTGCTTGTCAGAGATGATCCAAACAATCGCAAGCAATACTGCGGTATCGTAGAGAAATTTCCCATACTAGTAATAAAGTGCATTAAATGTTCCTCTGATGACCTTCTTCATTAAACTTCTGAAAATCTGGATGCTTGAAGTTGGCTGGGAACGGGATGTCTTCTACCTCTCTTGGGTACGGTGTTCGATATCTGAAACGGCCAATATTCTCACGTTCCCTTTCTACTCTAACAACTTCCTCAACAACTTGTCTCACCTCCTCTTGTGTCACAGTTGTTGCTGTTAGGATAGACCCAAGTGATCCTGCCCTTGGTGGTTGAAAGCCTTCAGGTTTGTTCTCTTGCCCATTCATTGTGCCCATCATCTGGGCTACATTGTGTGCGAGAGTCGCTAAGGCTTCTCTGAGATTGCTGCACTCTTCCATTAGTGCTCTCTGTGCTTCTGCCATTTCATTCATATGGTCCTCCATAGTTGGCATATTCTTCTAGTTTGTTCCGGCCATATGTACTATGACTTCTCCTCTCTTCGACGAAGCCGTATTTGGAGTGGGGTGGGAATATGTCGACGTAATAGGACTTACGAAGAGAGGAGAAGATGGAGTATCATTCGACTTCTCTATGCTCCCATTGCCATTGATTGATTCGGGCGATACGAACATTGGGGAGCCTACTAGTAATGTCTTACCTTTTTGCTCTTTTGTCCATCTGACTCTTGGGATAACCAAAGCTGAAAAGTCACGCGATGTCAACTGTGGAGTTATTCACTCAGGATATATCGCAGGAGGGCCGAGTTCGGGGTTCCTTTTGGCAGTGTTATGTGTTATTGGTCCTCTAACTCTTGGTGAAGGCCGATTCATTCTTGGGCTTCTTGTATTCTGAGCTCTCGTCCTACGAGATACCACAACAGTCCAATCCTTGTCACCTTCCGGGGCTTGAGGTGAAGCAGATATAACTCCAGCTATTGCTTGGGTTGAGTTGTTTTTGCTTGCAGGAGGCTGAGCCCTGTGTTTCGGAGGCTAGTTTGGCATATATTCCACCATGAATCCGGTTGCAGTGAAATAGAAGTTCACCTTCCTTGCAGAAATTGCCATTAGTCGTAACTTGCAGTGTGATCTCTCTCCACATTTAAAACATAAAATTAAATCATAGTTAGTATTTGAAAAATGACATAATCTACCTTAGAGATGAAGGGGAGGATGTTCCCACTGAGAGTCGCCATTTTGGCGTCGAAAGACGCCAAACTACAATGAAGGTTCGATAATACCCTCAATGTTAACATTAGATAAGATAAGTAAAATTTTCCAGCAGAGTTGGCATTTTATTTCGAACAAGAAACAAATACATTTGATTTGGAAAAATTATCTTATTAGAACATAACAAAGAAAGAATATATAGAACAATCATTGTATTAATAATACTGAGTTTATTTACATCCTCTAATATCCTTTGATTCTAAGAAAGATTATTTAAAATACATAAGTTGACAAATATTTAGTAGCATTGTGCTTAAGGGCATCATCATGCACTAAATCATAATGTGCTGGAAACGCTATATGCTGGAGGTTATTGCGCGTTGAACATTGTTGTGCATTAGGCCTGATAAGCATTGGACCTGTTGTGCGCCCGACAGCATTGTGCACTGGGCCTGTTATGCACCCGGCAGCATTGTGCGCTAGGCCTGTTGTGCGCCTGGCAGCATTGTGTGCTCGACAATGTTGTGCGCTCACTCTTGTTGTGCGCCGCACAACGGGTGCGGACTCTACCTCTCTCCTCTTTTACAATCTTTCCTTCTTCTTCAATTGGATGATAACGACTCCTTTGAAGGGGTCAAGGGGTATTTATAGCTCTTTCACACGTGTGAACATGCCACGTCATCATTGTGTGGTACCCCTTGTGCACTAATTCCCCTCTACGCGGTCTCCTTTGTGCGAACTCTAGTATGCAGATTTCTTTATGTGGACTGGCTCCTTTCGGTACACAATGCTTCTCTGCGCATAACAATCATCTGCGCACAATGGTCGTCTGCTAACAATGAATTCTTACTGTCTTTCTCTCTCACTTTTTATGCCTCAACAATGACATAATAAACAGGGAAATGGAAGTCTATGTGGACGACATGATCGTCAAATCTCGCACGATCGAATGACACTTTAAAGATCTCAAGAAACTCTTTGATTGACTAGAAAAGTTCAAGCTTCGCCTCAATCCACAGAAATGTGTCTTCGGTGCAACTGGGGACAAACTACTGGGCTTCATCGTCAGCGAAGATGGTATCAGAGTCGATGAGACCAAGATAAGAACTATCATCGAGATGCCACCTCCAAGGACTGAGAAGGAAATTTGAGGCCTTCTCGGGCGGATACAGTACATCAGTCGATTCATTGCTCAGCTCACCCCCATTTGTGAGCCCATATTCAAGCTACTAAGGAAAAATTCACCAAAAGAGTGGAATGATGATTGTCAAGCTGCCTTCGAAAAGATTAAGATGTACCTGGTAAAACCCCCGGTGCTAATGCCACATACACCAGGCAGGCCGTTGTTGTTGCTCTATATTTTTGTCGTAGCAGAAGTAAACGGATATGTCCTCGGCCAACACGACATCTCAGGAAGGAAGGAACAAGCGATCTATTACTTAAGCCGGAGATTCACTGACTATGAATCCAAGTATTCCGTCTTAGAGAAAACTTTCCTTGCTCTAGTCTGGGCAACACAATGGCTTCATCAATACATGATCGCCTACTCGATCCTTTTACTCACTCGCATGGACCCGTTAAAATACCTGTTCGAAATCCAGCACTAATAGGCAGAATCATAAAATGGTAATTGCTACTCTCTAAGTTCGAAATCACCTATGTCACTCAGAAAGAAATCAAGGGGCAAGCACTGGCCGACCACCTAGTAGCACATTCCTTACTCGATTATCAACCGTTGAAGACCTTCTTCCCTAATGAGGACATCCTCCTTATTGAGGGAGAAGAAGAACGGTAAGTAAGAGAATGGACCATCTTCTTTGACGGAGCCGCCAATTCAAAAGGGAGTGGAGTAGGAACAATTCTCTACACCCCCGACGACGTTCCAATTCTTATCTCCAAGCGCTTAGCATTCAATTGCACAAACAATGTAGCTGAATATGAAGCATGTATTGCCGATCTAAAAGAAGCCATCATCCTGGATGTAAAAAGGTTGCGAGTCTTCGAAGATTCACAACTCATCATCAACCAGTTAAACGGTGAATGGAGGACCAAAGATGAAAAGTTGATCCCTTATCACGTCTATCTATAGAATCTGAGTGAGGAGTTTCATGAGGTCACATTCTCATACATGCCCCGAGCTAAGAATCAGTTTGCAGATGGACTAGCCACCCTCGCTTCAATGCTAGAGATTCCTAAAGGAATTTCTGAGTGGGAACTTACCGTGGAACTTCAAGAAGAGCCCGCCTTCTGTCTGCAGATTGATGAAGTAGAAACCTCCCCTACCAGCCGCCCCTGGTACACAGACATCAAAGGGTATTTGGAGCACCAAAAATATCCCGAGGAAGCTCCATCAACCGATCGTCGTACCATCCAGCAACTGTCAGCTCAATTCACCATCAGTGGAGGTATCCTCTACAAGTGATCCTTCAACCAAGTCTTCCTTCATTGTATGGATGAAACAGAAGCAGTCGAAACCATGTCAGAGATCCACGATGGAGTATGTGGTCCACACATGAATGGTCACATGATGGTGAAAAAGATTATACGACTCGGCTATTATTGGTTGACAATAAAGACAGACTGTTGCCAACATGTCAGGAAATGCTTCAAATGTCAGGAACACACAAATCAGATTCATGCACCTGCCTCTGAACTTTACAACCTGACAACACTAGGGCCCTTTTCTATATGGGGTCTTGAAATCATTGGGAAAGTCAACCCAAAAGCATCAAATGGGCATGAATACATCCTAGTGGTGGTTGATTACTTCACAAAGTTGATAGAAGTAGAATCCTACACCACCATCGCAACATCCCATGTGGTAAAATTTATGAAGAACAATATCGTCAGCTGATATAAAATCCCTCATGCCATCATTACATACAACGGGTCACCTTTCGTCAATAAAAAGATGTACGAATTCATCGAGAAATTCAAAATTCAGCGCCATTGATCAAGCCCCTACTGCCCTCAAATGAATGGAGGGGTCGAATCTTCAAATAAAATAATCATCTGGATACTTGAGAAGATAGTCAAAACATATAACGATTGGTCTGAAATGCTCTCATACACACTTTGGGCTTATCGGATGTCTGTACGATTTGTGACAGGTGCAACTCCTTTCGAACTCACATACGGAATGAAGGCAGTTCTACCAATCGAAGTCGAAATACCATCTTTGCAAGTATTGATGGAAAGCAAAATCGAGGAATGAAAGTGGCAACAAGCAAGATACGATCAACTACACCTGGCAGATGAAAAATGCATATGTGCGCTAAGCCACTCATAACACTACCAAAGAAGGATCGCTTGGGCCTATAATAAAAGGATATGAAAGAGGAGCTTCAAGGTAGGTGATATGGTTATGAAGCGCATCTTGTCGTTGCACCTACCAGACCTAGGGGCAAGTTTAAGTCTTCCTAGGATAGACCACTGATCATCCGCGAGGCACTTGCAAGAGGCGCCCTTTGGCTCACCAATATGAGAGGAGAAGATCTTCCAGAGCCCATAAATGCAGACAACATGAAAATCTATGGCGGGTAACCATACTTGATTTCGTCAATAATTACAATCGTGAAGCTAAGGTCAAAAGACAAGGAGTAGACTATCCTGAGACACGCCCGTCATTTCTTCCCCTAACACAAAAAAAGGAGAAGGTTCCAAAAAAAGAGGAAAACAAAAAAAATGGAAAAGTATATAATCCAAAAAAAAGAAGAAGAGAGTCAAACCCAAAAGAGACACAAGTCTTACAAAACCATCCCATTTCCCCCTACAGGATGGTCTGACCTAGACAACAACTTTATAATTTTTATCAGAGATGAAGTCAGAAGGGAAGCCAATCTACTGGCAATGAAGGAAATATTGCTTCCCACCCCTATTATTCAAAAGAAAAGAAAAAAAAGAATAGCATGCCTAAGCGAAAAGGGCGAGGTGAAAACCCGAACGGGCATCTCGAGTAAAAACAACGGGCATGTAGTGAACTTGGTAAAAACCTGAAAAGGCGCTAAGGGTAAAAAGAGTATAGCTGCCAAGAGGCAGGCAAGAGAAAAAACCCAGGATGTGGGGAAAAGCCGAAAGGACACCATAGGCAAAAATGATGAGAAAGCCAATTAAAGTGAAAATTCGAAAGGGCGCTACGGGAAAAATGGCTAGAAAAAAAAAAGAAAAAGCAAAAGTGCAGGAACAAAAGAAGCCTAAGCAAAAGGCGGTATAGAGAAGCGCGAGGGAAAGACTAGTCCAGTATGAGACTTCTGTCAGACTCTACCCAAAACCCAAGGGGCAAGGTTCTAGTATGTAGCTATTCTCAATGAATCAGGATCCTTGGAAAATAAATGAGAATACCAAATTCGACTTGGGCCAAGTCAGAATGATCTGATTCCACCATCTAAGGCACAAATCCAGACACAAGCACACACTGACAGAATATGGCACAAACAAAAAGCATTTCTTCCCTTTTTAAAGCTCTTGTATACAACTGCGAAAATTCACTATTCTTTACAAAGTTGCTCAAAACCAAAAAGAGAAATAGATACAATATTTTGGGACATATTAAAAATGCGACAAATGGCTATATCAAAGTCAAAGACCGCAGGGTAAGTCTCTCTTCGCCTCCTCATATACTGATAACCACTGCCTGAGCCTGTCATTCTCCATGCGCAGGTAAAAGACCCGTCCCTCTCCAGCCTGCGAGAAGTTATCATACTCTCATCATATTGCTGACCCACTACCAAGTGGCGGGCCATGTCCTCGCACGCATGACAGAGTACAGAAAGGTTAGACAGAAGATGGCCACGAGTAGACGTCAAGAATGATGGATCAATGAAAGGCTTCTCTTCGAATGCTTTAAAGGAGTCATCGACACCACCTAAAGAAGACCAAGGATATCCCTCTCATCCTCGTCATCCATTAGATGCCAGCCGGGGACCTGGCGATATAGCAACTGCTCCTCCACCCAACGCTAATATGGTACGTTGCGAAGGGAGGAGCCCAGGACTCAAACTTCAAAGCCGTCGCATTCAGACAATCCTGCCATGAAGACTGAATCCATTAGCGAAGAGCTGACATACGCAGAGGCATGGGTGCGTGCCCAAATCCCGAGAAGGAAAAAGAAGGGATATCCTGCTAATATCCGAACTACCGAAGGAAGCGAATCGAATGATAAGAGCAGTAACCTCGGAAGCCAAGAAGAAGTAGAGGGGTGCGTGTTACGCCCCAACCCTGGAGATCGGATTCACAGGAATCCCGATCGCCGATCTGGTGCCGACAGCCTCCGTAGTACCCCATTCTCGGCTCCTAGCGTCCATACGCCAGATTCCGATCCTGGGATCCTACAAGGAGGATTTTTTTTGTACATTTATCTCGTAATAAGCATAACCACAAGTATACCCAAATCACAAAGGCAACATCATCATCACATATCCACTAATATAATCATTTGAATACAATGCTGAAAGGGAAATACATATATAAAAAATCAAGCACCAGAAGACCGCTGCACGCTCCAAGCTCAACAATGCTGCAACCTAACATCTCCTGCACGCATCTTTCGTGCATAAGCTTATAGAAAGCTTAGAGGGTGGTGTAAGTGTGTGCACAAGATAAGTGTCAAGTATTCAATACAATGCCATCATCATACAGTACCGGAAATACTAGTAATCCATAAATCGTACAATATCGGACAAGATCATGAATTATCAGAGTAAGCAGAAATACTGACAAGATCATAAATCATATGATAACAAAGTAAGCGAAAATACGGACAAGTCCATAAGTCAATCAATATCAGAATACGCAATATAGGACAGCTATGCGAATGAGGAGTCATAAAGAGCCAAATATCAAATGTCGAGGATGCGATGCAATATGCAATTCCTGATGAGTTCACGAATGGCGTCAGTCGTACTTAGACCACATAAATGCAGAACACGGTAATCCAAAATTCCATATGCCACGGATGTAATGCAATGTGCGGTGTGAATGGAATGACCATGCTGGAGTGTGATGTCAGGATGATAGTACGTAGTATCGCAGGCTACGGGGTCTATCACAAAGGACTTCTATCCAAACCAGTCCCATACCTAAATTTAGATAGTCAGACCCAATGTGGTAGACTCCGGATCTCAGGTTAGTCGCGCGCCCAACCAAAATCCTGGCCTTGCGAAGATACACAACAATTAGTTGCGCACCACCAGCCTGAGTGGATAGTGAATGAAATGAATGTATGAGTATGCGACTCCTACTCAATAAGTCCTCATATCAGTACGGTTCCTCTCTGGGATCATCACCGGGGTTTAGTACACTCCAAATGGCACTGTCTCTCTCCTAGCAGCACAGTCCAAGTGAGCGTAAGAAACCTCACTATCCGCCTGGCCAATAGTCTGTCAATACCTATCCGGCACGTCGATAGCGGACCCATTCACGAGCTGGTCAAACTCAGCCTAGTAATGCCCCCTACCCTCGGGCGGGTAAGGCTACACCCCCTCCCAACCGACCACGACACAGTGGGAGACGCGGCCTCCTGGTATTCGGCACTCGGGCGCTCATGTATCCACTCGGTCTCGACGTTGGGGCGTCTCCTGGCCACGGAGGTTTAGGAATTTTCACCCAAGGACATCTATGGCGCCCGTATGCTAGAACCAAATTTCTGGTGTCCCATCTGGCCATCCACGATATGCCTGTGGAGGCTATGGCCCTGATGTCGCTCGGGCGTACAGTAATCATAATGCAAGATGCATGATTCATACAATCCAGTCATGCATCAATCCTGCGCATACCGTGCGCTCATGTGAGATAGCATCCGCCTATCAGGGAGTCTCACAACAACCTGCCTAATAACACATGCAATAATCAACCACATCTCATAACAAACATGCAGATGATGCGTATGGGCATGTATCATGATGCTATGCTGTCACATACTCATAATCAGTATCCATAACTAACATCGACAATCAGCCTCGATAATGTGAACATTTAACTAGCATTGTCCCCAGGGAATGGCCCACATAGAGCCTAATATATAGTGGACCCATGGCCTCACACAATGGCCAAATATACAACACCAAGGGCCCCACTCAAGAGCTTAATACACACTACGATGGGTCTTTCACATGGGCCTAACATACATCACAATGGGCTCCATCGCCTGGCCCTTAATGCATCACAATGGGCCTCATCACATATGCCTCATATACATCACACATTGGGCCTAAAACACGGGCTGAATACACGTTACAGCGGGCCTCAAATACGGGCCGCATATACATTACATTGGGCCCAGACAATTAGAATCGGCAATCGGCCACGATAATCAAAATCGACAATCGGTTACGATAATCGGCCTCGACCGATAATCAGCTACGACCGATAATCGGTAATCGACCACGACAAATCAGAATCGGTAATCGGCCTTGATCGATAATCAGCCTTGATCAATAATCGGCAATCGACCGTGATAATCGGAATCGGCAAATCGGTCACGACAATCGGATCGATCGATAATCAGAATCGACAAATCAGTCACGACAACCAGGATCGATCGATAATCAGAGTCGGCAAATCGGTCACGACAATTGGGATCGATCGATAATCAGAGTCGGCAAATCGGTCATGACAATTGGATCGATCGATAATCAGAATCGGCAAATCAGTCACGACAACCAGGATCGATTGATAATCAGAGTCGGCAAATCGGTCACGACAATCGGGATCAATCGATAATCAGAGTCGGCAAATCGGTCATGACAATTGGATCGATCGATAATCAGAATCGGCAAATCGATCACGACGATCGGATCGATCAATAATCAGAATCGGCAAATCGGTCACGACAACCAGGATCGATCGATAAATCAGAGTCGACAAATAGGTCACGACAATCGGGATCGATCGATAATCAAAGTCGGTAAATCGGTCACGTCAATCGGATCGGCAAATCGATCACGACGATCGGATTGATCAATAATCAGAATCGGCAAATCGGTCACGACAACCAGGATCGATCGATAAATCAGAGTCGGCAAATCGGTCACGACAATCGGGATCGATCGATAATCAGAATTGATAAATCGGTTACGACAATCGGATCGATCGATAATCAGAATCGGTAAATCGATCACAACGATCGGATCGATCAATAATCAGAATCGGCAAATCGGTCACGACAACCAGGATCGATCGATAAATCAGAGTCGGCAAATCGGTCACGACAATCAGGATCGATCGATAATCAAAGTCGGCAAATCGGTCACGACAACCAGGATCGATCGATAAATCAGAGTCGGCAAATCGGTCACGACAATCGGGATCGATCGATAATCAAAGTCGGCAAATCGGTCACGACAATCGGGATCGATCGATAATCAAAGTCGGCAAATCGGTCACGTCAATCGGATCGATCGATAATCAGAGTCGGCAAATCGATCACGACGATCGGATCGATCAATAATCAGAATCGGCAAATCGGTCACGACAACCAGGATCGATCGATAAATCAGAGTCGGCAAATCGGTCACGACAATCGGGATCGATCGATAATCAGAATTGATAAATCGGTTACGACAATCGGATCGATCGATAATCAGAATCGGTAAATCGATCACGACGATCGGATCGATCAATAATCAGAATCGGCAAATCGGTCACGACAACCAGGATCGATCGATAAATCAGAGTCGGCAAATCGGTCACGACAATCGGGATCGATCGATAATCAAAGTCGGCAAATCGATCACGACAATCGGGATCGATCGATAATCAAAGTCGGCAAATCGGTCACGTCAATCGGCCTAACAAAGGGCCTAAGGGAAGGCCACAATGTGGACATTCAACCATCATTGCTCATCAATGTGGACATTTAACCAACATTGCTCCCAAGGAGTGGCCCACATAGAACCAAACACATAATGGGCCCACGGTCTCGTATAAGGACCTAAAATACATCATCATGGGCCTCACTTATGAAGCATATACGCATCACATTGGGCCTCACTCAAATGGGTCGCAATAGATCACATTGGGCCTCCGCAAATGCAACAAGTTGGGACTCTTGTATATTACATTGGGCCTTATCAAATGAGCCCTAAGTACATCCCATCAGCCGCACCAAATGGGCCCCCAATATGTTAAATGGGCCAAAAATACATCACAATGGTGGGCCCCACCCGCCTAATAAATGGACGGACAACAGGATATAACACATATATGTCAAAGTGGACCCACATGATTGGATGGTGTGGCTGAAACAATTACATCATGGTGTGTCCCACATCACCCATCCAGATGGACTGCGTGGATTATAATAAATCCAGGTGGGTCCCACTATCCTGATGAAGTGGACGGTGTGGAATAAAACACATTCATTAATAGTATCGTGGGGTTTACACTACTGCCCGGGGATAGATGGTGGGGCGGATATTCAATACATACACCAAGGTGGGTCCCACCCACACGCGTCACAAATGTGTGGTGGGCCCCAAGTCCCAAAAAAAAGGGACGACTGGAGGAAAACACATATATTGTGGCGGGATCCACTGTCCTGGCAGATGGGCAGACGGTGGGGAGATAATACATACGTCAAGGTAGGTCTCATCCCACACAATCAGCACGTGTGGGGTGGGCCCCACATGCTGCTGAAAATGGATGAACGGTCTGGATATAACGTAACCTCTTGGTCAGACCCACCTGCTGGCGTCCATATGCATGGACCGCAGATACAACACATGTATCAGAGTGGCCTCACGTCCCAACAGTGGACGGATGGCCAGGTTATAAGCCACATACATCACATGGGTCCCACCGTCCCTATCTGGACGGTGGACTGCATGGATGAACACATGCATTAAGAGAGGGGCCACCGTCCAGATCTGGTGGGCCACGTCAAAATGGATGTGCGGTGGAATATAAAACACATGATGCAATGGTGGTGGGGGGTCCATGTCCTCAGCTGACGGACGGTGAGGATTTAATTCACACCTCGCGATGGGATCACATATTGGAGATGTTAATACAGCAGCTATTGCTGCTGTAAACATACACCACCCAATCTGCTATCCATAGCATATGGGACCCACATTGGCCCACGTAATATACATACAAATAATGTATTATAATATACACACACATATATATATATATTATAATAATATTTTTCTTTCTTCCCTTTTCTTTCTTTTTGCTTCTTTTTTTTTTCCATAGCCCCAGCGTCCAGGCCCTTGGACGGCCAGGACAACACACCACGTCAAGGGGGTTGGGGTCCATGAATGGATGGTACAGATAAAACACATACACCCCACGTGGGTCCCACACACATGTGGCCCACCTAGTAGGGATCAACTGATATTGGTGGCTTCATAAGGTTTGGGCCAGTCCGAATGTACAGCTAGAATGGGCCCCAACTATGACAACGAGGTTGGCCCTGCTTTGGCAGCGGTGTGGCCCACAAAATGGACAACGGCATGGATAAAATACATTCATCATGGTGGGCCACACACATCAAGAGAGAGAGAGAGAACGGTGATGATGGGAGGAGCTCCGCCACTATGAGCTCCTCCATGATATAATGCATACATGAAGATGGGTCCCAACATATGTGGGCTCTCATACCATCAAAAACAACAAATAAAATCACCCACCTATGGCCTCCTTCTTTAGCTCCTTGGACTCCTTGGCTCCTAAGCTCCTTCTTTAAGGGAGTGAGATGAATTTTGAAGGGTTGGATGGTTGGATGAGGGGTTAAGAAAATGGGCCCTCTCTTGCAATCTTCTCTCCTTAGAGATTTGCTCTCATGGAAGCTTGAAATGGAATGAGATGGAGAGAGAGAGGGATGGGATGAAAATGGGTGGGTGGAATGGGTGTTGTAAGAAAAGGATATGGATGGTATGGGCTTGTTTGAATTTTGGTAAAAGAGTGATGGGTGGGGAGAGAGAGAGTTTGACTTATAGGAAAAGAGGGAGTTGTCATTTGTACTTAAGATAGGGTGAGGTGGCATGGGGTATGGGTAATGTACTTGACTTGATTGATGTGACATATTGTAAAGATTCCCTCGAAATTCGCAACGCGCGGCGTTTCTTCGAAATAAACGCGGACCCATATCTTCAAGCTCGGGTATCGGATCGGTGCGCGAGTCATAGCGTTAGAACCGCGGTGACGACGCGGTCGCTAAGGTAGGAGTTTCGTGTCGAGTCGATCTCGACATGAAGGACTCGGCTTACGATTGCGCGCAAACGTCGGATACAGGTCGAGGGTTGCCGGAATTCGACCGAGAGGACCGCAGAAGCCTACGGAATAGGACGGTCTAGGATACGGGTCTTACAGTGCGAGTAGCGCTGCAAATTAGTAGTGTCCGGTAGAGCCATAAAGCCTCCCAACTGACCTCCCATCCGCAGAGATGAGAAAACATTCAACGGTAAAGATACTCAACAACTTCGGCTCCAAGGGGAAGTCCATCTAAAAGAAGGGACAAGACATCAGTACAATGAGAGTTCGACAAGACATCATAAGAGATGCTCCCACAGCCATACCTAAAAAGAAAGAAATCACATATGATGGAGAAGAAAGCAGATATAAAAGACTAAAAAAAGAGGGGGAAGAGATATACCTACAAAAAAGAACAGCATCCTTGAAGGATACAGGTCTGTTCGAGGGAACACTCCGACATGCACAGAAAAGTCTCCGCCAAGAGCAAAGGAATGATACTCTGCCCGAGAAAGGATACGACAGAAGGCGTCAAAAAGAACAATTAGAGATGATTGTCACCATCCCGAAAAAAGTAGATCCGCTAAGATATAGAATATCAGTGCATTTAAGCACTGCAGCTAGTAGGCAGACCTGTCACATCCTCGGCTAGACAAGCATAGATCGTATAAAAGCTTAAGTGTAACACCCTAACTTTTCGATCCTAAAAAACTCAGGTGTTAACTAAGGTGACCGAAATCAGAGTGCAAAGAATCTAAAAGCGATCAGGGTGAACCATAACATAGCAATTCATATCCAAATTCTAGTCCACACAGCTGGGGACTATTAATACAAAACATAAGGTTCAATTGTTCAAATAACTATGAAGGGAAAAATGCGACTATTGGTTAAGTCCGTAAAACTCTGTCGGGTTCTGACGGGGCTCCTCTTCATAGAAATCTTCTCCCTCTCTCTCGAGGGACTTGCGTCTATGTCTGCCCCATAAGCACCCTCATCTATGCTTGCATCATCTGTATGATCAAGGATGAGTGGCCAGCTCAGTGGCAACTCCCCTCAAGATTACACACTGCTGCGTTAACTAAGCATCATTTTAAATAAAGTATTTAAAACAATAGAAATATGAAACAACTCACATTCCAATATTGCTTAAGTACAAGGATGCATGAGTGCATGTCAACTAGGGATGCACATCCAGTTGGCCAAGTGAATGGACCTTTCAAACCGTCAGTCCACCAAACAAGAGAATAGGCTTTTCAAATAGTCAGCTCATTCAATGTAATGTCGTGGGCCTTTCAAATAGTCATCTCACTTAGACATGAACGGGCCTTTCAAACAGTTGGCTCATCCATGCCTAGGGATGGGCCTTTCAAATAGTCAGCTCATCCCAAATAAGGGAATGGACCTTTCAAACAGTCGGTCCATAAAGCAAGAGAATGGGCCTTTTAAACAGTCGGTCCATAAAGAAAGAGAATGGGCCTTTCAAACAGTCGGCTCATTCAACTTGCAAGGGAACAGTCTTTCAAACAGTCGACCCGCTCAAGTAAGACAATGGGCCTTTCAAACAGTCGGCTCACTAAAGCAATGAATGAGACTTTCAAACAGTTAGCTCATTCATACTAGGGAATCGGCCTTTCAAACAGTCGGCTCATCCTTAATAAGAAAATGGACCTTTCAAACAGTGAGTCCATTAAAAAATAGAAGTGTCATGAATGCATGATTAATCCCAACCATTATTATTCCAATTTGCAAGCAGCCAATTTAGTTAGATATTCAAATAAGTATAGTGGTGCATAGTATAAATTATCATACCACATATATAGGCTTCCAAAAAATAAGTATTGAGCATGTAATTAAATTTAATAACTAACGAGTCATTAATTATTAGGTAAAATTTGGGTTGAACTAACACATGACTTAACATTGAAGAGGAAAGCTCAAGGGATAGAATCCTCACTTGAGAGTTGTTGACCTCAACGGTGATGCTTAGTGAGTGTGATACTTAAGGTTGAGCCCTATCTGTTTTCCTTAGGTCTGGAGTGAGGTGGTTGAGTTGGATCGACTTTGAAGGGAATTTCTTGTCTAGCCAAAGACACAACCAAGCCTTAGGCAATTGATATGAACTTAAAAATTCCTTAAGATATGTATGAGGAGGTAGCTTACTGTGTTCAGGGTTGTCACTAAGAGATGATGGATCCAACACAGTTGGCTAGAGATCTAGCTTGCCATTGTCTCTTAGGTGTTGCTGTCCATAGAACACTATTAGATTTATAATAGCTATACATATGATGGCCTACAACTACCTATTGAAGTAGTGAGCCTCATGAGGAGGTCTACCTGAAGGTTTAACTCAAGTCAGGTGAGTTGAGAAGTTGGGCCCCTGATTCTGAAGTTTTTACAATTGCCTGAGTCAGGCCAATTTGGTTGACCGAGTTAGTCCAGGCGAGTCAACTCGACTGGGATTGAACCAGCCCCTAACCTTCCTTTTTCCTTCCAGCGATGGCCGCCTGACTCAAATCCTAGTTGGAAGGGCTATGTCGTGCCATGTAGTTGGCTGAACACGCCGCTGAAATAGCTAAAGATTCACGTCAGACCATGTGACTCGAGATGAGTCAACTCGGTCAGCACAAACCCATCACCGTTTGGCTGTGAATGGAGCTGGATTGGGGATCTTTCTAGCGTGAGGAGTAACTGCTCAACCCCAGCAGTACTCGGACGTAGTTGAGGCCAACCAAACAAGTTGGGACCCGTCCGGATCAGATCGCAAATGGGCCTCGAACTGACGTTCATTGGAGGGGAGAGCGCGCACACGATCCACACCAATCCCTACTTTCTCTCTTATTCTCTCTCCTGTTTTCTCTCATACCTATCCCTCTCCATGGCGATGGTGTCCCCGGTCTGCACTGTCCCAACTCAAGCCAAATCTGGTTAGCCGACTTAATGCAGTGCGGTACCAAGCTTCACCCACGAAGGCTGTTTCCCTCCCTTCTTTTCTCTCTCTCTGTCTCTCTCCCTCTCTCTCAATGGTGTCTACGGGCTGCACTAACCCGACTCGATCTGACTCGCACGGCTCAACTCGGTGCAGTGCGGCACCTGGTTTACACTCGCTCGACCTATCTCACTCCCTCACACTCTCTCACTCTGCGGATTGTTTGGTGATAATCCCGAGGAGATATGGCTGTATTTATAGAGCCAAAGCCGCACCTATCTCTTAATAGACGGTCTGGATGCAGCTGGATTGTGCCCACATTCACTCCCTTTTTGTTCAACATGGAGATGATCTAATAGTGGGGAAATGTTTTTGCCATCATGGCCCACCGAATGGGCGTATTAGATCTAGGAATGGGGCCCGCTGTTTCAAGATGGGTTTCCCGACTAAACGGGGAAGATGACTGCCTGCTAATGGCAAATTTTTTTGGATGGGATCTATGGCCAATCCAAACCGTTTGGAGGGTTC
Organism: Magnolia sinica; assembly: GCF_029962835.1. Lineage (NCBI taxonomy): Eukaryota > Viridiplantae > Streptophyta > Magnoliopsida > Magnoliales > Magnoliaceae > Magnolia > Magnolia sinica. Next base: position 25,607,646 of record NC_080575.1, read on the forward strand.
GGATGGGTCCTATGATTGTTGTGGGGCACATAAATCACGCCCTTGATCACCCGTCCAAACTTCTCACGAGATTCTCCTGCCACGACTCTCTTCTCGTGCAGACTGGTGATATTTTCGGGAGTCCCTTACTACCCTAATGCGGATGGTCGGGATGTCTTCCAGAGCCCGAGCTGAAGGATCGGATTGAGCTAGCTTCGTTTACCAAAAGGGTAAACAACCAACCTTTTTTTGATAGGAATAGGAATGTCCGCCCTTTTCCAGCGCTGAAGGAAAGGCTGAGATCTTCATTGGACGAATGACTAAGATCCAAAGGAGAAGCCGCACGCGGATCGCCAGTGTGGTAGCCTTCTACTTCCTACTTTCGGGAGTCCTAGGGCTTGAGCTTGCTCGGTTTTCCTAGTGCCCTTATGCCTGCATGGGACCGAACGGACGACGTGGTTTTGGTCGTCCATGGCTCCTTATCCTGATTAACGACTCGGATCAGCTGTCGGGTTATCTAGGTGGGCCACTAGACTATCCAACCATCCGTCCGTTTAAATCTACTGTGGGCGGGAAAAATGGCGAGAGAGGAATATTTCTCTCTTTTTCGAAATATTTCGGGTCAAACGTCATTTGACCCAATTCTCCATCCGGCGCAACTCGAGTGTAAGCCCACGTGATGCACGCTCACCCTGCTGTGGGGTCCACAGTAGTGCATTTTTTCGATCTACTGCATCCATCATTCTTGGAGGCCATCATCAGGAGTTCCCTGGCCATTGATCTTGAGGATGGGACCAATCTAAAGGACAGTTGGGTCGTATTTAACCCCTGTGGCCAAATCCCTCGGTCTGTGCTGTGCATTCTGACCAATGAGCCACTCAAGCCGCTTTAGACAAATGACCTAAGACCTCTAAGCTAATCTTAGTAGAGTTTGGTCACCCACCAAGGCGTCATTTAATATTTAAGTTCCTAAGAGTAAGTATTTAATGGTTTAATGCCAATCCTCGGTTGATGTGATGGCCCGGCTTGGGGTTCACTAGTGGGTGGCCTGATCTATAGATGAGGATTCACCTAATGGTCAAGTATAGTTTAGACCATGTGTATGTTTTGTCAGGTTAAATTTATGTTTGTGCTAAGTGGGATTAAGTGATAATGCTCGAGTATTGAAAACGTGGGGTGTTACATCAAGAGTGAACTCTCCTGTAGCACTGTCGACTATGGTATGAGTTGCCACAAATCCAAACCAAGCCTCCAAATCAGATGTCTGCACCTATTAAGATGGAGGAAGACACGACTCATGGGAGAAGGGAAGACCGGTCAGTCAAGATAGCTCCTTTAAAGAAGGACCCAACTCCAGGTCATTAAATGAGAATAGGTTTAATGATGGAACCCAGTCGTCTGATGCAGCACTCAGCATTCGCCAGTCTAGGTGAACTCGATGAAGGTGTAGGACCTCGCCGAAGCCCAAAAGATGTAGCTCACGACTCTCAGAAGCAATCAGGCTCCCTATCCAATCACGCAATCGCTCTGAACAAGTACCACGTGGTTGAAGGCGACAGGTGTGAACAGGAACACCCTCCATGATCTGAAGACCAGTGTCATTCAGCGAATTATCAAAGATAGGCATCCCCTCATCTAAAAAATCAATCTCATGATAACGAAAGAAGCCTGACGCTCCCATAGCCTTATGTAGTGTGTCGTGAAAAGCAGTAGCAGGACCTGAGTCACCCACGATCATCACATCATGGGTCGTCAGAAAGGTGCCTGCCCCAGGAGTCGCGATGCTAAGACCACCCCAATATAGTAAATCATTTACCATATCCGGTCCACCGCCATCCACACCAACCACCACAGCCAATCCACTACCAACGCCATAAGCCATGCCGTCCATCATGGTCCCATGACCCCCACTATCCATCATGACCAAACTATCATCATGAGCCATACCGCCCATCATGGTCCCATAACCTGACCAAAAATCATGGCCAAACCATCGCCCTAAGCCACATCACCCATCATGGTCCCATGATCTACACCATCCATCATGACCAATCCACCTCCATGACTCATACTATCCATCATGGCCAATCCACCTCCATGACTCATACCATCCATCATGGTCGATCTATTCCCATGATCCGCACCATCCATCATCGCCAACCCATCTCCATGACTCATACCATCCATCATGGTCAATCCATCCCCATGATCTATACCACCCATCATGGCAATCATGTCCCCACACCAACATCCCTACCACCAATCATAGCCAAATCTAGACCATCCATCATCACCATGGCCTCATTGACACCCTCTAAGGGCATGTCCATATCATTGCTCCCAAAAATCATCCCTATAAAATCTCTAATTTCACTATCAAATCGCTCACCAAGTGTGGACCCATCCAAGCCATCAAGCACCCATTCACTTCCCAAACCCTCTTTCATTACTTCTCCAAAACCCATCCCTCCTTTAATGGTGGTTAGAGCCCCTTCATAAATGGCATTTACTTCCTCAAGTGGCTCCACCAAACCACTATTAAAAGCTTCACCCATAAATAAGCCTTCCCCTATAACCACCTCTTCATGAGAAAGGCTAAGAGATGCATCATTCACCTCAACCATGGGACCTAAGAGCGCTTCATTTTCAGGTCCACCAAAGCTCTCTCTATCTTCAGCCATTGAAAAAGGACACAAAGAAGAAGACAAGAAAGAGAAAGGGACAAAAAGAGGAAGCAAATGGGAGAAATGGGACAAAAAGGAAGGTTCATGTAACATAACAGAGGAAGAATATCAGGGATAGCAACCTCAGTGGATAAGAGAAAAAGGCCCTATCGCTAGAACAAAAGATGAACAGGGACAGTAATCTTATTACCACCGGTGGTAATCGGATTACTGCCCCCTCTCGACATCTGCACCCACCGCTGCCATCACCTGCAATTCGAAGAAAATGTCAGAAGGTCAAAAGGTGGTAATCGGATTACCACTGGCGGTAGTCTAATTACCACCCCCAACGTGGAACATGCTAAAAATTGGGCGTTGCCTGTCCTGAAGGGTGAGGGAGAATAGAAATACATTAAAATATGCACATTTGGATCATCAAGGACTCAAAAGTAGACTGGAAAGTGGCATCGGATAAATGTATTTTCAATGTATAGAGAAGATTTTAAATACACAAGTACATGGGTAGAGAAAGTAAGGGACCACTACTCATCAGGTGTGTACTCATCTGAATCTTTCGGAAGTACCTCGAGACCTAGAAGACTCCCTCTGGCAAAACGCACACCACCACCAAGAGCATACGTGTTTCTCAAAATAGGACCGATGCCAAACTATTCACATTAAGAGTTGTACTCTCTCACAGGTACATTAACATCGTAACCTTCTAAAGCTGCCACTAACTTACGCTCTAGAACTGCTCTCCAATTCGTCGGTTTAGCAAGTGGGCTAAGTGGTACAAGGGGACTACCAGTAAGCTGCCAAAAAAGTCTCTCCCCTAGGTACCATTTGGTCACCCGAGGATCCTCTAAGATTCGACGATGACACGAGGCCTGGAAAGCCTCCTAAGCCTCAGAATAAAACTACAGTAGATTAAACATAAGGCTTAGTATGAAACTGGCAGAATAAACAAGGATCAGAATGAAAGCACAAAATGAAGAGAAAAGGAAAGAAAAGATAGTCACTTACATCATCAAGGATCAGTGCATCTACATTAGACCTCCAAGCATGTAACGTCTCGAAAAAATTCGTACAAAGACCCGAGTACCACCTCAGGCAGAAACCGCTAAGGATCAAATTATGAAGAAATTAGACGAAAATTAATTAAGTACTAAACTAAATTAATTAGTAGATTAGCTTGAACCACTTTCTATATGAACTGCAAGACCCAAAACCAGTAGAATCGCTAACTTTATATTACCTAAAAACCTAAGAGAAATCTCAAAACCTAGTTGCTCTCCGGAGCACACTGAAACTCCATATCGAACCTGGACCGTGCGTCGAAAGTCCAATTACCGTGAAACTATACGATTATGACCGCCTTACTAGGCTTGACAACCATCTCAAAAATCAAGTCCCAATAGTATCCAGAAACGTACAACTTGAGCCCAGAGCGAAGTGTATGAGAAGCGCGAATATCTTTAGAAAATAAACTCAAATTTAAGTGAATTGGGCCATTTGCTTGTAAGTTAAATTTAAGGTTTCAGACCATCAGATTCTAACCCAACTACACCCTTAGATCAGGAAAATTTTCCTATAATGTCAATGTGCTTGTGGTCCTTCGAGTGGCGATGACTGTTGAATTGAAACTGGTCCTTCGCAGTCGATCCACTAATCCGATCAGACCGAAACTTTAACCTGGTGTAGATCCATTGTTAGAGAACTTTCTCTGGACCATATGTAGAAAATGGGTCTCCAGATGAGCTCCGTTGGCCTGAAACAAATAACTTTTGGCTATAACTCAAGTATACCATGGCCCTGGGGCCATTGACATTAGTTTTGGGCCTATATAAGGGCCTTAACCCAGCCCTCTCTCATTCCATACGAATTTCCTAAACCCTAGGAGAGAGAAGAGAGAAAAGAGAAGGAAAGAGTGAGGAGAAGAGAGAGAGAGAGAGAGAGAGAGATAGTTGCTGGGATTCGTTCTTGCCGCTCCTCGTATCAAATCGTCTCCACCGTGTCGCTATACCAATGATTTCGACTCCGTTCTTGGTTAAGAAATCCTAACCCTAATCTGTGTTAGGCATCTAAATAGAGTAAATGGTGAAATAGCTAACTTATTTCATGTTATAGGTTGTCATTGTGTCGTAGACAAAGACATAGTGTTCAAACTGAGTACGATACGAGTTTACCGACGAAAGGTGCGAACTATAAACATTTAGGTTACGGTTTTCAAGGCTTTCAATGTCAGTTAATGATTTATGACTGACTTGATTGCTATCACATGTACTTAGATATGATGATTGCCATATATTACAAATATATATGAACTATGTTGAATAAAATGCATTCCGTGTTTGATGAAATGTTTGAATGAATATGGAATTATGATTTGTGCTTGCCATGATTATTGATTGAGAATATATAATTGTTGTACGTGTGAGAACTCTTTTGTGAAAGGATTTGCCCTAATACATGTTATAACCAAGTTATATCATGTATGTCAAAGGTGTAGCTTAAGTGTTTAATAAAATGTCTAAATGAGTAATTGTTTGATGAAATGCATTTATTAAAGGTGTTGAGATAAGATTCTCAACCACCTTAACTATATGCATTGATTTCTCTATGTAACCTCAATCCAACTACGTGATTTAGGTATGAAATACATGTGCGATAATATGTTTATTCTGTATTTTTTTATGAAATACTTAAGTGATTGCAATGCTTGAATTATTTGCTCTATACTGTTATGACTGCCATATGTGAATGCTATTATCTTGGAGTGTGACTGGGACTACAATATAGTCCAGGCATTCGGTAACAGATTTCGTTAGAGTGGCCGGATTGGTTCCGTCACCAAGGACACGTTCGATGAATCCGAGTTGTACGGTGATTATCGACAGTGGTTAAGCCACAAGGAGTGCGTATGCGCTCCATGTCAATTAACTTAACGTGCGCTCATATTAATCGAACTTGTTAAGTAACCCGATTAGCCTAATGTGTGTTTACCATGTATGGACACTACTGCTTGAATCTAAGGTACCACTTACCAGTGCAAAGTTCGTTTAACCTTGGTACCACGATCTGCTAAGACTCATGAGTCAGGCATGGTGGTGTATGGGATACTGTGGTCGAGCTGTCGGCCTACGCTGGGGTGACGAGCCTTCTCGTACTAACCAGTGAGCAATCCAAACTCATGAGCCAAATATGGTGGTGTATGGGACACCATATTCAAGCTGTCGGCCTACACTAAGGTGACGAGCCTTCCCGTAGTGACCTTGAGTATAAAATAGGCCCACGATCAGGTGATGAGCCTCTCGTAGTGACTTTGAGTGTGAATTAAGCCTATGCCAAGGTGACGAGCCTCCCGTAGCGACCTATAGTGTAAACTCGTGAACTTGCCTATCGTATGTGATTAACTAGGATTGACGACCCTAGATGGATCAGTGTTTGGGTTAATGATATAAAGGGAGGTATCTTAGTTTCTCAAACCTGCTATATGAATAGGTCTAATTAAGAACTTGGCTAATCATGCACATGCACCGCATTGCAAGTGCCTTTGTCGTTGGAGTTGAGCACAGTGGGAGTGTTACATGCGCGACCGTGAGATGATGCCGCAGAGGGAGTGTAGGTGAGGGCGTATATCATTATCGCATCCCATCCTTGCATTAACAAGAGTACTTAGGAATGCTTGTTATATTGCTTTATCATTACTGCTTGACTGAATTGATAACATGTTAACTTTTGCCTTATAGCTCCACTGAGTTGATCACTCACTCCCACTTTGGGACGGTGTTTTAAAATACCAACCAGACTCTATTGTAGTTTCAGATGATGGAGAGGCTTACGAGACGGAGCTTGCTTTCTATGACGATGAGGTGGAGTTCTCCTATCTGCAACTCTCTGATGGGTCTATATAGATCTGGAGTTACGTCACCGGGGCTACAGGGATATGGATTAGATGACATTACACTTTATCATTTTATAAATTTTGAAATTATACATGTAATTATTTAACCTGGTGACATTCATACTCTGGGGACTTACAATCACTTATATGCTCTATATATTTATCACAGTCTTCCACTTGCATAATTTAACTATTTCTGGAGTATGATATATTGATTCGGTACAATCTCACCCATGTTTAATGTACTAATACGAACAACATTTAATCATCATTATCTATATTGTATAAGTGATGCGTTGGAACTCGGGAGTTGAGCTTCTGCTCGACCCCCGATTTTCAAGGCGTTTCAAAGCAAGATCTGAAAATTGGTGGGTAAGGCTTTGGTTGTCCTTGTACCACAACATCATGCAAGAAAAAGGAGGGCTACGGTTTATCAGAGTAGGCCCCAAATGTGGAAAGTGATCAAAGAAGTAGAACTGTTGAAGAATCGATCATCAGGACATATGCTCATGACAACAGTCGAGACAAAAAGATCAATGCATACCTCGATAACTGGATAGAAGCCAGTTATCGACCTACTGTTACAATGGCTGGCCTTGTCCAGACCTTCATACAAGTGGGCCAAGAGCGCATCATTCTAGTTATACGGCGTGGGAAATGTGATATCAGCCACAAGCGACAATAGACAGGAGCTCACCAGCTCATTTTCATGAGAAAAAATCATGGCTCCCAAGGTATACAAGATCAAGGCGCAAGCTTTCACAATAGCTTCGGCCTCAGTCTGTGGAACTCATCGAGAAAAGTTCACTGATTAACAAAGCAACTTGAATCGAGATCTCGAGAATTCGGAAGAGTGGGGAACCATCCCTAGGAGGTTCATCCAGTCGTCGTTAGAAGGGTTGGGGAGATCCTCCTTAAAGGTTATGGACCACCCCTCATACAGAAGGTCGAGCTGGATGAAGATGTCATAAGGAGTGATGCCTCACTCACCGAAAGGAAGATGAAATGTTTGGGTCTTGGCACACCATCGCTTAACCAATACAGATAAAAGCAACATGTTCGTTTTACTCAAACGAACTCTGAACAAGCCATAAATGGGACCCCTCGTCCCCTCAAGACAATGGTTGATGATCCACAAACCAATCTAGCCAATGGCGGAGGACCCCTTGTCCCCTTAAGATAGCAGGAGCCCTTCGCTCTCGTGCAATGTCAAAAAGATGCTGACCCTCCTGAGGCACATGGCAAGGGTCGACTGACTGACTAGAAGGTTCAACCTCGCTCCACCCAAGATGAGGCATGCTGCAGGGACAACATTTACAGGTAAGTATTCACCCCTGCCTTCATAACTGGCCAAATATTCCAGAAGAACAATAAAAAATAGAGAAGAAGGAAGGCACATTATGGGTAGTCCCTGAATTCTCACTGACATGATTTACTCCTATGACCCATTGGTCCAAGCCCATTTCCCAAGGCCCATTGTCCAAACCCATCTCAAGGCCCATCTTAAGAAAAACGTAATCAAAGGCCCACTTAAAAAAGCCCATCTCTAGGTCCATTCAAGTAAAACCCATCTCTAGGGCCATCTTAAGAAAAACTCAATCTACGGCCCTAGGAAAAGCCCATCTGTAAGACCCATATCCTAGTCCATACTGATCCGTCGACTCCTGCGGTCCTTCCCGTCGAATTTCGACAACCTACAACGTATAATCGACGTTTGCGCACGACCATAAGTCAAATCCCGTAGATTTGAGTCGGCTTAATCCAAGACTTGTACCATTGTGACCGCACCGTCACCACAGTTCTAACGCTGTGTCTTGCATACCGATTTGATACCCTGGCAGGGAGATGTGGGCCGGCGTTTATTTTGAAGAAAACGCCACATTTTTATAATCCCAACAGAATCTCTACAACATGTTCCATCAATCAATCAATCAATCCATCAATCAATCACTTCATGTCAAGTACACATCACCTTTCACCCCATCTCCAAGCAACCACCAAGTCAACTCTTTCTCACCCTTTCTCTTACACACCCATACATGTCAAGTACAATATCACCTCATACCCATCACTCACATCCATCACCTCTCTCCTTACAACACACACTCTCTCTCTCATTTCTCAACACATTCCCAAGTAAGTAAGAGAACTCACGTCCAAGCATTCCATGTGAGAGAGAAAAGTGAGTTTGTGTATGGCCCACTTTCCCATCCCAAATCCATCATCCTAACCATTCAAACCTCATCTTCCACCATCAAAGTGAGACACAAAGAGATTGGCTTTCCAACGGACCGAGAAGATCGAACGGTGGGTGCTTATTAGGCTAGGTTTTCATATTTTGATGATAGGCCAAGTGAGGCATACCGATTGATGGTATGGATCTCACTTGGGACCCTAGATGTGGTCGATGGCCCACCTTGATTTTCTTATCATTCCATGATGGGGCCATTCTCCATGGACCCCAGCATGATGTTTACTTTCTATCCTAAAAAGGGGTCATCTAGACCTTACATCTTGGTGGAGAAGGGATCTCCACCGTTAATCTTTGATTTGATGGGCCCACATGCAATGGGACCCACTTGATGTATGATTGGATGCTTAAAACGAAGGGCCCATAGTGCCGGGGTCCCTCCATCACGCGTGTCCCTCTATCTTCCTCTCTCTCTCTCCCTCTCGTTTTATTTATTTATATTTTTGTGTGTGATGAGGTGGCCGTGTGGCCCACTTGGATGGACCCCACCATGAAGCGTGTATTGGATCCAATCCTTTTGTAGGTGGGGCCCACTTTATATGTGTGTTGTTCCACACCACCCAGCCATGTGGTGGCCCACCTTAAATGTATTTTTCTTACCAGTAACAGTCCAGCGTCTGGACGTGCACTGGGAAAACACAAATATTAGCTTGTTTCATAAAGCTTTGGAAAGGGCCATTTGCATAGGCCTCACCTTGATGTATACATTCAATCCACGTCGTCCATTCCATTCTTCAGATCATTTTAGGCATTGAGCTGAAAAATGATGCTGATTTGAATTTCTGATGGGCCATAGCATAGCAAACTGTGATTTTTACCGTTGAAAAATCACCTGATGATTCTATACACTTAAACCCCTTGAATATTGGGCTTGTTTGGCTTGTCTTGAGATATGGAGAGCAATGGATGGTGTGGATTCCTTCGATGCGAGCCCCAGTGCGTACCGCACGATCATGTGGGACCCACCATGATGCATGTGTTACATCCAAACCGTCTAGCCACTTTGAAAGCTCCTTTTATGGCATGGGCTAATGAATCAAATCCATAGTTCAAGTGGACCCCACCATTTAAAGTAGTGGACAATGACGTTCACCGTTCAAAATTTCTAAGGGGCCATCGTAGTTTCCTAATAAGCTAATATTTGCTTCCACTTCATCTATCACTATGTTAGTTTATGAACAGGTTGGATGGGAAACATATGTTATGGTGGGCCTTAGGAATTTTAATGGTGGAAATCATCATCACCACTTTATTTGGGTGTGGCCCATTTGATGTACATATGGGGCCCGTTGGTGTGGCCCATTTGATGTACATAAGGCCCATGTGATTAGGCCCATCTTGATGTATTTATGTCCCGTTGTTGAGGCCCACTTTGATATATATAAGACCCATGTTACGAAGCCCATTATGGTGTATTCAAAAGCCCAGGGGATATGGCCCATTGCAATGTACATAAGGCCCATTGATGCGGCCCACTTGATTTATATAAGGCCTATATGAGGCAGCCCATTTGATATATCTGAGGCCCATGGGTCGAGGCCCAACTTTGGATGTCCTTAGGGTCCATTGTAATGTGCGATGCCTCCATGGGTTGTGTAATGATGTTTTATGGCGGGCCATGCCTTGAGAGCAATGTTGGTTTGACGTCCACATTGTAAGAATAATGTTGGTTTAATGTTCGCATTATAAATCTCCCTAAGGCCCATTGATAGGCCCATATTTGTTGTGCATAGGCTATCTAGGCCCATCTTCGTTGTGAGGATAGTTCATCGCCTTATAACATGCTTAGCATAGTTCCATGATTCATGCCCATACGCATCATATGTATGCTTGATATGAAGAATGTTTGATCATAGCATAAGCCAGTTAGGCTGAGACATTTACGGGACTCCTTATGAGATGGAGTGCCCCACATGATCGTGCGGTACGCACTGGATTGCCGCATGATTTGACGGTGTGATTCATGCATATCGCATTTGTGTGACATGATCATTGTATGCCCTAGCGACATCAAGGTCGTGGCTCCACAAGTACATCGTGGATGGCCGTATTGGATACCAAAAATACTTAGTTCTAGCATTGTGGGCACTTAGGATGTCCTTGGGTGAGAGTCCCAGAACCTTTTTGGTACCAGGAGATGCTCCAACGTCTAGACCAAGTGGATACATGAGCGCCCGAGTGCCGAATACTAGTAGGCCGCATCTCCCACTGTGTCGTGGTCAGTTGGAAGGGGGTGTGGCCTTATCCGCCCGAGTGAGGGGGCTATAAGCTAGGTTGAGTTTGACTAGCTCACAAATGAGTCCGCTATCGATGAGCCGGGTAGGTATTGGTAGACTACTAGTCAGGCGGATAGTGAGGTCTATTCCACTTGCATGGCTGTTCAGGTAGGGAGGAGGTAGTCAGTGTGAAGTGTATTAGACCCCGGTGATATCCAGAGGGAAACTGTACTGATATGTGTACTTGATGAGGACTGGCATGCTTGCTTTACATCTCGCATAAGACATTTGGCTATATAGGTCTCGCATCGTATGGCCTTGGTATGGCCGATAGGATTCATGCCTTACATCACATCATTTTGGTATAACTGATTGCATTCATGAACTTACCCGCATATTTTCACATTACTCTGGTATTATATACTTGGCACTTGCCTTGCGCCCACACTTACACCACCCTCTAAGCTTTTGTAAGCTTATACACGACAGTTGCGTGCAGGTAGCGTTGGACAGCAGCAACGCTGAGGCAGGAGTGCGCATCAATTTATTTTGGAGCCTTTTGATCATTTTGTATTTCTCTTTCCGCACCGTACTTAAAGTTTTTGATATAGTGGATATGTGGTGATGTTGTTTTGTGACTTGGTTATGCTCCATTACAAAAAAAGATTTTTCATACTAAAAATCCTCCTTGTAGGATCCCAAGATCGGAATCTGGCATGTGAGTGCTGGAATCCGAGAATGGGACACTACGAAGGCTGTCGGCGCTGGATTCGGCGATCGAGATTTTTGTGAGCTCGTTTTCCGAGTTTGGGGCGTGACACCATCTCTAGGTCCGTTCAAGAAAAGCCCATCTCAAGGCCCATTTTTAGGCCCATTCAAGAAAAGCCCAGGTCCATTCAAAGTAAAGCCCATTTAAGAAAAGCCCATCTTAAAGCCCAATCAAGCAAAGCCCATTTCTAAGATCCACTTAGAAAAGCCCATCTCTAAAGTCCAAGTCCATTAGCCCATTTAAAGGAACCCATTTTAAAGTCCATCGGTTTTAAGCCCATTCTCTTAGAGAAGCCCGTTGGTTCAAATCCACATCAAGGGCCCAATCAATGACCATATAATCCAAGAGTTAAATCATGGCAAGGAAGAAATTGGGGCCCATTCTAAAAAATGGCCGACCACCAAGGACCCACAACACTTGAATATCCAAATGGACCACCATGGTCAATCTGTCCCATCAAATTAAGTATCGGTCCATTTCTTTCTCACAAAGAAGTGATCCATCCAAGGGACCACATTCTAAGGCTACATGATGGCCCACCAGTTTTTATGATGAGATGCATCCCTCAAGTGGGCCAACACAAATGTGGGATGATGTGTAGGATTTGGGCCTTCTTCTAAACACGACAAAAAAGAAGAAGCAAAAACAACAGAAATTAATACACACACACACACACACACACACACACACACACACACATGCATGCATAAACAAAGATGGGGCACTTTTCTTATCATACCCCACTCCAATTACATTTAAAAAAATCAAAAATCAAAAATTACATAGCTAAAGGCCAAATGGGCCTAGAACTTGAAAGAAAGGGAGAAAACTCATCCCTTAGCAAGATGAATTTTTTCCAGCAAGGTCAAGGTGGTAGAATTCTTCCAAAGTCCCACATTTTCTATTTCCCTTGGTGAAAAGAGGGATCATGGCTATAAAGAAACTGAGTCCAAAAAAAAAAAACATGAACATGGGTATCAAGACCCACCGAATGATGCAAATAGCTGTGTGAGATAACTACCTAAAAAAAAAGGGTTTAGGGAAGAGAGGATTAAGAAAGAAAGGAAGCAAGGAAGAAGGAATTGAGGGGAAAGAGAACAGGAGAAAGAGAGAGCTTGCAAGATGCACAATGGTGCCTCTGGAAGAAAATTCGAGAAGAAGAAATAAGGAAGTAAAAGCCAGTCCCGGACTAGCGCACAACTCAAACCAATGGACAAACGGTTGTAGGGCGGTAATCCAATTACCGCCCCCGGTAATCGGACTACTGCCCCTTGCCAAGAGCACAACCCCGCGCTGCTTGTACACTTTGAAGTGATATGAGAGCCTGGGAATTGGCTTGGTCCAACGGACAATGAAAGGAAAAGGAGGAGAAAAAGGGAATCTCCATAAGATTTTGGGAGAAAATGAAATTCTCACGAGAAATTGAGAATCTTGGATAAATTAGAGAGAAAATGTGATGAGAAAATGAAAGAAATTCAAGGAAAAGATACAAAAAATCCCAATAAAAACCAGATTAGTTGAACGGTCCCACAAAATCACCAGTGGAGGTAACAGAACTATTTGGACTTATTAAAAAAATAATAAAATAAAAACCGAACGACAATGCCCTCTCGCGATATCAAACGAATCTTTTCAAAAGGCCTCAAGAAAATCTTCAAAATTTGCAATAAAATTTCAAGGGAGTGTAGCTCCTGATGAGGTGTAGATTTCAATACAAAAAAATTTCAAAAAATATAGCATTTGGTATGCAAGGCACTAAGAGGTCTCTTATACTTCCCAGTAGCGTCCAGCACAAACAGTAAAACAAGATTCGACCTCTTCTAGTTTTCCCAAGAGTTGACTGAATCTGTATGCGATACAAGTACGGTTGGCATGGATCTCAATATCAGGACAGTCGTACAAATGATGAAATGCAAGTGATGACGAACTCGATCCAACTCGGTCAAAGTAATCATTTCAAAAGAATGGAGAAAAGAAAATTAGTTGTAACCAACGTATCAAAATCAAAGGACTACATGGAAAAAAAGGTCACCTGCACATACCTAGTTCGGGAGGATCGGAAAGTCTGATCGAGTCCAAGTCGGCGTAGTGAGTTCCCTGTAAGGCGGCAGAACCCACAAGGCAGCTAAACACTTTGGCGATCAATTGGAATAGGTACTCCTAGGGTGATTGTGTATCAAAGGAACAACTAAGATCTAAATAGTACGGAAATCTCCGTAAAGCCGCAAAAGCATTGAGGCCCTACTTTTCAGATTTACTCTCTGATGCTATTATTGATCCAATGCGGAAAGGTTATGATTCGTTGCCCATAATGCCACAGAAAGCGTAGGGACAATCACATCATTTTCCTCAAACCCTCGTGATAGGTGTAAGTTATCTCTTTTCCAAACAGTAAACTGACAATAATACTATGGTAAGCTACAGATCTAAACCACAATCTTTTCTGACCAAAGGTTGGGGTGTCTACTCGCTTTGGCATTCAGTTGCACGCAACCTCTACCAAAGAGGGGCATCTATAGACACCCCATCCAGGCTAGCAATTTGATAAGGCATGGATGATCTTTAAGAAATTGAACCTGAACCCCACACTCTAGTTAAAACCGCAACCATTTTCCAAAACCCGATCCAAACCCTAACCAAACCTGAACCATCTCATTACCTATAACCATAACTTAATTCAGGCCATCACCAAAGCCAAAACATTCCCAAAAAAATATCCATCTTTCGAGCCCTCCTTAAGCCATTTCGAGCCATAATCGAGCCATTTTTTAGCCGAAAATCCAAAACGGGCTTTGGGCCACACCCAAGGCCTAAATAGAACCCACTAGCTGAAATTCGGGAACAGCTATGAAGGGGCAGTAATTGGATTACCGCCCCACCTCGACAAATGTGCCCCTCTAAGCTATAACTGTTTCTCACTTCCAAAGTCAACTGTTTTCACCACTTTGACCCTGAGATTCACCTTATTTACTATCCTACCAAGCTTATGAACATATAAGGAAGCGTCATGTGGCGTTACCCTTTCCTCCACCAATCACAAGTCATCACATCATCATTCACCCTCCAAAGTCCTTAGAATTACCTAAAGACCATCCCAAAAGGCTATAAATACCCTTCACTTCTCTTCATTTCACACAACCAACTACAATAAAAAAACACCTACCAACCAAGAAAGAGAAGGAGAGTGAGGGAGAGAAAGAGAGTGAGTGAGTAAGAGGAGTGCTTAAGTTCTATAGCTCTCATCCTTTCTAGCCTCCGTCAGTCTTATCCAGCCATCCCTTAGCTTCTCACTTCCACTTGAGCCAAACCTTCTAACCATAGTGCGCCAAAACATCCAAGCCTTTTCAAGTGCAAGTCAAGGATTATGCATTCATCATTATCATTCATATCGCATCATTACTTCCCTTCTCAACCCTTATGCTTCTCTAGGTTTTCATTAAATGTATGCTCTGTGACTTACCAGAACTCTTGATCCTGTCACATCAAAAGCTCATGGTAGCCTAGTCCCCTTTAAATGATATTTTACCATCATCACATCTATTCAAAACTCCTCTAGACATTCTTTGGACGTATACTCTGCGGCTTGCCGGAATTCCGGACATTGCCATATTAGAAATCTGAGTCTGTCTAGTCTCATTTCAATCTTATTATCCTATCCCTTAAGACTATCTTACCATACAAAGTAGAGAACGTACATCTGTAATTGCAGAGAGGGTGCCTAACACCTTCTCTCTTTGTAACCAAGGTCCCTTACTTAGAATCCCAAATCGCAGATCAGGAGTTAACTTAAAGTAAGAGAGTCTTTGGATTCTCTAGCTTTACATATTATGCAATTTTAGCCGACTGCGGAATTTTGAGTTAAGCGGCTAGCGGCGACTCCAAGTCTACTGCATCATCAATCCAAATAAGTCCACACAACCTAAAAACAAACTTAAATCAGCGTGTGCACCGATCTTCCAGCGTTCACAGCAGCATCCTCCAAGCGTGTGGAGGTTCTGCTATGAGGGTTAGTGCTTTGAGATTTTGCCCATTTCTCCGATTGGGATTGGGTTCAAGCTTGGTTTTGGGCTTGACTAGGTGAGTTGACTGGGTTGTGGGTTTGGGTAGACTGATCGTGTGAGTTGACTGGGTTGTGGGTTTGGGTAGACTGATCGTGTGAGTTGACTCGCTGAGTTAACTCAAGGTTTTAGGGTTTTAGGTTCCTGGGGTTTTGGGTTAGGCTGGTCAAGTTGACTAGGATGGATGGGTTGAGTTTAGGGTTTATGACTGGGTTTCCTAGGGTTTAGGTTTCTAAGGTTAGGGTTTAAGACTGGGGTTCGGTTGGGATTGGGGTTCCTAAGGTTTAGGCTTCTAGGGTTAGGGTTTAGAATCAATGTATGGTTATTCATCCATCTGTTCAAACTCTATCAGCTTATCAACTTGGGGTGGTGTGTTTACAGGAGCCCACTATCGAGTATGTGTCAAGGGTTGAGATTTTCATGTGTTAAGGGTCTAGGTTGTCAATGTGTTAAGGGTTGTGGGGCTTACCATGGGATATGTGTTGAAGATCTGCTCCGTCCATTGGATTCAGAATTTAATTTAATGCCATAGGCAAAAGAATAAGTTGCATCAAAAAATTTTGTGGCCTATGAGAAGTCTTCAATAGTAGGTTTTCAATCTCACTGCTTTCTATAGTGAAAGAATGAGTTACATCCACAAATAAGATGAACCTCACCATACGGAAATAGTTAGGAGTGAGCGACCACCGGCTACTGTTATTGGTTGTTGTGAGCCATCGTGATGTATATAATTTACTCATGCCGTCTATTAATCTTAACAGAACAACTTTGAGCATGGGCCCTAAAAGGAGGTGGACCAAAGGCTTAAATAGACTACACCACAAGAAATAATGGTAATTGAACTCCTATCGTCGAAAACTGCTTAAATAGACTACACAAGAAAATTTCTAAGAGCATTCATACACCATATGTGGGGTCCAACATCGCATATGTGTGGAATTCACTGCATCCATTAACCTCAGAATTTCATGGAAAGCCATGGTTACAAGCATGATCAACATTCACTAGGGCCGTACACGAGCCAAGCTAGCTCGAAAGCTCACTTGGCTTAGCTCATCTAGCTTGGTTTGACTTGGCTTGAATGATGACTCGAGGCGAGTCAAGCTTCATTTGACCTAGCTTGTTTTGAAAACGAGTCGAGTTCGATCATAGTGGATCTTGACTCGACTCGACTCTCATACTCGATTCGATCTGAAACCCGACTCAACTCAAATATATATATATATATATATATATATATATATATATATATATATATATATATATATATATATATATATATATATATATATATTTGATTTGGTTTTAATCACACCATCAAAGTGCGAGTTAGGTACTGGATTGGGTTAGGTTGAGAGCAGGCTCGAGTCAACTCAAGGTAAGCTTGCCTCGAGCTCGATTTGAAAGGTTTGACAAACAAGCCAATCTCCAATGGTAAGCCCGGGGCTGAGCTCGAACTCGAGGAGAGCACGAACAAGTCATGCCAAGCTTGGCCCACCTTGACTCGACTCTGCTCGATGTAGAACCCTAACATCCACCAATCACATAAACCACCTCATAAGAAAATAGTTCGTATCATATGAACATTGTTATATTTTATTAAGTTTTATGTACTACATAAATATCGCGTTAGCAAGATATTAGTATATTTCCATATAAATAAAGAGCTATAAAGAAAATGAATATATTGAATCTAGGTTCGAGTAGAACTAATAACAAATCTTGTCCTTATCCCTTTCTCGAAATTGAATACTGAGTAGCTTTTTTTCCCACTTAAAATAGTACTACAACGGCTTTTCCGGTGGCAAGAGCAACTTAGTCAGGATAGTTTTAAAAACTTATCAACCGTCTGCCCTGCAATAATGTAAACTTCCCTTCTTTTTTAATTTTGACTATGCTACAAGGTTAGTATAGTCAAAATCCGGGTGATATTTTACCATAGATGTGACCTTCTATCCACCTTCCTTTTTCTCGACCGGAACAAAACATACCTTATCAATATAGACATACCTTATCAATATAGACCTCTACCTGCACTCACAACCCAGTAAAGACGAAAACACCCCTACGTTTTCGCCTGCTTTTACCAAAAACGTTCTAGGAAAAAAAAAAAAATAACGCATAAAAAGTAAGCGTCTACCGTGCTTAAGAATTTTTCTCAAAATCCCTGTAATTAACTCCAGCAGCAGTATACATAAACTGCCATGCACAGTACCTAGGCTTGTGATCACCAACACACTTTACTACCAGGACAAACAGAGTAAATGAAAAAAAAAATACACGTGCATAATCTGGAGCGTCCATCCTCTTGGCATTATTTAGAACCAAGAACTTTTCTGAAAGAAATGATCCTGACCATTGTTTCATTTAATTGAATTTAAACTGTTGAAATTCTCTTTCCAACGGTCAGCATTCAACTAACTATATCAACGGTCAGAACCACCCATTTACTATTAATCTCCCACTACCTCATATCTGAGACAGCAACCCAAAACATGGACATTCCCGATCATCCGATCATCACTCCATGTGTGTAGCCAAAACGAACTCCAGAGCAACAATTAGATCATACACGTGCTTTAGGAACGACGAGCAGAGGGGGCTCCTTCTGTAAAGTCAACCCGAACTTCTCATCCATCACCAACTCACTTGGCCTCATGCCATTTGGTAGGCCCCACACAAAATTCTGCACCAGAGACGCTACAATCAACGGTATGAACTGACTCGCGAGCGGTACACCTGGGCATATCCTCCGCCCTGCACTGAATGGTATGAGCTCAAAATCGTTCCCTTTGTAATCCACCGTTGAATTCAGAAATCGCTCCGGTACAAACGTCATCGGATCGTTCCATGTTTTGGGGTCCCTCCCAATGGCCCATGCATTCACCATCAATTGACAGTCCTTTGGGATCGTGTAATCGAACAGCTGACATTTCTCTAAGGCACGGTGGGGTAGGAGTAAAGGTGTTGGAGGGTGTAATCGTAGTGTCTCCTTTACGCACGCTTGGAGATAAGGAAGGGACGGTAGATCTGACTCCTTCACCATTTTGGGGCCCACCACCCTGTCTAGTTCTGATCGAACTTTGGACATGATATCTGGGTTTTTGATGAGCTCCGCCATGGCCCACTCTATCGTTGAAGCGCTAGTTTCTGTGCCGGCACCGAACATTTCCTGTATAAATGGAATGGTTCAGAAGAATAATCAAATCATTAAGAAAGGAATGGCCCTTGTTGCATTGGTAAACTTGGACAGTCCAATCCATTGATCTAGACTGTTCATTTACTCCAACACCTATTTCATGGGCCATGATGAAAATATCACACTGATACAACAAATATTAACTGTTTGATCATTGGCCTTAAACATGGACAGCCAAGATCATTTACAAAAAAAAAAAAAAAAGGTCCAATCAACAATCTGATCCATCTGTTTTATTAGGGACGTCATGGATTGGTTATGATTATAAAACGCTACTTTTCTTAGGGAATCATAACCGTTCCATCCATGGCTTGGAAGAAGGATGGCTAGAAGAAACAAGGCCAAATGAAGAACAAATTAGATCATCTGATTTTTGAATGGTAGGACCATAAATGTGTTTTGAATTTAGTGAATGATTCAGATCAATCGATTAGACTGTCTAAGTGAAGTGATGAAAGTAGGAGCACCATAAGCCATAATGATCTAAGAGTACTGTAACATTTCTCAGGAAGTGACATCCACTTTCAGCCAGGCGCACATCCACTTTATATTTTGTATATTGAAATAGTACGTTACTCGGCAACATTTTCAATACCCAAAATGAAAAAGAGAAATCGTCCACCTTTTGCACAGATGAGTTTCTTTGATTTTCTTTTATTATTAATTTTTAATTACATTTTAATATTTAGATATAAAGTATATAATATTAATTTTTAATTACATTTATATATGTTATTATCTTGGAGTGTGACTGGGACTACAACATAGTCCAGGCATTCAGTAACAGATTTCGTTAGAGTGGCTGGATTGGTTCCGCCATCAACGACACGTTCGATGAATTCGAGTCGTACGATGATTATTAATAATGGTTAGGCCACAAGGAGTGTGTATGCGCTCCATGTCAATTAACTTAGCGTGCACTCGTACTAATCGGACTTGTCAAGTAACCCGATTGGCCTAATGTGTGTTTACCATGTATGGACACTACTGCTTAAATCTAAGGTCCCACTTACCAGTGCAAAGTCCGTTTAACCTTGGTACCACGATCCGCTAAGACTCATGAGCTGGGCATGGTAGTGTATGGGACACCGTGGTCAAGCTGTCGGCCTACGCTAGAGTGACGAGCTTCTCCGTAGTGACCAGTGAGCAATCTAAACTCATGAGCCAAACGTGATGGTGTATGGGACACCGTATTCGAATTGTCAGCCTACGCTAAGGTGACAAGCCTTTCTGTAGTGACCTTGAGTATAAAATAGGCCCACGATCTGGTGACGAGCCTCTCGTAGTGACTTTGAGTGTGAATGAAGCCTATGTCGAGGTGATGAGCCTCCCGTAGCGACCTATAGTGTAAACTTGCGAACTTGCCTATCGTATGTGATTAACTAGGATTGACGACCCTAGATGGATCATTGTTTGGGTCAATGATATAAAGGGAGGTACCTTAACTTTTCAAAACTACTATATGAATAGGTCTAATTAAGAACTTGGCTAATCATGCACATACACCGCATTGCATGTGCCTTTGTCGTTGGATTTGAGCACAGCGGGAGTGTTGTATGCGAGTCCATGAGATGATGCTGCAGAGGAAGTATAGGTGAGGGCATACATCATTATCGCATCCCATCCTTGCATTAACAAGAGTACTTAAGAATGTTTGTTGTATTGTTTTATCATTACTGCTTGACTAAATTGATAACATGTTAACCTTTGCCTTATAGCTTCACTGAGTCGATCACTCACTCCCACTCTGGGATGGTGTTTTAAAGCACCAACCAGACTCTGTTGTAGTTTCAGATGATGGCGAGGCTTACGAGATGGAGCTTGTTTTTTATGACAACGAGGTGGAGTTCTCCTATCTGCAACTCTCTGACGGGTCTATATAGATCTGGTTGCATCACCGGGGCTACAGGGATATGAATTAGATGACATTACACTTTATCATTTTGTAAATTTTGGAATAATACATGTAATTATTTAACCTAGTGACATTCATACTCTGGGGACTTACAATCACTTATATGCTCTATATATTTATCACAGTCTTCCGCTTGCATAATTTAATTGTCTTTGGAGTATGATATGCTGATTTGGTATAATCCCACTCATGTTTAATGTACTAATACGGACAACATTTAATCATCATTATCTATATTGCATAAGTGATGCGTTGGAACTCGGGAGTTGAGCTTCTGTTCGACTCCCGATTTTTAAGGCGTTACAAAGCAAGATTTGAAAATTAGTGGGTAAGGCTTTGGTTGTCCTTGTACAATAGCATCATGCGAGGAAAAGGAGGGCTATGGTTTATTAGAGTAGGCCCCAAATGTAGAAAGTGATCAAAGAAGTAGACCTGTTGAGAATCAATCATCAGGATGTATGCTCATGACAACAATCGAGACAAAAAGATCGATGCATACCTCGATAACTGGATAGAAACCAGTTATCGACCTACTGTTACAACGGTTGGCCTTGTCCAGACCTTCATACAAGTGGGCCAAGAGCGCATCATTCTAGTTATACGCTGTGGGAAATGTGATATCAGCAATGAGCGACAATAGATGGGAGCTCACCAGCTCATTTCCATGAGAAAAATATGGCTCCCAAGGTATACAAGATCAAGGCGCAAGCTTTCACAATAGCTTCGGCATCAGTCTGTGGAACTCATCAAGAAAAGTTCACTGATTACCAAAGCAACTTGAATCGAGATCCCGAGAATTCAGAAGAGTTAGGAACCATCCCTAGGAGGTTCATCCAGTCCTCGTTAGAAGGGATGGCGAGATCCTCCTCAAAGGGTATGGACCACCCCTCATACCGAAGGTCGAGCTGGATGAAGATGTTATAAGGAGTGATGCCTCACTCACCGAAAGGAAGATGAAATGTTTGGGTCTCGGCGCGCCATCGCTCAACCAATACAGATAAAAGCGACATGTTCGTCTTACTCAGACGAACTCTGAACAAGCCATAAAGGGGACCCCTCGTCCCCTCAAGACAATGGTTGATGATCCACAAACCAATCTGGCCAATGTCGGAGGACCCCTTGTCCCCTCAAGACAGCAGGAGCCCTTCCCTCTCATGCAATGTCAAAAAGATGCCGACCCTCCGGAGGCACATGGCAAGGGTCGACTGACTGATTAGAAGGATCAACCTCGCTCTACCCACGACGAGGCATGCTGCAGGGACAACATTTACAGGTAAGTATTCACCCATGCCTTCACAACTGGCCAAATATTCCAAAAGAACAATAAAAAATAGAGAAGAAGGAAGGCACATTATGTGTAGTCCTTGAATTCTCACTGACATGATTTACTCCTGTGACCCACTGGTCCAAGCCCATATCCTAAGGCCCATTGTCCAAACCCATCTCAAGGCCCATCTTAAGAAAAGTGCAATCCAAGGCCCATTGAGAAAAGCCCATCTCTAGGTCCATTCAAGTAAAACCCATCTCTAGGCCCATCTTAAGAAAAACTCAATCCAAGGCCCATTTAGGAAATGCCCATCTCTAGGTCTGTTCAAGAAAAGCCCATCTCAAGGCCCATTTTTAGGCCCATTCAAGAAAAGCCCAAGGTCCATTTTAAGTAAAGCCCATTTAAGAAAAGCCCATCTTAAAGCCCAGTCAAGCAAAGCCCATTTCTAGGATCCACTTAGAAAAGCCCATCTCTAAAGTCCAAGTCCATTAGCCCATTTAAGGGAACCCATTTTAAAGTCCATGGGTTTTAAGCCCATTCTCTTAGAGAAGCCCATTGGTTCAAATCCACATCACGGGCCCAATCAATGACCATATAATCCAAGAGTTAAATCATGGCAAGGAAGAAATTGGGGCCCATTCTAAAAAATGGCTGACCACAAAGGACCCACAAACTTGAATATCCGAATGGACCACCACGGTCAATCTATCCCATCAAATTAAGTATCGGTCTATTTCTTTCTCCCAAAGAAGTGATCCATCCAAGGGACCACATTCTAAGGCTACATGATGGCCCACCAGTTTTTATGATGAGATGCATCCCTCAAGTAGGCCAACACAAATGTGGGATGATGTGTAGGATTTGGGCCTTCTTCCAAACACAACAAAAAAGAAGAAGCAAAAACAATAGAAATTAACACACACACACACACACACACACACACACACACACACATACACATGCATAAACAAAGATGGGGCACTTTTCTTATCATACCCCACTCCAATTACATTTTAAAAAAAAATCAAAAATTACATAGCTAAAGGCCAAATGGGCCTAGAACTTAAAAGAAAGGGAGAAAACTCATCCCTTAGCAAGAATGAATTTTTTCCAGCAAGGTCAAGGTGGTAGAATTCTTCCAAAGTCCCACATTTTCTATTTCCCTTGGTGAAAAGAGGGATCATGGCTATAAAGAAACTGAGTCCAAAAAAAAAAAAAAACCATGGACATGGGTATCAAGACCCACCGAATGATGCAAATAGCTGTGTAAGATAACTACCAAAAAAAGGGTTTAGGGAAGAGAGGATTAAGAAAAAAAGGAAGCAAGGAAGAAGGAATTGAGGGGAAAGAGAATAAGAGAAATAAAGAGCTTGCAAGATTCAACAATGGTGCCTCTGGAAGAAAATTCTAGAAGAAGAAATAAGGAAGCAAAAGCTAGTCCCGGACCAACGCACAACTTAAACCAATGGACAAACGGCTGTAGGGAGGTAATCCAATTGCCGCCCCCGGTAATCGGACTACTACCCCTTGCCAAAAGCACAACCCCGCGCTGCTTATACCCTTTGAAGTGATATGAGAGCTTGGGAATTGCCTTGGTCCAACGGACAATGAAAGGAAAAGGAGGAGAAAAAAGGAATCTCTATAAGATTTTAGGAGAAAATGAAAATCTCACGAGAAATTGAGAATCTTGGATAAATTAGAGAGAAAATGAAAGAAAATCAAGGAAAAGATACAAAAAATCCCAATAAAAACCAGATTAGTTGAATGGTCCCACAAAATCACCAGTGGAGGTAACAGAACTATTTGGACTTATTCAAAAAAAAAATGGCCAAAATAAAAATCGAACGACAACGCCCTCTCACGATATCAAACGAATCTTTTCAAAAGGCCTCAAGAAAATCTTCAAAAATTGTAATGAAATCTCAAGGGAGTGTAGCTCCTCATGAGGTGTAGTTTTCAAAACAAAAAAATTTCAAAAAATATAGCACTCGGTATGCAAGGCACTAAGAGGTCTCTTATACTTCCTAATAGCGTCCAGCACAAACAGTACAACAAGATTCGACCTCTTCTGGTTTCCCTAGGAGTTGACTGAATCGGTATGCGATACAAGTATGGTTGGCCTGGATCTCAATATCAGGACAGTCGTACAAATGATGAAATGCAAGTGATGACGAACTCGATCCAACTCTGGT
Source organism: Magnolia sinica (assembly GCF_029962835.1). NCBI lineage: Eukaryota > Viridiplantae > Streptophyta > Magnoliopsida > Magnoliales > Magnoliaceae > Magnolia > Magnolia sinica. Next base: position 25,632,059 of record NC_080575.1, read on the forward strand.
CAAAGTAATCATTTCAAAAGAGTGGAGAAAAGAAAATCAGTTGTAACCAACGTATCAAAATCAGAGGATTACATGGAAAAAAATGTCACCTGCGCATACCTAGTCCGGGAGGCTCGGAAAGTCTGATTGAGTCCAAGTCGGCGTAGTGAGTTCCCTGTATGGCCGCAGAACCCATAGGGCAGCTAAACACTTTGGCGATCAATTGGAATAGGTACTCCTAGGGTGATTGTGTAGCAAAGGAACAACTAAGATCTAAATAGTACGGGAATCTCCGTAAAGCCGCAAAAGCGTTGGGGCCCTACTTTTCAGATTTACTCTCCGATGCTATTATCAATCCAATGCGAAAAGGTTGTGATTTGTGGCCCGTAATGCCATAGAAAGCACAGGGACAATCACATCATTTTGATAGGTGTAAGTTATCTCTTTTTCAAACAGTAAACTGACAATGATACTATGGTAGGCTACAGATCTAAACCACAATCTTTTCTGACCAAAGGGTGGGGTGTCCACTCACTTTGGCATTCAGTTGCACGCAACCTCTGCCAAAGAGGGGCATCTGTAGACACCCCACCCAGGTTAGCACTTTGATAAGGCATGGATGATCTTTAGGAAATTGAACCTGAACCCCACACCCTAGTTAAAACCGCAACCATTTTCCAAAACCCGATCCAAACCCTAACCAAACCTGAACCAGCCCATTACCCATAACCATAACTTAATTCAGGCCATCACCAAAGCCAAAGCATTCCCAAAAAACCATCCATCTTTTGAGCCATCCTCAAGCCATTTCGAGCCATAACCGAGCCATTTTTTAGCCGAAAAATTCAAAACGGGCTTTGGGCCACACCTAAGGCCCGAATAGAGCCCACCAGCTGAAATTCGGGAACAGTTACTGCCCCACCTTGACAAATGTGCCCCTCCAAGCTATAGCTGTTTCTCACTTCCAAAGTCAACTGTTTTCACCACTTTGACCCCGAGATTCACCTTATTTACTATCCTACCAAGCTTATGAACATACAAGGAAGCACCATGTGGTATTACCCTTTCCTCCACCAATCACAAGCCATCATATCATCATTCACCCTACAAAGTCCTTAGAATTACCTAAAGACTATCCCAAAAGGCTATATATACCCTTCACTTCTCTTCATTTCACACAACCAACTACAATAAAAAAAACACCTACCAACCAAGAAAGAGAAGGAGAGTAAGGCAGAGAAAGAGAGTGAGTAAGAGGAGTGCTTAAGTTCTATAGCTCTCATCCTTTCTAGCCTCCGTCAGTCTTATCCCGCCATCCCTTAGCTTCTCACTTCCACTTGAGCCAAACCTTCTAACCATAGTGCGCCAAAACATCCAAGCCTTTTCAAGTGCAAGTCAAGGATTATGCATCCATCATTATCATTCATATAGCATCATGACTTCCCTTCTCAACCCTTATGCTTCTCTAGGTTTTCATTGAATGTATGCTCTGTGACTTACCAGAACTCTAGATCCTGTCACATCAAAAGCTCATGGTAACCTAGTCCCCTTCAAATGATATTTTACCGTCATCACATCTATTCAAAACTCCTCTAGACATTCTTTGGATGTATGCTCTGTGGCTTGCCAAAATTCCGAACCTTGCCATATCAGAAATCTAAGTCTGCCTAGTCCCTTTTCAATCTTATTATCCTATCCCTTAAGACTATTTTACCATACAAAGTAGAAACCGTACATCCATACGAGCAGAGAGGGTGCCTAACACCTTCCCTCTTTATAACCAAGGTCCCTTACTCAGAATCTCAAATCGTAGATCAAGAGTTAACTTAAAGCAAGAGAGTCTCTAGATTCTCTAGCTTTACTTATTATTCAAGTTTTAGCCGACTGCGGGATTTTGAGTTAAGCGGCTAGTGGCGACTCCAAGTCTACTGCATCAATCCAAATAAGTCCACACAGCCTAAAAACAAACTTAAATCAGCGTGTGCGCCGATCTTCCAGCGTTCAGAGCAGCATCCTCCAAGCGTGTGGAGGTTCTGCTGTGAGGGTTAGTGCTTTAAGGTTTCGCCCATTTCTCCGATTGGAATTGGGTTCAGGCTTGGTTTTGGGCTTGACTAGGTGAGTTGACTGGGTTATGGGTTTGGGTAGCCTGACCGGGTCAGTTGACTCGCCGAGTTAACTCAAGGTTTTAGGGTTTTGGGTTCCTAGGGTTTTAGGTTAGGCTGGTCAAGTTGACTAGGATGGATGGGTTGAGTTTAAGGTTTATGACTGGGTTTCCTAGGCTTTAGGTTTCTAGGATTAGGGTTTAAGACTGCGGTTCGGCTGGTATTGGGGTTCCTAGGGTTTAGGCTTCTAGGGTTAGGGTTTAGGATCAAGGTGTGGTTATTCATCCATCCGTTCAAACTCTATCAGCTTATCAACTTGGGGTGGTGTGTTTACAGGGGCCCACTATCGAGTATGTGTCAAGGGTCGAGATTTTCATGTGTTAAGGGTCTAGGTTATCAATGTGTTAAGGATTGTGGGGCCTACCATGGGATACGTGTTGAAGATCTGCTCCGTCCATTGGATTCAGAATTTAATTTAATGCCATGGGCAAAAGAATAAGTTACATCAAAAAAATTTGTGGCCTATGAGAAGTCTTCAATAGTAGGCTTTCAATCTCACTACTTTCTATAGTGAAAGAATGAGTTACATCCACAAATAAGATGGACCTCACCATACGGAAATCGTTAGGAGTGAACGACCACTGGCTACTGTTATTGGTTGTTGTGAGCCATCGTGATGTATATAATTTACCCATGCCGACTATTAATCTAAACAAAACAACTTTGAGCATGGGCCCTAAAAGGAGGAGAACCAAAGGCTTAAATAGACTTACACCACAAGAAATAATGGTAATTGAACTCCTACTGTCGAAAACTACTTAAATAGACTATACAAGAAAATTTCTAACAGCATTCATACACCATATGTGGGGTCCAACATCGCATATGTGTGGAATTCACTACATCCATTAACCTCAGAATTTCATGGAAAGTCATGGTTGCAAGCATGATCAACATTCGCTAGGGCTGTACACGAGCCAAGCTAGCTCGAAAGCTCACTTGGCTTAGCTCAATGTAGCTCGGCTTGACTTGGCTTGAACGATGACTTGATGCGAGCCAAGCTTCATTTGACCTAGCTTGTTTTGAAAACGAGTCGAGTTCGATCATAGTGTATCTTGACTCGACTCGACTCGACTCGAATTCAATTCAGCTTGAAGCTCGAGCTTAGCTCAACTCAAATATTATATATATATATATATATATATATATATATATATATATATATATATATATTATATTTAAAAATAAAAAAGTTAAAACTTAAACCCTACCCTACCCTACCCATCTGTCCCTTTTTTACCATTTCCCTTCCTCACCCAACCCGTCGCGCCCGAGCTCCTCTCTCTCTCTCTCTCTCTCTTAACACTAACAACAAGGTACCTCTATGGCTTTATTTAATATTATATATATATATATATATATATATATATATATATATATATATATATATATATATATATATATATTTGAATATTTGATTTAGGAGTCGGGTCGGGTTGCTGGGTTGAGTCAAGTGCGAGTTAGGTGCTGAGTTGGGTTAGGTTGAGAGCAAGCTTAAGTCAACTCAAGGTAAGCTTGCCTCGAGCTCGATTCAAAAGGTTTGACAAATAAGCCAAGCTCCAATGGTAAGCCCGGGGCTGAGCTCGAACTCGAGGAGAGCACGAACAAGTCATGCCAAGCTTGGCCCACCTTGACTCGACTCTGCTTGATGTACAACCCTAACATCCACCATTCACATAAACCACCTCATAAGAAAATAGTTTGTATCGAATGAACATTATTATATGTTATTAGGTTTTATGGACTACATAAATATCACGTTAGCAAGATATTAGTATATTTCCATATAAATAAAGGGCTACAAAGAAAATGAACATATTGAATTTAGGTTCGAGTAGACTTAATAACAAATCTTGTCCTCATCCCTGTCTCGAAATTGAATATAAGTAGCTTTTTTTCCCACTTAAAATAGTACTACAACGGCTGTTCCGAGGACAAGAACAACTTAGTCTGATTAGTTTTAAAAACTTATCAATAGTCTACCCTGCAATATTTTAAACTTCCCTTCTTTTTTAATTTTGACTATGCGACAAGGCTAGTATAGTCAAAATCTGGGTAATTTTTTACTATGGACGTGACCTTCCATCCACCTTCCTTTTTTCGACTCGAACAAAATATATCTTACCAATCTAGATCTCTACCCGTACTGACAATCCAATAAAGACGAAAATATCCATACTTTTTCAGCTGCTTTTACCTAAAATGTTCTAGGAAAAAAAATAAAAACGCATAAAAAGTAAGCGTCTACCGTGCTTAAGATTTTTTCTCAAAATCTCTGTAATTAACTCCAGCAGCAGTATACATAAACTGCCATGCACAGTACCTAGGCTTGTGATCACCAACACACTTTACTACCCGGACAAACAGAGTAAAAGAAAAAAAAAATACACGTGCATAATCTGGAGCGTCCATCCTCTTGGCATCATTTAGAACCAAGAACTTTTCTGAAAGAAATGATCTTGACCATTGTTTCATTTAATTGAATTTGAACTGTTGAAATTCTCTTTCCAACGGTCAGCATTCAACTAACTATATCAACGGTCAGAACCACCCATTTACTATTAATCTCCCACTACCTCATATCTGAGACAGCAGCCCAAAACATGGACATTCCCGATCATCCGATCATCACTCCATGTGTGTAGCCAAAACGACTCCAGAGCAACAATTAGATCATACACGTGCTTTAGGAACGACGAGCAGAGGGGGCTCCTTCTGTAAAGTCAACCCGAACTTCTCATCCATCACCAACTCACTTGGCCTCATGCCATTTGGTAGGCCCCACACAAAATTCTGCACCAGAGACGCTACAATCAACGGTATGAACTGACTCGCGAGCGGTACACCTGGGCATATCCTCCGCCCTGCACTGAATGGTATGAGCTCAAAATCGTTCCCTTTGTAATCCACCGTTGAATTCAGAAATCGCTCCGGTACAAACGTCATCGGATCGTTCCATGTTTTGGGGTCCCTCCCAATGGCCCATGCATTCACCATCAATTGACAGTCCTTTGGGATCGTGTAATCGAACAGCTGACATTTCTCTAAGGCACGGTGGGGTAGGAGTAAAGGTGTTGGAGGGTGTAATCGTAGTGTCTCCTTTACGCACGCTTGGAGATAAGGAAGGGACGGTAGATCTGACTCCTTCACCATTTTGGGGCCCACCACCCTGTCTAGTTCTGATCGAACTTTGGACATGATATCTGGGTTTTTGATGAGCTCTGCCATGGCCCACTCTATCGTTGAAGCGCTAGTTTCTGTGCCGGCACCGAACATTTCCTGTATAAATGGAATGGATTAGAAGAATAACCTTGTTGCATTGGTACACTTGGACAGTCCAATCCATTGATCTAGACTGTTCATTTAGTCTAACACATATTTCATCGGCTATCATGAAAATATCACACTGATATAACAAATATTAACCGTTTGATCAATGGCCTTAAACATGGACAGTCAAGATCATTTGCCAAAAAAAAAAGGTCCAATCAACAATCTGATCCATTTGTTTTATTAGAGACATCATGGATTGCTTATGATTCTTAAAAAGAAACACTTTTATTAGGGAATCATAACCGTTCCATCCATGGCTTGGAAAAAGGATGGCTATAAGAGACAAGGCCAAATGAAGAACAAATTAGATCATCTGATTTTTGAATGGTAGCATCAAAAATGTGTTTTGAACTTAATGAATGGTTCAGATCAATCGATTAGGCTGTCTAAGTTAAGTGATGCAAGTTGGAGCACCAAAAGCCATAACGATCTAAGAGCACTGTAACATTTCTCAGGAAGTAACATCCACACATCAGCTAGGCACACATCCACTTTCTATTTTGTATATTAAAATAGTATGCTACCCGGTAACATTTTCAATACCCAAAATGAAAGAGAGAAATCGTTAACCTTTTGTGGAGATGAGTTTCCTTGATTTTCTTTTATTATTATTTTTAATTACATTTTAATATTTAGATATAAAGTATATAATATTTTTTCCCAATCTTGGCAGGTCCAGTCGAATATCCATGTCTTACTCAATCTACAATGAATACCTTATCGTTTCGTGACCTAGTCAAGTTTCTTAAGGCCTGTTTGGATACCATTAGATAAATTACTTTTTCTACTCAAAGCAATAGATAATATAAGTTTGGTTTATAATGAATTATAAGTAATTTTTTTATTATTTAAAATTACCTAATCACTTTACTAATGCGGAGGTATTAAACTCACAAGAGTTTCAACATGAGGTGTGACGGGTTCGAGTAACCATTGCCGTGAAATCCTACCGTGATATGAGTGCATGCATATTGTAAAACGTATCAGATAAAAAATAAAAATAAAAATAAAAAAGAAGTAATCACTTTATTTGAGATAAGTTTGGTTTATGGTCTGAGTATAATTAATATTTTTTATTATAAAATTACTTAATCATTTTAATTTAATAAATAGAAACAAAGAAAAGCTATTTGAGGCATAAGTAGTTTTTTAATTTTTTACACATATACTCACAACCCACACACACCCACGCACTCACACAACACATTGGAATTTCATCATAAGTAGTTTATCTTAAGTAACTTATGATCCAGATGCTCCCTTAATCACTTCAATTAAATAAGTAGAAATCAAGATAAGCTACTTGAGGCATAAGTAGGTTGTTTTAAATAACTTAAGATCCAAACTCCCCCTTAGAATCATAACCATGGTGAAATCTGTCTGAGTTAGAGTTGAGTTGAGTTGAGTTTCTAACTCAAGGTTGAAATGAGATGTTGGCAAGAATTATGACTTGCTTCGGTCAAGCACCCAATCCATGTCAATGCTACCATCAACATCAAGCTATGGTGCTTGTCTGATCTCTTTGTTTAGAATAAATAAGATGTCTGGAATTTGAGAGCATTAGAGGCCACTAGGGGTGCACACGGTTCGGTTTGGTCCGGTTTTGGGGTGAAACCGGAACCGAACCTTTCCTAACGGTTCTAGGAAATTTGGAACCAGAACCGAACTGTTGGCACCCTAGAACCGAACCGGAACCGAACCGTTAAAACCGGTTCGGTTCCGGATCGGTTCCACGGTTCTTGGCTTTTTATAATCCAATCCAATTGCAAGCCCATATCCATCCATGTTGTGGTCCATTTGATGAATGGTTTAGATGTTGTATAAGGTATTCAAAAATACATTTATGAAAATAATTATTCTAGAGAAAATAATTATAAGATATGCAAAAATACATCGGTTCGGTTCAAGGTTCGGTTCCACGGTTTGGTTCTACGGATCGGATCCACGGTTTGGTTTTACGGATCGGTTCACGGTTCGGTTCGGTTCTACATACCCCCAAACCGAGAACCGAACCGTTGTCACCGGTTCTTTAATTTTTGGAACCAGAACCGGAATCGGTGCACTCTAGAACCGGATCAAACCGGACCGTTTGGTCGGTTCCTGTCCGGTTTTACGGTTCTACCGGTTAAATGTGCACCCCTAGAGGCCACCCTCCTAAGCTCAACTGATGCCCTTGAATGGACCACAATAGCTAAAATTGTCTCTTTTTTAAAAAAATCCAGCATACAAAACAGGTGTCGTCCAGTCAGATTGGCTCTTGTACATTTTGAAAAAATATATTTCCATGGCATATTTGTTACTTTAATAATTCAAACATACAACTTTTTATTTAATATCATGTTCAACAATCATTTTCTCTAAAAGCTTTAACCGCATATATCAAGAGATCTTAACACTCTAACCCAGGCACCGTGATGACCTGAGTGCTGAAATAAAACATATCTGCGGGCCCACCCTGTTTTATATGAAAAATGCACTCCTTCCGTCAGGTTGCATCCTTCATGAGTCCTGATGCTAGAGAGCAGCTACATCTACAACTCAGATGGGCCACAGCAAATGAAACGGTGGGGATGGTATATGCCAACCACAGGTTCGTGTGTGTGGCTACTATAGTGTTTATCTTTAATCAGGCATACCACACACGATGTAAAAAAGATATAAATCTCGGTCGATCTACACCGTGTGAAGTTAGCCATTTTGGGAGCAGTTTTACCCGATCACCATCGGTGTTGCCCACGCGAGTTTTTAACGTGGCTTATTTTAGAGTTGTATACGAGTCTAGCTTGGCACAGCTCAGCTCGGCTGGGCTAGGATCTCACCCCAGCTCGTAGTCGGCTTGGTCCTCGAACCTGTCTAGCCAGCTTGGTTCGGTTTGGTCAGCAGCTCGGGTTAGTTCGAGCCGAGGTCAAGCCTATGCGGCATTTTCTCAAACACGTAAAATGCCTTTTCAGTTTCTTAAAAAATGCAAAAAAAAAAGTAACAACGTTTTTACAGTATATCATCAAACACCCTGCTAGCAGCATCTAAATCAAACACATGGCGTATCCACTCCTTCTTCGCCAACATTTCATTAAGTCATTTCATCAAACACTCGACGAGTAACATCCATATCAAAATAACTGAGTCATTGAACTTATTTGATCGGAGTCAGTTCAAGTTGAGGTTCAATCCGAGTCGAGTCGAGTTCAGGCAAGCTCAAACTCAGCTTGAAATTTTTTCGAGCTCCGAAATCTAATTCAACTCGGTCGGAATCCAATTTCGAGTCAATGTGAGTCAAGCTTTTCCAAGTCGAGTTGAGTGAGCTAACCGAGCTAACTTGACTCATGTACAACTCCATGGCTTATATTTTACAAGTAAGATGAAAATAATGGCTCTCACTTAATAGACGGAGTAGATTTCACACATAGAACATAGTTTACTCCCAAAGCTTATGTGCTTTCAAGGACCCATATTCCTCTGGTGGGGCCCACCATGGTATTTGTGAGAAATCCACCCTATCCATTATTTTTTACAGATAATCTTAACACATGAGCCCGTAAAACCCACTCGACAATAGTTGCAAGTATTTACTCATACTGACGAGTTTTTAAGAACTCGCCCGAGTTGTTGAGTCGACTCAACTAGCTTCCGAGTCGAGTAGATATGAAAAAGAGAGAAATCATACCATTAGCAACGCGTTTATCTGATGATCATTAAGATTAGCCTTGAGCAAAACATTGGTGAAATCGTGATTAGAATCAGCTTCTTTCTTCTCTCTCCTTTCACGGAGAATTGCATTCCATACATCATATATCTGATGAAGGCAGTCGGCGACCGCCCGCCTTTGCCTGAAGAGATCAAACTCACCTAGTATCGGAAAATAATCCGCCGGATTTGTTGAATTCCCCAGCTCCATCAACCTCCATATCTGACCTTTAATCTCCCCACCCGACGGGTCGGACAGGTCGAAAACATCCTTAGAATATATCAAGTTGCCAAAGATATTGAAGAGAGTCCCAAAAACAATCTCAGCTATCTTCACTACCTCTCCTTCCTTCCTCCCCAAATGGCCCACCATATCTGATACCTTGTTCTCCCTCAGGTGGGCCTGCATTTCGATCATCTTCGGCGAGAACAGCTCAGTCCTGCAGATTCTCCGAAGCATTTTCCAGTAGTCATTGCACTCAGACCACACCATCGAGTATTCGACGTGGTTCTCGATACGGAAGTTGTGGAAGACGTAGCGGCCGGAGAAGACACGATCATGGGTCTTGAGGATCTCGGCAGCGGCAGCCGGGGACGATGCGACGACGACAGTCTGGACCCCGAGCTTGAGGGTGAAGAGATGGCCGTAGGATTGAGCTAGTTTGGCTAGGTGGGAGTGTGGCATGTCTCCAAGCTGGAGGAGGTTGCCTAAGATAGGCCATGGGCGTGGGCCTGGTGGAAGGCCCTTTTGGCGTGGGTCACGTAGTAGGAAGTAGGCTATGCAGATGAAGGAGAAAAGGAGAGCGATTGAAAGGAATTCCATGTTGCCTTCACCATGGAACCCAAAGAGATACATACATATTTATAGGAATGCGAATTTCCTGTGCTCCAAACAGTGGGGATGAAAATGCCAACCGTTGAAATCTTTCTGGCCCATCGTGATGTTTACACGATTATTGTAACTTTCGGTTTGGCAGTGGACATGCAATTCATATTAAGTTCTGTTTTGGGAGCTTGTAAATGGAGGTAAATGGGAAATGAAATTGAAGGTAAATAAATATGGAGCTTTACTAAATTGTATTTGGATGTGAGTAAATGAAATGCATTTGAAATTGAAATATTTTATTCCGAGGAATTAGAATTTGAATGTATTGGATTTTTTCAATATTTTTATACAAACACATATATGTGAAATTCTTAACATAATTTTTATAATAAGACCATTAAAATATATATTTTTATAAAAAATGAAAAAATTTTGAGCCTCCGGTGAGTCAAATGTAAGGATCACAGACAAACAATTTGCCAATGTTTTTTTTAAAAAATAAAAAATAAAAATTTACTGTGTATTTAGATGCTAACTCAGAAATAGTTTTGACCATTCAATTGATGTGATTTTAGCGATGTAGCCAATAATTAAATTGTTTAAAAGTATCAGCAATATGCCATTATGTTTGTTTGACATTAGTACATCCTACATCTTAGAAAGGATCTACCAAATGCACATCAGTCTCTTTTAGGTAATGGAGTGCCCAAAAAATTAGTTGTATTTCAAAACTTTGGTAGGCCACAATATGAAAATCAAGCTTAAAACAGTTAAAGGGATTTGACAGGTCCACCTAAGTTTTTAAACTGCTTGAAATTCAATATGGATCCTCTATTTGTGTCAAGCAGTAAAATTATGGTTGTTGCAATCTGACTGGACCGTATGATTATATAATTACATTGGTGATTGAGATGGACCAACCGCTATTCTGCAAACGAGAAAAAAAAAGTAGGAAAGTCATACTTTTGACAAACAGAGGATCTAGACTCCTTGATATTTGGCATGACTTCTCATCAAACCAGGACACACAATGGATAAGTTAGATGTTTGAACCATATTTCCGAGGGCACCGTACTTTTGACAAACAGAGGATCCAGACTCCTTGATATTTGGCATGACTTCTCATCAAACCAGGACACACAATGGATAAGTTAGATGTTTGAACCATATTTCCGAGGGCATTGTAAACAATTTTTTTTCATTGGATGGACATCTACTCTCAATTGTTGTATATTTCGTGACCCACCTAAAGTCATAGACTGGCCTGATATTTAGGCCATATATATATATATATATAAACCTCATATCATCAACAACTGCTTAAGGGTACATGTGGAAACGATGCACACATGTTTGCTGCTCATTACCCAATCCTCACTGTACTCAATTCCATGCTGTAAAACTCAATCCAATCCAATCGTTACGTGGGCAAAGATCTAATATCGAATACAGAATGTTGATCAATTTCTACACCGTTCATTTGTTTTGTTGTCTGGCCCAACTGATTCTTGAAATATGTCATCTACCCGGTGGATACTGCTAGATGTACGGCTGTGATGTGGCAAATGTATGCCTAGTTTGCACGCGTGAGTTGAGTGCACGTGAGTGTATTGATACTCCGGCAAGGTGTGATGGTGGATACACTCGCTCTCAGTTATATACATCATGAATTAAATTGTCCAAGATAGTGGGGCCCAGTATATGGAAGTTGTAGCTCCGAAATCAGGCTCATTTAACGATCTTGCTCGGCTTGAATTGAAACCATTGGTTATCTTTTCTTTCAACCATGCTATTTTAGAATGCCAGCAAGTTAGACGTTGTTTGATCACAAGTGTGAATTAAAAACCAAATTATAATTACTACGGAATTCATGTACATTGAAATTCTCAGTTGCGTTGGGAGTTAGAATTTATTAAATTTTGAAAATTATATTTGACAGCATGTATTAAAATATGCTGGAATTTTATAGTATATTCATATGAACTCAAAATTAATTAAGCAAATGAATTTTAATACTTCAAATTAGTGTATGCATGCGACATTTGACAAAATTAGATTGATTATAATAAGCTCATTAAAATATATACTTAGGCTAATATTTTATATATATATTATTTATTTATTTTGACATATCATTTTAAGATACTAAACCCAAATAAGAGTCAAAATCAAAGGATCAAGTCAACTACATAATAGTATACAGTGATAATAATGATTTACTGTTGGAAGGATGAAGGGAAAACACAAGTAGCAGCTTTATCAGAGCTCCAATGACTCGAAGGAGTATTTATTAGCAGTTATTCAATCCGGCTTTAGAGCATTGTATCTACATTTATTAGTATTATTTTTTCTCATAGGGAAGTTTTTTTTACTGTAGACCTGCCATATTATTCATCTTTTTTTATTCGACCTAAATAAAACTTATCTTACTAAAGTAGACCTCTACCGGTATGGACGAACCCCTAACAAATTAAAATATCCCTACTTTTTCCAGTTACTTTATCTTAAAAACCAAAATATTTTCATCCAAAACTCTCTTTCCATACTTTAAAAATCTACTATAGTAACATAAGTTTCCAGGCGTCGAAAACAAAAAAATAAGGCAATCAAGGGAAGAGTCTACGGTGCTAATATTTTCTTTCTCGTACAACAAAGTATTTCCGGCAAATTATATGTACGGCTTAGTAAAATACATACATCACGGTGGGTCCACATAGCTCAATCCTCGTCCGTTCAAAAGTTGTCATCAACCAGGCCCATCTCTACAGTTAGCCATCAGTTCGGGTAAGTGGTCTGAGACCCATCGAAAGTGGGGCCCACGAATTGGACGGTCTTGTTGAGTCAGAGGTACTTAGCATTTCCAACGGTTGCACATGAACCATTACCATCACTGGTATCTAGCTTTTTCTCAGCTTCCATTCAAGGCACGTGGGCTGAAGCACGTGCTACGCAACCAGAGCACGTGGGCAAAAAAGACAAAACGGACGCTATTTCCTGCCGCCTCTGTCAGAAAGGATAATGTGCGAGGAAAAGCTCTTTGGGACCACCGTGATGTCTGTGTGACATCTAATCCGTCCATCCATCGACACCACGAAAAACGGTGGAGATTGAATGTTCACCATTTGAAACCTTCATCGGCCATAAATGGTTCAGATCAGGCTGATTTTACCCTTCATCCGGGTGAGAAACCTTATGAACAGTTTGAATGAAGGCAGATTAGCTGCGATGCTGGATACAGCTAGTTGGGTGCGACCCTGATGATACGGCTCACCTTGATGGATGCATTGTATATCCGTACCGTCCATCTGTTTTGCCAGATTATTTTAGGGTACCATACCAAAAATGAAGGAGATAAAAATCTCTGTTGAACCACGCCAAAGGAAAAAGTGGTCATTGAATGCCACCATTAAAAACTTCCCAGGGTACACCTGAATGTTTATTTCCAATCCAACCCGTTGATAAGGTCACATAGACCAGGATGAAGGGAAAACACAAATATCGCCTTGATACAAAACTTTTGTTGCCCCCTAAACTTTTAACGGTGATCCAAAACTTTTGTTGCGTTTGACGGTGGGATTTCAATCCCTATATGACTAGTCCACCTGAGATTTGTGTATGCTTATTTTTTTAAACCATACCCTGAAATAAGCTGGGAAAAAGGATCGGATGCGCGGCTATACAATGCATACATTGAGATGGGACCCAAAGTCAAGGTCGCGCCCACTTGGCTGCATACGGCCGGGGTCAGGCGCGGTTCCAGTGGATCTCCGGATCCACTGAGGTGAGGTGGATCCCTGACTGTGGGACCCACGAAAATGTATGTTCCTTACATCTAAGCCGTCCATGTATTTTAAAAGTTCATTTTAGTTCTTGATCCCTAAAAGGAAGCATATTCAAATCTCAGATGGACCACACAATAGGAAACAGTGGTGATCGATCATTAAAATATTCTTTTAATTAAGCCACGAAAGTTTTGGATCAAGCTGATATTTGTGTCCCTTCATCCAGGTCTTTGTAACCTTATCAGTGGGTTGGAAGGCAAATCAACATTACAATAGCCCTAGAAGTTTTTAACAGAGGGTATTTAATCACCACTTTTCTTATAATATGGTACACGAAGGATTTAGATCTGCCTCATTTTTATTATTATTATTTTATTTTTTTATCACGCCTAAGATGAGCTTTCAAAGCATATGAACGGCTTTGATGTACGTCACAAAAGCAGTTCATTCAGCTAAGTCTAATATCTCATTCACAAAAGTTTTAAATTTGAAATTCCTCACTCTTTCTCGGGTGGTAGACTCTCTGGAGTATCAACACCCGGTCCAAGGTTCAAGTATCCATAAGTAGCGAAATTCTACTAGCGTGAGTGTGTGGGGGTGTGTGCGCGTGTGTATAAATAAATAAAATAAACAAATTAAAAAAAAAGTTTTAAATTTGAAACAATAAATCCAAATACCAATGACGACATGTCCTTTCGGATGAAACTATATTTCTACTCCAGCAGATCATTGGATATTAAACAATTATCTATAAAAAGATAGATAAGACCGGACTAGAATATAGTTATCCCTAGGAAGGAGACGATCTAGAAGAGTCCGATTCCAAAAGGAGATGATAAGGCCAGGTGATAGGCAGCTCTTTTTTCCTCCCACTAGTCAAAGTCACTGGCGTCAGATTCATCCACCTACATCGAAATCTAGGTTCGTTCCACAAACCGCAATCATAGCCTCACTTTTGTGAAGTTGCCCCAAGAAGCAAGGGTTGCACCACCATGATTAGACCTCTACTGTGGCCTCGCGAGAGTTGCAATAGCCAAAGGAATGCCACGACCTCGTGAATAAAGAAGAATCTACCTTGTCTAGCACTGAGTCAAAGCCGAGTCCCCACTGGCACAATGGAGTAGATCCACCCGCTGCCTTCTCAGCCCTACCTCCCAAGGGAGTAGTAGGCACCAATTGGTTCACAATCCTCATGGCAATTGAATCGGCCATCCAAACATTTAAAAACACCGGCCTAAAAAACTATCAATGTAAACAGACATCAACACTCTAAACCGAATCAGGATAACCTTTGGTTCGAAATGTCATCTTACTACAATTCAAAACAAAAAACCTAAAAACTTCAAAGAAGAAAATTTTCAAAATCCAAGCAATAAGGTGTCAAGCTTGTCCAATGAGCCAAATGAATTTGATGTCAATGTCTATGATTTTGACATAGAACTAGACTCTGAACTCATAGGTTTGGAAGATGTCAATGATGAGGGAAATAATGTCCGACTTTCAAACTTGAGAATCTTCTCAAAAAGTTCGATTCCAAAGCTAACGTTGCACCCATTGACTTTAAGATGATCAATTTCGAAATTCACGAGAATCCTTGAAAAGTATGCATTGGAAAGAACTTGTTTCCTGATGATAAGTAAAGAATGATCAAGTTCCAAAAACCATAGTTGTCAAATTTTTCATTCTCCTATGAAAATATGCAAGAGCTCGACGAAGACTTGTTTATAAGTCATCTACCCATGAAGCTTGAAATTAAGTCGAACAAGCAGAAGTTAAGAAGAATGCGATCAAAATGGATCTTGAAGATATGGGAAGAAGTGATCAAGCAATACAACGAAGGCTTCTCAATAGTGTCTAGCTATCCAAAATGGCTCACTAGCATCATCCTGGTTCCCAAGAAAGATGATAAGGTCCGAATGTGCATCAACTTCCGAGACTTTAACAAGGCCAGTTCGAAGGACAACTTCCCACTATCCCTACATTGATACTTTAATTGACGACACAACAAGGCATAAGATATTATCTTTCATTGATGACTTCTCTAGATACAACCAAATCAAAATGATCATGGAAGACTATGAAAAGACATAATGAATTATGGATTGGGAAACCTTTTGGTACTGAGTCATGCCATTTAGGTTGAAGAACGTTGGGATAACATACCAATGAGTCATGATAACATTATTCTAATACGATGAATAAAGAACTCAAAGTCTATGTGGATGACATTATCGTCAAGTCTCGAAGCATCGAGAGATATTTCAAAGACCTCGATAAGCTCTTTGACCATTTGAAAAAATAAAATAAAATTAACTCCACCTTAACCTACAAAAGTGTGTCTTTGGGGCAAATGGTGGGAAGTTACTCATATTCATTATCATTGAAGATGGAATCCGGTTTGACGAGTCGAAAGTGTTACACTCTTAGCCCGGGCGCTACCCAAGTAGCAAGACCTAGATCCCGAGTTTGAGAGTGAACTTTAAATAGAAACACATATGGGTGCCTAAGTAGTCAGATCAGCATTAAACTCATAATTAGTAATCAGAGTTGCGTATATCAACACAATGGTAACAAAAGACATGCATAGATAACTAAACTAGATAGTTCCATGGTATACATATATCCAAATCCTTCAGCAGGGGATACATAACCAGAATAAACCAAGTATACAAAACATAACTAAACAAGTAAAGCAAAACTCAATAGCCCTCTGCTCCCAACTAGGTTCTATGTTGCGCCCCAAAAGCCTTACCATACTCCTGAGACTCCCGCATAAGTCAAATGGAGGGCGTCAGAGGGATACATTGTCACGCCCCAAACTCGAAAACTGGGCTCACAAAATTTTCGATCACCGAATCCGGCACCGACAGCCTCCATAGTATCCCATTCTCGGCTCCCGGCACCCATACACCAGGTTCCGATCCTGGGATCCTACAAGGAAGATTTTTCAACTTACATTTAACTTATAATAAGCATAACCACAAGTTTACCCAAATCACAAAGGCAACATCATCATCACATATCCACTAATATCAACATTTGAATACAATGCTGAAAGAGAAATACATATATCGAAAATTAAAGTTCCAGAAGACAACTGTACACTCCAAACTCAATGCTGCTGCCACCTAACGCCACCTGCATGCATCTGTCGTGCATAAGCTTATGGAAAGCTTAGAGGGTGGTGAAAGTATATGCACAAGATAAATGCCAAGCACACAAATACAATGCCATAAATCATACAATATTGGAATAAGAAGAAATACTGACAAGATCATGAATCATACGATATCAAAGTAAACGGAAATATACTGGTAAGTCCATGAGTACTATCAGCCATACCAAGGCTATGCGATGCAAGGCATGAATGCTAACGACCATATCAAGGCTATGCAATGCAAAACATAATAAGACAATAACAGATGCTGAGGATGCAATGCAATATGCAAATCCTGACGAAAATACCATCAACCTCATTTAGGTCATTCATCAAACCTACGCATATTGCGCGATCATGTGGGAATAACTCCATCTTTCGAGGAGTCCCATAAGTATCTCAGCCCAATGACATATGCTCTAATCAATCATCCACCACAACATGCATACAAATAATGGATGTCCACAGAAGGATGGCGGATCGAGTTCAAATATCAAGATAAGTGTTCACTCCCCAAGTATAGGGTTGTGATGTAGTAATAAACTCGGTAAGACCGAGGTCGAATCCACAGGGACTGAAACTTGTACGTTTCCTGAAACCAAGTAAAACTAGAACTAGACTAAGATGTGATCTAAACCAAGTAGAACTTAAGAAATAATTGTGGAATAATTATCTAAAACTTTTAAGGAATTCAGAGGAAGGAAACTAGGGATTCAGAGGATCCACTTGTAGGGATCAGGGAGATCTTATGCCTGCATTAAGATTTATGGAAATCAAACTAAACCTACTTGATCTGGTTTTTAAGGAATGAAAAGTATATGAATTAGAATGGATTCCATCATCTAACCATGCCCAGGAGATAAAGCAAACAACAAGATTAAACTAATTACCAACTAATCAACAATGTAAGAAGATCAGGAAGAGTACTGTCATCCTACCATGCCCATGGAACAATGATGAACAACAGGGCTTCCTGACTTCATAAACATAAAAAGGGAAAGAAAAAGGGATATTCAAAGCCGTTGTAGACCCATTGTAATTTCAGTCACAACAGATCATTAAAGACTAAAAACATTCCATTAATACAAATCAACTTCAGTTCATGAATTTAAATGAAAAGCATGAATATAGTATCTCCCATCTCGCCACAAGCTTCACCTCTTAGCCCTAGCTAAGAGGATTAGCCACAGATGAATGGGCTGATTAAACAACTAAATAAAAAGGAAAAAAAAAAGAACAAGAAGGAAGAAGAGAGAAAACCCGCTTCTCGTCCCTCCAAACTCTTCCCGTTTTCAGCCTCCCTGACGTCCAGCCCCAAGTCCCGTAGAAAGCCAAGCTTCCTGTACTCTCTCACGCTCCAGATCCACCGTCCAGCACTGTCCAGCCAACGTGCCAGCAGCCAGACTCCGTGTTCCTCCTCACGTTCAAAAACCAGAACCCAGCACCTTTACGTTCTTCCTTTCTTCCTTTCTTCCTTTCCTCCTTTAAACGAATGCTTTTCTCTCTCTTTATAGGCAGCAAAGACCCTGCTGGAGTGTTAGAGGCGGTGGCTGGAGTTTTCGCACTCCATGCGGAAATTTTTCGCAGCAGAAACCGGACGCGCAATCTGTTTTTTGCAGCAAAACACCCTCTATTTGATTTGATTTTGCAGCATGAAATCAACACATTTGTTGATTCTGACACCTTGGCTAGGGCTATGGCCATCTGTTGAAGCATGTGGATGGTCTGGATCATGCATCAGAATGTGATCTTAATCACGTTACGTCCCACAAGTGCCGTCTTTTCCGGATGTGCGCGGGCTGCGTAAACAGCGCCCGATCTTGTCGGCGCTGGACTCTCGGTGGGGCCCACTTACCTTGTCGCTTGATAAATCCGACCCGCCCATTGAATTCCTCTCGGAATTTCAGCAAGGAAGGGGTGCTTTTACTCGGGTTCAGTGCGGTCCATCAAATCAACTCATTCCACCATCTGCCTTCAGTTTTGACGATCAAAAACTGACCTCCGATGTATCTCGCCATTGCGCCACCTAGACCATGTTTACGGGGCCCTTTTAGGCCTGATGGATGGTCCCGATTATCTGAATCATCGACCGTGGTGGCCCACAAGACCGGACCGCAATCTCTGTTTCATAACAGAAACAGAACTTCTGTTTTTGAAGAGGAGACGTCCAGAGGACGGTTTGCCATGCAAGTCTTAGTGCAAAAAGTGTACTATGTACATTGTATGATGATTATGAGAAATCCACACCATCCATCTTGTTGTCCATTTCATTTGAGTCGTGGGGGCCGAAGTTCAAGAGTATCTGGACAGCAGGTGGGCCCCAAATCAGGGTTTTATGGACTGATCTGTTAGTTCAGCCACTTTCACGAGGATCCAATGGGTGAAATTTGACGTGTACGGTTAGTTTTTGGTCCTCGAGCTATGTATAAAGTTTCGAACTAAACGGATGGTGGGAACCCTGTGATCTTGCATTCTGGACCAATTTTTGGGCCACTTGAGCTTCAGTTTCCCGATTTTCGCAAATCCCCGGCGTGTAGTTCCGTCGATCTTGGTTCCCTGGAGTCCGTCCATTGCCTTGGTGCATTCTGAACGTTAAATTCGTGCTTTTAGCATCCCAATCCAGTCTCAGCTCGCAATTCCACCTTGCAACACAAACATGATTAAAATGGGTTATTCAATGGTACCATGTTCATAAATCCAGGCAATAACTGGGTCTGATATGTAATATTTGACCCTCAACACAACCCCCAACTAGCATTTTGCTAGTCCCGAGCAAAATATGCGAAAAGTAAGTTGAGAATTACAGAACAATTTCTATAGAAAAAAATGAATTCCAGTGATTTTTGCAGAATAATCCAGATATGAGAATGCTCAGATTCATGAATGTTGGGTATTACTTTCTCCTAGACTCAGGCGCATGGTAAACTTCATAATCAAGTTCAAAGTATTTTTCCAGGAATTAGAACAATTCTGAACAATGAGTATCATGAGTGTATAATGAAATCTCGGCTTATTTTTATGATAATATTGATAATCAAAACAGCATTTAGGACACTCAAAACCTAAACCAAAATTTGCCTTACAATTCTTCTTTTTTTATTCTTCCCACTTTTGATTTTTTTCATCGAGGGAGAGGAGAATCGAATCCGCACCTATAGGGAGCAAACCTATGGTGAAGATTATTCGCCTAACCTTTTCCAAAGGTGTCTCTTTCCTTTTTTTTTTCTTTTTTTTTCTTTTTTTTTTTTCAATTAATCATGATGGGCAAATTTTCCAAGCTGGTTCCTTACATGCTCAGTGATTACCAAGTTAACCCTTTAATATCAAACTGAAATCTTAATGTGAAAGCGAGATGTGACATGTGAAATCATAACTCAATCAATGTTTAAAACTTCTAATTATAGATTAACACTTCAAACTTAACTGTGAAATCTAATATAATAGATGACTGAATCTAAGAGTCATAAATTACCAACTTCACTTATCTCGTAATTCTAAATTCAAGATGGCCATCAAAATCGCTTCGAATTCATATGAAATTCTAGAAAATTTTAAAAATTTTCACAATTTTTGCTCAAGACCAAGAAAACGCTGATTAAGAGACCTCATCTCCCACCCCCAATCTAAAATCTACATTGTCCTCAATGTAAAAGAAATAAATATGCAATGCACATGGGACAAAATAAGTAAATGAGAAGTGATGAGAAGATAATACCTGAAAGAATCAAGAGGCTTTCCATAGATATTTACGAAAAAGGGGGTCAGTATAAGAGAGAAACCATCAAAAGAAAAGACAAAATCCTACCTATACCACTTTCGTAGGTGCTCTCGATTGCATTTAGCGTATGCAATAAGCCTTTAAACCCCTAGGTTACCCCTAGTGGACGAGTTGTAGTCTCGTGAGGGTTTGCAGTAATGTTACCCACAAACATTGAACTAACTAATGATAAAAATGACATGAAATGAAGAACTGGGTTGCCTCCCAGGAGCGCTAAGTTTACCGTCTTCAGCCAGACAAATAAAGCAATTACCCTAGTCCTAAGAAAACAGGAAACCTACCTATACCTCCATCAGACTAGGAGATCAATCCTGGTAAACAGGTTCAGTCAGAGGCATGGACATGTCCTCTGAATCAAATTTCTCGACAAATGGTTTCAATCGATGTCCATTGACTTTAAACTCCTTGCCATTGTCGGGATCTCTTATCTCAACAGCCCCATGCGGAAAAACAGTGACAACAATGTAAGGGCCGGTCCAACGAGATCGAAGCTTACCCGGAAAGAGATGTAATCGAGAATTGTACAAAAGGACCTTCTGACCAGGCGTGAATGATTTTCGTAAAATGTGTTGGTCATGAAATGCTTTCATCTTGTCCTTGTAAATTCTCGCATTATCGTACGCATCATTCCGGATTTCCTCAAGTTCATTCAATTGAAGTTTACGTAGCGAGCCAGCGTTGTCCAGATTGAAATTTAGATTTTTGATCGCCCAGTACGCTTTATGTTCCAGCTCCACAGGCAAGTGACAAGCCTTCCCATAGACAAGTCTAAAGGGAGACATTCCAATAGGGGTTTTAAATGCAGTACGATATGCCCATAAGGCATCGGTCAATCGGATTGACCAATCCTTACGATCTGGGTTAACCGTTTTCTCCAAAATGTGTTTGATCTCCCTATTGGAAATCTCAGCTTGTCCACTTGTCTGAGGATGGTATGGGGTGCTCACCTTATGAGAGATACCGTATTTCTTCATTAAGCTCTCGAATGGTCTATTACAAAAGTGTGAGCCCCCATCACTAATGATGGCTCGAGGCGTTCCAAATCGAGAAAGGATGTTTTCTTTTAGGAATTTAATGACCGTGCGATGGTCATTCTTTCGACACGGAATCGCTTCGACCCATTTGGTGACATAATCCACGGCGAGAAAAATGTACAGATTTCCAAACGATTGGGGGAATGGTCCCATGAAATCGATGCCCCAGCAATTAAATGCTTCAATGATAAGGATGAGATTCAGAGGCATCATATTTCGATGGGACAATGCTCCCAATTTCTGATAACGCTCACAAGCTTTGTAAAACTCATGAGTGTCCCTAAACATAGTGGGCCAGTAAAAGCCACACTGCAGAATCTTGACCGTGGTCTTTTTAGCAAAAAAGTGACCACCACAGGCCTCTGAGTGACAGAAGGAGATGACGCTCTGATGCTCATCGTCTGGTACACGTCTCCTTAAGATTTGGTCTGGGCAATATTTAAATAAATAAGGATCATCCCAGAAAAAGTTGCGCACCTCGGTGAAGAATTTCTTCTTATCTTGCGCAGTCCACTGTGTCGGTATGGCACCTGTAGCAAGATAGTTAGCAATATCAGCGAACCAAGGTGAATGGGAGACTCTGAACAGTTGTTCATCAGGGAACATATCATTGATATGGGTCGCCTCAAGGGAATCAGAGGTATTAAGTCGAGAAAGGTGATCGGCCACTACGTTCTCTACTCCCTTTTTATCTTTAATTTCTAAATCAAATTCTTGGAGTAGAAGAATCCATCGTATCAAACGGGGCTTAGAATCATTCTTCGAAAGAAGATACTTAAGTGCCGCATGATCTGTGTAGATAATGATCTTGGATCCGATCAAGTAGGACCTAAATTTGTCCAAGGCGAACACTACAGCTAAAAGTTCCTTTTTCATAGTCGAGTAGTTCACCTGGGCAGAAGTTAAAGTTCTACTTGCGTAATGAATGACGTAGGGCCGCTTATCTTTTCTCTGGCCTAGGACCGCTCCAAGAGCATAATCAGAAGCGTCGCACATAAGCTCAAAAGGAAGGCTCCAGTCGGGTGACTGCATGATAGGTGCAGTGGTTAACGTGCCCTTAAGCTTGGTGAAAGCTTCCTGGCACTGCTCAGTCCACTCGTACGGAGCATCCTTTTGAAGAAGATTACATAAAGGACGAGAGAGAAGACTAAAGTCCTTTATGAATCGCCTGTAAAATCCTGCATGTCCTAAGAAGGATCGCACGTCTCTGATGTTCTTGGGTGGAGGTAGGTTAGAGATAAGATCGATTTTTGCCTTATCTACCTCGATTCCTTTGGACGAGATGATATGCCCAAGGACAATTCCCTTCTGAACCATGAAATGACACTTCTCCCAATTAAGTACCAAGTTCTTTTCTTCACATCTTTTCAGCACACATTTAAGACTTTCCAAGCACTTGCTGAAAGATGGACCGTAAACAGAGAAGTCGTCCATGAAGACCTCTAGATATTGCCCTACCATATCAGAAAAGATACTAAGCATACATCGCTGAAAGGTGGCAGGGGCATTACATAGTCCGAATGGCATCCTTCGATAGGCAAAGGTGCCGTAGGGACATGTAAATGTGGTCTTTTCCTGGTCTTCAGGGGTTATCTCTATCTGGTTGTAGCCCGAATACCCGTCAAGGAAACTGTAATAGGAATGACCAGCTAACCTTTCCAGGATCTGATCAATGAATAGTAAAGGAAAGTGGTCTTTCCTCGTGACGGTATTCAACTTCCTGTAGTCAATGCACATTCTCCAACCAGTAGTGACTCTAGTTGGCACGAGTTCATTATTAGCATTGGCTACGATGGTGATTCCGGACTTCTTAGGGACCACTTGAGTTGGACTCACCCATTGACTATCAGATATAGGGTATATGATACCCACGTCCAATAGTTTAAGAACCTTGGCCTTAACCACTTCCTTCATGTTTGGATTTAGTCTACGTTGTGGTTGCCGAGCGGTTTTTGCATTATCCTCAAGATATATGTGGTGAGTACAAATCGAGGGATCGATTCCTTTGAGGTCCGCTATCGTCCATCCCAGGGCTCCTTTATGCTCAATGAAAGTAAATATAAGCATACTCTCCTGTTCTTTCTCCAGGTGGGCAGAGATCACCACCGGGTATGTCTCATCTTGACCTAAATAGGCATATTTCAAATTAGAGGGCAAAGGTTTTAGGTCAAGCTTCGGCGGCTTGAGGTTAGACGGTAGAGGCACTACATCAGTTTGTGGTAATTCTTCAAATTGTGGCCTCCATCGGTTAACTTCAAGTACCGGTGCAGTATCAAGCAAGGCGCACGTCTCCCTAATCATGTCATCATCAAAATCATGGGAGTGGGCCAGGCACGTCTCTAGATGGTCGGAGGATAAGGTTAGAGGTGTCATATCTTCCACGAAAGAGTCAATCATGTTAATGTCGTGGAAATCGTCATCATCCTCTGAGTTGCTGCCGTTATTGAAAAAAATGTTTGACTCCAATGTCAAATTTCCAAAAGACATAGTCATGATATCATTCCTGCAATTGATAATTGCATTTGACGTGGCAAGGAATGGGCGACCAAGAATGACAGGAATCTGAGTGCTCATGTTATTGATGGGTTCAGTGTCCAGGATGATAAAGTCTACAGGGTAGTAAAGTCTATCAACTTGGACCAACACATCCTCAATTATCCCTCTTGGTACATGAACAGAGCGATCAGCAAGTTGTAGTGTGGTTAGGGTGGGTTTTAATTCACTCAAACCTAACTGTTTGTATACCGAGTAGGGAATCAAATTGACGCTCGCTCCTAAGTCAAGAAGTGCGTGATCAATTCGATGGTTCCCGATTACACATGATATGGTTGGGCTACCGGGATCCTTGAATTTATGCGGCACGTCTTGCTTCAGGATGGCATCACTTTCTCAGTCAAGAAGATTTTCTTTTGAATAATTTTTTGTCTTTTGGTCGTGCATAAGTCTTTCAGGAATTTGGCATATGAAGGCATCTGTTTCACGACATCAAGTAGAGGAATGTTGACTTTCACCTGTTTCAACACCTCTAGAAAATCCTGAGAGTTAGAGAGAGGTTTTGGTGAAACCAACCGTTGGGGGAATGGAGCAACTGGCTTTTCTAGAAGTTCCGGTTCTACTTTTTGTGGGGCATCACTGGATCCATTATTGTTGTCCTCTTCTGGTTCTTGAGGCTTTTCGAGCCTAACTGGAAGAGTTTTATCAATGATCTTCCCACTCCTAAGAGTGGTGATGGATTTAGCATGCCCCATTTGATTTGAAGAGCTGGGATCATTAATCTCGTACTGCGGTTTAGGATTAGGGAGAGGTTGTGTAGGAAGCATCCCCTTTTCTATAACCGTCATACGAGAGTCTATCTTTTGCATAAAATCTGTAATTCCCCGCATTGCCTGAGCCAGCTCTTGTATGGGATTTTGAACCGGTTCCTCTTGAGGTTTCACTTGATTTGGATTTTGATTGAAGAAACCTGGAGGAGTCGCCGTTTGTCCATTCCTCCAACTAAAGTTTGGATGATTTTTCCAGCCAGGATTGTATGTGTTGGAGTTAGGTCCAGTAAAAGGTCTTTGATAATTATTTACGGCATTGGCTTGTTCATTCAACACTCCTCGAAAGGCAGGTATTGTAGGACAGTTTTCAGTTGTGTGAATGTTGCAATCACAGATGCCGCAAACAATTTCATTGACTTTATCCTTCTTTCCTTCCATGGCCTCAACTTTCCTTATGAGCGTAGTCACTTTACACTTGAGATCATCCTCTTCTTTCAAGAGATATAATCCACCTTTTTCCTTTAATTGAGTCGGCCTAGACGTGGTGTTCGCCATTGGGTAATAGTCCCATGATTGTGTTTTTTCAGCGAGACTATCGAGGTAATCCCATACCTCGTCAACATCTTTGTTGATGAACTCTCCATTACACATTGTCTCGACCATTTGGCGCATGGAAGATGTCAGTCCATCATAGAAAATATTTGTAATGCGCCACGTTTCAAATCCGTGTTGTGGGCATGAACTGACCAAATCTTTGAACCTTTCCCAACATTGGAAGAATGTTTCATCTTCCTTTTGGGCAAAGTTCATGATTGCTTTTCTGAGAGTAATCGTTTTATGATGTGGGAAGAATTTTTTTATGAATTCCCTCTGCATGTCGTTCCATGTGCCAATGGATCTAGGACGTAGTGAATGTAACCACGTCTTAGCTTTCTCTTTTAAGGAAAAAGGAAAGAGTTTCAGCCTAATTGTATCCTCAGATACATTAGGAAAACATAATGTAGTTATTATCTCATCGAACTCTTTCAAATGTAAATATGGACTTTCTGATTCAAGTCCATGGAATTTGGGAAGGAGTTGGATAACTCCTGGCTTGATGTCCATTTGTCCTGTGTTTTCAGGAAAAATCATGCATGAGGGCGTACTCACTCCCGCCGGTTGTAGATAATCTCATAAAGTACGAGGCGGGGGTGCCTGTTGCACCTCATTTTCATCTTGGGTATCCTCCACCCTGGGTGGAAGTAGAGGAGGTTGGTCTTCAGCCATAACCTCAGTTAACTCAGGGGATTTCGAGCGGTGTCTAATCCTGTGATGGATAGTCAACCCCTCAACCAATCCTCCTTCAGTCAAGAGATGTCGAGTGTTGTCACGGGCCCACTTGGGCATGAAACACTCGCAGCCCTCAATCAAATTCAAAGTCTAATCCTAAGAAAGGAAAAGAAAATCTAAAAAGAAAGAGAGAGAGTTGGAAAGAAATTACCAAATTGATGCCCCTAAGTTAAGGACCTGCAAAAATAAAAACAAAATAAGTTAGATTCTAAAAGAAGAGGAACAATCCTTTAAAATAAAGGTAGAAGTAAATTAATTTCTAAAAGAAAGTGGAAACTTCTAAAATGAATTAGGAAAGTCCTAAACTAGAAAGTAAATTACTAAAAGAGAACTGAAAAATACGAAGTAGAGAAAGAGCTTACCGAATTAGAAATTTCTATTTTAAAAGCCTACAAAATAGGAAGGTTAGTTTCTAAACAAAAATTCTAAAAATAAATGAGGAAACAAATTAGATTTAAAAAGAGTTAAAAATAGAAAGTGAAAAACAAAAGAGAAAAGTTTCTAAAATTAGAGGATTTTTCTAGAAGGAAAAATAACTAACCTAGTTTCTAAAAATAAACTGCTTCCTAAAAAATAGAAAAAATACTAGAATTAAAATTTTCAAAATTTAAACCCTAAGTCTAAAAGGTAGAAAAAGTAAAGAGATTAGGAAGGAATTACCAATTTATGGATTTATGTCAGGATCCTACAAAATATGGAAACAAGTTAGTTTCTAAGAATAAAATAAAATAAAAACTTTTAGCCTAAAGTTAGTAAAATCCTAATCCTAACCTAATTCTAAAACTAATTAATTTCAGAGAATCGTAACCATCAATCCCCGGCAATGGCGCCAAAAACTTGTTCACTCCCCAAGTATAGGGTTGTGATGTAGTAATAAACTCGGTAAGACCGAGGTCGAATCCACAGGGACTGAAACTTGTACGTTTCCTGAAACCAAGTAGAACTAGAACTAGACTAAGATGTGATCTAAACCAAGTAGAACTTAAGAAATAATTGTGGAATAATTATCTAAAACTTTTAAGGAATTCAGAGGAAGGAAACTAGGGATTCAGAGGATCCACTTGTAGGGATCAGGGAGATCTTATGCCTGCATTAAGATTTATGGAAATCAAACTAAACCTACTTGATCTGGTTTTTAAGGGATGAAAAGTATATGAATTAGAATGGATTCCATCATCTAACCATGCCCAGGAGACAAAGCAAACAACAAGATTAAACTAATTACCAACTAATCAACAATGTATGAAGATCAGGAAGAGTACTGTCATCCTACCATGCCCATGGAACAATGATGAACAACAGGGCTTCCTGACTTCATAAACATAAAAAGGGAAAGAAAAAGGGATATTCAAAGCCGTTGCAGACCCATTGTAATTTCAGTCACAACAGACCATTAAAGACTAAAAACATTCCATTAATACAAATCAACTTCAGTTCATGAATTTAAATGAAAAGCAGGAATATAGTATCTCCCATCTCGCCACAAGCTTCACCTCTTAGCCCTAGCTAAGAGGATTAGCCACACATGAATGGGCTGATTAAACAACTAAATAAAAAGGAAAAGAAAAGAACAAGAAGGAAGAAGAGAGAAAACCCGCTTCTCGTCCCTCCAAACTCTTCCCGTTTTCAGCCTCCCTGACGTCCAGCCCCAAGTCCCGTAGAAAGCCAAGCTTCCTGTACTCTCTCACGCTCCAGATCCACCGTCCAGCACTGTCCAGCCAACGTGCCAACAGCCAGACTCCGTGTTCCTCCTCACGTTCAAAAACTAGAACCCAGCACCTTCACGTTCTTCCTTTCTTCCTTTCTTCCTTTCCTCCTTTAAACGAATGCTTTTCTCTCTCTTTATAGGCAGCAAAGACCCTGCTGGAGTGTTAGAGGCGGTGGCTGGAGTTTTCGCACTCCATGCGGAAATTTTTCGCAGCAGAAACCAGACGCGCAATCTGTTTTTTGCAGCAAAACACCCTCTATTTGATTTGATTTTGCAGCATGAAATCAACACATTTGTTGATTCTGACACCTTGGCTAGGGCTATGGCCATCTGTTGAAGCATGTGGATGGTCTGGATCATGCATCAGAATGTAATCTTGATCACGTTACGTCCCACAAGTGCCGTCTTTTCCGGATGTGCGCGGGCTGCATAAACAGCGCCCGATCTTGTCGGCGCTGGACTCTCGGTGGGGCCCACTTACCTTGTCGCTTGATAAATCCGACCCGCCCATTGAATTCCTCTCAGAATTTCAGCAAGGAAGGGGTGCTTTTACTCGGGTTCAGTGCGGTCCATCAAATCAACTCATTCCACCGTCTGCCTTCAGTTTTGACGATCAAAAACTGACCTCCGATGTATCTCGCCATTGCGCCACCTAGACCATGTTTACGGGGCCCTTTTAGGCCTGATGGATGGTCCCGATTATCTGAATCATCGACCGTGGTGGCCCACAAGACCGGACCGCAATCTCTATTTCATAACAGAAACAGAACTTCTGTTTTTGAAGAGGAGACGTCCAGAGGACAGTTTGCCATGCAAGTCTTAGTGCAAAAAGTGTACTATGTACATTGTATGATGATTATGAGAAATCCACACCATCCATCTTGTTGTCCATTTCATTTGAGTCGTGGGGGCCGAAGTTCAAGAGTATCTGGACAGCAGGTGGGCCCCAAATCAGAGTTTTATGGACTGATCTGTTAGTTCGGCCACTTTCACGAGGATCCAATGGGTGAAATTTGATGTGTACGGTTAGTTTTTGGTCCTCGAGCTATGTATAAAGTTTCGAACTAAACGGATGGTGGGAACCCTGTGATCTTGCATTCTGGACCAATTTTTGGGCCACTTGAGCTTCAGTTTCCCGATTTTCGCAAATCCCCGGCGTGTAGTTCCGTCGATCTTGGTTCCCTGGAGTCCGTCCCTTGCCTTGGTACATTCTGAACATTAAATTCGTGCTTTTAGCATCCCGATCCAGTCTCAGCTCGCAATTCCACCTTGCAACACAAACATGATTAAAATGGGTTATTCAATGGTACCATGTTCATAAATCCAGGCAATAACTGGGTCTGATATGTAATATTTGACCCTCAACAATAAGCTCACTGATTTAAAATGCGTCACGATAGTTAAGGAAAGATCCAACTTATAGCCACCATAACATCGGACGATGCAACTGATGTGTGACAAAGTTCTGCCTTCACTGTGTGCACATTAGCCTGCCAATCACTGGTAGCTCCCCCAAACTCCTCAGGCCCCGCCTACATCAGTGTCCACCCACGTGCTCCCGCCCACATATGGTCACAGTGATGGAGCGTCACAATATCCCCCACCGAGGGCAGATCCGAGTCTAAGTGCAATAAGTGGGGTTTCCTTACCCTCTTTATCATGCAATAAACTGAACTTTCCTTATAAGCCCAATATATACACAAGGTGGCTGATGTTATGCTATCACATACTCATAATCGGTATCGATAACTGGCACTAATAATCGGTCTTGGCAATCGGCCTCGGTATTCGGCTCCGATAATCGGCCTCTTCAATCGGAATCAGCCTCGATAATTGGAATCGGCTTAAGGGAAGGTCACAATATGAACATTTAACCATCATCGCCCATCAATGTAGACATTTAACCATTATTGCTCCCAAGGCACGACCTGCCATAAACATCATTATATAAACTATAGTGGAATCACACATTGCAATGAACCATATATACATCCCATTGGGCCTCGACCCATGGGCCTCAAATACATCAAATGGGCCGCATCACATAGGCCTCATATATATCAAGGTGGGCCTCAACAATGGGCCTTATACACATCAAGGTGGGCCTCGACAATAGGCCTTGTACACATGCAGGTGGGCCTCAACAACGGGCCTCTCACACATCATAATGGGCCTCATACACAACAGGTAGGCCTCATCGTATAGGCCAAAAATATATCACAATGGGCCATGAATACATCAAATCAGGCTTCATTCAAGGGTCAGAATATATGGTTTTCAAATACACAACAGGTGGGCCTCACAAACAACAATGGACCTGATGGGGCAACCCATGGTCCAGCCAAAATAGATGGGCAACACATATATTCATCAGGGTAGCCCTGCACAATGGGCCTTAGCTAGACGTCATGGAGACAATATACACATCATGGTGAGCCTGAATAATTCAAGTGGGCCCAGGTCAACAGTAAGTGGGCCTTGCATTTGCACGATAGGTAGGCCCACCATCCATGGCTAAACGGTGTGGTAACAACACATATTTCATGGCAGGTCCTACTAAATCTAGACAGTCATAGTGAGACATGTCTAATGGGTCTCACCGTCCCGTGGATGGATGGCCTGCACAAACAACATATATATATGGTGGGGTCCACTTGAACTTTAGATCTGACTCATTCTTTAACTCATGCCATAAAATGATACCTCAAAGTGGTTGGACGGCATAGATAGAACGCATGCACCATGGTGGGTCCCACCGTCCAAGGTCTAAACGGTGTGGATATAACAAATACATCGGGTGGGTCCCTCGCTGCACTGGCGCAGCTCACGTACAAGGGGGTAGGCGTAGATGAAACACATACCTCATGTTACGGCCCACCGTCTAGCCATCTGGACGGTGTGGACCAAGCATATACATCAAGGCGTGGTCCCATGTGGGGCCCACCATAACATTTATATGTCATCCAATCTATTGATAAGGTCACGTTAACCTAGATGAAAAGGGAAAATAAATTCCATGATGATCCAAAACTTTTAGGACACCCAAAAGGGTTGCAATGGCAGACATTTAATCCCGTTGTTCCTTATCATGTGGGCCACCTGAGCTGAGTATACGGCTGATTTTTGGGGTGGCCCACTTCCCTAAGGGCCCCCATTGAATGCACGGTGTTGATGTTCCATATATCACGGTGGGGCCCACGGATGGGACCCACGTCCCGACCCTCTCTCACCCATCATGCAGCAGCAGGACGTTGTTGCGCGTCCTCTGGTGTCAGCGGCAGCACCTGCTGCCTGCTTCTTCTTTTTTAATTTTTGGTTTTCTTAAGGAATTTTGTAGGTGGGGCCCTCATCAGGAGAATCCACCCTGCCCATTGGCTTCTACAGATCATAACAGATACAACAAGCCTAATATTGAGCATGTTTCAGTATATACAAATATCAGAGTGTATTTTAACGGTGAAGTCACTGTTTTCTGTGAAATAGCCTGCCAGATAATCGGATTAACCTCATTTTTTGGATCAACACCTAAAATGAGTTGGGAAATATGATGGGCGGCGTGGATCAAAGCCATACATCAAGGTGGGGCCTACATGAACAGCCCTCTCCAAAGCATGTGGAATCAAGCTAACATTTTTTATTTTCAATTCACGTCCAGCGTCCCTGGACGCAGGACGGTTTGGGGCAGAACACAAATATGAGGTGGGCCTTGCTCAGGTGGGCCACCAAATTCATGGATGGTGTGGGTAAGACATACATCAAGTGGGTACATCCGGGTGGGCCACGCGGCCACATCATCACATAAGAAAAATAAAAAAGAGAGGGAGAGAGAGAAAGAGGCACGCGTGTGATGGAGGGACCCCGCCACTATGGGCCCTCCCTTCCATATATCACAACATAAATCAAGTGGGTCCCATTACATGTGGGTCCACCGATCAAAAATCAATGATGGAGATTACCTTTTCACCAAAATAAAAGGCCTAAATGACCTCTTTAAATCTAGAAAGTAAACATCATGATGAGGTCCATAGAGATTGGCCCCATCATGGAATGATCATGAGAATCATAGTGGGCCATCGGCCACATCTAGGGTCCAAAGTGAGATCCATATCATCAATCGGTAGGCCCCACTTGGCCCATTATAAAAACATGAAATCTATGCTTATGAAACACCCACCATTCGATCTTCTTGGTCCGATGGAACGTCGATCTCCTTATGCTTCACTTTGATGGAAGGGATGAGAAATGAAGGGCTAAGATGATAGATTTTGGGAGCTGAAGTGGGCCACACAAAACACACTTTTCTCTCTTAGAAAGGTTTAGACATTCACCACTTTTGCTTGAAATTTTTGTTGAGAAAGAGAGAGAAATGGTGGTTGTAAGGGGAGAGGTGATGGATGTGAGGTGATGGTGTACTTGACATGTATGGGTGTATAAGAGAGAAGGTGAGAAAGAGTTGACTTTGGAATTGCTCTTGTACTTGACATGAGGTGATTGATTGATTGATACATTGATGAGACATGTTGTAGAGATTCTCTTGGGATTGCAAACGCACATTGTTTTTCCTCAAACTGAACGCGGGCCCACATCTCCTGGCTTGGCTATCAGATCGGTGTGCAAGATGTGGCGTTAGAACAGCGACGACGGTGTGGTCGCAATGATACAAGTCTCAGGCCGATCCATCTCAGCTCGACAGGATGTAACGTAGGGTTGCACGTAACTGCCGATAACAGATCGCAGGTCACTGAAATTCAACTGGGAGGATCACGAAAGCCTACGGAATGGTACGAGCTAGGATACAAGTCTCACATACATAATGAAGAAATTCTCCCAAGATTTGCACATGACATAATAGTCAATCATAGGTTATGATCAAAGTATTTATCTACAACATATAATTCATATATATATTATTCACACACGTTATACAACATAACAACATGCATGTAAATTCCTACAGGGTAAGTCATATTTAATTTGTAGGGATGTAAGAACTAAACTCAAGGTTAGGGACGTGCATCTAGTTGGCATGCGACAACTCATAATAGCTAACTCGCTAGTAAAATACGAAAGGCACATTCATACTAATTAGCAACCCGTGAAATACAAGAGGAAAGTAACAGCCATAATAAACTGGTCAGCTGATAAAATGTTCAAAAGTGCGCTCATATAGGTTAGGCATCCGGTAAAATCCACGTGCCTCAGATGCTTATCATCAACCATTAATAATCTAATCTGCGAGCAAGGTAACCTAGCATAGTCCTAAATTGGAGATGCGCATCTAGTCAGCATGCAACACCATAGTGGCTAACTAGCTAGTAAAACACAGAGAAAAGTACGCCATCACCAGTTAGGCACCTTGTAAAATCTACATATCTCAGATACGTATTTACGATCTTATTTATCTAATTTACAAGCACTGAATCTAAAAGTAATCAAATCTAGGTAACCTAATCTACAAACAATTTAACTTACTAACAACACCTAGTTGGGGATGCGCATCTAGTTGGCATGTGATGCCGATAATGACTAACCAACTGGTAAAGTATAGAGAAAAGTACACTCGCACTGGTTAGGCACCCAATAAAATCTTCATACCTTGAATGCATATATCCAACCGTTACTAATTCTAATTACAAATGATCGAACCTACGATCATCAAATTATACAAGGAATCCTTTCGATGAACAACCCTTCAGCATAAAAGGGTTCAATCCAAAAGGCGGCTTAAGCCAAGAAAGACTAATAAAAGACAACAATGATTTCTGATCAAGTCTAAATATTACATATTTATCATTTTAATTACATTAGTTTCCATGCATTCAAGTGTTAAATTGATAAACTAACATATGTTTTGTACATGCGAGGTAGTTCGGAAGACAAAGACAAAATCATGCTTAAGAAGAAATGATTAAATCTTAAAGACTAATCAAGTGGAGAATTGGATGTTTGGAGGTCAATATTGAAGAATTCACATACCAAAGATCAAAGAAAACTAAGTGCACAGGACACACATATAAAGAGAGAGAAAAGACTGAAAATTCAAAAAGTACATTAATAAATATAATAGACTATTCGGTCCCACCTTAGGTTGGTTTGGTCTGACCAAACATGCATAGAATAGTTTTTAAAAAATGTAAATTTCAAGGTTAATTTGGCTCGACATTCGGTTTGACCAAAGATATGATCGGTGTCACCAAAGGAGGGTTCGGTCCGACCTGAGGGAGATAGAGACTTCAAAAGAAGTTTGAAAAAAATTCAACTGTAACCAAGAAGCAAATTTGGTCCGAGTAAAGTGATGTTCGGTGCGACCGAAGGCTACAGTCGATGTGATCGAAGCATAACAAAGTACGAACCTTTAAAGTCGGTTCAAAGTCGGTGGGAAGCAAGTGTATTTAAGAATGTGTTTTAACCTCTTCTAGATATGAATAAGGGTTAGGGAGAGAGACCAATGGATAATAGAGCTTCTTCGAAATTGTCCTTCCTTCTCAATCCTTCATTCTAAGTCTTTTTTTAGTTTTTATTTTATTTTTATTTAAGATATTATTTATGATTGGCTAATCTCTTAGTTAACGCTAAGGGATGAATCTTTTGATGGATATTTAATATTTAATGCATTTTTAATAAAAAATTTATATTATTTATATTAAATTATGACTAGATGTGATTGAATTTTTAGATTGGGGAAGGAATCAATCTATAAATTTGATTGATTTATTGTCACTTCTGGGTACATTGGAAGCTTTCAATTCTATGTGATATGATTACTTATATCATCATGAGAGATCAAGTCTATCATGATTTTAATCTATGTTGTATGTTTATGATTGATATTACTGTGTTATCCTCTGATTAGAACTGATTTGATTCTAATTCTAGCTAAGTTATCAACTAAAAAAGATTAATTATGTTTAAATTCCATTAATTGGGGATTCCTAGATCCTCAATAGTTTACTATTGATTGTTTTAAACCATTTTACTTCACTGAATTAAAAGACAAACACACCCACTTAGTTTTAAGTGTGTTCTCACCAATTTTCAGGTGGATCGACCTCGGACTCACCGAGTTATTACTGCATTGTAGCCCTACATTTGGAGTTGTCAACCCTTATGTTCGATAAAGTTTTTGGCGCCTTTGTCGGGGACAATTATGCTGAGAGTACTTAGGTATAGATTCGGTCTTGTTTCTAGGTCTAACTTATGGCTTAATTTTTAGGGTTTTGATTTCTGAATTGCTAGGTTAAATTTTTTGTTAAATTGTTATTCTCTAAATCCTAATGATTTTCTTTATTTTAATTTTGCAGAATTCTCTAGCTCTAGTCTTCAAAATAAGTATGCACGTTCCCCACTTCTTCTTATTACTTTCAACATCTCTAATTACTTTCAAATTACCTTATAATAGTTTTTCCATTTTAATATTTAATTTTTAGGATTAAAACTTAGTTTCTTGTGCTTGGTTCATGCCTAAGTGGGTAAGGGACCATACATAACAACTTTTAAGTGAAGGATGTTTAGTCGACGAGCTTTCCATCCACTGTCAAGTTAGAAAATATCTAAGCATGCCTAAATCATCTTAAACCATAGTTGTGACTGTTCCAAACATGCCTGAGAAGGAGCCACACTTTGATGAGAACATGGATGAAACTAGGAAAAAAATTTAATGAGATTCCTATGCGAAACACGCCACTTGGTAGGATGATACGTGATAAGAATGAGGCATATTACATTCCCTCGATTAAAACTTTAAGAGATTACCTAAAACCAGTAAGACCAACCGCACCATCTTGCATGATTTTTCCAGTTAATGTTAGTAATCTGGATTTCAAACTGGGAGTGATTCTACTCCTTTCCAAATTTCATGGACTTGACTCAGAAAGTCCATATCTACATATGTAATAGCCCGTACTTTTCAGTACTCGGGTGTTACTATTTTAATCAAATCTAACATGAACGCATGACAAAGCGCACGTAACATATAACTTACACCACGCATGATTACTCATGGTTCGCCCTTGACTAACCCTTAATTCACAATGTAAGATTTCATCATCACTGACTAGTAAACCCACTATCCAAATTCAGTCATTAAGACATGTGATATCGTACCTAAACACCTCGAGATCAACCAATAAACTCAATTATGCATCAATCAAACCATCAAGAACATTTTTTGTCCTTTGATCATACCATCCACTAGTTGATATTAAGAAGAACCATCACATCCTTAAAGAAACTTATTTTTAAGATTTCAATCACCTTGATAGACAAGTCAAACCACCCATTGTTAATATCAAACCCCTAAGATCATTTTAGATTATGTTTAGAAACTACTTAACCATCAATTTTACAAAGATTAACAAATCTAGACAAATATAACCACAAATTCCATAATAAATCATAATAAATTTATAATCAAGTAGTGTGGCCCTTTTACTCGCATCATCTACCTTAAAATACAGTCCTAGGTCCCAAGAACCTTTGAGTACCAAATTACTTAAGCAACTTGCCCCTTAAAATTATATTAATAAACACTTACAACCCAAATGCACTTGGTGTGGCCCACCTGTGTTTAGATCAACTCCATGCTTGGACCCATAGCCCAAAATGAGTGGGTTAAGGGGATGAATGGAGTAGATCTCATAAAGCATCACTGTGGGCCCCACACCGATTGTGTGTGTACATCTCAAGTGGTGCACTGGAGGTGCACTGAACCAGAAGCCAAGTCAAACGGCCATTGACCCGATAAAAATTGAAAAAGGAGGATTTTCCCTCCTTTCTCGCCAGTAAACGGACAAAGACAGTAAATTTAAATTTTGGCCCACCATCACTGGCAGTTGCGCTGATCCAAACTGTTCATCTTATAGAATGGCCAAAGAAGACCAAACCCTAGGAAGTTTCATGCAAATCGAGACATGAGTGTGCACACAAAAATTGGCACAAGTAGAGCTATGCGTGCAGCATTTTGCCAAAAATAGAAAATTTTATTTTTAATTGCCAACCTGGCAATCCACATGCGGGATTTTCTCTCAATCCTAGCCACTCAACCCGACGCATCCTGGCCCTTCATCTATTCTGCATTTTAGGGTTTCCTTGGCTATGAAAACGGCAGAAGGAATCTTTGGCTTTTGTTGCTGGCACGATCCCAACCATCCACTCCCTTCTAGGAACCGCACAACACCTCTCAGACATCGGATTTAGGGCTTCCTAAAACCCCTTTTAGAATTGGTTAGGAGATCTCACAGCCACATGAGATACTGCCCGAGACTCAAAATCTCGCATATGGCAGAGATCGTTGTGTGGTCCTCCCAAAATGTGGGTCCCACTATGTTCCAAGGACACATCCACACCGTACAAGTGCAGTGGACGGTAAGATCAACAGTCCGAAGATGATCCACCATTAACGGCTAGCTCTTCTTCCCCATTGAGCCAAATGATCCATCTCTTCTAGTGGGTCCCATTTTCTTATTAGAATCGTCCATCTAATGGATCATAATGCTAGAAGTCCCATTACAACATCAGATTTTTTCCATGTAAGCTTGAGTTAATTACATTGTTACAAAACATTGCAGACTAAAGAACTAAAACTATAACTAATCCAAGGATTAGTGGAGAAGAAACATCTAGAAATAGGTTAATTAAGCCTTATAAAAGGAGTCCTTTTAGGGCAGCACTTTCCAAAAGAGGAAAGTGAGAAGAGAGAGAGAGAGAGAGGAGAGCGTTTGCGTCGTTCGACTGCCGCATCGAGCTGAGCCAACTTAGTGTGAGTCACTGCAGGTTTGAGCTGAGTTCAGAACTCCATCCAGTCTCCCTAATAGAGAGGAACAAAGGGACAAGATGGAGAGAAAGTAGAGAAGAAAGAAAAAAGAGGAAGAGAGACAGGAAGTGAGGGAGAGAGAGAGAGAGAGATTGACTTCGAGCAATGCCGCTCTTAGTCAACTCAGTTCGACCAGGTCGATTTGCTGGTTGATCCAGATCTATTGCTGGAGATACCCTAAGTTTGAAAAAGATAGAAGAAAGGTGAGAAAGAGTGGAGAGAAAGAAATAGAGAAAAGACGAGAGAGAGGAGGAGAATGGAGCCGAGTTTGGTTGCCTCGAGTTGGTTCGAGTCACGGTCCAGATCTAGACTGGGTCCAGATCTTTCTGGTCAAGTTGGAGAGAAAGAAAAAGAAAAGAAAAGGGGGTAAAGAGAAGAATATAGAGAGAGAATGGAGAAGGAAGAAGAAAAGAAGGAAAAGAATGAAGAAGGAAGTCAAGCTGAGTTGATTCATTGAGTCAACCCACTATATCATGAATGAGTTGGGCCAAACATGGATCGAGTTTCACAACTAGATTTTAATCCTAGGATGTGTGCAATTAACTCTAGTATCATCGGGAGACGAACCAACTCTTGAAAGGTGAGGATCACCCTTCAAGCTTGTCTACATCTTGAGAGTTAGCGTAGTTCATTTATTTCATCTATTGCCTAACATGATACTCAGTGGGATTGATGATAAATGCTAGTTTTTATCTAAGTAATTCTTCATGATGATTGATCGTTGAATTTACATTCAAATATGAATTTGCGATGGTCTCAAATATCGCACTTTATATGTGTATATGCTTTTGATATTGTGCGTGGCTTGTTTTACCAATTGCGGTTACTTAACGGTGTTTTTGGAAGCCCTTGAACTAGTGGTCATTCTGTCTAATATATTAAATGGAATTTATTTGTGGTGGACTTATCATCTAATGGATCATTGTGCCTTTGTGACTTTTGGGGTCAATCCCTTTTAATGTATCCTGAAATGTACTATTTGCCATATGTGGCTTCGATTGACTAGGTGTCATATGTGGCTTTAATTGTATGTTCGCCCTTCGTGTCTTGATGTAATATTTACCCTGTGTGACTTTAATGAACCACCTTCATATAACCTTGTGATGGTAAGTTCCACTTGTAGAACTATAATTGGCCACTAGTTGTGTTGGTTACTTTAGAACATCATATTTGTTAGTCTCATAAACCAGGGATGGTGGAATGGGACACTATGCCTGAGTTGTCGGCCTATGCTGGGTAACAAACACCCCATAGTGACCTTTGAGCTTTCTTAAAATGATTGTTTGAAATTGGAATAATAATGGTTGGGCTAATCATGCATTTTCATGGCATGCAAACTTTACCGGGTGGTCAATGTAAGACACGGGGGTTTTCTTGGATCACTATGAGTTGTACCATAGAGTATTTTACCGGGTGATCCTAAATTATTATTTCATGCATTCGAACCATTATGGGTGCCCTTGTTGCATGGACTTTTCTGGGTGCCTAGTCCTCTTTAGGGCGTATATTTGAGTACTTTTTCAGGAAACTAGTCCACCTTGGGTGTCCTTGTTGTGCGGTCTTTTTCAGGTGACTAGTTCTCCTTGGGCATACCTTTGAGTACTTCTCCGGATGATTAGTTCTCTTTAGATGACCTTTTTACCAGCTGGATGTGCATCCCCAGGTCTGTGAGCATATACACGTATTCATGCATTTAAACATGATTATCGTTGTGGAATTTATCTGATGAATGCGTATCTGATGAACCTTACCTGACTTCTATGATAATCATTGTGAAATATTTGTTATACACTGTTTTTGATAACTATGCTTAATTATCTTGATAAGATGATAAATCTTGGAGTTTATACCTCACTAGGATAGCCATTAACACTATCAAACCGTATTCAGGTTGCAGGAGACGTAGATAATGCGCATACTGGTGTTTATGTGGAATAGGAGGAACTAGATGATCTTGCAACTTTCTATTCTTGATTTTAGTTCTTTTTAATTTATATTGTCACGTTTTGTAAAAGTTAAGATATTGGTTTATATAAGTTTATGGGCAACCACAAGAATATTTGGCTATGTATATTTGGACTCCCTCTTATACTTGATTTGCTCATATTCCGCTAGTTTATTAACTCTGATAAGAAAGGAAAAAAAAATATACGTAAAAGTTGAGCCTTCGTTAAAGGTTAACACTCAGGTTTTCGGAAAACGAGTAGTGTACTCAGGTTTTGGGAACAGGAATGTTAAAATATATCAAGGAATTTAATGAAATTATAGCAACCTTGCATTACAACAAGGTCTCTCAATACGTTATTCGAGTTAAGCTATTTTCCTTCTCTTTAAAGCAGAGAGCCAAGTCATGACTCCATTCACTAAGAATGCGCTCAATAAGCACATGGGCTAAGATGACCTATGAGTTCCTTAAAAAGTTCTTCCTGGTTCATAAAACCAATACCTTAAAGTGCACCATCATGAATTTCTTCCAAAAGGAAGATGAGAGATTCTTCCAATGTTGGGAGAGATTCAAGAACCTTTTACTGGCATGTCCACACCATAGTTAAGAAATTTGGCGAGTAATCAGTTTCTTCTATAATGGGTTGAACTCGAATATGCGCCAATTTTTTGAGATGATGTGCAATGATGTGTTCATGATCAATGATCCAGAAGAGGCATGGGATTACCTTAATAGGTTGGCTAAAAATGCATAATCAAGGGGCACCACTAATAAATCAAGTAATTCCAAGCATACTCCGAAAGAGAATGGAGGATATATGTCCTCAAGGAGGTGGATAATGTGAATGTCAAGATTATGGGTCTCACTCGAAAAGTTAAGACCACGAAACTAAGGACAGTGGGAGCAATCCAACCCACTAATACAGGTGTTGAGACAGCTTATCGCATATGTGTTTCGAACAAGAAATAAATGCATTCAATTTGGGAAATTATCTTATTCACTTAATTATGAACAAAAGAAAATAAAGAAGATAATCACATCATTAATTCATTCCAAGTTCTTTTATATCCTTTTCTCCTTTGATTGCAAAATAGAATGTCTATGACTTGTAATAGAAAACAAATAAAGGCATCATGCACTAAGACAATATGTATTGGAAGCGCCGTATATTGAAGACTGTTGTACACTGAACACTGCTGTGCGCTAAATATTATCGTGCACTTGGGCTGTTGTGCGCTCGCTAGTAGTGTTGTGCGCCCACCCTATTATGCGTCTAACCTGTTGTGCGTTCGCTACTGTTGTGTGCTCGGTAGTGTTGTGCGCCCGACAGTATTGTGCGCCAATAGTGTTGTGCGCCAACAATGTTGTGCGCCGCACAACACCTGTCCTGCATAATAAATGCGGACTCTACCCTCTCTCTTCTTAGAATCTTCTTCTTTTCCTTGACTGGCTGTTAATGACCTCCTACTAAGGGGTCAGGGGGTATTTATAGCCTTCTCACACGTGCGAACATGCCACGTAGTCACTGTGCGGATTTCTTTGTGCGATCTTCATTTTGCGAATTCCTTTATGCGGCTTCATTGTGCGAATTCCTTTGTGCGGCTTCATTGTGCGGATTAACTCCTCTTGTTGCACAACATCTCCTGCGCACAATGAATATCTGCACACAATATCTATCTGCACATAATAGTGATCTGCGCATAATAGCTATAATAGTGATCTGCGCACAATAGCTATCTGCACAATGATCTTCTGCTATCTTTCTCTCTCTTTTTATGCTTCAACAGATGCCCTCTTAATCTTACATTTTTTATTTTATCTACAAAATAGACAATGTAGGATCAATACTTCAGTTTTCATAATGAATTTTAGTTTTCCTTTTCTTCATTGTGTGCTTCATTAAATTCTTTAGCGCACAATGATTTACTCTCATCGAGTTGCGTGCAACACTTTCCGCACAACATTTTACGCACAATGGTCAAAAGCTCGCCTATAAATACAGGACTTCTACTCTTTTCATCCACTTCATTTTCTGCCCGCCTCAAACTTTCCGCACGTTAAGTCATTCTTCACACCAATCAGCATTGTGCGCCACACAACACCTACCCTGCACAACAAGACTTAGCGCGCAACACTTTTCTGCACTCAATCAAAATTTAGCGCACAACGATAGGTAGCATACAATAATCTTGCACACAATTTTTTGCACATAATGTTTCGGGTACAACATTTTGCGCACACTGACTTGTGCTCAAATGTAGATTTGGACTTCAAATTTACTCGCCCTTTTTCTCAGCAAGCTTATATACTTCTTCTTTAAGTTAATGAACTTTTCTTTCTAATTTTTAATTTGTTTTACCAACTCTTATATAGATTTCTGATAGCTAGCTCGAAAAGACCTCTCGCCTCCCTAAGTACCGCTAGGCCTTTTGACTCACAATCAGCTAAGACCTATGGTAAAAAAAGACCCAGATCTGCTAAAGGTTACTCTTCCTTCTTCAAAGAGCCAGCTCATATTATTATCAATTTTGTTGATCATATCCAATGCTTATCTGAACATATCCACATGGATGTACTAATGAAGGAGATCAAAGGACCCCCTACTTCAGGACAAGAATCTGAATGGGACGATTGGTTGAAATCTACAGCCAATTTTTTAACAGACGACACTGGTCTTTCTGCTGCCAAAGCTTCTCCCATTCCAGCAATTTCGAAGCGAACAAGAGAAAAGAGTAAAGATAAAGCTTTTCAAGAAAAGATCCAAGAACATAACCAGATGCTTTTCCAGAATGCATGGGATTCAATCAAGCTAAGTGCCGAGGCGATTAAATTTCGCAACCCTTATAAAGACGAAACTATTACTCTCCCTTTGCAACTTCAGCGCCACTGGTCCATTATTCAAAGCAAACCGACTAACTATATGACACAGAATAGGCTCCTGTACGTGTCAAATTGGGTGATCAAAGAGCCGCAAATCCTTGAAGGCTATCTTACAAAGAAAGGCTTAACCCAAAAGACCGAACAAATAAGATACATGCACTTCCTCACACTATGTTACAATCCCCATTCCTTATACTTCACTCATTTCTTTGAAATGATTTAATAGCATTTCCGTA
This sequence comes from Magnolia sinica, assembly GCF_029962835.1. Lineage (NCBI taxonomy): Eukaryota > Viridiplantae > Streptophyta > Magnoliopsida > Magnoliales > Magnoliaceae > Magnolia > Magnolia sinica. Next base: position 25,674,966 of record NC_080575.1, read on the forward strand.
ATCGCTACTCCCTGTGGGGTAAAGAAGAATTTAGGATGCGGGGTCTTTAGACTGATCGTCCGTATTACAGCACATGGGCCAAAGCAATATTGAAGAAGTACGAAAATGTCCTTATAGTAGCAAAGATATATTATGTTATAGAAGCCACCTCGGAGTTCTTTCAAAAGGACACGATGATTTATAAGGGCTTTCTGAAATATTGGTCTTCCACTACAAATTCTTTCCATCTTCCGGTAGGGGAAGTAAGTATCACCTTGTCGGATCTATATTGGATGGCTGGCCTGCCTATTTTCGGATCTTTCCTCGATGAATACGTTCCCTCGAACGAGGAATTTGCCTATGTTGCTCCTAACAGAATACCTAAAATTACAGCATCAACAATTAAACTTTTCTGTGAAACATCTTACTTTACCAACATCCATAAGATATCCCCTCTTCAATGGCTCGTACATTTTTCTCGATACTTGGTGCAAATGTTTTAACATTTTCTTTCCTTTCAGACGATACTTACCTACAAATAGAAATTGCTCATTCCTTCTCCCCTTTTTTTTCTTTTCAGGTTCCCGAGCAGCCATTGTGCCAAACTGGAAGCCAATCACAAAAAGATAAGAGGCCCGGCCGAACTAACCACTGAAACTGAATTAGCCGCTTTCTTGGCTTATTAGCTGAGCTTAGTCATGCCTCCTAGCTCAAAAATCTCAGACTCTATTTGACCAACCTTATTTGTGGCGGCAGGCGCAATGGCGGAAGGTAGAAAAAAATACTCTGGCCCCTCCTGTCTTATGCCCGTTATATAAAACTTTCAGTCATGCTGCGGCGTACTGCGCAAACCTGACACTAGGAGTTTCATCTTCTTTTACTCCATGCACTATTTCTCAGGATGGTTTGGCATTTATTTCCCCTGGACTTACAATGACCCTATGAAGGCTTATGTCCATCCCGATCATCTACCCCTGTGGCATTTCTTAAAGTGAAAGTTGATAAAGAAGGGGTATGAGTGGATAGTGGATAAAATTGACAACATGGAATTCATTGACTTCTTCCCTTTTTATTTGGATTACCTAGCTGAAGACAGAGATGTTAAGGATAACAATAACTTAGAACCTGTTGAAAGAACCATCTTTCTTTGTATTCATTCTTGTAGTCTTCTTATGCGATGAGTAGAATTCTGGCGAGAACCATACTATCCAAGTCGATTTGTCAGACAATTTGGATATGATCAAGCCATTCCCTAGGCAAGTGAAGAGGTCATATGGACAATGAGAAGTTATGGAGTCGGTCCCTACAATTGGGCTTTAATATGGAAGCAGCTCTTAGCAAGAAATTTTGGCTCTCGATTTCTTCTCCCAGGGCATAATCATTGAGCAACGGCTTCATATTCCTAGATGCAATGGTGGGTGCATCATTACTACTTGGTGCGTAACTATTTTCCAGTGGATCAGCCTACTGGGTTCCTCCTCCATGCTCGAGAAATTATAGGCCGGAGCAAGGGATTGAATATTTTAATGAGAAAGATCAGGCCGCCATTTTGTAGAAGAGCCCATTAAAGAAATAAAGCCTCCAAATACTCAAGAAGGATGGATTGCTTTTACTTCTCCTTTAGATTTGATAAAACAGGGAGAAAGATTGGCCACTCGCAATGAATTTGAAACTATAGGCGGTATTCTGCCTTCTCCTACTCTTAAAGGAGGAGATCAGCTTACACACCCTGCTCTTGTCATTACTCCTACTATAGAGCCCATCACTTCTACAATTTATCCTACTATTGAACATACAACTACCACAGTTATCCCTGTTGTGGACCTTACAGCAACCACAACAAGTCATGCTACATCCATAACTTCTCTTACAATGCGTCGGATTGTTATTACTACATCTCCTATGACTCACTCGCATGCTAAGTCATTGTCTCGTAAAGTTCTGGCACAACAGGTCCCTTCTCCTACTCAAGGTGCATGTCTTCTCCCTGTGAAGACTTCTTATAAGGGAAAACAAATTGAATCGGAGGAAGACAGCTCATCAGAATATTCAGTGAATATTGCAAGCGATGGTACTTCTTCTCCCATGAGCTTAACCGATAAGGGAAATGCTTTGTTAAATGAAGATACTAATGCTAAGGTGGATATTAGAGAAGAAGGCGATGTTAGAGTCGAGTCTCCACTTCGTGATGCTCCAATCACTTGTCCAGATGCCTCTTAGCTAATTCTGGTGACCTCCCTAGATGAGGAGCAACTTGATTACGTAGAATCTGGTTATTCTCCCGGTGCAAATATCTTTCTTTCTTTTGATGCCTCATATTCTCCATGTATCATGGAAACCGCTGATGTGGTTGCTCGCGAAACATCAACATTAAGGGATACAGAGGTTCCATCATCAGAAATTCAAGCAACAATGGGAAACATACTTCTTCTTCACAGAACAGAAGAAACCTTGCCGATAGTTCCCACAACATCTGATGCCCCCATTCAGACTGATAAGTCCCCCATTGTGCGTCCTTCTCCTATCCAGCTTGTAGCTCGAAGTTTAAAATTTTTTCCTGATCTGATTGACATCCCAACTTCGATTACTCTTAACTCGAGTACTATAGGGGCTCAAGAGCTTTCTTTCAATGCTGCTGTGACTACGGAAGCTCCCAGCTCTGCAGCACCCAGAACCCATACTATTCAAGCTACTTCTACTGTTGCCCCCAGACCGGGTACATATTTTCTTTTCTTATTTTATATTATTATATACACATGTATCTTCTTTTGAACTTATAAACACTTCTTCCTTTTCTTTTAGCTTTGGTCGTGCCAACTCCAAGTGGATCTGAAGGGTCTAACTCGATAACTACAGTTTTTGATAAACTCTCATTGGAAAAGGTGTCTCCTCTTATGCTAGGACTCTTTAAGAATGCAATTTCTGTTATCATCAGCGCTTTTAAAGATCCCACCCAGTGGCCTTTTTTGGATAGTGTCCTAGCAGTCCTCAGTCAGTCGACTCGTCTGGCGCATGTTGATGTTCAGTCTCTTCATGACTCCTTGTCATAGTTTTATGATTCCACAAAAAACTTAAAAGCGGCGCGAGGTATAGTTATTGCTCCCAAAATTCTAAGTCGTCAGAAGGAGTTGGCACTACTCAAGGAGAAACTCTCTTGTTCAAATGATGTCCTTGCTAATTACAATGTTGTTAGTCAATCTCTTCATGAGAGGTTAAAAGTTTCTGATAGAAATAAGGTGATCATTGACGATCAAATTGCTATACTTGAGAGAGAGATTCTATTACTCAAGGGTCAGAAAGAAGCAGAAGATTTAACTATTTGTCAAATCAAGGAGGAACTTGAAATGAATACTCAAGAAATTGATACTGAACAAGCTGAACAAACAAAGAATAGGGAAGTTGTTGCTTCTTTGGAATCAGAACTGGTTGGCGTTCCCAATCAAGCCAGAATAATTCTTGAAGCTGAACGCATGAATGCTGCGGCACAATTTCAATTAAAAGAAGAATTGCAATGTTACTTAGCAATATTAAACATACCTGAAGATCTGTAGGCATTGTATGTAAATATTCCTTTTGCGTTGTGATGTATAAACAGCTTGCGGTGTTTTATTCAGAGAAAAATGCATTCTTGATAATACAATCATCGATTTTAGGATACAGGTTGATGCAATACTTTCATACTCATGATTTACTACTTCTACTATTTATATCTATGCATTGTACGGTGACCCTATGTGATGTTTTATTTCAATGGGTGAAACTATTTCATTTCAAAGTTAGTTAATTAGTTTTGCACATAGTTTAAGCTCTTGAGTAGTAGAGCAATCATAGTTTTTTAGACTCATAAGTAGTCGGAGTTGGGTCTTATGTGAATGGTCTCTTTAACTCTCATGAGTTCTCTGGACTTGTCGTAGCCGAGGAGTTCACAAACCGTGGTCCATCAGAGGGGCCCAATGAAGCTATTGGACTCATGAACTCAATGGGATTTACACATATGGTTAGCCATTGTAACTCTCTAGAGTTCGCAGGGCACACTAGGCTACCTTTGGTACCAAGTCCAGGGCCGTCAATCCATCAATGAGGGGGTGTTTTTATTGAGACCCTATCCTCATGAGTTAATACTGAAATCGAGCCAAGGACCTGGGGGGTCTTATTCCATTCCCCATTTTCCTTTATCTGTAAGTTCGAACCCATTCATAGGAGGGTATTTTCATCCTCATCTATGAAGCTGTCGGAGAGCTTACAAATGGCATTGGTCTCATGCATGACTAGTCGTTGAGGACTTCTGGCCTTTAAGACTTTATGTCACTGGCTCCATCCGCTGCCCGCATGGGTACGCACGTGATGTGGCCTGTATGGGCTTTTTAGGGCTGCTGGCTCCACACAGCTATCCCGGACAATATATAGCTCTTACACATAGTTGGTCATATGTATGTGGCTTGGCTAAGCTACCTTAGAAGGTGAATCAATAATTGATATATCGTCGTTGCTTGCTGTTGCCTGCGTGATAATCTGATGATATTTATTCTTTATATCCAGCTATCTTGATCTGATGATATTTATTCTTTGTATCCAGCCAGCTTGGCGATAATAATCAATTTTGATAAGTAACCAGTAGTGACGGCGATGTCAGGGATTTTGTCAATGGTGAACGACCAATAATGATAGCAATGGCTAGGACTTCGATGATAGTGATATGCTTAAAAATTCACCTTTTATTCATTATTCGCGAAGAAAGAATACAAGGCTCCACCTTTAAAGGCTATTTCACCGTTTCATCTGTGATTGCCCCCTTTTGGTGTAGAAGAATTATCCTAATAATCTTTCAGATCAAAATCTCTCCCACTGCTAGGGGTGATATTTTTTGATGAAGTGAGCATTAACCGGTATACTGATGCCTCGTCCGTCTTGATCTGTTACTCTGTATGCTCCATTGGAGTAGACTTTAGTTATGATATATGGTCCATCCCACTTAAGGTCAAACTTACCCCCCGTTCTCCAAGTGACTACTATTGGCCTTTTCAACATTAAAACTGAATCCCCTTTCTTGAAAGATCGGTGTTTAACCTTTTTGTCGAAGGTAGCAGAAATTCTGGCCTGATATAATTGCAAGCATTGCTAAGCTGCCAGTCTTTTTTCATCCAGTAGATCCAACTCTTTCAACCATATTCTTAGGTTCTCGTCATCTGTAATTGATTGATGCACTGCTACCCTTAGTGAAGCGACTTGTATTTCGATTTACACAACTGCTTTTACACCATAAACTGATGAATACAGGGTAGCTTGTGTTATGTGTTGTTCTATAGACCCATAGAGCTTCCTGCAGTTTTTCATCCCAGTCACGCTTACTCCCATTCACTGTTTTCTTCAGTATTTTCACAATCATCTTATTGAATGCTTCTAGCAACCCATTCCATGCCCCTATTGTTGAAAGGAGTGTCGTTATCTGTGATGATTTTCTTCAGGATTCCATGGCAATATATTATTGCATGCAGAATGAAATTAACAACATCTTTCTCTTTAACATTTGTAGTGCAATCACTTCTGTCCATTTGGAGAAATAGTCTGTTACTGCTAGTATATACTGTTTTCCTTTGGACGACAGTGGATTTATGGGGCCGATGACATTAAGTCCCTGCGTGGCAAAAGGCCAGGAAGTAACTGACTGATGAAGGTCTTTAGGGGACACATGTATGATATCCACATGGATTTGACACTCATGGCATCGCTTCGCGTAGTCTATTACATCTTTAAACATTGTCGACCAGTAATATCTCATCTGATGTACTCAGTAGAACAAATTTCTTCCCGCCTAATGTGCCCCGCATTCTCCAGAATGTGCCTCTCGCAGCACTTGACCTGCCACCTCTTCACTTAGACATCGCAACAGCATTTCATTATAAGACCTTTTATATAATTCCTTATTACACATAATGAATCTTTTCACTTTCTGCTTAATCTGCGACTTCGCCTCTAGATCTTCTGGTAGGATATCATACTTGAGATAGTCAACGAAAGGCTGACACCAATCATCTATTGTTACTTCTAAGCATGATATAGGGAGTGCTTCATTATTTCACCGATTATTTCTGCTGAAGGTAAGAATCTTCTTTCTTCAATTGTCACTTGTAGGGGGCTTTGATCTGGGCAAGATAGCACTGCTACTAGACTGGCCAAAGCATCAGCCTTTACATTCTTGTATCGTGGTATGTGCTTGACTTCAACATTTAGGAACTGTTCCAATAAACGTTGCGCCCTTCGACAGTACGGCAGAAGTTCCTGTTTCCTTGTTTCAAATTCAGTCGTCAACTGATTTATAACTAGCTTAGAATCCCCATAAATTCACAGTGCTTTTTTTTTCAGTTCACTGGCTAATTCCATCCCAATGATAAGGGTATTATATTTGGCTTCATTATTTGTACATGCGGTACCCAGCATGAAAGAGTAAGGTAACAAATCGTCTTCAGGGGTGATGTGTATTACCCTGGCACCTGCTCTTATTGCCCGGGCCGCTCCATCAAAGAACATTTTCCACATGTTTGGCAATTCTGTCATCATGACCTGTTCATCAGGAAACTCATCAAAGATGGTTTCGCAGTCCGTCACAGGATGAGCCGCTAGAAAATCTGTCACTGCCTGTCCTTTTATTGCTTTCGTTGGTTCATACATAATCGCATATTCTGACAACAACAACATCCACTTTGCCAGCCTCCCCAACAACATTGGCCTTGTCATCAAAAACTTGATGGGGTCTGCTTGGGATATCAAGGTTATGTCATGGGACAATCAATAATGTCTTAATTTCTGAACTGCAAATACTAATGCTAAGCATATTTTTTTGATCAGTGTATAATTGCATTCTGCACCAATCAAAGTTTGACTTAAATAATAAAGTGCTACTTCTTTCCCATTTTCGTTCACTTGTGGCGATAGGGCTCCTAGTGAATTCTCGGCTGCTGATATATACAAAATGAGAGGTCTTCCTTTTACTGGGGCCGTTAATACTAGGGGTTGTTTCAACAGTTCTCTTATAGAATCAAAGGCGTTCTGGTAGGATTTGTCCCATATGAATTCTGCTCCTTTCTTCATCAGATGAGAAAACGGCTAGCATCTTTCTGCCAGGTTCGAGATGAAATGGTGGATATACACTAACTTTCCTTGCAAGCTTTTTAGCTCTTTCAACGTTTTCGAGGGTGATATATCTTAAATAACTCTAACTTTTTCGGATCTATTTCGATACCTCTGTGTCTCACCACGATACCATGGAATTTTCCTGACGATACTCCGAACGCACATTTGACTGGGTTCATCTTTAACTGTTTCTTTCTGATTCGGCAAAAGACTAAAGCCAAATGTTCGCGGTGTTCCACATGATGATTTGACCTGACCAGCAAATCATCCACATAACATTCAACATGCTTATGCATCATGTCTTGAAATATATTTTGCATTGCCCTTTGATACGTCGCCCCTGCGTTCTTGAGACCGAACGGCATAACTTTATAACAACATATCCCCAATGGAGTTCTGAAAGCCATCGCTTCCTCTTCTTCAGATGCCCTTCGTATTTGATTGTAACTGGCGTAGCCGTCCATGAAGGACATGACAGCATATTACGTGGTACTTTCTACCAGCATTTCGGTTATCGGTAGTGGAAAGTTATCTTTTAGACATGCTTCGTTCAAATCTCTAAAGTCGACTGTAACGCCCTGAAAATCGGGGGTCGAGTATAAGTCTAACTCCCGAGTTCCAACGCATCACTTTTGCAACATATTTAATGATGATTAAATGTTGTCTGTGTTAGTGCATTAATCATGAGTGGGATTATACCAAAACAGTAATTCATACTCCAGATCAATTCATATAACGCAAGCGGAAGACTGAAAAATGTATATAAATGTGTATGAACCAAAAGATCATGATCGGTCTCCAGAGTATGAATACATCACTGAGTTATCATATACATGTAATAGTTCAAAATAGTTCAACTACCAAAAATAAACCCTGTAGCCCCGTCGATCCGAAAGGTCTAAGCGAAACTCCCGGAGAAATGCATATATGAGAACTCGTCCTGATCATCATAGAAATCAGGCTCCGCCTCCTGAGTCGCTTCATCATCTGCAACTAAGACAAGTTTGGTGGGTGTTCAGAACACCGTCCCAGAACGTGGGAGTGAGTGATTAACTCAGTGGAACAATAAAGCAAAGGTTAACATGTTATCAATTCAGTCAAGCAATAATTATAATGCAATACAAGCAAACATCCCTAAGTACTGTGATTAATGCAAGAATGATATGAATAATGATGCATGCCCTCGCCTACGGTCCCTCATCGACTTCATCTTACATTCGCGCATGCAACACTGCCACAGTGCTTGACCTGCTACGCCAAACACACGCGTAATGCGGTGCATGAGCATGATTACCGAGTTCTTATTAGTCCTTTTCATATAGCAGGATTGGGAAGCTAAGGTGCCTCCCTTATATCGATTCCCAAACAATGATCCATTCTAGGGTCGTCAATCCTAGTAAATCTCATACGATGATATGGTTCTAGGTCGCTACAAAGGGCTAGTCACCTTATCAGTGCAGGCCTAGTGTACTCTTGTTGCTACGTAAGGGCTCATCGCCTCTACACAGTCTTAGTGTACGCTCGAGGTCACTACAAAGGGCTCGTCACCTTATCAGTGTAGGCCGACAGCTCGAATACAGTGTCCCATACCACCGTATTCGGTTCACGAGTCTGTGTTGCTCACTGATCACTACGGGGAGGCTCGTCACCCCAGTGTAGGCCAACAGATCGACCACGGTGTCCCATACCACCATGCCCAACTCATGAGTCTTAGCGGATCGAGGTACCAAGGTTAACGGGGTTTCACTGGTGAGTTTGGTACCTTAGATTCAAGTAGTAGCGTCCATACATTGTGAACATACATTGGGTCAATCGGGTTGCTTGACGAGCTCGATTAGTATGAGCACACGTTGAGTTAATGACATGAAGTGCGTAAGCACTCCGTGTGGCCTAACCACTGCCGACATCCCAAGTATGGCTCGGATTCATCGATCACGTCCTATGTGGCGAGACAACCTCATCCACCAATCAAAACCTGTTACTGATTGCCTGGACTATCTCATAGTCCCAAACACATTCAATGATAACAGATAATCATACAAGCAAATCAGAACACTAATGGATCAACAATTCCAATCATACAAGCATGTGAGCATTGATGGATTTCAACTTAAACATGAATTCACACATAAGCAGTGTCTAAGTAAAACAGACAAAGAATGTAAGTTGCATCAAGAAAATCATACACATTGTTAAGGTAGTTGAGAATCTCTTCTCAACGCCCATAAGAAGTACAATATATTACACACTTATTCATTCAGGCATTTTTACAAACACTTAGACTCCACATCCCAACATACATGACGTATGTTGGCGATAGCACATATTAGGACCAATCCTTTCGCCAAGGAGTTGTTACACATACAACTAGTACAAACACACGACAACAAATCATGGCAAACACTTGTTCATATTTCATACGTATACGATACTTTCTACATATACATGGAATACACAAATCTCAATATAGTTCATATATATCAGAAACACAATACAAACATCGCATTTTGCATGTGAAATTGCACCCACATCAGTACTAAACCATTAATAGACATTGAAAGCCTTGAAAACCATAACCTATACGTTTAAAGTCTGCACCTTTCGCCGGTAGACTTGTAATGAACTCAGTTTAAAGCAAAGTCTTTGTCTACGGCAGATTTGGCAACCTATAGGATAAATTAGGTTAGCTATTTGATAACCTACACTATCAGAAACCCTAGAACAGATTAGGGTTAGGTTTTCTTACCTAAGAACGGAATGGAATTCGCCGGAATAGCGATCCGGTAGCAATGAATAAGCACGGGAAGAGGCAGAGTAGAATACCAAGAATCTTCTCTAAGTTCTCTCTCACTTTCTCTCTCTTTACTCTCTTCTCTCTCCTAGGGTTTTTCTCAAATTCGTATGGAGTGAATGAGAGAGGGTTTAAGGACCTTATATAGGCCCAGGTTTGATGGAAATGGCCCCAGGGCCAAGGTATACTTAGGTTATAACTAAATATGGGTCATTCCGGTCCAACGGAGTACTTTTGGTGGCCCCTTTTCCATGTGCGGTCGGACTTAAGCTCCCTGACCATGGATCTAGGTCAGGTTGAGTTTTCGTTCCAATTGGATTTACAGATCAGCCGTGGCGGACCAGTTTCAGTTCAACAGTCACGGTCACTCGATCAGGGCCACAAGTTTATCGACATGTGTGGGACATTTCTCCTCATCCGAGGATGTATTTGGGTCAGATTCTGATGGTCTGAATCCTTATATTTGGCCAGCAAGCGACACGACTCGGATTACTTAAATTCGACCTTTATTTCTAAATAGTTTCACGTTTCTCACAATCTTCACTCTGAGCTCAAGTTGTGCATTTCTTAACACAGTTAGGACTTGATTTCTGAGGGGGTTGTCAAGTCCAGTAATGTGGTCATAACTGTATAGTTTTGGGGTAATTGAATTTTTGACGTACGGTCCAGGTCCGATACGGAGTTTCAGTGTGCTCCCGAGAGTAACCGGGTTTAAGGATAGATTCTAGATTTCAAGGTAATGTAGCATCAATGAATCTGCACGTTTTGGGTCTTACAGATCATATTTAAAGTGATTAGTGCTAATTTCATAAGCAATCTAGTTTAGCACTTGCTAACATTAACCTAATTTCTAAAGGTTTTGGTCCTGGGTAATTTCTGCCTGAGGTGGTACTCGGGTCTTTGTACGGATTTTTTCGAGATGTTACAATCTACCCCCCTTAAAGAAAAATTTCATCCTCGAAATTAGTACCGTTTCGTACTCCTCGAGAATCTGAGGGTAGTTCTTTCGAACCTCGGCTTCTGTCTCCCAACTAGCCTCTTCTTCTGTGTGATGCGTCCACAGCACTTTCACAAGTGGAATGACCTTGCTACGTAATACCTACTCCTCCCTATCTAGGATACGCGTTGGTCGCAGTACATATGTAACGTCCTCGCTCAACTGTACCTGCTCCCGTCTGATAATGTGGGAAGGATCGGGAACGTATTTCTTCAGCATAGATACATGAAATACGTTATGCACACCCACAAGTGGTGTGGGCAAAGCAAGGCGGTACGCTACCGCTCCCACTCGATCCAGTTTCTAGAATGGGCCAATGAATCGAGGCGTAAGCTTCCCCTTCCTGTCAAACCAAAGGACTCCCTTCATAGGAGAAATTCTGAGGAACACATGGTCTCCGACCTCGAACTCTAACGGTCGTCGTCTTGTATCGGCATAGCTCTTCTGTCTGCTCTACGCTGTCAGAAGTCGGCGCCTGATAATGTCGACTTTCTCTGAGGTCGCCTGTACTAAATCCGGGCCAATCAAGCTCTTCTCGCCAACCTCTACCCAGCAATGTGGCACTCTGCACAGGCGCCCATATAGTGCCTCGTAAGGAGCCATGCCAATACTCGCCTGAAAGCTGTTATTATAGGCAAACTCTGCATAGGGAAGACAGTCATCCTAACTGTCCTTGAAATCAAGCACACAGGCCCACAACATATCTTCCAGAATCTGATCCACCCGTTCTGTCTGCCCGTCAGTCTGTGGGTGGAACGCGGTACTGAACTTTCACACCTATCACTTCCTGGATACAAGTCCAAAAGATAGATGTAAATCGCGTGTCTCGATCTGACACGATCTCCAAGGGAACTCCATGTAGATGTGCAATCTCCTTAATGTACAACCTGGCCAACTCGTCTGCAGAGTTCGAAACTCTGATAGGGAGGAAATGAGCCGATTTCGTCAACCGGTCCATGATCACCCAAATGGAATCATAACCCTTCCTCGTCTTTGACAGACCTGAAAGGAAATCCATAGAGATGAAGTCTCACTTCCATTCTGCTATGAGCATGGGTTGAAGCAAATCAGGAGGTTAGGGATGCTCTGCCTTGACCTACTGGCATGTGAGACAACGAGATACGTAATCTACTATGTGAGCCTTCATATTGTCCCACCAATACAACCTCTTCATGTTACGATACATCTTCGTGCTGCCTGGATGCATAGCCATCCTAGAATCGTGAGCGGCCTCAAGAACTTCCTTCCTCAGGTCAGGGAGGTTCGGGACGCATAGGCGGCCATGATAACGTAAGCCTTCATCCATACCAATGCTCCACTCTGAGTCCTCATCGCTGCTAGCCTGCCTTCTCATCTTCGCCAATAGCTCATCGTCTGCCTGAGCCAGGTTAATCTTCTCATCAATGAGGGGTTGTACTCGAATATATACGATGCCCTCATACGGCTCCTCCACCATGAGTTTCTACTCAAAGTCTCAGACAAACTCTACCATGTCCCACTCTGCTATCATTAACGGAGCCGCGAATGCTAATGCCTTCTTGCGGCTCAATGCGTCTACCACAAGGTTGGCCTTACCGAGATGGTAAGAAACCTCGAACTTGAAGTCCTTCAAGGTCTTCATCCATCGCCGCTGCCTCATATTCAGGTCCCGCTATGTGAATATGTATCTGAGGCTCTTGTGGTCGCAAAAGAGCTCGAACTCCTCTCCGTAGAGGTAATGCCTCCAGATCTTCAAGGTAAAGATAACGGCAGCTAATTTCAAGTCATGAGTAGGGTAGTTTTCCTCGTGTTTCCTCAACTGTCTCGACAAGTAGGTAATAACCCTGTCCTTCTGCATCAAAACACCGCCCAAACCGATGCAAGACGCATCCGTGTATATCGTATACTTGACCCCTTGCTCTGGCAATACTAGCACAGGGGCGGACGTCAACTTGTCCTTCAGCTCCTGAAAAGCTACTTCTACCTTTTCATTCCAGGTGAACTTCAGATCCTTCTGTGTCAACTGGGATAAAGGTCTAGCTATCTTCGAGAAATCCCGAATAAATCGGCGATAGTAACCTGCCAGGCCAAGGAAACTCCTCACCTCAGTAACCGAACCAGGCTGCTTCCAGTCCTGAACTGCAACTACCTTGGCAAGTCCATATCTATCCCTTCCTTGGACACCACATGTCCTAGGAACTTGACTTCTTCTTTCTAGAAGTCATATTTCTTGTATTGTGCATACAACTGGTTCTTCCTCAGAGTATCCAAGACTACTCGCAGGTGTTCCTTGTGCTCTTCCCGACTCTTGGAGTATATAAGGATGTCATCAATAAACACGATGATGAATCGGAAAAGGAATGGCAGAAATACCCTGTTCATTAAGTCCATAAACACGGCTGGTGCGTTCGTAAGGCCGAACGACATTATGAGAAACTCATAGTGTCCAAAATTGGTCCTGACAGCTGTCTTCTGCACATCCTCATCCCTGACACGCAATTGGTGATACCCTAACTGCAAGTCAATCTTTGAGAAATACCTTGCCCCCTTCAATTAATCGAACAGATCGTCTATCCTGGGTAAGGGATACTTGTTCTTTACCGTCACTTGGTTCAACCTGTGATAATCAATACACAATCGCAGTGAACCATCCTTCTTCTTTACAAACAATACAGGTGCTCCCCATGGAGACACACTGGGTTGTATAAAACCAACATCTAATAGATCATCGATCTGTTTCCTCAACTCTTCCATCTCGCACGAAGCCATGCGATAGGTCGAAAGTGACATGAGGGTCGCACCAGGTGCTAAATCAATGGTGAAATCAATTTCGTGCTGAGTGGGTAGTCTAGGTATCTTCCTGAACACGTCTGAGAACTCTTAGACCACAGGAGTATCCTCAAGCGTTGGACCATGAGCGTCATCCAGTATGGAAGCATAACAATCAATGCGATAAGGCCAACTGACCTGTACTGGAAAAGTAAAGGTCGTGCCCTCTAATCCATAAACTGTCACCACCCTACAATCACAATTGATCTCTGCCTTCATCTCTATGAGTCAATCCATACCGAGAATGACATCATATAGATGTAATGGGGTGACAATCAAGTCGAGGAGCGCTATCTCGCTCCCTACATCTATCGAACACCCCTTACAGATACTGGTAGCATCCGAGAAAGTCCCTGTGGCAGTAAGGATTCTCACCCCAACCATAGGACTAGTTTCCAAGCCTAGCCGCTTGACTGTTGTGCACGATATGATAAAGACAGTGGACCCGGTGTCCACTAATACAAAGACTGGAGTACCTAGGATATGAGCTGTAACATCAAAAGCTGTAGGTGGCAGAGGTGCTGCCTTTGATGCCTCTACTATAAGTGAATGCACTCGAGCCTGCTGAAAATGATTGGGCTGAGGTGTCATAGGCAGTTGAGGTGGCCTAGATCGAGATGCAGGGGACCTGAAAGAAGGATGGGCAGGTGCTGTCTGTAAGGGTGGAGCCGATAGAGCTTGAGGGCGAGGGCGGTCGATTCTCTGTAGCGGAGAAAACCCACTATCTCTCATGTGTGCAAAACAGCTCTCTGCAGCATGACCTGGTCTGCCACAATACGTACACGTCACTCCAGGTCGCCTCATCAGAACTGATGGCGCCGTGATCATGGGAGGGGAGTCGGTACGAGGTCTCTTGCCAAGAATGGCCTGCTCAGCAAATCTGGTCGTGGCCTACGGATCATAGGTCCACGAGAATGTGATAGTCGATCTCCATCCTGCTCCGCCCACATACACATGTGTACTAGTTCAGCATAAGTGGGTATGCTAGCACAGCACATCTTCAAGCGAATCTCATGTCGCAAGCCCTCTGAAAAATGCCGCATCTGCATCTGCGCGTCAGCAAGTACTGTAGGGACGCACCTGCCTAACTCTGTAAATCGGTGCTCGTACTCTGTCACTGACATGCCCCCCTGCCTGAGGCATAAGAACTCATTCTCCTTCTCGTGCTCGTACGTCTGGGGGTAGTACTTCTCATGGAAGCGGAACTCAAAAGCTGCCCATGTCCATACATAATCGACTACAACGGTCCGCAGGACACTATCCCACCACAAGCTGGCCTCCTTTCCAAACATAAAGGTGGCCAACTCAACCTGCTCTAGCTCTGTACAATGTAGCATCCTCAGCATCTTAGAGATGTGGTCTACCTAATATTCGGCCTCCTCGGGTCTATAAGAACCCGTAAATGTAGGAGGCCGCAAGCGCTGGAATCGCTCGAGAAGGCCACTCAAACTCAAATTCCCCATAGGGTATAGAGCAGGTGCAGGTGAGGGCACACCCTCATCCTGAGCAGAAGGCCCTACAGCCTCAGCAAGGCGTACAGATGGTGAAGGTGGAGTCACACTTCCACCCTAAGCTAGGGCCCCTACAATCGTGGTCAAGAGCTACTGGTGCTGCTGGTTCATCATCATCATCAACTTCTCTAACCTATCAGTAGGTGGGGCTGGTTTTGATCGCGAATCGGTGGTGTGTAAGGTGACGGCCCAACTATAGGACCAGTAGAAGGCCGAGGCTCAGGAATAGCCTCACGAACCGGGCCCAAACTAGGGTCCGTACGACCATCACTCTGGGGATAGGCCTGGTCCATCGAATCAATAAGTGTAAGGGGTACCGTGCTCCGCGTGACCTTAGGTGGCATTCCCTATATGAAAATAGGGTTCACTTATGTAAGAGGTAGCATAGCAATACACAATCCTTTCAACATTCCACACAACTTCTTAGCGAAAAGAAACCGCATGCACTTCATTTTTCAAAATTATCACAATATATGAAATACACATTACATGAATCATGACAGAAAATGCATGAAAGCTATTACAGAGTAAGACTACCAACATAGAGCAACTGCCAAACACAAACACATGTTCTACCCACGATGCTACTAAGTTCTTAAACATTGAAACACAAACATTCTAAGACAGCAAACAAACAAGCTATGGGGCAACGACTTGGATGACTAGGCATCCGAGTTAGGCGATGGAGGAGGTGCACCCTTATCCTGTAGGCAGCACAGGATAGACTTCATAGTGCGAGTCACCTTCTTGAACTTGTGTTTCATGAGGCCCCGAAGATCCATAATGTCCTGTCGTAGGACAGCCTGACCCTCCTCAAGTCGAGCTATACGGGCATCCCTGGTGGCCTGATCCATGCCCTTCTCCGGTGCCGTAGGAGGAAAACTCTCACTCGTGTCCTAAGCCTCCACTTCTTCCTCGTCTTGCTCTTCTTCTTCTTCTATTTTAGTTTCACCTTCTTCATTACTCTCTTCCTCTTCGCTCTCAGTCTCATCCTCACTTCCTTCAAGTAGAGCTTGTCGTCGTCGTGGTCTGATGTCCATCTGATTAAGAGTAGTCTCATTGATGTAACGGATAGGTACCGGCCTTTCCGCCCCAAGTCTGTAGCCAAACTTATGTGTAATCTTACATATGAGTCAGCCAAATGGGAGTGATTCAGTCCTTCTATTCGAACGTGCGATAAGGACTATCTGTCGCAAGATGTACGTAGGCACACATAGCTTCTCTCCTTGCCCCACCTGATACAAGAAATCCACCATCAGGCGCGTGCACTCACTGCGGTTGCTCCACCTAGGATAGACATTGAATGTGCAGATGTGGTGAAGCAAGTAGAAGTCGTCCGTCATGCTGGTCACTAAAAGGCTTCTGTTAGGCTGTCATTCAACCAGACGACCACAAAGGAACCACGTGCAGTGATCCCTTTCATACACACTACTCAGATTCTTCTCACTTGCATGAACCTCGCCAAGCGGCAAGTTCAGAAGTCGGGATATCAAAGCAACGTCGATTGTGGCCTCCCGATCTCTTCCACAGGGGATCTTGAACTATAATGGCTCCAGCGAAGGTTCTCGAATGTGGTCATAGAAAGCTCAGGCAGTACCCATGTTTGCACGGTACTCGCCCTCAAATAGCGGACCCCACCTGGCCTCTTCCAGGCGCTCAAATAAGAGATATTCTCCAAATAGCCGCGCATCTACATGAGCTTCAAAAAGGACCCTACAGCCCTCATAAACTCCATGAGATAGCTCCACCAACAAAGTCCTTCCAACGAGAACCTGGGGATCGAGTTCCCGCATTGTCTGAAACTCTCGAGTGGCAATTGTGCTCGCGGCGGCGCCTCTCGCCCTCCTTGAACGAGTTGGGCGACTAAGCCCGGCTTTATCAACGGGAGCTCTCTTCTTCCCCATGAAAGAGAGAATGGTGAAAATGGAAAATATTACCGCAATAAGCTCGAATAGAGCCATGAAAAATGAAAGAAGATAGGAAAATGGAAGGAATGATAGGGCTTCTACGAATTTGAGACTCAAAGTAGGGATTTGAGTGCTCAAATGGAAAGAAAAGAAATAGAAATCAGCAATGGAGGTGGGTTTTGAGATGGGTAGAGTGAGGGTACATGAAAATGGAAGAAGAAAGGGTTTGGAGAGGGATTTTTGTGGGATTTTGAGAGAAATGTCATGAAAAGGAAAGCTTGGAGTGGTAGCTTATGAAGGAAAAATAATTTGAGAGGAGTTTTAAACGACCAACCGTGGAGGAGTGGGGCACACTAGACCCTAGATGCGTCGGCCCGAGCCAGCCCCCCCGGCCTGGCCCGCTGGGCGGCAAGGGCCTCGCTGGTCTCTGGAGTATCTGGTGAGGGCTCACCATTTGGGCGAGGTCCTCTTGTCCCCAAGGCTAGAAAATGATGTGGGTCCCACCCTGGGTCCCCCTGAAAATGCCCCGATTGGGCCCCTAGTCCGTTTCGACTCATTTCGGGTCACTTTGAATAGAACCTGATACAGATTCAAGTTTACTGGATTTTTATCAGCTGGGATGGGATGATACACGGTCTAAACCCATCGATGGACGGTCTAGAAGTGATTTGGGGTCGTTGTGTGTGATTAAGAGTGTGCACGGACTTGATCTCGGCAATAATCTTCAGTAAACTTTCACCAATTGGTGCAACTGGGAATCCTGCATTGTTTCTAGATTTATCTCACCCCCTCCTACGCTAACGTGGCATCAGCGTGTGTTGTGTGACCATAACCCAGGTCCGATTTAATCCAAATTATGCTCTGATACCAACTTGTAACGCCCTGAAAATCGGGGGTCGAGTATAAGTCCAATTCCCGAGTTCCAACGCATCACTTATGCAACATATTTAATGATGATTAAATGTTATCTATGTTAGTGCATTAATCATGAGTGGGATTATACCAAAATAGTAATTCATACTCCAGATTAATTCATATAACGTAAGCGGAAGACTGGAAAATATATATAAACGTGTATAAACCAAAAGATCATGATCGGTCTCTAGAGTATGAATACATCACTGAGTCATCATATATATGTAATAGTTCAAAATAGTTCAACTACCAAAAATAAACCCTGTAGCCCCATCGATCCGGAAGGTCTAAGCAAAACCCCCAGAGAACTTCATATATGAGAACTTGTCTTGATCATCATAGAAATCAGGCTTCGCCTCCTGAGTCACTTCATCATCTGCAACTAAGACAGAGTCTGGTGGGTGTTCAGAACACCGTCCCAGAACGTGAGAGTGAGTGATCAACTCAATGGAACAATAAAGCAAAGGTTAACATGTTATCAATTTAGTCAAGCAATAATGATAACGCAATACAAGTAAACATCCCTAAGTACTGTAATTAATGCAAGAATGATATGAATAATATTGATGCATGCCCTCGCCTATGCTCCCTCAGCGACTTCATCTTACGTTCACGCATGCAACACTGCCACAGTGCTTGACCTGCTACGCCAAACACACGCGTAATGCGGTGCATGAGCATGATTACCTAGTTCTTATTAGTCCTTTTCATACAGTAGGATTGGGAAGCTAAGGTACCTCCCTTATATCGATTCCCAAACAATGATCCATTCTAGGGTCACCAATCCTAGTAAATCTCATACGATGATATGGTTCTAAGTCACTGCAAAGGGCTAGTCACCTTATCAGTGCAGGCCTAATGTACTCTTGTTGCTACGAAAGGGCTCATCGCCTCTACGCAGCCTTAGTGTACGCTCAAGGTTACTACAAAGGGCTCGTCACCTTATCAGTGTAGGCCGATAGCTCGAATTTAGTGTCCCATACCACCGTATTCGGCTCACGAGTCTGTGTTACTCACCGGTCACTACAGGGAGGCTCGTCACTCCAGCGTCGGTCGACAGCTCGACCACGGCGTCCCACACCACCACGCCCGGCTCATGAGTTTTAGCAGATTGAGGTACCAAGGTTAACGGGGTTTCACTGGTGAGTTTGGTACCTTAGATTCAAGCAGTAGCGGCCATACATTGTGAACATATATCGGGTCAATCAGGTTACTTGACGAGCTCGATTAGTACGAGCGCATGTTGAGTTAATCGACATGAAGTGCGTAAGCACTCCGTGTGACCTAACCACTGCCGATATCCCAAGTACGGCGCGGATTCATTGATCATGTCCTATGTGGCGAGACAACCTCAGCCACCAATCAAAACCTGTTACCGATTGCCTGGACTATCTCATAGTCCCAAACACATTTAATGATAACAGATAATCATACAAGCAAATCAGAACACTAATGGATCAACAATTCCAATCATACAAGCATGTGAGCATTGATGGATTTCAACTTAAACATGAATTCACACATAAGCAGTGTCTAAGTAAAACAGACAAAGAATGTAAGTTGCATGGAGGAAATCATATACATCATTAAGGTAGTTGAGAATCTCTTCTCAACACCCATAAGAAGTACAATATATTACACACTTATTCATTCAGGCATTGCTACAAACACTTAAACTCCACATCCCAACATACATGACGTATGTTGGCGATAGCACATATTAGGACCAATCCTTTCGCTAAGGAGTTGTTACACATACAACTAGCACAAACACACGACAACAAATCATGGCAAACACTTGTTCATATTTCATACATATACGATACTTTCTACATATACATGGAATACATAAATCTCAATATAATTCATATATATCAGAAACACAATACAAACATCGCATTTTGCATGTGAAATTGCACCCACATCAGTACTAAACCATTAACCGATATTGAAAGCCTTGAAAACCATAACCTATATGTTTAAAGTCCACACCTTTCGCTGGTAGACTTGTAATGAACTCAGTTTAAAGCTAAGTCTTTGTCTACGGCAGATTTGGCAACTTATAGGATAAATTAGGTTAGCTATTTGATAACCTACACTATCAGAAACCCTAGAACAAATTAGGGTTAGGTTTTCTTACCTAAGAACGGAATGGAATTCGCCGGAATAGCGATCCAGTAGCGATGAATAAGCACGGGAAGAGGCGGGGTAGAATATAAAGAATCTTCTCCAAGTTCTCTCTCACTTTCTCTCTCTTTACTCTCTTCTCTCTCCTAGGGTTTTTCTCAAACTCATATGGAGTGAATGAGAGAGGGTTTAAGGTCCTTATATAGGCCCAGGTTTGATGGAAATGGCCCCAGGGCCAAGGTATACTTAGGTTATAACCAAATATGGGTCGTTCCGGTCCAACGAATCACTTCTGGTGGCCCCTTTTCCATTTGCGGTCGGACTTAAGCTCCCTGACCATGGATCTAGGTTAGGCTAAGTTTTCGTTCCGATCGGATTTACAGATCAGCCGTGGCGGACCAGTTTCAGTTCAGCGGTCACGGTCACTCGATCAGGGCCGCAAGTTCATCGACATGTGTGGGATATTTCTCCTGATCTGAGGGTGTATTTGGGTCAGATTCTGATGGTCTAAATTCTTATATTTGGCCTGCAAGCGACACGACTCAGATTACTTAAATTTGACTTTTATTTCTAAATAGTTTCACATATCTCACACTCTTCGCTCCGGGCTCAAGTTGTGCATTTGTTGACACAGTTAGGACTTGATTTCTGAGAAGGTTGTCAAGTCTAGTAATGCGGTCATAACTGTATAGTTTTAGGGTAATCAGATTTTTGACGTGCGGTCCAGGTCCGATACGGAGTTTCAGTGTGTTCCCGAGAGCAACCGGGTTTAAGGATGGATTCTAGATTTCAGGATAATGTAGCGTCAATAAATCTGCACATTTTGGGTCTTGCAGATCATATTTAAAGTGATTAGTGCCAATTTCATAAGCACTCTAGTTTAGCACTTGCTAACATTAACCTAATTTCTAAAGGTTTTGGTCCTGTGTATTTCTGCCTGAGGTGGTACTCGGGTCTTTGTACGAATTTTTCCGAGACGTTACATCGACACAAACCCTAATCTGCCTATTCTTCTTTTTTACTGGGACTATATTCGATATCCACTTGGGATATTTAACTTTTCTGATGAATCTGACCTTTATTAGTTTGTTTATTTCTTCTTCTATCTTGGGAACCAAATCTGGGTGAAATCACCTCTATGTTTCTTTGATGGGTCTTTTCTCTTTAGAGATATTTAACCAATGCATCGCTACTGTCGGCTCTAGACCTGGCATTTCTGTGTACGTCTAAGCAAAGAAGTCTTTATTTTCCTTCAGAAGACTAACATATTGATTAGCTTCTTCTTCTGATAAACTGACACTTATGAATGTATTCCGTGATTCTTCCTCTGTTCCCAAATTTATCTCTTTCAAATTATCAATTGTCAGCTGCCCCCCATCATCCATCTGCTTTGGAGCTGTCTCAGGCTTGCTAATTATTTCTAGGTCCGTTTCTTCTATCTGGTCAACTATTACCATGTTCATTGAAGCCTCTGCCCCTAGTCCCTGGAATTTTTCTCGCTTCTTCTAATTCACCCCGATTGGATTCTGAATTCCTTTTCCATAATTCAAGCTAATAGGTTCTTCGTGATCAAAGCCCATTTTCTTCATGATTTTCCAAATCACTAAGCTATATCTTTCCAGCTTTTTGGGTGTTAATCTTTTATTTGCCACACCACTGTCAACTGCTTCATCTTTCTTCACTTCTGAGGGAGCATAGAATTCAATCAGCTCTGGATATCTTGCACTGGGCTTAACATGAAATCTTTTTGGAATGAGGGGAAACGGTTTACTCCTTTCAGCATACAAAAGCGGTACTGTGTAATTTGACTGCAGAATTTCCATTTATTCTGGCGATAGTAATGTTAATCGTGGTTGTTCTGGCTGTCGCAGATGTTTTGAGACAAAATAGAACTTCTTTTTCATCTTTTCTGCTATAGACGACTTCATTTCTTTTTCTTTTACTATTTCCATGCAAGCATTTTCTAGGACCTTGTTCTCATCGTTCTCCTTTTCTCCCTTGCTGGCGAATGCATCATAATAACTCGCATCTGCAAAAAGAGCTTCCGCTTCTATATACGGTCTTGCATCAGCTAATACTTTATGTTGCACCCCATCTTTGAAGTATTTGAAGCACTCGTGCAGGGTTGAAGGTATGATGTCATACTGATGCATCCACGGTCTTCCCAGAATGAGATTATATGGAGTCACTACATTTATAACATGGTAGACAATGTTTATAGTTAATTCTCCTATCTCCAGCGTTATCGTGATCTTACCAAGCACACGATGTCCGTCTTGATTAAAGCCCTATATCAACATTCCACTAGGGTGTAAGTTCGAGCGTCGATAACCTAATTCATTTAGCATTGTCAATGGCCACAGGTTTACAGCAGACCCGTTATCGAGCATTATTCGCTTTACTTGTTTACTACAAATATGTCCTACTTCATCAATGGCCTATTATGTTCCCCATCACAAATCAGGTCGCCATCGGAGAAGGAGATAACTGGCATACAATCTTCTCATTGCTCATTCTCCATCTCAGTCAGCAACACTCCCCTTATACCTTCATCAGACAAGGCTTTAATCAGGCTTTGTCGGGAGTCTTCTGACAATTTCAGAGCATCATAGACACTCAATCGAGCTAGAATGCCTTTCAAGTGGCTTATAATGTTATAAGTCACTTTCCCTGTCTCCTTTTTCCTTTATTTTTCTCCAATGTTATTATTGTTGGCATGATTCTTGATTGTTTCCGTCTTTGGTTTTTTGCTTTTGAAGAATTTGGTGGGCTGGCCATCTTCTTCCCTAATCGCAAGGTAGTTACTGCAACTTTCTCCATTGTTTTCTGATTATCCACCCTTGTCCTTCCCTAATAATCTTCTCGCATGGTAAGTACGTTTGCTGTCGCCCTTCTGTCTCTTTCTTTCTCTTTCCCAACTATTATCTCACCCCTGTTTATCATCCTCTATATAATACACTTCAGTGTATAAAAATTTTCTATCAGATGCCCTATTATGCGGTGATAATGACAGAAGTCTCTTTCCTTTATTTTAGATGCTTCTTCAAGACGTTTTGATAGGGGCAATTCAGTTGTTCCGGCTTTTAGCAACTGATTCATCCTAGGGAGAATGTCCTTTTTTTCAAACGCAAAACCCTCATAAGAATTCAACGATCGGGGTTTTTTATCGTAAAACCTTCCTCTAGGGCGATTCAACTCTTCTTTCCTTTTTGTCCTTTCGCCCCTTACTTCTCTCGCGTCCTGGCTTCTCTTTTCGTGCTCAACCACATTTGTGATCAACTTCTGAGATCCTCTTCTAATCATTTCATAATTGAACGCCAGCATTTTTCGAGTAATCAATTCTAGAGCATGCGCTTTTATAGCCAAGTCGTGGTAGGTTCTGATGTCAGCACTGGTGAGACCAAATGCTACTCCGATTTCCATAGAGTTTAGGCACATTTTCACCTATTCTTTCTCTTTTGGCAATTGCTGCAAGAAGCCCCCAAGGTCTTCCACCTGTCTATAAATTTTTCCACTGGCTCTCCCTCTCTTTGTCACACTGAAGTTAGTTCTATGATACTGACATCACGTTCTGATGAGAAGAAGTTTGACATGAATGCATCTTGCATCTATTCACATGTTCTTATCGACCTAGGTGTTAAGCTAGAATACCATCTTAACACTTTACTCGTCAAAGAAGACCCGAATAATCGGAGACAATACTGGGGCACTGTGGAGAAATTTCCCATACTGGTGATGAAGTGCATCACATGTTCCTCCAGTGATGCATCCCCATTGAATTTCTGAAAATCAGGATGCTTGAAATTGTTCGGGAATGGGATATCTTCTACTTCTCTCGGGTACGGCGTTCGATATCTGAATCTTCTTGTGCCCTCACGTTCTCTTTCTGACCTAACCACTTCTTTGAAAACTTGTCATACTTCTTCCTGTGTCACTGCTCTCATCGTGGGGGCAGATCCGTGTGACCCAGTCCTCTGCATCTACGACCATTCGGGGTGCTATTCTCATTCATTAGCGTTATCGGTCACTGGGGGTGCCGCCATCCGAGCTACGTTATGCGTAAGAGTCCCTTAGGCCTCTCGGAGGTTTCTGCATTCTTCCATTAGTGCTTTCTGTACCTTTACCATTTTAGCGATTCGATCCTCTGTAGTTGGAGAAGACCCTCATTTGTTCCATCCATGTGAATGGCAGCATCTCCATTCCCTAACGAGGCAGTAGTCGATGCTGAATGGGAGTGTATTGACGTTATAGGCGGTGCCGAAAGAGGAGACTCATATAATCTGTGTATTTCTGGAGTAACTGGCCGATTGGGAAGACAGAGATTGGTGATGTGGGTCCTGGTAGACTTGTCAGTAAAGCCTTTCCTTTCTGCTCTCTTGTCCACTAGGAGCTCTTAACAGGCAAGGCAGGGAAATCTTATGTGGCTAGAGGAATCATCACCTACGTAGGCTAGATTGCCAGTGGAGGAAGTTCAAGATGTTTCCTGGTTGTATTTTGCGTTATTGGTCCCTTATCTCTTCTCAATGGTGCATTCGTTCCTGTCACAGCGATATTCTGGGTCCTTGTCCTTCTGCGAGTGACAATGATCCAATCATCTCTTTCTTCCTGTGTAATTGGTGAAGCAGTTATAACTGTAGCCGTTACCCATGACTCCACATGCTTGGTTAACACCGCTTTTTTAGCATACTCCATGACGAAACCCGTCGCAGTAAAGTAGAAGACTGTATTCTTCTGAATGATTGCCATTGATTGGTTGGTTGGTTGGTTGGTCACAATATCTTTTCTCCTGAATCCTCCATATTGTAAACTAACATAAATTAGTAATTAAATCAAGTTATATTTTATTTTGGAGATGAAAGGTAGGATGTTCCCACTGAGAGTCGTCATTTTGGCGCCTTACAGGCGCCAAACAGTTGTGATTATCTTTCGTACAGTTCTTAAGTTAATATTTAAGTGAATATGAGCAAAAGTCCCTAGCAGAGTCGCTATTTTGTTTCGAACAAGAAACAAATGCATTCGATTTGGAAAATTATCTTATTCACTTAATTATGAATAAAAGAAAATAAAGAAGATAATCACATCATTAATTTATTCCAAGTTCTTTTACATCCTTTTCTCCTTTGATTCCAAAATAGTCCATGACTTGTAATAAAAAACAAATAAAGGCATCATGCACTAAGATAATATGTGTTGGAAGCACCGTATATTGAAGACTGTTGTGCACTGAACACTGCTGTGCACTAAATATTATCGTGCACTTAGGCTGTTGTACGCTCGCTAGCAATGTTGTGCGCCCGCCCTGTTGTGCGTCTAACCTGTTACGCATTCACTACTGTTGTGCGCTCGGTAGTGTTGTGTGTCTGGCAGTGTTGTGCGCTCAACAATATTATGCACCCGGACTTGTTGTGCTCCAATAGTGTTGTGCGCCGTACAACACCTGTCCCGCACAATGAATGCCAATTCTACCTCTCTCTGTTCTCGAAATCTTCTTCTTCTCATTGATTAGCTGCTAATGACCTCCTACTAAGGGGTCAAGGGGTATTTATAGCCTTCTCACATGTGCGAACATGCCACGTAGTCACTGTGCGGATTTCTTTGTGCGAGCTTCATTGTGCGAATTCCTTTGTGCGGCTTCATTGTGAGGATTCCTTTGTGCGGCTTCATTGTACGGATTAACTCCTCTTGTCGCACAACATCTCCTGCGCATAATGAATATCTATGCACAATAGCTATCTGTGCACAATAGTGATCTGCGCACAATAGCTATCTGCACAATGATCTTCTGCTATCTTTCTCTCTCTTTTTATGCCTCAACAATATGCGAGAGTGATGCACACCTTCTGAAGGATTTTCATACAATTCCAGCTTTTCAAGACATGTTACAAGCTCAAGTATGTCAGAATGCCTATCAACATCCATTTAGTGCGCCAAATTCTAACAAATACAATCTTAGCTAGCAAAATCATTCCAATTTCATTTGGAGAAATGGGCCAATCGCTAATTCAAGCACTCCTCCTCTAGGACCTCCCCGTGCACCTCAAAGCGCACCACATATGTAACCACAAAAGAGGACCCTTGAGGATATGCTGTAAGCATTGGTTCAAGGGAAAATGCAATTCAATCATACCACCATGTAGTCCATAAGTGATCTTAAAATGTCAGTTTCGAGGATTGAATCATACTTGACTGTTAGGAGAAAGGGACCTTTCTAGCCTAATCTTAGCTAGAAGTGTACACGAGTCGAGCTTGACACAGCTTGACTCAGCTCGGGCACTTCTAACCCCAGCTCGAACTAGTCTCGACTTGTCCTTGAGCCTGACTAGCCAGCTCGGCTCGGTTCAATCTGCAAATCGAGCCAGTTTGGGTCGAGTTCACATGTTCAGCATTTTCACAAACACATGGACTACACCTTCACAATCTCACTGTATGTAAAACAGCAACTGTCACACCCCAAACTCGGAAAATGGGCTCACAAAATTCCCGATCGCCGAATCCAGCACCGACAGCCTCCGCAATGCCCCATTCTCAGATCCCAACACTCACATGCCAGATTCCAATCCTGGAATCCTACAAGGAGGATTTTCATTATGAATTTTTATTTTTTTTGTAATGGAGCATAACCACAAGCATAACCAAATCACAAAACAACATCACCACATATCCACTATTTTAAAAACTTTAAGTACAATGCGAAAAGGGAAATACATTATGATCAAAAACTCCAAAATGATCTGATGTGTGCTCCTACCTCAGCACTGTTGTGATCCAATACCACCTGCACGCAACTGTCATGCATAAGCTTACAAAAGCTTAGAGGATGGTGTAAGTATGTGTGCAAGGCAAGCACCAAGTGTACAATATCAGAGTAATGTGGAAATATGCGGTAAGTCCATAAATGCTATCAGCTATACTAAAAATATGTGATGCAAGGCATGAATGCTATCGACCATAACAAGATCAAGCGACGCAAGGCCTATGTAGCCAAATGTCATATGCGAGATGCAAAGCAAGCATGCTAGTCCTCATCAAGTACACATAACAGTACAGTATCTATCTGGATATCACCGGGGTCTAATACACTTTACACCGAGTGCCTCCTCCCTAGTTGCACAGCCAAGCAAGTGGAATAGATCTCACTATCTGCCTGACTAGTAAGCTGCCAATACGTACCTGGCTCGTCGATAGCGGACTCATTTGTAAACTGGTCAAACTCAGCCTAGCTTATAGCACCCTAACTCAGGCGAATAAGGCCACACCCCCTTCCAACCGACTACGACACAGTGGGAGATGCGGCTTACTAGTATTTGGCACTCGAGTACTCGTGTATCCACTCGGTCTAGACGTTGGAGCAACTCCTGGTACCAAAAAGGTTCTAGAACTTTCACCCAATGACATCCTAAGTACCCATAGTGCTAGAACCAAGTATTTTTGGTATCCAATACGGCCATCCACGATGTACCTGTGGAGCCACAGCCCTGATGTCGCTAGGGTGTACAATGATCATTACACACAAATGCAAGACGTATGAATCACACCATCAAATATGCAGCAATCCAGCGCGTACCGCATGATCATGTGGGGCACTCCATCTCATAAGGAGCCCTGTAAATGTCTCAGCCCAACTGGCTTACGCTATAATCAAACATTCCCCATATCAAGCATACATATGATGCGTATGAGCATGAGTCATGAAACTGTACTAAGCATGTTATAGAGTAATGAACTATCGTTACAACGCAGATGGGCCTAAATGGCCTACACACAACAAGTACAAGCCTATCAATGGGCCCTAGGGAGAGTCATAATGCGGACATTTAACAAACATTATTCTTACAATGTGGACGTCAAACCAGCATTGTTCCCAAGGCATAGCCTGCCATAAACATCATTACCTAAACCATGTTGGGATCACACATTGCAATGGAACTTAGGTACATCCCATTGGGCCTTAAATACATCAAATGGGTCATATCACATGGGCCTTATATTCATCAAGTGGGCTACATCAATGGGCCACACCAATGGGCCTTATGTACATTGCAATGAGCCATAACCCATAGGCCTTGAATACATCAGAATGGGCCTCATAACATGGGCCTTACATTCACATCAAGGTGGGCCTCAACAACAGCCATAAATAAATCAAGATGGGCCTCATACACATACCAAGGTGGGCCTCAATGGACAGCCACAAATAAATCAAAATGGGCCTCATACATACACCAAGGTGGGGTCCACTTGAACTATAGATCTGTCTTATTTTTAGTCTCAAGCCTATAAGACAATCTTGCCAAATGGTGGATGGTTTGGATGCAACACAAGCATCATGGTGGCGGTCCACATGAACTATGGATCTGACTCATTCTTTATGTCATGTCATAAAATGAGCTTTCAAAATGGGTGAACAGATTGGATGCAACACAAGCATCATGGTGGGCCCATAGACGGTAGGCAAGGGTGAACAGGTGGGGCCCACATAGCCGTCCAGCAGCCCAGCTAAATGGCTGGATGGCATTAATAAAACACATACATTTTGGTGGGTTCCACCGTCCACGACAGTGGACGGTGTAAATAAAACACATACATCACTGTGGGTCCCACGTGGGGCCCACCATAATGTTTAAATGCCATCCAATCCGTTGATAAGGTCATGTAGACCGAGATGAAGAGGGAAAACAAATTTCATGTTGATTCAAAACTTCTGAATGCCCAAAAAGAGGGTTTCAAAGGCAGACGTTCAATCACACTGTTGCCTATGACGTGGGCCACCTGAGCTCCAAATACAGCTGATTTTTTATGCGGGGCTAACTGCCCTAAGGGGCCTACCACATGCATGGTGTAGATGTTCTACAGACATCATAATGGGGCCCACGGTTGGGACCCCCTGTCCGTCCGTCCACAGTGCAGGATGTCCTGCGCGTCCTCAGGAGTGTTAGCAACAGCAGGCGCTGCTGCTGGTCTCTTATTATTTTTTTTAAAACCTGTATTTTTGGGGTTTTACGTACGTGGTGTTCGCATCGGGCAGATCCACACCACCCATTGTATTCCATGGCCCGAGACGGACCAAACAAGCCCAGTATTTAACGTATTTCGGTGTAAAAAACCATCAGGGTGGGTTTCAATGGTAGAAAATGTTGTTTTCTATGCTATGGCCCGCAAGAACATCAGATTGATCCATTTTTTGGCTCAACTCCTAAAATGAGGTAGGAAAGGGGATGGACGGCTTGGATCAAAAATATCAAGGTGGGGCCTGCATGAGCAGCCCACCCAAAACCCCTTTTTTTACCTTAGTACACCCACTGTCAGCTCACACTTCACTGAGTTGCAACGTCCAGCGTCCAGGGACGCTGGACGGTTGCATATAACACATTTAAGGTGGGCCCCACCAATAGACATGCTACTAGGGTGGGCCACTAAATGGTTGGATGGTGTGCATAAGGCACCCATCAAGGTAAGGTCCATTTGATGAACGGTTTGGATATCTCATAGCTCATTAAGTGGGCCACACAATCACATCTTCACACACCAAAACAAATGAAAAAGAGAGGGAGAGAGAGAGAGAGAGAGAGAGAGAAAGAGAGTGGGACACGTGTGATGGAGGGACCCCGACACTATGGGCCCTCCGTTTCAAGCATCCAATCATACATCAAGTGGGTACCATTGCATGTGGGTCCACCAAATCAAAGATCAACAGTGGAGATCCCTTCTCCACCACGATGTAAGGTCTAGATGACCCCTTTTTAGACTAGAAAGTAAACATCATGATGGGGTCCATGGAGAATGGCCTCATCATGGAATGATAATAAAATCAAGGTGGGCCATCGGCCACATCTAGGGTCCCAAGTGAGATCCATACCATCAATCGGTAGGCCTCACTTGGCCCATCATCAAAATATGAAAAGATCTAGCCTAATAAGCACCCACCTTCGATCTTCTTGGTCCGTTGAAAAGTCAATCTCCTTGTGTCTCACTTTGATGGTGGAAGATGAGGTTTGAATGGCTAGGATGATGGATTTTGGATGGGAAAGTGGGCCATACAAAAACTCACTTTTCTCTCTCATATGAAAAGCTTGGACGTGTGGTTTTTGATTGCTTGGAATGGCTTGGAAAATGTGAAGAGAAAGGGAGAGAGAGAGAGGTGGTTGTAAGAGAGGTGATGGATGTGAGGTGGTACTTGACATGTATGGGTGTATAAGAGAGAGGGTGAGAAAAGTTGACTTGGTGGTTGTTTAACTTGTGGAGAAAGAAAGCATGTGTGCTTTATACTTGACATGAGATAATTTATTGATTGATTGATTAATGGGACATGTTGTAGAGATTCTCTTGGGATTGCAAACGCGCGGCGTTTTCTTCTAAATAAACGCCGACTCACATCTCTTAGCCAGGGTATCGAATCAGTGTGCGAGTTGCGGCACTGAAACCGCGGCGACGATGCGATCGCAATGGTATAAGTATTGGATTAAGCCGACTCAATTCTACAGGATATGGCTTAAGGTCATGGGCAAACATCGATTATACGTCGTAGGTTTCTGAAATTCGACAGGAATGATCGCGACAGTCGATGAAACAGTACGGACTAGGATACGGGTCTTATAGCACTCCCCACCTAATAAAAATTTTGTCCTTGAAATTTACACTACCATCACAACTCAACATAACTCATAAGGAAATAGTAAACATAACATCATTATAATTAAAACACCATAAATCATACAGTCAAACATCGAAAAGATGGGGATAATGCTCCCGAATCTCCGCCTTGCGCTCCCAAGATACTTCATTCACACTATGATGGCCCCACTGCACCTTTACCAAGGGAATGACCTTGGTCTGCAGGACCTGTTCCTTTCGATCGAGGATACGAACTGGCTGCTCAACGTAAGAAGCGTCCTCACGAACCTCCAACAGCTATCAATCAATAACAGGCACGATGTCTGACCCACACTTACTCAACATAGAGACATGAAAAACGTTGTGGATGTTAGACAATTGAGATGGCAAGGTAAGCCGATAGGCCACGGCGCCAACACGCCCTGTGATCTCAAAAGGTTCTATAAATCTCAGGGCAAGCTTGCCCTTCGCTCCAAAATGAACCATGCCCTTCATGGGTGAGAC
This sequence comes from Magnolia sinica, assembly GCF_029962835.1. NCBI lineage: Eukaryota > Viridiplantae > Streptophyta > Magnoliopsida > Magnoliales > Magnoliaceae > Magnolia > Magnolia sinica. The sequence goes on from NC_080575.1 coordinate 25,706,247, forward strand.
CTTGAGATACACACGGTCTCCAATGGCAAACTCTAAGGGACGATGCCAATGGTCAGCAAAACTCTTCTGCCAGCTCTGAGTTGTGCACATCCTCTGCCTGATGATGTCGATAGCCTCTGACGTCTGCTCCATAAGCTCGGGACCTATGAGATGCCGCTCTCCAACCTCAGTCCAACAACTTGGAGATCTGCACGATCTACCATATAATGCCTCAAAAGAAGTCATGCCAATGGTCGCCTGATAGCTGTTGTTGTATGCGAACTCAGCTAATCGCAGGTGCTCGTCCCAACTATCTGAGAAATCAATCGTGCAGGCACGAAGCATATCCTCAAGGATCTGGTTGACCCTTTCGGTCTGCAGATGATACGAGGTGCTGAGCTGCAAATCAGTGCCCGTCGCTCTCTGAAAGCTCCTCCAAAATTGAGACGTGAACCTTGGGTCTCGGTCTGAAACGATCGAGACAGGAACACTATGCAGTCTCATGATCTCATCAACAAACAGCTTGGCGAGCCGGTCCGCATGCCAGGTCTCACAAATCGTAAAAAAATATGTCGACTTCGTAAGACGGTCCACAACAACTCAGATGGCGTCATGACTGCGCCAAGTCCTAAGTAAACCCATGACAAAATTGATAGATATGTGCTCCCACTTCCACATCGGGACACTCAACGGCTGCAATAGACCAGGGGGGTCTCTTATGATTAGCCTTAACACACTGGTATGTGTCACACTCAGCCACAAAACTAGCTATCTGGCGCTTCATCTCCAACCAAAAATATTGACGCTACATATTGTGATACGTCTTCGTCGTGCCAGGGTGGATAGAGAACCGTGATCAATGTGTCTCAGTTATAAGATCTTAGTGCAACTCAGGAATATCTGGGACACATAATTGGCCTCTGAAGCGAAGTCCGCCATCAAAACCAATCTGTCAATCTGTCTGACTCTCAGATATTACCTCTGCTCGATAATCCTGTAACGACTCGTCTGTCTGCTGAGTCTTGATCACCCTTGCGATAAGAGAGGGTTGAATCGACAGGCTCGATAACTGAACGATAGATGACTGCAGACCAAACTCGAAGTCATACTCTGTTATATCCTCAAGCATCCTCCACTCTTGAACTACCATGTGTGCCACCGGGCCTCGTGGCTGATGGCTGAGGGCATCCACTACTACGTTTGCCTTACCCGGGTGGTACTGGAGGTCAAAATCATAGTCCTTCAAGAGTTCCATCCAACGCCTCTGCCTCATGTTCAGCTCAGACTGAGAGAACAGGTACTTTAAGCTCTTATGGTCGGAGAAGAGCTCGAACCTTACCCCATAAAGATAGTGCCTCCACACTTTCAAGGCAAAGACAACTACAGCCAGCTCCAAATCATGCGTGGGGTAGTTCAACTCATGAACCTTGAGTTGGTGAGACGCATAAGCCACCAGCTTCCCGTACTGCATCAGGACAGCACCCAAGCCAACTCGCGAGGCATCGGTAAATACAATAAATCTATCACTCCCAGTGAGAAGAGTGAGGACAGGAGCAGATGTGAGGCGGTCCTTCAGCTCCATAAATGTCTGCTCACAAGCATCACTCCACACGAACTCGGCGCCCTTCCGGGTCAACCTGGTCAACGGGACTGCAATGCGAGAGAATCCTTCAATAAAAAGTCGGTAGTAGCCCGCCAAACCAAGAAAACTATGGATCTCGAATGCGTTCATGAGCTGGCCCTACTGACGCACAGCATCGATCTTCAAGGGGTCCACTACAACACCCTGCCTCGTCACCACATGATCGAGGAACTTCACCTCTTCCTGCCAGAATTCGCACTTCTCCAGCTTTGCATAAAGCTGGTATGCACGGAGGGTCTACAATGTGATCTCCAGATGCCGCTCATGCTCCTCAAGGGTCTTCGAATATATCAGAATGTCATCGATGAACACCACAACAAACTGGTCGAGATACAGACAGAAGACCTCGTTCATCAACTACATGAATACTGCGAGCGCATTAGTCATTCCGAAGGACATAACCTGGAACTCAAAATGACCATAGCACGTCCTGAAAGCTGTCTTCGGGATATCAGCATCTCAAACCCGAACCTAATAATAACCGGACCGCAAGTCTATCTTCGAAAAGAACTGTGCCTCCTACAGCTGATCAAACAAATTATAGATTCTTAGAAGCGGGTACTTGCTCTTAATCGTGACCTTGTTGAGCTCGCAGTAATCTATGCAAAGCCTCAACGAGCCATCCTTCTTCTTCACAAAGAGTACCGGCACTCTTCACGGTGAACTGCTCGAACGAATAAAGCCTAACTCGCACAACTCGTCCAACTCTTCTGCAGTTCCCGTAACTCCAACAGTGTCATATAATACGGGGCCTTTGAAATAGGCGTGGTACTGGGCACAAGATCAATCTGGAACTCGGTGTGTCAACAAGGTGGTAACCCTGGAATCTCCTGGAATACATCGGGAAAACCACAAACGACTGGCAGCTGGTTCCTCAACGGCACACGATAACAGGCAAGAAAGCTGCTCTCCTCTGGGCTCGGCAACAAATTGGAACTCTGGCACCCCGGGTATACAGAATATGACTGTCCTCGCGAAGCAGTCCAATATGGCATGGTACTCGGTGAGCCAATCCATGCCCAGGATGACATCAAACTCGGACATCGGCAATACAAATAAATCAGCAGGTAAAAAGATATCCCCAATCAGAACGGGACAAGATGCGTAAAATCGGCATAATACTACATCTTCCCCAAGGGCATCGATACTGACAAATCCTCACAGGTAGACTCCATCGGCAAACCGGTCGATCGGCAGAAATCATCGTCCATAAAGGAATGCGATGCACCAGAATCAAACAATACACGTGCAATGCATGTAGAAACAGGGAGAGTACCCTTAACGACCCCTCCTGATGACTGAGAGTCTTGCTAGGTGGCATAAAATCTGCCCTGGGCCTGTTGGGGAGGCCCAGGTCCCCTCTGAGGTCTCTGTTAATGCTGTTACCACTGTGGCAGCCTGATCTGTTGCCTCTGCTGTTGTGGGGAAGGCCTTGGAGGCTAATGTTGTGGCTGCTGCTGCTGCTGTGGTGGCTGTCGTGGAGGCTGATGCGGTGTCCTCGGCTGCTGTCGTGGATGGGGACACTCGTGCACGCGATGTCCTTTCCTACCGCACCTAAAGCAAGTACCTATAAATAGTCCCAGAGGTGGTGCTGGGGATACTGCTGGTGCTCAGAATGCTGGGCGGGTCGTGCGTCTCTACTGTGAACGATGCTGCTGCTGATGGGAACTACCAGAGGGCGCCTTCCTCTTCTGATCTCCCCTCAGGTCACAGGCTCTCTGCAAACTGGCCCAATCTGTCCCATAGATCTGAGCCCTCTCTACGATCTGCTCAAACGTTAGAAGCATGTGTTCGATCAAACGACTCCTGAGGGCAGGACGCAAACCGTTCTCAAAACGGCGGGCCTTCCGCCCCTCATCATCAATAAGGTATGTTGCTAATCTCGACAGCGTGATGAAACGTGCCTCATACTGGGACACAGTCATGTCTCCCTGGACCAGACTCTCAAACTCTAATGCGCGCTGCTGGTGCACGTGCTCGTGAAAACACTTCTGGTCAAACTGGTCTACAAAGTCCTCCCAGGTCCACATAAAATCAACCACTACCGATCGGGCGACAGATGCCCACCAATGCTGAACCTCACCCTGGAGAAGGAATATAGTTAATGGAACTCGCTGCTGGGTCGTACATCTCATGGTGTCGAATATCTTCTCCACCTCAGAGCACCATATCTCTGCTGCAGTAGGGTCTGGCTCACCCCGAAAATGCGAGGGATCGTGCTGACCAAAGTCCTTGAGAAGGGTGCTCGCACGCTCCTGCTCAATCTCGGCTGGTGTAAAGTGGGATGCTTGATCTGCCCATGAAGAATAGCGGTCATCGCCTGTAGCATCTGTTGTAGATAAGTGACACTCACAGGTACGGTCGGATCCGCACTGGTCTTAGGTAAAGGAGTGGCACCCTCAAGATGGAAAGCAGGAATATCCGGGGGTGGAGCAGGAGTCGCAGGTGGTAGAGCAGGAGTCGCAGGTGGTGGAGTGAGAGTCGCAGGTGGTGGAGTGGGATTCGCTCGTCTCGCTCTTCTAGGCATCACGTCCTACAGGAAGGAACAAGGGCCTATCAGCCTTGAGAATTCTCGAAGGCATAAACGTTAAGGGTCTAAGCCGCTAAGTTATTCGGGATCGAAACCTATTATTTCTAAGTTCATAGAAGATATGTGATGTGATCCTTAGGTATTCCCAAGTTATGCTCTGATACCAACTTCTGTCACGCTCCAAACTCAAAAAATGAGCTCACAAAATTCCTGATCGCCAAATCCAGCACCGATAGCCTCCACAGTGCCCCATTCTCGGATCCCGATACTCACATGCCAGATTCCGATACTGGGATCCTACAAGGAGGATTTTCAGCATGAATTTTTTTTTGTAATGGAGCATAACCACAAGCATAACCAAGTCACAAAACAACATCACCACATATCCATTATATTAAAAACTTTAAGTACAAAGTGAAAAGGAAAATATAGGGTGATCAAAAACTCCAAAATAATCTGATGTGCACTCCTGCCTCAGCGCTGCTGCGATCCAATGCCACCTGCACGCAACGGTCGTGCATAAGCTTACAAAAGCTTAGAGGGTGGTGTAAGTGTGTACGCGAGGCAAGCGCCAAGGGTACAATATCAGAGTTATGTGAAAATATGCGGTAAGTCCATAAATGCAATCAACTATACCAAAACTATGTGATGCAAGGCATGAATGCTATCGACCATACCAAGGTCATGCGACGCGAGGCCTATGTAGCCAAATGTCATATGCAAGATGCAAAGCAAGCATATCAGTCCTCATCAAGTACACATAACAGTATAGTTCCTCTCTAGATATCACCAGGGTCTAATACACTTTACATTGACTGCCTCCTCCCTAGCTGCACAGCCAAGCAAGTGGAATAGACCTCACTATCTGCCTAACTAGTAGTCTGCCAATACTTACCCGACTCGTCGATAGTGGACTCATTTGCTAGCTGGTCAAACTCAGCATAGCTTATAGCCCCCTCACTCGGACGGATAAGGCCACACCCCCTTTCAACCAACCATGACACGGTAGGAGACGTGGCTTACTGGTATTCGGCACTCGGGCGCTTGTGTATCCACTCGGTCTAGATGTTGGAGCAACTCCTAGTACCAAAAAGGTTCTGAGACTTTCACCCAATGACATCCTAAGTGCCCATAGTGCTAGAACCAAGTATTTTCAGTATCCAATAAGGCCATCCACGATGTACCTGTGGAGTCACGGCCCTGATGTCGCTAGGGCGTACAATGATCATGTTACACAAATGCGAGATGTATGAATCACACCATCAAATCATGCAGCAATCCAGCGCATACCGCATGACCATGTGGAGCACTCCATCTCATAAGGAGTCCCGTAAATGTCTCAGCCCAACTAGCTTATACTATGATCAAACATTCCTCATATCAAGCATACATATGATGCGTATAGGCATGAGTCATGAAACTATACTAAGCATTTATAGAGTAATGAACTATCCTTACAACGCAGATGGGCCTAAATGGCCTACACACAACAAGTACAAGCCTATCAATGGGCCCTAGGGAGATTCATATTGCAGACATTTAACCAACATTATTCTTACAATGTGAACGTCAAACCAGCATTGTTTCCAAGGCATAGCCTGCCATAAACATCATTACCTAAACCATGTTGGGATCACACATTGCAATGGACCTTAGGTACATCCCATTGGGCCTTAAATACATCAAATGGGTCATATCACATGGGCCTTATATTCATCAAGTGGGCCACATCAATGGGCCGCACCAATGGGCCTTATGTACATTGCAATGGGCCATAACCCATGGGCCTTGAATACATCACAATGGGCCTCATAACATGGGCATTACATTCACGTCAAGGTGGGCCTCAACAATGGTCATAAATAAATCAAGATAGGCCTCATACACATACCAAGGTGGGCCTCAATAGACAGCCACAAATAAATCAAAATGGGCCTCATACATATACCAAGGTGGGGTCCACTTGAACTATAGATTTGTCTTATTTTTAGTCTCAAGCCTGTAAGACAAGCTTGCAAAATGGTGGATGGTTTGGATGCAACACATGCATCATGGTGGCGGTCCACATGAACTATGGATCTGACTCATTCTTTAACTCATGTCATAAAATGAGCATTCAAAATGGGTGGACAGATTGGATGCAACACAAGCATCATGGTGGGCCCTTAGATGGTAGGCGAGGGTGAACAGGTGGGGCCCACATAGCCATCTAGCAGCCCAGCCAAATGGCTGGACGGCATTGATAAAACACATACATTTTGGTGGGTTCCACCGTCCATGGCAGTGGACGGTGTGAATAAAACACATACATCACCGTGGGTCCCACGTAGGGCCCACCATAATGTTTAAATGCCATCCAATCCGTTGATAAGGTCACGTAGACCCAAATGAAGAGGGAAAACAAATTTCATGTTAATTCAAAACTTCTGGACGCCTAAAAAGAGGGTTTCAAAGGCAGACGTTCAATCACACTGTTACCTGTGACGTGGGCCACCTGAGCTCCAAATACAGCTGATTTTTTATGTGGGGCCCACTGCCCTAAGGGGCCTACCACATGCACGGTGTAGATGTTCTACACACATCACAGTGGGGCCCACGGTTGGGACCTCCTGTCCGTTCGTCCACAGTGCAGGACGTCCTGCGCGTCCTCAGGAGTGTCAGCAGCAGCAGGCGCTGCTACTACTCTCTGATTTTTTTTAAACCTGTATTTTTGGGGTTTTTCATACATGGGGCTCGCATTAGGCAGATCCACACCACCCATTGTATTCCACGGCCCGAGACAGCCCAAACAAGCCCACTATTCAATGTATTTCGGTGTATAAAACCATCAGGGTGGGTTTTAATGGTAGAAAATGTTGTTTTCTATGTTATGACCCACAAGAACATCGGATTGATCCATTTTTCGGCTCAACGCCTAAAATGAGGTAGGAAAGGGGATGGACGGCTTGGATCAAATATATCAAGGTGGGGCCTGCATGAGCAGCCCACCCAAAACCCCTTTTTTTACGTTAGTACACCCACTGTCAGCTCACACTTCACTGAGTTGTAACGTCCAGCGTCCAGGGACGCTAGACGATTGCATATAACACATTTAAGGTGGGCCCCACCAATAGACATGCTACTAGGGTGGGCCACCAAATGGTTGGATTGTGTGCATAAGGCACCCATCAAGGTGAGGTCCATTTGATGAACGGTTTGGACATCTCATAGCTCATTAAGTGGGCCACACAATCACATCTTCACACACCAAAACAAATGAAAAAGAGAGGGAGAGAGAGAGAGAGAGAAAGAGAGTGGGACACGTGTGATGGAGGGACCCCGGCACTATGGGCCCTCCGTTTCAAGCATCCAATCATACATCAAGTGGGTACCATTGCATGTGGGCCCACCAAATCAAAGATCAACAGTGGAGATCCCTTCTCCACCACGATGTAAGGTCTAGATGACCCCTTTTTAGACTAGAAAGTAAACATCATGATGGGGTCCATGGAGAATGGCCTCATCATGGAATGATAATAAAATCAAGGTGGGCCATCGGCCACATCTAGGGTCCCAAGTGAGATCCATACCATCAATCGGTAGGCCTCACTTGGCCCATCATCAAAATATGAAAAGATCTAGCCTAATAAGCACCCACCTTCGATCTTCTTGGTCCATTGAAAAGCCAATCTCCTTGTGTCTCACTTTGATGGTGGAAGATGAGGTTTGAATGGCTAGGATGATGGATTTGGGATGGGAAAGTGGGCCATACACAAACTCACTTTTCTCTCTCACATAAAATGCTTAGACATGTGGTTTTTGGTTGCTTGGAATGGCTTGGAAAATGTGAAGAGAAAGGGAGAGAGAGAGGTGGTTCTAAGAGAGGTGATGGATGTGAGGTAGTACTTGACATGTATAGGTGTGTAAGAGAGAGGATGAGAAAGGGTTGACTTGGTGGTTGCTTGACTTGTGGAGAAAGAAAGCATGGGTGCTTTGTACTTAACATGAGATGATTGATTGATTGATTGATTGATTGATGGGACATGTTGTAGAGATTTTTTTGGGATTGCAAACACGCGGCATTTTCTTCGAAATAAACGCCGGCTCACATCTCTTAGCCAGGGTATCGGATCAATACGCGAGACGCGGCACCGGAACCCCGGCGACGGTGCGGTCGCAATGGTATAAGTCTCGGATTAAGCCAACTCAATTCTCTAGGATACGGCTTAGGGTTGTGTGCAAACATCGATTATACGTCATATGTTGCCGAAATTCGACGGGAAGGATCGCGACAATCAACGAAATAGTACGGACTAGGATACGAGTCTTACAGCAACAGTAGTTTTACAGGTATTTCATCAAACACCTTGTAAGCAACATAAAAAAATGGTATTTATTTCATATACATACCTTCCTTGCCACTAGCCACACTTTGTTGAGTTATTTCATCAAACACCTGGTGAGCAACATCAATATCAAAGTAACTGAGTCACCGAACTAATTCGATCTGAGTTTGATCCGAGTTGATTCGAGCTCACGCAAGCTTGAACTTGGTTTGAAATTTTTTCAAGCTCAAAAAATCATCTTAACTTGGCTTAAACTCAATTTCCAACCGAGTCGAATCGAGCTTTTTCGAGTCGAGTCGAGCAAGCTAATCGAGCTAACTCGGTTCGTGTATAACCCTAATCTCAGCCTAACCCAAAAGGATAAGACGAAGTTACTAATGTGAATCCTCCTAATACACATGTGGAATAAGCCAAGTCCATCTCCACTCTTAGAAGTGGAAAGGAAATTGATAAGATTATCCCAATAAAGGCCAATACGCCTTAGGATTTGAATAAATCCGAGGATGATGATGAACCAAGTCCTACTCTACATGATAAAGAGCCGATGCATGCGTACGAGTCTGTGACCTCGTTTCCCCAATGCTTTATCTCATTAAAACGCCCATATGAGAATCAAGACATCTTCGAGATTTTCGAACAAGTCAAAATCCACATTCCCTTATGATTGCCCATATTCCTCAACTCTGTATTATTATTAGGTTGGGTACCATCTTTTGTAACATAATCGTGCACGACAAGTTTCAGAATTGCTTCGACCATATTTATGGTTAGTTGTTCCTTCGATTGAGGGACTTTCTAAAATGGTCATGACCACACAACTCATGGTCGAGACGCATTCTCGACCTCTGCCAATTCTCTTCTCATGGTCGCTTAACGCCCCGTCAATGACGTTTTTGAGTTTGAGTCATTGCTTTAGGGGCGGGTGAAAATTTAGGATACATGACCCTTCTCCAGACTCCTTTCTGAGTTGGTGGGGCTTTGACCATCCTCTGATTCAAAGTTCTCTGTTGTGGTTAGTCATCAAGGGGCGAGAGCACCTTCCACAGCCGGTAAGTCTCTCTTATGTTGGTCCTGTTTTGAATTGCATGTCTGATCTACCTCGTTGGTTCAAGTGGAGCTTCCAGGTCATAGGCTAACCTAGCACATCGGCTGCATAGTGGTGATACTCGACTGTAGCATGGCATTGTTCTCGATGGTTTACCTAACCTTACGCCTGCTGCATAAGACTAGTGTCATCCCGATCTCGGTCATGGTGGTGCACCAAGGGAATGACCAGGACTAAGATCAACCCTTTGCGTTGGTCAATCCATTTTTCACAGGTTTACCGTGGCCATGTTAACGTCCAAGTTAGGCAAAAATGGGTCAGTATCTCTCAGCATTCTTCTTTGCCATTTTTTAGGAACTACAGCGGTCCACGATCGATATTATCCTAATGATGTCCCTGAACACAGCACGTGTTGAAATCCTAGCCAATCTTGAAAATGGATGTTGTCGGTCAATCCATTCGATAAAAGTCTTATAGTAACAAGATGGTATTGTGGGTGATGACTTGGCCTGTAACCTCTTGAACCATTTGTATGATCTGGTCACGATCTATCCATTGTAGTTCAACCATAAGCGGCAGATCGAGATCCACCGATTTTATCCCTTGTAAAATAACAGATTTTTGAAAAAATAATGAAAGGTTGTCCTCCCGGCATGCCCTGATTATGAATTTCAGGAACAAAATTCATGACCTCCCATTCCGACGGCCTGAACTCTATATGCAATGGAATGTTACACCCCTCTTGGATCGAGATAGGAGGCGAGTTTCGTTGAAGTGGAGGTATCAATGGCGGTTGAATCATATTTTTTTGCAGAACTCCTTCAGAATTATATCGTGTTGTCATAAGGGCTCTTTCGGTGATAATGGCCATCAATCGGTGCACGGCCTCGGTCTACTTATCCATCCTATGTTCACAGTCTCAGTTTGAATACAGAATAACTTGGCTTCACCGTGTACTAGCTCTGCTTGAGCTCTCCCATATTCCTGAACATGCTGAAAACTCATTTGCACATTCCGGAATCTGACTGTTATCTCGTCAAGAGATGCGGTCCAAGAGGTCGATGCCCATCCTTGTTAATGGGACTGAGTGTTGGGATATTGTTTAAATTCAATGACTCAGGGACCGCTTAAACCGGCACGTCCTCAGTTGGAAGTGGTGCAGTTGGTGTCGAGGATTTGGCCCTAATAATTCGATTGCTTTTTGTATTCATATTTTCTATTGATCAAATCGAAATGTCACACAAGTAAACTAAAGCGAGGGTCCTACAGGGCACACTAGGAGATGTTACTACTATTTCAATCTTAGTCATGTGATTAGTGCAAACATGCCAAAATTGAATGTACGACTCAATTCAAATTGAATAACTACAACCCCAAGCTACAAGATAGGAAGATACGTCAAAAATCAACCATATATAATTTTTTTAACCTTTCTATATGTATTATATATTGCTTAAGAGAGGCATTAAGAGAGACAAGAGAAGCGAAGCTGAAAAGTATGTTGTTTACCAAACATATATACAAACAGCTTAGTAAGTAGAAACCAAGTAATAAGCTAATTGAAGCATAAGTAGCTTATCATAAGTAACTTACAATCCAAACGCCCTTGTAATGACCCTGGCAGCAAGCACTGTTGTATTGGGGGATCCTGATGATGAACTTGTCAGTTTATACACAAGTTTATTTATTTATTTATTTATTTAAGCCAAGCAGATATTTCCTCTGTTGAAAGGCGTGATTGTTAACATATGACATTTTCAACTTGAAACAGAACTACTTTCGTGAAATAGATGGAGGGGTTACCTTCAACTTGATCTTTCAGTGATATTCCTCCAGAAATGCATTGCCCACTGTGTAAAGAAGTAATGAAAGATGATGCCTTGACTGACAAATGCTGTTTAAGGAGTTTCTGTGCTATGAATGTAAGTTTTCTGTTCTTTGGGACTATCCCTTTTATGGTTCTTTTTAGCAGCAAGTAATATTTTTAATTTTGTATGATGTATGGTAGTCTTTTTTCTTTTTTTTTTGGTATTTTTAATTGAATTTTGTATGGTCCATTTTAAGCCACATGTCGGATTGTTGCTCCTAATGCCTGATATGCATGGTTTTCCCACCATAGATGTGTAAGATAGGTCATACCAGCCAACCACACAGCTACATTATCACCGGAGCAGGAGGCCAGAGCCTGAGATGAGTGGTAGACCAGATGGAAAATTTACTGCTCTAAATAATTTCATCAGATATAGCATTACTAACAAATTCACATTACCCATCTAGCCAGGATGCCAACACTGTTATTTAGATTAACAACTGCCCGGTCAGATCCTTGCTCGTGGTAGACTCTTAGCATTTTCAACACCGGGTCAAGGGTTCGAGAACCCATGGTGGTGAAATTCCACCAGCGTGAGTGTGTGGGGTATGTGTGCGTGTTAATAAATTAAAAAAAAAAAATTTTAAAAAAAAAAAAAAAAAAAACCTGCCCGGTCAGATCCACCTTCAGATCATGCTCGGATGTATATGGGCCATGCCTTTCCTGTAAAGAGACTAAGTAACAGTCCCAAATATTTCTAACGCTGATTTCTAGGCACTTGTTTCTTGAAAAAGGATAGTTTTGATATTTTCTATTTTAATTTCTAATAAATGCCAGTCAATCAAATAATGACTTAATAAAATAAGTGTAATGTTTCGTTGATGACCCTAGAATTTGGACAGTTCGGTTTGATTTTATTTATTTATTTATTTATTTATTATTATTACTATTATTATTATTATTATTATTATTGCATTCCATGTATGCAATTTTTATTTAATTTATAAGTGATGACTGATGAGCATCATGCATCACACTTCCTCCGTTGAAAATTGTCCCTTTATAGTCAATTAAATCAAATTCAAACTTAGAAGGCTAATCTTCTTTATAGTCATTTTCATTCGTTTTCATTTTCATAACTATCACGAAGTGATTTTAATTTTATCTTGGATATTCATGCTACATATTGAAGGGAAGGTATTGTCTTAGTAGTTCTTAGAATTGATTCATCACTAGAAAAGTCTTCACTGTTTTTGTTGAAGGTATGTGATCTTTAAAGAATATTTTTCATTCAAAAAATACCTCTGTTTAGTGGTCTTGCATAAAACAGATTTATGACCTATAGTGGTCTTTTTAATGCAAGTTGTTGATGCGTAAAACTGCTTAGCCTTTCCTGGACTTTCGAACCCCTGCACAAGAAGCGGACAAATGAGACCCTGGCTTCCAGAGGGACCCTTCGATGCCTAAGTCATGTCAAGGAATCTGAGTCTAGTTGAGAATTGGATTTAAGGCTTAGAGTTGTGTGTACCTTTCATCATTAGAGGTGTTCCTATTTATAGTTGAGGAGGAGTGGTGGCATAGGAACTGGGCTCTCCTTATTTAGCAGAATATACCGTAGTAGAATCTCAATCCTACAATAAGTCGTAAGGATCGCCCTAGATTTTCGGCCGAGATCTCGAACGGATTCGTATTGCGATAGGCTTCCTAGATCTTCGGCTAAGATTTCGGATGGACGTGGTAGAGATCAAGTTAGGCCTTAATAGTAGGCGACCTACACTGACCTGAAGTATGTTGACCTAACACGCACCGACTTGGGACATACTGACCTAGGTCACACTGACCTGAGACATGCCGACCTATTTCCTTGGTCAAGCGATCAGGCTCCTTTTGTTGAGGTATGTGGTTCTTCCGACCTGTTGGCAGGATGTCAAGTTCAACCCCATCTCCTACTCAACTTCAGATCTGGAGGTTGGGTCTAGAGTATAGTTTGGTTTGGTTAAGCACGTAAGGTTCCTACGAGGCCTCTTTTCATTGGTCGGTCTATTTTCCCCGTAACATGAGCTAAAAACACTAATGCCAAAAAGAAATGAAAATGACAACAATAGAAACAACTATATGATTAGAAACAATTTCAAATCTAAAGAGCAACCACCCCTAGAAGAATGGCTATCGTCACCCCTAGTCACGAGAAGACCACACATTGAATAACCTGTGATTTAGTCGACTCTTGTGGACCAAGAGCCTTATTTTAAGGAGAAAAAACAAAATCATAGCAAGAGCCTTTATTTCTTTCTCAACTAGGTAGACAAAAAGCGCCGCCCACGTTCTCCCACACACACATACATATATTTATATTCATGCATTTTCTCTGCATAACGCATACATCACCCAATTGAGAAACGAGGATAATCAACACGCATCTATTTCAATCGAAAGCAAAACACACTTTCATCATACCACGAGTGGACAACACCTCTTAGTTGAATCACACCATCCACCATACATTGATTTCTACGGTTGGCCCACATTTTTCAAGGCTAGGAAGCTCCACAGGAGCAACACGTCAGCAGTGGAAAATAGGGTTGTGAGTGCAAGTTCACATACAGTGAATGTATTTAATCATGCTCATTATTAATAAAAACTACTAATCTCTTTTATCTAATGCTAGTGAGGAAAGGCCTCAATAACAGACTGTATGCTGCCTATGTGCCTTATGTTGCACCCTTTGTATCCAGCCTTCTTAATCAACTTATTCCAATCCTCTATAGTCCTCTCCTTCCCACCAGTGTTTACTAGCATGTCAATGTCCAAAACCATCCTCGGCTTGGTCAGTTCATGATCTGACGTCTCGTCTAACACCACGTCGAGGATGATCACCTTCCCTCCATTGATCGGCACTGCTTCCTTGCATTTCTTCAGAATTTTAAGGCAATCTTCGTCGCTCCAATCATGCAGAATTTGCTGAGTGAAATTAATATATATTTTTTTTTAAAAAAAAAAAAAAAAAACAAAAACAAAAACAAAAAAAAAAAACAAATTTGTTAGTGGGTCGGACTGCTTGATTGAACATGTGGTCCACTAACTGGGCCATCTGGATCATGGAAGACCCACTACTCACTATGGATAGGTTGACGATGACCTTTTGAGCAATGGAATTGAATGAGAACCGTTAATCATTCTATGATTGTGTCTGTTCATGGATCGAATGGCTAGGATCATTTGTGATAAACCATATTCATCCATGGCATGTTCGTTGTGTGCCCCACCTCTCAAACGGTTCCATGATCCATGTGGATCTCTAAGCCAGTTGAACTACTGTTTCACCATTTTAGTAGCCCGCGGAATCGTAGGCCCTACCATGTACTGTACATCTAATGGTACAGAGGATGAGTCCCAGGGATGAATATTTGATCCTCATGCAAGGACAAGTACAATTTCCTCTGCCTGAGTACAGACAAATGACGTCCACGGCTCAGGATGCGGATTGCATACTACCTCTCCCCTTCCCTAGCTCCGAACGGGCAGTTCCGTGGGCAGGCCCACCGTGATGTATCTGTACATCCAAACCGTCTATCCCTTTTCTCATATTATTTTAAGGCATTAAAACAAAAATGAGGTAGATCAAACGATTAAAAAACCAAACCACAAATAACTCTTGCATTTAATGCAACTGACCTCGAATGCTTTGTGTATTTTAATGCAACTAAGATTATTATTTGGTGTGGCCCACTTTATCGTTGGATCTGTCTCATTTTTATGTTCAAGTCTTAAAATAATCCGAGAAAAGGAATTGACGATTTGGCTGTACAGATACATCACCGTGAGCCTGCCCACAGAACTGCCCGTTCGGAGCTTGAGATGGGCGGGGGTAGTATGCAATCCGCGTCCTGCACGCGGATTTCCTGCGAAAGCCTTTAGCAGGAAATTCCTGCGCAAGGATTCTGGATGGAGCCTATTGTGATGTTTGTTAGAAATCTAACCCTTTCATCTATTTTTTTAGCTCATTTTAGGATATGAGACCGAAAATGATTAGGATCCAAAATTCAAGTGGGCCATACCAGATGAAACAGTGGGGAAAGGAATTCCTACCGTTGAAACCTTCCCAGGATCCACCTTGATGTTTATATTCCATCCAGACCATTTATAAGATCATTTTCACGGAGATTAAGTGAAAAGGCCAAGAAATTAAACCGATACAAAACTTTTGTAGCTATATAAATGTTTCAACGGTGGTCACTAAATCCCCACTATTTTCTCTCGTGTGGGTCACTTGAGTTTTTTATCATCTTCATTTTTTGTCAAATGTCCTGAAATGAACTCGTAAAACGGATGCACGCAGTGGCTTTCTCAAAAACATCGTAGTAAGCCCCACACAGAATCTTGTGCAGGATCTTCCTGCTAAAGGCTTTCGCAGAAAATCCGCGTCCCCGCGTCCCACGGCTCAGTGACTGTCCTCAAAGAGCCGCTACAAAAGTCGGAAACGGATTGGCTTCTCCCCTGCCACCAGCCAATGGCTGATGGTCGATGCTCCGTGAGCCCTACCATGTTGTATGTGTTTCATCCATGCCACCCATCTATTTTTCTAGATCATTTTATGTTGGGAGGCCAAAAATGAGGTATATTCCAATCTCAATTAGACCACAGTATAGGAAAAGGTGTTGAATGAATGTAGACCATTAAAAACTTTTTGTAGGCCATAAAAGTTTTGGATCAACAGATTTGATGTCAAATAAACGGTACTTGGGCCTTAGGAGTATTTTAATGGTGATATCCAATCACTATTGTTTTCCTGTGGTGTGGTCCACCTGAGATTTAAATACCTCTAATTTGTGGGATCAAGCCCTAAAATGATCTATAAAAATGGATGAACGGAATGGATGAAACTCGACTCACTTAAGTTTCAAGTTGAGTAGATATTTTGTGTTTTTAACCATGGTCCCATAAGATGAAAGGTTTTGATCACCAAACCATGGGTCCCACAGGTACGGAAAGGAAGAGGAAATTACACATGTTTGTTGAAGACTTCAAGAAACTTACTTTCAATAAAATAGCCTGGGCACTGGGCACAGATGTGAACATGTCTCCTGCAACCCGGTCCAGGCCAGGAATGTCCGGTGACTCATCAATAACTCGAGAAAGATCGAAGACGGTGCACTTTATATGTGGAAAGGCCTTGGAAATAGCCTTAAGTGCGGTTCCATTTCCTCCTCCAACATCAACAAGAGAATCCACTCCTCGAAAAATGTCATCACAGCCATTGACAAGCGACTCAGTGAGAAGCCGTGTCTCAGCGGCCATTCCCTCATTGAAGAGCTGGCTATTCTCTGGGTGGGCGTCTAAGTAGTCCCAGATCGTCATCCCCATCGCTTTCTCGAATGCGGTCCCGTCATCGCCAAGTCCATCCTTCAGGTAATGCCATGGAAGCATGAAATCTTTTTGAGTCATGCCGAGTATGCTTTGGATCATGCTCTTCTCTGTGCCTTTCAGCAGTAGCCGAGCAGCTGGTTCTAGACCGTACTGCTCTTCGCTGCCGGAGACGTCTTGGGAGAAGATGTTCATGTGAACCAAGAACCGCATTATCCGGCGTAAGTGGTCGGAGTCGACGGGGGGGAATGGGAGCTTGGATGCCACCTGAGAGAGTGTGATGGGGCCGCCATTGTTGTGGATAATGTCAGGAAGGCCAAGCTCGACAGCGGCGCGAAGGACTAAGGATTCGGCGAACCCATAGACGAATTTCCAGAGCTGGGCTTGGGCTTGGATTGATTCAGCTTCTGTTTCCTGCACTAGGGAAACCATCTCTCTCTCTCTCTCTCTCTCTCTCTCTCTCTAATATGCTAATATGCTGCACGAACTCCGTAGAAATGGTGGAGTATATATAAGGTGAGAATGCAGATCGTCTGTTTCCAGCGCACAGGGAGTTACCTGGGATTTAATTGGCTGACGTCATCGGTGCGGATAACAACCTGATAAAAAATGTTTATAAAATACTGCCTGTTTAAGAAGTAATATTACATTCCACAGCCCTTTTCAATTACGCTCTTGGCTCGACCCAGGATCCAGTGATGTCCGTTGGATCCGGACGTGGGCCCACCTTGATCCATGTGTTGTATATCTACACTATATATCCGTTTTTTTTCTGATTATTTTAGGGCGTTGTCCCAAAAATAAAGTAGATACAACTCTCAGGTGGACCACAGTACATTAAAGGGTAGCCATTGAAACTTCCTAGTGTCCCCAGTAATGTTTATTTGTCATCCAACACATTGTTTATAAGGTCACACAGACCTCAACCAAGGAAAAACACAAATATTAACTTGATCTAAAATATCACCGTGGGCCCTAGGAAGGTTTCAATAGTAGGCATCATTAGCACCACTACTTCCTCTGGTGTGGTCCACTTGAACCTTGGATCAACCTCATTTTTTGGCTCATAAACTAAACATATATAGAAAAATTGATGGACGGTGTAGATAGAACCATGGATATAGAAAAATTAATGGACAGTATGGATAGAACCATACATCACGATGACCCCTCAGTGCCCCAGCCCGCTCCGAGTTCAGTTCAGAACAGGAGGTAGTATACCCAGACCGCTTCCATTAAAATTGTGCCTGGAATGAGGAGCGTGGATTGCTTTCCGAGTAAATTCTACCGTCTCACCTGTAATGTGTGTCTCATCCCATCCGCTCATTTCACCCATTTTCTAGCTCATTTTATGACAGTGCAAAATTGTAACATACCTAGAGCTCAAGTGGACCACACCAAGGAAAAAAAAAATAACTTCTTGCTTTGGATCAAGATGATATTTATGTTTTCCCTTCATTGATATCAGTGTGATGTTAATATTTATGTTTGCCATTCATCCATGCTTGTATGACCTTATTAATGGATGACATTTTGGGCTCATGACCTAAAATGGGATAATAAAACCAATGGACACGGTAGATAATACACCTACATTACAGTGGCCCGACAGAATGCAAGCGGATTGCATCCTATCTCCACCTGACTATAATCAATATAGGCAGGACTCTATGCAGCCCATCATCATGGTGTATGGGTTTTATCCACGATGTCCATCCAATTTTTTGGATCATTTTAGGGCATGCACCTTCTATTTTTTTCTTTTAACTCACGCACGCACACACCCCCACACACTCACGCCCTAGTGGAATTGCACCACCCATGGGTACTCGAACCCTTGCCGGGGTGTTGAAACTCCTGGGAATGTACCACCTGAGCAAGAGCATGCACCTAAACATAAGGCAGATCCAAGACTCCAGTGAACCTCAGTGGGGATTGAACACCCACCATTGAAAACTTCTTGGGAGTCGCACAAGTTTCACATCAAGATGATATTTTTTCCCATCGTCCCGGTTTACATGATCTTATGAACAGGTTGGATGGAAAATAAACATGGTAGTGGCCCCTGGGACGTTTCAATCGTGGGTGTCATTATTATCGTTGCTTCTTCTAGTGTGGCCCACTTGAGCTTCAGATCTATCTATTTTTGGGCTAAAGCCCTACAGTAATCTGAAAAACTAGATGGACGGTATGTATAGACAAAATGAAAAAGGCCAGTTTAACAGTCCTGGTGGGGGAGGGGGGGTAAATATGACTATGCCAAATAAAAACTAAAGTGCTGAAATAATAAATAAATCTGAAAACTCAATCACACTAGTATTAAAAAATCGATTCAAACTAATTCATAGGACAACCTACACCCAAAACAAAGTTTATATGGGATAACCTTATTTCACGAACAATCGTAAGAATCAATATCTCAAACCAAGCAAGAGAAAAAAATGTATTTATCATGAACATTCACCACTTTTGCATAAATAAAATTACAACTATTCTCCACGAATGCAAAAAGTAAACATTCACCACAACACCAAGAGTTATAGTGGTTCGGTGTGTACAACAACTGTTCTCAAACAGCCACACCTACTCCACTCCCAATAATCACTATCCACGTGATCTTAACTTTTACTATAAACAAGGTTTTCACAGGGTCACCTTAAAACTTAATACAGTTGTAATTTTAAAGGACTATCATAAACAAAAAATCCCTCACTGAGATTTTCTAGCTATCTCAGAAAAATCAACAAATGAGATTTTTTTACTATCTCAATAAAATCAAAATACAAAAGATAGAATATACTTATCTTTACCTTGACGATGTATCTCTTGATGTAGCCTGTAGAACCACTTCTCACCTACTCCACTCCCAATAATCACTATCCACGTGATCTTGACTTTCACTATAAACAAGGTTTTCACAGGGTCACCTTAAAACTTAATACAATTGTGATTTTAAAGGACTATTATAAATAAAAAATCTCCCACTGAGATTTTCTGGCTATCTCAGAAAAACCAACAAATAAGATTTTTTAACTATCTCAATAAAATCAAAATACAAAAGATAAAATATACTTATCTTTACCTTGACGACATATCTCTTGATGTAGCCTGTAGAACCACTTCTCTTGATGTTCACTCCCCAAGTATAGGGTTGTGATGTAGTAATAAACTCGGTAAGACCGAGGTCGAATCCACAGGGACTGATACCTGTACGTTATCTGAAATCAAGTAGAACTAGAACTAGACTAAGATGCGATCTAAACAAAATAGAATTTAAGAAATAATTGTGGAATAATTAAAACTTTAAGGAATTCAGAGGATGGAAACTAGGGATTCAGAGGATCCACTTGGAGAGATCAGGGAGATCTTATGCTCGCATATGGAATTCAAACTGAACTTACTTGATTTGGTTTTCAAGAGACGAAAGGTATATGAATTAGAATGGATTCCATCATCTAACCATGCCCAGGAGACAAAGCAAACAACAGAATTAAACTAATTACCAACCAATCAACCATGTATGAGGATCAGGAAGGGTACTGTCATCCTACCATGCCCGTGGGACAATGGTGAACGACAGGGCTTCCTGACTTTACAAACATGAAAAGGGAAAAAAAAGTAATACTCAAAATCATCGCAGATCCATTGTAATTTTAGTCACAACAGACCATTAAAGACAAAAAGTACATTCCCAGAATAAAATTAAACCAACATCAATTCAGTCTAACAAAGGCGCAAGCGAAGACTTATCCCATCACGCTACAAGCTTCACCTCTTAGCCCTAGCTAAGAGGTTTAGCCACTCATGATTGGCCTAAACCCAAAACAAATAGAAAGGAAAAGAAAATGAAAAAGAGAATAAAATGAAGAAAAATTCCTTATCTTTTCTCTCTCATCTTCTCTCCCTGTCTTCTTTTCTTCTGTCGGTCCTCCAATCCTCAAAACGCTGCCAGCCTTTCCGCACTTCCTGGAGAACAACCACCGTCCAGCTGCACTCCTCTCGTGCACAGCAGCAACTCTCCACGTCCCTGTCTTTCTCCCAAGCCGTGCACAGCAACCCACCATTCTTCTTCTCTCTCTCCCCTTTTACGTCTTCTTATACAGGACTGTCGTCCGGGAGTCCTACCCGGAATAGGGTGCGAAGACACTCTTCTTTAGGCAGCCAGGCGCGGCAGCAGAAACGCAAAAGCATCTTGTGTTCGGACAGAGATTTCGAACGACTGATTGTCCAAAAGCAGAATTGGACTTCTTGGAGGTGGTTATATCAGACCTTACACAGGATTAGACGGTCTGGATCATGCATCCGACCATCATCATGGATGCATAACGGCCCGAGAAGGCCGGGCGGCTTCCGGTTTTCACGGACATACGCAAGCAGAGCAGGCGCTGGTGCGTGGTGGGGCCCACTTTACTGGTGTTTTTGGAAATCCATGCCGTCCATTGAGCTTGCAGTCGAATTTCGATGCAGAGGGAGATGTTTTTTTCTTCCGATACTGTGGCCCATAAGAGTTTTCTCACTGCCGTCCATCTGACGTTTAACAGGTGGGATCTTGCAAAGTCTTGCATGGTCTCGAAATATCATGTAGGTAAGGGTCGTGGCCACCTCCTGAAGTACTTGGACGGTTTGGATCATCAACATGAACAATGGGTGGGGCCCACAGGCCAAAAACGGACGGACAGCGGGTGCGCGCTGTCTCTGTTGAGGAGATGGATCGGGTCAGCGCCTGCTGACCGGTCCAGTTCTTCCGGTGCACAACGAGTGTGCATGCACTTGTGTTCGTGCGATGTACATGTGGCTTCATTGTGATGGTTTGTGAGAAATCCGTTCCGTCCATCAGTTTTGTCAGCTCATTTCAACTGTTGAGACCAAGAATGGAGAATATCCAGATATCAGGTGGGCCCCACTTAAGAATTTAAGGGGCTGATCTGTCCGTTGGGCCACTTTCATAGTGATCCAGGGGCTGAAATTTTACGTGTACGGTTTATTTATGGTCCTCAAGCCACGTGTGAAGTTTCGAACTGATCAGATGGTGGGAACCCTATGATCTTGCATTTTGGACACTTTTCAGGCCACTTGAGCTTCGATTCCTCGATTTCCGCGGACCCTTGGTGTATAATTTCATCGCTCTTGGTCTTCTGGAGTCCGTCCCCTGCTTTAGTGTCATCAGATCGGTAAATCCATGCTTTTTAGTGTCCTTTCCCAGTCCAAGCTCATGAAGACGCCCTGCATCACAAATTCAATTAAATTAGGCTATTAAACGGTGTCATGCTTGTAAATCCATGCAATAAATGGGTCTGATATGCAATATTTGACCCTCAACACTTGAAGTAGATTGTTTAATATCCAATCATATAAACAAGGGTTCTAGGTTTTATATTGATTTTAAATATATTCAAACCAAGGGCTACTTATATGAATTCCTTGAGATCTCAAAGAAGAGTATCTACTCTCTTTATAGAATAAGATTCATAAAATAGGAGATCAAGGAATCAAAACAAAAAGTTATTAAAGAAATATTTAAAATGTCATGTAATAGCTTGGCAATAATGGGGACTTCTCTCTCTCTCTCTCTTGATGAAGGCTTTTATCAGCTTGAATTGGTAATTTCGGATTGAGAGGAAGCTTCTATTTATAGGCTGAAAAGTTGTTGCTTCAACTCGTCTAAGGTCTAACAAATTTTCAGCACGATTGGATAAAACACAACTTTGACTGGTTGAAGGGCCTGCTCGACTAGTCAAGGGCCCTGTTCGATTGGTCGAGCAAGGGCTTTGACTGCTCGAGGGTGCTAGATTTTAGTGACTGGACTTCGAGTCAAGCACCCCTTGACTAGTCGAAGGCCTCTCTTTGACTGGTCGAGCAACCAGCTCGACTGGTTGAGAAAGTAACAGAAAAATCCATCTTTTCTGAGTTTAAACTTGGACAGGTCGATGACTTCTTAGACTGGTCAAGCCACAACTTAGACTAGTCAAACCTTAACCTAGACTAGTCGAAATATGGTCTAACATAAGTACAAAAACTCATATAACTTTGTATCTTGAAAGGACCTAAGCCTAAGGTCTTTCTAGGGTCTCTTATACCTGAAGAGACTGAACATCGAAGTAGATGAATGATTGAAATTCATGGAACTTGTTCTTCTAAAGTAAATGTAAATACATTGCAAATTGGTAATAATTATTTCCTTTGGTAATTACCTCATTGTTCCCGAGGGATGATTTGATTCCTACTTTTTCCAACGCTAAAATCGAGAATGCTACCAAAATGTGTGGGGCCCACTGTGATGTATATGGATTATCCACGCCGTCCATCCGTTATGCCAACTAAATTTAGGGGATGAGCCAAAAAAGAGGCAGATTCAAAGTTCAAGTGGACCACACCAAAGGAAAAATGGAATCGAACACCTACCGTTAAAAACTTCTTGGGGCCATTATTTACTTTGGTGTGGGTCACTTGAATGTTGGATCTACCTCATTTTCGGCTCATGCCTCAAAACGTTATGGTAAAATGGATAGACAATGTGGATCTGTCATATACATCACAGTGGGGCCCACAATTTTAAGCAGAAATACATGTCTATTTTCAAACGGGGTGAAATTATAATAATTGATTATTTACAGGGCATTTACAGTGAATTTGAAAATTCAAATAGACCTTAAATGGCAAGCTAAAAGTAAAGAATTACACTAAGAAATGTAATTTACTTGGAAGAAACGTAAATCGATTTACACTAAGGAATGTAAAAGGTCTAGTAATTGAAAGATAATGTTTGGTTTTGATTGGGTTGGTATGAGATGAAATCTTCCTCTTGCATTCCTCTTCTATTTATCATTTTACTTTGACCATTTAGATTCTTCCCACGTTCTAACGATTATTATAACCGCTCTCGGCACTTGGCTTTTTTGGTTTCTCTTTCTGCCATCTGTCATTTAAATGATTCTTCACGATTGCTCTTCCATTGGCTGCTTAAACGATGACATGACATTGTTTGACGCACTCCAGCTATATTAACATAAAATCTTCATACATTTCTGCAGATCTTCAAATATACCATGTGGATCCATCCAAATCACATGTAACTTGCTCTGATTAATTCTTATGAGAAATAACAACAATAAGGATGACCATTTCCCCCCATGTCGCTTCGCCTTTCAAAAAAGGTGAAGGCGACGTGCGACCCCTCATTAATGCGATATTAATTATCTACACGTGGTGACACCCCGATAATTGTCCTCGGCCAATTCATTACAACACGTCAACAGTAACTACCCTTTATCAAAATGAGAGTCGAACACCATTTCAACACGTTTTGTTACATTGTTTCCAATAAAATCATAATGATGCCCTAGTAAATGCTCTATCACCTCGGCCGATATAAGCATCATTTAAATATTCTTTTATCCTTATGCTTCCCTCTTCCTTTCCGAACATCCAACTTCGAATTTCAATCTCATCTTCGATCAATAGTTGCCTCATCGCCTTCCTCTCCCTCATTCCATCAAGATGATCTTGTCACAGTGATAAATACACTTTCTAAAAAAAATATATTTCAATAAAATAGTCTTTAAATTGCCTATTGGAGATTATCAGTGCATGGGTCCAACATTTTCTCTAACAACAAATGTCGATGAAGTTAACATGATGGATCTCTCGTTTCCCATCTGCCTGAGTAAAACTCTATTTATTTAATCCGGATCCATCCCTGAACCCGCCAATGCTCTAAAGAATCCTCGGTCATGAATGAAGCCATCACTGAAATGGGATGCTTGGTTTGCTCGTGTTTCCTCTCAATATGAGGTAACATAGGGAAATTTGGACATTTACGAATGCATCAAGCTATCTATCCATGATTATCCATAAGATCCTATTCTTCTTACTACAACTTCAATATTTTAGAGCCCTTCCACCAACACATTCTTCTTCAACTGCGGCCCCATGAGTCCGACTATCTTGGACATCACAGCTTCGACTCAACTTCTTCCCTTCAGTGAAGCTGTCTTCCCCGGTTTCACACAAAAGGATCCCAAATGCTTCGGTAAAGCCTATTCTCATTTTATGCATGTGTACAAAAAATGTAGTGGATCGGTCGATTATGAAGAGCATACAAATTTTCTATTGCTCTAGATTTCTTAACATTTATACTTGGCCACTTATATAGAGGCATCTATGAAATCACCACCAAATGTCTATATCTCGAAGGAGGACCAATGTAGCTTCTTCAGATGTGGATTTACAAGTACTCCATCCTTCCCTTGTACATGATTCCATCACTCAGGAGCTATTTATTCTTCTTACATTGAACGCATCATCAACTCCCCTCAATAAGTTCGATCATTTTCAGTAGGAGTCGGTCATTCATCCCATTCCATGGTGGGAAATATGGCCTTGCTTGGTTCACAGGTTGATATGAACAAGAGGGTGATCAAGAGGTATATTGGATGTACCTTACATGGGAAAGATACCTTGTTTGCAGGGATCTTCTTTAGGGTGATACGATCAATACTAACAAAAATTCTAAAGCTGGGATTGAACAGTACTGCCCGAACTTTCTCGCTCGTTAATTTGGAATGATCCAGTGTATCCCTTGCCCATTTACTCAAACAACCTGTAATCAAACTCTTTTCAGTCAGTCAATTGCCGATAGCATCAATCTCTATTGTTTTCTCCATTCTTCTTTTCAAGAAGCTAGCTTGACTCTCAATCTTTAATGTTATCTGAACCAGCCTCAAGTAATGGATACTTTTGCAATAACCATTATAAGAAGTTGAATAATAAACCTTCATAAAACATCATAACTCAACTCTCTTCTAACATAGAGATCAAAGGAAGGAAAATAGCAGTACTCCAATCGACCGCGATTCCTAGTCGAAGAACGAATAAACCGAAAGACCAAATCGGCCGCTAAATCTTCCCCACAAACTTCACCGACCGAGACAACAAGTACTACTCAACCAAAGTGTGAAAAATCTATGGTGAAGGCACTTGTTGCTATTAAATCTCCACCAGTTCGTTAGCCTCCATCAGCTCTGAAGAGAACTCTTGACTTGGGAGCTCCTCTTGGTCTGCCTCATCAACCCTCTACTATAGTTTTCAAGCATATCGATCCACCTTCCCATCTGATTATTACAGATCAACCATTGCTGATTTCATCAAATGGATGATTGCTTGTCTCCAAGTGCAGAGGTTCGTAAGTAATATCCCGTGAATACAGGGTCAATCCCACAGGGAGATGAATTGCGAGAAGGAGAAAATCAAATGCAAAACAAACTAAGTAATAAAAACTAAACTAAATATTTGATTTTAGGAGTTTTGAATGGACGTAATTCAACTGAATTAAAACAACACCCAAGCTTCAAAGTTTCACACATAGGTTAATATTCCAAAATCATGATGACTTGGATAACACAACTAATATCCGAGCACTATGGTTAGCCTAAGCGTAAAATAAAACAGTTTAAATATTTTAAATAAATGATATAAAAGATTAGAAAATCATGAATTTGCAACATTGATATATATTCTCAAGCGCCAGTGATTTTAAGAATTCATATCTAAAATATAATGAATATCAAAGAATTCTACATCAGGAGAGGTGTTTTGTAACTGTCTTTCATGACCGACTGTAAAAATCCCTTTCTCATTTCTCTTTTATCTGTATCAAAAAGTCCTTTCGTACGGAAGGCAAAATTGTAACCCATCATCAGAGGACGAAGCCTATCCTCTGAATTGTCTGATCTTGTTTACACATTAAGTAAGTGGCTAAATAAGCGGCCGATATCATCCGATCTCGGTCATATACTGCATATCTGTCTATCTCAACGCTTGGGGTTATAGTTGTTCGATTTGAATTGAGCCACGACTTCAATTTTAGCACACCCGCATTCAAATTGCCGAAAACAATGATTTAAGATTTGATCTACATAATTTTAGGCTCATGCTCTAGCAAAATGGATAAACAGTGTGGATAAAAAACAGCCACGTGGTGAAGCCCACAAAGGGTTTTTTTTTTTTTTTTAGTAGCACACATTATCGACATTGATGTTGTGTGCTACGCCACGCAATCCTGGTGTAAAAGTAAGAACCTGACTTTGTGGCAACTCCGGATCCCTCAATGTAAGTGGGATCCATTAATTGTATAATTGAATATCTATGCCATCTATTTGTTTTTCCAGCTCATTTTAGGGAATAGCCAAAACATGAAGTATATGCAAATCTCGGGTTGACCACACTAAAAGAAACGTAAAGCATTCTGTGGGCCACAAAGATTTTGAATCAAGTTGATATTTGTGTTTTTCTTTCGTCCTGTCTGTGTAACCTTATCAACAATAGTTTGGATGGTAAATAAACATTACAGTGGACACTATGAAGTTTTCAATGGTCGGCATTCAATGACCATTGTTTTCTGTGATCTGATCCACCTGAGAGTTGTATCTACTTCATTTTATTTTATTTTTGTACAGTGCTCTAAAATAATCGGAGAAAACAGATGGATGGAGTAGATATACAATGCATAGATCAAACTGATGGTAAGGATCCCACGAACATCACTTGATCCTGAGTCGTAGCATAGAAGTGCTGTTGAAAAAGGCAGTGGAACGTAACATCCCAGGTTAAGCAACAAATTTTATAAATATTTTTTTTTATCTCATAAAATTGTCATGGGACGAGGTAGCCGAACTAAATTCCAGAAACAAGAAATTGATGTGAACTGGAAACAGACAAGCTGCACTCATGAGGGCTCTGTGGGGCCCACTGTGATGTAAGTGTTTTATCCACGCCGTTCATCATTTTTCTCAGATCATTTTAAAGTATGATCCTAAAATATTAGCATGTTCAACTCTTAAGTGAACCACAAAGTGGGGATTGAACTTCCACCATTAAAAAGTTCTTGGGAGCTGGAGAAGTTTTGGATGAAGCTTATATTTGTGCTTTCACTTCATCCACGTCTACTGACCTTATTAATAGGTTGGATGGTAAAAAAAAAAATCACAGTGGCTCTTAGAAAGGTTTCAACGGTGGTTGTCATTATCACTTCATCTTCCTTTGGTGTGGTCCACTGGAGCAGTGGATCTGCCTCATTTTTAGGATCGCATCATAAAATGGTCTGATAAAAGCGATTAACGGCATGGATAAAACACTTACATCACAGTGGGCCCCACAGAGCCCTGTGATGTAATGAACGCAATCCGCGTCCATTCATGAGGTGGTGGGTGCGCGTCATTTTCTGAATCAGGTTTTCAACAACTGCCAGGTGCGGAAAATAGCATCCTATTGACGGACGTCTCTTTTCAATCCTTAATCACTCACAGCTAACTACTCCAGTCAAACTATTGGGCCCGTTGTGGATGGAACATATCTCCTCTTCAGACAATCCTAACGATCTAATTGATGGATATGAAATGGACGGTTGAAAATAAAAGAATGAGTGGCCCAAATTAGAAGGGCAAAATAAAATGTTGTTGTCATCTTATGGGGTTGTAGTTCGTGGGTCCATGATATTTTCAACCTTAGTAGAACCACCTTTTCTTAAGAGCTTGGTTTGGATCTAAGGTCAAGGGAGGAGCAGAAATGAAAAGGAAGTACTTTTCTTATGATTGAACGTTTTACTGTATTTAGTTTTAGAAGAAATAGTAATGTGTTCCAATTTTCAAATACATCATATAAAGTATTATTTCATAAAAAAAAATCTTCATTCATTTCCAAATGGAAATTAAAAGGGAGTGTTTCCTTTCTAATTTTCGAGGTAATTCAATTAAATGAGCTGTTATTATCTTTTCAAGGTATTTGGTTAAGAGAGAATAAAGGTAAGAAAAAAAAGACAATCCAATACACATGCATACAAAGTCAATAAGGAAATTGTGACCATTATATTTTAACTACATTTTTTAAAATGATGTCCTTGTATAGTAGATAATAGTATAATATAATCATTGCACTTAAACTTAAGTGAAGTCATTATACAATTAAAATATAAGTAATTATTATCCATTTTTGATTAATTACAATTGTATAATTAGAAATTGCTCTTATGTCGGTGGTGGACTCTTACAAGTTTCAACACTTGGTCAAGGGCTCGAGTACATATAGGTGGTGAAATCCTACTATGGCGTGAGTGTGTGGCGATGTGTGTGTGTGTGTATATATATATTATAATTAGAAATTTGAATTGAAATTTATAATCTAATAGTGCCATTAAATCCATGATTGGAAAAATCATTAAAGTTCTCTTCTTTTTTTTCTTTTGCATAAGTTATTTAAATTAAACGATCCAAATAATATGCTCATTTAGGACCTATTTGTTTCACTAATTATTATAGTCATATAAAGAATATTCAATTGTTAAAAATTAATTTACTTGTTTCTGGACAACATCTATATTTGACCATCAATTCTCATATTTAGTTTAAGGTCATAAAATCATAATGATATTTTTACATTATTTTATTATCAAATTATAATCAAAATTTATGATAATTTTATATAATTAAAAAAAAAAGTATAATAATTATAGATTGTTTTATGGATCTCCTTCATATATCTGCATTTGACCAATAATTTTTGTGCTTGATTTGGCAACTACAAATTTTTAAAATTTAATATGACACATTTCTTTTATACTATTGGGTAATTGGTGAAACAAATATTCTCTTATGGCATGTTTGATTTTTAGTAAATGAATTGTAAATTAATAATTTTTATATTTTACATGTGATTGGAAGAGAAGGATTTAGGTGGTAACTGATCATAAAAAAACTGTGCTTAAATACGGGAAAATCTAATGGAATTGTACTTGTAAAATTTGTCGGGCCCACTATTATGTATATGTCTAATCCACACCATCCATCTATTCTATATTTTTATTTTATGCATGATCCAAAAAAATGAAGAGATACAGGCTCAAGCGGACCACACCATAGGAAAAAAAAATGGAGAATTGAATACCTACACCATTGATAGTTAAAATGAGCCTACAGCTCACACATATGTGTTTCTATCATCCAACCCGTTCAACACTTCAAACAGAGATATATGAAGGGAAACCAGAAATATCATCTTGATCCAAAATTTCTGTGACCCACAAGAAAAATTGAACTGTGGGCATTTAATTCCCCTTGATTCTCGCGATGTGGTCCACTTGAGCTCTGGATCTGCCTATTTTTTGGGTAATACTCTAAATTCAGTGGAAAAACAGATGGACAGCATTGATCAAACATATGTATAATAGTGGGCCCCACAGATAATTAGCAGATAAAAACCTTATTTTCTCTGTTTCCTTCAATAACTTATCAATTGAGCAAACATCACATCAAATCAAGATACAGTTGTATAAGTTACATAAGATAAATGCAAAGGTAAGTAATAAATGTCCATTCACCTCAATTTTCATACTATTTAAAATGTAAATCAAAATTTAAATAGGCTCTTAGATGCACTGCAAGGAACTGTATTCCCGTGCTCTCTGATTATCAGATAAGTAGATGGTTGTTGAATGCTTAAAAAGAAAAAAATTCAATTGCATGATGTCAACAGAATTCCAATGCACCAGTGTTTAGGATACGAAATCTGGAGTGTTATTCGATGGCAGTTGGTTCCAAACTTACGGACAGTTAATTTTAATATATTTCATACATTTCTTATTTCTAAGTGCCTTTCGTTGTCATACATCACTGTCGGTCCATCGAATCTAGCTCGGTCTCCCAAAATTGAAAGTAGTTAGAAAATCTCGTGGGCAAGCTGCGGACTCCGAGCAAGAAGCACGTGGGCTCTCACGGTATTTTGATCTCCCATGCAATGTAACAGACACCCATTGGCGGTTGGGGGCGGACCAGCAGGTGTTATCCGGGTAATAGCTCAGTGGGTGTTACCTTTAATGTAGGGCTCACCTTAGTAATATATTGTACATCTACTCCCTCCCTTCATTTTTCCAGCCCATTTTACGATGCGTGCGGTCCAAATCATTAAGCACATTCAAATCTGAGATGGACCACATGATAAGAAATAGTAATGATTTAACTCTTATCATTAAAAACATTCCAAGGCCCACCATAAACAAATTCGTGATGTTTGTCATCCAACCTGTCGATAAGGTCAACCAAAATAAGATGAAGGGAAATACAAATATTAGCGTGATCTAAAACCTTTTTGACCTCTGAAAAGCTTTTAATGGTTATTCACCACTTTATTAAGTGGTGTAGTCCATTCAAGAATTGGATCTGCTTAAATTTTTCCATAACGTCCTTAAATGAGCTGAAAAATAGATGGACACCATGAATATGAAGCATATTGATGTAAAGCGAGTCATGGATAATTTCATGGCCAAGATAGATCAGAAAAAGCCCGATTAGAGACAGAGGTGATCCGGATCATCAGAACTTATAACGAACATATCTCGCAAATTGAAATAAGTTATCGGACATACCATATATGATTTTAGGGTAGGACGAGCTACTTTAGCAACCCAATCTTGCTATGTTGGGTTGCCCACGCCAAATTTATGAGATTCCATCAGATCGGCAGTTGAAATCCCTATTTATTTTCACTTTTACTCTTTTAAGTAAGTTTTAATTTGATTGTAACTCTTTGACTTGTGTCAACACGAAAAGTGCTTAGAAAAATTAGGGGAACATCATGGTTTAGGCAAATAGAATACTTACTATTTTTAGCCAAAGACCATGCACACTAATAGGAATCATAATCATCTATAAATAGTAAGTTTATTATCTATAGTAAGTCACAATTTACAAGAGTTCTAGTTATAGTATGATTTTGAAACTTCTCCTGGTTCACAACCTTAACTAAAGAGTTGTAAACTCCTCCTTCATCTTTAATAAAATTATTTCAATTTCTTTTAGAATTAATTTCTTTTCTCATGGATTTGAGGCATCTATGTGAGGAGTCCAGGGAAGCTCCGTGGTTTCAGAGTAGTTATCCTTGAGGAAGTTGGTGCTCAGCCTCTATACGTCCTTCCCTGTGTTACATATTTATTAAGGTGAGCCCACACGGTAATGGTAACACCCACTAAGCTGTTACTCCCGTAACAGCTAATCCACTCCAGCTGTTGCAGCCTTAAGCATTGTGGGGCCCACAGTGGCCCATGTGTTATATCCCCTCTGTCCATCCATTTCGCCGGCATCTTACTATTGAACGCATGAGGCAAATCCAAAGTTCAACTTAACCATGTCTGAGAAAAATGTAGGGATTGAACGTCCATGACAACATAATGTCCTTGGGATACAATTTTTATCAAGCTAATATTGATCTTTTTCGTTTTATTCCAGTTGGCGTGATGAACGGCTTGGATAATATATAAATATTTATATACGGCCATAAGACTGAGAAAGGTTCCAACAGTAGGCCTTTCATGTTTGATCACATGTCATAAAATAGCCGACGGATACGATGAGTAGATATGACAAATGGGTGGGGATGGGTACTTACCCCCTAGTCCTTAGCTAGGACGGTAGCTTTGAGGTCCACCGTAATATATAGGTTTTATCCATACCCGCCATCCATTTTGCTATATTATTTTAAAGGCTAAAAAATGAGGTAGATCCAAGGCTCAAGTGGACTAAACAACAGGAAGCAGCCGTGGTAATGGCTCCCACTGTTGAAACCTTTGTATGGCCCACCATGATGGTTAATTTCCATCCAACCTGTTCATAAGGTCACATTAACCTGGATGAAGGGAAAACACAAATATTAACTTGATCCAAAACTTCTGTGGCCCACCTGAGGAATGGATCATTGATCAGGATGATTTTTGACATGTACGATGGAAATGAATGGGCACGCCTGATGTACGGAATGGATGTCACACGCACAACACTACGAGCTCACAGATCTTGGCTGCATACAACAGGTGTTGGAAAGGATTTACATCCAATGGAGAAAGTTGAGGAGAGAAATACAGCCGTAGGAGGCATTAAACTACAAAATTCCCTGGGACCAGAAAGTTCAGTCTGGCAGATTCTTGGAGAATGATCCATCTATGTTGAATGTACCAGACTAACAGTCCAGGTGGACGCGGCTTGCGTCCTACCACCACCCGGACGGTAATCCGTCCGGGCAGGGCTCTGTGGGGCCCACCGTTATGTGGGTATTTTATCCACACCGTTAATCATTTTTATATGATCAAATTGAAGCAGATACACAACTCCAGTGGACCACATTAAAGGAAGCTGCAGTGATAATGACACCCACCATTGAAACCTTTCTAAGGGCCACCGAGATGTTTTTTTACCACCCAACCTATTAATAAGGTCATGAAGACTTGGATGAAGTGAAAACACAAATTTCAACTTGATCCGGCACTTCTCCAACTCCCAAGAAGTTTTTAATGGTGGACGTTCAATCCCCACTTTGTGGTCCACTTAAGCCCTGGAACTACCTCAATTTTTTATTCATATCTGAAAGTGATCACATAAAAACGACAAACGGTGTGGATAAAATAATTACAAAACGGTGGGCCCCATAGAGCCCTGCCCGGACAGATAACCGCTTGGGCAGGGGTAGGAAGCAATCCGCGTCCAGTCCAGGTAACTGCACCGGAAGCAGATTGGCTAGTGTACCACGCACCACCAACTGGCTGGTGTGTTGGCGTAACTGCACCGGAAGCGGATTGGCTGGTGTACCACACACCACCAACTGGCTGGTGTGTTAACGTCACCATGTTACGTGGGTCCCATCATGAGGTATGATTTAGGAAGCGGATTGGCTGGTGTACCATACACCAGCTATATAGCTGGTGTATTGAGCAAGTTCTGTGAGTCCCATAATGAGTTATGTGTTATATCAAATTGTCTATCCATTTGGCGAGCTCGTCTTAAGGCTTGAGCCGAAAAAAAGACAGATCTAAACATCAAGTGGACCACACTGCAAAAAACAGTAGGGGATTGAACGTCGACCATTGAAATCCTTTTGAGGGTCACAGAAATTTTGAAAGATGATATTTGTTAGATGATATTTGTTTTTCCTATTCATCCAAGTCTGTGTGACCATATGAACAGATTGGATGGAAAATAAATATTATAGTGGACCTACAAATGTTTTACCGGTGAGAATCATTGTCTCTCACGGTATTTTGATCTCCCATGCAATGTAACAGACGCCCATTGGCGGTTGGGGGCGTACCAGCAGGTGTTATCCGGGTAATAGCTCAGTGGGTGTTACCTTTAATGTAGGGCTCACCTTAGTAATATATTGTACATCTACTCCATTCATTTTTCCAGCCCATTTTACGATGCGTGCGGTCCAAAACATTAAGCACATTCAAATCTCAGATGGACTACATAATAAGAAATAGTAATGATTTAACTCTTATCATTAAAAACATTCCAAGGCCCACCATAAACAAATTCGTGATGTTTGTCATCCAACCTATCGATAAGGTCAACCAAAATAAGATGAAGGGAAATACAAATATTAGCGTGATCTAAAACCTTTTTGACCTCTGAAAAGCTTTTAATGGTTATTCACCACTTTATTCAGTGGTGTAGTCCATTCAAGATTTGGATCTGCTTAAATTTTTCCATAACGTCCTTAAATGAGCTGAAAAATAGATGGACACCATGAATATGAAGCATATTGATGTAAAGCGAGTAATGGATAATTTCATGGCCAAGATAGATCAGAAAAAGCCCTTTTAGAGACAGAGGTGATCCGGATCATCAGAACTTATAACGAACATATCTCGCAAATTTAAATAAGTTATCAGACATACCATATATGATTTTAGGGTAGGACGAGCTACTTTAGCAACCCAATCTTGCTATGTTGGGTTGCCCACGCCAAATTTATGAGATTCCATCAGACCGGCAGTTGAAATCCCTATTTATTTTCACTTTTACTCTTTTAAGTTTTAATTTGATTGTAACTCTTTGACTTGTGTCAACACGAAAAGTGCTTAGAAAAATTAGGGGTACATCATGGTTTAGGCAAATAGAATACTTACTAGTTTTAGCCAAAGACCATGCACACTAATAGGAATCATAATCATCTATAAATAGTAAGTTTATTATCTATAGTAAGTAACAATTTACAAGAGTTCTAGTTATAGTATGATTTTGAAACTTCTCCTGGTTCACAGCCTTAACTAAAGAGTTGTAAACTCCTCCTTCATCTTCAATAAAATTATTTCAATTTCTTTTAGAATTAGTTTCTTTTCTCATGGATTTGAGGCATCTATGTGAGGAGTCCAGGGAAGCTCCGTGGTTTCGGAGTAGTTATCCCTGAGGAAGATGGTGCTCAGCCTCTATACGTCCTTCCCTGTGTTACATATTTATTAAGGTGAGCCCACACGGTAATGGTAACACCCACTAAGCTGTTACTCCCGTAACAGCTAATCCACTCCAGCTGTTGCAGCCTTAAGCATTGTGGGGCCCACAGTGGCCCATGTGTTATATCCCCTCTGTCCATCCATTTCGCCGGCATCTTACTATTGAACGCATGAGGCAAATCCAAAGTTCAACTTAACCATGTCTGAGAAAAATGTAGGGATTGAACGTCCATGACAACATAATGTCCTTGGGATACAATTTTTATCAAGCTAATATTGATCTTTTTCATTTTATTCCAGTTGGCGTGATGAACGGCTTGGATAATATATAAATATTTATATACGGCGATAAGACTGAGAAAGGTTCCAACAGTAGGCCTTTCATGTTTGATCACATGTCATAAAATAGCCGACGGATACGATGAGTAGATATGACAAATGGGTGGGGATGGGTACTTACCCCCTAGTCCTTAGCTAGGACGGGGGCTTTGAGGGTCCACCGTAATGTATAGGTTTTATCCATACTGACCATCCATTTTACTATATTATTTTAAAGGCTAAAAAATGAGGTAGATCCAAGGCTCAAGTGGACTAAACAACAGGAAGCAGCCGTGGTAATGGCTCCCACTGTTGAAACCTTTGTATGGCCCACCATGATGGTTAATTTCCATCCAACCTGTTCATAAGGTCACATTAACCTGGATGAAGGGAAAACACAAATATTAACTTGATCCAAAACTTCTGTGGCCCACCTGAGGAATGGATCATTGATCAGGATGATTTTTGACATGTACGATGGAAATGAATGGGCACGCCTGATGTACGGAATGGATGTCACACGCACAACACTACGAGCTCACAGATCTTGGCTGCATACAACAGGTGTTGGAAAGGATTTACATCCAATGGAGACGGTTGAGGAGAGAAATACAGCCGTAGGAGGCATTAAACTACAAAATTCCCTGAGACCAGAAAGTTCAGTCTGGCAGACTCTTGGAGAATGATCCATCTATGTTGAATGTACCAGACTAACAGTCCAGGTGGACGCGGCTTGCGTCCTACCACCACCCGGACGGTAATCCGTCCGGGCAGGGCTCTGTGGGGCCCACCGTTATGTGGGTATTTTATCCACACCGTTAATCATTTTTATATGATCAAATTGAAGCAGATACACAACTCCAGTGGACCACATTAAAGGAAGCTGCAGTGATAATGACACCCACCATTGAAACCTTTCTAAGGGCCACCGAGATGTTTTTTTACCACCCAACCTATTAATAAGGTCATGAAGACTTGGATGAAGTGAAAACACAAATTTCAGCTTGATCCGGTACTTCTCCAACTCCCAAGAAGTTTTTAATGGTGGATGTTCAATCCCCACTTTGTGGTCCACTGAAGCCCTGGAACTACCTCAATTTTTTACTCATATCTGAAAATGATCACATAAAAACGACTAACGGTGTGGATAAAATAATTACAAACGGTGGGCCCCATAGAGCCCTGCCCAGACAGATAACCGCTTGGGCAGGGGTAGGAAGCAATCCGCGTCCAGTCCAGGTAACTGCACCGGAAGCAGATTGGCTAGTGTACCACGCACCACCAACTGGCTGGTGTGTTGGCGTAACTGCACCGGAAGCGGATTGGCTGGTGTACCACACACCACCAACTGGCTTGTGTGTTGACGTCACCATGTTACGTGGGTCCCATCATGAGGTGTGATTTAGGAAGCGGATTGGCTGGTGTACCATACACCAGCTATATAGCTGGTGTATTGAGCAAAAAAAAAAAAAAAAAAAAAAAAAAAAAAAAAAAAAAAACAAAACAACAAAATTAAAATAAAAAAAAAAAAAAAAAATAAAAAAAAAAAAAAAAAAAAAAAAAAAAAATGGCCCCAGGTAGCTACCAACATTGACTATGCTCATGGAATCTCTGCTCTTTCTTTTTCCGGCAAAGACGCATGTATATTGAACTTGGGGCAGTTTAATTTTCAAACTATAATACAAATATATTGAAAAATAGTCATCGTTACGCTTCTAATTGGCTCTTAATCAAGGCTGATGTTAACAAGTTTTATATTCAGCGCAAAATGAAGGCAGCTGGAAAATATTTTAGGTGCAAAAACTGTAAAACCCACCATGATGTATGTGTCATATCTATGTTTTTCATTCGTTCTGCCATATTATTTTAGGGTATGACTCCAATAATGGGTATAACCTCAAGAATGAGGCAGATCTAATACTCAAGTGAGCTACACCACAATAAATAGTGGGAATTGAACACCTAACTAACTTGGTAACTTTTTAGGGACTAAAAAGTTTCAGAGCAAGCTGATTTTTATGTTTTCTGTTTATCCATGTCCATACTACCTTCGGTTTTTTTTTTTTTAACTCACGCACGCACACCCCACACACTCACGCTAGTGGAATTTCACCACCTATGGATACTCAAACCCTTGACAAGGTGGTGAAACTCCTGGGAGTCTACAACCCGAGCAAGAGTGAGGATCCGATGTCCATACTACCTTATAAATAGGTTAGATGACAAATAAATATTATTGTGGGCTCTAAGAAGGTTTTAGCTTTCAACAGTTGAGATCCATTAGAATCATTATTTCATTTAGTGCAATTTACTTGAGCCTTGGATTTGGCCTTTTTTTTTTTTTTACTCATGTATGTTTTAAAATGAACTCGTGGAATAAATGAATGCCATAAGTATGACATATTCATCATGGTGGGCTCTACAATTTTTAAGTGTACAGAAACATATGAAAATTACATGGAATTCACACAGTTTTTGAAGGAGCAATTCCACATTCAACCAAACAAAGGTGAGAAATAATGAAGGCCCATTTGTAGCTATTTACTACTTAATTAAGAAAATTAAACAAGCCTATGTATAGTTGGGTAACAAATTTTCTCACGCAATGGTTTGTCCTGAGACAAATTCATATAAGGGATATGTATAATATTGACAGATTTGGGCTATATCCCTCTTCATTAAGGGCCATTCCTTTTACTTGGGTTACATGCCTTATATATATATATATATATATATATATATATATAGGTTTTCGTTTATTTTTGTTTCATTTTAATCCTTTCAGTGAACTGAGGGAAAGGAAAAGGGGTTTCCAAGAAATCCTCTTTCCAATATTTGCTTAGTCCTACACCTTAGTGAAGGATTGGAAATTGCGTTTCCTATCCTCAAAATTTTTCTCAAAACTGCCTTTTTATTTTCCAAGCTAATTCCATCAAAAATGCAATTTGACATAAAGTTTTGGGAGACTTTTTAGAGAGAAATATTTTGATACTTTAGTTGACTTTGATAGATGATTTACAGACACTTTAAAATTACATACATTTCATATTAGAATATATTTTTAATTAAACTGTTTCATATCTATCAAAAACCAAGAGTTCCAACACTCCCATTGTGGTGAA
Organism: Magnolia sinica; assembly: GCF_029962835.1. Classification (NCBI taxonomy): domain Eukaryota; kingdom Viridiplantae; phylum Streptophyta; class Magnoliopsida; order Magnoliales; family Magnoliaceae; genus Magnolia; species Magnolia sinica. The sequence continues at coordinate 25,744,650 of NC_080575.1, forward strand.
ATCTCAATGTGGTGACGGTTGAGGAGAGAAATACAGCCGTAGGAGGCATTAAACTACAAAATTCCCTGAGACCAGAAAGTTCAGTCTGGCAGACTCTTGGAGAATGATCCATCTATGTTGAATGTACCAGACTAACAGTCCAGGTGGACGCGGCTTGCGTCCTACCACCACCCGGACGGTAATCCGTCCGGGCAGGGCTCTGTGGGGCCCACCGTTATGTGGGTATTTTATCCACACCGTTAATCATTTTTATATGATCAAATTGAAGCAGATACACAACTCCAGTGGACCACATTAAAGGAAGCTGCAGTGATAATGACACCCACCATTGAAACCTTTCTAAGGGCCACCGAGATGTTTTTTTACCACCCAACCTATTAATAAGGTCATGAAGACTTGGATGAAGTGAAAACACAAATTTCAGCTTGATCCGGTACTTCTCCAACTCCCAAGAAGTTTTTAATGGTGGATGTTCAATCCCCACTTTGTGGTCCACTGAAGCCCTGGAACTACCTCAATTTTTTACTCATATCTGAAAATGATCACATAAAAACGACTAACGGTGTGGATAAAATAATTACAAACGGTGGGCCCCATAGAGCCCTGCCCAGACAGATAACCGCTTGGGCAAGGGCAGGAAGCAATCCGCGTCCGGTCCAGGTAACTGCACCGGAAGCAGATTGGCTGGTGTACCACACCGGAAGCGGATTGGCTGGTGTACCACACACCACCAACTGGCTTGTGTGTTGACGTCACCATGTTACGTGGGTCCCATCATGAGGTGTGATTTAGGAAGCGGATTGGCTGGTGTACCATACACCAGCTATATAGCTGGTGTATTGAGCAAGTTCTGTGGGTCCCATAATGACTTATGTGTTATATCAAACTGTCTATCCATTTGGCGAGCTCGTCTTAAGGCTTGGGCCGAAAAAAAGACAGATCTAAACATCAAGTGGACCACACTGCAAAAAATAGTAGGGGATTGAACGTGGACCATTGAAATCCTTTTGAGGGTCACAGAAACTTTGAAAGATGATATTTGTTAGATGATATTTGTTTTTCCTATTCATCCAAGTCTGTGTGACCTTATGAACAGATGGGATGGAAAATAAATGTTATAGTGAGCCCTACGAATGTTTTAACCGTGAGAATCATTGTCCCACTACTATTTGTGGTGTGGTCCACTTTAGCTTTGGATATGACTCATATTTTACATCAAGAACTAAAATGATCTCTCCAAATAGATTAACGATGTGGATATAATAAATAAATCATTGTGAGGCTATGAAACTCTGATGATCTACTTTGAACTGTTGGTGTTGGAGGAGCGTCGCTCGTCTTCCCACGTATCCACACCAGCTAGATTGGTGGTGTGCGGTACATCAGCTAATCCGCTTCCAACTACACCATGGCCCCAGGTAGCTACCAACATTGACTATGCTCATGGAATCTCTGCTCTTTCTTTTTCCGGCAAAGACGTATGTATATTGAACTTGGGGCAGTTTAATTTTCAAACTATAATACAAATATATTGAAAAATAGTCATCGTTACGCTTCTAATTGGCTCTTAATCAAGGCTGATGTTAACAAGTTTTATATTCAGCGCAAAATGAAGGCAGCTGGAAAATATTTTAGGTGCAAAAACTGTAAAACCCACCATGATGTATGTGTCATATCTATGTTTTTCATTCGTTCTGCCATATTATTTTAGGGTATGACTCCAATAATGGGTAAAAAAAAAAAAAAAAAAAAAAAAAAAAAAAAAAAAAAAAAAAAAAAAAAAAAAAAAAAAAAAGAGTGAGGATCCGATGTCCATACTACCTTATAAATAGGTTAGGTTTTAGCTTTCAACAGTTGAGATCCATTAGAATCATTATTTCATTTAGTGCAATTTACTTGAGCCTTGGATTTGGCCTTTTTTTTTTTTTTACTCATGTATGTTTTAAAATGAACTCGTGGAATAAATGAATGCCATAAGTATGACATATTCATCATGGTGGGCTCTACAATTTTTAAGTGTACAGAAACATATAAAAAAAAAAAAAAAAAAAAAAAAAAAAAAAAAAAAAAAAAAACCCCCCCCCCCCCCCCCCACAATGGTTTGTCCTGAGACAAATTCATATAAGGGATATGTATAATATTGACAGATTTGGGCTATATCCCTCTTCATTAAGGGCCATTCCTTTTACTTGGGTTACATGCCTTATATATATATATATATATATATATATATATATAGGTTTTCGTTTATTTTTTTTTCATTTTAATCCTTTCAGTGAACTGAGGGAAAGGAAAAGGGGTTTCCAAGAAATCCTCTTTCCAATATTTGCTTAGTCCTACACCTTAGTGAAGGATTGGAAATTGCGTTTCCTATCCTCAAAATTTTTCTCAAAACTGCCTATTTATTTTCCAAGCTAATTCCATCAAAAATGCAATTTGACATAAAGTTTTGGGAGACTTTTTAGAGAGAAATATTTTGATACTTTAGTTGACTTTGATAGATGATTTACAGACACTTTAAAATTACATACATTTCATATTAGAATATATTTTTAATTAAACTGTTTCATATCTATCAAAAACCAAGAGTTCCAACACTCCCATTGTGGTGAAATCTCAATGTGGTGTGAGTGGGGGTGCTTGTTGGGTATGAGTGAATGTGTAAAAAAAATGAACCAAAAATTCTAATGATTTGATCATATAACTATTAGATAGCTTGGTGGAGCTTTACTTGACGATTAAAAATGAATGGTATCCAATGACTTTCTTTCAAATTCAAGTATCTATAATTATTTATCCAACCAATCTAACTCTCTTAGTAATAGTTGGTCTCACAATTAGTTGATTTGATTGTAGTTAATAAATGCTAAATATACCATTTTCAAGTGTCTTCTACTCATACATTTTCTAGACTATCAAATAGCTCTCCCTTTTGATATCATTTGTATAAGAGGTGATGAAGTGATTGATTGATTTAGTGGACTAATGTAATAATCTTAGAATCTTACTCATTTTTTAAAGTGTACTAAAATAAAATAGAGATTAAGTAAGGAAAAAATTAACTTGATGCTTGTATTCTAACTATGACTCAAAAAAATGAAACTATTTATAAACTATAAACTCGAATGCAGTTATCAGATCCATAAGGAAATAATTAAAAGATCAAAATTGTTGAATAAGAAATGGACATTAGAAATAATCAGTCATTATCATGGATAAATTTTTTTCACATGCATTGCATAACATTACATGCTTACTTTTACTTAACTTTTATAATATTTTAATATTTGTTTAAGTATACAAATACTTGTATTTAATGTGTCATTCTGAGATTATCAAGTAACTTGGAGATCGAGTTATTCCTTAAATTCTCATGCAGAGTTCCCAACGGAACCTGAGTTGGTATCAATAAGGCCTCATCTATAGACTACGGTCGAGGCTGGGGAAAGAGTTTGGTCATCTCTATAGTAGGTCACTTATTCCCAAACTATACAGTTACACACAGTACGTGAGATATCTCAAGTCATCATTCGTGCAAGATGTGAGTAAACCCATACAGGTGTTAGGCTGTATGAATTTCGGTCGGATGGGTATTGGCAGGCCGGATACAGTGCGCAGCTATGGCCCTAGTTGTTTACTAAAGAAATTGTTTATGTGACAATGTGGCATATTAAAATTCTTGTATATGCACTTGTATCATGCATATATTGTTAATCATGCATACAACTACTTACTAGGTTGTTAGATCATTTTGTTGATTGGAACACCATCCAGGACATGAAAATGAGCTAGAGTCTCCATGTGTGGAGTGATGACTTTGAGAGTCTTGCTCTTTGAGATTTGTTGTGAGAATAAATAATTTTTCATTTTATATTATTACTTTGAAAGATGATATTTGTTAGATGATATTTGTTTTTCCTATTCATCCAAGTCTGTGTGACCATATGAACAGATTGGATGGAAAATAAATGTTAAAGTGGGCCCTACGAATGTTTTAACCGTGAGAATCATTGTCCCACTACTATTTGTGGTGTGGTCCACTTTAGCTTTGGATATGACTCATATTTTACATCAAGAACTAAAATGATCTCTCCAAATAGATTAACGATGTGGATATAATAAATAAATCATTGTGAGGCTATGAAACTCTGATGATCTACTTTGAACTGTTGGTGTTGGAGGAGCGTCGCTCGTCTTCCCACGTATCCACACCAGCTAGATTGGTGGTGTGTGGTACATCAGCTAATCCGCTTCCAACTACACCATGGCCCCAGGTAGCTACCAACATTGACTATGCTCATGGAATCTCTGCTCTTTCTTTTTCCGGCAAAGACGCATGTATATTGAACTTGGGGCAGTTTAATTTTCAAACTATAATACAAATATATTGAAAAATAGTCATCGTTACGCTTCTAATTGGCTCTTAATCAAGGCTGATGTTAACAAGTTTTATTTTCAGCGCAAAATGAAGGCAGCTGGAAAATATTTTAGGTGCAAAAACTGTAAAACCCACCATGATGTATGTGTCATATCTATGTTTTTCATTCGTTTTGCATATCATTTTAGGGTATGACTCCAATAATGGGTATAACCTCAAGAATGAGGCAGATCTAAAACTCAAGTGAGCTACACCACAATAAATAGTGGGAATTGAACACCTAACTAACTTGGTAACTTTTTAGGGACTAAAAAAGTTTCAGAGCAAGCTGATTTTTATGTTTTCTGTTTATCCATGTCCATACTACCTTCGGTTTTTTTTTTTTTAACTCACGCACGCACACCCCACACACTCACGCTAGTGGAATTTCACCACCTATGGATACTCAAACCCTTGACAAGGTGGTGAAACTCCTGGGAGTCTACAACCCGAGCAAGAGTGAGGATCCGATGTCCATACTACCTTATAAATAGGTTAGATGACAAATAAATATTATTGTGGGCTCTAAGAAGGTTTTAGCTTTCAACAGTTGAGATCCATTAGAATCATTATTTCATTTAGTGCAATTTACTTGAGCCTTGGATTTGGCCTTTTTTTTTTTTTTACTCATGTATGTTTTAAAATGAACTCGTGGAATAAATGAATGCCATAAGTATGACATATTCATCATGGTGGGCTCTACAATTTTTAAGTGTACAGAAACATATGAAAATTACATGGAATTCACACAGTTTTTGAAGGAGCAATTCCACATTCAACCAAACAAAGGTGAGAAATAATGAAGGCCCATTTGTAGCTATTTACTACTTAATTAAGAAAATTAAACAAGCCTATGTATAGTTGGGTAACAAATTTTCTCACGCAATGGTTTGTCCTGAGACAAATTCATATAAGGGATATGTATAATATTGACAGATTTGGGCTATATCCCTCTTCATTAAGGGCCATTCCTTTTACTTGGGTTACATGCCTTATATATATATATATATATATATATATATATATAGGTTTTCGTTTATTTTTGTTTCATTTTAATCCTTTCAGTGAACTGAGGGAAAGGAAAAGGGGTTTCCAAGAAATCCTCTTTCCAATATTTGCTTAGTCCTACACCTTAGTGAAGGATTGGAAATTGCGTTTCCTATCCTCAAAATTTTTCTCAAAACTGCCTTTTTATTTTCCAAGCTAATTCCATCAAAAATGCAATTTGACATAAAGTTTTGGGAGACTTTTTAGAGAGAAATATTTTGATACTTTAGTTGACTTTGATAGATGATTTACAGACACTTTAAAATTACATACATTTCATATTAGAATATATTTTTAATTAAACTGTTTCATATCTATCAAAAACCAAGAGTTCCAACACTCCCATTGTGGTGAAATCTCAATGTGGTGTGAGTGGGGGTGCTTGTTGGGTATGAGTGAATGTGTAAAAAAAATGAACCAAAAATTCTAATGATTTGATCATATAACTATTAGATAGCTTGGTGGAGCTTTACTTGACGATTAAAAATGAATGGTATCCAATGACTTTCTTTCAAATTCAAGTATCTATAATTATTTATCCAACCAATCTAACTCTCTTAGTAATAGTTGGTCTCACAATTAGTTGATTTGATTGTAGTTAATAAATGCTAAATATACCATTTTCAAGTGTCTTCTACTCATACATTTTCTAGACTATCAAATAGCTCTCCCTTTTGATATCATTTGTATAAGAGGTGATGAAGTGATTGATTGATTTAGTGGACTAATGTAATAATCTTAGAATCTTACTCATTTTTTAAAGTGTACTAAAATAAAATAGATATTAAGTAAGGAAAAAATTAACTTGATGCTTGTATTCTAACTATGACTCAAAAAAATGAAACTATTTATAAACTATAAACTCGAATGCAGTTATCAGATCCATAAGGAAATAATTAAAAGATCAAAATTGTTGAATAAGAAATGGACATTAGAAATAATCAGTCATTATCATGGATAAATTTTTTTCACATGCATTGCATAACATTACATGCTTACTTTTACTTAACTTTTATAATATTTTAATATTTGTTTAAGTATGCAAATACTTGTATTTAATGTGTCATTCTGAGATTACCAAGTAACTTGGAGATCGAGTTATTCCTTAAATTCTCATGCAGAGTTCCCAACGGAACCTGAGTTGGTATCAATAAGGCCTCATCTATAGACTACGGTCGAGGCTGGGGAAAGAGTTTGGTCATCTCTATAGTAGGTCACTTATTCCCAAACTATACAGTTACACACAGTACGTGAGATATCTCAAGTCATCATTCGTGCAAGATGTGAGTAAACCCATACAGGTGTTAGGCTGTATGAATTTCGGTCGGATGGGTATTGGCAGGCCGGATACAGTGCGCAGCTATGGCCCTAGTTGTTTACTAAAGAAATTGTTTATGTGACAATGTGGCATATTAAAATTCTTGTATATGCACTTGTATCATGCATATATTGTTAATCATGCATACAACTACTTACTAGGTTGTTAGATCATTTTGTTGATTGGAACACCATCCAGGACATGAAAATGAGCTAGAGTCTCCATGTGTGGAGTGATGACTTTGAGAGTCTTGCTCTTTGAGATTTGTTGTGAGAATAAATAATTTTTCATTTTATATTATTACTTTTAAATAATGATGTATGAACTTGTGTTGGATATCATAAAGTAGATAATTGATACTTTTAACTGGATGCATGATGATTAATTAAGTTTACTATTTGTGATGATTATTATGTTATATGTATAATATTACCTCATCCCCATCAAGTCACACCCTCGACTCAGCGACTGAGTCAAGCAAACTCAAGTTTTCAGACCCGATGTGTAACATGTGATATATTAATAGGATCTTTAAATTGAAGATTTATTTAAGCAAGGTTTTTTATATCAAACATTTAGGTCTATTAAAGTTTTATTTTGGCATTGAAGTCTCTTGTTTGAATAAGGGTATTGTTTGGCTCAACGAACATATGCTCTTAATCTTTTAACTATTACTAGTAATCTTAGTGTTAAACCTCTTGATTCTCTCTTAAAGCTTAATAAGAAGCTCCAAGCTAATGGTGGAGAATTCCTTGATAATCCTTATATGTACCAACATTTAGTTAGTCAAGTCATATGTTTTACTATTACTTGTCTTAACTTATCTCATGCAATCAATCTAGTGAATCGATTTATGCATGCTCCTTGCTCCAGCTATTTTGAAGTTGTTCATTGTATTCTTTACTACATCGTCTTCACGAGGTCATAACATCCTATTTAATTATCATAATAATTTAAATATTGAAAGTTATTTCAAAGCAGATTGGGCAAGTTCTCCTAATGATCATTGTTTTATTACAGGATGTACTTTTTTGAAGAAAATCTTTTTACGTGTAAGACTAAGAAGCAAACTGTTGTTACACAATCCAATACAAAAGTTGGGTACCACGTTATGGTGAATACTGCATGTGAAATCTTATGGCAAAAACTTATTGAGCTAAGATTTTTTTTGTAGATATTTTGTATTCATTTATTGGGACAATCAAGTTACCATTTATATCGCTTTCAATTCCATTTTTCATGAACACACAAAACATATTTAAGTTGATTGTCATTTTATTTATAAGAAGGTTACTAATAGCATAATTTTTACTTCATTTGTCTCTTCAATTTAGCCTTAGGGGGAGTGTTGATGACGCACTCAAGGTAAGCCGACATGATTAATATCTATAACTTAGCTTTAGGGGGAGTGTTGACATAATTAGCTCAAATCTCATAAGCCATAGGTCATTCCCTTTACTTAGACCATGAGCCTCCTATTTCCCTTTCATTAGTTTTCTTCTATTTTTGTTCATTTTTTGCTCTTTTTTCTAAAAGTATTTTATATAATTTTATCATTTAATATATAAAGAGAGGGTTAGAGACCCAAGTCTCTCTTTGAATTTCTTTTCTTCCCATGAGCTTTTTTTCCTCTGACATGTAACATATATATTATAATATGTTTTTATTAAGAAAGTTAAAAATCATTCTCTAATATTTCTTGAGTTACTTGACTATGAGTTTTTCTTTCTTGTGTTTTATGATTTGCCAACGTAGGCTATCAAGCTATCCAAGTATCAAGTCCAAAGAACCATCGAGTGATATCAAAGATCAAGTGAGGAGCTCATTTGTTTTTCTTTTCTTTTGGTCTACATGATTCAAATGGTGTTACATCAATGCAAATCATAGTCATGAATGGGATGATTCAATCACAATTCTTAAGGTTTTATTAAATGAACTACAATTACTAGAGCATCTAGATGAATATTCTCTAATAGCCCTAAGAGTTATAGGATTTGGTGGAAAGTGACTAAAATAGCATTGACGATGCGCAGATGTTTGAAGCCCTTCAATAACCAAGAAAAGAAACACTTCAAGATAACCAAAAGGACTAAAAGGCACTCTATTTCATCTTCTAAGTGATAGCTAGGACAATATTCTCAAGGGCTACCATGGCGAAAAAGGAATGAAAACTTTTGAAAAAAATTTACAAAGGAGCAAATCGAATGAAGAATGTATCAAACCAAACAATCAAATGTGAATTTGAAGCATTAAAGATGGCATATACAAATAAATTTGTCGATTATTTCAACAAAGTGAATCCTGTTACAAATCCATTACATGCTAATAAAATAAATTAACAATGTAAAAGTTGTGGAGAAAATTCTACGAGTACTCATAGAAAAATTTTAGTAGATAGTATGCCATCGTAGAAATGAAAGATATCTCTCTCATGTTCATTAAAGAATTAATGTGTTCATTAGAAACTCATAACCCCAAATGAATTGTAGAGTCTCTTCATCACTTACATATTGTTGATGTCCAACAATTTCACCCATAAAAGGAGAGGCAAACATGGACATGATCATAAGCGTGACTATGATTGCGGTAGATGATCAACTAACTTGAAGAAATTGCAAATCAAAGCTCCAACTCGTCGAGAGGTAGAAGAAAAGGTAACGCTGGAAGCAACACTCAAAGGTATGATAATTCTGATATTAAATGTTATAATTGTGGTAAATATGATCATTACTAGTTTGAAAACACTAATTTTGTTGAAATGGATGAGGATTTATTGATCCTTTTTTTGTTAGTGTGCAATGTTGAACAGGAAAGTGAAAGTAACATATTGTACTTAGATACGGGATGCAGTAATCACATTTGTGGAAAAAATGAGATGTTCGTAAAGCTTGGTTAGTCAATCGGTTCCATGGCCAAGTTTGGTGACAACAGGAAGATACTAGTAAAAGGAAAGGAAATATTATAACTAGTGCAAGGAATGGTGATCATCCTTACATCATATTTGATATGTTTTATATTCATAGATTAAAATGCAATTTATTAAGTATTGATCAGTTGCAAGAAAAGGGACATGTTGTGCATATCTAAAACGATATGTGTGAGCTTAAAAATGCTTAAAATCAATTAATTTCTAGAGTGCCTATGACAAAAAATTTCATGCTTTTCTTGAATATTCAAAATGATAGTATCCCATGTCTTAAAACAATTGTACAAGATTATTCATGACAATGGCATCTTCGTTCTAGTCACTTGAGTTTCGATTGGTTAAGGGTTACATATCTTAAATCACCCAAATTAGATGTGCTAGAGTTGCATCTATGAAAAGCAACATAGAGATCCATTCCTTTGGAAAGTCATAGAGAGCCACATTATCATTTTGGCTTCTGCATTTAGATCTTTGTGAGATGGGTTATCATTTGAATGGTAATAGGTATTTCACCACTTCCATTGATGATTTCAGTAAGAATACATGAGTTTATTTTTAAAAGAAAAATATGAAAATTTTTACATCTTTAAGAGTTGAAATTGTTCATAAAAAATAAAGTTACTTCTACTTGGAGGTTATCAAAACGGATGAGATGATGGTGCATCTTCATTCTGGTCACTTGAGTTTTCATGGTTTAAGGGATGCCTATCATAAATCACTAAAATTAGATTTGTCAAAGTTACATCTATGGAAGACAACACAGAGATTCATTCCTAGTTGGAAAGTCACAAAGAGTCACGTTGTCACTTCAGATTTTCCATCCAGATCTTTGTGAGATGGGTTATCATTTGAATGGTCACAAGTATTTCACCATTCACATTGATGATTTTAGTAAGAATGGATGGGATTATTTTTTTAAAAGAGAAATACGATTTTAGCGTCTTTTAAGATTTGAAATTGTTCGTGAAAAATAAAGTGACTTCTCCATTTATTAGAACTGATGAGATGATGAATGCACCTCAAACGCTTTTGAAAAATTTTGCAAGGATCAAGGAATTGAATATCAAACTATCATGAGCTATACGCCTCAGTAAAATAAGATGGCCAAAAGAAAAAATAGAATGATTATGGAGATAACGAGAAGTATGCTAAAGAGTGCAAAAAATGTGCCTAATTCCTTTTAAGTAAAAGTTGTAGCCAACACTGTATATATGTGTTAAACAAGTGTCTATTGGCACTTATGCTTTGGTACTTTGCCAAAATGGGTCCTCTTGCATCTGATGGCATCTTTGTGTACCTTAATTCAGCTCCAATTATTCTACGTCGAACAATTATGTCTTCATATTGTAAAGAGGAAGCAAACAACCAACAAAAGACCTCTCCACAATGCGTAGAGACCCTTCGCCACATAGATTTCTAAGGCAGGCACAGACGTTTTCCTCCTTAGGATGCTAGAAAAATTGGACCCACTGTTGAGGGTCAAATATTACATATCAGACCCAGTTGTTACCTGGATTTACAAACATAGTATTGTTTAACGGCCTGATTTAATCATGTTTGTGATGCAGGGTGTATTCACGAGCTTGGACTGGAAAAGGGTACTAAAAGCATGGATTGAACGCTCTGATGACACCCAAGGCAAGGGACAGACTCCAGGAGACGAAGATCGATGGAATTATGCATCAAGGGTCCGAGGAAAGCAGGCCATTCACGTTAAAGAGGCCCGAAATTGGTGAAAAATGCAAGATCACATAGTTCTTGCCATCTGATTGGCTCAAAACTTCATACATGGCCTGAGGGCCATAAATTAACCGGAAGCCAATATCCTAGCCAAGATTTCAGAATTGTCAGGTAGGTCGATATCACGCCGCAAATTCTCTCCAAACGCAAGTCGTTTTGCGCTTTTGCTGCGCATACGAACTCGGCTGCGTAAGAGTTCCGCATCCTACTCCCTTTGGGACTCCACAGAGCTGCTAGCATGGGAGCGTTCCATCTTTATAAAGGAAAAAATGGAGAGAGAAGGGAGCTAGGCTTGGTTAGAGAGAAACCGGGGCTGTTAGGAAGGTGAGGGCTGCACGTTGAGAGAGTTTTTGCTGCTGCTGCTGCTGCACGTCAGGTGAGCTCGGCCAGGAGATTGAGAGAGTACGGAGGAAGAGGACGGGAAAGTGCAGCCGTGAGAGGAGCAGCTACGGAAAGGATTCAAGGAAGAGAAAGAGAGGTTGCTGCTGCACGTCAGGGAGGGTGCTGCTGCACGTCTTTGGTTTCCTTTCTTCTTTTTCTTTATAATTCTTTTTATTTTTAAGTTCAGCCATATCAGCCCATTCATGTGTGGCTAATCCTCTTAGCTAGGGCTAAGAGGTGAAGCTTGTGGCGAGATGGGAGATACTATTTCCTGCTTTTCATTTAAATTCATGAACTGAAGTTGATTTGTATTAATGAAATATTTTTTAGTCTTTAATGGTCTGTTGTGACTGAAATTACAATGGGTTTGCAATGGCTTTGAATATTTCTTTCCCCTTTTTATATTTATGAAGTCAGGAAGCCCTGTTGTTCATCATTGTCCCATGGGCATGGTAGGATGACAGTACCTTCCTTATCCTCATACATTGTTGATTGGTTGGTAATTAGTTTAATTCTATTGTTTACTTTGTCTCCTGGGCATGGTTTGGTGATGGAATCCATTCTAATTCATATACCTTTCATCTCTTGAAAACCAGATCAAGTAAGTTCATTTTGAATTCCATGATTCCTGATGCAAGCATAAGATCTCCCTGATCTCTACAAGTGGATCCTCTGAATCCCTAGTTTCCTTCCTCAGAATCCCTTAAAGTTTTAGATAATTATTCCGCAATTATTTCTTAAATTCTCTTTGGTTTAGATCACATCTTAGTCTAGTTCTAGTTCTACTTGGTTTCAGATAACGTACAGGTATCAGTCCCTGTGGATTCGACCTCGGTCTTACCGAGTTTATTACTACATCACAACCCTATACTTGGGGAGTGAACAAGTTTTTGGCGCCGTTGCGGGGGGCTGACGGTTATGATTCTTTGAAATTAATTAGTTTTAGAATTAGTTTGAGATTAGGATTTTATTAACTTTAGTTTAGATTCTTATTTCTATTTAATTTTTAGAACTAACTTGTTTCCTGTTTTGTAGGATCCTGACATAAATTTCTAAATTGGTAATTCTTTCCTAAAATTCTCTACTTTTTTCTGTTTTTAGAATTAAGGTTTAAATCTTAGAAATTTTCTAATTCTAGTATCCTCTCATCTGTAAGAAATAGAAACTAGGTTATTTCTTAATTAACTTTCTACTTTTATTTTTAGTAATTTTAACTCTCTTAGAATCTAATTTGTTTCTTAATTTATTTTTAGAATTTTTGTTTAGAAACTAACCTTCCTATTTTTTTAGGCCTTTAAGATAGAAATTTCTAACTCGGTAAGCTCCTTCCCTACTTTCTATTTTTCAGTTCTCTTTTAATAATTTACTTTCTAGTTTAGATCTTCCGTAATTTACTTTAGAAATTTCCACTTTCTTTTAAGAATACCTTCTTTTAGAAATTAATTTACTGTTATTTTTCTTTTAAAGGATCATTCTTCTCTTTTTAGAATCTAACTTATTTTTGTTTTATTTTGCAGGTTTTTAACTTAGGACTCCAATTTGGTAAATTCTTTCCAACTCTCTCTTTCTTTCTAGATTTTCTTTTCCTTTCTTAGGATTAGGTTTTTAATCGAGGGTTGCGAGTGTTTTTCATGCCCAAGTGGGCCCGTGACGACACTCGACGTCTCTCGACTGAAGGAGGATTGGTTGAGGGGTTGACTATCCATCGCAAGATTAGACACCGCTCGAAATCCCCTGAGTTAACTGAGGTTATGGCTGAAGACCGACCTCATCTACTTCCACCTAGGGTGGAGGATACCCAAGATGAGAATGAGGTGCAACAGGCACCCCCGCCTCGTACTCTACGAGATTATCTACAACCGGCGGGAGTGAGTATGCCCTCATGCATGATTTTTCCTGAAAACACAGGACAAATGGACATCAAGCCAGGAGTTATCCAACTCCTTCCCAAATTCCATGGACTTGAATCTGAAAGTCCATATTTACATTTGAAAGAGTTCGATGAGATAATAGCTACATTATGTTTTCCTAATGTATCTGAGGATACAATTAAGCTGAAACTCTTTCCTTTTTCCTTAAAAGAGAAAGCTAAGACGTGGTTACATTCACTGCGTCCTAGATCCATTGGCACATGGAACGACATGCAAAGGGAATTCATAAAAAAATTCTTCCCACATCATAAAACAATTACCCTCAGAAAAGCAATCATGAACTTTGCCCAAAAGGAAGATGAAACATTCTTCCAATGTTGGGAAAGGTTCAAAGATTTGGTCAGTTCATGCCCACAACACGGATTTGAAACGTGGCGCATTACAAATTTTTTCTATGATGGACTGACATCTTCCATGCGCCAAATGGTCAAGACAATGTGTAATGGAGAGTTCATCAACAAAGATGTTGACGAGGTATGGGATTACCTCGATAGTCTCGCTGAAAAAACACAATCATGGGACTATTACCCAATGGCGAACACCACGTCTAGGCTGACTCAATTAAAGGAGAAAGGTGGATTATATCTCTTGAAAGAAGAGGATGATTTCAAGTGTAAAGTGACTACGCTCATAAGGAAAGTTGAGGCCATGGAAGGAAAGAAGGATAAGGTCAATGAAATTGTTTGCGGCATTTGTGATTGCAACATTCACACAACTGAAAACTGTCCTACAATACCTACCTTTCTAGGAGTGTTGAATGAACAAGCCAATGCCGTAAATAACTATCAAAGACCTTTTACTGGACCTAACTCCAACACATACAATCCTGGCTGAAAAAATCATCCAAACTTTAGTTGGAGGAATGGACAAACGGCAACTCCTCCAGGTTTCTTCAATCAAAATCCAAATCAAGTGAAACCTCAAGAGGAACCGGTTCAAAATCCCATACAAGAGCTGGCTCAGGCAATGTGGGGAATCACAAATTTTATGCAAAAGATAGATTCTCGTATGACGGTTATAGAAAAGGGGATACTTCCTGCACAACCTCTCCCCAATCCTAAACCGCAGTACGAGAATAATGATCCCAGCTCTTCAAAACAGATGGGGCATGCTAAATCCATCACCACTCTTAGGAGTGGGAAGATCATTGATAAAACTCTTCCAGTTAGGCCCGAAAAGCCTCAAGAACCAGAAGAGGACAACAATGATGGATCCAGTGATGCCCCACAAAAAGTAGAACCGAAACTTCTAGAGAAGCCAGTTACTCCATTCCCCCAACGGTTGGTTTCACCAAAATCTCTCTCTAACTCTCAGGATATCCTAGAGGTGTTGAAACAGGTGAAAGTCAACATTCCTCTACTTAATGTCGTTAAACAGATACCTTCATATGCTAAATTCCTGAAAGACTTATGCACGACCAAAAGACGGAAAATTATTCAAAAGAAAATCTTCTTGACTGAGAAAGTGAGTGCCATCCTAAAGCAAGACGTGCCACAAAAATTCAAGGATCCCGGTAGCCCAACCATATCATGTGTAATCGGGAACCATCGAATTGATCACGCACTTCTTGACTTAGGAGCGAGCGTCAATCTGATTCCCTACTCGGTATACAACCAGTTAGGTTTGGGTGAATTAAAACCCACCCTAACCACACTACAACTTGCTGATCGCTCTGTTCGTGTACCAAGAGGGATAATTGAGGATGTGTTAGTCCAGGTCGATAGGTTTTACTACCTTGTAGATTTTATCATCCTGGACACCGAACCCATCAATAACATGAGCACTCAGATTCCTGTCATTCTTGGTCGCCCATTCCTTGCCACGTCAAATGCAATTATCAATTGCAGGAATGGTATCATGACTATGTCTTTTGGAAATTTGACATTGGAGTCAAACATTTTTTTCAATAACGGCAGCAACTCAGAAGATGATGACGATTTCCACAACATTAAGATGATTGACTCTTTCGTGGAAGATACGACACCGCTGACCTTATCCTCCGACCATCTAGAGACGTGCCTGGCCCACTCCCATGATTTTGATGATGACATGATTAGGGAGACGTGTGCCTTGCTTGATACTGCACCGGTACTTGAAGTTAACCGATGGAGGCCATAATTTGAAGAATTGCCACAAGCCGATGTAGTGCCTCTACCGTCTAACCTCAAGTCGTCGAAGCTTGACCTAAAACCTTTGCCCTCTGATTTGAAATATGCCTATTTAGGTCAAGATGAGACATACCCGGTGGTGATCTCTGCCCACCTGGAGAAAGAACAGGAGAGTATGCTTATATCTACTCTCATTGAGCATAAAGGAGCCCTGGGATGGACGATAGCGGACCTCAAGGGAATCGATCCCTCGATTTGTACTCACCACATATATCTTGAGGATAATGCAAAAACCGCTCGACAACCACAACGTAGACTAAATCCAAACATGAAGGAAGTGGTTAAAGCCGAGGTTCTTAAACTACTGGACGTGGGTATTATATACCCTATATCTGATAGTCAATGGGTGAGTCCAACTCAAGTGGTCCCTAAGAAGTCTGGAATCACCATCGTAGCCAATGCTAATAATGAACTCGTGCCAACTAGAGTCACTACTGGTTGGAGAATATGCATTGACTACAGGAAGTTGAATACCGTCACGAGGAAAGACCACTTTCCTTTACCATTCATTGATCAGATCCTTGAAAGGTTAGCTGGTCATTCCTATTACAGTTTCCTTGACGGGTATTCAGGCTACAACCAGATAGAGATAGCCCCTGAAGACCAGGAAAAGACCACATTTACATGTCCCTACGGCACCTTTGCCTATCGAAGGATGCCATTCGGACTATGTAATACCCCTGCCACCTTTCAGCGATGTATGCTTAGTATCTTTTCTGATATGGTAGGGCAATATCTAGAGGTCTTCATGGACGATTTCTCTGTTTACGGTCCATCTTTCAGCAAGTGCTTGGAAAGTCTTAAATGTGTGCTGAAAAGATGTGAAGAAAAGAACTTGGTACTTAATTGGGAGAAGTGTCATTTCATGGTTCAGAAGGGAATTGTCCTTGGGCATATCATCTCGTCCAAGGGAATCGAGGTAGATAAGGTAAAAATCGATCTTATCTCTAACCTACCTCCACCCAAGAACATCAGAGACGTGCAATCCTTCTTAGGACACGCAGGATTTTACAGGCGATTCATAAAGGACTTTAGTCTTCTCTCTCGTCCTTTATGTAATCTTCTTCAAAAGGATGCTCCGTACGAGTGGACTGAGCAGTGCCAGGAAGCTTTCACCAAGCTTAAGGGCACGTTAACCACTGCACCTATCATGCAGCCACCGACTGGAGCCTTCCTTTTGAGCTTATGTGCGACGCTTCTGATTATGCTCTTGGAGCGGTCCTAGGCCAGAGAAAAGATAAGCGGCCCTACGTCATTCATTACGCAAGTAGAACTTTAAATTCTGCCCAGGTAAACTACTCGACTACGGAAAAGGAACTCTTAGCTGTAGTGTTCGCCTTGGACAAATTTAGGTCCTACTTGATCGGATCCAAAATCATTATCTACACAGATCATGCGGCACTTAAGTATCTTCTTTCTAAGAATGATTCTAAGCCCCGTTTGATACGATGGATCCTTCTACTCCAAGAATTTGATTTGGAAATTAAAGATAAAAAGGGAGTAGAGAACGTAGTGGCCGATCACCTTTCTCGCCTTAATACCGCTGATTCCCTTGGGGCGACCCATATCAATGATATGTTCCCTGATGAACAACTGTTCAGAGTCTCCCATTCACCTTGGTTCGCTGATATTGCTAATTATCTTGCTACAGGTGCCATACCGACACAGTGGACTGCGCAAGATAAGAAGAAATTTTTCACCGAGGTGCGCAACTTTTTCTGGGATGATCCTTATTTATTTAAATATTGTCCAAACCAAATTCTAAGGAGATGTGTACCAGACGATGAGCATCAGAGCGTCATCTCCTTCTGTCACTCAGAGGCCTGTGGTGGTCACTTTTCTGCTAAAAAGAGCACGGCCAAGATTCTGCAGTGTGGCTTTTACTGGCCCACTATGTTTAGGGACACTCATGAGTTTTGCAAAGCTTGTGAGCATTGTCAGAAATTGGGAGCATTGTCCCGTCGAAATATGATGCCATTGAATCTCATCCTTATCATTGAAGCATTTGATTGCTGGGGCATCGATTTCATGGGACCATTCCCCCAATCGTTTGGGAATCTGTATATTTTACTCGTCGTGGATTATGTCACTAAATGGGTCGAAGCAATTCCGTGTCGAAAGAATGACCATCGCACGGTCATTAAATTCCTAAAAGAAAACATTCTTTCTCGATTCGGAACGCCTCGAGCCATCATTAGTGATGGGGGCTCACACTTTTGTAATAAACCATTTGAGAGCTTAATGAAGAAATACGGTATCTCTCATAAGGTGAGCACCCCATACCATCCACAGACAAGTGGGCAAGCCGAGATTTCTAATAAGGAAATTAAACACATCTTGGAGAAGACGGTCAACCCTGATCGTAAGGATTGGTCAATTCGATTGACCGATGCCTTATGGGCATACCGTACTGCATTTAAAACCCCTATTGGAATATCTCCCTTTAGACTTGTCTATGGGAAGGCTTGTCACTTGCCTGTGGAATTGGAACATAAAGCGTACTGGGCGATCAAAAATCTTAATTTCAATTTGGACAACGCTGGCTCGCTACGCAAACTTCAATTGAATGAACTTGAAGAAATCCGGAATGATGCGTACGATAATTCGAGAATTTATAAGGACAAGATGAAATCATTTCATGACCAACACATTTTGCGAAAATCATTCACGCCTGGTCAGAAGGTCCTTTTGTACAATTCTCGATTACATCTCTTCCCAGGTAAGCTTCGATCTCGTTGGACCGGCCCTTACATTGTTGTTACTGTTTTTCCTCATGGGGCCGTTGAGATAAGAGATCCCGACAATAGCAAGGAGTTTAAAGTCAATGGACATTGATTGAAACCATTTGTCGAGAAATTTGATTCAGAGGACATGTCCATGCCTCTGACTGATCCTGTTTACCAGGATTAATCTCCTAGTCTGATGGAGGTATAGGTAAGTTTTCTGTTTTCTTAGGACTAGGGTAGTTGCTTTATTTGTCTGGCTGAAGACGGTAAACTTAGCGCTCCTGGGAGGCAACCCAGTTCTTCATTTCATGTCATTTGTTTCATTAGTCAGTTCAATGTTTGTGGGTAACATTACTGCAAACCCTCACGAGACTACAACTCGTCCACTATGGGTAACCTAGGGGTTTAAAGGCTTGTTGCATACGCTAAATGCAATCGAGAGCACCTACGAAAGTGGTATAGGTAGGATTTTATTTTGTGTTATTTTTGTTGCCTTTTCTCTCGTGCTGACCGACACCCATGCTGTGATCTCTTGGAAAGTGTCTCTCTATGCATCATCCAGGTACTATCTTCCCATTACTTCTCAGTTACTCATTTTGTCCCATGTGCATTACATGCCAATTTCTTTTACATTGAGGACAATGTAGATTTTTGGTTGGGGGTGGGAGATTAGGTTTCCTAATCAATATTTTCTTAGTCTTAAGCAGAAATTGTGAAAATTTTTAAATTTTTCTAGAATTTCATATGAATTTGAAGCGATTTTGACGGCCATCTTGGATTTAGAACTACAAGATGCGTGATGTTGGTACTTTATGACTCTTGGATTCAGTTATCTATTGAATTTCACAGCTAAGTTTGAATTGTTAATCCATTATTAAAAGTTGTAAACATTGATTGAGTCATGAATTCGCAGGACACATCTCGCATGCATATTAAGGTTTCAGTTCGATATTGAAGGATTAACTTGGTAATCACTAAACATGAAAGGAACCAACTTGGAAAATTGAATGGATTGGGCGAACAGTCTTTACCATAGGTTTGCTCCCTATAGATGAGGATTCGATTCCCCATGAATGATATGTGAAAAAGTTAGGCGTACAGTCTTTACCTTAGGTTTGCTCCCTGTAGGTGAGGATTTGATCCCTCTTCTTGACGTTCCTCCTAATGAAAAAAAAAAAAAAAAATCAAATCAAAAATTAAAAGAATAAAAAGATAAGGTGTAAACCAAGTTGGGTTATCATGATTTCTCTTATTTGTTATCAATGATATCCTTAAATATTAAGGTGAATCTTAATGTTGACAAGTCGAGATTGGACTATACATCCATGGAATTCAATATTTAGAATTATACTAATTGATGGACTAATATTTTGAACTTGATTATGAAGTTTACCGTGAGCTTAATTTCAGGAAAAAGTAATGCCAACATTCATGAATCTTAGAATTCGAGTATCTGAACAATTTTTCATAAATCCTTTGAGTTGTAGAAATTATCCTGTAATTCTCAATTTATTTTTCGCATACTTTGCTTGGGACTAGCAAAATGCTGGTTGGGGGTTGTGTTGAGGGTCAAATATTACATATCAGACCCAGTTGTTACCTGGATTTACAAACATAGTATTGTTTAACGGCCTGATTTAATCATATTTGTGATGCAGGGTGTATTCACGAGCTTGGACTGGAAAAGGGTACTAAAAGCATGGATTGAACGCTCTGATGACACCCAAGGCAAGGGACGGACTCCAGGAGACGAAGATCGATGGAATTATGCATCAAGGGTCCGAGGAAAGCAGGCCATTCACGTTAAAGAGGCCCGAAATTGGTGAAAAATGCAAGATCACATAGTTCTTGCCATCTGATTGGCTCAAAACTTCATACATAGCCTGAGGGCCATAAATTAACCGGAAGCCAATATCCTAGCCAAGATTTCAGAATTGTCAGGTAGGTCGATATCACGCCGCAAATTCTCTCCAAACGCAAGTCGTTTTGCGCTTTTGCTGCGCATACGAACTCGGCTGCGTAAGAGTTCCGCATCCTACTCCCTTTGGGACTCCACAGAGCTGCTGGCATGGGAGCGTTCCATCTTTATAAAGGAAAAAACGGAGAGAGAAGGGAGCTAGGCTTGGTTAGAGAGAAACCGGGGCTGTTGGGAAGGTGAGGGCTGCACGTTGAGAGAGTTTTTGCTGCTGCTGCTGCTGCACGTCAAGTGAGCTCGGCCAGGAGATTGAGAGAGTACGGAGGAAGAGGACGGGAAAGTGCAGCCGTGAGAGGAGCAGCTACGGAAAGGATTCAAGGAAGAGAAAGAGAGGTTGCTGCTGCACGTCAGGGAGGGTGCTGCTGCACGTCTTTGGTTTCCTTTCTTCTTTTTCTTTATAATTCTTTTTATTTTTAAGTTCAGCCATATCAGCCCATTCATGTGTGGCTAATCCTCTTAGCTAGGGCTAAGAGGTGAAGCTTGTGGCGAGATGGGAGATACTATTTCCTGCTTTTCATTTAAATTCATGAACTGAAGTTGATTTGTATTAATGGAATATTTTTTAGTCTTTAATGGTCTGTTGTGACTGAAATTACAATGGGTTTGCAATGGCTTTGAATATTTCTTTCCCCTTTTTATATTTATGAAGTCAGGAAGCCCTGTTGTTCATCATTGTCCCATGGGCATGGTAGGATGACAGTACCTTCCTTATCCTCATACATTGTTGATTGGTTGGTAATTAGTTTAATTCTATTGTTTACTTTGTCTCCTGGGCATGGTTTGGTGATGGAATCCATTCTAATTCATATACCTTTCATCTCTTGAAAACCAGATCAAGTAAGTTCATTTTGAATTCCATGATTCCTGATGCAAGCATAAGATCTCCCTGATCTCTACAAGTGGATCCTCTGAATCCCTAGTTTCCTTCCTCAGAATCCCTTAAAGTTTTAGATAATTATTCCGCAATTATTTCTTAAATTCTCTTTGGTTTAGATCACATCTTAGTCTAGTTCTAGTTCTACTTGGTTTCAGATAACGTACAGGTATCAGTCCCTGTGGATTCGACCTCGGTCTTACCGAGTTTATTACTACATCACAACCCTATACTTGGGGAGTGAACACCCACCAACCTATAAATACCTTGACACTCATTTCAAAACATAGACGAATATGAAAAAATATATAATCAAAGAAAGACCTTTGGACATTTTGAAGAAAATAATGAACTTCAAGTGTAAACGATCTTAAGATGAACTTCACTTGCCTGAACATTTCATCCCTCACTAGGAGGACACTATGTCATGCACTAGGACCCCAGCAAAGGAGAGGGCCTTTGATGTAGGACGTGGCACCAATACTGATGTAGAGCAGGTCACGGACAGTTTCATGGCCAAGATGGATCAGAAAAGGCCCGATCGGAAGAGGAGGTGATCCGGACCGTGAGAACTTAAAACGGACATATCTCGCAAACCGGAATGAGCTATCGGACATAGC
The DNA here is from genome assembly GCF_029962835.1 of Magnolia sinica. NCBI lineage: Eukaryota > Viridiplantae > Streptophyta > Magnoliopsida > Magnoliales > Magnoliaceae > Magnolia > Magnolia sinica. The sequence goes on from NC_080575.1 coordinate 25,766,773, forward strand.
ATATATGATTTTGGGATAGGACGAGCTACTTTAGCCACCCAACCCTACTACCCTAGGTTATCCATGCCATATTTGTGAAATATCATCAAATCAATGGTCGAATTCATGTTTTAATTTCATTTTTACTATTTATAGTAAGTTTTAGTTTGAGTATAACTCTTCATCCGTTGGGCTTTAAGAGTTGTGCCCAACATGAAAAGTGCTTAGAATAATTAGGAGAACATCATGGTTCAGCCAAATAGGACACTTACTATTTTTGGCCGAAAACCATGCGCACTAGGAGGAATCACGACCGTCTATAAATAGTAAGTTTACTATTTATAGTAAGTTATGAAATCTAGGAGTTTTAATTGTAGTTTAATTCTAAAACTTCTTCCATGACTTAGTATTCCTATTTAAAGGTGTGTAAACTCATTTATTCATTCATTAATAAAATTACTAATTTTAAAGAATTTATTTTCTATTTTCCTTGCTTTTTCCTCGTGAATTCGACAAGTCTCTGCGAGGAGTCCAGAGAAGCTTCGTGGATTCGGAGTAGTTATCCTTGATGATCAACCTCAACACATTCATCACTGCATCAATTAGTATCAAAGTGAGGACTCCCCTTGGGCCGATGACAAATAATAAAGGTAACCAAAATTATGTAGATGGTGATATAGGGATTTGTTATCTTTCGGAAATAATGGAAGCTTTCCACCGCGAGAGTCAGTTGACCATACAAGAGTTCTAGGCAACTCTCGAATGTCTTGCAGATGTAGTTGCTATACGGCATAACCCTAATTTTTGTAAAGCACTAGTGGTAAATCGTAAGGCTACACCATGTGATTCGAGTTCTAGCGATGAGGACCTTGATGAAGGCTTTGCCCGACAACCAATTCATGGAGGCGATCATCTAGATCATACTGAAAGAGACTATCGAGGTAAGGTCAAACTTCCTATTTTTAATGCTTTATTACGCATAGAAGATTTCCACGATTGGCTAGCCGAAGTAGAAAGATATTTTGATTACATGGATGTGTCAGAGCATAAAAAAGTGAAATTAGTAGCGTTTAAATTAAAATTCAGTACTTCTGCATGGTGGGAGCAATTACAACTCTCACATGCCCGAAAGAAGGTAACACGATTTATAGGTGGGTTACGATCGGCAATTCAGGATTAAGTTCAGATGCACCCAATCGGGACCATGAATGAAGCGGTTCAGTTGGCAGGTATGGTAGAAACGCAGCTTGCAAGAGTCTTTAATTAGCCTTATCCTTTAAGTCGACTCCCCATGACAGGTCCCACACAGGATCCAATGTTGGCGTGAAGAAAAGAACCAGTAGGAGGATGTCATCAACCTCCTGCCATCGCAAACCTTGATACGGGGAGTGGCTCATCTAGGCCTCAACATTTAGTACCTAAAAAAAAGGGTCCGAGTAGGATTTCAAATCCTTACGTTCAACCAATGTCAAACAATTGTTACCACTATGGCCAATTGGACCACTTATCAAACACCTATCCTCAACGTCCCGCAACACACTTGGCCATGAACGAAGGGGGCACTGAAGGTGAGGCCGTAGAAGAAGACACCGGCTTTGATGAAAATGAACAAGCCAATGAGGAAGGAGTAGATGGCGATGAATGGACGGGCGAGGATCATGGCAAATCTCTAATTGTGATGCGATTACTATACACCCTATGGAAGGAATTACATCCACTGCGACATAAATATTCCTTACGCGATGCACTGTCAATAATAAGGTTTCTGATGTAATCATAGACAGTGCCAATAGAGAGAACATCATCTCAAAAGTAATGGTGGACAAGTTGCAACTACCAATGACAAAACATCATTCCCCGTACTCAATTGGCTAATTAAAAAAGGTGAACGAGACCAAGATAACTAAACAATGCACTGTCTCATTTTCAATTAGTAAAACTTACAAAAATTAAATACCTTGTGACGTGGTCGACATGGAAGCATGTCATATGTTACTCGTTCGACCATGGCATTTGGACGGTGATGCGACACACCAAGGATGAGACAATGTTTACGTCTTCGTCAAAGATAGTCGAAAGATAATCCTTGCCCCTATGGCACCAGAGCACCCCCCCTAAATCTTCTAAAGTGGAGGGGAGTTCCCTCCTAACCATTCGAAATTTTATGGAGGAATCAAAGGAAACTGGTGAGGTATAGGCCTTCCTCCAAGTTTAAAGCTATTGCTAAACGAATTCAAAGAAGTATGGCCTGAAGATTTATACGATGGATTGCCCCCCATGAGGGACATCCAACATCACATAAACTTCATCCATGGGGCTAGCCTGCCCAACCGTCCTCACTATCGAATGAGTGCGAAGGAGTGTAAGATACCTTAAGGCAGGTGGAAGAATTGATCTGCAAAGGTCTTTTGAGAGAGAGCATGAGCCCATGTGTCGTACTAACATTATTAATGCTAAAAAAAAATAGGAGCTGGCGCATGTGTGTTGACGACTGGGCAATCAACAAATTATCATCAAATATCGGTTCCCAATATTACCATGTTTAGACAACATGCTCGATTGCTAGAAGGGGCCAAGGTGTTCTCTAAGCTAGATTTAAGGAGCAGGTACTATCAGATTCGTATTCAACCCGATGATGAGTGTAAAACGGCATTCAAGACCAAGGAAGGGTTGTATGAGTGACTGGTCATACCCTTCGGTCTATCGAACGCACCAAGCACTTTAATGCATTTGATGAATAAAGTGCTAAAGCTGTTCACTGACCGCTTTGTGGTAGCATATTTTGATGACATCTTGATATATAGCCAGGATGAGATAGGGTACAGGGAAAATCTCAGGCAGGTGTTATAAGTCGTACAAGTTAACAAATTGTACCTCAACTTGAAGAAGTATAGTTTTTAACAGACAGTTTGTTGTTCCTAGGATTTATTGTAACATCTACGGGCATCCGTATGGATGATGAAAAGGTGTGAGCCATTAGGGAATGGCCGATTCTGACAAACATTTATGAAGCGAGGAGTTTCCACTAGTTAATAACATTTTATCGTCGATTCGTGCGAATTTTAGCACGATAGCCACACCTATTAAAGATTACATGAAAAGGGACCATTTAAGTAGACCAATGAGGCAGACAAGAGCTTTCAAGAGATCAAGCATCAGTTGTCCTAACACCGGTCTTGGTTCTTCCTAATTTCAAGAAGATGTTTGAGGTTGAGTTGATGCTTTATATGTCGAAATTGGAGGAGCATTATCATAAGAAGGCATGCTGGTAGCCTTTTACAGCGAGAAGGTCAGCAAAGCCCAAAAGAAGGGGTCGACGTATAAGCTTGAGTTGTACGCAGTTGTTCAAGTGTTACGACAATGGCGGCATTATTTGATTCAAAGAGTATTTGTTCTGTACACTGACCATTAATTATTAAAGGTTATTAATAGCCAGACTAACGTGAATTGTGTGCATTATAGATAGGTTGTGTTTTTACAGGAATACACATTTATTCTGAAGCACAAGTTAAGGCAACAAAACAAGGTAGCTGATGCACTTAGCCGCCGTGTATCACTGATTTTTACAATGAGCAATGAGGTGGTCGGCATCGACTATCTCAAGGAGCTGTATGTAGGGATGTACACAAACTGAGCTAGCTCGATTAGCTCGCTCGACTCAACTCAAAAAAGCTGGATTCGACTCAGTTCGAAGCTGAGTTCAAGCTGAGTCGAGCTGATTTTTTTAGCTCGAAAATGAGTTCGAGCTGAGTTCAAGCTAGCCCCATCTCGACTCGACTTAGATTGAACCCAACTCGAATCGAACTCGGATCAAACCAGTTCAGTGACTCAGTTACTTTGATATTGATGTTACTAACCAAGTGTTTAATGAAATGACTCAATGAAGTGTGGCTGGTGGCAAGGAAGGTATGTATATGAAACAAATACTCTTTTTTCTTAATTTTTATGTTGTTTCGAAGGTGTTTGATAAAATACCTATAAAACCATTGCTGTTGTTTTACATACAGTAAGATTTTGAAGGTGCAGTCCATGTGTTTGTGAAAATGCTGCACTGGCGAACTTAGCTCGATCTTGGCTCGAACTCGACTCAAACTAGCCTGAGCTACTAACCGAACCGAGCTAAGCTGGCCAATCAGGCTCGAGGACCGAGTCGAGCCGAGTTCGAGCTGGGGTTAGCTAGTGGCCAAGCCGAGTCGAACTGAGGCCAACTCAACTCGATTAGACTCGATGTACACCCCTACCTGTATGCCAAGGACAAGGACTTCGAAGATTCTTAAATGAAGTGCCAAAAAGGTTAACACAATGACATACATATACAGGACGGTTTCCTCTTCAAAGGGAATCGATTGTGCATCCCCCAAAGTTCTCTGAGGGAGTAAATTATTCAGAATCTACATGGAGGTGGCCTTGGTGGATACCTTGGGTCAGATAAGACACGATTTCTTATGGAGGAGCAGTATTACTGGCCACAATTGGTACATGAGGTGGGAAAAGAAGTGCAACATTGTCATGTTTCTCAGACCTCAAAGGGGCAATCTTAGAATACGGACCTCTACACCCTGTTACTTGTGCCTGATGGCCCTTAAGAGGATTTATCTATGGATTTCATGTTTGGTCTCTCACGAATGTAACGCAATATGGATTTGATGTTCGTGGTGGTAGATCGTTTATCCAATATGGCACACCTTATCTTATGCAAGTAGACCCTTGATGCAACACACGTGGTGAATCAATTCTTTAGATAGGTCATGCGGCTACATGGGGTGCCCAAGACCATTACTTCTTATTGTAACACGAAGTTCGTTAGCCACTTTTGGCAAACTTTGTGGACTCGATTTGATACACGACTTCATTCAGTAGCGCCTACCACCCACAAACTAATGAACAAACTGAAGTTATGAATCACACGTTGGGAAACCTCTTTCGATGTATTTCAGGTGAAAAACCAAAGCAGTGGGATTTGGCCTTGTCTCAAGTAGAGTTTGCATTCAATAGCATGGTGAACCGCTCGATAAGAAAGTCCTCGTTCTAGATTATTTACAGTCGAGTACCTCGCCAAATACTTGACTTGGTCCCTCTGCCCAAGCTCTCAGGTATGAGCATTGCAGCAGAACATATGGTAGATAAGATCATGGGCATTCATGTGGAGGTACAAACCAAGCTACATGCCTCAAACAAGAAGTATAAGGAGCAAGCGGACAAGCATCGGCAATAAAAAGTGTTCGAGGTGGGCAACCATGTTATGGTCTATCTATGCAAACAGAGATTTTCGACCGAGACATACAAAAAATTAAAGAATAAAAATATTGGACTAATACCAATCATTCGAAAGATCAATGACAACGCTTAAGTTGTTGATCTTCTGGATGATATGGCAATCTCACAGACTTTCAACGTCGTGGACCTGAGCGAATATCATGAACCAAAGTAGGACGAGTTCTTTTAAAGTGGGGAGGACTGATGTAGACTAGGTCGCAGACAGTTTCATGGCTAAGTTAGATCAGAAAAGGCCCCATCGGAAGAGGAGGTGATCCGGACCGTGAGAACTTAAAATGGACATATCTCGCAAACCGGAATGAGCTATCAAATGTACCATATATGATTTTGGGGTAGGATAAGCTACTTTAGCCACCCAACCCTGCTACCCTGGGTTATCCATGCCGTATTTGTGAAATATCATCAGATCGACGATCGAATTCATGTTTTAATTTCATTTTTACAATTTATAGTAAGTTTTAGTTTAAGTATAACTCTTCATCCATTGGGCATTAGGATTTGCGCCCAACATGAAAAGTGCTTAGAATAAAACATCATGGTTCAACCAAATAGGACACTTACTATTTTTGGCCGAAAACCATGCGCACTAGGAAGAATCACGACTGTTTATAAATAGTAAGTAAGTTGCGAATTCTATGAGTTTTAGTTGTAGTTTAATTCCGAAACTTCTTCCATGGCTTAGTATCCCTATTTAAAGGGGTGTAAACTCGTTTATTCATTCATTAATCAAATTACGAATTTTATAGAATTTATTTTCTATTTTCCTTACTTTTTCCTTGTGGATTCGAGAAGTCTTTGTGAGGAGTCCAAAGAAGCTCTGTGGATTTAGAGTAGTTATCCTTAAGGAAGATGGTGATTGACCTCATCACGTTCATCCCTACGTCAGATACATTCCAAGCATGGTTGGACCAAAAGAATGTGAATCGTAAATTTGCCATAACTTTTGATTCGGGTATCGTTAAAGGGTGCATAACATATTAATGTTTACTGAAACGGGCCATCCAAGGTGAACTAACCCACAATATGGGTTGCATCTGTCTATTTCGCCAAAAAAACACGCATTTTCAGCTCAAAAACGAAAATTTAAGGAAAAATTATTATTTTTAGTAATTCTAATTTTTTTAAATATTTTCTTATTTTTAGAGTTTTAGATTTTCTTCTTTTTAAAAACAACTTGTAATGATGCTAGGACTCTTCTAGCAAAATTTTATTTGGAATTTTTATTTTTAGAAATTAGGCTTTAGAAGAATTTTATTAGAATTAGAATTTTTATTAGAGTTACAATTTTGCTATTTTTTTGGTAATTATGAATTTTGGTTTTTTTCTATATTAATGGTGTAACAGGGACACATTAGATGATTATCAATTAATCAAATTTCAAATTTTCTAGAATTTATTTCTATTTTTCTCTTTCTTTTTCCTCGTGAATTCAAGAAATCACTATGAGTCCAGAGGAGCTCCGTGGATTCGGAGTAGTTATCCTTGAGGAAGACAGCGATCGACCTCATCATGCTCATCCCTACGTCAATTGGTATCGGAGCGAAGACTCCCCTCGGACTGATGGCAAATAACAAAGGTATGGATTAAAATCCTGTCGACGGTGATTCAAAGATGCATTATCTTTTGGAAAGAATGGAAGCTTTCCACCGAGAGAGTCATTGACCATACAAGGGCTAGAGGCAACCCTCAACTGTATTGTGGATGCATTAATTCTGCCCCAAGCCCAAAGCGATGCTCAATCGCCCGTGATCGTTGTATGACACAACACCGATTTCCTTAGAGCATCACCCAATTATGGTGAATCGCAGGCCACCACTTTGATTGTGAAGAACTCATTATACATGTCAAAGGTAGAGATAAATTTACTGTGACACAACATCTTTCAAACGAAGTTCGCTATACAACAAAAAGTTTGTAATATGATCATTGATGTCAGGAGCAGTGAGAATCTCGTGAAGAAAAATGGTAGAAAAGATGCAATTGAAAACAGAAAGGCACCCATCTCCGTACACGATTAGATAGATCAATGAGGTCAATAAAACAGAGGTAAATAAACAATGTACTATCTCGTTTTCAATTAGTAAAAATTATAAAGATAAAGTACTTTGTAACATGGTGGACATGGAAGCTTGTCACATGTTACTTGGTCGACTATGGAAGTATAATGTTAATGCTAAGCATAGAGGCCGAAATAATGTATTTATATTTATTAAAGACGGTAGAAAGACTATCCTCGTCTATATGGGAACGAAGAGCCAACCCAAGACTTCTAAAGGTGATGAACAGTTTCTCATAACCAAACAGGATTTTGTTAAACAATATAAGGAGATGGGAGATATATATGCATTAGTTGAAAATGAAAAATATATGGAGCTTGTGAACATCCTAGAATATTTGAAAATAATGTTGCAAAAGTTCAAGGCAATTGTGCTTAATGAACTCCCTAAAAAATTGTCTCCCATACGAGATATACAAAATCATATTAATCTTGTCTCAGTGACAAGTCTGACTAATTGCCCACATTATCAAAAAAAATGTGAGATCTTGCCGGCACAAGTGAAGGAACTGATCCATACTACTCAAGTCATGGAGAGAATAGTACATGTATTGTGTCAGCTCAAGATCCTAATGCAAAGTACAAGGAAAAGGCTGATAAACATCAACATCATAAATTGTTTGAGTATCATGAGTGAAGTCATTTAGATAACTCGAGGATTAGTTTTTTTCAAGTGGATGGGTCTAATGTAGGATGTGGCACCGATACATTCCTAGCATCGTTGGACCAAAAGAAGGTGAATCGTGAATTGGCCATAACTTTTGATTCGGGTATCATTACAAGGCACGTAACCCATTAATTTTTACTGAAACAGGCCATCCAAGGTGAATCAACCCACAAATTGGGTCGCATTTGTCCGTTTCACTAGAAAACGCGCGCTTTCATCTCAAAATTGAAAATTTAAGGAAAAGTTACTATTTTTAGTAATTTTGATTTTTTAATAATTTTTTTTATTTTTAGAGTTTTAGATTTTCTTCTTTTTTAGAAATAACTTGTAATCATGCTAGGACTCTTCTAGCAAAAGTTTATTTGGAATTTTTATTTTTAGAAATTAGGCTTTACAAGAGTTTTATTAGAGTTAGAATTTTGCTATTTTGGTACTTACGAATTTTGAATTTTTTTTTCTATATTAATGGTGTAACAGGGACACATTAGATGACTATCAATCAATCAAATTTCGAATTTTCTTGAATTTATTTCTATTTTTTTCTTGCTTTTTCCTCGTGGATTCGAGAAATATCTATAAGTCTAGAGAAGTTCCGTGAATTTAGAGTAGTTATCTTTGAAGAAGATAGTGATCGACCTCATCACACCCATCTCTGCATCTGCCTTGCACCATGCGCCCACCTTCCAAATATAAGTTTCGAGACCATTACCAAGCATTGTTAGATCGAGCTCTATGCCCAAGTGCAAACTTGTCAATGCACAGCACCAAGGCATGAAGCTCTCCTCGAACCCACCACTATGGCCAACTCATAATGGACCTCTCGCACGGTCTAGCCCCTGAGTTGGGCGCTGACCTCATCACGACCAGTGCTCAATATAGAGGGTCCTAGATGATGGGAGCTAAAGAGCCACCTTCTACTTGTCCTTGACATGTACTGAGGGTCTTATCACTAAATGAAGAGAGCTAAAGAACCACTTTCTACCTGTACTTGACATGTGAGCCCCCCTCCCAATGACCACTCATGTACGCTTTAGCTATTGCAAGTCTCTTTGTCCAAATCGAGGTTTCAGACACTATGAAGACGAATAATTAAGGACTAATAACGTTACCTGCCATGCAATAGGATGATTACACTGATTTTATCTTTTAATCAAGAGTTTTTCTCAAGTATGTTATTAAGGGCTTGTGTCAGACGACAGCTTAGAATGTAACTGCTCCTTGGCATTAATGCCTAATGGAAGCCGCTCGAAATTCTTTTTGATTATAGTCATACTCTCTAGATCAATTTAATTATACTATGAAATTCTTTTCATCTTCTATTTGGAACCATGAATAGCCTTGATTTGATTTGATTTTCTCATTTCCTTTTCCTTATTTACCGGAAAAACAAGAGAATTTATTTAGAAATAACAATGAAAACAAAAAACTTACATCAAGGTCAAAAGAAAAACCTATCAAAGGGACAACACATTACACCCTTAGAATACCAAATCCAACACCTCTTACTTCAATCAGATTAAGGCAACATTAGAACCAACTAACAGATAGATTAATGCTAATAGGGGTATGCCTCAATGACAGATTGAACAGCTGATATATGCTTGATCTTGTACCCACTGAATCCGGCACTCAGGATGAGCTTCTTCCATTCTTCCTCAGTCCTCTCCTTCCCTCCAGTATTAAGCATCATGTCCAAATCCATGCACAGCCTCATATTGTTGTATGGATGCACAGGGTCCATGTCCAACACAATGTCGACAATTATCACCTTCCCACCGTCTCGCGGGACCGCTTCTTTGCATTGTTTCAGGATCTTAATGCATTCGTCATCGGCCCAATCATGGAGGATGCACTGTTTCATTGTAAATTAACAAATGATAAGTAATGTTTGATAGTTTTATTTAATATAAGCATTAAACAGTTATAATTCTCTTATTGTTAGATTGGGTCCCATCAATTCAGCCAAATCAGGGCCTTTCATCCAATACGGGTGACATGACCTTTACATAAGGTGGGCCACACTAATTAGATCTTGGGCGTGAATATCATGCCGTTGCATTCTTAAGGTGAGCTACAATGTACAATGTTGGTGAGATATGAGTTAGTCGACTCAACAAAGTCTGGTTGATTGGAAACTGAGATGCAAGGATGAACTATTAATTTTCTACTGTCATGGTTGGAAATCTCTAGTTAAGTTGACTCAATGATGCAAGGGCATTTTCACACCGGATTCGAGTGGAGTGGCCTGTAGGATGCAGGAGCATATTCGGGGTGGGCGGCCGTGTGAGGCAGGTGACTCATGTAAGGCGGACCCCACCCGTGTGAAGTGGGTGGCTCATGTGAAGCGGAACCTACATGAAGTGGGGCCCGCAAGAGGGGTCATGGGATGCGAGGCCTGGACTGTGAGATAAAGGGATTAATTTGTCATGCTCTATCAATCCAAACTTTTAGAGCAAGTGGTTAATTATCCTGCAGCACTAAGGAGTCACCAACTAGTCATTGATTAGAGGTATTGTTTAGCAATTAAGGCCAAATGTTTAGTGGATCTTTTCTTAACCAACAGTTCCCATGCAACTCCTCCGAGTTGATTTGGATCAATTGAACCTCACGTACTCAGGTGAGTCATGACTCAACTTGAGATTGAATGAGTCAATCCGAGTCACCAAGTCATTTAACAAAATTTTAAAACAACCACAAATCGTAGCATGGGCCTAGCTTATTGATACTTTTTATAAAATTCTACTTAAATCCATTTGATTTCTCTTTACCTATAAAAACCCGCACTCGGAATAATCTATTTTCTAGAGTGCGGATTTTTCTGGTCAAAGTCTATCTTGTCTTTACTACGAATTATTTTCCTTGGTTAATAATAATTGTGAAGAGCAGGAATCCTTTCATCATATGCTAGGATTGACAGCTGTGATTTCCTATCCAACCCAATCCATAGGTGTAGTATGATCAAATTTTAGACTGTTGCCAGACTGTATGGATTAAAGAAAATTAAAAGATCAAGTGTCCCAATTAATCGAAAAACAAGCATTACCTTCATTAAAATGGCGTCGGCACTGGGAATGGATTTGAACATGTCGCCCTCAACACGGTCGACCTCTGGGTAATTCGGCGAATCGGCTATGACGTGTGGGAGATCGAAGACGGTGCACTTCATGTGAGGGAAGGCCTTGGCGATGGCTCGCAACGCGGTGCCTGTGCCACCACCAATGTCGATCAGCGACTTCATTCCATTAAACATATCCTTACAGTCCCTGATCAAAGCCGACGTCAACAGCCGCGTATCACACGCCATCGCCTCATTGAACAACTGATTCTGCGCTGGGTTCTCCGCCATGTAATCCCAAATTCCCTTCCCCAAGGCTTTCTCGAATGCAGTAGTCCTGCCTCCGGCCAGACCGTCCTTAAGGTAATGCCAAGGAGACATAAAATCTTTATCCGTGATCGCGATTATGGCTGGGACCATGCTCCTGTCCCACCCTTTCAATATGAACTTAGCCGCCGGTTGTAGCCCATATCTCACCGTCCCGTCGTCATCGACTTCTTTGGTGAACAATTTCACGTGCACCAAGTACCGCATTATGCGAAACAAGTTGTTGGTGTTGGTGGGCTGCACCGGAAGTTGTGTGGCCAAGTCGGAGAGGGTGATCGGCTCGCCGTGGTTGTTGATGATGTCTGCAATGCCGAGTTCGATGGCAGACCGGAGAACAAGCGTATCGACGAATCCGTATATGAATTTCCATATCTTAGCTTGGGCAGATTGATCAGATTTTTGGACCTCCATCACTGACTGTAGATTCTACTGAGGAAGTTAGATGGGATTGAATGTCAGAGCTTCTTACTAGTACTTGGTTTTATACGACGAGTTCAGTGCATATATATCATCTCATATATAAGACATGACCAACTACCATTCTTCATGGGAGTTATGTCCGCTGTTTTTTTTTTTTTTTTTTTTTTTTTGTGATTTTGATCACGAGTCATGGCCCACCACATCACACGTGATTGTTGCTAGAGAAATGCAGGAGAGATTCGCGGGAGGATAGATTGAAAAGCCTAGGCACACGTGCTAAAGTGGAGTGAGCAGTTTCAACACCCGGTGAAGGGTTGAGAATCCATAGGTGGTGAAAGCCCACTACGGCGTGTGTGTGTGCGCGTGTGTAAAAAAAAAAAAAAAAAATTAATTTAAAAAAAAAAAAAAAAAAAAGAAAGAAAGAAAAAGGAAAAAAAAGGTGGGACCCATAGTAGAGAAATAAAGATGGTCCAATTTTCATCTTAGCCGCACAAATAAGTCCAACTATAGAGTAGTCTTAGACCGTTAATCATGTTTGTCTTTTCTTTTTCTTTTTTTTTTTTATTGTGAATTTTTCTAATAAAGGTGTGGCCAAGCTGCTCAGTAGACCTGCCTAAATTTTTAGACTTTCATGGTGGCAGTGACCTGTTGAATGGTTAGGATGTCGCACGTGTGTTCGATGGTTGCAAGTGTTACTCTAATAGTCCCTTCGATATCTCTTCGCGCGATTCGCTTTGCAATTGTACCGAATAGTGGATTTATACCTCGGCCCACGTGCTTACAAGGGGTCTTGGCTCTTGAGAGCATCTAGTAGGGCAAGAGTCACGTGGGTGGCTTTCCTTTGACCTGATTTCGCCCCCACCCGAGTCCCTCCAAGTCCGTGGAGAGGGTTTTTAATTCTGACCACTGGGACCTTTGTTTTGATGATCCAGACCATTGGTTTGTTTGTTCTATAACTGGATGGACCATCTCCCAAATATCTACCTCAGTTGAGTGTGAATAGATGTCCTCTAGTATTTCTCTTATTGACCGTCCATTTGAATCCCACCTATAGAAAGGATCTGAATATCCACTCAATATAAGGTTTGGATCATGGTCTGTCCAGATTGGGATGCAGCAGATCAGTGATCTAGATTACCGATACGTGGATCTTATGAGGAATTATGTGATCCTCGACCAGAGTAGTGTACTCGGGTTTGGGTCTGTACTATTTGGGTACTATGGTTCATTGATCCAGACCATTGGTTTGTGGATATGTCATGGATGGACCATGCCCAAAAACTCCTGGAACGATTTTAACCTTTTAATTTTCCAGTCTGCCAAAGGAACGGTTAAGAACAAAAATACATAAACTGTCCGCATTCAACAGTAAATAGTCTGGAGGATAGATCTAACAACGTGGGAGATTTTCATTTCACGGTCGATCTATCAGTGTAGTCCATTATAATCAGGCGCGGTTTGGGTGGATACCTAACTGTGGGGCCCACCTGTGATGTATGTGCCTTACATCAACACCGTCCATCCATTTTGAAAGATCATTTTAGTCCATGATCCTAAAAATGAAGCAGATCTAAATCTTAGGTGGACCATACCACAGGAAACAGCAGTGATTGAATCCCCACCATTAAAAACTTCATGGGAGTCATCGGAATGTTTATTTTCCATCCAACCTGTTGATAAGGTCACAAATACCTGGATGAAGATACCAAACAAATATCAGCTTGATCCAAAACTTGTGGCCCACAAGAAGATTTTAATGGTCAATTACCACTGTTTCCTGTATTATAATCCACCCGAGATTTGGATTTTTTTTTTTATTTTTTTTTTTAACACGCACACACACCACCACACACGCCGTAATGGGATTTCACCACCTATGGGTGCTAGAACCCTTGATCATGCCCTAAAATGAGTTTTCAAAACAGGTGGACGGCGTGGATACAAGACACATACATCAGTGGGCCCCACGGTCAGGGATCCACCGAAGCCCCGACCATTATAATCATTGTCAAGGTTATTGTGGGGTCCACGAACCGTGTACCATTGAAAGCGCTACCTTTTTCCTTTTTTCAATTCCTCGTCTTCAATTTGACGAAGTATCGTAAAATTGATGCTCTGTCAGAGCGTGATCGTTGATACGCAGGTACATGGCATAGATCATCTCAAATTAACCAGTCCATGTTGCAGGGCTCAATCCTGATGGGTCATCATCCAATATTAAGATTGATCATCCATACCCTCTGATTAATGGGAAATTTTCTGTTGAATTATGTCTGTCGACCATCTCTCATTTCAACCATTCATTAAATGTCCACCAATAAAGCAAGTTAGGAAATCAAACGACTGTAGCTATTGGGTCACCAAAAACTAAAATGGGACCCACAATTTGGAAATTTTAACCAAGGCTACCATATGGTACGTGTGCAATTCATTAGCTCATGCATGTCAGGCATCATACTCTGCTGAAGAATCAAAAGTTTTTTTTTTCCCCTGGGGGTGAATGAATGATAAAGGGATGATTGTTCCTACAGTTTCAGGCCATCATACTTCATAAGATTTGAACCGACAAACCAATAGTTTTGAAACTGAAATGTATGCAGGAAATGCTAGGATGACAAGTACGTTAGTGGGCCATCTAAGAATAAAATCCACACCACTCATCCAGCAGCCCATCCAGAATGGTCACTAGCTGAGAGAGAAGGGAAAAAAATGTCTGATCACAATCGTTCAATGGGAAAGGAACGGGACACAATCATCGACGAACAGTCAGTTTAAATCAATGTGCAAAGGTCACCCAATTGGATAATCAAGATCATCCATCTGGTGTGATTTTGAGGGTATGGCCAATCTGGGGGGCTCGGCCAATGTGCACTAATTTTCATGTGTGAAATCCTTACCACCTCATGGCCCCATACAATGCCGAAGAAGGCTGGTTGCCACAAGCCATTGCTGTAGGTCCAAAAATCACTCCTAACCAACATTCAACATTGATAGGTGCGGTGGGCCACAATATCCACACCCACCCACTGTAAAATTGTGGAGCCTTGGCACTGGATCAGTCCTTAGAATGTAGTACACAGTTCGTTGAAAAACAGGAAGACGTGATGGGTGGGCCACACACCTGCCCTTTATCGAAGAAAACAAATTCCAGTAATATTTACAAAGGCGTTTCTCAGCCAATCAATACACTGCCTACAATTGTTCTAACAAGATGATGAAAACAACATCCTAACTAAACCATCCCAACCTTCAACTCCAATTCACATCTTGAGGTCTTGAATACAAGCGAATGAATATGTGATATCTACCAGCATCATCACAAAAATAAAACAAACATAAAAAGAATTTGGGGAAATAAAACAACATTTGAATTTGAAAGGTGATTTCGAGCGGATCACCTGATCATCTGTTTCCATTCTCTTCTGTTGAGGAACCCTCGGAAGCGCAGTCGTCTGTGGTGGAGTTTGAGATAGTCTCCAAAGAGCTTCCATTCTCGCTATCTGAAGTAATAGGCCTCTCCTCAATGGGTTGTTTCAAGAACCAATACATGATGCTTGCTGTAAGTGTCAGTATCATCTTCTGATTCACCTGTTACCACACAAATATGACTATGAGGTACCCATGAATTCCGCTGCTCCCAGAAGCACGGGTTTTTCATGCATCCATTTTCTATACCATACACATGGTATTTGTATGATGATCCAAACCATTCATTCATCTAGGACAGTCAATTAAAGAATCCTGAAGCCAGAATCTGATTGGTGAATTTTGTACACCATCTTTTACATGGTTTGGATTGTCCAATTCATTCTTACTTTTGGTTAATTGACAATTTATGGAGTTTTTTTATTGAATGAAAGGTTCAGATTATCAGAAACATGTTTGTGTATGGCATAAAAAGTGGAGGCACAGCAATTTCATGCTTCCAAGCCAATTCAATCTCTTTCCTGTAACGAATATGACCTCTATTAAATCTTCCGGCAGCAAAAAAATGGAGCATCCAAGCTTCCTTGCAATGGAGATAATGTAGCTAGCATTCATCTTCTTCTCTTCACCTGCACGTCCTCGAAAGTGAGAAATTCCATTATAAGATACAAAAGCATTGTAAAAGCTTAAATGACATTTCTTAATCATTGTATCTATCTTTCTAAACAGTGCTATTTTATTGATGGTCTAATATTGACATATGGAGATAGTAAAAGAGAAAGAGGACGTCAGAATAGGCAATGGACTGGATAGTAAAAGAGAAAGAGGACATCAGAATAGGCATTGGACTGGTGAATTAACATAGCAGGAATAACAGTAAATCCAATGCCAATCCGTCTTGTTGAAGATTCAGTATTGTGCAGCTCAGGTGTAAACTAAATTGTACACTCACGATGCGCAAATCCATTCATCACCTGCAGGGTAGAGGTTGTACGATTTATTGCAAGTGGTCTTGTCTGTTAATAGGGTGCATTCTAGGGAGTGAACGGGAATGAAAGCAATGGCATTGAAGCAATGGTGTGACGGCTTTGAGCTAGAGCTACCTTGACAATTCTACTTTTTGGGTCTACACCATGCTGACTCCTGGACACTCTTCAATACAACATGAGGCTTCAAAACATGTACGGACAGAGGGTCCTATCAGTGTCACCAAAAAGTTCTACGTATTGGAACGATTCAATCGAATCCAGACGTATGTTCTTCATCAAGTTTTCTGTTTCTTTTGTCTACTATGTGCACGTGAGCATGCCTATATATATATATATATATATATATATATATATAGCGCTTTAACTTATCATGCACGTATTTTAGAAACTAATGTATATCAGATAACTCAATCACTTGATGAAACTTCTTATTTCGACCTTCACATGCACATTGATTCTTTAACCCTTGTAATACCCTCATTCAACACATATTTCTGATCTCATATTTGATCAAAAATCTGGCAATAAACACACAACACCCCACTTGTGTCCATCACGATGGATTTATATGAAAGTGGGCCTCACACACATTCATGGGAAATGATTACACAGCCCATCATACAGTGGTTGTGAGATATTCAAGTATATAGGCCCCCAAATACCTAAGATTTTCACCTCAAAACAATAAAACGAAAAGGAAAAACGAAATGTTGAAGAAAGAAAAAGAACGATGCCCGGATTAAATTCCCTCCGATACTATGTGGACAGATTGACAAAGGAGGAAAGAGAAGAAGAAAAAGAGAAGAAAGGAGAAAGAATGAGATAAAGAGAACGAGATTAGGGTTCACACCTCCCACCACCCTCAAGTCTATCACGGTTTTCAATATTTACAAGAATGTCATTAATGACAACAACAAAAATACCCATTACATCCTAAACCTGGATGGGCCCAAGAATGAGCCATATGACAGCCCACATTCAAATTTGATAACATCCTCTAATATAGTTGTAAATTGATTCCAGCAACAGCACGAACTCCCTTTCAGGATTAGCACCCTGTGTAACTCAAAATCAGGATAAAGCCTAGCCAATAATTCAAAGATCCTAGTTTGTTCTACTTGTTTCTTAATTTCATGAGTGAAAATGATGGGCTAACAGCAGTCTAATTCCTTTGTTTACTGGCTCATTGCAGCAAAATATTCCTCACATATCATTAAAACCTTTGCATCAAATGAAGATGCACCCCAAAGATCGTTAAAACCTGTGTATCAAATCAAGATTGTCATTTCACGCATTGTAAGGATATCCTGAGAAGCATATGAAAGGGAGGAAAAAAACAGAAGCTGGAGACGTCGTTGATACTATTGGTGGCTATTGGATATGTCCGTGGTGCTACCATTGTTTTGAATATTATTTTACATTACAGCTGTATCAGTCTTCACATAACAGTATCCGTCGGGGGGGGGGGGTGGGGGAGAGATGTATTGGGCCACGTCAGCCAATACATGCCAATCTGCTCCATATTGACACTAATACGGTTGTACGGGCTGATACAGTGGTAAAGGGCCATCATCATTATCATCTAAGCCTTACAGCAATTAATAAGAGCCTACTACATAAATCTTGTTCCGCCTTTCGACTCTATCATGGGCCATAACTTCAATTAAAGCATATGTCATTAAGTCTTTTCTTACTACCTCCACCCACGTCCTTTAGGGCCTTCCCCTTTCCTTCTAGCCTTCTACTTATACCAACTCCTACTAACTAGTGCAGTTCTTTCCCTCATCTTATTGCCTATTGGTGCTACTCCTAAGTTCCCACGAATGCATTCATTTTTATCCTATCCTTGCCAGTTATCCATCTCAACATTCTCATTTCAGCTACATTCATCCTATGAACATGTTGTTCCTTAAATGCCCAATACCCTATCCAACAAAGCATGGCTGGTCTAATATCTATCCCCTAAGATTTCCCTTTCATTTTTAGTGTATGAAGATCACATAAAAATCTAAAGCCACATCGCCATTTCTTCCACCCAGCTTGAATTCTATGGGCAAAATCTGTGGCTCCGAAATCGGTAGTCGGACTCTCCAACTTCCAAAGCGTTGATCCCAAGTTGATTCAGCTACCTCACCATGCACT
Source organism: Magnolia sinica (assembly GCF_029962835.1). Taxonomy (NCBI): domain Eukaryota; kingdom Viridiplantae; phylum Streptophyta; class Magnoliopsida; order Magnoliales; family Magnoliaceae; genus Magnolia; species Magnolia sinica. The sequence goes on from NC_080575.1 coordinate 25,785,111, forward strand.
AGACTTGGTAAATGGGCTCACCAAATTCCCGAACTCCAAATCCGGCTTGTGGTGGAGGGATTTTTTTTCTTTATCTTATGTGCATTATGTATCATATTTTAATGGTTTGGTTTCAACAATGGGTGTTTAATTACCACTATTTTCAATGGTATGGCCCACCTGATTTTTGAGACATTGGCCCAAAATGTTGTGGCCCACTGGATATACGATACATACATCTAGGTGGGGTCCCAACATAGGCCCCACCGGCTGGCCAATTCCAACAACATGCAAAAGCACGTTGCTACATGCAGCGTAGATGGCCGCACGTTGCTTGCTGCAATGTGTTAGTACCTTTTTTTCGTATTATATATATTCATATATATTTGAACCAAAAAAAAAAAAAAATCAACAACTTTTCAACCGTTGGATGGAAAATAAACATCATGGTGGTCCTAGGTTGATTTCCACTGTTGAAAGGGGCCCACTTGGTTTTTGGGTCTGCCTCGATTGGTGGATCATGTCCAGGGTCTAGATGAACAAATAAAAATGATACACAGGTGGTGGACCACACGGATGTGGACCCACATAGGTTTTGATTCCAACAAATTTTACTTTCAATTAGTTGTAGAAATGGGTTAGGCCCATTTTAGGGTCCAATTTGCGATCGCATGGGGCCCATTGGTTGTGTGTGTGAATCATGGGGAGGGCCCAAACATGGGCTCTTGGAAAAACTATGCAGAAAGTGCAGTACCGAAATGGGTTTAGCCCATTTTTGGGCGTATCCTGTGATCGTGTGGGGCCACTTTTCGGCGTATCGTCAAGTGCCTCAGATAGTCACATGGGCTCCAAACTCCTAAGGTGGGACATGGTGATCATATGTTTACAATTAACAGTGATTGCCCAAAGTGGGGCGGTTACAAAAAATATGCAAAAAAAAACTGCATAACCGGTTTTAGTGCACTTTTTGGACATTACACACAATTCATGTGGGGCCCACTACAGGTTGTCCAAGAGGCCAATCTTGGACTCTCATGTGAGACCTACAAGACCCGAGTGGCAGCGCCCAATTCCGATGTGAGTGGAGCCTGCCACAAGGTCGCAAAGTTTGTGAAATCCTAAGAAAAGTTGCTAAAAATTAACGAAGTATAAAAACATGAACTTATGAAAGGGATGGTGGGGTCCCATGATTAGATCCATATCTTATATAGAGAAAATGGAGTACGATGTGGCATGTGATGCGGCATTTTGTGCAAATGCCATTGGTGTAAAGTGGGGTGAATTGGTGATGTGGCTTGGATAGTGGAAAGTCTAGGTAGCAATTCTACAATTTTTTACTGGTGCTTGGAGTGTTGAGGTGGATTGATGATGTGGAAGGGCCTAGCACATGCATTGGCCAAGTAGGATGGTGCAATAACATGCATTGGCCAATAATGAGGTGGATGGTGAGATGGCATGTGATGTGGATGCAAGTGAGTTGTGATTGATGGAAAAGAGTGACCTAGCCATTCCAAGGCCATGCATTGGTTGCATGCGAGATGGAGGCATCAAGCATGGGTCACCTCTCATGATGGGTTATGATGATGGTTAAAAAGAAAGCTTCTCTTGTCTTTTTAGTGTGTTGGAGCCTTATTTTGTCATGTAGCTATTGTCTTTGGGCTAGGGGCTTAAATGGCTTTAAACCATGGGTTTTGGCCTTTTAGGCGTAGGCCCACTAGGGTTGCTTGTTCAACATAGTATGTAATTTAGATCATGAATTCAATGGTCATCTCTCACTAACGGATCGTCAGATCAACGCATGGATGGCACCTCCGCGCTCGTGGCGATAGTGTAATCGATATTGCATAGGTTTGGGTGCAACAGGCACCAGCCACCTGGAAGCATGTCTGAGTGTTCGATATTGCTATATACTGTCTACAGAATATGTCGATCGAACACGTGTGACTGTGAGGTGATACCAAGGACCGAAGCCCTGAGCGCAAGGAGCATTTGAGGATTGTGTTGCAGACCCTGCAAGATCACTAGTTGTACACGAAGCGAGAGAAGGGTGAATTCTGGCATGAGGTAATTTTCTTAGGGCATGTGATTACCCGCAACGGAGTGGTTGTTGATCCATCGAAGGTGGAAGTCGTGTTGAAATCAAGTCGGCCCACGAATGTGACCGAAGTACGGAGTTTCCTTGGATTGGCAAATTACTATCGCTAATTTATAAAGGATTATCTCGTATCTCAGGTCCATTGACTCCTTTGACACAGGAGTCGAAATTTGAGTGGACAGAGGCATACGAGCAAGCATTTGAAGAGCTAAAGAAGTAGACATCCCCACCTGTCCTCCCCATTCCTGTTGAGGGTGGTGGTTTTGTTGTATATATAGCAATGCTTCACTCAGAGGATTGGGGTATGTTTTGATGCAACAGGGGAGAGTGGTTGTGTTTGCTTCAAGGCAGTTGAAGCCTCATGAGCAGAACTACCCCACCCATGACTTGAGTTAGCGGCAGTGGTCTTCTCACTGAAGGTGTGGAGACACCATCTCTATGGGGAGAAGTTCGAGCTCTTTTCTGACCATAAGAGCCTCAAGTATTTGTTTTTGCGGAGAGTTGAATATATGGCAGGGCTAGTGGATGGATTTCTTAAAGGACAATTATTTCATCTTATAGTATCACATGGGCAAGGCCAACATGGTTGCCGATGCTTTGAGCCGTGAGGTGTTGTTGCTCAAATGATGGTCTAGCAATGGATGATGTTAGACGCATTGGCAGACTTCGACGTTCAACCGAGCCTGGAGTCTTCCATGGCCCGTATTTCAAGTTTAACCATTCAACTATCTGTTGTCAACGAAGTTATTAAGACACAGCAGATAGATGAGGAGGTGTGGTCTCGCATGACTAAGGCACCAGAGGAGGAGAGGCATGATTTGCAGATCGGTGCCGATGAAGGAATCAGATTTAGAGGAAGATTGTGCATCCCACATGTGGCCGATCTTATGAAAGAAGTTATGGATGAAGCTCGAAGCTCGTTATTCCCGTCTCACTATCCATCTAGGTGGGATAAAGATGTATAGAGACATAAGGAGGCAATATTGGTGGCCTGGCATGAAGAGGGAGATTGCGAACTACATGTCTAGGTGTTTGGTGTGCCAATAGGTGAAGGTAGAACGTAGACATCCTCCGGGGAAGTTGCAGGCGCTGTAAGTTCCCGATTGGAAATGGCATCATATATCGATGGACTTTGTGGTAGGATTGCTGAGGACTCATCAAGGGCATGATGCAGTTTGGGTCATCATCGATAAGTTGACCAAGATTGTCTATTTCCTTACTATTCACACTACCTATGGTCCGATGGAGCTGAGCAAGTTGTGTATGGAGCAGGTGGTTAAGTTGCATGGAGTTCCCACAACTATTGTTTCAAATAGAGACCCACGGCTTACCACTCGATTTTAGAGGAGTTTTTAGGAGGCGCTAGATGCATCTCTGAACTTAAGCACTGCCTTTCACCCCCAGACCAACGAGTAAAGCTGACGATGAACTGAGCTAGATGGATTAACTCACTCAGTTCGGCTCGGCTCGAATAAGCTCGGGGTTCGGGCTAAGCCAAGCTGATTTTTTTAGCTCAAAAGGATTTCGAGTCGAGCTTGAGCTGGCCTCAGTTCGACTCGACTCGGCTCGAAGCACAGCTTGAATTTGACTCGGTTCGACACAACTCAATTAAGCTCAAGTTATAACTTAATTAATATATTATATTTTATATTATATATAATATAAAGAAAAGGGTCTTCCCGTATTAAAACTAGAAAGAAAATGCTCGACTTAAAAGCTTGAACTCGAACTCAGCTCAAAAGCTCGAGATTGAACTCAACTCGAGTTGACCAGAGCAACTGACCAAACCAAGCCGAGCTGGCCAATCAAGCTCGAGGACCAAGCTGAGCCGAACTCGAGCTAGGATAGGCTGCTAGCCACAAACCAAGCTAAATTGTGCCAAGCTCGACTCAATTCGGCTCATGTACAGCTCTACCGATTGGCAGACAGAGCAAGTTATTCATATTCTGGAGAATATGTTGTGGGCTTGTATATTGGACTTCCAAGGTAGTTGGGAGGACCACTTGCCGCTGGTGGAGTTTGCGCATAACAATAGTTACCAGTCTAGAATTGGGATGGCCCCCTATGAGGCTTTGTACGAGCGGCAAGGTGTTTCGTTGCGGTAATAGTGGGCGCAATGGTCCCCACCGTTACCGATACGAATACGCCCCGTATCGACGGATACGCCCCCTATTGGCCGATACAGGGCCATAACGGCCGATATGAAGTGTGTAACGGTCGATTTTTATTTTTATTTTTTGTCAGAAAAATATGAAAAAATATCCATTAAATCCGGAATGATCTAAATATTCCAAATATGCATTCATTTATAATTTCAAACATGTTTACGGTGGTGTAACGGTCCACTCTTTGGTGAGAAGTTGTATCGGACAATCTAATGAATTCATGAACCTGACAATATGGAATTGACTGCAAAACTCATATATTTAATTTTCTAACTATCTAATATCAATGATAGATATATTAGAATGAATGTAATATCAAAATATCTTACATGTGTAGGTGTTTCCATTATTTTCATAATTTATTCTATAGGAGTGACGTCTCCAGATTTGCATAAATTACAATGTTGATTCTATTTTAAAGTCTTCAACATGTTAAAGACTTCTCATATCCTATGATTCATGTCCTATCATCCTCAAGTCATGAATATATATATATATATATATATATATATATATATATATATATATATATATTAGTAGTGACTGATATACTCCCATGCAACTTGATTGGTTGTCAAGGGAGTTATTAAGTACAAGTTCGGCAGTGTCAAGTGTGTGCTTACTTGGTGAATGTGTAGATAATGGACTAACGGGTATATAGTGATACTTACCTTAATAAAGATGTATACTTACAGTTACCATAATAAAATTCATGTGTCACCACTCACCACCAAAATGAAAATATGCTTTGTTGTGGTTGCTCGACCTCCACATCATCAGGTTGCGGCTGTGGAATAAGTGTTGCATATCCATAATATCCAGTGCCGGAAGGAAAGATCAGGTCAACGAAACCAGATGATGACTGATCCTGAATACGCAATGACTTCGACCCCGAGTAAAGATATCCACCAGTGCCCGTTGAATAATCATACTGGGGCCCGTACTCAGGCTGTTAAGAATCTTAAGATTGACAATGTGTCTGTGATGAGTAACTTGGATTTGGATATTGGATCTGGATATCTATAATCATATGTATATGAATCAGGAGGATTAATCCAATAGGAATGTGACAGAACAGGCTCGGTATAACTATAATCACATTGGCCATAAGAATATCCATCATAATGCCCAAGACCACGGGTCTATTGATGTTCTAGACCTCCCGGTGCACCACTAGACCTAGCCTCCTCCTATTGGTTGTATCGTGACTCAATACACTCATAAGTCCGACCTCGTGTACCTTGTAGATGTTCATCGGCTTCGCGATCTGTAGATGGTTGTATGGTGTACTGAGCAACACTAGAAGTGCCAGCATCAAGGGTGTCATCACCATCACCAGCATGATCATCCGATTCGATCTCGCTGCTACTATTGCTCGTACTCTTCCGTTGAACTTGAGCCAGACTTTGCATGAAAGTTGCCCCTCTTTCTGCGTCCAACATAGCTGAACGACTCTCTTGTTTCGCCGTGCGTATTATTGGATCATCAATTTTCAATTCTTCACTATCCTCTTCAATCTGTTTTTCCATTGCTTCCAACTAAGGTAGAAGCGGGTCGTCTTCATCATAAATATTGTCCAAGCTTATTGGACAGTAGTCCGTGTCACCGGCGCCTGTAATGCTCTTATGATGCCGTCGCATTCTTAGTCTCATATTTGTAGTGCATGAAGATAAGTCTATCCAACATCCTAATCTGCAATCTATTCTTATTCTTTGATTAAGTGCAAAACAACTCCAATTCATTTCGCAGCTAGAAGAAGATATTATCTGGCTCAAAACTTTTATTGCAATTTTTTTTGGAAAGCCTTCGTATTCTCTCCGAAATTCATCCACCATTCGGCCGGTTGCAACCTAGATACTGCATGTTGTGCAAGAGCATCTCCAAAGCTACCCTAGCGATTTCCAAATGTATGTAATTCATTCAACACCTTCATTTGCATTTCTAAGTCAGGATCTAATCTCTTTATCACATTCTTTAGTCCGACACGAACTTCATAATCCGCAACAAATGATTAGGCATATCTGTACCTAGGATTTAGGTAACCTGCTGCATAAAGATAATGATGGAGTTGTGTTGTCCATCTCTTATCGATAATCTTCCAATAAGACTCCTAGCTTGTACAATCACGTTGAATTGCTAACTTCGCCTTATCCATAGCATCATAGAGGAATACCATGGTAGGTGCTTTGTCGGTTTCAACAAGACGAATTACCCTCATTAGTGGCTCCATCACCTTTGGGATCCTCTTGACTTTTTTCCAATATTTGTTATCTCGTATGGTGTTCACAACTTCAACCGGTGTCATTGATGTCTTCTTTCCATTTTTGTGTTGAGCCAATCTCAGGAAGCGAATATCTCACTCAACTCTCCCATATGCTGGTATAAACTCTCCAAGGCTATAAAGTTTGTTACGAATCTAGTCATCGCAGGCCTCAGCAACTCTTATCCCTTCATGAACTTCCTCGTTATTGCGACTACTTGATTATGGTTGTAAATAAATGTCATCACTTGTCTTGTCCTTTCAACTATATCCCTAACACTCTTCTTCTTCCCAATATCTTCCAACATACGATCAATACAATGGGCAACACATGTTGACCAAAATATGTGGCCTCCTTATCATGAACTTATGTCCTGCAACCTTATATATTGCTTCATTATCTGTCACAATCTGCACCACATTCTCCTCTCCAATCTCATCCACCACTTTATCCATTAGCAAAAAATATATAATTAGAATATTTGTTTCAGCCGAGGCATCAATTGATTTATGGTACACAGTTCCCAAGTGGCAGTACACCAGGTAGTTGATCAAGTTGTGTCTGGTTGGGCCAGTCCAACTATCGCACATGATCATGCTGTGTCTGGTTGCCTAGTCATGATCAGTCATCCTCTAGTTTCGTTGACCTAGTCTTTCCTTCTGGCACTGGATATTATGAATTTGTAACACTTATTCCACGGCCATAGCCTGATGATGAGAATGATGATGAGGTGGAGGTCAAGCAACTATAACAAAGCAGATTTTCATTTTGGTGGTGAGTGGTGACTCGTGAATTTTATTATGGTAACTATAAGTATATATTTTTATTAAGGTAAGTATTGTTATATACTCATTAGTCCATTACCCACACATTCACCAAGCAAACACTCACTTGACACTACCGAACTTGTACTTAAAATAACTCCCCTGACAACCAATCAAGTAATCCTTAATCAAGTTGCAGAGGAGTATATCAGGCACTACTATTTATATATATATATATATATATTCTTGACTTGAGGACGACGGGAATCACAGGATAGGAGGAGAAGCCTCTGACATGTTGAAGACTTTAAAATAGAATCAATATTGTAATTTATGCAAGTCTGGACTCTGGAGACCTCACTCCTTATGAAAAATAATTACAAACACCTACACATGTAAGATATTTTTATATTACATTCATTCTAATATATCTAACATTAATATTAGATAGTTAGAAAATTAAAATTATGAGTTTTGCAGTCAATTCCAGGTTGTCAGGTTCATAAATTCATCAGACAGTCCGATACAACTCACTAAAGAGTGGACCGTTACACCACCATACACATGTTCAAAATTATAAATGAATACATATTTAGAATATTTAAAATATTCCAGATTTAATGGATATTTTTCCAGATTTTTTTGACAAAAAAAAAAAAAAAAAAAATCGATCGTTACACACCCCGTATCGCCCATTACGATCCCATATCGGCCGATACGGGGCGTATCCGTATCGGTAGCAATGGGGACCATTACGTCCACCGTTACTGCAACAGAACACCTTGCTTAAGGCACCCCAAGCACCAATAAAAATTTGTATAAATGCCACCTAGGCTTTCTACTATCCAGACCACCTCACCAATCCACCTCACTTTGCGCCAATGGCATTTGCATAAAATTTCACATCACATGCTACATCATACTTCATTTTCTCTATATAAGAGATGGGTCTCTCTAGCATATTTCCCCTTACAACACTTAGCCAAATTTCAATAAATTCTAAGAAAGAAAAGAAAGTTGTGGGACTAGGAGGTGGGCCAATCATCAAGCCTAGCAAGGATCCAAGCCATCTACCATTCATCCAACTAAGGTGGGTCATACTCCCCTATCTCTCTCCCTTTCTTTCCTTTCTTGTGGCCGAGGTAGGACACCTCTGTTGGGCCCACCAAGGATAGCCACATTGTCAACTAGCAACATGTGGGGCCCACTAATCGTGGGACCCCCACCCTCCCTTTCATAAGTTCGGGTTTTTATACTTCGTTAATTTTTAGCAACCTATCTTTTTAAGAACTTCACCAATTTTGTAACCTTATGGGGGGCCCCACTCACATCAGAATTGAGCGCCGCCACATGAGTCTTGTAGGTCTCAGCAAGAGTTCAAGATTAGCCTCTTGGATAGCCTATAGCGGGCCCCATGTGAACCGTGTGTAACGTCCAAAAGTGGACTAAAACCGGTTGTGCAGTTTTTTCTTTGCACGGTTTTTGCAACTACCCCACTTTGGGCAATCACCGTTAATTGCATACACATGACCACAAGGCCCCGCCTTAGGGCTTTTGGAACTCATGCATGAGAATACCCAAGGCACTTTTCGGTCGCCAAATATGGGTTGTGGCCACCGAAAATGGGTTTTTGTACTGCACTTCTGCACGGTTTTTCCAAGAGCCCATGTTTGAGCCCTCGCCATGATTCAGACACACACAACCAATGGGCCCCACCTTAGGGGGTTTTGAAGCCCATATATAAGGTTACTAGAGGGTCATGCCCTTTCGCCAAATGGGGGCCCCACGCGATCGTAAATCGGATCCAAAAATGGGCCCGACCCATTTCTACAACTAACTGAAAGAAAAATCTGTTGGAATTAAAACCTATGTGGGCCCACATCCGTGGGGGTCCACTACCTATGCATGACTTTTATTTGTTCATATAGACCCTGGACATGATCCACCGATCGAGGACCCAAAAACCAAGTGGGCCACCCTATGTACTCCAACCGTGAAAATCAACCTAAGACCACCATGACGTTTATTTTCCATCCAACAACTGAAAAGTCCATGATTTTTACTTTTTTTTCAAATATATATGAATATATATAATTTATTATATAATATATATATATATATATAAAAAAATCGATGCAAACATACGTTGCAGCAAGCACCGTGCAACCATGCACGTTGCGTGTAGCGACATGCTTTTATACATTATTGGAATTGGCCAGCTAGTGGGGCCATGTTGGGACCCCACCTAGATGTATGTATTTTATATCCAGTCTGTCCATTTGGTGGGCCACAACATTTTGGGCCAATGTCCCAAAAATCAGGCAGATCCAAAAATCGGGTAGGCCATACCATTGAAAACAGTGGTGATTAAACACCTACTGTTGAAACCAAACCACTAAAAGACAAAATACATAATGCACATATGATTAGAAAAAATTCCCTCCACCACAAGCCAGATTTAGAGTTCGGAAATTTGGTGAGCCCGTTCATCAAGTCTGGTGCATGGCGAGGTAGCTGGAGCAACCTATGATCAGTGCTTAAGAAGATGGAGAGCCCGAATGTTGATTTTAGGGCACGACAAGTCGACAACATACTTCTGAATCTCTTCATTCTCCTAAATTTTCAACACGAGATATCAAAAGTGGTCTGATGGGGACATCACGCGCACACGCGCACTTATGCCGCCCGCCCCCTACGCACGTATGTACGTAGGAGGACCCCACCATCGATCTAGCTCGATGACGACGTCCGGGGAGGGCCTCCTAGTTAGAAATCAAGTTTTGGTTCAGAAAAGTGGCCTGATAGTCAAGAAAAGCCCACCATTAGATCTCATAATCGTGGCCCACTCGTCGGATTGGTTTTATATTTTAGGTTTTGCTTATTGTTATTATTTAGAACATCGTGAACGCTTTATATTTCCTTGTTTGGTTTTTATTTTAGTTTACTTCATCGCCAAGTAATAGGTGTCGCACATGGTGAGTTTTTGGGTATAGGGTTCTCCCTATAAATAGGCACACCTTGTAGTTCTTTTCATTCATTGAAGTTAATAAAAAAATTTCTGCTTCATTTTTCTGCTCTCTTCGTGAGTTGTGGAAGAATTCAAAAGTGGGTGCGAAGCCCTCCCTTTTCGAAGGGCTAACTACCGTGGTGCGAAGCCACATCGATCCCAATTCACCCCCATCTTCCATCATCTTTTTTTTCCATTTTCCCCCACCTCCGTACTTCAAATTTGTCCTTTTATTGCATCAGATTTCTTCATTACAGCAGGCTTCCATATTTCGGCCAGCAGGCGAGCTGAAACTTCGGCGGAGCACCACGCACAAACCGTACATCGGATCGAGCTGAGATTTGGGAGTTTTGGAGTCCATCCCTGACCGACCAGGGCTAAGGTGGCCTTTTTCTAAATAGTGGGCCCCACACACGTGCGGCCAGGATCACACGCACGTCCGTCTGGGCCATTGTTGCTGTCCACACGCGGGATCATCTTTTAGCTCAGGTTTTTATCCTCTTTTATCCTCTCATAGCCATTTTTCATGAATCTTAACCCTAGATTACATGATCCCTAATTGATTTGCCCCTTTTTATCACCTTAGGGTTCCTTGAATTGAAATTAGGGAATCCCTTGGATTAGGGACTGATTTTTATGCATGAGTAGTTGATTTTATTTCCCTTTGACATCGTTTGGTTTATAATTTTTATTGGTCCAGTCCTAGCCTGTGTCGGCTTGGACCCACATAGATTCCCCTTTTTAATTGAATGTTTGGATTTTCATGTGGGACGTGGAATTTGTGTGATTGTTTCTGAATTGGTAGGATCTAAGCCTGAAATCTTGCATATCATATTTAATTTTCCATGTCCTGCATCATGGTCATTTTGGGAAACTTTCTTGCCAGCAATTTTAACTAATTCCTCACCACCACTCTTATTGTTACTAAAATTACACTCCACATACTCTGTTTTGGTCCAACTAATTTTAAATCATTTAGATTCTAAAGCTCCCCTCCATATGTCTACCTTTGTGTTTACTCCTTCACTTGTCTTGTCAATGAAAACTATGCCGTCTGCAAACAACATACACCATGGGATCTCTTCTTGCAAATGCCTCGTTACCCCATCCATACACGAAAAGGTAAGGGCTCAATGCCAAACCTTGGTGCAAGCCTATAGTAATTGGGAACTCACTTATATCTCCCCCAATGGTCCGCACATTTGTTACCTCTCCCACATACAATACATCCTCTTGAAACTCCTTTTCCCAACACCCGCCAAATTAACTCTCTAAGGACCCTATCATATGTTTTTCTATGTCATTCAAGACCATGTTGAGATCCTTCTTCTTCTCCCTATAATTCTCCATCAATAGTCTAAGTTGGAAACTATCTTTATGGTAGACCTCCCTACCGTGAAACCAAACTGATTGCCTAATATATTATTCTCATGCCTTAGTTTTTGCTCAATCATTCTCCCAAAGTTTCATATATGGCTCATAAGTTTAATCCCTCAACAATTAGTGCAACTCTATATAAAAATTGATCAAAACAAAATTTTAAAATATTTGGTCCAAAAGTTGAAAACCCTGAAAAACTTACAAATAGATAAGATTTTCAGCCAAATGCAAGCATAAAATGTAGCACCTACTATGCATTGAAAAATTGGACCAGAGCAGTGTGAATTTGTCCCTGAAACAATTTTGAATTCCTCCATACAACAGGTATAGGTAAGGGACCTATATGCTATGTGTTACTTGGCATTAAGAAAGTTCCCCACAAGGGGGAGTGTGCATTCTGTAGATTTCCTAAATATTCCTCACCAATAACACATGAAGTCAAAAGGCTCAAGTCCTATTAATAGATACATAATGTCGATTCAATTCAAGCGCATGATTCCAGGTTGAATCCATGCCCGGTCCACCACTGGCAATATATCTGCAATTATTTTCCTCATGTAAATCTGCAACTGGTCAGAGGTTTCGTTATGCCTTATACAAGAATAGAAAGAGAAAATGAAAATGTTTCTCACCAATTTAAAGCATCTTATCTACTAAAACACCCAAGGTGAGTACAGTCCAATCCTTTCCATCTAATAATGCACATTTGAACTTTGTCAAGTGCAAAGTGCCTCAACAAATTCCATGAATAATTCTCAATGAGTGTCAGAATCCTCATCAATAAGACTTTTGTAAAGCAATTTTTAGCATGTTTAACATCTCAAAATCTTTTTTTTTAAAATCACTTTCAAAGGCTATAAATACATAGTGCATGACATATAAATTTTAGCAACATGACCATTTTTGTCTATATTTAGGCTATCAAACATTTGGTACTATTTTTAAATGAATAACCTCTAATACTATATCAAACTTCGATTCAAGAGACCTAGTATTAATCAATTCATGTATTGCTCCTTGATCAGTAAACAGTGAGAATAATAGTTTTTCTTTCAGTGCATAACATCTGGGTCTTTCAATTTATGGTTCTCAAGCATCTCACTAAAAGCTCTTCATATTCCCATGATCTAAAAGGAATAATAGAAACTACATAATGCAAAAAAAAAAAAAAAAAAAGGAATCAAAAGAAAAAGATGAAACTACAAAGAGATGGTAACTTAAATATGTCCACTAGAAACCATAGTATCAAGATTTTTGATGAGTTGGTGACATCACACACATTGGAAAAAAGAGTTCAATCGAGCAGACATGTGGGAGGGCATGAGGTGTTAAGCGCCAATCGAGGTTACCTGAGCTGGGCGATGTGAAGCATGCCTGGAAACAATTGGCAGGAGGCACAAGAAGCAGGTTTAGGATTTGGTGCAATGCAATCACAAGGAGATATTTGGGCAAGGTACAGCGTCAAATGCTGCAAGAATGGAAAACAAGACCTGATCCAGCAATGGACAATGAATGAGACTGTTGCACGATTGAAGCTTTCCCGCAGCTGCCAAGGCGAGGTAACATGGATGATGGTTGCAGGCCAAGGTTTTGAAGCATGTGGGGGGGCAAATAAATACCCCAGGCCAGTCTCCATCTAGAAGCAGAGATGCATGAAGGAAGGTTCATGCAGTGCATTCAAGCATAATATGCACATGGATCATAGTACTGGATCTAGGCACATGTGTATACTTGGAAATTTTGATCATAGATTGATTCGGAAGTGTTATTAACGGTATCTATCCCATAAAACAAACAAACAATATTATTGTGCAGTTCAGCAATCCCCACAATCCAATATAAGTATAAACCCACCCAAAAAAAAAAAATGCTCTCAATGATATATAGATGCAATACTAGTGACCCTTGTTCTAAGGGAATGTTGATGCATGACAATTAACCACTTGCTCTAAAAGCTCGAACTGTTAGAGCATGGCAAATTAATCCCTTTATCTCATAGCCCAAGCCCCCCTCGTGGGCCCCACATTACATGGGTGCCGCCTCACATAAGCCACCCACCTCGCACAGGTGGGGCCTGCCTCGCACGAGCCACCCGCCTCACATGGGCGGCCCGCCCCAAGTGTGTCCCCACATCCCATAGGCTACCCCACTCAAGCCCAGTGTGAAAATGCCCCTACATTAAATGTTCTTTATAATTTTGCAGAAGGCGTGAATCTCACATGTCGCAAGGCAACAATTACAAGCCTGCTGAAAAAATATATAGCTTGAAGATAATCTTACTCAACCAAATAATAATTATATCATGGAACTTCACAACAACATGGCTAAACTATTATATTGTTTCCACAATTATGAATAGGAAGCTAATATGCAACAAAACAATGAAAACTCTCAGAACTAAGACATGTCTACAAAATTGCTGCTTCAAAACAAACAATATCATTTGCAGAGATTACCACTTTCGCCTTTCGTGACAAGACTCCAGTTTACAATTTTGGGCTCCACTGCACTAAGCAAATCGAGGAAAAAAATGCCATCCGAGAGCTTCCTATCCTGTAAATTTCCAAATGATCAGAACATGTAAGCTTAAACTTCTTCATGAACTAACCTTTTCTTAAAATGCTACAACAAAAATCATTTAATTTAATGATGGCAAAAAAAAAAAAAAAAACATGTAAAGTTAAGTCTGAATGCAGAGCAAGGAATTCAAGAACAAGGCACTGAGAAAAAAATGCTCTAGCTCGCAATGCACATGAACCATGACTCCACGAGGGATTACTTTTAAAACGTTCACTTGCTGTCCAGAAAAGCTATAATTCTTTTTCAGAATCTGCACTCCATGAATTTTAAAAATTAATCTGCTCATCACAATGACATGAAATTTTGGAAGACAGAATGGAGAGAGATCAAAAACAGGATACCGCAGGAATATAAGATCCTGTTGTGTAGCATGTGTAAAGATGCCCCAGCTTTCAGGATCCCTGGTAGAGGGAAAAGGCTACTGCATGTCTAGCTGATCCAAAAAGAGTCAAGAATTTAAGGTGACTAATCACCACCTATCTTCAAGTAGAAAAAGAAGAGGCTTCAGGCAACCTGCACCCCAGAGGCATGAATAGGACAAGAGTTACCTTCTCGAGAACAGGAAAGCCCTCCTCTACCTCTACAACCCTTCAGCTAGCTAACCGTGTTGAGTATTTTTGGCTTCAAATCTCTTACACCTTCACATGAGCTTCTAGATGGCAAACCTAGAAGTTTCAGATGATTTCATCTCCCCTTGAAAAAATATGGGTTCTTAAAAAATATGGGTTCTTAAGATCCTTCATACCTCTTAGCTTGATTCATGAAGATATGTATGGTTATTCATGGTTTTAAATTAAATGCTTCATGAATTAAACTAGCTCAATCTCATCCCTTTGATCAGTTGGGACGTCCCTTGACTAATCAGCAGACAAATGTTTGCAGACATTTTGCCTCCAAGGGATCCCTCAGATGCTGCAATTCACACATTTGATTTATGACTAGGACTTGATTGAAAACATTGTAGAGTGCCTTCAATTTTCTTTCAGAACACTGCAATTTGTCACGTCCCTAAACAGTAAACTCCCTCTACATCCAAGAGTTCAGTTCCTTAAACCAAGGAATGCTGTGGGAGGTGGCCATCCAGTAAGACATTGGTCCATCAGTCCTAGCCATCCTAAACCACAGTCAGTGATTCATTTTGAATGACACTCTTGGTGAAAGTATAAAAAAACATTATGATTTCTAACCTCCCAAATCACCAAGACTTTGTTTTACAAAGTCATGAGCCACCCGAGCAAGAGAAAGATGTAGTCATGTGAGGTCAAAACCAACAACTTAAATAGGTGGATCAGATCATCCAATCGGTGTGATTTTTTTGTATGATGGCCCATGAAATGTGTTAGACTTTTGGACAGTCCAGATTGATCAATTGGATTGTCCAAGTGCAAGGTATTCAATAATGGTAGCAATGGCTAGAGTTTTACGCGAGTCGAGTTAGCTCGGTCAGCTCACTCGACTCGACTCGGAAAAGCGTGACTCGCCTCAACTTGAAATTGGATTTGGACCGAGTCAAGCTGATTTTTGGAGCTCGAAAAAATTTCAAGCGGAGTTCGAGCTTGCTCGAGCTCGACTCGGCTCGAGCCCTGGATCAAATCAGCTTAGTGACTCAGTCACTTTGATATTGATGTTACTTGTCAAGTGTTTGATGAAATGCCTCATCGTAAGTGTTGTTTCTTGGACTACCCTCATATCAGGGTATTCTCGAAATGGGTATTCGAGGAAAGATTGAAGAAACAAATCCTCACAAAAAAACAAAAAAACAAAAATAAAAAAAACTTTACATTATAGGACTGCTCTCTTATCTTGATCTTAATGTTGCTCGCCAAGTCTTTGATAAAATGCCTACAAAGCGCTCTTACTGATTTGCATTCGAAGTGTGGGAGACTGAAGATGCAATCTATATATTTGAGAAAATGTCACACAAGCTCGAACTCGGCTTGAGCTAGCCCGAGCTGTTGACCGAACTAAGTTGAGCTAGCCAGTCAGGCCCGAGGACCGAGACAAGCCGAGTTTGAGCTGGGGTTGGCTACTGGCCGAGCCAAGCCGAGTTGTTCCAAGCTCAACTCGGTTCAACTCGTGTACAGCTTTAGCAATGGCCATAACGGCCACCACCGTTATTGTTACAATACGAGTCATAATGACCATTACAGCCTCTTTTTTTATTTTCGTTTCTTCTTCTTCTTCTTCTTCTTCTTCTTTTTTGAAAAACTTGCATTGGCTGCATAACAAACAAACCTGCATTGGTTCCATAACGGATCATGATGGGGCCATTACAGACCATTTTTCTGTAACGGCCGTTAAAGCCCCGTGACATCGACGTTTCCCAACATTACCATTCTATAAGACCCATTACGGCCGTTCTCTTGATCCAAAAAGAAGCAATAAGCATCTTAAAAACTCAATTTAACCTTGCCTCATTGATGATTCACATCAATCAACTGTAAAATTTTCTTCGTTGAAATTAAACCATAAAATGATAATTTGCAATTAATCCAAACAGTGCATAACTAAAATACATAAAGAAATAAAATAATAATCACCAAACATACATGAAGTAAAACATTAACACAAAATCATCAATATGGAATAAATTCAAAGACAAAGCTAGCCCTCTAATGCAAAACATATGACCAAGTTATGCCACAGCAGAAACCAGCCAAAATGATGTTCCTCACAACTATAATACTTCTCTGGGTAATGGTATCAACAAAATCAAAGATCATGGAGTAATAAAAATTCTTTTCCCTTAAGTGTTTTTCATTCTCTTATCAGCAGAAAATGGAAGCGATTGAAGTTCTCAAAAAAATTTAAAGAAGCCAAAACAAAACTCAACCTTAATCGTTTTTTATAAATAATTCAATCATTCATCCAAAAAGTAGAGGAAACACAAAGTTAGAAGCACCAATGCCTCGGCCATGACAAAACTGCTTGGGCAATGGGCACCTCCAAGCATTAGGTATAAGCTTCATCTACAAGACAAGTTGGGAAGCATTCGCCACCTATGTTTGGCCATGCCTTGGCATGGTTGTGCCTTAGAGGCATACCTTGAAATGATAAAGTGGAATTAAGCTTTAGTTATGATGCAGGCCATGTAATGTGCAAAACCTTTCCAGTCAAACATTGTGCCATAATACCTTGAAACTGGCCATATGAGAATGTCTTCCAGCATTCTTCACTTTGGAGTTGGCCCAATTGAGAATATCTGCATCTGTGATCTCCTTTCCATGGGAATGCAATCTCAAGTTCTTTAGAAGTTGGAGGATGTTGTGCCGCATCAGTTGCCACAAATAAGCTGGAACAGGCCAATAATTTTCTCATTGAGTGGAAGTATGACATTAGGACTCACAAATCAAATGCTCCCAACAAATAAACTTTTAGAATCATCTTTCTACAGCACAACCCAAAGCTTTTTTAGTTCAGAAATTTCAAACAAGCACATAAAGGTCTACAAGACAATATGGAACGAGACATACCGAGAATGAGTTTCTTATTTCCTTGCACGATATCATTTCCAGCAATATTAACAAGGGAAAACTTCAACTGTTTTCCAATCTTTACAACTTGGTTACAATTTTCTACTTTTCTGAATGGCATTTTAATTGGCGGTTTCGTTGCAATCTTCCAATTAACTATCCCTGGTGACACCTTATCAAGGGCCTCCAAAAGGACCCATCTGCACAAATAGAGGGAATTCATTCAAAAAGAACTTAAGGAAACATCGGGAGAATAGCATGTTAGTTCAATGAGATAAGCTAATTATGATAAGATTACTAGCTCACCCATCTCTAACATCTTCAAAGACGTTATTAATATATGTTGAGTTTCCAAGGCTATTGATCCATAGCCGAAATGATGTTTCTTCCCTAGAGACTTGCACATCATCGGAGCTAGTTTCAAGAAAGGAGATTGGCTTGGTCGCTGATGATAACCCATTCCTACAAGGGGCCAACTATTATCAGAAATAAAAACATTCCATACAAGAAGTAATGTATGCATGATAAGAGTAAAAGATGAACAAGAAAAGGTATCAATCTGAGTCTATAAATCAATAGGCACCCCTTAAAAAAGTGTGATTCATTCTACGAAGACAACCATAATTCATTGAACTTGTTAATCATCAAATGGTGTGGTATGGTGATGTGTTTATGAACGGACATGCGTTATGATTAGTGATATGTACTTGACATATGAACATTATATGAGAAGAGAAATGCCACGAAAATTTTAGAAGAACAAACAAAAATCCAAAAATTATTGTTTTAGGGATTACTTGAGATTTAGCATTCCAATATATGCATTCGTGTATGAACCATGAAATACATGAATAAAATGAAAGAGTAGAGAGAGAGAGAGAGAGAGAGAGAGAGAGAGAGAGAGATCAATCTTTCTCTTCCTCCTCTACATCCAAACGTGCACACGTGTGGGATCCACCATTGGACGGCTCTTGTGTGGTGCCCTAGCCTTGCTGTAGGGAATGGCATGTTAACCCTCCTTCTCTCCTCATCTGGTATAGATCTGGGACAGCCTTCTCGATTGAAGGTATGCCATCGGCAATCTACATGGTTTTGAATAGTCGCAATCTACAAGTAAATCCTAGCCCTTTGTTTTAGGTTTTTCATTGTTGAAACTTGACAATATCTAGATGGGGATCAGTAGAATTAGATTAATTAAAATCTAGACATTTTCAAAAAATTTAAATTATATCGTGTTTTAAATTTCCAACAATACGGAGGCCAACATGTTCATTAGAACCAATGAAGGTCAAAAACTTCCTCAAACAAGCGATAATGCATGCACTACTGCATGTCCTTTGACAGGTGAAATGACAAAACTGAAAAATCCCCCAAAACTCTCGGCAACTTCAATCTGTCATTATCTGTAAGAGAAAAGAAAAAAGTTTCCTTTAAGAAGTTTCTAAAAAGGGCATGAGTTCTTCAATTTGGTATTCTTAAAAATTTGTAGATGCTCTAAGGATGATTTGTAGATGATGGCATTCCTGTAATATTATATAATCCTCCAAAATACTCTAAGAATCTCCTATATGGTCTCGATATTGTAATCATGAACCGTTACGACTCTAAAGTCCTCAATACGCTAGAATCCTCCTAGATAGACTTCAAAAGTCTATAGAAAACACATATGCTCATTCTAATCAAGCAAAATAAATGTTCTTTTCCTCTATAAATAAACTAAAAACCCCAATGACCACCACAGGAGAAGGATGATGATTATCACAAACATTTGCATTATGTGCATGTGTAATGAGAAAATGACCAATCATTTGCTCATGTAATGTGCTGTAGCAGCAGAAATCTAGAGGCAGTTGATTGAGCTATTTGGATTAGATTGCATGATGCTAGAATCAGCAGCTTGGAAAGGGTTGGTTTTCAACAAAAATAAAAGGTTAGCTCTTTGGAGGATTGGATTTCTGGCAATAATTTGGTCTGTGTGGAAGGCTAGGTATTCCGAAATGGTTATGTAAAGGTAACAGTGGTAATTGTCATGCGTTACGGGGCCGTTATGAAAAGATTGACCCGTAACCGCCAGTAACAATCCTATAAACAGCCATACCAAAGTAGGATTTTTCAGAAAAAAAAAAAAAAAAAAAAACCATAACGGCCCTTACAACCCATATCGTAATAGTAATAACAAAAGTCATTATGGCCACCGTTACTTTATGGAATACCTTGGTGGAAGGAGAGGAATAGTGGAATATTTGTCGACAAGTCGGAGTCGGTGGGAATGTTGTTTCATAGAGTTAGGGGCAATATGCAGACATAGGCGAGGACCCCCATTGTTTAAGGGTTATAATTTAGAAGATATATGGGTCCACCAGGTAGGTTAGGTTAGGTTGCTTTGAGCAAAGTAGAGGTTTTTGTATAGTTGGTGTTGGCGTGCTGCCTATTGTATTTTATTGCTTTTGTTAATATATTTTCCATTTTCACCACTAGAAAAAAGAAAAAGAAAAAAAAAAAAAAAAAAGCCCTTCTCTCATCAAAAAATAAAGATATTTGATACTTCTTTTTTCTCCACTTTTTTGAGTATGACTCTCAACACTAATCTTATTGGTCTCCTCACCCTTATTTTACTCCATCTCATCTCAAACTCTCCACTGACAACTACATTCTGTGGAAAAGCCAAATCATTCCTTTGCCCTATGCACAAGGGTTTATTGGTCATCTCAATGGCTCCTCTATTCTGCCTTCTAAATTTGAAAATTACATCCAGTCCCCTGGAGGTGAAAAACTCAACTACTCAAGTAAAATCTAATCCTATTCTGATGTATGTGTCAATCATGATCAAATAATAGCTACCTAGATGAATTCCACACTATCACTAGAAATTCTTATTATATTCACAATCCAACTGCTCATGCATTGTTGAAGCAATCGAGACACCCTTCTATTTATCAATCACTCAAGACATCCTTCTCTCAACAATCATAATCAAATCTGAAGCATCTGCTCAAGGAATTGTGAATTGCAAAAGGTAAACATCCACCGTTTAGACCAATATAAAAGGGCATTTTTATCAACTGGCTGCCATTAATTATCATATTACTAACATGAATAAGATCCTCTTATGTCCTTGGTGAGCTTGAGGTACATCAAGAAGTTTGAAATCACTCTTACAACACATCCTCATTTGTGCGACTTCAATAATGTGTGACATCTCTTTCTCCAACAATTGGTCATGTATTCTCCCACCAGAGTTTAATCTTCTAATCCTCCATCCACTAAACATGAGATTCTCTATGGTAGTGACTCCATAAAACGAAACTATGAAAAAGAAACAAAAAAGGAAAATACTAAAATGATGCTTATAGCCCAAAGGTACATCTCTTCATTGCAAATGAAGGAACATCTAACATTCTTATTAGTAGTGACAATCTCTTCCTATTACTAACGTGGGTTCATGGTTAGCCGTAACAGCTATTACTTACGTGATCGCATATATCGCATATACCATGATGGGATGGGTATGCAATGGCATACTTTTGTATGCCATAAGTATACGAATACGCCATCACATACAAAGTATGCGATGGCATACTTTCTCCCTCACTCTAAATTCTCTCTCTCATCGTAACTTGTTGCATACTTTCTCCCTCACTCTAAATTCTCTCTCTCATCGTAACTTGTTGATTGTTTAAATTTGTTTTGTTATATATAATATAACTTAAATTTAGATGATCTAATAGTTAATCTACAATGAAATAGGTAAAATATAATTTCAAAAAAAAAAAAAAAAAAATCCAATCCAATCACTAGTAGCAATTAAATAGTTTTTCTTAATTTATTAGAATTTTTCCCATTTTTTAAATTTTCAATAACTTTAGATCATCTAATAGTCAAACTACAATGAAATATGTTAAATAAAAAATTTAAAAAAATTTATAAAAAATAAAAAATAAATAAAAACACTAGCAATCAGAGCAATTGCTTATGCGATCGCATAAGCAATCAGTCCAGCCTGATGGCTTACGCAATTCTATGCAGTTTGACAATATTGGGGGTCATAAAGCTCGTTACGTAAAGGTAACAGTGGCAACCATTACACGTTACGAAACATTATCGAAAAAATGACCCGTAACAGCCCATTACGTCCCCCGTAAAGGCTGTAACAGCCCCATAATGGTCCATTGTGGGGTCGATACAGGTTTTCGATTTTTTTAATAAATTTGAGAGAGAGAGAGAGAGAGAGAGAGAGAGAGAGAGAGAGAGAGACCGCAACGGCCATTACAGCCCGTATCGTAAAGGTGACAGTGGTGGATGTTACAGCCATTGTTACCGTTACGAAATACCTTGCATGGGTTCCATTCATTTTCCTTTCTTGTTTTGGTTCTCTCCATGTTCCTGATGCCCATTTACTTACCATCATCCAGAAGAAATTATTGTCTCTCAGTTCAAAGATCGATTTCAATGCTCTCATGACACATATATTTACCCTTGTGATATTGTTAAGCACAAAGGTAGAGACAGATATTGTAGGAGCATGCTCCAATTTGCTTGAATTAAGAGACAAGGTTGCTTGTGAAAATGTAATAAATAGGAGTTTTAGTTAAAGGTGTTCCAGCTATGTCTCTAAGGAGGAAGATTCAATTTATGGTTGTAGAATGGACCATATCTAGCCTAAGTTCGAAGAAGCATTCTTCTTTAAATCCTCATTGGCTAGGATTATTTTTTCAGGTAGAACCCTAGTCTTCTCTCTAAATCCAGGATTTTCTTTGTATGTTTTTTGGGTTATGGACATTACCTTTTACTGTGTTGTTTGGGAGGATCACTTGTCATCTCTCCTCATATTTTTTTTTTCTTCCTTAGATTTTCTTTTTTTAATAAAATATATTTTTCATTTCAAAAAAATAGTTTAGATCGTAATTTTTGGAAAAACACTAGCAAAAACAGGCATAACAATGGACGCCCCATCCTAATGCCTTTTCCTTGATTTATTTTCAGATTTTCTAGCTTAATTGATTTCCTTTTTATGATTCACTAGGATTTTGATCCTTCTTGATCAAATTTCAAGTTAGTCCTTTCCCTTTCCAATGTTGACTCTCTCATTCTCTAAGGCTATTGTTGGGTATTACCAGATTTCCATGATTACAGTGCAAATGCACTAGTCAAGTGGGCCAACAACAATCTGCACCTTTGAGTGTTTGATAGGCTTTAAGGCTATAGTTTTGTATCATCATATTTTCATGATTATGATGAAAACAGACTAGGCTCTTCTGCTTGCCTGATAGGCTTTGGTTTAGTTACAGAACCTGTTAGAATATATGTGCAACTACAGACAGCTCTACATAAAGGAGCCTAGATCTGTCCAAATCATCTTCCCAAAATGTGAAGCTTCATGACCATGCCACTTCTTCCAAATGACATTAACAAAATCGCTTATATGCATAAAACCATCACCATTAAAGTTGTCCTTAGAAAGGCTGAACTAATTAACCGGGAATTCCTAACCAACAACTAAAGTATTAATCAGATGCAGTTATTCCTTAATAAATTACATCTTTCAAGAAAAAAAAAAAAATTTACATTTTATCATGAACTAGCTAATTTATATGCTAGCATCCAAGAATAATAAAGAGCACAAGTTTCACAAAGATAAATATTCTAGATTAACAGCATAAGGTTTAACTGATCATCTCAATGGAAATCAATGGCATCTGTTTGAGGGCTTCTGATTCTCACCTGTGCTGGAAAATGTGCGCAACAAAAGCAAGGTTAAGATTCGGTGAACCTTCCACAATATCCTTTGGAGTTAGGTACCGTTTGCAACCCATCCTATCTGCATGCTCAAGAACTAATTTAGCTCTTTGTAAAGGATCCTTTGCAGACATCATAGCTGGGGTACTGTGTTCTGGTGCAAGAACATTTAACAAACAAGCATATGCCTCTCCATCCTGTAGCGGCAGCAAGTTGTATAAGAAACATTGGTATTATTACCAGAAATCTATCGAAAAGACACACTTGAAAATGTCAGCTTAAAGAAATTTAGCACACAAGAAACCACTGACTCCATTATTGACATATAGGAGTTGAATACACAGATAATATTGCATGTTCCAACTTCACCAAGTCCAGATCTAATTAAAGCAAACAGAAACAGAGTTCTGAAGTTCCACAGCACTAGAGAATATGCATCGCAATTTCTTCACTGTGATTCACGCAGCCTTTTTTCTTTAATAGCATTAGAACTTTATCAAGAGAACACAAGAGCCCACTAGTTTGCAGATGCACAGCACCTATTCAAATGCCTGATAAACTAACACAAAATTCCTCATACCAGACCATCCAAATTAAAGAATTCTAGAGTTCCCTTATATTATATAAGGCTAGATCTGGCATGGATATCTGTTTACCCAATTACCCACCATATCTGACTCAAGAAAATCAGATCTAAGTGTGGAATTTTCACCAAATTATGTGACTTCTAAGTGGGTGGGACACAGATATTACCATATCCTTACCCGATTACACAAGGCCATTTTTGTAATTTACCCAACTAATAATATTTAACTAAAACATTAAAAACTAATTTATGATATCGTATGTCGACTGTGATGATCTCGGTCGATAGTCTTTAGGCTGGATCGTCAGGAGGGGCGGGGGGAGACGGGTTAACTGGCCCAGGTCAAATTGACAACTCTGCCGCGGGAAATCCTTCTCTATACAAGTTCTCATACAAGGTTTTTGAATACTGATGATCTCACATGTGATTTCTCATTATTATTAAACTGAAATGTATTAGAATAGAGTTAGGTCCATGGGCTTTGCTTATATAATAACTTAAAGCATGGAGGGGTATTTTTGTACTTTTTCTTTTATTATGAAAGCCCTAATAACAAAATAGAGAGACTGGGGATTTGAGAAGCCATTCCAGTCTCTCTCCAGTGTAAATGAAGGAGTAAAATGGATGTATTTTACAACTATTTTGCATGTAAGGCCACCGCAATGATATTAGGTAATTGTGTAACCGCTATTTGTTTACTAATTTATTAGGTATTCATCCAATGAAAATATTGTTTTTTTTTAAAGTATTTTTTCTAATTTTATTCTATTGAACTTATCTTTCTTAATTTTTTTAAATTAGGTATTAATCGGACCTCCAATTAACCGACTATCATTTGGCTATCCGATTTATTGCTGGATACAGACACGGAATCGGATATTATCCAAAGAAGTCGGATATAAGCAGCATATGGATAATGGATATTTAAGCCAGATATTGGATACAGATATTCAATATCTGAGTGTTTACAACCCTATAGACAGCTCTCTCAGTAACCCCGATTCGCTAGCCTTTCAGCCTCAGAATTCAACTCTCTATGGAATGAGAGAAAGCCACCAATTTATCAGTGAACATGTCATAGTATTCATCCAATAGATTTGATACCTCCCAAGCATGCATTTGCAGACCTCATTCAAAAAATGTATGGAACCCAAATTTGTTAATGTCTAAAGAAACGAGGACACTGAGGGACAATAGATCTGCAGCCATCGGTTCCATTTCATTGTTCTTCTTGTCAACAGATCTATGGAAGCCAAGTTTATGAATGTTCAAGACACAAAGATACTGAGAGAAGATAGATCTGTAGTCTTCTGTTTCGATTTCATTGGACCAGGTCATTTTTCCAACTGAAATAAAACAGTTCAGCATTTTTGCCAATCCACTTTGTTCCTCCAGGAAGGACATACAAATTTTATATATATAAAATAAATACTACAAAAAAAAAAAGCAGGGAAAAAATCACACATTTTGCGGGTTCTACAAATACCACCCATAAATATTGCATTAAGGTGAAAAGAACAAGAAATCCAACATAAACCTCTCTATAGAGTTTTGAGAAAAATAGGAAACGCTTAAAAGAGAGTTTCAGAATATTTAATCACTCCATGTTATACTCTAATGCGTTTAGGGAATCCGGCCAAAATGAACCAGAAAAATCCCAAAAAGCTTTATGTTAGAGAGAGAGAGAGAGAGGATTTTTACAGAAACATATAAATCAGACTAGAAACACCAGAACACAGACCGGAATCTTTCCAGGCCAGTAAAGTTCCGATTTCAACAGTGAAATTTTCAGACACTTGGGAAAACATCTTTCTACAAACTGTGATATTCACGAACAACTTTACTTGGCTTCAAGCCTGTATATGAGTGGTAGGCAGGGAGTGTTTCACATTGAGGCCTCAGGTTCAAGCTCAGCTTAACTATCAAAAAAGTACAAGTTTACTCTTTCTAATAGGTCATTTAATGTAAAATGAAAAGCAAAAAACGCATAAAGCTGTCCAAATTACCAAAATAACAGATCACAAATATATAGAGAGAGAGTAATTTCATGGCGCAATTATTTAGCACCATGCAAAGAAAGTCGAACTATGATAACCTCCAGTTTTAACTTACATAGAGTCTATGATGCTCAGATCCTTCAAGAAAACTAGCCAGTCCACAAGTCATATACTCAGATACTAGGGAAAGGATGAGGGAACAATTCCCTTCCTCAAGATTGAACTCCAGATTCACTTGAATTTTGAACTCAAATGTTTCTAGTTAATTAAAATTTTGAGGGAACTACGCCATACAAGCTACAAATACAACCCAATAACCAACCTTTGTTGTACAAGTATCATGAGAAATTGAGATTTAGAGGATCCGACATGCTTGATCCTTGCCATACTCAATTAAAATCTTTTACTCATATACCTACCTTCACGTCTGAAGAGAAGTTTGTTATGTTTCTCTTGTAGCCGCCTTTCTTCAGTTGAAAGTTCATCCACCTAAGTAAGATCTTCTCTGGAGGTTGACTCATCAGCTCCTCCACATCCTGTTGGTTTGTAAAATACACATCACAAACTGTACAAAGTTGTATTCTACTGTTCAACCTGTCATCGTTGTTAGCAGCTGAAAAACACAAATTTCCAAGAAAGGACTAGTTTTCACCTTACTATCATCAACCAACTCTACCAACTGAGGTGTTTTCTTCAAATTGAGGTCCGCCAAGAGTTGTATCTAAAATTAACATCATTAAATGAAAGCATAATGGTTAAGCTCCAAGTTGCAATAGAACAATATAAAAATGTATGTATGCGGCCTTAAATCTGTGAATCTCTATGCATCCATAGTGTCCACCAGATGTTGTCCTTCAAATATCTACATGTAAAAATATGCATCAACATAAATACAACAGTTGTGAAGAGGAACCCTGAAACATACCTTAATGATTTGAGATATCAACCCAAGCACAAGATGAGGCTGAAAATGTAAGCCAAATGTATCACTCTTCAAACTAACGAAAATAATAACGGAAGCCACATAAAAGACTTAAGATTAATTGACAAGAAACAAAGAGATGATATATCAGTGAGTTCGTAACATAATGATCCAGCAACAGCCTGGTGACATCTATACAAGGTCCCAAATATCTGTATTGATGCCCATATAGGCCTCTAGCCCAACCAATACGAATCAGTGTAGATCAGCTGTGTTAATGTCCGTGTTGGACGAGTTGGTGTGAATTTTCTTTTAGCTCAAAGAAAAGGAAAAAATAACACAAATCAGAAAATTGGAAAATGCCTATCAGATACTTTCATGCATGTATGGCCGTATCAGTCTACCTTGTGGTATAGTAACCATTGGATGTCTATCCAGTGTTGAATTCTGAGTTTTAACATTTCCAGTGACCCTATTGACCTTTTTCAGAGTTTTAACACATTTAATAGCTTGTAAACTAGTAATGTAAACAGATTGAGTATTTGCATGTAAAAGTAAAAAAACGTGGGTAACGCATATAGGTGATAGTAGATAGTGTGGTTAAGCATACTGTTGATATAAGTTAAATACTTGCTAGTTGTTGGTTGTCACATATAATATAAGATTAATAATCTATTTATAGATGTCTAAGCTTAAGCCATCTAACATAGCATAGGTGCACAGTTTAAGTGAAAGGATAATAAACCAAAAAAGAAAAAGAAAATAAAAACACAAAATCAAAGTAAAAAGTAAAACCCAAGTTATGAAATCCTGCAAACCAAAGCAAAAGTCACTCAAAATAATCATACTTGTTAGTTCACGACTCATTTTAATGAAATGCATGAAAATCTAGCAAGAAAATGGGAGAAAATATCAAGCTTACCTCTAACAAAGGTTTTCCCCAAATTGGTGCTTACGACTTCAACCCCTCAAATAGGCCTAGATTTGTTGTTTTCCTATTTCTTTTTCTTTTTTTTTTTCTTTTTTTCTTCCTCAAATCTAGCTAGCAAGTTTCAGTGGAGGGAAAAAGAGAAAACCCAAAGCCTCCCCCAAATAAAATTTAAAATATATTAACAAAAAAAAAAAAAACTCAATACAGGTTGATATCAGCTCACAAAAGTAAGGCAATATAAAGTCCATACTTCCACAAAAGTACCACTAACAATACTTCCACAGCATACACTCAAAAGATGCCAGCATCTTCTTGCTTCTGAATCTTCCAAATAAGCATATGTAAATGTCAGGCACCGTTAGAGAGCTTTCTTTCCCACTGCTCAATAGGTCACGTTTGACTATGTTAAGCTTTTAAAAAGGACAAATGCACCCGGATAGGATGCATGAGATTAGATTGTTGTTGTTCAAGAATCCTCCACACGCATTTCATTCACAACAAAATTTATCCAAAACACATTGAAACCTTGCAAGGTTTATCACTCTAAAGCTTGCAATGGACTCTGATAGTTCATGCTTTCCAGAATCTAGATGAAATACAATAAGAGCTTCACCTAACAACAAGAGTTCGAAAAAAGACCAATCTTGACAATAGTATAGGATACTAAAATGGAAGATAGACTTACCCTTCCTTCGATCAAGTCCTGTGTTCCGATATTGACAACTGTACATCCAATGGCCTTGGCAGAATTGAGGCAGAGCGTATGGTTTTCATTCCTTTCCCATGGGTTAAGTACTCTCTTTGTATTGATCGCACGTTCATCAATTGTCCCAGGTACTGCCACATTGATAAGCTTACTGCAGTAATTGATGAATGGTTCTTTTAATTAATAAAACCCAAATTCAATTCAAATAAATGTGACGGCTGAAAAAAATTAACCAAAATTTACCATAGAAGAACCCCATCTTTTGCAAGCTCAAAGAGGCCACTAGTCAAAGGATCTATAGGAAGGTATTTCTTTAGGAAAGCATCTTCTCCAAGGTAGTTGTTGATATGTGCAACATAAGACGTCTTCTCAGACTCACTGATGGTGTGAAGCAATGTGGTGGTAGCAGCCTTCAGAAATGCAGAGGAGTTCTTCGCACTGCCGCCCATTCTCGCATTTGCGTGCACTTGCATATTCAAATAAACCTGCAACAACATTTAAAATTATACATGGAGAGAGAAATGGGGAATAAAGGAGAGAGTAGAAAAGTGTGATTATTGCAATTAAAAAGATAGTGTTATCTGAACCTCCCTTGTTCTCAAGCCCTGAGTCTCTAACACAGTTTGCAAACCGGTTTTTGCTTACGAATTGTTCACCACCAATACGGGGTGGTATCTCCCCTTCCTGCCCCTTATTGGGCTGTTTCGAGCCAATATGAGTCGAAACAGCTGTATTGTTCATTGCCGATACCGGCACATATCACTGGTATCGGAGAATACGTCAAACCTTGGCCTCCACAATGGTGAGGTCCCTTGTTGAGTAATCCAGACCATTGATCTGAATTTCCCAACCATGGATAGCGGACAGCACAAATAATTTATTTTTTTTTTTTAAAAAAAAAAAAAGGAAACTCCCGATCAAAAAATCCTAAGTCTTCAATCAGTGGCCTTCACAGTTATGAAAAAAAAATACAGCAACGGTCCAAATTCAATGAAAACAAAAGTGCAAAGATTGGACACCGGGATCTTCCAATCTGTGAGATTTTCAGGGCACTCCACATCCATGATGCGGCCCACCAGATCAATGGTCTGGATCACCAAACCACGTCCCCAACAGTCTGGCACGATTTCCGGCCCACCGAAGAATGATTGCAAATTCTAAACCACAAACACCGATAGCAAGCTTCCCTTCAACTGTTCTAACATACATTTTTAGTCAAATCAGTTTAAAATAAATAAATAAATAAAAACCAGAAATGCAGCATTTCAGACGCAAACGGCAGCTTGTTTTACAGAGTGCCGAAAGAAAGAAAGAAGAATGGAAGGGATCGGAGGAGAAGAACTAACCCTGAGAAAGACTTCAAAATCGACCTCATCGTCCATGTTCTGATACGACTGATGCAGAAAGGCAGCCCTCTCTTCCTCGGTCAGATTCTCTCCTACAATCTTCAGTCTCGACATCCTCGAAGGCAAGTCTCCAAGGGCGACGCGCCCTTTTTCCCTCCTCATCGACAGGAACTGCGAAAAACCAGCAGCATTCTCAAACCCAACAAAACAAAGAGGCAACTGACAGAGAAAAGAGAGAGGAAATGGGATTTGAAATGCTTACATGGGATTTCAAGCTGCGAAGCTCCACCTGTGTGAACTGGTTCTGAAGCCATGGATCTGAGACGAGAATCCCAACGTAGCCTGCCATCTCTCCAAAATGGATTTCAAATTGCTGTTTTTTCCTGCTTGCTTTCAGATGTTAGCAAGCAGGAGGCGATGAAATGAGAATCACTACTCTCTCTCTCTCTGGAAAGTGAAAAATCCTGATGAAAATCTGAGGCCTTTTGAGAATTCAAAAAATGACGAAACTACCCCTACGCATCTGATCTATTTCACGCGGACAGAAATTGAAGTTTTGAAAAAGGTTCCCGTTTGTCAGGAAATATAAAACAGGGAGCCATTTGATACTCCAGCTGTGTATAACACTTCATACACAGGCACTTATAGATACCATACACTGGGCATGCAGTGTATGACATCAAACCGTCTAAATTGTGGGGAGCAATGCTGTGGCAATTCTCCCCTCGTATTCTGCAAATGTTCGCTCTGCACATTTGATTGGTCATGCAGCAAAATATCCATATGGCCCACTGAGATGTTTGTGCAACATAATTCAAAGTCACTCAAAAACTAAGTAACCCACCACACAAGAATATATAGTGCGAAAGAAAATGCCCACCGTTAAAACTTTCACAGGCCCACCGAATATTTAAATCAGGTTTGGTATTTGATTTTTCCCTTCAGAAATGTCTTATGAAGATGATGGTACGCATAGAAAAGTGTCAATCATGGGCATCATGTTCTGACCGTTTCATGTGGGATGCAGATAAAGGGTCCGTTGACGTCACCAAGCTCCACGGGACCCACCATGCTGTATGTGTTATATCCAAATTGTCCATCCGTTTGGTGAGATCTTTTTAGGACTTGAGCTAAGAAATGAGATGAATCTAAATCTCAAATGGACCAAACCATAGAAACTAGTGTCAATTAGATGTTAGCCATTGAAATTTTTATGGGATCACAAAAGTTTTGGATCAATCTTATATTTGTTTTTACCTCATTTTAAGCCCGTGTGACCTTACGAACAAGGTCCTGTGATCCTATGAACAAGTTGGATGGCAAATAAACATCATTGTAGTCCCTTGGAAGGTTTCATATGTGAGAAGCATTACCCCTGCTATTTTTTAATGGTGCGGTCCACTTGAGCTTTGGATCTACCTCCCTTTTGGGTTCATATCATAAAATGATCTTACAAAATGAATGAATAGTGTGGATATTACACGTACATCATGGTGGGTCCACAAAACGTAGTGACACCAATTCACCATAGAGCTCATCTAGACCATTCCCTTCCATGTGGTCCAATTTAAGTTCTTTTTTTATAGGATTTAATTTTTGGACATGTCCTGTGTATGAATTGAGACGTTGATGGATTGAGCGGATGCCATGCACCCATCATAGTGGACCTTATGGATCTTTTCTTAGCACCCGCTTTTCCATCCAATTAAATGCGAGAAGAAGGGAAAGAACATTGTTCTATAATAGAAGGCGAATCACTTGGGAGCATTTGTTTGTTGGACTAAGAACATAGGATGTCTTCTTGTTTTAGTTGTCCAATTAATGCCTATTAAATATTAATTGGATGGTTAACTAATCAAGTAAGCTTAGTTTTCTCTTTTCATAATACATCAGAATTGGGACAGACCATGTGGATGGCTTATTTTAAATTTTTTATATTTTACGTACAGCTTATGAATGCACAAATAATATCCATTACACTCCTCTAGGGTATCAATTTTTTAACATTTTTTGTTATGAAAATAGAGGAGCAGTTCAAGTGAGATCCGGCCTCACCCACCCAAAATCGTGCGGCCCTTACGTGGGACCAACTTGGATATGTATATTGAGAGAGAGATATGCTCATGTGTGCACCTTTACACACATGCCATGGGTGTCTAATCAGAATGATCCATGTGATGCAGAATCCCATGAAATCGTAAGGAATAAATTATCACTTAGATTTAAAATTTTGGTGAGCCATAGCAAAGAAAAATGCAAATGAGGAAACTATTTGCATTTTTCATATCCTACTAAGGTTTTGGATCAAAGTAAAATTTGGGTGTAGGAGGTTTCTTGAGGTACTGCTTTACATGGACTATTCATACTTTGGAGTCACATCACGTCTGATGATTTCTCAAAAAAGTTGGCACAAAGCATTTGCGAGTGTGTGTGCGTGTGTATGTATATTCTCATTGTTCGTCCTATTTGCCAGATCATTTTAGTGCATGATCCAAAGCATATCCTATTATCAGGTGAAGCGTACCATATGAAAAAGTGGTGATTGACTATTAATGGGCCACAAAAGTTTTGGTTCAAGCTGATATCTGTTACCTCATCAACAGATTGGATGGCAAGTAAATACCATGAAAACATTAACGTAGCCCTAAGAAGCTTTTAATGGCGGTGTTTAATCACCACTGCTTTCTAAAGCATGGTCCACCAGAGATTTTGATCTTCTTCATTTCTGAGTTGATATCCTAAAATGATATGTAAAAACAGATGGACAGCATGGATACATAATATATATTTAGGTGGGCCCCACGGTAAGGGCCGCACCGTCTTGGGTGAGTAGGAGAGGTCTCACCTAATTCGCTCCTGAAAATAGTGGGGGAAGGTATTTTTATTTTACCTGAATGGGCATTGGTACTTACTAAGGATTTTGATAATCTGGCAGACTGACATTTCATGCACATGCACTTGGAAAATCTACATGTAGCATACATGTACCTGAACCGTCCAAACTGGCCCTGTTTAGATAAGTCAATTAACCAAAACTCACGGAGAACCGAATTTAGATCATTTTTATAACTGCATGATTCGTTGAAATCTGTAATGGACGGCTAAGATGAAAAGTCATAAATTGTTCGTGTTCATATGCATCATCTAAGGTTAGAATAGACAATCAATAGAATTTCTTTTCATAAACTACTTGTAGTGGGTCCTAACATATGGACGGTTTGCTTTGAGGTACGAATGATAATAATTTGGCAGAGTATCAAATAACTACCCATTAAGGAATTTTATTTGGGCCACGTGGATGAGATGGGATTGTTCATTAGGTGGGCCCCGTTTCCAGACGACACGCTTTTGTGCAGTGAATTTAGACGGTCGCTTTTATTTTGTATTTTGATAGATATTTGTAGAGGAGCGGACTCTGTGATTTTTGAGCTTGGGGATCCTGTGCAGTCTGGATCTTCCTTTACATCCACGCTAGTTGCGTCTGACTCCCGTTACATGAAGTGGTGAACTAAAGTTTTGTGGGCCCACTGCAATGTCTGTCAAACTCCGGTGTATGAAGTGGAGACACGAAGTTCCATCCGTCGGTATGGCCCAGTCATTCTTGGAATGCAAGCTTTAAAATATATGGGAGATGTGAGTGCATGTAGTTGAAATTGAGGATTAAGGCTCACAAAAAGGCATTTTTGGGCTGCAAAAATTTTGGACTAGCATAATATATGCATCTTTTTTAAATAGGACTAGAGGTGTACACGAGTCAAATTAAGTTGAGCTTGACATAGCTAGACTTGGCTAAGCCACCAGCTGACACATGCTCGAACTCGGCTCGGCTAGGTCCCGGAGCTTGACTAGTCAGCTCGACTTGGTTCGGTTAGTAGCTCGGGCCAGTTCAAGTCGAGTTCGAGTTAAGATCAAGCCGAGTTCACTTGTTCAGCATTTTCACAAACACATAATTTGTACTTTTAAATTTTCACTGTATGCAAAACAGCAACAACAATTTTACAGGTTTTTAATCAAACATCTTGTAAGCAACATCAAAATCAAGAAAAAATATATGGTATTTGTTTCATATACAAACCTTCCTTATCATCAACTGACACTTCATTGGGTCATTTCATCAAATACTTGGTGAGCAATGTCAATATCCAAGTAACCGAGTCACTAAACTAGTTCAATTCGAGTTTGATTCGAGTTGGGTCTGAGTTGAGTCAAGCTCGAGCAAGCTCGAACTTAATTTGAAATTTTTTCGAGCTTAAAAAAACAGCTTGATTTGGCTCGAACTCAATTTCAAACCGAATTGAATCGAATTTTTTCAAGCTGAGTTGAATAAGCTAACCAAGCTAACTCGGTTCATGTACCGCCATAAATAGGACTAGTATAATATTTGCATCTTCTTTAAATAGTTGGGAGCTGGTTAGATGGGACGCCATGACCCCAACACCAGCCACTCAACTAGTGTCAAAGCTATGTGTGCCCCACCATGATGTGTACATTTTATTTAAGTCACTCATTCATTTTTCCAATTAATTTTAGGGCATGAACTTAAAAATTAAGCATGTCTATATTCCAAGTATACCTATTATAAGAAATAATTGGGATTGAACACTTATAATTGAAAACTTCTCAAAGGCCATAAAAGTTTTGGATAAAACTGGTATTTGTATTTTTCTTTGTTCACGTCTTTGTGACATTTATTAACAAGTTGGAGGGCAAATAAACATTTCAATAAGCTCAGGGAAGTTTTTAATGGTGGATATTCAATCCCCATTGTTTTCCTTGGTGTGGCCCACCTGAATTTGTATCTACCTTATTTTTTGGCTGGTGCCCTACATTGAGCTGGCAAAATGGATGGACTTTGTGGATCCAACAAACACATTATGGTGGGCCCAAGCTAGCTAGTGTCAAGGTGGGCTTCCAACTGTCGGCGGCTCCACCCCTACTGTTTTTTTATTTTTTATTTTTTGTATGGCTACGTAAGTGTTGTTATTTACCTCGTTTATATGATCATAAAAGAAACCTTTTTTAAAAAAAAATGAGAGACCGAGAGAAGATACCTCGTTGCAACACTGAGATCATGGTGTCGATTCGGGTGGCTAACAGTGGGGTACTGGGGTGTGTACTAACAAGCTAACCCAAAAAAAAAAAACTGAAGCACGGAATGGATGTGTCCTAAAGCTGCTGCGGGCTCCGTGCAACGGGGCTACACGCAACCCGCATCCGTCGTCCATTCATGTGACATGCACGGTTACAGATTAAGGACACGTCCACACCTGCCACTTGTGCAGTTTCAGGCAAACGTTCACGCTACATTTTTGCCGTGGGGGTGGGACCCGCGGCCATTGAAATCGGTGGTTCGAACTATTAAATTAATTTCAAGTAGCCCGCGGGCTACTAAACCGACCTCACTTATTTCCTCACGAGTTTTGGATGACTCGCATCCGAAACTGCAAACACATGCGCCCAACATCTGTTAGAGTGGCAAGATCAAGGTGGCGAAAATTCATCAGCAGTCCCAGATCAAGCTCTACTAGCCCCATATCAGTCGTTCTACACATTATCCGAGCCATACATGCACTTGGTGCCTAGACCATTTAGTCTCCACTTTCAAGTACCTATTTTTTCATAAATTTATGACCCACTTCGTTTCTGGACGGCCTTTTTTTGGGTAGGAAAAATTCATGCAAGGCCCACCCCAATGAACGGTCCGGATCTATAAACAATGTGCCACTGCAGCAGCGTGGGGCGATTTTTCTAGCGCATGCAGATGCACTTGAAAATTGCATTACCGCAGAACGCCACATTGTTCGAATTTATACATGGATCCATACAAAT
Source organism: Magnolia sinica (assembly GCF_029962835.1). Taxonomy (NCBI): domain Eukaryota; kingdom Viridiplantae; phylum Streptophyta; class Magnoliopsida; order Magnoliales; family Magnoliaceae; genus Magnolia; species Magnolia sinica. The sequence continues at coordinate 25,820,868 of NC_080575.1, forward strand.
CCCACTTCACGTGGGATGCGAGTTCCAGTATGGTAGGTCGCATTACTTGTTGGAACCGTAGTTCGCAAGCAATCCCGTTCATCGCCCAGGCAGAGCCATTCATATGGTGTCCCCAGTAAAAAAGGGCGACAGTGTAACAATCACGTTGATTAGACAACGTGATGGCCCACCGTTGCTTGCAAGCCAAATATCCAAGAACACGGTCTTCTTTATTTACAAGCTACAAAGGGGTGCACCAAATCATGCGATCACTGGAACTTTTGTACCATCACTATCGTTGGTGCTGACAGGGGCGGTTCCCTGAGTTGTGGCCCACCTTGATGTATTTAACTTACATCCATGCCGTCCATACGTTTTGAATGATCATTTTAAGGTATTTTCCCAAAAATGAAGCAGATTCAATTTAGGTGGATCACACCACAGAAAACATTGGTGATTGATCATTAAAAACTTCTTCTGGGCCATAAAAGTTTTGGATCAAGCTGATATCTGTGTGGTCCCTTTATCCAGGTCTTTGTGACCTTATCAACAGCTTGGATGGAAAATAAACATTCCGGTGGCCAGTAAGAAATTTTTAACGGTGGGTATTCAATCACAACTGTTTCCTGTGGTATGGTTGACTTAAGATTTAGATCTGCTTTTTTTTATTTTAAAACACATGATTTGAAATGAGCTGTTAAAGTGGATGGACGGTGTGGATGTAAGGAATATACATCAAGGTGGCCCCACCGAACTTCATGATGTCAACACACCAGCGAAGTTAGTGGTGTTGTACACCAGCCAATTCCTTTCCGACTGACCGTTGATGGACCATGCCACAAAAATCTCCGAGATTGGAAGATGTTGGACACCAAACGTTGGCCTTTTCGGTTGAATATGGACCGTTGATGTATTTCCCTTCCTCTGTATGGACAGAATAGACCACTAAAAGAGAAATCATGATATGGTCCAATCCATCCTTGATGGGCCCGACCAATGAATGTTCCGGATCATGAATCATGGTCCTTGTATTGTGTATATCCTACGTTATGCAGAAGGCGTTTATACGCAGTGATAAACTCGTTAGTGGTGGTTGAATACTCTCGAATGGAATGGACGGTGCTCGGTCTTGCAAGTTTTGTTTATGGAGGCTGAAATGAGCCCCCACGAGTGGGCCCCACATATTTCATACTCATCATTCTATATTTTGTGAAGTAATTATCTTGTACCTTTCAAGCTATCACCTAGTTGTGCTCAATTCATGTGGAAAGTCGCATTCAATCATTGTACTTACTGAAAACCGGTAGATCGTGGTCTATCATCTTTCCAGGCATGGATACATCGTTGGGGAATACGGCTATGTATTTGTGTGGGGCTCATCATAGATGGGCTATGCACCTAAAATGAGGATTCAAGGATGAACTAGAGCAACCATTTACTTGCCATGCCTCGGTATTTTCTCCATTAGAAATCCGTGCATTTCAATGCGATTTAATAGTCTACGTTTGATTGGATCCAGTCAGATGGCCAGGACAATGCAATGGGAAAGGGAAAAGCTTTTGTTGAAATATTAAAAATTAAAAACTAAAAAAAAGAAAAAAAGAAAAAAGAAAAAAAAAAGATAGAAGACTTATAAATTTGAGTTGAGGCGTGATGTAAGCTACTTAGATTAAAATATAATTTGCTTTCCTTAAATAACATCAAAAGTGCACTTAGGTTTTTAAAGCAATTGATCTCTAAGATACAACGATTATGACCAGGTCTTAGCGGTGCACTCACTGTATGCAGGCTTGAACCGCTTACAATTTAACTCAAAAGTGCTAAGTTAACCCGACGATGAATTCAACAATCAAAAACTTATAAAACAGAAAAAGAAAAGAGAAAATTTTTCACAGGAGAGCAGAAATGGTTTTCATGTGTTTTTTAAATGAAATGTAAGTCTTATACAGACTCTGAAGTGATGCATTAAGCACTATTTCGAAAGGGTTTAGTCATTTGGATTTAAACTTAATAAGTGTGATTAACCGACCAGCCACATCTCTTTGTTTCAAAATAAAAAAGGCATAAGTGCAAGTATACTCTCGTACAAAATATAGTCCCGCGAATACCAATACATATACACCCACGCGCGTACACCCGCATCTGCAACCACAACTTGGCTTAGCCCGGCCCGTCATGCACATGCACACAAACTCAAACTCGAGCTCGACTTGGCGTGCGCGCATGTGTGGTCAATGACATATATTAGGACCATTGGCATAGTCTTATCACACGACCAAATTCACATGCCGCCCTGAAGGAGGCTGAAGCTCTAAGGCAAAAAAGTCTATCTTATATACAAGAAAACTTTATAGAGCAAATTCGATGTGAGACTAAACTTACAACACAAAAGCAACAAAAATTTCAAATTTTAAGGAAAACTAAAATACTTGAAATTCTTCATTTTTCATATTTTGAAATAAAATACAACAATGCTACACATATTTCAAAATAAAAAACCTTTTCGGGCTAACGTGTAATAGTTGTGTAATGGTGTTAGTGTCACCATAAACTTGAATTGACATTAGAGGAAACAAAAAAGGATTATAGGAATCAGGTGACATCATATCTTGAACTCGAATCTTCTTTGTGTAAATTGTAAATACATGACACTCACATAACTCTTTCTCTGCAAGTGATTCTGTTGTTCGGTACTTTTCGATCACACACTGTTATCTAGATTTTATGAGTGCTCTAGAAAATTCATCTAGATTCTCATAAAAAGCGACCTCCACTTCCACACATATATGTGAATTCCATTAAGTATATATAGTAACTATATACACCACAAAATATATGACTATAGATTCATTAAGAGTTTTAAAAATTTATCCTTCTGCGTTGCTTTCACACTACTACACTATAAAAGGGTTCATTTATATTATTGCAATCGTTTACCCCATGTCTTATTGTTTACCCATTTAACTTATCTCATGAGATCTTCACTTGCATAGGTTGGGCTGACGATGCTAGCAACTTATATATTAAGCTTACTCGCATTCCCTTCGATGTATCATTGACTAATATTTTAGATAGTTTTTTAGTTAGAGAATCTGTCAAATTTTTTCTAACCTCACAAAGTCAATACATATGACTTCATCATGTAACGTGTGTTTCACTATATTGTGTATGATATGTCCGATCTTTACATCAATATTTTATTATTTTCTTTTGTTATATATGCTTGACAATCATAATGAATAGACACGACTGATATAGACTTTGACCACAACGGTATATCAGTTAAGAGATTTTTAAGCTACTTGGCTTCTGATACAATATTTTCTAAGGCAATAAACTCATATTCTATAGTTGACAGAGTGATATATGTTTGCTTGGTAGACTTTTAAAAGACTACTCCTCCACCCAAAGTAAAGACACATCCGCTAATGGATTTTGTCTCATCTGAATTAGTGATTCTATTAACATCATTATATCCTTCTAATATAATAGAATAATTATTATAATGTAAACCATATGCCATACTGTTTTTGGGTATATCAGAATCCTAGACAAGGCATTACAATAGTATTTCCAGAGTTGTGTATATATACTTAGACTTTCTACTGTAAAAGTTATGTCTAGTGTAGTGTGGTTTGTCAAATACATGAGGCAACTAATTATCCTATAATATTCCAATTGAGACATACTACTATATATTTTTCATGCAAGTCATACTGTAATCATAAAGTATACTGATAGGTAAATAATCAAAATGGTCAAACTTTCTCAATAATTTTTTAATATAATGAGATTATGATAATACAATACCACCATCTTTCCTAGTTACATCAATACCTAAGATTACACTAGCATCTCTTAAGTCTTTCATGTTAAATTTAGATGACAAGAATTTTTTAGTTGCATTAACTAATTTAATATTAGTTTAAAAAATAAACATGTCGCCAACATAAAGGCAGATAATAACATTATCATTTTTAAAAAAATTACTATATACACATCTATCTGCATCATTCATATGATAACCATCTGACTTCAAAATATCATCAAATTTTTCATGTCATTATTTAGGAGTCTATTTTAGACTATATAGTGACTTAATTAATCTATATACACTTTATTTTCTTTACCTGATATTCTATAACTCTCAGGTTGTTCCATATATATTTTCTTTTCTAAGTCTCCATTTAAGAAAGCCGTTTTAACGTTCATCTGATGTACCACTAATTTATATATAAAAGTTATTGCTATTAAGAGCCTGATAGTTGTAATTCTAGTTATAGGAGAATAAGTATTAAAATATTTTATTACTTCCTTTTGTTTAAAGCCTTTTGCTATTAACTTATCCTTAGACTTATCAATAGTCTCATCTAATTTTAGTTGCTTTCTAAACACCCATTTACAGTCTATTGATTTATTTTCAGGTGGTAGGTATACAAGTTCCCAAGTTTAATTGGATATAATAGATTCTAACTCATCATTTATTGTTTCCTTTTAAAAGGTTGTATCTGGAGAGTTAATCGCTTCTGTATAGGTTATAAGATTATCTTTTATTAAGAATATATTAAAAAAAACATCTCTTACGTTAATTATTTTTTTAACTCTTATACTTTTTCTTGGTTCTATCTCTTCTACTATCCGCTCGTAAGCATCTTTACTAGTAGACGCGATATCTGATATACTAACTTACTCTATTGTTATGGATTTAGATTCATATGAAATATGTTCTCAAAGAACTTTACATTCCTATATTTTATAATTATATTATGATTTAGAATAGTATCCTTAGTCTTTAGAACTATAAACCTATAGGCTACATTGTTTTGTGCGTACCTTATAAATACATACTTGCTCATTTTAGGATCTATTTTCATTTTCTTACTTTCAGGCAATTTTACTTTGGAAAGACACCCCCACACTTTAAGATATTTATGACTAGAAACATGGTTATTCTAAAGTTCATATGGTGTTTGTTCAGAAGATTTAGAATGAATCCTATTTAGGATCTAACAAGTTGCCGGAATTACTTCTCCCCACATCTTTGAAGGTAAGCCTGAACTATTCAACATAACATCCATCATCTCTTTAAGAGTTCTATTCTTATGCTATATTATTCGTTATGTTTTAGTGTATAACGAGGTGTAGTTTCATAAACTATCCTACTCTTTTTATGCAAGTCTCAAAATTGAGAAGATTCATACTCTTCTCATCTATTTGTTCTACGTTTTTTAATTTTTATATTTAACTAATTTTTAACCTCAGTTTTATATTTAGAGAAAGCTTTTAAAGCTTTATCTTTGTTCATTAATAGAAGATTCTAATGAACTCAGAGTAGTCATTTACAAAGGTTATATAATATCTTTTTCCACCTCTAGACATGTAATTTTTAAAATTACTTGAGTCATTGGGTATCAATTTTAATAAAATAGAGGATCGTTCTATTAATTTAATAGGTTTTCTAATGAATTTCAATTCTATGCATGATTCGCATTCATCAAATTCTTAAATACATAATAAACCTAACATTTTTCATTTTATTCAAAGATGCAACGTTTACATGACCTAATTTATCTGCCATAAATAAAAATGTTCAGTGATATAAACATAACTAGATGTCTTCTTATTATTATCATTGGACACATTTACAATGAATATACCATCAATACAATATTCATTCCCTACAAAAGTTTCATTCTTAGTCATTACAAGCTTGCCTGAATCAAATATTAACTTTACACTAGCATTATTGAGGAGTGGACCGGAGACCAAGTTTCTTCTATTGTCAGGCACATGTAGGACATCATTCAACATTAGAGTCTTTCTGAAAGTGAGTTTTGGAAGTACTTTCTCTTCTCATACAACTGAAAAAATTATAGCATTACACATGAACACTTGTTCATCATCTCCTGATACTTGGTAGGATGTAAACATGTTACGATCTTTGTACACGTACCGAGTTATATCGGTGTTTGGCACTCACTCTAAATTGTTTACAAGAAAAACTAATGACACTACAACTACTCCCATGTTAGACTCATTAACCATTTTTGCAAGATTAGTATGGGTCTCGTATTTATTTTTCTTAAGCCTGCAGGTTTTGATTGTAACAGTTTTTTTTTTTTTAATTTCTTATTTGTACTCTTCTTTTTTAGGCTGCATTCATTAGCATAATGTCCAGGCTTGTCACAGTTATTACATTTGCTCTTTTTCTTCTTATTATTTTCTTTACTAGATTTCGCAATATTTGCCTTTAAACTTACCTCATTTGCATTTTCTTTTTGGTCCTTATTTTATTGGCTTCCTCTATCTATATGTGTATGATTGTAGTTTCTAATGAGACATCATTCTTTTTATGTTTTATTTTATTTTTATATTCTTTCAAGGAGGGTGGTAACTTTTCTATCAGTGCTCTTGACATAAACACTTCATCAAACTTGATTCCTTTTAATGACAATTCATGAACTAAAATTTGAAAATCGTGAATGTAATTTATGACAGGTTTATCATATGTCATTTTGTAGTGTAGGAAATTAACAATTGTATGTTTCTTAGCGCTTGCATCTTCCAAAACATACTTCTTTTCTAAAGCAATCCATATTTCCTTAGTAGACTCATAAAAAGTATACACATCATATAACTTGTTGGACAAAGAGTTCATAATATAATTTTTATAATTATTTTCATCTGTTACTCTAGTTTGATTTGATAGATTTATACTAAATGATTTGGATAGTATGTATGAAATTTTAAGGGTGGTCAGTATAAACATAAGCTTATGTTTCCACCGTTTAAATTGTTGTCCAGCAAGCGGTTCAATTTTGGCTAACTTGGTTGAAGCATTAACCATTACGGTAGTCATAGTCTATTTAATTCAATAAATTTGATTTCAAGATTGTCGAGATATTTGGTTAAATCAAATAGACTATTAAAAATAAAAAATCAAAAGAAAAATGAAAGAAATGAGATAAAACACTTAAGGGGTGATGTGAGTCACTTGGCTTGAAATCGAATTTGCTTTCCTTGGACAATATCCCAAGTGTAACAGGTTTCTAGAGCAATCAACCTCCAAGATACAATGACTATGACCCGGTCTTAGCAGTGCACTCATTGTATGCGAGCTCGAATCATTTACAATTTAACCCGAAAGTCCTGAGTTAACTGAGCGACGAACTCATTAACCAAAAACTCATTTTTTTTTAAAAAAAAAGGAATATAAAGTTTTTCACGGGAGGGTATAAATAAATTTCATAAATTTTTAAAAATGAAATGCAAGTCCTTATATAGACTTCGAAGTAGTGCATTAAACACCCTTTCAAAAGGGTTTGGTCTATTGGATTTAAACCAACAAGTGTGATCAATCGACCAGCTACATCTTTCTGTTTTGAAATAAAAAGGCACAAGTGTGAGTATACTCTCGCATAAAATAAAGTCTCGTGAGTATCCATACCCACACCCACACCCATAGGTACGACCTGGCTCGGCCTGTGGCACCCGCGCACATGGGTACTGACTCAGGCTCGGGTAGGCTTGGGGCTGCGTGAGTGTGTTATAAATGTCATATATTAGATCCATTACCATATCCCCCGCCCCCAAGGACCAAAATCACATGGCCCCTTAATAGGGCTTAAGCCGCAAAAGACCTATGTCATATACAAGAAAACTTTCTTGGGCAAATCCGATATGGGACTAAACCCACAACACAAAAGTAACAGAAAATTTTAATTTGGAAGGAAAATAAAATATTTGAAATTCTCTCATTTTTTATATTTTAAAACAAAATACAACAATTTTAAAGCCATCTCCCATCGACAATGGGCCATACCATTCAAATGGCTTAGGATGGCCACTGCGTGCCTATAACACCTCGTACTTTTCAGTACTTGGGTGTTACCAAGAGAACTTAATCTTATGGATGCATGGGTAGAAGATTATCAACATAGCTTAATTCCACTATTAAACTACAATTTTAAACTGAATCTAACCAGTGAGAGGTAGGCACTGACCTTAAATCAAGTCGTCCAACTGCTCGTCACTACTTGAGTAATCATTGAACCCCTAGGGACCTTTTAGGCAATTAAAAATCAGATTGAGGAGTAATCTGACCGTGGGATTGTCAATAATAGCCATGTAGGACCCTGTTAAAGACAAATCAAACCACACCCTGACAATGTTGAACCCTGGATCATCAGATCCACCATTCAACATGTTCTCAACAGCCTAACAATCAAACCACACCTAAACCCCATGATCTAGCTTAAATTTGACCATTTGAAGAATGTACACCCACGAATCGAACCATACATCGCCAGTTTCGGGACCTAAATCAATAGATCCACTGATCATCGGGTCTACATAATTCCATTAGGCAAGTCAGCTATTAGATTACACCGTTAGAACATCTTCTTGTAAAGATAACCGATGGGTTTCAATTAAACAGTCCTTAGGACCCTTAGGACCATTGTAATTGATTTAGAAGGAGTCGGACCACCAGATTGATAACAATCTAGTATATAATTCAAATAAAACTGAGTATGGTCCACCTAGGTCATGGATCTGCCTCATTCTTTGGAGTAGGTCTTAAATCGAGCTGATAAAATGAATGAACGGAGTGAATATGTCAGGATCATCTCTATGGGCCCCACCTCTGATGCATGTGCACAACCTGTGCGTGCGCCCGTAAAACACTGGATCAGGAAACCGGATCGGGAAACCTAGTTAATCGGGTTTGACTCAATGAAAATGACAAAGGAGAAGGAAACTTTCTCCCACTCAATGGAATTTAAACAGATAATGTCTGTTTGGGAGGAGCGCAACTGACCTTAAGCGATCATCTAGACGATTTGAACCGTCCCTCATAGAGAGTAGGGGATTCCAATCAAAACCGCATGGACCCCGCACGTGGTTGCACACATGTTGTAAGACCCGTATCCTAGATCGTACTATTCTGTAGGCTTTCGCAGTCCTCCTAGTCGAATTTCGGTGACTCACGATCTGTTATCGGCGTTTGCACGCGATCCTGAATCGTATCCCATATTCTAGAGTCGGCTCAACCCGAGACTTGTACCCTACCGACCGCGCTGTCGCAGCGGTTCCGATGATGCGTCTCTCGCACCGAGGCGATACTCGGGCCAGGAGATGTGAGCCCGCGTTCAGTTCGAGAAAAATGCTACACTTTGCAAAACCTAAGAGAACATGTCAAATCAATCAATCAATCACATCAATCAAGTACACATCAATCACTTTACATGTCAAGTACAAGCAACCCTAAGTCAACTCTCTCTCTCTCTCCACCCATACCTAGTCAAGTACACCCATCACTCCATCACTCACTCACACCCATCACACCCATCTCCCTCTCTCTCTTACATCTCATTCTCTCTCTCTCATTTCAAAACTCATTCTCCAAGCAACATGGGAGGTGGACGTCCAAGCTCTCCATGAGAAAGAGCTAGGTGTGGCCCACCTTCCCACCATCCAATCCCACCCTCTAAAATCAATCTCAACCATTGAAGTCCATCCATTGGAGCTCTAGCATGCTTTGGTGGAAGGAGGAGAAGATCATAGGTGGGTGTATTTTTTTTTTGAGTTGATTTGTGGATTGATGGCCCACATATGTGGGACCCATCTTGATGTATGTATTATATAGGGAGGGCCCATAGTGGCAGGATCCCTCCCCCTCTCACCATCTCTCTCTTTCTATCTCTCTTTTTCTTTGTTAATAGCCCACCTTGATTTGGTGTGGGGCGACCCACCCTTCCATGGATGCCACCGTAATGTATGTCTTCCATCCACACCGTCTAGATGCTCTGGACAGTGACACCACCTGGTTCAAATGCTGCCTCCAACACGTGGGGCCCACTTGATGATGCATGTGTGGTGTCCACACCGTCTAGCACCATGGGACGATGGGACCCACCAAATATATATATCCAGGTTGTCCTTCCTGGACAGACCCCTGATGAAAGGAAGAAACAAATATCTGCTTGATCTTCCAAGCTGGTGGGTCCCACACATGTGGACCCACCTCTGATGTACGCAGCCCATCCATGTGGGCCCTAATCGTGAGGCATGTCATATATCTAAACCGTTCATTTGTTGAACGGTGTGGGCCAGCACCACTGCCCATCTATATCTGACGTCATGAGGATCTGTGGGTCTGTGTGATATCCACACCGTCCATTGATGTACGTGTGGATATCACGTGGGACCCACCTTTGATATACGTGTTACATACCTGCCGTCCAGTGGTTTGGACGGTGGGTCTGGGGTCTGGTGTATGTGTTGTATACACACCACCCGTTCATTTGGTGAGCTGGTTCAAGCTAAAAATAAATAAATAAATAAAATATATATTTATATATACATACATATGATATGGTGGGCCCTACGTGGGACCCATCTGCTTGAAATGATTGGTCGGTGTACGCATACACCAGCTATATAGTTGGTGTATTGATGTCATTAAGTTATGTGGGACCCACCTCGCTGTGTATCCACACCGTCCATTTGGACAGTGTGCTGTGAGCCACACCGTGCTCTGCAGCCACACCGTCCATCTGACGTGTGCTGAGTGGGCCACCATGATGTGTGGGTTTGATCCACACCGTCCAGTTTATTGGATGGTAGGACCCACCTTTGATGTATGTCTTACATCCAACCGTCCATCTGGATGTGGGCCACCATGATGTGTGGGTTTGATCCACACCATCCAGTTTATTGGATGGTAGGACCCACCTTTGATGTATGTCTTACATCCAACCGTCCATCTGGACGTGGGCCACCTCGATGTATATCTCCACTGCCCACTGTTGCATGGAGTCTAGTATGCTGCATGTGTTTCAACCAGATCATCCGTCCTGGGCCCTGCACGTGTTGCAATCCACACTGTCCACTGTTTGGGACAGTGGGACCCACTGTAGTGTCTGTTTTATCTTCACTATCCGTCCAGACAGTGGGACTCCACCGTGATGGTTGTGTTACACAGTTTCCATCTGTGGGGCCAACTGTGATGTATTTGTTATCCATGTAGTCCAACTATGTGGACCCCACCGGCTATTCAGTTGTTGTGTCAAGGTGAGCAAGTTTTGTGGGCCTGATCATGGGTATGTGTTATGTCTCAACCGTCCAGTCCATTAGACGTGGACCCCGCCTTAATGAGATGTATCTATGGCCCATTTGGCAAGGCCCTTTATGGTGTAATTGCAGCTCATTTAGTGCGACCGACTGGATGTATATGAGACCCATTGATGCAACCGACTTGATGTGTATGAGGTCCATTGGTGCAGCCCGTTGATGCGGCCTACTTGTTGTATGTGAAGCCCATGTGATACAACCCATTGTGATATGTGAGGCCCATGGGCAAGGCCCATTGTAATGTATTCCCGACCCATTTGGTAAGGCCCAATGAGATGTATTTCTGGCCCATATGGCATGACCATTGTGATGTTTCTGTAGCCCACTTAATGAGGCCCATTATGATGTGCATTAAGCCCATGGGTTGTGGCCCATGCGATGTATCTGTGGCCCATGTGCAGGGCCCACCTGTTGTGTATATGCGGCCCACGAGTGAGACTCGATGTGATGTATTTATGGCCCATGTGCCGAGGCCCATTGCGATGTATATGCAGCCTATGTGTGAGGCCTATGGTATTGTATATTAGGTCCTTGTGTGAGACCATGGGCCCACTATATGTTTGACTTCTGTCACGCCCCGAACTCGGAAATCGGGCTCACAAAATTCCCGATTGCCGAATCCGGTGCTGACAGCCTCCGTAGAACCCCATTCTCGGCTCCCGGCACCCGTTTACCAGGTTCCGATCCTGGGATACTACAAGGAGGATTTATAATCATCAGTCTGATTCATAATGAGCATAACCAAAAGCATAACCTACGAACAATAACCACAAGAACGCCATCATAAAATCCACTATGATCAAAAACTTTTGGACACAGTGCGTATGAAAGGGAAATACAATATGACGAAAGTAACAAAACTCTAAAAGTTCGTCTGCACGCTCCTGCTACTACTATGCTACGGTCGCGTCATGGCGTCACTTGCACGCATCAATCGTGCATAAGCTTATAGAAAGCGTAGATGGTGGTGTAAGTGTATCACAATATAAGCGTGCTCAGAATGCAAGGTCAGAGTAATATGGAATCATGGTGATGAGTATATGAATGCAATCAGCCGTACCAAGGTTATGCGGTGCAAGATATGAATGCTATCGGTCATAACATGGTCATGCGATGCGAGATGCAACTCAAGCATGCCAATCCTCATCATATATCAGTACAGTTCTTATTCTGGATAATCACCGGGCTTCAATACACTCCAAATGGCACTGTCGCTCTCCTAGCCGCACAGTCCAAGTGAGCGTAAGAAACCTCACTATCTGTCTGGCCAATAGTCTGCCAATACCTATCTAGCATGTCGATAGTAGACCCATTCACGAGCTGGTCAAACTCAGCTTAGTATTGCCCCCTACCCTCGGGCGAGTAAGGCCACACTCCTTTCCAATCGACCATGACACAATAGGAGACGTGGCCTCCTAGTATTCGGCCATTGTGCGCTCATATATCCACTCAGTCTCGACATTAGAGTTATCCTCTGGTACCATCAGATTTAGGAATTTTCACTCAGGGACATCTATGGCGCCCGTATGCTAGAACCAAACATTTCCGATATCCAATCTAGCCACCCACGATGTGTCTGTGGAGGCTATGGCCCTAATGTCACTAGGGCATACAATGAGCACAATCACACGAATGCAAGTACATGAATCATACCATCAGACATGCAACAATCCTGCGTGTACCGCGCGCTCATGTAGGGCAACTCTGCCTATCAGGGAGTCCATAAACCATCTACCCGAAGGCATGTGCAATGATCGGTCAATCCTCACATCAGGCATACATATGATGCGTATGATCATGAATCTATACTAAGCATGTTATGTGGTGATGGGTTCTAATCAAAACGAATATGGGCCTAGACGGCCTACACATTATAAGTATGAGCCTATTAATGGGCCCTAAGGAGAGAGTGACAATGCGGACATTTAACCAACATCATCCTTACAATGTGAACATCAAACCATCATTACTCCCAAGGTGTAGCCCGCTATAAAATCAACATATATACTATGATGGAATCATACTACAATGGGCCTTATGTACGTCCTATAGGGCCTTGACCCATGGGCCTCTAGTACATCAAATGGGCCTCATACATGGGTCTCGTATATACATATCAAGGTGGGCCTCAATGACGGGCCACCAATACATCAACATGGGCCTAGTCACATGGGCCTTGCATACATCACAATGGGCCTCATAATATGGGCCTTATACAATTTAAGGTGGGCCTCAACAAGAACCACTAATACATTAAAATGGGCTTCAACAATGGGCCTTAAATTATCTCTAAAATGGTTAGACGGTTTGGATGAAACACATGCATCATAATGGAGCCCACACTAATGGAGGGTGTGGATTACAATACATACACAAGTGGGTCCCATGTGGGGCCTACCATAATGTTTATTTTCCATCCATCCCATTATTAAGGTCACTCAGACCTAGGGCCCACAGTAATGTTTATTTTCCACCCAACCTAGACCCATTGTAATGTTTATTTTCCATACAACCTGTTGATAGGGTCACGTGGACCAGGGGGCCCACTGTAATATTTATTTGCATCCAACCTGTTGATAGGGACACATGGACCAGGGGGCCCACTGTAATATTTATTTGCCATCTAAACGGACTGGCCCACGGTGATATTTTTATTTATTATTTTTTTAATCGCATGGACAGGGAGCCCACTGTGATGTGGTTCACAAATCCAGCCCACTCATTAGGTGCGTCCCACTTGGTTGAGGGTTCAGACCAAGTTTCAGCCGCATCCAAATTTCAGGTAGGCCCCACCGAGTGATTTTATATGTTTCTGGCATGTCTTCACATGATTTTAGATGGTGTGGCCCACCTGAGTTCCGTATACGGCTGATTTTTGGGGTGGCCACCTGGTCCGTGGGGACCCATCAAATGCATGGTGTTGATGGTCGAAACGCATCAGGGTGGGGCCCACAACTGGGGCCGTAAGGCCCAGCTCGTCCGTCCGTGCGTCAGGCGCAAGCAGCGCTACAACATGCATTTATATATATATATATATATATATATATATATATATATATATTTAAAACCAGTTTTTCCATGGTTTTTCTGGGGTAGAGCCCTCATCAGATCGATCCGACCCAGCCATTGGATTCTACGACCCATGATCGACCAAATGAGACCAATATACAATGTGTTTTTGACGAATAGGAGGATCAAAGTGAATTTTAATGGCAATACCGCTATTTCGTATGGTATGGCCCGCTTGATTTATCAGATTGGTCTCAAAGTTTGGCTCAACGGCTAAAATGATCTTAGGAAAAGGATGAACGGTTTGGATTGTATACATACATCAAGGTGGGGCCTGCATGTGCGGCCCACCTCAAAAGCAATTATATCTTCCTTTTCTTTTCTTTTGTACACACCCACGTCAGTATGCACACTCCATCTTAGCCTTGCCCGTCTAGCGTCCAGGGACGCTGGACGGCATGGATAAACACATGCATTGTGGTGGGTCCCACATGGACGTGGCCCACCATCTATATATATATGTATATTTATATATTAGCATAATATAAATATAAAATATTGTGTATATATATATATATATGAATATATATAGCAAGTGAGACTTCCCTCGGATGGTGGATGTTGCCTAAAATGTGGTGGGCTACACCATTGATGAATGGAGTGGATTTAACATGATTTGGTGGGGCCCACTTCATTCTAGGGAGAGGAAAGAAAGAGAGAGAGAGAGAGAAAGAAACAAGAGAGGTGGTGATGGAGAGGAGGGACCCCGTCACTATGGGCCCTCTATTGATATAACACATACATCAAGTGGGTCCCATAACAAGGGGATCCTAATTTTGAGATTAACGCTGGATCACCCACCTCTAGGCCTCTTCCTTGCTCCCTTAGCCTTCTATGCTCCTTGCCTTACCTTTTGATGGTGGTTGATGAAAGATGAATGGTTGAGATGGGAGATGAGAGGGTGGGCCACACTTGATGTTTTTGAAAAAACTTGGGAATGCTTGGACGTGTGAGGCTTTGAGTTGCTTGAGAAAGAGTTTTTTAAGAAATAAGGGGAAATGGAGAATTAATGAATGAAGGGATGGGTGGAGTGGTGGTTGTAAGGAGAGATATGGGTTGGGTTGAAATTTTTGTTAAAGAAGAATGGTGAGGGGAGAGAGAGAGTTGACTAATGGAAAAGGAGGGATGGGTTGATGTACTTAAGGTATGGTTGTACTTGACATTGATTGATTGATTGATTGATGGGACATATCGTAGAGATTTTCTCGATATTTGTAACTCGCGACATTTCTTCGAAACAAACGCTGGCCTACATCTCCTGGCCTGGGTATCGATTCGGTACATAAGTCACGGCGTTAGAACCGCGGCGACGACACGGTCGCTAAGATACAGGTTTCGGTTCGAACCGACTTCGGTATGCGAGACTCGGTTTAGGATCACGCGCAAACGTCAGATACGGTGCGAAGGTTGCCGGAATTCGACTGGAAGGATCGTGGAAGCTAATGGAACGGTACGGACTAGGACACAGGTCTTACAGGATTTATGTAGGCCACTCCTTGGGAGTAATGTTAGTTAAATGGCCACATTGATGGACAATGATGGTTAAACGTCTACATTGTAACCTTCCCTTAGGCCTTATTCGGCCGATCATCGAGGCTGATTTCAATTATCGAGGCCGATTTCGATTGTTGAGGCCAATTCTGATTGTCGAGGTCGATTGTATAGGGCGATTCAGATTGTCGAGGTCGATTGTATAGGCCAATTCTGATTGTTAAGGCCGAGTATCGAGGCTGATTTCGATTTATCGAGGCCGATTGTATAGGCCGATTCTGATTGTCGAGGCTGATTCCAATTGTCGAGGCCGATTTCGATTGTCGAAGCCGATTTCAATTTGTCGAGGCTGATTGTATAGGTCGATTTCGATTATCGAGCCCGAGTATCGAGGCCGATTCCAATTGTTGAGGCTGATTGTATAGGCTGATTCTGATTTGTCAAGGCCGTTTGTATAGGCCGATTCTGATTTGTCGAGATTAATTGTATAGGCCGATTCCGATTGTCGAGGCCGATTCCGATTGTCGAGGCGATTGTATAGGCCAATTCCAATTATCGAGGCCGAGTATCAAGGATGATTTTGATTGTCGAGACCGATCGTATAGGCCGATTTTGATTTGTCGAGGCCGATTCCAATTGTTGAGGTAGAGTATTGAGGCCAATTCCGATTTATCGAGGTTGATTGTATATGCCGATTTTGATTGTCGAGGTCGAGTATCGAGGCCAATTTCGATTGTTAAGGCCAATTGTATATGCCGATTTCGATTGTCAAGGCCGAGTATCGAGACCGATTCCGAGTGTCGATTCCGATTGTTGAGACTGATTTCGATTGTCAAGGCCGATTCTCGAGACCTATATGATGTATATGCGACCTGTAGTTGTGGCCCATTGTGATGTGTATTCAGCCTGTGTGATGCATATGCAGCTCGTATTTGAGGCCCATTGTGATGTGTATTCAGCCCGTGTTTAAGGCCTATGTGATGAATATGAGGTCTATGTGATGAGGCTCATTGTGATGCATTTGAGGGCCAGGCGATGGAGTCGATTGTGATGTATATTAGGCCCATGTGAGAGGCCCATCGTGATGTGTATTAAGCTCTTGAGTGAGGCCCATGGTGTTGTATATTTAGTCATTGTGTGAGGCCATGGGTCCACTATATGTTAGGCTCTATGTGGGCCATTCCTTGGGGGCAATGTTGGTTAAATATCCACATTCTCAAGGCCAATTGTTAATGCTAGTTATTGATATCGATTATGAGTATGTGATAGCATAACATCATGATACATATCCATACGTATCATCTGCATGTTTATTAAGAGATGTGACCAACCATTGCATATGCCATAGTACAGATGATTTATGGGACTCCCTGATAGGTGGAGTTATCTCACATGAGCACACGATATGCGCAGGATTGATGTATCTTACATTGTGTGATTGCGATTACTATATGCCCTAGTGACATCAGGGTTGTGACCTTCACAGGCATGTCGTGGATGACTAGATGAGACACCGAAAATATTTAGTTCGAGCATTTAGGCACTTTGGATGTCCGTGGGTGAAAGTCTCTAAACCTCCTTGGTCAGGAGATGCCCTAACTTCGAGACTGAGTGGATACATGAGCGCCCGAGTGCCGAATACCAGGAGGCTGCGTCTCCCACTGTGTCGTGGTGGGTTGGAAGGGGGTGTGGCCTTACCCACCCGAGTGTAGGGGGCATAACTAGGCTGATTTTGACTAGCTCATGAATGGGTCCGCTATCGACGTGCCGGGTAGATATTGGCTGACTATTGGTCAGGCAGATAGTGAGGTCTCTTCCACTTGCATAGTCGTGCATCAGTGGGTGGCGATTTGCATGTAGAGTGTACTAGACCCCGGTGATGATCCTAGAGATGAACAGTACTGATATATGGACTTATTGGGAAGGAGTTGCATACTCATTCATTGATTCATTCACTATCCACCCGGGCTGGTGGTGCCCAATTATTTATTATGTGCACCTTCGCAATGGCCAGGATTTCGGTTGGGGCGCGCGAGTAACCTGAGATCAAGAGTTTACCACATTGAGTCTGACTATCCAAATTTAGGTATGGGACTGGTTTGAATAGAATTCCCTTGTGGTGGACCCCGTAGCCTGCGATACATGTACTATCATCCCGACTTCACACTCCAGCTTGGTCATTTCATTCGTATCGCATATTGCATTACATCTGCACGCATATGGCATTTTGAGATTGTTATGTTTCTGCACTTATATGGCCTAGACGGACTCAACGGGATTTACATATTGCATTGTACCCTCAACATCTAATATTTGGCTCTCTTGAACTCCTCATTTGCATAGCTGATTTGTATTGCGTACTCTTATATTGTATGATTCATAAACTTGTAAGTATTTCTGCTTACTTTAACATTGTATGGTTCATGATCTTATTAGTATATTTCCGTTTACTCTAATATCGTATGATTCATGATCTTGTCAGTATTTTCGCCTATTTCGATATTGTATGATTTATGACATTGTATGATTTATGACATTGTATTGCATACTCGGCACTTATCTTGTGCACACACTTCCACCACTCACTAAGCTTTATACAAGCTTATGCATGATAGATGCGTGTAGGTGGTGTTAGGTTGCAGCAGTGTGGAGCTTATAGCACGCAACATCTTCTGAAGCTTTGATTTTCGATATATGTATTTCCCTTTCAGCATTGTATTCAAATGTTTATATTAGTGGATATGTGATTATGATGTTGCATTTGTGATTTGGATAAACTTGTGATTATGCTTCTTATGAAACAAATGTACATTGAAAAATCCTCCTTGTAGGATCCCAGGATCGGAATCTGGCGTATACGTGCTGGGAGCAGAGAATGGGGTACTATGGAGGCTGTCGGCACCAGATTCGGCTATCGAAAATTTTATGAGCCTGATTTCTGAGTTTGGGGCGTGACACATGTGCGCACACAAACACTAGCGAAAGTGGGTTATATGCGTGATTATTTCTAAAAATGGAAAGTTTTCATTTTTTCCCTTTCCACGCTAGCAATCCGCGCACGCTGGCTACTGCAATCTCAACCCTCCATTGAGAGGATCCTAGCCTTTCGTTCCACCGTGCTTTTAGGGTTCTATAGCTATCGTATGAGCTTTGCTCTCCACCGCCATACATTGCACTCGAACCCATTAAGTGAAAATACTGATGATTATCCATCTGGAGGGTCCCACTGTCATCGGAGGATGAATCCACACCATCCAGGCACTGCTGATCATCGGATCAACCTTCCGATGATGACCCACCATTAATGGTCGGGTCATCTTCTCCATCCGTTCAAAGAACCCATCACCTGATAATGGGGCCCATTTGTTGATCCGAGTTGTTCCCTAACTAGGCTAAGGTCCCAGAAACTCATCCCTAGTGTCGGATAGGGGCCATGCAAGTTGGTTTACTTACACCAGGTCCATGACTTGCAATAACTATCTTCGTTGAGTCATAGCTAATCCCGTATTAGCTAGCTGTGAATCCCCCTAGAGGAGGATTAACATGCTTTATAAAGAGCCCTTGTAGGGCATCCCTTGTCAAAGAAAAGAAAGGTTGAAAGAGAGGGAGGGAGGGAGGGAGAGAGAGAGAGCATGGGCTGCACCGCACTAGTCGAGTCGATTCGCTGGGCTTGGGTTGTTGACTAGGTGCTTGTCGAGCAGAGAAGAAGAGGGAGAGAGAAAGAGGAGAAAAGTGAGGAAGAAATAAAGAGAGGGTGGACGTCATTTTTATTTTCATCTTTCTCTCTTACTGCTGACTCACTGCCGCACCAGCTGGACTCAGATTAAGTCTCGCATCGAGCCAGTCATTGCTGAAGACAATAGAGAAAGAGAAAGGAGAGATAGACATGGAGAGAGAAGAAGAGAAAACAAGAGAGAGAGCTGTCATGCCACATCTGTCTCAGTTAGGTTGCAGCCCGAGTCTGGGGCGAGTCCGACACCCTGTTTGGCCATGACATAAGGCTCAGAGAGGGAGAGAGAGAAGGTGAGAAGAGGAGAAGAAAGTAGTAGAGGAAAAGGAGAGAGGATATAAGGAGAGAAGATGGAGAGAGGGAAGAGAAAGATCGAGTGGAGAACTTTACTCGCTGCCGAGTCAATTGAGTCGAGTTGGGCGTAGGCCTGGTTCGAGTTGGATGCATACTGGATGTTCCAAAAGCAAAGAAAGGAAAAGAGAAGAAAAAGAAGAGAGGGAAAGGAGAAACAAAAGGGAGAGGAAGAGGAACAAGAGAGAGAGAGTTGGGTCTTTAGGAATTGCTGAGTCAACTCGGCTGAAACTGAGTCCAGCTAGGTTGAGCCCAATCATGAGCTGTTGAAAAAAAAAAGAGAAGAAGAAGAGAGTGAGCGGGAGGAAGAGGAAAGAAGGAAAGAAAGGAAGGGAGAAGAAGATATAGGAGAGAAAGAAGGAAGAAGTGGAAGAGGAGAGAGAGAGAGAGAGAGAGAGAGAGAGAGAGAGAGAGAGAGCATGGCCGTTGTGTTCGAGTCATTGCTGAGTTGAGTCAGCCGATTTCTGCCGAGTTCAAGGTTGGTTTGGCGATCTGAGCTTTAACTGGCCATTGTAACTAGCCTAGGTATCTTACAACCATTCCAACCCCCTATTTAACATTTGATAAACTTAAAGGAATAGTGTTTTACTGACTTGGTAGTCTGCTTAGAGACCGGATTCAATCAAATTGTCCCACCAAGTTATTGAGCCGCTGACTCGGTAGTTTACATATAGACAAGGTCTAATTAGGCCTGGTGTGAGTATGAGTCAACCTAGCTACTTAATAGCTGTGGTGGACTTGATTTGGAATCAAGCTTGTGTGAGCTAAGGTAAAATCCAATCAATTCAGTCCATTATTAATTTCTGGGTTATTTAAGTTGTTCTAAAAGTTGATTCCCATGTTTGTGTTGTAGCCTCTCTAGCTAAGCCGTGAGATATTGAATTATTAGTTGAAGCAAGAGGTGAGGACTCACCATTTAAGCTTCCCACTTGAATTCGTCAATCTTAATATAGATGATGCTATAACCTCTCACATTTAGTATCTCCTAAGTTACTTGATTAGTTTACTTATCTCATTTTGTGAATATGCCAATTTGTTGTGTAACTTACTCATGTAGTGTATGATTGATATGTTTCTTTAATTTTATCAAGTATGAATGATTTGATTATCACATGTTATCTCCAGTTATAAAATTCATTAATTAATTATATGTTGCCACTTGTGATTACTTGATGGATTGAATGAAACTTGTTGTGGAGTAACCACCTTGTGGACCATTTGTGCCCTATGTGGCTTCAACCGTATATATTGCCCTACGTGACTTTGATCGCATATTTATCCCTTTTACGACTTTGATAGAGCATTGGTTCCCTTCGTGTATTTGATGATTATATTCGTATAAACTTATTGATTTTTGGGTCATTATGCAGAATTCGATATGATTTTCAGGTGGAGCTGAAATTTGTTTATCGATTTTCTACCCATCTTGCGGAGTTCATACAATTTTTGAATTACATTGGAGTTTATATGTTGATTCTCTCTTCATCTTTCGAAGTTTACTTGTATTATGATTTCTGGGTGAAGTTGAAGTTTGTTTATCAATTTTCTAGTAATCTTGCATAATTCACGTGCGATATGATTTCTGGGTGAAGCAGAGGTTTGAATGTTGATTTTCTATTCATCTTGCGAAGTTCACTTGTATGGTGATTTTCAGGTGAAGCTAAAGTTTACATACGAATTTTTTAGTCATTGTGCGGAGTTCGATATAATTTTCAGGTGAAATGGAAGTTTACTTATTGATTTTATAGTCATCTTGTAGAGTTCACGTACAATATGATTTCCGGGTGCAATAGAAGGTCATATGATAATTATCTGATTATTTAGACACATTCACTTGCATCACGATTGGTATTATGCTTCCTCAACAGTGAAATTATGTTGATTGGCTTTATTCTTGAGTATATGATCATAATTGTTAATTGCGTTGTTTAATATATCTCTTCTCATGTTTTGCAATTTATACTGGATTATGGATAATGTGCGTGTAATCTTAGAGGGTATTCCTTACTGTAATAGCCAAGCATGTGGCAAGATGGTCGTGAATTAACTATCTATTCATCATTTGGTGTGGATCAAACTTCATGACAAGATGGTCGGCGGATCACCTAGCATGTACTAGGAAAGCATTGAAGCTTTCTGTTCGAAATTGAGCAATCTTCCTTATGATCCGCGGGATGCCATGGATGAATAGTGGAGATATAAACTAAGTATTAAGAACTAGGGGTCCCATGCTATGAGCAATGATGGGGGCTGAGAATAAACTAAACTAAATTAAAAACATAAATGTCCATAGTGGATGGATAAATAAAGCTGAGCTTAGTTATAATGACGTGAGGCTTGGAGCTCTTCGTGGAGTGCTGCTTATATAGGCTTTTGGGTGGTGGTGGCCTTGTGTAGTCCAAGATTCAAACAATCGATTGTGAAAATCTCTTTAATTCTTCCACATTAATGTGGCCCATTGCATACAACCATGTGTATTAGAGAGATATACCCTCGTGTGTGTTGGCCGGAGTCCTCATGTCTCTAGACTCCTGTATTGAAAAGTAGCTATAGTCTTTACGTCACTTGGCCTTGCCATCCTTAGAGAATTATTTTTGGCAAGGATCTAGCATTTAATGTTAGATAGATATCTCCTTTGATGAGATTTTGACATTTAATACTAAGAGAGAGACTTGTTTTTGTGCGACTCTTGCTTTGTAACGAGAGTACTTATATATATATATATATATATATATATATATATATATATATATATATATATATATTTATAGCATTTAATGCTTTCTCTCATTTGCACGTCTCTACTTCTCTGTCTTGAAGTCATCCACACCATATATGGCATGACTGCCACATTGTATCTTCTAGATTTTTTGATTCGAGCGTGCCAAGTCGGGTGTAAATAATATTGTTGGTAAGCGAGTAAGATTTTGTCAATCATTTAGCATGTGGTGCGAATACATGGCGACATCTCATTGGCCTATATAGGTGTGCGGAAAATGGGTATAAATAGTATGTATCCAATAACAAGCATTACCATTATCTCTAAGTCATACTCCTCTTCCTATGATGGACGAAACTTCCAATATTGAGCAATAATTGTCCTCTTTGACAATTGGATCATCACCTTCAGCTGTCTTGCCTATAAATCTAAAAATTCCTACTCCATCTATTGATCTTCTTATTATGGTTCGTAAAGCCAAGCGTATTATTATTGCTCATACGCGATATTGAATGGATTTTAACACTGCTAATCCAATATCCAATGAATGCTTGACATCATCTTCTAAGGCATTTCTTTTTGTTATCTCTTTTGTGTCTGACTCCTTTATAATTGACAATGACAATG
This sequence comes from Magnolia sinica, assembly GCF_029962835.1. NCBI lineage: Eukaryota > Viridiplantae > Streptophyta > Magnoliopsida > Magnoliales > Magnoliaceae > Magnolia > Magnolia sinica. The sequence continues at coordinate 25,843,967 of NC_080575.1, forward strand.
CTTGATGAGATGCACCCGCTTTAGAAACAAGGCACTTGGGACTTAATTGCCCTTCTTAATAGAAAATATGTTGTTGGATGCAAATAGGTTTATACCATGAAGTATAATCTCGACGACTCGATTGCTTCACATAAGGCATGTCTTGTTACTAGAGGATTTACTTAGAGATCATGCGTTGATTATTATAATACATTTCCCATGTAGCCAACCTCAATTCCATCGAGTCATTCTCTCTACAATTGGTCGCTTTATCAATTAGATATAAAAAATACCTTCCTTCATAGCGATCTCAGTGAAGAGATTAATATGCACTTACCCTTGGATTTTCGTTCACTTCGCACTAATAATAAAGGTTGTTGTCTCAAGAAAGCACTTTGCATGCTTAAACAATCTCCCAAGGCCTAGTTTGAGCATTTCAACATAACTGTCATTCAGATTGGTTTTCAATGGTGTGCCTTTGATCACTTAATGTTTGTAAAGAGAATGATACTAATATCACAATTTTGATAGTTTATGTTGATAATATCATCCTAACAGTGATTTGTGAAGCAAAAATATCAAAGTTTGAGCAATTTCGTGGATCTCATTTCAAGATTAAGGATCTAGGGCTGTTGTGATACTTTCTTAGAATAGAAGTTGCACAATCTTCATGTGGCATAATTATTTCTGAAAGAAATTATGCAATTGATCTTTTAGCTACTACATAAATGCTTGGGTCATGTCCTGCCGATACACTAATTGAGGTGAATCATTGTTTGTCTAATCAGGACTCCCCCCTTTCCCCGTGTCTGACCTCGTGCAATATCGACAACTAGTGGGCAAACTCATTTACTGCTCCATCATGCCTTCAGACATTGCGTATGATGTGAGCATAGCCAGTCCATTTATGGAGAATCCATGTATCCATCATTTAGACGTTGTTCCACACTTTTGTGATAATCAAGCCGCAATTCACATTGCATCTAATTCAATTTTTCATGAACACACCAAACATATTAAGGTGGATTGTCAGTTTGTTCATGAAAAATTAGTAAGAAGTATTATTCAGGCACTTCATATTGCACCTAATGATCAATTGGCAAGTATTTTTACAAAAGGCGTAATCAAGTCTTAACTAAATGACATTTTATTCAAGTTGGACATGTACCATATTCATGCTCCAAATTCAGGGGGAGTTACTGTATGCATACATTATTCTATATATTATCGTATTATTATTTCTTCCATTTTTCCTTCTATATCTTTTTTATATGTACAAATACCATACTTATATAATTCTATTTTCTTTACAATAATAAAATAAAAGAGAGAAAAATACATCCCAAAATCCTAACCTGCGTGTCTTCAGTTTCAACGATGAAAGTTTATGTTCCCACCTTTTCATTTGGCATAGCCCCCACATAAGTTTTGGTGTTGAGATTTGTGATTTTTTGAGAAAAAAAATCAAATATTTAAAATTTTGGAATTTTGCTGCCAAAACGCTTTTTAAAAATTTCAAATCGAAAAGTGTGGTGTGTGCTTTTGTCCCCCATCGGAAATGAAAAAAAGAAAATCGCGGTTTATATGAGGATGTTTGTGTAATATTCTTACTTCGAGTTTTGGAGATTGTGACGCTCGGGTTGCGTTATGCACTGGAACACATGCATGCGCGGGGGCTCAGGTACGGGTGTGGCAGTGTGGCTGTAGTAGCGCTAGTTGGCACACTTTGCACGTGCGCATCGTGTCACAAATAGATCACTCCCTCGCGACCTTATGAGAACTGTTGCGAGACGGTGCGATCGCGATGTGAGTGGTCTAGTATGAGCTTAGGTACGATGGGTCTAAAATAAGTCAGGGCTTTATTGGTGACTGAGAACGATCAGATTATTAATCCGAAATGGTCAGCCATTTCTGAAAACGGCTAGTTGCCTTGAAAGCCACAACGGTCCGAAAATGGATGGGCCATGATGATCCAATGGTCAGATCTTCTGATCCGACGACCAGAAACGTCTGAAATTAATGATCAACGGTGAGAAATATTTTTCAAACATCCTGAATCATTGATGGCCACCTAGCAACGATCCACTCCCTGGTGCCTATATAAATTGGACCATTCTAGTTTAAATTCCACAAACTCGAACTCAAATATCTCCCCTTCCACCAAATCCTCTAGATAGCATCTCCTTCGTATAATATTGTCAACACATCCATGGTTTATTTTGATTATGCCAGAAGATCTATTGTGTTGAATTGTTCCTTAGTGGACCCACCGTGATTCCCGCATATCGGATCCAAACAGGCTTGTCTTATCCTGAAAGCAATTCACCTGTAACCCATCAACAATTGATAAAAGTGTGAATCACAATTTAAGGACAACATATATTTTACGTGATTCAGCCTAGTGAAACGAAATAATTAAACCTTATTTTATTTTTTATTTTTTAGTATATCCAACACAATATTCAACATACATTTTGTGAAATTGCCACACTGATGTGACCAATATTAACCATTTGATCAATGCTTTTTACCATGGATAGTAACTAAAATAGGTCCAAATAACAATTTGATCATCCATTTTCTTATCATTGATTGCTTGTAATTCTAAAACATTACTTTTCTCATCCAACTACGGCCATCCAAATACATGGCTAGGAGAAAGAATGGCCAGAGAAAATAAAGCCAGATCAAGGATGGATTGGATCACCAAATCAGTCTAATTTTGCATGGTGGCCCGTGAAATGTGCTCCAGACTTAAAAGGACGGTTCAGATTTATGCATTGGAATGTTCAAATTAAATGATGCAAATAGGAGCACTGTATCTTATAGTGCTCTCTGAGCATGACAGCATAGTCCAGAATAAGGTTCGTTAAGATGTCCTGTTTGGTCGATAACACCACAAATGTGTCAAAATAGAAATAGCACGAGCATCTGATCTAATACATCCATCTAGGTGGGCCCGACCAATAAATGACTTTATTTCACGACTGGAGTGGACCGGAGTGGACCGGAACCTGACGCAAAACGGACTCGTATTGAGCAGTGGAACGCGGATTTCCTGCGAAAGCCTCTGCAGGGAGTTCCTGCACTAGGATGCTAGGTGGGGCCCACAGTAATGTTTGTGAGAAATCCACACCGTCCATCTGTTGTGGGAGTTCATTTTAGGATATTGGACAAAAATTGAGGTGGATTCAAAACTCGAGTGGGCCAGATGAGAAGGAAAACCGGGGAAAGAGTTTCCTACCATTGAAACCTTCCTGGGATCTACATTGATATTTATATGCCATCGAAACCGTTTATAAGGTCATTACCACGATGAGGTGAAAGCAACAAAAAATTCGCCTGATATGAAACTTTGTGGTCATATGAATGTTTCAAACGTTAGTCACTGAATCTACACTGCTTCCTCTTGTACGGACCACTTGAGTTTTCGATACACTTAATTTTTGGCCTTATGTCCTAAAGTGAGCTCCCAAAACGGATGGACGGTGTAGATTTATCAAAAACATTACGGTGGGACCCACCTAGCATCCCATCGCAGGAACTTCCTGCTAAAGGCTTTTAGGACCTGAACCATGAGGCATATCCAATGTTCAAATGGTCCACACTACGTGAAACAGTTGAATTCAACATCTACCTTTGAAAAATTCTTTAGAGCCACGAAAGATTTGGATCAAGCTTATATTTGTGTTTTCTCTTTATCCATGTCTTTGTGATCTTGTAAAAATGTTGGATGATAAATAAACATCACTGTGGGGCCTAGAAAGGTTTCTAGGGTGGAAATCATTATCCCCACTGTTTCCAGTGATATGATCCACTTGATCTTTGGATATACTTCAATTTTAGGTTCAACCCCTTAAATTAGATGTAAAAACGGATGGATGGTGTGGATAGGCCACATACATTCAAGGTGGGCCCAACTGAGTTTACTCAGTACAATAAGAACCTACTGAGTTACTCGGTACGCAATCCGATTTCACTGTTGGTGGAAACGGACTGGCTGGTGTACCACACACAAGATATATAGGTGCTGTAGTTACGGGTCGAAGACTGACGCTCCTCGAGCTCCCAGTTGCACGAACGGTTAAAGGAGATCAAAGTTACATGGGACCCATAGTAATGTATTTATTATATATACACTGTTCATCTATCTTTAGAGATCATTTTAGAACATTACCCAAAACATGAATCATATCCAAAGATCATCTGGACCACACCACAAATAGCAGTGGAGATAATAATTTTCACTGTTAAACAAATCGTAGGGCCCACCATAACGTTTATTTTCCATCCAATCTGTTCAGAAGGTCACAAAGACCTGAATTAAGAGGAAGAAAAAATTTCACATTGATCCAAAACTTCTACGGCCCCAAAAAGGGTTTCAATGGTAGACGTTCAATTAGAGCTGGGCATTTCATACTCAAACCGGTGGATCCGGCCTGATCAGACCTGATTCGACCTGATTCGAACAGAACCGATGGTCAGGATCGGGTAGCGTAATCCATATTCAAATTATTTTCGGGTCGAATCCGGATAGGCCTTATTCCGAACCGACCCGATCCGGAACCCGATCCGATTGGATCCGATTTGGACCGACCGGATCCGGACCGCACATATTAGTATGTGTGTGTGTGTGTATTTCTTTTTACTTTTACCTTTACGTTCGAGCGCCAAAAAATCCCGCCCAATTTACACTTTGGCCCATCCCTATCGCTCTATCTCTCTCCTTCTTTCTATATTTGTGATTCTCTCTCCATATGTGCTACTCTATTACTATTGAAGAAGAAGGTGAGAAGAAGATTTTGGAGCTTGGATTTATCTGCTGGAGAGAGATATACAGAGAATGAGGGAAAAAGAGACCCTGCTTTGATTGGGTACGAAGCGGATGGACTCAGGTACCGTTAGCATATTTTGTGGGTATGATCACAAGGTATGTGTTATATTCAAACCGTCCATCCAGTTGACGAGCTCATTTTAAGGCTTGAGACAAAAAATAAGACAGATCTAACCATCAACTGGACCACACTGCAAAAACTAAGAGGGAGATTGAACGTCTACCATTGAAACCCTTTTTAGGGTAACAGAAGTTTTGGATCAATATGAAATTTGTTTTTCCTGTAACCTTATGAAATATGTTTTTTCCAGGTACTTGTAACCTTATGGACACATTGGATGTAACATAAACATTATGGTGGGCCTTACAAAATTTTTAATGGTGAAAATCATTATCTCCGCTACTATTTATGGTGTGGTCCAGATGATCTTTGGATATGATTCATTTTTTGAATAATGCTCTAAAATGATTTCTAAAAATAGATGAACAGTGTAGATATAGTAAATAACTCACTGTGTGGCCATGTAATGCGGATCTCCTTTGAACTGTTCGTACAACTTGGAGCTCGAGGAGCGTCGGTGCTCGTCTTCGCACGACATGTACCCTATATTGCTGGTGCTGGGCTGCTAGCTACAGACAGCAAGACAGCAAGAATGACACCGCCCGTTGCTGATGGTCGATGCTCTATGGGCCCCACCATGATGTACGTGTTTCATCCATTCCGTTCATCCATTTTTACAGATCATTATAGGGCTTGATAAAAAAAATTATAGGGATATAAATCTTAGGTGGGCCACACCACAGAAAAACAATAATGAATGGATATTCACCATTAATCCTCAGAAGGCCCACCGTACTGTTTATTTGAAATCCAATCGGTTAATTTGGTCATAAAGACCCAGATGAAGGGAAACAATAAATATCAGCTTGATCCAAAACTTTTATTGCCCCTGAAACATTTTTAACGGTCAAAATTCATTCGACACTGTTTCCTTTAATGTGGTCCACTTAAGATTGAGATATACTTAATTCCTTTTTTCATATCATAAAATGATATATAAAAATAGATGGACGGCATGGATGACACACATACATTATGGTGGGCCCCACAGAACACTGACCACTAGCCATACAAAGCTTCTTTAAGAAGTTATTGCTGTGGTGTAAAACTTCTTCAAGAAGCTATCTACCAAGCTTCTCCAGGAAGCTAACCGTCCGATTTTTTCATACTGAGTAAATTATGTGGGCCTATCTTGAACCTCCTTTGGTTTATCCACACCGTCCATTAGTTTTTATTCGAACCTTACTTAATCCGATCCAACTCGGTTTTTCTGACCGAGTCGGACACGGATCGATTCAGGCTGGCAGGAGTTCGGGTCTGTTTGAGTTAAATGACCCGGATCCGGTCTCTAATCGGATTGGGTTCGGGTCGGGACCTACAAATTTCGAACCTTGTCACGCCCCAAACCCAGAAATCGGATTCGCAGGAATCCCGATCACTGAATCCGGTACTGACAGCCTCCGTAGTAACCCATTCTTGGGTCCTAGCGTTCATACGTCAGATTCCGATCCTGGGATCCTACAAGGAGGATTTTTTTTTGTACATTTAACTCATAATAAGCATAACCACAAGATTACCCAATTCACAAAGGCAACATCATCATCACATATCCACTAATATAATCATTTGAGTACAATGCTGAAAGGGAAAATACATATATCAAAATCAAAGCTCCAGAATACAACTGCACGCTCCAAGCTCAACGCTGCTGCAACCTAATAACACCTGCACGCATCTATCGTGCATAAGCTTATAGAAAGCTTAGAGGGTGGTGTAAGTGTGTGCACAAGGTAAGTGCCAAGTATTCAATACAATGCCATTATCATACAAACTGGAAATACTGGTAATCCATAAAACATACAATATCGGAATAAGTAAAGATAGTAGCAAGATCATGAATTATTTGAGTAAGCAAAAATACTGACAAGAGCAGGAATTATCAGAGTAAACAGAAATACTCACAAGATCATAGATCATACGATAACAGAGTAAGCGGAAATACGAACAAGTCCATGAGCCAATCAATATCAGAATACGCAATATATAACAGCTACGCAAACGAGGAGTCATAAGGAGCCAAATACCAAATGTCGAGAATGCAATGGGGTATATAATTCCTTATGTGTTCACAAATACATCAGCCATATCTAGACCATGTAAATGCAGAAGCACAGTAACCCAAGATGTCGTATGCCGCGGATGTAATGCAATATGCGGTGCGGATGGAATGACCATGCTGGAGTGTGAAGTCGGGATGGTAGTACGTAGTATCGCAGGCTATGGGGTCCATCACAAGGGACTTCTATCCAAACCAGTCCCATACCTAAATTTGGACAGTCAGACTCAATGTGATAGACTCCTGATCTCAGGTTAGTCGCGCGCCCCAACCGAAATCCTGGCCATTGCGAAGGCACACGTAACAACTAGTTGCGTACCACCAACCCGAGTAGATAGTGAATGAACGAATGCATGAATGAGTATGCAACTCCTGCTCACTAAATCCACATATCAGTACGGTTCATCTCTGGGATCATCACCGGGGTTTAGTACACTCCAAATGGCACTGCCGCTCTCCTAGCCGCACAGTCCAAGTGAGCGTAAGAAACCTCACTATCCGCCTGGCCAATAGTCTGCCAATACCTATCCGGCACGTCGATAGCGGACCCATTCACGAGCTGGTCAAACTCAGCCTAGTATTGCCCCCTACCCTCGGGCGGGTAAGGCCACACCCCCTCCCAACCGACCACGACACAGTGAGAGACGCGGCCTCCTGGTATTCGGCACTCGGGCGCTCATGCATCCACTCGGTCTCGACGTTGGGGCGTCTCCTGGCCACGGAGGTTTAGGGATTTTCACCCAGGGACATCTATGGCGCCCGTATGCTAGAACCAAACATTTCCGGTGTCCCATTTGGCCATCCACGATATGCCTGTGGAGGCTACGACCCTGATGTCGCTAGGGCGTAAAGTAATCATAATGCGAGATGCATGAGTCATACAATTCAGTCATACATCAATCCTGCGCACACCGCGTGCTCATGTGAGATAACCTCCGCCTATCAGGGAGTTTCATAACATGCTCAATAACATATGCAATGATCAACCACATCTCATAACAAACATGCAGATGATGCGTATGGGCATGTATCATGATGCTATGCTTGTCACATACTCGTGATCAATATCAATAACTGACATCGACAATCAGCCTCGACAATGTGGACATTTAACTAGCATTACCCCCAGGGAATGGCCCGCATAGAGCCTAATATATAGTGGACCTATGGCCTCACATGAGGGCCAAATATACGAAACCATGGGCCCCACTCAAGAGCTTAATACACACTACGATGGGTCTTTCACATGGGCTTAACATACATCACAATGGGCTCCATCGCCTGGCCCTTAAATGCATCGCAATGAGCCTCATCACATAAGCCTCATATACATCACACATTGGGCCTTAAACACAGGCTGAATACACATTACAACGGCCTCAAATATGGGCCACATATACATTACATTGGGCCCTGATAATCGGAATCGGCAATCGGCCATGAAAAATAAGAATCGGTAATCGGCCTCGATCGACATTTGGTAGTTGGCCACAACAATCAGAATCGATATTCGGCCTTACTAAATGGGTCGGAAACACATCTCAATGGGCCACAATGTATAGGCCGAGTATACATCACAATGGGCCACGACCCATGGGCTGCAACCCATGGGCCTCAAATACAAGTGGGCCACATCAATAGGCCCCATATATACACCTCAGGTGGGCCCTGCTCATGGGCTTCAAATACATAACATGTGAGCCTTACCCATGGGTCTTATACGCATCAAATGGGCCACACGTCATGGGCCCAATACAGGTCACAATAGGCCTTGCATCAATGGGCCGCACTAATGGGCCTCGTCCACATCAAGTGGGTTGCATCAAATGGGCTTCACTAATGGGCCTCGTCCACATCAAGTGGGTTGCATCAAATGGCCACACAAATGCACAATAGGTAGGCCCTATACACGCAGCAGATGGGCCCCACTAGATGGCTAGTGTGGATATAGCATGCATACATCTAATCGGTCACACGTCCCACGGACGGTGTGGATAAAACATACACCGAGGCTGGCCCTCTATGATTTGGATGGTTAGGATGGAACATATGAGGTGGGCTCTGCTCACGGGCTCTAAATACATACCGATGGACCTTAACTCATGGGCCTTGATATATAAAATGGGTTGCCTGCCCTGGATGACGTGGATAAAAATACATCTTGGTGCATCCCATCCAAATAGTTGGACAGTATGGATATAAAACTTATATATCATGAGGGATCCATATATACAACGGATGCATTAAAGTGGGCCTTACACAGATGGACTGCATGGAATAAAATACATATGTCACACGGGTTCCACATCCCACGTCTAGAGATTTGGCGGTGTGGATAAATAAATACATCATGCTGGCTTATACTGCATATGGACGGTATGCTTGTACAACACATATAATAAACGTATAATAGGGAGGGCCCCACTATCTAGTAGCTACTGGACGGTGTGAATATACAATGCATGTATCAAGGTGGGCCATACGTCCATCAAAATGGATAGACAATGTGAATACAACACATTCATCAAGGCAGGCCTCATACATCAAGGTGCGTCCATCTGCTGTGCTGGACGTTGCAAAGATAAAATACATCCAATCAAGGTGGCTCCACACGTCCCACAGACAGTGTGGATCAAACATACATCGAGGCAGGCCCTATATAACTTAGATGGTTAGGATATAACACATATCGTGGTGGAGTCCTCACCTTCACAACCTGATGGACGATGTAGATTAATTCATACATCAAGGTGGACCACGTGTATGGGGTCCACGCCCAATACATGGATGGGACGACGTGGATAAAACACTTACGTCATGGCCGGTCCCACATACAGATGGACGGCGTGGCTGAATACATACACCAAGGCCCAATTGGACGGACGGCATGAATATACAATGCATGTATTATGATGGGGACTACTGTCCACTGGACTGAATGGTGTGGATCAAGACATATATCATAGTGGTCCAATCGGGTAAAACAAGTGGATGGCTTGGGGAAGACACAGATATCAGGGTGGATTTCCACGTGCTTGGCCATCGCACGGTCACACGTGTCACATGTGTAGATAACACATAACTCAAGGTGGGGTCCCACGTTAGTTGGATGAACGGTGTATACAAAACATACTTCAAAGTGGGCCTCCAAGTACGGTGGCGTTGATTAAATCCATTTATCATGGTGAAATCCACCATCCAGCTCATCTGGACGGTGCAGGTATACCAGCCATTCTGCTTCCATGTCAGAGTAGGCCCCACATGTTGGTTGGGTCCCCACCATCCCAAACAATGGACAGTGTGTATGGCCCGCACAAACGTTAGAGGCGAGCCCCCCATCTTAGCATAACAAAGTGGAGTCCACACATGTGTGTGGATCCCACGCTGCTGGGCGGCAAGGACAAAACACACATAGCATGGTGGTCCCACATAGGGCCCACCACATTATATATATATACTAACACCGTCGAGACCTTGATGGCCTGGACTAACGCATACATCCAGGTGAACTCCACACCAGGGTGGGTCCCACCGTCCAGCTCATCTAGACGGTGCGTATGCCACATGCATCATGGTGTGGCCCATCTAAAGGATGGACGACTTGAATGGTCCCATGGACCTGCTGATAGTAACAGAGGTTGCACGCTGCAGCTTGCAGAAAACAACAGAGGTGGGTCCCACGGTGTTGTACCCCCCCCTTTATAGTATATAATATATTATATATATTTGATGCAGAGGTGAGTACACCCCACTGTCAGCCAACACTTCACTGTCAGCCCCCATCCACCGTCAGTTCATACTTCACTGATAGCCACACCCTGGACGGACGTTGTGTATATACACCTCATTAAGGTGGGCCCCACATGGCTCACCTGCTTTGGATCCAAAACTCCTCTGAAATCTTAAAAGAATTTCAATGGCAGACGTTAATCTCTACTGTTCCCTGTGATGTGGGCCACCTGTGAACCACATACGGCTGATTTTGGGAGGGCCCACGGTTCTAGATGGGGCCTATCAAATGGACAGTGTTGATGTACGACACACATCATGGTGGGGTCCACGGCTGGGACCCGTGGTCCCAGCCCAGTCCGCCCGTCCTTCAGCGAGCAGGCAGCGCTGGCAGCAGCAACTGACGCTGCTGCATTTGTTTGTTTTTTTTTTTTTTTTTATAAATTTCTATGGTTTTTCACGTACATGGCCCGCATCTGAAAAATCCAACCCGGCCATTAGATTCTACGGCCCCTAATCGACCAAATGAGACCAATATGTGATGTATTTTTGACGAATAGAAGAATCAATGTAGGTTTTTAACGGTAATGCCACTATTTCTTATAGTATGGCCCGCCCGAGGTCCAGATAGGTCTCAAATTTTGGCTCAACGCCTAAAATGATCTGAGGAAAATTATGGACGGCTTGGATTTGATTTATACCTCAAGGTGAGGCCTACTTGAATGGCCTACCAAAAAAAAAACTTAAAAAAAATCTTGTTAGTACACAACCATGCCAGTACAGGCACTCATGTTAGCTGCCTCACGTCCAGCGTCCACGGCGTGGATAACACAGGCTTCATGGTGGGTCCCATATGGACATGGCCCACATTTCATCAAGGTGGGTCTCACGTGAACATGGCCCACCTCATTTGAATCAATCTAGTACTTGTGTTGTTTTTTTTTTTTTTTTTTTTTCCTACCACCATAAGGTAGGGTCTACATGATTTGGACGGTCGGAGAAGATATACATCAAGGTGGGCTCTATCCGAGTGGGCCACACATCACATAAAAATGAAAAAGAGAGAGAGAGAGAGAAGAGCACCCACCTTAGATCTTGGACTCCTTCCACCAATGTGATCTAGAGCTCCAAAGGAACAAAATTCAATGGTTGAGATTGATTTTAGAGGGTTGGATTTAGGGGTGGAGAGCTTACAAAATGGTTGGAAATGGAGAGCTCTAATGGACGTTGGGAGCTCTCTCTCTTGCTAAGAAATAAGAAAGAAAGAGGGAGGGGGAGAGAGAGAGAGAGAGAGAGAGTAATAAATGCATGTCATAATGAATGTAAGGTAGGGGGTTAGGGGTCTACACTAGCTATAGGTGGCTAGGGGTCTAGACTAGCCATAGGTGGGTAGGAAATTATGAGGATGATGATGTCATGCATGCATAGGGTGGCGTGCCAAGCCATAGGTGGGTCCCACAAATACGATCAAGGTTCAAATAAAGCGTGGCCTACATCTTTTGATGTACATCTCGGATTGTCATACGAGACGCGGCGTTGGAACCGCAGCGACGATGCGGTCGCAATGACATAGGTCTTAGGTCAAGCCGACTCGAAATTACGGGATGACACTCAAGGTCGCATGCAAATGCTATCTACGCATCGCAGGTCGCCGGAATTCGACCGGGAGGACCGCAGGAGCCTATGGAATGGTACAGGGTAGGATACGAGTCTCACAAACCTGGTCGAGTTGGACCAAATCTGATCCGACTCGGTTCGATGCCCAACTCTACGTTCAATCATCCACTGCTTTTTCAGTGTGGTCCACTTGATAGTTATATCTTTCTTATTTTTGTCTCAAGCTTTAATAAAAGCTAACCAAATGGATAAACAGTTATATAACACATACCTCATGATAAGACCCATAAAACTTGCTAACGTCAATACACCAACTATATAGCTGGTGTGAAGTACACCAGCCAATCCGCTTCCACTGTTGGTACTGTGTGCCATTGGAAAAGCTATGTGGGCCCATCATGAAGTATGTATATTATCCATTCCGTCCGTCCATCCACTTTTCTATCTCATTCTAGGTCATGAACACAAAAATGAGACAGGGAGGACCACACCATAGGAAACAGTTGTGATTAAATGCCTATCATTAAAAACTTCTTAAGGGCTACAAAGGTTTTCGGTCAAGTTGATATTTGTGTTTTTCCATCATCCTGGTTTATGTGATCTAATCAACAGGTGGGATGGCAAATAAAAGTACAGTGGGCCATAGGAAGTTTTTAATGGTAGGCATTCAATCACCACTGTTTCTTGTGGTGTGGTCCACGTGGGATTCCGATCTGACTCATTTTTGGGCCATTCCCTAAAATTAGTTGGAAAATGGATGGACGGAGTGGATAAAACACCAACATCATGGTGGGCCGACAGAGCTTTCTCAACAGCCGACAGTACAGACATGGGTGCTGTGTGCGCAATCTGAGTCCACTTGAGACGAAGTTCCAACACCCGACCTGTACCGGAAACGGATTGGCTACTCCCCCTGCCACCAGCCACCAGCCAATGGCTGGTGGTCGGTGCTCTGTGGGCCCCACCATGATGTATGTGTTTCATCCATGCCGTCCATCTATTTTTTTTAGATCATGTTATTGCATGAGAGAAAAAATGAGGTATATTCCAATCTCTTATCATGTTATTGCATGAGAGAAAAAATGAGGTATATTCCAATCTCTTATCATGTTATTGCATGAGAGAAAAAATGAGGTATATTCCAATCTCAAGTGGACCACATTACAAGAAAAAGTGTTGAATGAATTTCGATCATTAAAAACTTTTCAGGGGCCATAAAAGTTTTGGATCAATCTGATCTTTTTTTTTTTTTCACTTCATCGGGTTCTGCATGACCTAATCAACATATTGGATGTCAAATAAACAATACATTGGGCCTTAGTTGGATTTTAATGGTAGATATCCAATCACTATTGTTTTCGTATGGTGTGGTCCACCTGAGATTTATATTCTTATCAGTTTTTGCATTAAGCCCTTAAATGATCTTTAAAAATGAATGAACCAAATGGATGAACCACATACATCATGATGGGTCCACAGAGCACCGACCGGCTGGTGGCAGGGGGAGTAGCCAATCCGTTTCCACCTGTACCCGAATCCAAACCCATCGAGGCCGGATGCGGTTTGGCCGGTGACGCTGTCACTAGCCTCATGGCTAGTGGTCGGTGCTCTGCCAGCTCCACCATGATGTATGTGTTTTATCCACGCCGTCCATCCATTTTTTCCATGCCTGTATGAAGGGAAAAACAAATATCAGCTTGCGACCCAAGGATCTAATTGTAGGCGTTTAATCAGCTCATCGCTGTTTTCATTGATGTGGTCCAATTGAGATTTGGATCTACCTTATTTTTAAAATTCTACCGTAAAATGATCAGGAAAAATGGATGGACAGCTTGGATGAAACATATACATCATGGTGGGGCTCATAGAGCACCGACACTAGCCATTGGCCAATGGCAGGGTCACTAGCCAATCCGCTTCCCCATATGCGGCCTTCACGTACGTGTGAATCACCCTAATTTTAAACTGTCGACAATTTAATACCAAAGAAACGTGGCACAGAAGAGAAAAACTTTAGTACTCTGGCAGATCGCGATGGATGATACGCACACATCAAGAAATTACTTAATAATGATTGTACACATGCTTATTATAATTCAACTTAAACTGTCCAATATATGTACCGGTTTAAACCATTAAACCAAAATTAGCCTTCTTTGATTATCTGATTATGAGATAGATGGATACTTGGTTCATGATTTAAATTGAAAATATCCAACGGTATTATTTCATCAAACAAGTATTCACGAATCAGAAATAAGGATTGTCGAGTGATGGTTGTATGCCACCCGTTTCATTCCCAAGTGACTATTAATCAACACTCCAGCACAAAATCGGTCAAGGCCATTTTCGTCATTTCAGAAATTTGAGGGTAGTTTCGTCCGGGCCGGCATCCATCTAATCATCTTTTTTTGAACTTTTGAAGAGGCGGAACTTTGAAATCTTCCAGAAATCTTCCATCATCAGCGGATAGAGAGAGAGAAGTGGGAAATGAAGGGTGAATAATTTAAAAGGTCGGGGAAGCTCGTGAGGTGGGCCACAACATTTAAATTATTGGAATCCAAGCATTCCTTGCTGTTTTTGTGTCTAAAGTCTACAACACCTACATCATTACGTAGGGAAGGCACGGCATGGCTGCTGACCAATGTTTAAATGAACTTTTCATTGCAGTCCCATCCTGTCATTTATGGGACATTTATTTCCCTTCTAACACTCGCATACATCCCTCGTCGTGGGGTCCTCCTCCTCCTCCTCATCATCTATTCTATAGTGAAAACTGACTGGATCGGGTACACCCCGACCCGACTTGATTATTAATCGGAGCCAAAAGTTGTTCCTGAGGTCCCTCTCGATTGGTGCTTGGGCCTTCCATTTCAACCTCAATATTGTTCATCAACATTAAAAAAACTCAGTCTGTGTCTAAATCGTGTTATTCTTGCCAGACCAACGGTTATCTGTGACCCCGGGCTGTGTGGGGTCAATAGAGATGTCCCTGACAAATCCACTCCGTCCATCAATTTTGAAAGACAACAATAGGAGAGGATTCTAAAACTCGAGAAGATCTAAAACTATCAACAGCCAATGAAACAGTGAGAACAACACCCACCATTAAAACCTTCCTAGAAATGATCATGATGTTTATATGCCAACGAAACCGTTCGCAGAATTATTACCACTCAAATAAACCACTCAAATAAACTATAAGAACAAATATCATCTCGATACAAAACTTCTGTGACCACCATGCATAAAATCCCCACTGTTTCGTGTGGTATGGCCCACACGAGTTTTGGATCTACCTGATTTTTAAAATCCTATCCTATTATGGTCCTTCAAAAGAGATGGACAATGTAGATTTGTCTCGGACATCTTTATGGGCCTAAACATCCCCCACACTAGGGGTGTACATGAAATCGGTAGAGTTGGTAAACCGAATCGGAACTGACCAAACTGCACGGTTTGGTCCGATTTTGAAGTGCACCGGGTTCGGTTCCGGTTCCAAAAATCAAAGAACCGATTAGTTCGGTTCGGTTCTCGGTTTGGAGTTATGTAGAACTAAACTGAACCATGAATCGAATCATAAAACTGAAATTGGAATCGAACTTGGAACCAAACTTAGAACCGAACTTGACTGATTAGGGCCCAACCACTTTCATAGAACCGATCAGTAATCAATCATATCCTTTAGTAGAGATGAGGGAGGTCCACTAACTGATTAGGGCTTGACCACTTCCAGCAGCAAAGGGGAGGGTGGCCCATTGTTTAGTTTAGGTTGATTATATTACAAATGAAAGACATGATGAATCTCATATAAAAAACACATGAAGTAGCAGCAATGAAGAAAAAAAACTTAAATCCGATCACATCTAGCATCCCTGAAGAAGATGGGTGATGTCAGGCAGTGACAGAAGAAATCAATGTGATGAGGATGAGTTGTAACACAAGTGGGGTCCACTGCATCTGATGCTTTAACCGACAACAATGGTGATGAGGTATTTAGCGACAACCAGTGAAAGCAGACACCATAACAGGCTTTGCACAATAACATTAGTGGCAATTGTGATACCGGCATAATGATCATAGTTGGTGGATGCAATGGTTGGATCTGGGTCATTCGAAATGAGTAGCAAACACATGATGCTAATGATGGCCCAAATCCTATATAGCCACCACTCGAACCATAAAACCGATTCGGAACTGAATCGGTTTTTACGGTCTGGTTCCGGTTCAGTTCTAGGGTGCAAATGGTCCGGTTCCGGTTTCGATTTTCCTAGAACCGGTTCAGTTTTGGTTTCACCCCAAAACCAGACCGAACCGACCCATGTGCATCCCTATGCACGGAGATATCTTAGCCAACCCAGCCCATTGCCGGGGGACACACGAATCGCATGCTAATTGCATGTTGATACTGCTGGCTACTAGACGTTGCTATGTGGACCCTGCCCGGTCGCCCATTCATTTTGCTAACTCATTTTAAGGCATGAGCCCAAAATGAGGTAGATACAAATCCCAGGTGGACCACACCACGTAAATAAGTGATGATTGAACGTCCACCATTGAAAACATCTTTGGGCACAAAAGTTTTGGATCAAGTTGATATTTGTATATTCCCTTCATGCAGGTCTGTGTCATGTAATCAACATGTTGGATAGCAAATAAACATTACAATGAGCCTTAAAAAGTTTTAATAGTAGGCATTCAATCACAACTGTTTTCCTGTTATGGTGTGGTTCACATGAGATTTGGATCTGCCTGATTTTTTGGATCATACTATAAAATAATAATAAAAAATTGATAAATGGCGTGGATAAAAAACATACATCATCATGGGCCCACAAAGCACCGGCCAGTAGCCAAGTGGCAATGTGGCTGCTAGCAGTGTAAGTATGCGATCCGTGTCCATTGCCAAACTATCAGGCAAATGTTAGTTTGATGATCCAATTTGACGGCCTAATCACCTAACGTGAATGGAGATGCCTTGGAAATCTCGCACGCTCAAAACCGAGGTGGGTGGATCCCTAACCGTTGGGTCTAAGGTCATGTATTTTTATTGCATCCATGTGGTCCAGCCATTTTGCAAGCTCATCTTAGGGCATTATGCTTAAAATGAAGCATATACAAATCTTAGGTGGACCACACCACAGAAAATAGTGGCAATTGAATACCCACCATTAAAAACTGGTTGGGCGTCACCAGAATGTTTATTTGCCATCCAACATGTTGATAAGGTCACAAAGACCTGGATGAAGGGACCACACAAATATCAGCTTGATCCAAAACTTTTGTGGCCCACAAAAAGTTTTTAATAGTTAGTCGTAACTGTTTCCTGTGGTGTGGTCTACCCGAGATTTCGTTTTTGGTATCATGCCATAAAATGATCTCTTAAAATAGATGGACAGGGTGGATGTAAGGCATATTCATCAAAGTGGGCCCCACAGTCTGGAGATCCACCGAAGCCGAAGCTGCACCCAAAATCATCACCCTTTCGTCTTTGGCCTTTCTTTTCCATGTGAACGCGGACTCGTACATTTTCTCACATGGGCCACCATGTCGAAGGATGGGGTCTCTTCAGATCTGGGATCTATTGGAAGTTTTAGTTCGTTTCAAGACTCTGAGGATGGACCACTCACGTGTAAGTAAAAAAGAGCATACCTCTTGTAAATGATCCCAATATAGTTTAAAGAAGATCGTAGCTCTTAATTTCTCGGAGAAAAATCCTGACCCTAATAGCTATTGCTCTTGCTAGACTTGAGAGTTCTATGGGAAAGGATGATGGTATCCTTTCATCTTAAAAGTCTGGATTCCTTAAAAAACCCTACAAACTGGATGTTGCAACAATGACACGTTAGTTTGCAGAGCAGAGAGTGACAACAAGTAGGGTTGTTGGTTTCCAGGTTGGTGCTTCAGCTTTTGAGCTTGGCCAACTTTGGTTTGGGCTTGGGCTAAAATATTAGGCCCAAGGGGAGGACCTTGCCTAAAATTTAAGCTTGTTTATTAATTGGGCTGGGCTTGAGTTGTATGGAGGAGGCTATTAGCAGGTGGATTGGTCCAAGTGGAGAGAAGGCTGGGAGCATCGGAAGATCGGGTGGTGGGAAATGAAATCCACTCGGAAAATAATGAGCAAGCAGACCAGCGGGTGGATAGATATGACTCTCATTTCATGATTGGGCTCAACCACTTTAATGTTTCAAGGACGTTTTTGTCAATATTATGATTAGGCACGGCTAACAAATAATATATAACCTGTAAGACTCCTATTAGGTGGGCCACATATGATCATTGGTTTTGATCTGGCCATTGAATTATTTAGATTGAGGGATTTACTAGCCCCACTATAATTGTGATCGATACAAATAGGTTTGGGCTGGGACACTTAAATCATGGTCCATATATATGGTTATTAAGATATATAAGAAAACCTACGTTGTGGAGACTTTAAAGGGGAGAACTATAATAGGTACGCTTCTTTGATCATCTTCTCTATAAGTACATGCCTTTAGCCCCTCACCAGCACTGACAGAAAAACCTAGTTCCATTTGACATCACGGCATCGAGAATGTCTTCCCACATAGGCATGCATTTAAGATTTACAGTTTTTGAAATATTCATAATTGGTGCATAGATGATCTGTTTGTTCCGCTATTTAGATTATATAACTCACATAAAAGAGGGTGGTTGGACTTGACTTGAGCCATATATGCATAATCATCATAAGCTCGGCACAAGTTTGTGTTTTTTTGGTTTCTCAAAGGCCCAAGCTTATAACTAATATGTTTTTGGGCATTGAAACTTTATTATTGTATATACGTAGAGTTGATAAGATTGGGGCGGATTCGGTTGGAAGATTTTATTGAGATTCCCTATGGATGAAGTAGGAAAGTTCAATGTAAAATGCACTGTGAAGCCTAACTTATTCGGTTCATTATAAATATGGAATATTGCCATGGCCAATGGATAAGTGGGAATAACTTAATCTATGGGCCACTATACATGGTATAATTATTTTTCATATGGTGAATGATGTTGCTCTGATACCACTTTGATGTAGTTTTGATACTACTTTGATGCAATCTAATTTAGTTGCAATGGACAACAATGAACAACTTAAATACATTAAATGAAAAAATATGTATTTTCTTGAATACAACTTCGATTGAGGTGATTCAAAAGCTAAAATGAACTTTAATGAGTCTAATAAGTAAAAAAAAAAAAAAAAAAAAAACCTCCACTCAAATAAGGTTGATTTTAAGACGTTTGGAAATTGTCCAGAAAATTATCAATTTTAAGCAGCTGTTACTTCAAGAATTGTAGTAATTTTTGTAAAATCAAAATAGGGATAAAATTTTATGGCATGAAAGTAGACTTGATAATGAATTTTCAAAGAAATTATAAAAATAATTCATCTACCAAAAGTACTAAAAAGTAAAAAACAACATACCTGTCAAAATTGAAAATTTTTGCAACTACAAGTTGCTGATGGACCAAACGAGTTGCCAATGAACTGGGAATCACTCGACCTAGGTTGGACTCACTCACAACCAAAGATGATTCACTCAACTCTTCTTTTGCTAGAAATTTATAAGAAACAATATAGTTTTTTTTTTTTTTTTTTTGTAAGAACTTAAAAATTAGATTTTTTTTTTTTTCTCATTACAAAATAGGTCCTTATATAGAACAATTGCAAGTACCCTTCGTAAATACATTAATAACAACCATGCGTTTCCAATGTATTATTTCATACTTTTAAAATCAAGAAGCAACTTTCAAAATTATGCTAAAGACATTTCCAAGACATTAATTTCAAACTCCTTTATTTTTTATGCATGCAACATGGTCCTAAAGCCATGCATCATATTGCATATGCTATTTTTACTCGATGCGTCGTGGCGGATTTTCATGCGCTTTCCGCTTTGAATGCCCTTACATTTTTTTTTTTACTTGGACTACCGTCATTGCCTTCCGGAGATAGCTTCGTGCAATAATAGAGAGTTTTTGTGAGATGAGTGGCCCAAAATGGATAGAATGGGTGGGGTGGAAATGTGGATTTTTCCGTCGATTTTTCTTATATATATATTTTTAAATATTTATATGGCCTTATAGTTTTCTTGAATTTGGGCAATTTTATTTGTTGCTTTTTTGTACATTTGCTTTTTTTTTTTTTTTTTTTTTTTTTTTTTGTGGATTCTTTTTGGTTGAGGGCAAATAGGTGGGGAAATGCGGTATCCAACCTCGGACAACTTTTTCTTTTGCACTAATGTGTTACCTGTAATGAAGCTTGACATGATCGGCATTGATAGACTCAAGAAAATCTTCGCCTTCTATGTTAGTGAGGTGAAGTGCGCCGTTGGAGAGAACTTCTCGAATGACTAGAGGACCTTTCCATGTCGGCTTGAATTTTCCCTTGTATTAGGGAGGTGAGGAGGTAAAATTCTTCTCATAACTATGTCTCATACTCGGAATGTCTTGGTTCAGACCCTCTTGTTGTATGCCCTTACGATCCTCCTTTGATAGGTTTGGGAACGGAACAACGCTCGCATGCATTTTTCGTTTGTGAGAGATGTAGCTGATTGTAGCGAGTTTGCAACAATCTCCCTCTTCAACTTCACTTTCCAACAAAATGCGTAGTGAAAGAATCTCTACCTTGATTGGTAGAACAACCTCCATTTTGTATGTGAGTTCATATGGAGTAACACCCATTGCAGTGCGTATAGACATTTGATGTAGAACGTATCACAGACACGTTCCCAGCATGATTGAGACAAAAGAAGATGGACGGTGAATTAACCATAACTTTTGATCCAGGTATTGTTATGGGGCATGCAACCTATCAATCTTTACTGAAATGGACCATCCGAGGTGAACCGACCCACAAAGTGGGTCGTATCTGTCCATTTCGTCAGAAAATGTGCGCTTTCAGCTCAAAAACGAATTTTTAGAAAAAAATTTACTATTTTTAGTAATTCTGATTTTTTTAATATTTTTTTAGAGTTTTAGATTTTCTTTCCTTTTAGAAATAAATTTTAGTTATACTAGGACTCTTCTAGAGAAAGTTTATTTACAATTTTTATTTTTTAGAAATTAGGCCTTAGAAGAGTTTTATTAGAATTAGGATTTTTATTAGAGTTAGAATTTTGCTATTTTTGGTAATTACGAATTTTAGTTTATTTTTTTCTATATTAATGGTATAAGGACACACATTATGCAATCATCAATTATTCATCAATCAATTTCGAATTTATTAGAATTTATTTCTATTTTCTGCTTTCTTTCCTCGTGGATTCGAGAAGTCTCTGTGAGGAGTCCAGAGAAGTTCCGTGGATTCGGAATAGTTATCCTCTTGAGGAAGACGGTGCTCGACCTCACGTCCTCCCCTGCGTCAACATTCGATAAGCCCAGAGTGCATATGGAAGCATTCCTGACCAATCGCGATAGATCTTGACTATTTAATTCAGAATGCACACAAGTGTCTTATTGGCAGCTTCGACCCCTTCATTCATCTGTGATCGATATGGGCTTGATCAGTGGTGCTTGACTTTAATTTGATCGAGGAATTTCTCCACCTTTTGATTTATAAAGGGTGTATCGTTGTCCGTGATGATGGCTTGAGGGATTCTGTACCTGTTGATGATGTTGTTCTTAAAAAATTGTATCACATGTGAGGCTGTAATTGTGGTATATGATGTTGCTTTTCACCCATTTAGTGAAGTAATTGACTACCACCAGAATGTATTAATGACTGTTGGATGCTTTAGGGCCAATTTTTTCGATGAAGTTGATTCTCCACATCGGGAAGGGCCATGGTGTTGCCAAGTTGTATAATTCTGAAGCAGGGGCATGGATCCTGTTCGTGTGCTCCTGACATTTGACGAATGTCCCGATGTGTTGGTATAGTAGTCAAATTCTATGGTGAGCCAGAAGGGATTTTGTACCCGTTGATGATGTTGTTCTTAAAAAAATGTACCATATGTGAGGCTGTAACTATGGTATATGATGTTTCTTTTCACCCATTTGGTTAAGTAATTGACTACCACCTGAATGTATTAATGGTCGTTGGATGCTTTAGGGCTGATTTTTTCGATGAAGTTGATTCTCTACATCGAGAAGGGCCATGGTGTTGCCAAGCTATATAATTCTGAAGCAGGGGCGTGAATCCTGTTTGCGTGCTCCTGACATTTGACGAATGTCCCGGCGTGTTGGTAGCAGTCAAATTCTATGGTGAGCTAGAAATATCCTAACCATAGGATTTTCTTAGCCATCATATGCTCGTTTATGTATGGCTCGCATATTTCATCGTAGATTTCTGTCATGATTTTTGCTCCCTCAACTTCATCCACACATTGTAGCATGAATTGATTGAAAGATTGCTTATAGAGGATGTCGCCGTTGATAGTGTATTGAACAAATAAACATTAGATCGTGTGATGGTCTGTTGGCGTGGCGCATTCAGGGTATACCGGACTCTCTAGGTATTGCTTGATGTCGGTGTACTAAGGCAACTTTTTAGATGGCATTTCATCTTCTTCGATCAGCGGATAGAACACAGGTTCTTTTTGTAACTCAACAATCATATCCCATTGGGGTGCCCTTTGCAGAATCTTTAGCACGGATGCTAGCGTGGATAGAGCATCAGTAAATTGGTTCTTGGCACATGGCATATTCATGGACGTGACTCGGTATAACTCGTCAATAAGATTTTTGAGATAGACATGGTATGGAATCATCTTATCTCCTTTAGTTCTCCATTCACCCGTGGTCTAATTGATGATAAGTTGAGAGTATTTGAAAACTCCTAACTTTTTTACACCGAGGAAAAGTGCTTCTTTCAAGCTAGGGATGTTGGATTTGTATTCGGCGATGTTGTTCATGTATTTGAAGGCTAATCTTTTTGAGATGGGGACATGAATGTTGTATGGGGAATACAAGATTGCCCCTATTCCACATCCTTTAGCATTGGCAGGCCTATTGAAGTACGAAGTCCAATTGTCTTCTTCTGGTCCTTCTCCTTCGAGGAACAAGATATCCTCGTTGGGAAACAAGGTCTGTAATGGTTGATAGTCAGGTAAAGAATGTGCTGTGAGATGGTATGCCAATGCTTGCCCCTTGATTGCCTTATGAGTTACATAGATGATGTCGAATTTGGAAAGCATCAACTGCCATTTTCTATTCTTCTTATTAGTACCGGCTTATCAAACAAATACTTTAATGGATACATTCATGGGAGTAGAAAGATGGGATAAGCAACCATGTACTAGCATAGACGTTGAGTGGCCCATATGAGAACAATGCATGGTTTTTTTCGATCGGAGTGTATCAGGACTCATAATCAGTGAATCTGTGACTGAGATAGTAGATTGCTTGCTCTTTTCTTTCTGTATTAACGTGCTGACTAAGAGCGCATCCTATGGTGTTTGAGGCTACTGAGATGTAGAGTAACAGTGGTCGATTAGGCACTGGCGGGACCAAAATTGGTGAACTCAACAAGTACCTCTTGATTATTTTGAATGCTTCCTGATAGTCCGCATTCCATTCTTTTAGCACATTCTTACGGAGTAGCTTGAATATGGGCTCACATATGGGGGTGAGCTGAGCGATGAAGCGACTGATATATTGTATTCAGCCTAAGAAACTCTGAATTTTTTTTATCGGTCTTCAGAGATAGCATCTCGAGGATTGCTTTGGTTTTCAATTCGTCGACCCAGAAGTCAGATTTGCTGATGATGAAACCGAGTAACTTGCCCCCTGTTGCCTCAAAAATACACTTATGGGGATTGAGACGCAACTTGAATTTGTTAAGACGGTCGAATAGTCGCTTGAGATGTTCGAAATGCCCTTGGATGATGTGAGATTTGATGATCATGCCGTCCACATATAGACTTTGAGCTTTTTGTTTATCATGTCGTGGAACAATGTTTCATAGCTCATTTGTACATGGCACTAACATTTTTCAACTCGAAAGGCATTACCCAGTAGCAGAAAGTTTCCCATGGTGTGATGAATGATCTCATTTTGTGGTCTTCTATGACCATTTTAATTTGACTGTAGTCGGAGAACCCGTCCATGAAGGAAAAGATTTTGTGCCTTGCAATGTTATCGACCAGAGTATTGATATGAGGTAGCAGAAAATCATCATCTGAGCTAGCTTTGTTGAGGTCTTGGGAGTCAATGCACATCCAAACCTTGCCATCTTTCTTGGGAACTAGGATGATATTAGCGAGCCATTCCGGATAGTTAGCACTACCAAGAATCTTGCACTGTATTGCTTGGTAAACTCTTTGCTTCCTTTCAGGATCCACTCAGTCGCATTCTTCATAGCTTTTGCTTGACGGGCTTGATTTCTGGCTTAGTGGGTGGATGGTGCACAGCCAGATTTTCATCAAGCCTGGGCATATTCTCGTAGGAGAAGGTAAACTTTGACAACTGTGGTTTCAAGAAATTGATCATTCTCTGTCCATCTTACGAGCAGAGATTCTTCCCAATGCGTACTTCTTGAGGAGTCTCGGTGCTGCTGATATTGACCATCTCAAAGTCACTAAGTACAATGTTGGCTTTAGAGTCGAACATTTCAAGGAGATCCTTAAGTTCGAAATTTGGATCATTATCTCCCCCATCCTTGACTATTTCTAAACCCATAAGTTCGAAGTCGAGTTCTACAGTGAAATCGTAGATGTTAAACTCGAATTTATGTACCTCAAGGAACTGGTCTGGCTTTATGCTATGCGTGGTATTTGACATATTTTTTACTTTTTTGGAATGATGCATGGATGTTTTTGAAAATTTTGGTTTTTTTTTTTATAATGTTTTTGGGATTTGAGGGATTTTTATTTTTTATTTTATTTTTGGGTTTTTACAAATGTTGGTCCTCGAGGAAGATGACGCTTTGAAGTAAGGGCTAACTTGATTCAGCTTGGGGTGCGAATGTCTATCTATATAGACATTTTTTATGGTTGGCTTTGTTATGCTTTTGGCCGGCCAACACATTGGTCAGGGGAATTGTGATCCAATTTGGGCCCTGTACTCCCTCCCCTTGGGAAACAAGGCCTGCAAACGTAGGGGTGGATTGACTCCATCGTGCCAATCATCATGATGAAATGAGGAATGAGGTCTAAATCTGTGTTAGTAAGAGCATGCTCTTCTTCATTTCTGAGGTTTTAAAGTCCCTCAAGTTGTTGTAGCTATGGCGGGACCATGCTAGAGGTTTAATTGATATGAGGTAATTCCTCTCCCTTGCCCCCTTGTGTGTAGGTCGTAGATGAGGGAGGAATTTGAGAGATTGATGCCGTGGTTATGACTTGGATGAGTGAGAGTATGGTTGTGGTTTGACTAGGTGGAATTTGGATGAATGTTCGGATGAAGGATTTCGACACTCGTGAATTGGACTGGAGTGAAGGGAAGATGGTGACTCTCTTACAGACCCTTCCCTTTTCTTTTGCGCTTTGAGTTGGCTGTTTCGTCCTTAGGGAGAGATTCATATCCTAGTCCGGCCTTTCCTATCCTTTCTTGTACCTTGATCACTTTGGCAGTCTTGGTACTTGCATCGATTGTTCTAAATTTGACATTCGGTAGGAGAAAAGAAGGGGCTAGGTTTGAAAGAACATGCCACTGACAGATGGTCCATTGCCTTAAATAGAAAGCTTTGACATGCATTGTCTCTCTTTTATAGCCTAACAATCAATGACTAGAATGCTATGCTCTCCTACATAGGTTGACTCAATGGGAAAGAGTTGCATGGAATTTGCTAGGATGGACAATATATTATCGTAGAAGATGTATTTGACTCTTTGATGGAGGGTAGAAGGGATGGCACCTACCTTGTGTATCCATGGTCTACCAAGGAGAATATTGAATGATGATGGGATGTTTAGCACCTAGAAAGAGATGATCGACATGTTTGCACCAATCTGCAATTCTAGATCGATTTCTCCCTAAGCTTGCCTTTGAGAGTTATCGAAGGCTTTGACATTCATGTTGCTTGGTTTGAAAGTGGACGGGTCTAGTTCTAAGTAAGTGGTAGTCCAAAGTGGGCAAACGTTGAGACTTGAACCATCATCAATTAGGATGAGTGGAATGCTATCGTCCTTATGAGCAACAGTTATGTCCATGGAACGATCATGGTCACGACCTTTTAGTAGGAACTCGTCGTCAGAAAAAGTGATGGCTTGGGGAGTTAACCTATCGTGTATGCGACAGTTTTGTGTGGGGCATCCCGAGAGATATATGCATCGTTGATTATTTTGACAAACATCTGTTGATGTGTCTGGGATCTAAAGAGGAGTTCCCATAGGAATATTTAAGCTGGGATGGTTTTAAGCTGAATTGCCATATCAAAAGTGGTTTCAGCTTTGGAAGCCATACTTGTGAAGGGTCTTTTGAGTATATCTGTCTGGATGCACTACCTATTAAGATTCATATTTTCTACTTCTGTGCACTTTGGGTAGTGCCATGGGACTACCTTATTGTTATAGACTGGTGCCATCTTTCCTTGAAGAACCAATGGAGGTTTTAGCGGTGTAGGTGTGATGGAAGGAAACCATTACCTGATGGTCTAGTTGTAGCACTGGGCTTGCCCTTAGCAAGATAAGAGGTTATTATGGGTGATCTGATTGAACTAGATTTGTCAGAGCTAGTTTGTGTGGCCTATCGAATGGCGAGAAGTATCCTCCTTACAATGTGATTGTTGGAGGGTTGATGTAGGATTGGGCCAAATTACTGAACTATATCTAAGGCTGCACAATACCCATTTGCCTATTCTGATTAGAATACTGAGGGTTCCACTTACGCCGTTGCAGTTGCTGATTTTCAGGGCGTTACACTTCTAGATTATATTTCTTCCTGTTTATTGTTTATGGGTGAGATTCGAGATTGGATCTCGGTTCACTTGCATTATTGGCATGCTGTGCAACACCATGAGCACCACTAGTTGTTGGTCCCAAGATGTACCTTGATTGTAGCACGAATTAGTAGAAAAGTTGGGTGGATCTAGTGCTCTTCCCATGAGCATTGTTGGTTGCTGGTCCCAAGACAAACCCCCTAATTGTAGTCTGGATTGGTTGGAGGGGAACACCCTTGCAAGACCAAGGGTTGGTCCCATTGTTGCTGAATAGTTGTGGACTGGTGGACAGGTGTAGGGATCCTCTCCTAAGCCAGGAATGCCCCTTGTAAGACAAGAAAGGTAAATTTCTCTGTGTAATTCTAGAACTCCTTGGCTTAGGGGGAATAATCCCCTTGAACGACATTGATTGTTGGAGTTCTTGATGTACTTGTACATGTTGAATGTTGTGGCATAGGATTTTGGAATATGTTGTCATTGTCGGCAGTTGCCTGGTTAGGGGGCAAGATTGTGATTTTCTTTTAATCAATCAAGTTTAGTGTATGCACGACCCCCAATTTTTAGGGCGTTATATGGTGAAATGCACAATATTCGTTTTCATTGTAGCCCATAGGCAATGGGTTTGGTGGAGGCTTGGGCTGCATGAGGGTCAGTGGTTGTTTATAAACCAACATGGCCAAAGTATTAGTGTAGGATTGGGCCAAATTACTGAACTATATCTAAGGCTGCACAATACCCATTTGCCTATTCTGATTAGAATACTGAGGGTTCCACTTACGCCGTTGCAGTTGCTGTTGTTGTTGTCATTGTTCGGGTGGAGGATGCACTGGTATTGCTTGTGCTAAAGCAAGGAAATGGTTGGTTTCTATTGGACGAGGAGCAGAGGTATCCTTATTTCTAGGGGTATATTTATTTGACCGTTCTTCTTGCTTAGCTTTTTGCCCAGGGGTAGGCTGGTGGTGCCATGATGAAATTGTACAGGCTCGGATTTCGGCTTCCACTTGCTGCCCTACACGGATAAGTTAAGAGAAGTTGACACATGTAAATGAGATCAAATATCCAGATATGTTTGAATTAGCCGAACGGACGATCATGGAAATATGTTCTTACTTGTTAATGAGTTTTTCATTTGTGCATCTATGACTCTCCATTGTCTAACGTAAGCTGACAGAGTCTTATCACTTTTATGTTTTATGGCAACCAAATTTGCACTTCGTGGTGCAACGTTTAGATTGTACGCAAACCGATCAATCAAAGCTTGGGAAAGGTCTTCCCAAGCCCTGATTTTGTGATGATCAAGTGATGTGTACCAAGTGTGTCACCCCTCAGGGATTTTTAGAACAATCGGATGAGGATTCCATCATCTCTCACTACAACATTGAGTTCAACGTAAAAAGCTTTCAAATGAGTGGTGGGGCATCCCATTTCTTCGTATCTCTAGAACTTGGGGATTTCAAAGTTGGGAGGTAACCTTACATCTTGGAATGGGACAAAGGTCCTTGAATCGAGTGGACTGTAGTTCCACTCCATGTTGCTTTTGAAGGTCATTTCTTATATCTCTGAGTTGATACTTGAAATGCCTCTGCAGTTCGTCGATCTCTGATGGTCGTGATTGTTAAACAGGGTTAGAGATGAGCATGAGTCTAGCTAGCTCGTTTGGCTTGCTCGACTCGGCTCGGACCAACTCAACTCTGCTCGTATCAAACGTTGAGTTCAAACCGAGTCGAGCCATTGTTTAATGTTTGAAAGATTTTCAAGTTGAGCTCGAGCTGACCTTAGCTTGATTTGGTTCAGTTCTGAGTTCGGATCAATTCGACTCGGTTTGAGTTCGATTCGGCTCGCTCGTTTCTAATTAATAATATATATATTATATATATAAAGGCCTTAAGGGACGGGCACCCATTTTTCATTCGACCTAACCCTAAAATTTTGTCCCTTCTAATTTCTGAATCCCCCCTCATTCATTCTCATTGAGTCTCAGTGATTAGCTTGTCTTGATCAGAAAAGTCTCCTCGCTCTTTTGCCTTGCCTCCGGCCCTCTACTCTCGACTCTCTCTTAATCTCTCTCTCTCTCTCACTCTATACCTTTCTCAATCTCTCTCTCTCTCTCTTTACTATCTCACTCATTCAACATCTCGCCCAGTCGCCCGTTCGCCT
Organism: Magnolia sinica; assembly: GCF_029962835.1. Taxonomy (NCBI): domain Eukaryota; kingdom Viridiplantae; phylum Streptophyta; class Magnoliopsida; order Magnoliales; family Magnoliaceae; genus Magnolia; species Magnolia sinica. Next base: position 25,873,287 of record NC_080575.1, read on the forward strand.
CGCCTATTGCCTCTTGCCCTGCTCTCGACTCTCTGTCTCTCTCTGTCTCTCTCTCTCCCTCCCTCTCTTTCTCTCTCTCAATCTCGCCCGTTCACCTCTGCCCTCCTACTTGACTATCCCCCTCACCTGGCAACTTTGGCCCTCAACTCTCTAATCTCAACTCTTAATCTCTCTCAGTCTCTTTCTTATTCTCTCAACCTCTCTCCCACTTTGGCCCATCTGCCTCTGGCCCCCCACCCGGTTGTTCGCCTCTGCACCAATTCAGTCGCAACTATCTGGTCACCTTTTTCAAGCAAAACACGATAACCCTCTAGTCCCCCACCGTCCGGTCACCTTAGTGAATTGATTAGTATATTTGTGAATTGATTAATATATTTGTGAATTGATCAGTGAGTTGATCTCACCTGTTTGCCTCTGGCCCCCTACCCAGCCGTCAGCCTCTGCACAAAGTCAACCCCCACCGTCCAATTTCCCACTGTCTGGTCACTTTTTCAGAGAAAAATACAGTAACCCTCAGTCCGCCACTATCTTATCACCTTAGTGAATTGATTAGTATATTTTCAATTCTGATGTTGATCAGTTTATGGATTGGCTTTTATCTTTTATGCTTTGGATTTCATGTACAAAGTTGAAAGCTTAAGCTTAAAATAGGCTTGAACTCGGCTCGAGCTTACTAGATCTGTGACCAAATCGAGCCGAGCTGGCTTGTCCGACTCGAAGACCAAGCCGATTCGAACTCGAACTTAGGTAGTTGCTAATCGAGCCGAGCTGTGACATGCTCGATTTGGTTTGCCTTGATGTCTAGCTCTAAACGAAGGCCCATGCCCCTTGAGAAGCTTGAGCGAATTCCTCTTCATAATGATTTACCTCTCTTGTGCTTTGGTTGTTCCTGATGGGAGTATTTTACTAGTGGGGTAAAGACAGGGGATGAGTTTGGAATAAATTTTCTGCCACAAGGTGAGCCTGTCTCTCAAGATAAGTGGATGCAGAGGGCAAAGCTTAAGATGGATTGGATTGCGCATGTGGTTATCCAAATTAGAATTGCTTAGCACTCCCGCTGGGGGAGGTGTTTGGAATTGGTTGTGTTGAGATTGGCCAAAGTATGCCTTGCGAAGCACTGATTGTCAGCATTTGGCTGCAGATGGGTGGGACTTTGAGCTACTGCAAGATATTGTAAATGGACCTGGTTTCCCTTGGAATAGATAGGTGGGAATTGGTTGATGGTGGGATCCAAGAGGTTTATGGTGGGAGGTGGTTGTGCATTATGGATGGATTGTGAAGCTGCCACCTGAAGGAAACGAGTCATCAGATTTTCTATCCTATTCATGCTCGAAGCTAGACTGGCTATCCCTGGATTTGTCGGGGTTTGGAAGGCTTGTTGTATGGGTGAATCAGGGATAGGATCTAACAAATCTCCTTGGACAGCATGTTGGCTTGTGGGTGTTTTCGGATGATGCTTCAATAGGTTGACTTTACAAGTGTCAGACCCCTAGCTACGCTCTGGGCGCAATGATTTTAGGATGGTTTTAACTTTCTCATATGAACATGCTCAGAATATCTCTCTCTTATATTCTTTTTAAGTGAAAGAGATTTAAAAAAAATAGAGTTAGCGAATAGCTATGGTGTGGACAGGTTATAAAAAAAGAGCATAGAGGAAAGTCTATAGGATTCTGTAGAGCTTTGGATCACTGAAGGTTGAGTCAGGTCAAATGACTCTACTTTTACTTCTGGCTCTCCCATCCTATCCTTCTCTATGTCTTTGCTCTCTATCTTCTATTATTATATTGTCTTTCTCTTCGGTTTTTTTTTTTTGAAAAAATGAAAAGAAAAAACGGTTAAGTAGAGACAGAAAATGTAAAGAGGGACCAGTGCAAGATTGGAATGCGAGATACTTGTAGAAAAGTAAATAGAACTAGTACGGACTAGAATATTGAATGGTTATAAGAAAGTAAACTAAACTAGTAGATGTATATTAGCACAATACTAGACGTTTGAATGAATCCCCCTCAAAACGTACTACTCGGCATTTCAATTTGGGCCTTTGGCTATTGGTTCATCCCTAGTGGGGTTACCATTCTATGAATGCTTAGGGAAACTTTCCCCTAGGCTGCCCACTAGGCATCCCTATCTGATTGTCTGATGGTTACATGAGTTGATCGATGGATAAAGCTGGGCATCAGACCGAGTCAGATCGGATTGGGTCTAACTCGATTCGGTCCAAAATCTACATGGGCTGACCCGAACTTGATCTGATTCAGGACCGAGTCCGAGACATCTGACTTGACCCGATCTGATGCACGGTTGGCTGAACCCGAACTGAGTTCGACTTAGCTAGGGAAATCGAGTCGGATCGGGTTGGGTACTGTCACGCCCCAAACTCGGAAACCGGGCTCACAAAATTTTCGATCGCCAAATCCGGTGTCGACAACCTCTGTAGTACCCCATTCTCGGCTCCCAGCGTGCATACACCAGATTCCGATCCTGGGATCCTAGAAGGACGATTTTTCAACGTACATTTATCTCAAAGAAGCATAACCACAAGTTTACCCAAAATACAAAGACAACATCATCATCACATATCCACTAATATAAACATTTATATATAATGCCGAAAGGAAAATACATATATATCAAAGATCAAAGCTCCTGAAAATCACTGCACGCTCCAAGCTCAACACTACTGCGACCTAATGCCACCTGTACACATCTATCGTGCATAAGCTTATAGAAAGCTTAGAGGGTGATGAAAGTGTATGCGCAAGATAAGTGTCAAGTATATAATACAATGCCATAAATCATAGAATATCAGAAATACTAGCAAATCATGAATCATATGATATCAGAGTAAGCGAAAACACTGATAATTCCATAAGTATCATCAGCCTTATCCAGGCTATGTAATGTAAAAACATAATAAGCCAATATCATAAACTGAGGAAGCAATGTAGATCAGTTATACAGTGCAGAAACATAGTAAGAAAAATATCAGATACCGAGTCCACGAATACTGTCAAGCTTAATCAGGTTATACAATATAGAAGCATAGTAAACCAAATGCTATGTGCTGAAGATGCAATGTGATGCGAATGAAATGACCAAGCTAGAGTGTGAAGTCGGGATGATAGTACATAGTATTGTAGGCTACGGGGTCCACCACAAGGACTTTTATCCAAACCAGTTCCATACCTAAATTTGGATAGTCAGACTCAATGTAGTAAACTTCTGATCTCAGGTTAGTCGTGTGCCCCAACCGAAATCCTGGCTATTACGAAGGTATACATAACAAATAGTTGCGCACTACCAGCCTGAGTGGATAGTGAATGAATAAATGAATGCGTATGCAACTCCTGCTCAATAAGTCCACATATCAGTACGGTTCCTCTCTGAGAAATCATCGGGCTCTATTACACTCCAAACCAGATTGCCACCCCATCATGAGCAACAAGGTGAGTGGAAGAGACCTCACTATCCGCCTGCTAATATTGGGCCCGACTCGTCGATAGGGTACATTCCTCGAGCTGGTCAGATTCAGTTTAGCATTACCCCTTCCTCTCGGGCAAGTAAGGTCGTACCCCATTCCAACCGACCGCGACACAGTGGGAGACGCGGCCTAATAGTATACGGCCATTATGCCCTCATGCATCTACTCGATCTAGACGTTGGAGCAACCTCTGGAACTAAGAGAGTTCTGGGACTTTCACCTAGGGAAATCTATAGCACCCCATATAGAGCAGAATTTTGGTGTCCCATCTGACCATCCACGATATGCTTGTGGAGGCTACGACCCTGATGTTGCTAGGGCGTATAGTAATTATAACACATAATACAAGATGCATGAGTCATACAATTTGTTCATGCATCATCCTACGCATACCGTGCGCTCATGTAAGACAATCTCCGCCTATCAGGGAGTCTCATAACAACCGGCACTATGGCATATGCAATGGTCAATCATATCTCATAACAAATATGCAGATGATGCATATGGGCATGTATCATGATGCTCTGCTGTCACATACTCATAATTGGTATCAATAACTGGTATCGACAATTGACCTCGACAATGTGGACATTTAACCAACATTGCCCCCAAGGAATGACCCACATAGAGCGTAACATATAGTGGACCCATGGCCTCACACAAGGGCCAAATATACAACACCATGGGCCTCACTTAAGAGCTTAATACACATCACGATGGGCCTTTCACATGGTCCTAACATACATCACAATGGGCTCCATCGCCTGACCCTTAAATGCATCACAATGGGCCTCATCACATAAGCTTCACATACATCACATTGGGCCTTAAACAAGGGCTGAATACACATCACAACGGGCTGTAAATACATCACATTGGGCCTCAAACATGGGCCGAATGCACATCATAATGGACCTTAAATACGGGCCGCATATGCATCTCATTATGCCTCGACAATCAGAATCGGCCTCGACAATCGGAATCGGAATCGGCCTCAACAATCAGCTTCGACAATCGGAATCGGCCTCGATAATTGGCCTCGACAATCGGAATCACTATCAACAATCAGAATCGGCCTTGATAATTAGAATCGGAATTGGCCTCGACAATCGGAGTCGAAATTGACAATCGGAATCAGTCTCAAAAATCAGAATAAGAATCGGCCTTGACAATCAAAATCAGAATTGGCCTCGACAATAAGAATCGGCCTCGATAATCGGAATTAGAATCAGCCTCGATAATCGAAATCGGAATCGACCTCAACAATCGGCATCGACAATTAGAATCAGAATTGATAATCAAAATTGGCCTCGACAATCAAAATTAGAATCGGCCTTAACAATCGGCCCTGACAATCGGAATCGGAATCGGCCTCGACAATCGGAATCGGAATCGACAATCAGAATCGGATTGGGCCTCAACAATCGCCCTTGACAATCGAAATCGGAATGGGTCTCAACAATCGGCCTCGACAATCGAAATCAGAATCGATGTCAACAATCGGCCTCGACAATCGGAATCGGAATCGATAATTGGAATCGGCCTGGACAATAGGCCTAACAAATGGCCTAAGGAAAGGTTACAATGTGGACATTTAAACATCATCGCCATCAATATGGACATTTTAACCATCATTGCTCCCAAGGAGTGGCCCACATAGAGTCAAACGTATCGTGGGCCCATGGCCTCATACAAGGGCCTCATATAATCACCATGGGCCGTATTAATAGGCCGCACCAACGGGCCTCATATATATCAAGTGGAATATATCAATGGGCCTCACCAATAGGCCTCGTATACATCAAATGAGCCGCAATACATGGGCCTAATACACATCACTATAGGCCGCATCACATGGGCCAGAAATACATCTTAATGGGCCTTATCATATGGGCCATGAACACATCACATCAGGCCTTGCCCATGGGCCTCGAATACATCACAATGGCCATAACCCATGAGCTTCAAATACACAATAGGTGGGCCCTACACATGGGCCTAAATACATCACAGGTGAGCCTTGCACATGGGCCTCAAATATACATCATGATGGGCCTCATGGATGGGCCGCACTAATGGGCCTCAAGTGAGCTTGGACCACACCAAAAATTATTTCAATAGTTGTAGGTGTAACATGTGTATCATAATACACTATCATTCCATGGGACACATGGCCCACTAATGATGATCAGCACTGTCCAAACATTGTCCAGGTAAATCAGCACCATCTAAACATTTCCCATGTAAATCAGCACTGTCCAACCATTGGACAACATCGTCCAAACATTGTGCAGCATCATCCAAACATTGTCCAGCACCGTCCAGCATAATCTAGATGGTGTGGATGAAACACATACAACATGGCAGATTACCATGGTCCGGATGAACGACGGGGATAAAATAGATAAATCACGGTGGATCCCGCTGCCCCTGAAGGACGGTGGATGGTGTGGATCAAAACCTACATCATGGTGGGCTCCTACCGCTGCTGGACAGCATGGACAAGAAATACATCACGGTAGGCACAAACGTCTAGATGATGGACGGTGTGATGAAACACATACCTTAAGGCGGAGCCACTTGGGCAGCCCACTAGCTGGGAGACCCAGTCGCTGTTGCAGCTGGTATATCAGGTGGGTCCCACCATCCTGCAATGGACGGTGGTCAAATACATAAATCGTGGTGGCCCCACGTGGGTGTGGGCCACACGTGCTGCTGGGTAGGCTCCACCTGTCCTGGCCGCTGAACGGTCTGGATGGACAGATACAGCATGGTGGGGGCTACGTCCATGGGATGGACGGAGTGTATACGACACATACATCATAGTGGATTCCCACATCCAGATTACTGGACGGAGTGGATAAAACCTCATAAATCACGGTGGTTCTCACAGATGGACGGCGTGGATTCTGCACACTTGCATGATGGTGGGCCACGCGGATGGGACCCACGGATGTGGCTACAAAAATACATACATCAATGTAGGGGCCCCACCGTCCCATCTGGATGGTGGGATGAAATAGATACATTACGGTGATCCAGCACCATCCTTTGCTGGATGGTGTGGATACAATACATTAGGTAAGGTGGGTCCCACATGGGGCCCACCATAATATACTATTTATATATTATATATATAACATATACTGAGGTGGGTCACACCGTCCATGAGGTTGGACGGTGTGGAGAAACACTTACATTAAGGTGGGTCCCACCTTTCCCATCTAGGAATGGACGACTAAGATATACAACGCATACACTTGGTGGGCCCCACCTTCACACGTGCAACACGTGTGGGGTGGGTCCCACATGCATAGATGGTGTGAAATATAATACATACCTTGTGATTGGACCCACTAAACTTGCTGACATCCAATAAGAACAACATTTTTGTTGCTTAGGACCCATCGTCCCTACCAATGGACGGTGTGGAAATAAGGTGGGTCCACACGAGTGGGAACCACCACACCAGCCCTGGATCAGTTGAAATTTGTGTTTTTCCCTCATCCAAATCGACCCAAAAACAGGTGGCAAATGGGCTCCATTTTCTAGATGTCCAAAAATTTAGACAATCCAGATTTGATCACATCCGGTGGGCCACATACACATCATCAAAGGAAAAGGAGAGAGAGAGAGAGAGAGAGAGAGAGAGAGAGAGAGAGAGAGAGAGAGAGAGAGGAGGGGCCCCGCCACTATGGCCCCCTCTATACAATACATACATCAAGATGGGTCCCACCATGTGGGCCTTAAATCCACAAATCAACTCAAAAAAATACCCACCTTTGATCTTCTCTTCCTTCTTCGGCCAAAGCATCCTAGAGCTCCATGGAACATGATTCAATGGTGTGGATGAGATTTAGAGGGTTGGGATGGGGGAGATGGTGCATGCAATAGGTTGAAATGGGGTGGAAGCCATGGACGGTTGCTTGAAAATGGAGAATGGGTAGAGAAATGAGAGAGAGAGAGAGGGTTGTAAGGAGAGAGAGGGATGGGTGATGGAGTGATGTGTACTTGACATGTAAGGGTGTGTAAGAGAGAGAGAGTTGACTTTGGGGATGGTGTTGTACTTGACATGATGTGGTGATTAATGAGATTGATTTGATTAGAGATTCTCTTGGGTTTATAAACACACAGTGTTTTCTTGAATTGAACGCGGGCCCATATCTCCTGGCCTGGGTATCACCTCGGCGCGTGAGACATGGTATCGGAACCGCGGTGACGGCGCGGTCGCTATGGTACAAGTCTTGGGTCGAGCCGACTTTAGAATACAGGATACGACTCAGGATCGCACGCAAATGCCGATTACAGATCGCGGGTAGCTGAAATTCGACAGGGAGGACCACGGAAGCCTATGGAACGGTACGGGCTAGGACACGGGTCTCACAGGTATGGTTCGGATTGGGTTGGGTCTGTGGGTCAAACTATGAGGTATGTGTTATATCCAAATCGTCCATCCATTTGGAGAGTTCGTCTTAAGGCTTGAGCTGAAAAATAAGACAGATCTAAAGATTAGTTGGACCACATTACAAAAAATAGTGGGGGATTAAATGTTTACCATTGAAAACCTTTTAGAGATCACAGAAGTTTCAGATTAATATGAAATTTGGTTTCCTCTTCATCCATTAAATTTTAACCTTATTAACAGACTAGTTGGAAAATAAACGTCATGGTAGGCCTTACGAATTCTTTACGTGAAAATCATTATCCTCGTTATTATTTTCGGTGTGGTCCATTTGAGATTTAGATATGATTCAATTTTTCTTTTCAAATGCTCTAAAATGATCATGAAAAATGGATAAACAGTATGGATATAATAAATACATCATTGTGATAGCCAAGTGATTTTGATCTCATTTGAGCCGTTCGTACAACTCAGAGCTCGAGGCGCGTATCCGCTTGTCTTTGCATGACATGTATCTACACCAGCTGTACTGTGTTGACTTGCACAGCACGAAATTGCATTGCGTGTAAGTTGTAACTTAGTACGCTCTTATCATACTGAGTAAACTTTGTTGGGGCCCACCGTGAATGTATGTGGTTTATCCACGCTGTCCATTTGTTTTTCCAGATCATTTTAGTGGTTGAACCCAAAATTGATGCATATCCAAAGCTCAAGTGGACCATACCACAGGAAAAAGTAGAAGTATTGATTTCCACCGTTGAAAAATTTATAAGGCCCCATTGATGTTTATTTGTCATCCAACCTGTTTATAAGATTAGAAAGACAGGGATGAAGGGAAAAAACAAATATCAACTTGATTTAAAACTTCTTTGGCCCCCAATAATTTTTCAACGGTAGATGTTCAATTCACACTGTTTCCGGTGGTGTGCTCCACTTGAGGATTGGATACACTCCATTTTTGGGATAAAGCCGTAAACTTATTTGTTAAAAAAGATGGACGGACTAGATAAATGGCATGAATGATAGTTGGGCCCACTGAGTTTACTCAGTGTGTGTAATCTGCTTCGGTGTTACACCAGCCAATTGCTTCCGAGTTTCAAGGACCAGTACTAGGCTTGTGTGACTTGCACTTACTTGTTGCGACCTATGCTATCATAGGGTTGCATGGATAGGGCATGACTATATATGATAAATATTCATAAGAATGACTCTGGATCAGATTCGATCAGTCCGAATCGAATCCATTCAGTTCGGATTTTGGTTCGGATTGACCACAATCCGAACTCGATCCGATGAACGGTCGGATCTGACTGATCTAACTCGAACCGCATTGATCCAGGCATTTGGTTCGGATTGGATTGGGTCAGATCCGCCGGATTGGGTTGGTTTGTGCCCAGCTCTAGCGATCATATATATATATATATATATATATATATATATATATATATATATATATATATGGTGATACGTATAGAACTAGAATTTACTCATATTTTTGATGTGACAGGATCTGGATACCCGGCAAGTTACAGAGCATACGCCTTTCATAAACCTAGAAAACTTTATGCTCAGTTGATACGAGCGATAGAATGTGAAGGCCCAAATCTAAAGTCTATCTAGATCCAGTGAAACCCATAGTTAAGACCTCCATACCCGAACCTTATGGAGGTGTTAAGGAGAGAAGTTAATGATTTTAGGTGCTTGGTTGATACGGACAGTAGCGTATGAAGGCCCATATCCGAAGTCTATCCAGATCCAGTAAAACCCACAGCTAAGACCTCTATACCCGAATCTCACGAAGGGATTGAGAAGAGAAGTTAATAATTATACTTATACCATTCATAACCCCTCATGCAACATGCTCGTATCCTCGGACGCTGAGCCCCGTGGGTGTGCGCACTTTATTTTTAATAACTCGGTATGGTTCTAGATTGTACAACACCTTTTTCTATGTTGATAAAATGGCTTAACTGAGTACTGTTTTAGAGTCACCACTAGCCAAAATAAAGGCTTTAGAATCCATGGTAGGCTAGAATTCATGGAATTGCCTTGAGATAAGGAAAAATGAAGAATTTATGACTCGAATGACTCCTGCTTTAATCTGTGCCATGGATTCCGGGTAAGAGCTTCAATTACAAAAAATGAAGAGGTTAGGTTTACCACCCATGTGAAACACAGTCTCTACCTTGCCAGGCTGTACACTTTTAAATGGGATTTAAAGAACTTAAAGTAGAATACTAAGCTTGAGATGTCTAAACTACAAAAGATAAAATGAAAATGAAATGATAATGGTAGGAAAAATATTTTTCGATAAAAGTATAGAAAAGAAAAAGAACACAGAGTTTTCAGTTCCTCCTTTAAGTTACGTGTTCTGATACAGAAGATCCTAAAGAGAGGCAACTATAAAGCATACTTTATGTGATGTCAGAGCAGAGCCTACTCGCAGGTGTTCAAAGTATAATTAGTAAAAGGGTTTGTTGATATGTACGAAATGGAAATAGGATAGATCTAGGATACGATTGCCTTTGATATTGAAATAGAATAGAAGAGATACAAGAGAAATTGAAGAGATTCATAGAATAGAAGAGATCAAGATAATAAAAGGGAAGCCGGGCTTCCTAGCTTTTGGATAGTAGAGGTTAGGGGGCAGAAGCTCTGCCTCTAGCCTTGGCTTTCTCTTTCTTTGTCTCAAAACCTCTCTTTCTTTCTTTGTGTAAACCCCCTCTTTCTTTCTTTCTATTACAAAACCCCTCCTTCTCCCTCCTTCTCCCTCACTAGACTCTCCTTTTATAGGCATTTGGGGAGGGATACGTGGTTAGGTTCGGTTCTCTCAAGCCGTAGTTTGAAAGTGAGGCTTGTACGAATCGAGCACGAACCATGTGCAAACCGAGCCTAAACTAGAGTAGAACCCACAACTGGTAGAGTGTCAATTGGTTTTGACTGTAACCAGCTGAGCCACAACTAATCTTGAACAAAATTGGTTGAGGCTCAACCAGTTGCTGTAATGAGGTGTCTACAACGGTGTGGAGATACTACACAGACATCAAGGTGAGACCCAGGGTCAGGGCCACCCCTAATTTTCTCCATTTTAATTAGGGTGTTCTTTCAAACGAACAACACAATGAAAGCTAAACTTCCCACGATGGTGAAAGACATGAGGATGACAAACAAGACATTTACAACTTCTTCCTAGGATGGTGTGAAACGAATATGGGAAAAGAGCAATCAAAGATTGTTTGGTTCACTATTTTGTAGAGGAAACAATTGGATGACTAAAAACAACCCTTTTTAAAGAACTCAAAGAGCAGCAAGCCATAATGTAATCTCTGATGAAATCACACATTCTGTAAAGAAGTTTCGTAACACCATAACAACTAAAGGAGCTTTTACATCTCAAGAACTGTAACAACCTTGATTTTTGAGACCTATATGAGAACTAAACTAAGAAAATTAACAAATAGATTTTGTGATTATTAACAAAAATCAAGCACTTAAACAAGTCGATAGAGGTAACCTTGATGAAAGGATAGGTTAGGGGATCGACTCCTAACGGGACAATATTTTCTTTTTACCAAATTCCATAAAACCTTGGTGGAATCTTCTAGAACCAGGGCTCTCTCTCTATTTAAAGGAAAGTGCTACAGGAAATTCTTACAGAAAACTCTAAACTCATAAGAGCAGCTGTAAGAGGGAGAGAGAAGCCTTGTGAAGGAGAAATCCACTGGTAAGTTTCATTGCCTTCCTTTATTTTATTGTTTTTCCTTAGTTAGGTCCCTAATCAAAATAATGAGCGAAATGAATTAATCTTATGATCATCTTTTTGATATGTAGGGAAGTTTTGACGAAAGAAAGTAGTTTTTACACAAGTTCCTATAACACAGAAGATTGGCTATAAGAAATCATGTTGTTTTGGTCTAGGAAAACCGAATCAAAGAATCTTAAGGCCAAATTGTATTAAGGCCTCAAATCTTAGAGCAATAACAACCATGGATTTCCCACAACAATCTACGAGTTGTGTAGATAATGACGGATTTTATTGTAAAATAGTTTTAAATCAACAACCATAGATTTTAGATGTTCGGATCCAAGCAACCCTTTGGTTGATTCTAGTTTGATAATGAGAAAAACAATTGGAAAAGGTTAAACCTAAAACCTATGATCAACTATAATCACAAAAACTAAGAGAGAGTGAGAGAAATCCTCAATTTCAAAAAAGCAGATCGTGTAGTAAAATAGATCCTGATTGACTTCGATCAATCGATCGGGGGGATCGATTTAGTAACTAGTTTCAATCGATTGATCTGTCTGTGTCTTAGTATCACTTAATGTCTCATATTTGTCTATCTAAATATCCATAATAAACTTTTCTGCCTCCTTGTGTTCATCCTTACAGAACAAGGATCTCTCGTCGAATTTGACATTACAACTAAGGTTGATTTTCTGTGTGACCTGGTCATACAGCCTGTACCCATTCACACCACCATTATGACAAAGATGTATTTCTTAGCCATTTGGCTCAACTTATCTCTTTCAATTAACGGTACATATGAGTAAGCATCGTAAACAAATACATGCAGTCCTGAGTAGTCTACCTGCTGACAACTCCATACTTCCTTTGGAATTTTACATTTAATGGCCGTAGAAGGGGACCTATTCACCAAGTAACAATCCGTGTTAACGCCCTCAATCCACATTTGCTTGCCCAACCCAATATTACTGATCATGCATCGGGCTCTCTCCAAGAGAGTCCAATTCATCCATTCAGTCACACCGCCTGCTCTGGTGTGTGACGCACTGTGTTGTGCATCATAATCCCTTCATCTTTGCAATACCTATTGAATTCCCCAGAAGTGAATTCTCCACTGTTATCTGTCATCAACACTTTCACCTTTCACCTTGACTGTTTTTCCACCATTGCCTTCGATTGCTTAAAGTTGGTGAAAACATCAGATTTATTTTTCATAAAATAAACTCACACTTTCTTGAAATAGTCGTCAATGAAGGTGACAAACCATGACAACCCTCCGCCAGAAGCCATGGGTGCCGGCCCCCATACATCAGAATGCACATAATTAAGAACACCCTTACAAACATGTTTACTAGATTTAAAAGATAACCTTGACTGTTTACCATATATAAAATGCTCGCATAAACTAAAATCAATACTTTTAAAAATTAGAATTAAACAACGGTCAAAAAATACCTTCATGCCCCGCTCGCTCATGTGGCCTAAACATACATGCCACATATGTACAAATGTGGGATCCACTATAATCACTGCAACTCTATTTGATGAAGTGTTCCCGATCAACCCGTAAAGGTTTTCATTCCTCTATGCCTCCTTTGAAACTTTAAGGACATGATCAAACCCGGTGAATTTACACTTAAGTGCCTCGAGTGCTCCCAGAGATATCAGACTCTTCCTCAAATCAGGAATGTGTCTCACCTTAGTCAAGATACACTTTATGCTATTAAACATCTTGATGCATATCGATCCAACGCTTACTACTTTATAGGCATTATCATTACTTGTAGACACTTGGACACCATCGCACTCACCGTAATTGGTGAACCAACTCCAATAAAGGGTCATATGGTACGAAGCATCCCTATCCAAAATCCATTCTTCATCGAAGTACCCAGATTTTGATACGGTGAGCATGTCACTACCGTTCACTTCCTTACTAGATTCCGTAGTATTAACTTCCCTAGAAGAACTATCTGAATTCTCTTTTCTCGATTTAGGATTCTAAAAAACTTTCTTCATGTGTCTAGACATGCTATAATTTCAGCACTTCAACTCATCTTTGCCCTTGCCCTTGGATTTGGACCTAGATCGTGAATATCCACTATCCCGCTCAGAATTTCTCCCCCTCATAACCAGTGCATCTGTAAAAGTACCTATGTCACCATTTTTGTTTCTCATCACCTTTGATTGAAGGGTTGAGATAACAGTCTCGATGCTAATGGTAGTTTTACCGATGCACAACGAGACCTTAAATGACTCATACAAAATTGAGAGAAAATTCAGCAGAATGCATGCTTGATCCTCATCTTTCATCATTTTCTCCAGATCCACTATTTTGCAAATCAATCTATTGAAGTTGCTAATGTGGGCATCAACATCATCCCCCTCCACCATCTTTAGATTGAACAATTGAAGCTTCAAGTACAAACGATTTTTAAGAGATTTCTTCAGATAGTTGTTCTCCCGTTTCGCCCATGTACTTACTGCAGTTTTCTTTTTCATGACATTATAGATAACCTCATTCATTAAGCATAATTAGATAGAGGTTCTCGCTTTCTTATCCATCTTGTTTCATTCATTCTCTATCATAAATTATGGTCGCTTTTCAAGGATAGCATCGTCTAATCCTTGCTTAACTAGGTCACTGGTCATCTTAACTTTCCATAGTTCAAAATTGTTTTTACCAAAATATTTTTGTACATCCAACTTTGGGTTAGATGCCATTGATACATTGCTTTTAGATTCGATCTGCTTCTCAATGTTCACTCTGATACCACTTGTTAGGGAACTGTGGAAGCACACAGAGATAAATCAAGCAAAGTACTACCAATTGCACAACCAAGTCCAAACACAAACAATTCACATTTTTCATAGAAAAACTATTTCGGGAAAAAAACCAATGCACAAAGTGATGAGTAATGCACTATAAAAGAAAAAATTACAAGAGATAGAGATTACCGATTCGAACAAGCATTGAATCTACTTCATAGGCCCAAGCTATACCCTTGAAACCCTTAGGAACAAATTAGAAAGCCTAGAACACCTCTTCTCCTTCCCAAATCCCTTTTACACCTGATATATATAGTATCCTATAGTATCATAATTGGAATAGGAAAAAAATCCCGCACTTACACAATTCTGCACACTTTCTTAATGGGCACCTTCGATGGCATCAAGTAAAACACCAAAACGTTCCAGCAAAAAAGTATGGCTTTTTTAGATTTTTTTTGATGACATCAAACATTTGTTGATGACATCGACATCTGCTTGATGGCATTAAGCAGTCTGTCGATGGCATCGATGGACCTTGTTGTTTATAGATTTAGGACATCAACAACAAACAATTCCTTAAACATCTGATGCTTGGACTCATGAGTCATGACTTATATTTTCAATATGATACAGTTATTCAAGGAACTGAGAAGGCTAAGTGAAGGAGTGGAGTATCTGCACTTGCTAATTGATGCCAAGGTCAAAGTGCCAGGAGTTGGAAACATAAAGGTTATCATTGAAGAATATTATTTTATCTTAAAATGTCTTTTTTTATTCTTAGTTGTCACAAAAATTTAGTTTCCATTCCAAAGCAGTTGTTGTAGAAATTTAATTTTTTATTTTAAAACTTAGTTTAGATGGTTATATTTTTAATTTTGAGGAAAAACTATCCATTTATCTAAAAGATACTTTTATCAGATTTTTTTTTTTTTAAATTTTTGTGGTTTATATCTACTACCTTTTAAATTTTTTAAAATTTCCAATGAGAATGTGTCACACTATGAATGCGCTCCGCGGCATAGTGCACCCACCACATTTTCTCTCTGTTTTTTTTTTTTTTTTTATTTTTTTTTATTTTTTTTATTTTAAGGGGGTGTGGTCTTGACTCGAGAATGTGGTATGTTTGACCTAGAGTTGCCACTAGCTAGTAAAGCTTGGAATCTATGGTTAGTTAAACACCGTAGATTTACTATCATTGTGGAATTAAAGATTCCTTAATTAGAATGACTTTCGTGGTTGTTCTACGACAAAAAATCCTAGGTAAGACGCATTGATGATGGAGAAGGAAGGGATTAGGTATCCTTCTCCACCCGTACTCGCATGCGGTCTCCACTTTATGAAATTTAGAATTTTTTTGAGGATTTTAAGTTCTATATGGTCTTATGGTCTAATCGATTGTTGATAGTATCTGAAGCTGATTAGAGAATTAAGTGCTTAACTTTAACCACCATGTAGGAGATTGCGATGGCTCAACTAATTATTTTGAAAAAGGAAAGTAAAGTACGAATAACACTCCACTCAGTTATGACCGTGGAGACAGTTTGCTCACATCAAACATAATTGAGGAGTTAATTATCAAAATTTAAGAAAAATTAGATAATCCTAGATTTTAGATGGGCTAGTATCCAAGGAACTCGGTAAGTCATAAAGCATACGCCTAGAAGTCATTTAGAGAGTAGGGGGTGTATGAGACAGGAAATATTGCAGAATGATTGTAAGAAAAGCGAAAAGTAGTAAATAAAGCCACACGAGATGACCAACGTATATTGATGTGAGGGAAGCAAAGCGAAAAGTAGTAAATAAAGCCACACGATGACCAACGAATATTGATGTGAGGGAAGAGGAGACTCGACACTCTTTGTAGAAGAGATGTTCTGATATTTTAGACCTCAAACCTGTTTCGCAAATTCGGACTGTTATGGTGACTTTTGTTGATTGAAGGGCTGCTTGAGACTAGTTGGATAGGTTGAGGTTTAGATGGGATGTAGGGTTTGGATGAGTGGCTTAGATGGGATGGGATGGATGGGATAAATGTCTTGGATGGCTTGGGTGCTCTCTCCCTCTCTCTCTTTCTCTCTCTCTTTCCTTGGTAGAGAATTGGAGATTTCTCCTTGGCAGAGAAAGTTGGAGATGTGTGAAATGAGAAGGGTTGGAGTATTTATAGGAGTGGATGACAATATGTAAATTGTATATAGTTGGGGGCAAAATACCATGTGACAAGCTCTGCTTAGTTATTGGATGGTAGACTCTGAGGAGTATCAACACCCGGTCAAGGGTTCGAGTATCCATAGGTGGTGAAATTCTACCGTGGCGTGAGTGTGTGGGGGTGTGCGTGCGTGTGTTAAAGAAAAGCAACAAAAAAGAAGAAGCTCTGCTTAGTTATTGGCACCCTATGGACAAGTGATACTTCTTCATTGGTTGCTTGGGGTGACAATTTGAGTAATTTGGAGGAAGTTCGAGGACATCAATTGTCGGTGAAAATCCAACCATCAGTGACTCAACCCCCTCAAACATATAGGCAACCTTGGAAATAAAGTGCATTGACTTTCATGGGTGGAAATTGGATTTTCACCTGTCCCCGATTCCTAATTTTTTAAGGTAAGGTGAGCCTGCGCTAGCAAGCCCTAGGGTGCCATGTGGCAGTGTTGATTAGTCCAAAGTTGGCGGATAGAAATTGAATTTCCATCAGTCCACAAGGGACATGTTAACCATATCTGTAGGTTCTGACAGCTCTGTAAAGGCATTGGGTCGATATGGATTGGGTCAAGCGAGTTTCTACAACTTTTTATGAGTCGGTATGGGTCTTAACAGGGTTTTATGGGGCTTGGTTCTGGGATTTACAATTTTCTAGGTTTTAAGGATATGGGTGGCCGAGATCTAGGTTTTTGGGTTACAAGCATTAGGGTTGTTAGGTTTTAGGGTTTTTTCCAAGGACAATGTTTTAGGGGTTTCCAGTGCTAAGATCGAAAATCCAACACCCGGGTTGGCTAGACCCCAATCCCACATCCGAGGACATGACTCGTGTATAGTACCAACATAAACTATAAACCACAATCCACCATATAATATTATTCTGTAAAACATATACTTTCCTAATACAAATACTAAAATATTCAATCACCATGATCTAAAACTTAATCAATCTTTCACTATAATTCTTTTAAAATTATATCTGAGATATAAAAGGCAACTGAATCCTAAACAGAAATAGAAAATAAACTATACATCTAGATATCCTTATTACTTCATTGTGCTCCTCCTCTTCCAACCTGAAACTGAATTCCAAAAAAAAGGGTGAAGTTACACGTGCTCAGTGAGAAGATTTCTTATAACTTTATAAAAGAATCACTTTAAAAAAATAACATTATATGAAAATAGAAAATTTAGCAAAAGTAATCATATTGCCAAAATATAACGAAATAGGACATCTAGAAATGAGAGTAATCACCATATAAAGATTTACATTCAAATCTAATGTGAAACATGTTTTTTTTTTAATGTAGATGCAACATGAATGTAAATTTGTAAAGAGTAACCTTTCATTCACAATACAATAGTCATCAGAATACCGGGCCTTTTTTTTTTTTTTAAAATCACCGGTAGACCAACACTCTTGCCAATACAACCTTTTTATCACCGGTAGGCAAACACTCTCGCTACTACAACACCCTTCCTCTAGTGTAAGTACCACAATCCTGATATGCATCACTTCACCAAGACTAAGGTGAACCAAAAGGTACCAATTGGAATTTAAGGTCTTTTAACCTATGAGCCATATATAGAGTCCCACTTATTTTGCTTTCTAAGAATTTCGACTCATGGAATAGCTCATCGGCCAATTATTTGAAAGTGTTTCAGAGTCCTCAATGCATGATTCATACGTCCAAACCATATTTGAAAACTTTCTAAAAAGTAAACTTCACAACATAATCTTCCTATAAAAATACAATTCTACAATCACGAGTTCTCAAAATGCTTTAAGAACATATTTATTACCTTTTAACACATGGATGAAATAAACTTAAATTGCATAAAATTTTAGCAATAGTATAATAATTTAAAAATAAATAAACCTTACTGGAAATATAGGCAAATTACATCTAACTCCCAAAAATTCGATTTTTACATAATGGGTAGGATTCCTACTGTATAACAATGATATGTAAGATTTCGGGTGAATCGTGATGTGAAACTTGGAATTTTTAATTTTGATTTCTGATTTGATAAATAAAATATTTAAGAGTATTAATAATTAAAAAAAAGAGTAAATAAAACTCCCTGGGATTAGAAATTATGGACAATCTAACCTGAAATTCCAATCTAGACATACACGTACACCGATTTCCTACAATGCTTGTCTGATGGATCCAAAATTTGAAGAAAATATGTAAATTACTAATTATAATATTTATTTAGAAGAAAAATATGGAATATGAAAATAAACATTAATATGAACAAAATAGGAGAGGAATGAAAGAAAAACATAATCGATAGATAAATTTCAATCGTATAGATGCATAGTTTCATAAATACTAAAAATATATAAATTTCAATCGTATAGATGCATTGTTTCATAAATACTAAAAATATATAAAGGAAAATCATATAAATATGTGAGAAATCCTCTCACCTTTGATCGAAGAGCTCCTATAAATAAAAATATTAAAAGACCAACTTTTTTTTTTTTAATTATTTTTTATTTTTTATTTTAAGAAAAGTTGATATTGTATTCATATCATCAACAAAACTTACAAAAAGACAGCTTTCCGGCGGGCATGGGCCGACAAAAAAAAGGGCTCGACCGCCTATCATATCACTACACTATTATGGCTAAACAGAAGAGATGAAAAATGAAATAGATCAGGACTCCCTTAACGCTCCTATACCCGCTTTGTCCAGAAAATAGAGGCTCCTAATCAGTCTTGGGAGGGCGGCCATCTTGTCCGTCCAGAAAGTACTTTGATTGGCCGCTCCCACTCGAGTGAGCCCATCCGCCGGCCCATTAATTTCACGAGAAATTCGAGATATGGAAAAATTTCCTTTCAATTGAAGACTTTTGATTCTCGACAACCAGTAATCCCACTTCCAATGAAGAAGCGAAGACCCCTTAATAGCTTCCACCACAAAAGAGGAGTCAGATTCAATGAGCACCTCATGAAAACCTAGCGATATACTGAAATGCAAAGCATCGTGAAGGGTCCGAAGTTCCGCCTTGTTAGTCGTAGCCCGAATAGAAAGCGAAAATCAGGTCACCGTTAGCGTTTTTGCATATGCCACCACCCCCATATGGGCCAGGGTTCCCAGCTGCAGCCCCGTCTATATTCAGTTTCACCTAGCTCACTAGCGGTCTGTTCCATTTGATGAACTGACAAGATTTGAGCAAAGGGGGACTAAGAGACAAACCAAGGCGGGGGGCGATTGGATTCAAAGAATGAGAACCCTGAAATAGATTTCCAAGAAGCCATTTGACACGACTAATAACCTTGCTGCTGTTTGGACTGATCCCATCATATTTGACAGAATTCTTCATTTTCCAGATTTCCCAAACAATCAAACACGGAGTGATACGGCGAAGAAGAGATGAGCCTCTTCCTGGTTGAAGGGAGTTTCACCAGAAGAAAAAACGATTGGCAGTAGAAGATGGAGAATTGGGCTGAATTTCAAAAATTTCGCTAACTCCTTCCAGACTCTAGTTGCAATAGTCCCTCTAACGAAAAAGTGGTCCTCTCTCTTTCTCTCCTTCTCTCTCTCTCTCTCTCTCTCTATCTCTCTCACTCTCTTCATGTTACCATCCCTCCTAACCTACTCATGTTAGGTGTTTCCAAACCCAACACAACTTATGTTAATACTCTACCCTAGTAACTCACACCTAGAGCTATACATGAACCGAGTTAGCTTGGTTAACTCACTCGACTCGACTCGAAAAAGATCGATTTGACTCGGTTAGAAACTAAGTTTGAGCCGAGTCAAGTTGATTTTTTGAGCTTGAAAAAATTTCGAGCCGAGTTTGAGCTTGCCTGAGCTCGACTCGACTCGAATTGAACCCCAACTCGAATCGAATTCGGATCGAAGTAGTTCAGTGACTTCGTTATTTTGATATTGATGTTGCTTAGCAAGTGTTTGATGAGATGACTCAACGAAGTGTCGGCTGGTGACGAGGAAGGTATGGATATGAAACAAATACCCTTGTATCTTGATTTTTATGTTGTCTACCGAGTGTTTGATGAAGTACCTGTAAACTGATGTTGATGTTTTACATTCCATGAGAAATTGAAGGTTCACTCCATGTGTTTGAGAAAATGCCGCAGAGGCTTGATCTTGGCTCAAACTCGGCTCGATCTGGCTCGAGTTGCTGACTGAACTGAGCCGAGTTGGCCAGTCAAGCTCGAGGACCGAGCCGAGTTTGAGCTGGGGTCAGCTAGTGGCCGAGCTGAGTTGGCTGTGCCAAGCTCGACTCGGTTGGACTCGTGTACACCTCTACTCACTCCCCTACTTGTAAACAAAGGTTCCTCCACAAGTAGTTTCACATGTGTGCATTCATACATGTGAAACTCAAAACCTATTAGTTCCAAAACCTCTAGTCACGTCACTACTCTTTTAGTGGTCCCAAAACTTTCCAAACATGTCACGCCGATTCTCCATAGGGCCCACACTCAAACACGCCACACTTCTTTCCTATCACAAAAAGGACATTGTGTCGGTTTCCTTCCTAAGTCTCCCATGCACTAATGCTCCAAGACTCCTCACACTGCTGCCTTAGTGCCATGCTCACTTGTGTGGGTTATGGGTTGTTCCAGACAGTCCCACTAATCTATGGTTTAGATCTTAGAGAGAGTGATTCTAAATGGATAGTTTTAAATGAATGGTTCAGGTAAATTGGGGATACGTACGGATGAGTGGTTAGATGGCTGATCCACATGATGTGTGGACAACTACGAGGAATACTTAATGGATGTTTTAGATTGTAGAAAGGTTGACTCGAAATGCATGCTCTGCAGGTGGTTTACTGGTTACTCTGGGAGCTCCAGTCGGCAGCCAATATAGGCAAGTACCATTTAAGGGCTCACTGGTCGGCTAGAATGCACTACCAACATGAAGCTTGGAGTGAAATGCCGGTAGCTAGGCTACTATATGTGTGGGAGAACTGATATAAGGTTGCGACGTAAACTGCAAAGGCAAGCAAATGTGAGAGTTCATTGTCTAAAAGTGGGCACGAATCAGGATAGCTATCCATTTCACTAAGAAAGTGGATAGTCTAGGAGCAATTCAGATTTTGGATATGAATAAAGTGTATGATAGAATGAGCTTCTTACTTTTTCTCCATATCTTAGATTTTGGATTCGAGGAGGGTCTCATAAACTTCCTTCCCAGCATGGGATGCATTATCCACTTGTTGTTGCACAAAACATAAATACTGGCCTGGACCCTCCCGCGAGATATTTCTATGCATGTCCGTAGCTTTGAACCTACTAATGCAGAAGTACAAAAAAGATTCTCTCTCGTCATTAGTGGTAAGGGAAAGATTGCTTGCATCCGAGTGCTACATGCGATTGTGTTCAACCGAAAGCTGCTTTTCATTAATGGGGCGTGCGCCGACGATTTCCTCCTGCCCACAACATCATTCGACGGACAATAGGTGATTTATCTAAAGGAAGTCACTAGATGGCTAAAATAATAATAAAAAGCATGCCTGCAAGGAATCGTCATCTAAGTACTTGGATAAATAAATGAGGGGAAATGAAAGGACAAGTTCGATATACATCTAGAAGCTAGAAAAAGCTAGTGACAGACTTATTCATGGACCAACTAACCTTGTCCAGGTCTTTATTAAAATGAGCCAAAAGGGCCACATTCCAATTGTAGGGCTCTAGAAAGGTGATATCCACTGCAAGGTGAAGAAGACTCAGGCTCATGCTTGTTGCCATGGCTAAAAATGAGCACTCTGAGCGTATAAAGAATGAGAGCTCGGGCTTTGCGAACAACTCCTCTTCTGTCTCGGGGATCCCACTGGCATACTGATTTGAGAGCCAATGCAGTTTAAAGCACTCGGGCTGAATTTTAGAAGAAGGTGCTCCACCAAGAAAGTTTGTAACGCCCCGAATTTTATGACTCGAGTATGATACTCGTGCTTCGAAATCCTGGGTGTTATCTAATTCACACAATGATACATTTTTTCTGAATTCAATCGTATTCACATTCATTCCATCAATCATGAGCGAAAATAAGATATACTAAAGTTTGGAGAAGAGTCTAAGCTATTACATCAATCATACAAAATGCCCATCCAAATGGGAACTTATTACAAACTACATTACATGAATCTAATGGTTCAACTACAAGAAAATAGAGCTAGCTATTGATTCAATTCAAAAAATTCAGTTGTGCCATGATATGACGCCTGTGAGATTCGACCCTAGTTTATATGTGTGCATGCGTGTGTGTGAGTATGCATTCTGTCTATTTTGTTCCTGCGGTCCTACCGGTCAAATTCCGGCGACCCGTAACCCTCGGATAGTGTTTGCGGTCATCCTTGAGTTCATTCACATAGACCCGACTCGGATTGACTCAAGACCTATGCTATTGCGACTACATCGTCGCGGTTCCAACGCCGCATCTCGTGCTTAAATCCGACGTGTCCATCAAAAGTTGTAGGCTGCGCATTATTTGGACCATTGATTGCATTTTGGTCAGACCCACCTGGCTTGCACGTTTCCCCGTGTGGACCCCACCCTAGTGCACTATTCCCCATGTAAGCTACCCCTAGCCTAGCAATGATGGTTTCTCTTTTCAAGAGAACATCATGAGATTTGTCTTCTCTAGGTAATCATGATTCATCTTATCCCATGAGTAATGAGTATTTTCTCTTCTCAAAATTTATCTTTTCCTAAAAACTAATCATAACACTTCTACAACCATTCCACCTCTCTCTCTCTCTCTCTCTCTCTCTCTCTCTCTCTCTCTCTCTTCCTTCATTTTCTCTTCTTCTCCTTGCTAGAACACCCAAACTTCCCACCTTGGTAAAAATTTCAGCAACTTCTCTTCCATCTCCCTCCTCATCAAACCCTCTACTTTCAATCTTTACCCTTCATCCATGATCCTTGGAGCCTAAAGAGTCCAATGCAACAAGAATCTTGAATATCCAAGGTGGGTGCTCTTAGAATCTCCTTCATCTCATCCTTAGGAACTTATGGGACCTATCAAGTGATGATGGAGGTCCCTCATGTCTCCATGATTGAGGCCAATGGTCCATTTTTTTGCATGCATGTTCCATAGATGGGGCCATTCTCCATAGACCCCATCATGGCATTTTTCCTTTGATGCATGTCTTTTAGGGGTCATCTAGACCATAGATTTTGATAGGAGAGGCATCCCTACCATTGGATTGATTCCTAACTCCATGCATGTGCTAGATCTAGATTGTGCATGATCTAATAGATGATATGAGTGTGTGATGATGAAGGGAGAGCCTTAATAGTGGAGGAGACCCTCTCTTGTGGCTGGATTTTTATTTTCATATTATTTTATTCTTGATTCCTGATGTGTGTGGTCCACTTAGTGGTCTTGGAATATCCAGACTATCCAAGCAAGGTAGACGCCCCAAGTTGTCCATTCTATGGATGTTGGCGTCCCATTTGCTCCATTTTGGATACATGCAATGAGTTTTTATGAAGGGGGTATGGCTTGGATGTTTGTGGGGCCCACTAAGATGGACCAAAACACAAATTTTGTGGAGGTATTTCCCCCTTTACTCAGTAGTTATGTTTAGTTATTTTCAGACATATCTTGCTGTCCAGAAAAATTCTGGACTATTTTTGGGTTGTCTTTGGCATGGATTATGGATTGATTTGAGGGATGTTTTACCCCCATTATTAGATTATTTTTGGAGGTGTGGACCCCACCTAGAAGTATGTTAAAATTCACCTTCATCCGTCCCTGTTTGATCACCTAAAAGAGTGGGCCAATCTGCTTGCTGTACAAACATAATTATCAGTTTGTTTTTGAAATGGTGGGCCACTTTTATGGACCCCACCTTATAGTATACTTGTACAGGGATGTTGGCCTTATATTTTTCAAAATTTTGGTAGACCTGAGCCCACTCTAATGGGGTGCACAAGTCAGGGGCAGCAACATTGCTTCAGTAGCAGATTTTTTATTTTTTTTTCAGAAACACCTTGCTGTCCATAAATTGCAGGAGTTAAATAAAATATTTTTACTATCCAAAAAATTTTAAATTTTTTCAGGGAAGTGTCCCACCCATGATAGGACCTACCTGCATAATTTCAGGGCCAATGGATCGCATTTGGGTATCCAAAATGGTGGGCCAACATAGTGGACTGCCAAAAATTTCTGCTGTGCAGTCCAGCAGCATAGTCCCATAAAAACAAAATTTTAAAAATAATTTCTTAGAAAGTGGGCCATATTTCTAAGTCTTACATTTTTTTAGGCTTGATGAGGGACTTTGGCTCCAAATTTCAGAAATTTTGGAGGCCCAAAACCCACCCATTGGATGGCCCAAATTCAGGACAGTTATATTCCAACAATATTTCACCCTGGACAGATTGTACTCTTTAAATTAATTAAAATAATTTTGAGTATCTTAAAATTATGAAAATTTACAAGGAGGTGTTCCACCCATGGTGGGACCCACATAAAAAGTTTTGGCACCAATGGACCCCTGTGCACACAGTGGCAAGGGCCGGACTGGTCCACCACGTTCGGACGTCCAGATTAACCAGATTTTCTAGATAGTATGTTTTATTTAAATTAATTAAAATACTTATAACCATCCAAAAATTATGAAATTTTGTGAAGTTATGGTCCACCTATAGAAGGACCATCTTACAAAATTTCAGGACCATCGGGCCCTTGCAATGACCGTGGTGCGGCCTGCAAATTTGGATCAGTTTTAGGCCAAATATCCAGGCTCGTAGGACTACCCACCATGGGGCGCCCCTGCCTTGAGCTGTTGCTGGGCTTGTATTCCAGCAGCATGGCCCACTTATAATGTGTGTTGTGCATTCTTCTCTCATCTGGTGGGACTCACAGTGATGTGTGTGGGTCATTAGAAAATAAATGCTATAAATTAATTTATTTGCTGGACTCCAACAAACCCAGAAAGCGGGTGGGCTGGAAATTCAGCAATGGGCCCAATGTTGCCGCCCAAAAATGTTTGTGTTGGGGCAGTATGGCCCACTAGATTTGAGGAGAATTTAAATCAGTTATCTTACCATTTTTCTATAGTATTATTAAGTGTAATTAGGGCCTATTTGAGGCCCACCCAAGTTGAGTTTTAATGGAATGTTGCATATGATTGAAAGACTAGTTCCTTAGGCCTTGTGGACTAAATACATTTAGATAGGCCCATTGATCTTGAGCCTATATTCTCCTATCTATTGTGATGGATTTAAGGGCTATAATACGCAAGTAGTTGGGCCCTTGGCTGCCCACTAAGTTGACCCTGTACTTGGGCCAAAAAGTGGGGCCCAACTCACTTGTGTAAAATATGAAATTTGCCCATGAGGATGAACTACTGGCTTGCCCTTGAAGCCTACCACAATATATGGATTTATGAACTTTATGGTTGGGCCTAAATCTTACTTGAGGGCCCACCATATTGCCTATGAGTTGGGCTTTATGTATAACCCATTAGGCCACGCATTGCTTGGGTTTTAGACCTTACTTTACGTATGTAGCAGGCTACCTCTTGGGACCCAGTTGAGGTTAGATGTCCTTCTTGGTGGCCCCAAGGTAGGCCCCTAAGGCCCTTATAGGTGGTTGAAGGCCCACCTTGGACCTTGTTAGGCCCGTTTCCTTTTTGAGGCCTTAGGACTCCCCTAGCTTGTGGGTCGTCCCAAATTGTTAGGCCCCCACTAAGAGAACTTCATTTCTCCTTAGAGTACTTGTCTATATATCTTGTCCTTGTCCTTCCTTGGGAAGGAGGAATACATTCTACAGGTAGCACACTTATATCATTGTGACCCATATGCATCATCTGTATGAATTAATTGCATTGTATGGTGGTCATTAAGGGATGGAGTTTTTCTCCTTGTGACATTAAGTGCCTGAAGTTTGTGCATGATTGTATGTGCGACTCATGTATTGGCATCGCATTTCATGATGATACCGGCCTTGCTTCATCAGGACCTTGCCTCCACAGGGACATTCGTGGATGGCCATAGGTGTGGACACCAGAAATATTACTTGAGCATATTGGGTGCATAGGATGACCATGGGTTAAATTTTCAAAACTTCCATGGCACTAAGGATCTGCTCCAACGCCGTGACCGGGTGGAAACTATAAGCGCACGAGGGCCTTATACTATTAGGCCGTGACTCCCACTGTCTTGTAGTCAGTTGGATAGGGGTGTGGCCTTACCTGCCTAGTATAAGGAGGCGTTGCAAGGCTGAGTCTGACTAGGTCGTAAATGGGTCCGCTACCATTAGGCCTTGTTGGTGATTGACTGTCCATAGGCAGGTAGTGAGGTCTCTTACACTCGTTTGACTGTGCGGGGTCTGTAGAGTGGCAGTCATCCAACAGTGTAATGGACCCTAGTGATTTCTTTATAATGGAAAATGTACTTGACATGTGGATTGGATATGAGCACTGACATTACTTGTATCGTATTAGCATTGACTATATAAGCCCCTTCATGCATTGCCTTGGTATGGCATTCAGTACTCATTGCATCGTATTCATGATAAGCCTTGGTAAGGCTAGTGATATACTCATTAAGCATGTTGCTTTCCTTGTACCTCTTGCTATTCTTCTGTGCACCATTGTCACACACTTACACCACCCTCTAAGCTTCTATAAGCTTATGCACGATTGATGCATACAGGAGATCCTAGGCAGGCGTCTTAGCAGTAGAGCATGGAGTAGAGTTGAGCTTGAGGACTTCAGTGTTACTAAATTTTCTCTCTTCTTCTATTATCTTCTGTATGTCCTTTCAAACCTGATGTAAGCTTGTATAAAAATTCAAATTCTTAGTGGATTTTGTGATGTGTGCCCTTAGTTATTCTCAGATGTAGTTGCTGTGGTCTTGGGTATGTTTGTATCAGAATTGATTATACTATTATGAAAATCCTCGTAGGATCCCAAGATTGGAACCTGCCTCAGGAGCCGAGAATGGGGTACTATGGAGGCTGTTGTGGTCAGAACCGGTCTTCAGGTTCCTTTTGAGTTCGGTTGCCGAGTCTGGGCCTGACAGGAGTTGGTATCAGAGCATGACAAGTAATTCTGAAATAACTCGGGATAACATCGCATGTCTGCTCAGAGCATAGGACAAGTAGTGTCCCAAGACCTTTCCTTTCGCTCCGTATTGAGCCTGAAATTATCCTGATTCCTTGCGTCATCATTGTTTTGTAGACAATGCCACCTTGACGTGGCACTCGTGGTCGTGGTGCCCGTGGATGAGGTGTCCGAGATACCCGTCCTACTCGAGCACATCCTGCTCTCGTTGTTGAGGATTCGATTCCCGAGGTCCTGATTCGGCCTGTTCCTCCGGTTGAGCCCGTAGCGCCGGTACCTCCAGTTGCTTCGGTTCCCTCACCTATTCCCCTTCCTCAACCTACTGTTCTGACTACAGAGGCTCCTGCTTTGCTAACCGCACCCATGCCTCCGCCTGAGGCGAGTGCCGCCCCTGCTTTTCTGACAGTACCTATAGGAGTCGAGCATTTCCATCAGCTGATGCAGCTTGTTGCCACTGCATTGCAGACCCGTCAGCCTATTACTAGTGAGGTTTCTGGGCAGTCTGATTTACCACGTGCAAGTGCGATAGCTCGAGAGTTTCGGCAAAATGATCCCCCAATGTTTAGTGGTGACCCTAACCCTTCTGCTGCCGAGGCTTGGCGCACTAAGGTTGCGAGAATTTTTGACACTATACAGTGTCCTGCAGATCAGAGAGTATCTCTTACGACATATCTTCTTCAAGGTGATGCCCGTCATTGGTGGTCATCCGTATCCAGGATGGTTGGGCCTCAATTTATTTGGACATGGGAGGAGTTCGTGGTCCGTTTCGACCAGAAGTTCTTCCCTGAGCATGTTCAGATCTAGCGGGTGATTGAGTTCAAGACCCTAGTACAGGGTAATTTGTCCGTATCTTAGTATAAGGCCCGTTTCTTGGCCTTGTTTAGATTTACTCCTCATCTCACCAGCGTCAAGAAGATGAAGGCCCATTGTTTTGTGACCGGTTTGCGTCCTGCCCTTCGCAGCCATGTGGTAGGGCATGGTCTTGGAACATTCAGACCGTCTAAGCAAGGTGGACGCCCCTAGCTGTCCATTTTATGGACGTTGGCGTCCCATTTGCTCCATTTTGGATACATGCAATGAGTTTTTATAAAGGGGGTATGACCTGAATGTTTGTGGGGCCCACTAAGGTGGACCATAACACAAATTTTGTGGGGTATTTCCCCCTTTACTCAGTAGTTATGTTCAGTTATTTTCAGACATACCTTGCTGTCTAGAAAAATTCTAGACTATTTTTGGGTTGTTTTTGGCATGGATTATGGACTGATTTGAGGGATGTTTTACCCCCATTATTAGATTATTTCTGAAGGTGTGGACCCCACCTAAAAGTATGTTAAATTTCACCTTCATCTGTCCCTATTTGATCACCCAAAAGAGTGGGCCAAGGAGGGTGGATAGTCCAGATTTTTTGGACTGTCCAGCCACTCTGTTTGCTGTACAAACATAATTATCAGCTTGTTTCTGAAATGGTGGGCCACCTTTGTGGACCCCACCTTATAGTATACTTGTACAGGGATATTGACCTTGTATTTTCCTAAATTTTGGCAGACCTGGGCCCACTCTAATGGGGTGCACAAGTCAGGGGTAGCAGCATTGTTTCAGCAGCAGATTTTTTTTTTTTTTTCAGAAACACCTTGCTGTTCATAAATTGCAGGAGTTGAATAAAATACTTTTACTATCTTAAAAATTCTAAATTTTTTCCAGGGAGGTGTCCCACCCAAGATAGGACCTACCTGTACAATTTCAATGCCAATGGATCCCATTGGGCATCCAAAAGGGTGGGCTAACATAGTGGACTGCCAGAAATTTCTGCTGTGCAGTCCAGCAGCATAGTCCCATAAAAATAAAATTTTAAAAATACTTTCTCAGAAGGTGGGCTATATTTATATCTCCCACCTTGTTGTAGGCTTGATGAGGGACCTTGGGTCCAAATTTTAGGAATTTTGGAGGCCCAGAACCCACCCATTGGATGGCCCAAATTCAGGACAGTTATATTCCAACAATATTTCACCCTGAACAGATTGTATTCTTTAAATTAATTAAAATACTTCTGAGTATCTTAAAATCATAAAAATTTACAGGGAGGTGGTCTACCCATGTTGGGACCCACCTACAAATTTTTGGGGCCAATGTACCCCTATGCATACCATGGAAAGGGCCGGACTGGTCCACCACGTTCGGACATCTAAATTAACCAGATTTTCTGTATAGTCTGTTTTATTTAAATTAATATAAATACTTATAACTGTCCAAAAATCACAAAATTTAGTGGAGTTGTGGCCCACCTATGGAAGGACCATCCTACAAATTTTAAGGGCCATTGAGCCCTTGTACTGATCGTAGTGCGGCCTGTAAATTTGAGTCAGTTTTTGGCCAAATATCCAGGCCCGTAGGACTACCCACCATGGGACGCCCCTACCTTGGGCTGTTGCTGGGCCTGTATTCCAGCAGCATGGCCCACTTCTAATGTGTGTTGTGCATTCCCCTCTCATCTGGTGGGACCCACAGTGATGTGTATGGGTCATCAGAAAATAAATACTATAAATTCATTTAGTTGCTAGACTCCAACAAACCCAGAAAGTGGGTGGGCTGGAAATTCAGCAATGGGCCCAATGTTGCTGCCCACAAATGTCTATTTTGGGGCAGTATGGCCCACTAGATTTGAGGAGGATTTAAATCAGTTATCTTACCATTTTTCTATAGTATTATTGAGTGTAATTAAGGCCCATTTAAGGCCCACCCGAGTTGAGTTTTAATGGAATGTTGCATATGATTGAAAGACTTGTTCCTTAGGCTTTGTGGACTAAATACGTTTAGATAAGCCCATTGATCTTGGGCCTATTCTCCTATCTATTATGATGGATTTAAGGGCTATAATATGCAAGTAGTTGGGCCGTTGACTACCCACTAAGTTGACCCTGTACTTGGGCCAAAAAGTGGGGCCCAACTCACTTGTGTAAAATATGAAATTTGCCCATGAGGATGAACTACTGGCCTGCCCTTGAAGCCCACCACAATATATGAATTTATGACCTTTATGGTTGGACCTAAATCTTACTTGAGGGCCCACCATATTGCCTATGAGTTGGTCTTTTTGTATAACCCATTAGGCTATGCATTGCTTGGGCCTTAGACCTTACTTTACATACGTAGCAGGCTACCTTTTGAGACTCAGTTGAGATTAGATGTCTTTCTTGGTGGCCCCAAGGTAGGCCCCTAAGGCCCTTATAGGTGGTTGAAGGCCCACTTTGGACCTTGTTAGGCCCGTTTCCTTTTTGAGGCCTTAGGACTCCCCTAGCTTGTGGGTCATCCCAAATTGTTGGGCCCCCACTAAGAGAACTTCATTTCTCCTTAGAGTAATTGTTGGGCCCCCACTAAGAGGACTCCCCTACATTGTTGCCCCCCCCCCCCCCCCCCCAATACTACCAGAATTGTGGGATAAAAAAGTAATGAAATAAATCAAAGCATAAACCACACGACATAAGAGATTTTTACGTGGAAAACTCTCAAAGAGGTGAAAACCACGGGGCCTCATCCAGATCAACAATCTACTATGAAGTAGAATGTTACAACCGATCACAAGCATACACTGCTTAGATTAAACCTTCTTCACTCAAGCAGGAGTGGATAAACAATAAGAGAATAAAGAAAAACTGAGAGATCTCACCGATCATGAGGACGTAGAAGTATTGAGATGTTAAGTGCATAGTAGATCACTTCTACGAGCAAAACCTCCTTTCCACAAGCTTCCTCTTTCTCTTTTTCTCTCTCTCTCTCACACACCTTTGATAGCTCTGAACCCTTTAGCAAACCTTTACAAAGCTTTAGAAAACTCTCTTACATACCCTAGAACAATCCTTGACACCCATATTTATATAGTTTTGGAAACTCCTTTCCACACCTCTTTGAAAACCGCCTTAAATTTTCTCAGTCCGCACAAAATCCGGTCGAGCAGATGCCTCAATTGGTCGAGTGGCACGGAAGAATTAACATAATTGGTCGCTGGACTTTAAGTCGAGCCAAGCCTTGACTGGTTGAGAACCACCCTCAACCGGTCGAGCCATGTGAAGAAAAATCCTATCAAATCTTCCCCTTTTCAACTCGGGAGAAATTCATCTTCTTCAAGCCAGACCGATTTCTCTAAACCTTAAACTTACCCTTGAGCAATGCCTTGGTCATCATGTCTGACCCGTTATCGTCCGTGTGGACCTTTTCAAGCTGTAACACATTCTGTTCCAAAGTATCCCTGATCTAGTGATACCGAATATCTATGTGCTTCGACTTGGAGTGCTGACTTGAATTCTTGCTCAAGTGTGTAGCACTTTGACTATCACAATAGATTACGTGCTGCTCCTGCTTTAGGCTAAGTTCTTGCAGGAACCTCTTCATCTAAAGCATCTCTTTACATGCCTCTGTGACTGTAATGTACTCAGCCTCTGTTGTCGATAATGCTATGACCTTCCGTAGCTTGCTCTGCTAAGAGACCGTTCCCCTTGCAAACGTGAACATAAACCCTGATGTAAACTTCCT
Organism: Magnolia sinica; assembly: GCF_029962835.1. NCBI lineage: Eukaryota > Viridiplantae > Streptophyta > Magnoliopsida > Magnoliales > Magnoliaceae > Magnolia > Magnolia sinica. The sequence continues at coordinate 25,905,466 of NC_080575.1, forward strand.
GGAGTCTATGTCACCTGCCATATCTGTATTTGTGTAGCCCTATAACACAGGTTTTTCGTTACTATAGTATAGGCTCAACCTGGATGAGCCTCTTAAATACCGCAATATCCATTTCACCGCTACCCAATGCTCTTTGTTAGGATTGACAAGATACCAGCTGACCACACCAACCGTATATGCTATGTCCGGACACCTATACACCATAGCATATATCAAACTTCCTACTACTGACGCGTAGGGTATCTTCTGCATCTTATCCACCTCTGCCTTCGTCTTGGAACACTGCTTGTCGCTCAATCTGAAGTGACCATTTAGTGGAGTACTGACTGGCTTTGCTGCATTCATATTGAATCGCTCTATGACTTTCTCAATATACCGCTCTTGTGACAGCCAAAGCTTCTTGCTGCTTCTATCACGGGTTATCTCTATTCCTAAGATCTACTTAGCTGGGCCCAAGTCTTTCATCGCGAATGACTTGCCCAACTCCTGTTTCAGCCTGTCAATCTTCTTGATGTCTTTTCTCATGTTGAACATGTCATCAACATATAATAGCAGAACTAAGAAATCACCATCTGAGAACTTATGCGTAAACACATAGTGGTCCGACTCCGTTCTTTCATATCCATGCTTTAACATGAATGAGTTGAACTTCTTGTACCATTGCCGTGGAGCTTGTTTTAGCCCATACAAGCTTTTCCTTAACCTACACACCATATGCTTTTTGTCTTTGACTTCGAACCCCTTTGGTTGATGCTTGTAGATCTCTTCTACCAGGTCACCATAAAGAAAGACAGTTTTAACATCTAACTGCCTTATCTCCAGATCCATGCTAGCCGCCAATCCAAGCAACTCCCGTATGAATGTCATCTTCACTACTAGTGAGAATATCTCCTCGAAGTCTATGCCTTTCCTCTGACCAAACCGTTTCACCACAAATTTAGCCTTGAACCTCGTTTGTGAATTCTTCTACTCAATCTTCTTTCTGATCACTCACTTGTTGCTAAGAACTTTCTTGCCCTTAGGCAATTTCACTATATCATAAGTGTGGTTCTTATGTAAGGATTCCATCTCCTCTTGCTCTCAACCACTCCTCTTTATGCTCATCGGCTAGGGCCTCAGAATAATCTTCTAGCTCTCCCCCATCAGTGAGCATAATGTACTCATGCGGCGCGTACCTCTTGGACGACTGTCTGTCCCTAGATGACCTCCTCACCTGTGGCTCAACAGGTGGATCAGGTGGGGGCTGCTCCACCGGTTTATCTTCTGTAGGAATTCTCTCGTCCTCTGCACCTTACTGTACTCCCCCGTTATCAGGCACTACAGGAGGAGTAACTGGATTCACGTCTTCTAGCTCACCTAAACTAGGCTGGGTCTTCTCTGGCTTACAAATGTCTACTATACATTGATCTTCAAAGAAAACCACATCTCTGCTCCTAACGAGCTTCTTTTCTTTCGGATCTCACAATCTGTAGCTAAATTTTTCATCATCGTACCCCAAGAACACACATTGCCTGATTTTCATATCGAGCTTAGACCTCTCGTCCTTTTGTATGTGAACGAATGTCCTACATCCAAACAACCTGAGATGACTGTACGATGGATCTTGTTCAGTCCACACCTTCTTAGGTACTTCTCCATTCAAAGGGGCTGATGGAGACCTATTTATCAAATACATTGCCGTGTGCATTGCTTCTCCCCAGAACATCTTGGGCAACTTCGAATGGTATAACATGCATCTGATTCTCTCTACAATGGTACGATTCATTCGCTCAGCCACACCATTATGCTGGGGGGTGTTGGGGACCGTCTGTTCATGCCGTATACCCAGGGACTTACAATACTCATGAAAGTCATCGATGTATTCACTACCATTGTCAGTGCGGATGCACTATAATGCTCCACCCAAGGTTTTTGTCCTCATAGGACCACAAACATCAGAATAAACCAAATCTAATACATTCATTTTATTAACATGAGAAGCAGATTTAACAAATGAAACTCTATGCTGTTTCCCTGATAAACAGTTAATAGAGGTTTTGAGAGGTATACCTGTCATGTATGGAAGGAGCCGCTTCTTTACTAGTAGCTGAAGTCCTTTTCCACTCATGTGGCCTAGACGCCTGTGCCACATGTTAGTAGCTAAATCTTTCGTTGCGTTCAACCCACCCTTGCATACACTGACACATGCCTTATAAAGGGTGCAACACTTCTTCCCTCTTGCTGCGATCAACGAATCCTTGATGAGCTTCTTGTGCCCACAACAAATTGGCTTTCATAGCCATCATCATCCAACCTTTCTGTCGACATCAAGTTGAGGCGAAGGTCTGGAATGTTCCTCGCATCCCTGAGAACCAATGTGCAGTTCACATCGGTCTTCACACAAATATCATCGACACTTACGATCTTCGATACATCAGAATTACCCATTAGAATAACTGCAACATCTCCATCTGAAGCGACCGTAGTGGAGTTTGATTCATCTTCCTTCTCCTTTCATTTTCCTTTCTTGTCATTCTTCTTCTTACGACATTCATGCTTATAGTGACCCTTCTTGCCACAATTCTAGCATTCAACATCCTTCCTGTTACTTGACTTGCCTCTTGATTTATCTCAGGCCTTCCCGCCCTTTCTGTTCTTACCTCTCTCCCGTTATTGTGTCACAAGGGCCTCTTGTTGAGTAGACCCCTGAGACTTCCTCCTTGTCTCCTCATTGAAGAGACAACTAGTTACTCGTTACATGTACACCTTTCCGTCTAACGCGGAGTTACTTAGAGACACCACCAATGTCTCCAAACTATCAGGCAATGAGCTAAGCAATAGCAAAGCCTGTAATTCATCGTCCAGGACTATCTTTATAGTGGAGAGTTGGTTTAATATATTGCTGACTTCATTCATGTGCTCAACCACAGAACCACCATCCTTGAACTTGAGATTCACAAGTTGTCTTATCAGAAATATCTTATTGCCGGCTGTCTTCCTCTCATACAACCCTTGAAATTTCAGCCATAGGCTAACGGCTGAAGTCTCTATAGACACATGGTAGAATACAAAATCGTCCAACTAATGTCTAATAAACCCCACCGCCTTCCGGTCCAATTTCTTCCAATCATCATCTGTAATATCCTTTGTTTTTGCTGATATGCTTAAGATTGGAGCATACAAGTCCTTATAATAAAACAGGTCCTCCATCTTAGCCTTCCATATGGTCCAGTTAGAACCATTGAGACTGGTCATCCTTGATGAGTCACATTCTATAATTCAGAACCGATCCCACTCCATTCAATAAACCTGGATGCTCTGATAATACTTTGTTGGGGTGCGTTGCACAAAACCTTAGGATCTCACCACCCTAATACCACTAGAATTATGGGATAAAAAAGCAATGAAATAAATCAATGCATAAACCACATGACACAAGAGATTTTTACGTGAAAAATTTTCAAAGATGTAAAAACCACGGGACCTCGTCCAGATCAACAATCCACTATGAAGTAGAACGTTACAACAAATCACAAGCACACACTGCTTGGATCAAGCATTCTTCACTCACGCAGGAGTGGATAAACAATAAGAGAATAAAGAAAAATTGAGAGATCTCACCGATCATGAAAACGTAGAAGCACTGAGATGTTGAGTGCACAGTAGATTACCTCTACGAGCAGAACCTCCATTCCACAAGCTCTCTCTCTCACACCTTTGACAACACTAAATCCTTTAGCAAACCCTTGTAAAACTTTAGAAAACTCTCTTACATACCCTAGAATAGTCCCAGGGACCCATATTTATAGTTTAGGAAACTCTTTTCTGCACCTCTATGAAAACCGTCTCAAATTTTCGTAGTCCACAAAAAATCCGGACATGAATCTACGTAACCTCGACTGGTGGAGCAGGATTCTCGACTGGTCGAGCGGACCCTCGACCGGTTGAGTAGACACATTGACTGTTCAAGCAGCGCGGAAGAATTAACACAATTGGTCGCTGGACTTTGAGTCGAGCCAAGTCTCGACTGGTCGAGCACCACCCTCGACTGGTCGTGCGAGGCACTCAACCGTTCGAGCTATGAGGAGAAAAACCCATCAATCCGCGCCAACTCTAATAGAGGGTTGTGATTTCCTCATAATGACGGCTAGGATCTGAGAGAAAATTCCCTCTCGGATTGCCAAGTATCCCAGTTAGAGCTGGAATCGGAAACTCCCGGTTTGGGACCTTTCGCGCGCTACAAGACCTTCTGTTGTTTTTTCTCTCACGCACGTGTGCACGCACTTTCGCAGGATTTCTTCAGTTCTGGTCGGAATCCCCATTCCGTCAATCTGAATGGTTCAAATCTTCCGGATGACCGTTGCCGGTGGGCCACTACTCAACGAACGTCTCTCGTTCGTTTGAAACCACAAGACACGGGAACGGGAGTAAAAGGAGAGACCTTCGTTCTCGGCTCGGGTCAACACCTGGTCTGCTGCGCCGAACGGGCGGAATTTAAATTGTTTATTTATTTATTTATATATTTTTTCTCTTTTTAATTTTGTGGGCCCCACTCTGACCTTGAACTGGAAGATCAGAGCCGTCCTCTGGTACGATCGGTCCTTATGGGACCCTCTGCATAAAGATTATATGAATTCGACTTTTAGGTGGGCCATACTATGCGAATTTCTAGCCGTTTATTAAAATTTGTGCATACTTAACGGTCAGATCACTTTTAGATCATTTTAGATGGTTCCCTCGACAGTCCGGGGTCTCTTTAAGCTAGTCCAAGCGAGTTTGGGTGGTTGGTTTCAAAATCAGACTGTCTGACCAGTGCGATCAAGCACCCGATTGCGTCAGTTGTGGGTTTGATGAACGGTGGATCTAATGATTGTGTTCTAAGAGTGATAATGTATAGTTTAATTAATGTAATGAGATGTCATCTGAAGTTCCGTTGAGTTTAAAATTTTAGAATTTAGTCCGTGTGACTTACATAGGTTCCAAATAAGTATAAAATAAAAAAATTTCCTAGAAAACACTCCAAGATTTTCAGAACCCCAGATTTGCAAAAAGAAAAAACAAAAAGGTCAAAAAAGCTTGTTTTACCATCCAGCGTTTAATAGTGGGAATCAAGAACAATGGATGTGTAATAATTATTTCCTTATCTATTTATTCCGATGCCTGATTTTATATAATTTTATATATACACAAAAACCAACATTGCTACAAAATATTTGTGGGTCCCACAGTGATGCATGTTGTCTATCCATACCGTTCATCAATTATGCCAGCTGAATTTACGGTATGATCCAAAAAATGAGGCATATCCAAAGCTCTAGTGGACCGTGCCACAAGAAAAAGAGAATCGAACACTTACCATTAAAAACTTTTTGGGGCCACTGTTTCTTTTGGTGTGAGCTAATTGAGTGTTGGATCAGCTTCATTTTTTAGTTCCTGCCTTAAAATTTTGTGGTAAAATGGATGGACGGAACGGATATATTATATACATCACTGTGGTCCAAAATTTTAAACTAGCTCTTTTGAACCGGGTTTACAAGGCAGAAATTGTGAAGGATTTTCAGACTGGGTGAAAGGTTAATAAGTAGCCATTTACAGGGTATTTACACCGGCTGGTGATGCCCCAGCCCCACTCACCGAATGACAACTGAAACATGTGTGTTTCCTTGTTAGTGCTTGGCAACATAACTTAGTAGACCCACATTGGGGGTACCCAAGCTGAATTTGAAAAAGCCTACTTTAAGAGCATGTGTTTGAGAACCCTCTCAAGAGTGGTTGGGCGTCCTTGAACCGAGCATTCCAGCCTTATTCCAACCCTGAAAATCTGGTAGAGATAGGTGAGCTTTAGCAAAGTCCTAAAGGTGGCGACCTTCACAGAGAATATATGCTGGATCGTCAGGGTGGTCGACTGACGGACCCGCACCACTTCGGACCCTACATGGCATCTTTGTAAAATGGCCCATGGTTTACAGGTAAGTTTCTCACCCACCATACTATCGCATTGCACTCGAGGGAAGAACTCTCACCCTTAATCATTTATAAGTCCATTCTCCATTTTAGGGTAGTGGGCTTGGATTGGGCCCATTTGTGATCTATGTATCCCTCTTGGCTGCATGGATGGATTTTCAAGCTTTAATTGATTTTTTGGGCTTGAGTTAGACCCATTCATGGTCCATATAACCCTCTTGGCTGCATGGATGGATTTTCACGCTCTAATTGATTTAGCTGTCTTGAGTTGCGCCCATTTGCACTCCATGTAGCCCTTCTTGGCTGCATGGATGTATTTTCATGCCCAATTTGATTTGGTGGCCTAAAGTGGGGCCAATAGCCCTCTTCGCCAAATTTGATGTGATGGGCTAAGAATGGGCCCGTTATTGATCCATGTGGCTCACTTGACTACATAATTGAAACTTGTATCCAAATTGATGTGGTAGGCTGGGAATGGGTCCATTATTGCTCCTAGTGGCCCTCTTGGCCACATAGATGGATTTATGCCCAAAATGAGTCTTAAGGGGTCAAGAGTTGGACCCATCTTTAGTTTGTGGCCAAATATATTTGATGGGTCAAGAATTAAGACCCATCTTAATTTATGTCCAAGGAAATGGGCTCTCATGTTCAATTTTGGTGGAATGGCCTTGAGGGGACCATCTTTCCCCATGTGACCCTCTTTGCCATAGATGTGGCTTGTGTTGAGAATTGGTTAGTTAGGTTAGCATGGGCCCATGAGTGTACCACGTATTGTTGTAAGAAGAGAATTTCCTTTGGATTTCAAGAGAAGATAATATGGGCCCACTTAACCCACGTGGCACTTTTGGCCACATAGGTGGGGGTCCCTTTGATTAAAGATAAGATTATAATTGACCCACTTGCTGCCTAGAGTCATTGTATCCGTAAGCAAAATAAAGTATGGTAAGCCTGAAGTCTAGTGATAGGATGATCATACAAACACTAGACACAAGGAAGGATTAGTTGTAACCTGAGTGTCAAAATTGGAATATTGGATAAAAGAAAGGTCACCTGCACATACCTATTCCTTGATGCTTCTAAAAGCTTGATCGACTTCATAGCTAAAATTTCGAAGAAGTTCGAATCCACCCAAAAGTGTTTTTGTGTCCCGGCTTATGAGAGGGCCAATAGCTTATGGCTTTACCACACTACTTTTCTCCCCTCATCTCACTCTTCCGCTTCTCTACTCCCTACAGTGGCTGGAATTTTTGTTTCCTTTTGTTTCAGTTGTTAACTGGTCTTCCATGGTCTTGGGGGGCTCACATGGAAGTGAGGAGGGATCTTTTTTGTTTTAGGGTCAACGAGGAATTGCGGATGGAGCTTGAGCACAAATTATATATGCGGTCTGTGTAGTGAGTGCCCTATAAGGCCATAGAAAGTTCAAGGCAGCTAACTACTTTGATGATCAAACCGAGCAAGCACTCTTAGAGTGATCATCTAATGGAGGACACCTCATATCCAAATACTAGGGGATTCCCATTAGGTCATGAAGTGCATGTGGATTACTTTCCAGACTTATTTTTTATGTTGATATGATGTGAGAGGGTTAATTGGTTACCTGTAGTGCCACAGAAAGTGTGGGGACAATCACAACGTTTACGTCAACTTTAGTAGTATGTGCGAGTTAATATTTTCCAAACAATCAGTTGACATAGACACTAAGGCGACAACAAATCCATATCATGTTATAGTCTAACCAGTGGGATGTGGTGTCCACTTACTTTGGCATTCAGTTATGTGTAACCTCTACCAAAGAGGGGCATCTGTAGACATCTCACCCAGATCAATACAACTTGATCAATGCATGTCAAAATTCAACCCATGTCCGAGCATAAAATTCAAGCCTAATTCTAAGCCCAGAGTACAAGCCCAAATACCTTTAAACTTGAAACAACAAAAAAACTCATAGTTTAAGGAGGTACCCAAGGTTTACTAGAGCTCCCTGATCGGAACAAACCCCAAGTGCAGGGCTGCGATGTAGTAACAATTCAGTCACCTATATTTGTGCGTTTTCTATAGCACTTTAGAACTAGAGCTAGAACTAAAACTAACTTATGAAATTTGATTTAATAAAAAATTGATGTAATTGAGTAAAATAAAGAAGGAAATCAATAGAGATAAAGCACTAGAGCGCCAAGGATTCACTTATAGTTACTCTTAATGTTTAATTTGCTTGATCAATTAGATTACTCAATTGGAATTAAAGTACTTTCCTATCCAGTCGAATAATAAAGCAGTTGAATTATCATTCATAAACTAAAATAAAGGTTCCCACATAAAGCACTAAAGTCTTGATTGTAAGGAATTCAAAGCATTTATCATGCCCTTACAAATCAATCCCTTGTAAAATAGATAAGCAACCACTTCTAACTTTCCTACGCATCCAATGTGCCTAGAATCGACAATGGATCAAAGTAAACAAAAAATAAATCTTCATTCAAACTAATATCAATAATTGTTTAATATTTATACAAATAACATGAATAAAAGTAAACTAAGACATTAAAAATACTACAATCTTTACCTCTCAGCCTTAGCTAAGATATTTAACCAACCATAGACATGATTGAACTAAACTCAAAAGAAAACATAAAAACCGAAGAAGAATCGAATGATTGGAGAAGGACTATGTAGAAGCTTCACAACTCCTTGCTTTTTCTCTTCTACCCTAATTTGTGTTTAGGAAGGCTAGAATTAACTACTTATAAAAGAAAAATTCACACGGACTTGGAACTGACTTCAATTTTACGCACTTATGTTACGCTTTAGTCGAACTGACGATAGCCTTCAGTCGCACCGAAGTCACACCGAGTCCAACCGAAGATACCTTCGGTTGCAATCGAATTTCATCAAAATAGATTTGGAGTCTTTGTCTCCTGTAGGTCACACCAAACATCCCTTCAGTGTCATTGAACATTACTTTGGTTGAACTTAAGTGTCAAGCCAAATTTCCTTTAAAAATAACTTTTTATCACTTGACTGCTCTGTACATATTTGGTCGGACCGAACCAACCTCAGGTGGGACCGAATAGTCTGTTATTTTTTGTTGATGTACTTTGTGATTTTTTCAATCTTCTACCTCTCTTTTACACCTGGTTTTCTTAGATCTATGGTACTTGAAATCTTCATTAATCACCTCCAAATTTTTACTTGGTCATTCTTTGAGTATTAAAGTTTCTATTTAATTGTTCCTTTCATCTTAGCTTTCTAAATCACCTTGCATAGCAAAAAATATATAAATAAATTAATTAAACACATTTATGCTTATAAAACCAATGCATAATAAAGGAGAAATATATAACATACTCAACATACCTGTTTTGATAAGAAATGAGAGGTATTTCGTTTGGTGAATTATCTTACTAAATAATAATAAAGAAAGAATGAAAAGAACAATTATCATATTTTTATTCATTTTGGATTCATTTACATCCTTCTATCATTTGATTCCAAGATAAAATACTTATGACAAAAGAATACAAGTATTGAATGAGTTTAATGACGATTTCGGCAGCATTTTGAGTTGTGATTTGATTATCTTAGCAAGAGGAATATTGCACAGATATGAACATCCTTAATCTTCTTCTTTAATTTATCTAGAATGTGAGCTAGAATCATAAAAAAACGCTTGTATGCCTGAAGAAAAACTTGTATATTTGAAGGAATTTAAGGATTTTGGCAGCATCTCTACCCCTTTGTATCAATCCCTGTGTAACAACATGCTGTTGCGCGGGTTGTACGGTCTAGCGCAATGGATAAAAATCCACTTCATCTTCTTCTTCTTCTTCTCTGGAGCTCTTATCTTTTTCGTCGTCATTGTTATTGTCTGCAAATGAGAGAGGAAATGGGGTATTTATAGGCCTCCACACATGTGGGGCATCGATCTTCGTGCCATGGGTCCCACTTCGCACAGCATCTTAGCCATCTAGACTTTTATAGTCTAACTGGTGTTGCGCTGGTGCGCGCAACCAAATCCTTTGCACGGTTTCACGCAACACAACTGTTTTAACATTTTTCTTTCAACTTGCTTTCCTTCATAGTATCTTGATCATCATCACATTTATTATTGTAATTATTTTATGTTTCAACAGATACCCCCTTGATCCTTTTATTTGTTCTTCTCCTTTAGAACAAAGAAATAGGATCAATCGTACTATTTTTCCGTGCTCATATGTCGTTATGTGGACCCATGCAACACTCAATCAGGTCCATAAATATTGGACTTGACCCATTTTTTTTTTCATTCTCACTCTCTTGTCCAAATTCTTTCAAAACAAACTTTCTTTGCGTAATGCACTGTCTTCGCGCTCATACTTTGCGCAACGAATATCCGCCGTTCAATAAAATTCTCCCTTTTGCGCTCCTTCATGTAACAATCATTTGTTGTGCACGGGATCATTTGTTGTGCGCTCCCTATCAATCATTCTTCCTTCTGCGCAAAGAACTTTAGAAGTTTCAAAATCTTCTAAGTCTTGAATTCTTCCTTTACTTTTCAAGACTTTATATTTGGTCTGATAGCTCTCAATCTATAAATATGCAACACTCGAAGGCTTCGCCTTCAAGAAGAAAGAATCATCCATCTTTTTCAGGATCTAAACAAACTTTTCAGAACACTTGTCACTGTATAGAGATTCATGAAGAAGTCTTGAAATTTCATAGCCCTTATGGGAACGAAATAGTTGTCATCCCTGTCAATTTGTTACGTCATTGGTCGATTTTACGTAGTGAACCATTTTATCACATGGTATGAAATAATCTTATTTTCGTAGATAACTGGATTATGAGAGAATCAAGAATTTTAGAAGGACGTTTGGAAGAAAGTGAATCTCAACAGAAAGTTGGCATGATTTATAAAATGTGATTCTTGCGTCCTTGTTATACGCCCTATTAACCATTTCCCACTCATTTCTTCGAGACTGCTCAACAACGTTTCTTCAATGAAAATTCACCCTAGAAGACAGACGAATTTCTGGCAAAAGGTCTTCTATCACCTCGAGATTTCTATAGTGCCTGGGCTCAACCATTGTTCAGAAACATGTTGTTATCCTAGAACAAATCGGCCTTTTTGATGCGATTATAGCTACGTCAGAACATTTCTATGGGGATGTAGCTATTTTCAGGGGTTTTCTCAATCATTGGTCTCCAATTACCAATTCATTTCATCTTCCTTTAGGCAAGATCAGTATCACCTTGTGGGTCTCCTTTGCATAGCAGGTCTTCCTATCATGGGCAATATTTTCGAATATATGCCTTCGAACGAAGAATTTGCTCTTAATTCTGCAAAAGACAATACATCTGAAGTTTCAAAAACTTTTCTTGAACTCTTCAAGGAAATGGTTAACTTCCTACAGCCTAATGAAATCCATTCTCTTGATTGGCTAGCTTATTTCCCTCGAAACTTATTGTATACTTCTTCTTTTTTCTTTTCTCTTTCAGAATGTTCATCATATCACCTGATTGCATTATTTTAATAGCTTTACAGGTCAGAATCATCAAAGCCTTCAAATTGCATGCAAGAATATCAAGAATCCTTTTAAATACAACTCTTCTTGTGAATCAGCTGCTTTCTTGGCTTATTGGCTAAGCTTGGTGATATTTTCGAGTTTAGATCAAGCAGAAATCATTAGACCATCTCTCTTTATAGTTGCGAGCGCAATGGTAGAAGGTTAGAAATATTCAATAGCTCCTCTGGTTCTTTGTTCATTATATTGTGCTTTTGGAGATGTCATTTCTGGTTATGAGAATTCATCTTCCGAGCCTGTTTCAATCTGTGCTCCTTGGTATTTCTTCATAGGTTGGTTAGGAGTATATTTTCCTTGGACTTTTAATGATTATGAAAAAGCGTATTCAAATTCTTACCAACTCCCACTTTAGCATTATCAACTGAGGAGGATGATTGAAAAATCAAACGGCTAGGTTACTAGAAAAATAGAGAAGAGTGATCCCATTGACTTCTTTCAATTTTCATTTACTAGTTTTCCAGACGATACAAAAGTTATCGATGATGATTTTATTTCTTTTGATGAGCACTCATTCCTTGTTTCTATCAGATCCAGTACTCTCCATTTGAGAAAAGATAATAAATAATGGTGAGAACTATATTATCTCAGTAGATTTGCTCGCCAATTTGGTTTTGATCAAATAGTATCGGAGACTTTTGAGGGTCAAAAATTCTATATTATCCTCCATTTATACCTTGGTTTTATAAACATGATAGTGCTTAATCAATCTAATTATGCATGTTTTAATGCGCGAGGTGATATCGAGAGCTTAAGGTGAAATTGATGTCGAAAGGAAGATTTATGCTCAAAAGATTACTAAATGAAGATTTGGAGATTTGTAAATCATTAATGAATAATTTACATGCCAAATATCAAAGAAAATCAAGTGAGGAATGAAGAGAATTAAATATTTAAAGTGAAGAAAAAGAATCCTGAAATTGTCCTGAAAACAAATATATTCTTGAAATTGTCCTCAAAAAGCATATTCTGAAACTCTGGGTCTTTTTAGAAAATTACACAGAGTGAAGTTTATTTTGAAAAACTATACAGAGTGAAGTCTATTTTAACAAACTGTGTAAATTTGAGGCGGTTTCTAGAGTTTTCTAACTAGGTGCGAAAGTTGAAGTTCCACAACTATAAATATGACTTCCTAAGATGCTCCAAAGCATATTCTAGGGTTTGGAAAAGTCTCAAGGAGCATACATAAGAGTATAGCCACTGCCGAAGAGTTTTTCTTCTTCCCTAGTTTATTTTTCATACTTTGTTTAAGAGATTTAGTTTCAATCATGTCTATAGTTGGCTAAACCTTTTAGCTAGAGCTAAGAGGTGAAGCTTGTAGCGTGTTGAGATGTTTATTTTTCTTTGATTCTTGTTCTTATTGAACTTTATTGATTTATAGTTTGATATTAAAGGAATATTTTCAGTTTTCTATGATTTATTGTGACTCAAATTACAATAGATGTTGTGATAGCTTTGAACATCTTCTTTACCTATTTTGAGATTGTGAGATTGGTAAATCCTATTGTTCACCATAGTCTCCTGGGCATGGTAGGGTGATTGAATCCCTTCGAACCTTCACAATTCTTCTCCATTAAGAATTAGGTCAATGAAAAGTTCAGATTTGATTTAAATTCTTTTATCTTCCAATTGGACATGATATAACTCCAATTCCAATTGTATTTATTGAATCAAGGTAGCATCTTGATAGCTACAAGTGGATCCTTGACGTTCTAGTTCATTTTTGATATTTGATAAATCCTTCACAATTACTCTCTTTTATTCCATATTTAGATTTAGATCTTTTTTCTAGTTATAGTTTTAGTCATTTTCAGAATACGTATAAGTTTAGTCCCTATGGATTCGACTTCATTCTTACCGAGTTATTATTACATCGCGACCCTACACTTGAGATTGTAAATAGAGACTTGTGACATCGTTATGAGGTCCATGAGGAGCTATGGTATCAGACCATATAATTGGGCCTTAATATGGAGGTAAGTTTTGAATCTCAACACTGGATCTCACTTCATAATTCCCGGTTGTAATTATCCAATTCATTCTTCTTATTGTTGGATGCATTGGTGGGCTCATCACTATTATTTGGTGTGCAATTATTATCCGGTAGACTATGCCATACGTATTCTTCTACCGCATGTAAGAAGCTATCAGAAAGACTAAGGCATAGGTTATATTAAAGGGACAGATCATGCCCCCTGTCCTGGTCGGTTTTGCATAAAGATTTCTTTGGAAGATATTGCTTATGAAATAAAGCCTGCTGATATTCTCAAAGGATGGATATCATTTGGTGTTCCTTTAAAGAATTCGAAGAATATATCTGAATCGTCAGGCCTTCTAGAAAAAATTGATAATTCTTTGCAATTTCATTCTCCTCTGCCCTTGAAGATTCTACGAGATAACTGTTGAGGGTCAAATATTGCATATTAGACCCCAATTATTACTTGGTTTTATGCACATGATAATGCTTAATGTTCTATTTTAATCATGTTTGTGTTGCAAGGTGAATTCAAGAGCTTGGATTGAAAAATATGCTAAAGGCATGGATTTAGCACCCGAGAATCACCAAAGCCAGTGGACAGATCAACCAATTAGCCGTTAATCATTGACTTGGGACCCACCTGATAATTGGATAGGCCTCAACTTTATGAGCAAACCCTTTTAAATAGATGGGAAAGTAGATGGATGGAGTAGATTTCTGAAAACAGCAAGGTGTACCCCACTTCATGTGGATGGTGTACTCAATAGGTGTACACCTGTAGTGTATCGAGCTATCAAGAATGGTCAAACCATGTTTGACCCGTAAAAAAAATTTGAGAATTCAAATTCTTGCTGCGAAAATAGAAACAGGGAGTTGCGGACGATCAAGGTGGGCCATCATCTCGATCCAGCAGCACGATCCGATCTGTCCATTCGAATTGGACGAAGGGCCTGACCACATTATGGGTGATCTTGGTTTGGGACACGCCAGAAAGAGGCCGTCAACTCGCTGAACGGTGGAATCATCGACGCACAGTCAACTAGGTGGGCTACATCAACGGAAAGCCAAAACTGTCTATCTCAACTTGAAAATCCGACGTGAATCCAATGGACGGAGTGGATTTCTCCACTGCACTGATCATGGGCCCACTAACCATCATAGTGCCAGGAAGTTTCACAGAGCATGTGAACGAGAATCGCAGACGCAGCCTGGAAAACCGTTGGCCATTAGGTGATCATGGTCCGAATCGTGGCTATGATCCAGACTAGCCAGATGCTAGGAATGTGAGGTTCGACCACCTCCATGATGCTAGAAGTGATCAGAAGGAAAACAATGGGTTGCACACGATCTCCAATCAACAATGCACAGAAACAGGATAGCGTGCTGTTTCCTCATTGCGTAAGGACTTGCGTAAAGATTTCGCAGGCCCTCCCTGCTACTATAAAAAAAGAACAATCTAAGGACGTGAGAGGAGGGGGGGTGGGAGTAAGAGTAGAGAGAGAGAAAGACAGCCGACCGGGCCGTTTCTTGCCAAACGCATCAGGAAGATGAAAGCTCTAGCATGGAGAAGAGTTTTCTTTCCTTTCCTTAATTCTTTTATTATGTTTTTTTTTTCTTTAAAGATTCTAGTTCACTCAGGTCTATGATTGACTAAACCTCTTAGGTAGGGCTAAAAGGTGAAGCTTGTAGCGCAATGGGTTGTTTTCTATTGCTTTGATTCATGTTGTTGAACTCTCTTTAATTTCAGTTTAATTCTAAGGAATACTTTTAGTTTTTAATGATATGTTGTGACTTAAATTACAATGGATCTATGATAGCTTTGAGTACGTTCTTTTATTGAGATTGTGATTTTAGGAAATCCTGTTATTCACCATCGTCTTATGGGTACGGTTGGATGATGAAATCCTCCCTAACTCTCACAACTCTCTCAGATTGGTTGTGGATTGGTAAATTCTGTTATTTGCTTTGTCTCATGGGCATGGTTTTGTGATGGAATTACTTCTAGTTCTCCTACCTCTCATCCATTGAGAACTAGATCAAAGGAAGTTCAGATTTGATTTTTACTGAGATATTTTCCAATTCGATGAAGATGAGACTCTGATTCCAGTTGTGTTCATGAATCAAGCATAGATCTCTCTGATCTCTACAAGTGGATCCTTGGAAACCCTAGTTTCCCACCTTTGAATTTCTCAAGTGTTCATTAAATCTCTCACAATTACTCTCAAATATTCCAGATTTAAGTTTTTTATCTTCTTCTAGTTCTAGTTCTAGTTGCTCTCAGAAGACACACGAGATTAGTCCTTGTGGATTCAACCTCGGTCTTATCGAGATTATTACTACATTGCAGCCCTGCACTTGGGGTTGTGAACAATAACCTTCTTTCATCATAAACAAAGTAAGAGACATAGGAATACCATTGCTCTTTTTGGAAAGATAAGCGGATTATAGTTGATCTTGAATAATTAACTTTTTGAGTAAGAAGTAGCAAGTATTTTGAACAGTCTTACTAATTGTTGTAACTTGAACATGATTCAAAAGAAATACATTTGTATATATACGTTGTTTTAACTAGTGTTTAGGATTTTCATGACTTATTTCATCATATTAGGCCATTGCATATTTGAGCATTGAATAAGATAAGAAAAACATATGCAATTATAGCATTTTGATATTACACACAATTTAAGCTCTTGAGTAATGTAGCAAGTATAGCTTTGACTGAGCATACTTAACTAGTCATGACTTGACTTGACTTTACTAAACTGGACTTGACATACTTGACTTGACTGGACTTTACTGAACTGGAATTGACTTACTTGACTTGACTGGACTTTACTGAACTGGACTTGACTTTCACATGCAGTTTAGGCTCTTGAGTTGTGGAGCAATCGCAGTTTTTCAGACTCTTAAGTAGTTGGACTCGGGTCTTACATAAGTGGACTCTATAACTCTTATGAGTTCACTGAACCATTGTAGCCGGGGAGTTCACAAATCGCGATCTATCAGATGGGCCTAATGAAACTACCGGGGCAGTGAACTCGGTAGGTATTACGCGCAGGGTTGGCCGCATTAACTCTCTAGAGTTCACGGGGCTCACAAGGCTACCTTAGGGGTACCAAATCTAAGTCCGCCAGTCCATCGATGACCCCTTAAGTTTTTATTGAAATCAAGCCAGGAATCTGGGGGGTCTTATGTATGGTTGGCTTATCTATGGACGAGCCAAAGAGTGCACACTGCAGCCCACTTTTTCTTCGTCTGGCAAGTCGGACCCATTCACGGGAGGAGATTTTCTTTCACCTTTCCCTGTGACACTGTCGAAAACTGTACAGATGACATTGGTCTCATGCGTGATTAGCCGTTGTAGACTTTTGGTCACTTAGGACTTTTAGTCGCTGGCTTCATCCGCTGCCCTCATGGGTTTAAGCATGTGATGGCCTACGTGGGCTTTTTTAGGGCCATTGGCTTCTCACTATTGCCCACATAATATTAGACGCATCGCCGGATATAATAGGTCTTATGCGTGGTTGGCCGTATAGGCTTTTCACTGCTGTCGAAAATGATAAGTTGCCATCGCTGTCATAGTACTTGTGTGGTTGGTCGTATAGGCTTATTCCACTGCCGTAATTAATAGATCGATAAATGATATATCATTGTTGTTGATAATAGTATTCTTGATAATATTTATATTTAAAGTAATGTATCAACTTGGAGAAATATCTGTTCAATGGTAATGGCTTTTATAATAATGATCAGCAACAATTAGCGATGATAATAATATCCGCTTATCAATAATCCTCGACGACACTTTATAATAATCGATGATAAGTTTGATACGCTTGAACTTGATATGCTTGAGAATTTGCTTTTTATTCATTCATATATGGAGAGGAATACATGACATTGCCTTTTGAAGTTGTTTCATCATTCTGCTTGTCTTGCCCCTTTTTGATTAGGAAGTATTATACTGATAATCTTCATAATTAAAACTGCAGTGATCTTCAGGAACAGTATATTTTGATGAAGCAAATATTGACATGTATATCGATGCCTTGTTATTATGTATGAATCATTCCATTTGAGATCAAATTTCTCCCTTGTTCTGTGAATATACTTGTCTTATAGTTTTGCCTCCTAATTATGAAGATATGAAAGGTCGTATTTATATTCGAATACTATTTTTTTCCTAATAACTATCTTCAATCTGGATTACGTGTCTTTATCTTCTCTGTTCCAGATTTCTTCAAGTTCATTAAGTTGTAACTTGCGTAGTGAGCCAGCTTTGTCAAGATTAAATTTAAAATTCTTTATAGCCTAATAAGCCTTATGTTCCAACTCTATAGGTAAGTGGCAGGCCTTCCCATAGTCAAGTCTACAGGAAGACATACTAATAGGGATTTTGTGTGCCATATGGTAAGCCCACAAGACATTAGTTAGTTGAAGTGACCAATCCTTGTAATCCAGGTCAACCATTTTTTCAAGAATTTATTTAATTTTCCTATTTGATATTTCAGTTTGGCTACTTATCCAAGGATGATAGGGGGTGCTCACTTTATGTGAAATGCTGTATTTCTTCCTTAATGTTTCGAATGGTCTATTACAATGGTGAGATCCTCCATCGCTTATGATGGTTCGAGGTTTTCCAAATCTTGATAAAATGTTTTCTTTCAAAAATTTAATGACCATGTGATGGTCATTATTCCGGGATGGAATTTCTTTGACCCATTTGGAAATTTAATCTAAGACAAGAAGAATATAGAGATTTTCAAAAGATGGGGGAATGATCCCATGAAATCGATGCCCTAGTAATCAAATGCTTCAATGGTTACAATCAGTGTTCGCAATATCGATACAATCGGCCGATATATTGGACGATATTATCATTATCGCTGCCTAGTGACACGAAACCCGCACGAAACCACTAGGAAGTTAAAAAAAGAAAAAGAAAAAATGATTGTATCTCGCGATATATCGTAGGATATCGCCCCCATTATCATCGATATCATGAATATCATTGATATCGTAATTACCAAAAAATTAAAAAAAAAGAATTTAAAAAAAGAGAGGAAAAACTGGAGGGAGGATTTCAATACCGTGATTGGAGGTCGAATTTGGTGGGTTTCGATTTCCCTCTTTCTTTTTTACTTTGAATCTAATGGAGATGCATTGTAACGAAGATTTTGGCGAAGGGATTTCTCCAACCGAGATTTCGGTGAGAAATCAAGCGCATTTAGGAGAAGATTTCATAGTTTTAGGGTTTCGGAACCCTCTTCCCTCTTTTGAAATGCGGCTTTACTGAAACCCTTTAGGTATCCAATTGTGTACTGAGTTAGTCGTATGCTTTATCGTACCGATAAAGTGGGCCCACCATGAATGTATGTGGCTTATCCACACCGTCCAACTATTTTTACAGCTCAATAAGGGGTTGATCCCAAAATTGAAGCATATCCAAAGCTTTAGTGGACCATACCATATGAAACAGTGGGAATAATGATTTCAACCATTAAAACATTGCCAGGCCTCACAGTGATATTTATTTGTCATCTAACCTATTCTTAAGATCATAGAAATAGGGATGAAGGGAAAACATAAATATAAGCTTGATCCAAAACTTCTATGGCCCTCAGGAATTTTTCAATGGTATATGTTCAATTCAGGCTGTTTCTCATGGTGCGGTCCATTTGGGCTTTAAATATGCTTCAATTTTGGGTTCATGTCTTAAAATTATCTGTTAAAATGGATTGAAGGAGTGGATAAAATATATAAATCATGGTAGACCCCACGGTGTTTACTAAGTACACAAAATAAAATGTACTGGTAATGCGTGGATTAGTGCTACGTGAGTGACAACTTAGTGGGTCTTACGCTTCCTGTAAGGCCCACATTGATGATAAGTTGTAGATCCAATCCATGCATTCGTTTTTATAGCTCATTTTTTGATGTCATCCTAAAAATCAAACACATTCAAATATTAGGTGGACCACACCACATTAAACAATGATTAATGAATACTTACCATTAAATGATATGGATTTGCTTAATTTTTCTAGTGCGATCCACCCAAGATTTGGATCTGCTTATTTTTGTAATAATATGCTTAAATTATATGAAAAAATAAATGGACAGGCGGGATAAAATATATACAGCAAGGTGGACCCCACAGATCTTGTGACAAGACTAGCTGTTGTACCACATAGGTTGTGTGGTGCCAAGACGAGCACTGACGCTCCGAGTTATACCAATGGTTCAAAGGAGATCAAAGTTACGTGGGTCACATAGTGATGTATTTATTATATCCACCCCATTCATTTATTTGGCGAGATCATTTTAGATCATGAGCCCAAAAAATAAGTCATATCCAATGCTCAAGTGGACCACACCACAAATAGCTATGGGGACAATGAGTCTCACTATTAAAATTTTTGTAGGGCCCACCATAACATTTATTTTCCATCCAATCTGTTCATAAGGTCACATATACCTAGATGAAGAGAGAAAAAAACAAATATCATATTGATCCAAAACTTTTGTGACCCCAAAATGGTTTCATTGGTAGACGTTCAATCCTCCCCTACGTTTTGCAGTGTGGTCCACTTGATAATTGGATCTACCTTATTTCTCGGCTCAAGCATTACGACTAGCTCGCCAAATTGACGGGCAGTTTGGATATAAAACATACCTCATGAGGGACCCACAGAACTTCTTGACGTCAACACACCAGCTATATTGGTGGTGTGTGGTACACCAGCCAATCCACTTTCGCGGATTTCTTGCAAAAGCCTATGGAAGGACGTTCCTGCACTGGAAACCTATGTGGGGCCCACCATAATGTTTGTGAGAAATTTATCCCATCCATCCATTTTGTGAGCTCATTTTAGGACTTGGGATCAAAAGTGAGCAGGTTCCAAGACTCGAGTGGGCCACATTAAAGGAAAAGGTGGCTAGGAAAATTCCTACCGTTAAAACCTCCTTGGGTCGACAGTGATGCTTAAATACCATCCATACTGTTCATAACTTTATTCCTACTGAGATGAACTGAGAAGACAAATATTATCCGATTCAAAATATTTGTGGCCCCATGAATATTTTGATTGTGTATGTTCAATCCTCATGTTTATGGCCCACTTGAGTATTTGATCTAGCTCATTTTTGGTACCATGTCCTAAAATGACCTCACAAAATAGATGGGTGGGGTGGATTTCTCACAAACATCATGGTGGGGCCCACCTAAGTTTCCTGAACTTCCTTCAAAAGGCTTTAACAGGAAATGTGCCTGAGACGATGATTACGAGTTACTACGTAACTTTATGTGGGTCTAGGCCATAACCAATCCCCTTTTGCTTTTCAGTGAATTGGTTGTGTTTTCATATATGTCTTTGATACATTTATAAATGTCATGCATTTAATTTAAATATAGTTGCATTAGTTCAGTTAAACATCGCATAACTTAGGACCCTTTACAAGGGAAATTTACTATGTGCACCTTTTTTTTTAGATGTTATGTTTTAAAAGTGTGTATTAAGGTCCTTTTTAAGGATCCATGAAGTTTCATTGAAAAATTCAACCATTTTCCCAATGTTTCCTCATGTTTTCCAAAAAGTGCGATAAATTATGCGATACAAACAATATATCCCGTGTGATAACTGATACACATCTATATCCCAAGGGTGCGATACATAGCGTGATACCGATATTTCGAACACTGATTACAATGGAGTTCAATGACATCATATTTCAATGAGATAATCCTCCCAATTTTTGACATCTCTCCCATGCTTTGCAGAGTTCGTTTGTATCCTTGAACATAGTGCATCAATAAAATCCATACTGTAGAATTTTCGCTATGGTTTTCTTAGCTAAAAAGTGTCCACCACATGCATATGAATGGCAAAAGGAGATGACATTAGTTTGTTTGTGATCAAGCACACATCTCCTAATGATTTGATCTGGGCAATATTTGAAAAGATAAGGATTGTCCTATAAGAACCTATGTACCTCAGTAAAGATTTTTTATATCTGCGCGGTCCAATGAGTAGGAATTATACCTATCACAAGATAGTTGGAATGTCAGTGTACAAAGGTAATTGGGAGACCTTGAAGAGTTGTTCATTAGGGGATATGTCATTGATAAGCATCGTCTCCATGAATCAGATAGGAAAAGCCAAGACAAATTGTCAACCACTACATTTTTTACTCATTTCTTGTCTCAAATTTTAAGGTCGAATTCTTGGAGTAGAAGGATCCATCTCAGTAAATGAGTCTTAGGATCCCTCTTAGAAAGAAGGTACTTCATCGTTACATTATCGGTAAAGATGATGATCTTGTACACTATCAAGTAAGACCTAAATTTCTCCAAAGCGTACACTATGGCTAGGAGTTCCTTTTCTATTGTAGAGTGGTTCACTTGGGTAGGGTTTAGAGTTTTATTCGCATGGTAGATGAAGTAGGGCTTCTTTTGTTTCCTTTAACCTAACACCGCCCCAATAGCATAGTCACTTGCATCGCACATGATTTTAAAAGGTACACTCTAATCGGGTGGTTGCATGATGGGGGCACTTGTCAACATGCCTTTGAGTTTGGTGAATATTTTTGGCATTCATTGCTCTACTCGAAGGGAGTTTCCTTTTGAAGAAGGTTATATAAAGGACGAGAGATGAGACTAAAGTCATTTATGATCCTTTGGTAAAATCTGGCGTATCCTAAGAAGGATCGCATGTCACGTATGCTCTTGAGTGGTAGTAGGGTAGAGATTAAGTTAATTTTAGCTTTATCCACCTTAATTCCATTGGACGATATACATTCCAAGGAGTATGCTCTTCTGAATCATGAAATGTCATTTCTCCTAGTTTAGCACAAGGTTCTTTTCTTCACATCTCTTCATCACCAATTTCAAGTGCTCAAGGCACTTGTCGAAGGATGAACCGAAAACAAATAAGTCGTCCATGAATACCTCTAAAAATTACCCCACCATATAAAATAAATACTCAATATGCATAACTGAAATGTAGAGGGGGCATTACACAGTCTGAATGACATCATTCAACAGATGAAAGTACCAAAAGGACATGTGAATGTGGTCTTTTGTTGATCGTCAAGGACTATCTCTATCTGGTTAGAGTGCAAATACGCGTCAAGGAAGCAATATCAAGAATAACCTACTAACCTTTCTAAAATCTTATCAATAAAAGGCAAAGGAAAGTGGTCCTTCCTTGTGATTGTATTCAATTTTCGGTAGTCAATGCACATTCTCCAGCCAGTAGTGACTTTGGTTAGCATGAGTTCATTATCTGCATTGCCTATGATGGTAATCCCAGACTTCTTAGGTACTACTTGAGTTGTGCTCACCCATTGGCTATCGGATATTGCACATATGATACCCACATAAAAATATAGATCATGTTATTATCGATCTTCCAAACTAGGAAGTCTCTCCTCGAGCTATCCCAGTTGAAGAAGAGTCAAGAGTGAACACATCAGCCTCGGTATTGGGCTCGAGAGAGACAAGTTGTCCATGGTAGAGGTGGATCCCACGTGTCACACATGTGATGGAGAAGATGAGAGAGATGGAGTTCTTTGTAATGACTTGGGGTTTTGTAACACTCTGTGTACACACATATGTGTACATGTGTATTCATCCATGCATCCATAAATTGGCAGGTTGTGACCATTTCTATGCGTAATCTATCTGTCTAGTGTGAGCCATTGATATACATATTTACTAATTGTATGATTTTGTGTATATATTAATATATGTAGATATGTACACGTCCTATCTTGCCACTTACACTCACGAGACTACCCGTTGATATGTAATCTAGCTTAAATCTAACTGTTGATCACACACTAAACCTATCCAATCATGCCCTAAGACTCGTGTATTAAACCACCCACTCAGGACTTCTTAATGACACAAAAATCTGTCTAAATAGATTTTCCACTTGGATATCAAATCAACCCTATCAAAAGTCTATAATGTCAAGCTATAATGATCCATATCGAATATGTAAAGTTAGAAATCAATTTGCCTTCGATTAACCCATGATCCTTAGCATAGACTTGTACCACCAAGGATCGTTGAACCCACAATCTAGATCAGCCCTCTAAGCCATGTGATGATGTACCTAAACCGTCTAAAATAACCTAACTTAGAAGATAGATAAATCCCATGATTCGTATCCTAAACCAACATGTGTAAATCCTTTAATTCTACCACTAATCCTAGGTCATTCATTCACAAACCTTCCTATCCACTTGTATACTTGATTATTCACCAAACCAATTATAAATATACCTAAATTAAACTTAGATCTAGTAATCTAACCATACACGTTATCATCAAATCATCCCATCATGGAAAACTAGCCCAAAGATCACCTAAACCTCTCTTACACTTTTCCAACCACGAATCTAAACCATCCACCCTATTCCCTACCCTTGCACAATCATATCTTACCATTAAAACCCACTCCTATTGGCTAAAGACACCTTATTAGTCAACTATAATTTTTCTATGGTATATATGGTCCTACTGTAACACCTTATTTTATTTTATTTTATTTTATTTTTTTTTTGTTTATAAGTAGATACACAAGTGTACTTTCACACATGTAATTTTGATAATAGAATTTTCTTTATGCTAATAAACACACTTATACTCACACATTGTAGTGAACTTCAGACCCTCGTAAATCTTTATATGCACGATCATTCATTAAACTAACCATTAAATTTACTAATCATCACTAGATGAAGATATTTGATTGTCCACTTCGATTTTGGACCACTTGATCATAATAAACACACCACGAGATCTTTAGTTTGCTTATACACGCATCCATTCTAGTATCGGATCCATTCATCTTAATTATTACCCATGTATATCCGTTACCTGTTCACTCCTGAAGTATATGGTTGTGATGTATTAATAAACTCGGTGAGACTAAGGTCAAATCCCAAGGGACTGAAACCTGTACGTACTCTGAAACTAAGTAGAACTAGAACTAGATTAAGATGAAATCTAAATCGTATATAATTGAGGGAATAATGATGAAAATTTATCTAAAACTTAGAAAATTCAGAGGAAGGAAACTAGGGTGCCAAGGATCCACTTGTAGTAATTGGGAAGTTACCTTGTATTGATTCAGGGACACAACTGGAATCAGAGTCTTATCTTATCCAGTTGGTAAGAAGAGATTTGTCAGATCTTTGAACTTCTCATGGATCTGATCATCAACAGTTAAGATTGGTGAAGATTTGGAAGTGATTCCGTCACCTAACTATACCCAGGAGACGATGGCAAACAACATCAATTTACCAATCTCACCGCCAATCATAAGAGAATTGTGAAAGTTAGGAAAGGTTCCATCACCCAACCATGCCCATGAGATGATGGTGAACAATAGGGTTTTCAAGTTCACAATCTCAATACATGAAAAGAGAATATCTCAAGCTATCATAGATCTATTGTAATTTGAGTCACGACAAACCATTAAAACTAAAGACATTCCTTATAATCAAACTAGAATCCATGAGAGTTCAATAACCATGAATCAAAGCAAAGCCACATTCCTAATCACGCTACAAGCTTTACCTCTTCGCCCTAGCTAAGAGGCTTAGCTTATCATAGACATAATTAAGCTAAAAACAAACAAATAAGGAAAAGGAAGAAGGAGAACACTCTGAAATCAGGCCACGCTCCACATTGTGATCTCTCTCCCTTTCTTTGCATGCTCCAGTTCTTGCTTCCATGGCTGCCCGTCCTCGTTTACGTCCAGATCCTCTCTCTCTTTCTCCCATGTCCATTTATAGGCAGGGAGGTTGGTCTGCAGCTTGAGGCGGTGAGGAAGGTCGGTGGGTTTCTTACGTAGCAGCGTGCGTAATTTCTTTCGCAGCAGAAAAACAACGCAATCGATCTGCGTTGGGCCCAGTTTTTATAAAAAGAAAACATCCCTATGGACGGTTTTCGCGTAGCTTTCAAATGAACGGTTTGGATTACCTGTCCGACGCAGACCGGGATCACACAATAGCCAACACAGGCCATTTTTCTTAGGCATGCACAGGTTACAAAAAGGGCTCTTACACTAATGCTTGGTGGGGCCCACTTCGCTGTCTTTTTGAGAAATCCACTCCGTCCACTGAATTCCAATCGGAATTTAGATTAGAAAGGTATGGTTTTGGATAGCCCTTGATGCGCCCCACTTGATTGATCTTGCACCAACAATTCTGCCGTTCAGCATATTTGCAATCACTTTCTGACATTTTTAGACCAAGAACAACTAGATCTGAGTTAAGGCCCTCGTCTGGTTCGAATGGATAGTTCGGATCGGACCGATAATCAGGGATTGGTGGCCCATCAAGATTGCCCGCAATGCTCTGTTCGAGTGTTTCGCAGCACGAGGAGAAGGAAATTCGAATTTGGTTGGGATTTGCAATCAAACGCTGTTTGATCGCTGTTATGGATTCAGTGCACTGCGAGTGCACTGCTTTCTGTGCATTCTAATCACGTGAGGTAGGTCTCACTTTGATGTTTTTAGGAAATCCATTCTGTCCATCTGCTTTTTCACCTCATTTAAAATGTTGATACAAATTTTGAAGCATATCCAAATATCAGGTGGGCTCGAGAGTGATAATTCATGGGTTGATCTGACTGTTGGGCCCCTTTCACAAGGATCCAAGGGTTGAAATTTGACATGTACGGTTAATTTATGGTCCTCAGTCCATATATGAACTTTTGAACTAAACGGATGGTGAGAACCCTGTGATCATGCATTCTAGACGATTTTTGAGCCACTTGCACGTGACATACTAGATTTTCTTGAATCCCAGGTATGTAAATTCTTCGATCTCGGTCCCTTGGGGTCCGTCCCTTTCCTTGGTGGCTTCAGAGCTTCAAATCCATGCTTTCAGTACCCTTTTTAGTCTAAGCTTGTAAATTCACCTTGCAACATAAACACAGTTAAATTGGGCCGTTAAACAGTACCATGTTTGTAAATCCAGACAATAACTGGGGTCTGATATGTAATATTTGACCCTTAACATTACCCATTGTTAGAATCACAATCTAAGGACCCTGCCCTCATATACGTCTACATGTACATCATTATTCATTTCCTGAGCTTATATATCACTAATAAACCATTAACTATCAATCCAAACCGTTAAGATAACTCCTTATGGACCAATAAAGTTATCCAACCGTTCGATTTCAATATAAACCCTTACGTCATCATTAAATAGATAAATAATCTATCTTAGTAGTTAGTATCTAACTATCTTTGAATATAACATTTGTATCCTAGTACTAATATACTAAGGAGTGTTTTACATCTTCAAAGTTTAATTCTAAAGAGTACTTATATGCCATTGATCATCCAAAGTTTGTCCACGATGCATATGTTCATACCTGATACTGAATCTTAGAAAACCTACTTCTAGGAAACCTGATCGCAATAAAATTTTAGAAAATGCATAGTTAGTCCAATTGAGTTGTACATCATCAATTTTGGGATCTAATTCACAAGATCAACTGTCTATCAGAAATTCCATCATATCCATTGGATGACCTGTCTGAAAATTGTGCAACGATCCTCTTTACAATCTGCGGACAATCCCTGGCAAATCTAATAGTTTACATTTCATACTTGAGCACATCTATACTCATTTTGGAGCCCTAGACTATTTAGGAAGAATCTTACACATCTTCTAGTTTTCTAAATAAAAAAAGGTATGCTAGTAGCGAGTACACCCTATATCATGAATCCTCGCTTAAAATACCTCAATCTAACCGTCCATCTGGAAGACTACCTGCACAACTACACTTAAACACCCCAAAGAACACCATGGCATGCTCAATCTATAATTTTAATGACAATTCAACCATTAATTTCTATCTAAATATCTTATAACTACACAACCAACATTATGCTATTGAAATCACCTTTGAAGACCCAAACCACACCTTGGAGGGCAATCTAGTGCCATTACCTATGTTCAACATAAGAGGTTAATCCAGAATGAGAATCACCAATGCGTATGAGTGCATAAATAACCAAAGGACATGGTTCTCGTGGGCGTAAAGGCAACTCTGAACGCAAACTACCTTTGAATTTTGTAGAGACAATTAACCCTCGATCTGAGAAGGCTATATTCGAGTAATCTGGATTGTCGATTTGATTAAATCTAGCCATTTGATTTTAAGAAAATCGTCATCATCGGTAAATAGCATTGATGCCAAGAAAATTGATCATGGTAATAACTTTTTCTTCTTAATCATTACCAACATATATCGGGGCATTCTAATCGAGATTTTGGACTAATCTAGACCATTCAACCACCATCTGACCAACCCTAAAATATTCTAGTTACAACACAAGAAGATCTCATGCACGATTTCTTCTCTACGAATGTTGGAGCCTTGCGGTAGCAACTGAAAGCTTTCAACACTGAACCCACCAATAAAATCTCTTTGGAGCTTGGTTTGGTGGGACCCACAAACTTTGTATGGCCCCTCAAGACCATCTAAAAGACTCAAAGTGAAAGAAAAATTGTTGGAGTGTAATTTTCCATTAACGGGCATCATCTTCTCCAACTAAGAAGTTTAGCCATAGTTGATGATAAGGTTCCTAATTCAAATTCTAATACATCTACTGTGTGGCTCACATAATAGATTTTTGATCATTGGTGTCTTAATTTATATCAGGTCCATCATTAGAAGCATTGGATCAAACCTAACTAGCGTGGTGAAAACACATTACATGAACCTTCCATCCTTTAAACCGTAACCTGAGCTAACTTGACTTGTGCATAAGCTTCCAGAATCATGTAGAGAGACTAGAGAACCCTATAAATCTCCCCTGACAGCGAGAGTGAGAGACCATATCCAACGAGAAAGAGAGTAACAGGAAAAACTGAAAAAATAGGTGAAAACAAGAAAATGAGAGAGAAAGATAGAGAGTGCGATCAACTCAATGAGTATGAAAGCCCTTTTTGGATGTGGGTTTAGGAGGAGAAGGAAGGGAGAAGAAGAAAGAAAGAGAAAGGAAAAAGAAGAAGAAAAACTAGAAAGAGGAGAACTAGAATTGAGTTGACTCACTTAGTTAAGCTTAATTAGAGCTGGGTTCGATCCAGCGGTGTTTGGAACCCTTAGAGGAAGTTAGTGTTTTTTGTAGGAGACTTTTTGCACGTAAGACATCACCGAGTCACCTCAAGTTGCAACTGGTTCGCAACTGAGTCACATTGAGTCAAGGCAAGTCTAGCCTAGTTCGAATCAGATTCGAGTCAAAATTGACAAGTGAGTGATCTTCTACTTATTTGATTTTCTTCATTCAATTTTAGTTTCTTACATACATCTCCCTATTTTGTTGAGTTCTTTTTTATTATTATATGATAAATGATCCTAAGGTAAAGGATCTTCCCATCTCTTTACTTGTAATAAATTTATATTGCTTCAAGTGTAGCCCATTTACCTCAGGTCTAGCCTTCTTGCTTAAGGTCTAGTTATCATTGCTTTGAAGTTTACTCTTTTTGGGGTTGTAAATAACCATTTTCTTCCATTTAACTTGAAGGCATTCCCCTTGACTTTGTATCTTTAAATTCTTGAGTGTTGATGTATTTTCTTGATTGTATACTTGTTGGGAGCGTTACACAAAAACCTTAGGATCTCACCTCCCAAAAAACACTAGAATTATGGGATATAATAAAGCAATAAAATAAATCAAAGCACAAACTACACGACATGAGGAATTTTACGTGGAAAACTCTCAAAGAGGTAAAAACCATGGGACCTTGTCCAGAGCAACAATTCACTATAAAGTAGAACGTTACAACCGATCACAAGCACACACCGCTTGGATCAAACCTTCTTCGATCACGCAAGAGTGGATGAAGAATAAGAGAATAACGAAAAACTGAGAGATCTCACCAATCACGATGACGTAGAAGCACTAAGACGTTGACTGCGAAGTAGATTACCTCTACGAGCAGAATCCTCCCTTCCACAAGCTTCCTCTCTCTCTTTTCTCTTTATCTCCCTTTTAATAGCCCTAAAACCCTTTAGCAAACCCTTGCATGGCTTTAGAAAACCCCCTTGCATTGCCCTAGAATAACCCTAGGACCCATATTTATAGTTTAAGAAACTTCTTTCCTTACCTCTATGAAAACTGCCTCAAATTTACGCAGTCTGTGCCAAATTCGGACTGAATCTACGTAACCCTTGACTGGTCGAGCCGGGTGCTCGACTGGTCAAGCCAGATGCTCGACTGGTTGAGTGGACCCTCGACTGGTTGAGCCAGGCCCTCGACTGGTTGAGGCAAAAAAATGGCTCGTTGGACTTTGAGTCGAGCGACCCTCGACCGATCGAGCAGTGGGTGAAACATCCGATTTTTACAACCGGCTGCTCTATCTCTCCTCTGAACTGAGGAGGAAAACCCTATCAATACTATTGATAATAAGCTTATTATCATCTCTCTTAAATCTTAATATGTAATTGCTGATTTTTCTTGTATATTTGTATCATGTGTTATTCTAGAACCATTAATATTTTCTAACATGTGTACTACATTGCACAGTTGATTCTTATATTTGCATGCATCATGACGGTGAGTGCTTGAGCATCTATGCTTAGATTTGCATGAATTGCATTGAAATCATGAAGTGCTTGATGATTAAATTGCTTACCTCATCATGGAATGCATTGAATTATATTCACTTTAAATTGTTTGCGGTGCGATATTTGAGGGGGGGGGGGGGGGGGGTGGTGTGTTCCTTGACCTATATGGTAAGGATTATTGCAATGAGATTTTGGAGAGGGGGTTCCCTTAACCTATATGATTAGGATGATTTATTGCGGTGGGATATTCAAGAGGGGGTTCCCTTAACCTATATGAATGATAATTCAAATGTTAGTGTGATAAGTGAATGCATGAATATAAGTTTCACACCTTAGAACTCGGGATGAGGGTTACCGTACTTAAGTTCTAAATTTTGGGCCGTACACCTACCTGACACATAATCTTTAAAAAACCTATTTTTGGAAATTCTATTGCTATGAAAATTTAGCTACAATTTATTCAACTAAATTGAACTGCAAATTCTTAATTTCGTTGCCTGAGTCTCTATATCTACCATTCATTGGAGTTTTCATCATATTCACTAGATGACTCACCCAAATTTTAGTAAAAAAACATTTACGTGATCCTCTCATGACCCCTAACGAATATACTGGTTCACCTTTTGCATCAGGCTATGTTTAAGCCTGTTCCAAGAGTTCCCAAACCTTTCAGGAAGATCCATCTGGAGTTCATAATTTTCATTAAAAACTAAATAAACTTTATACATTTATCCATACATCACATCATACACCTCCCACCCTCTAAATCTTAGTTTGACCATTAATCCGCAAAATCAATTGTTCATCTACTTTCTTGTGGCTTGAAGAAGCCATAGTCCACTTTTTACATGATTCTAAGATCATGGGACTGTTCTCTTAGAAATAAGCCCTTCCAACCTTCGATCAAAATTAACCAGTGTGAACCATTCTTTTGTCGATCCAAACCTTTCATCCAGTGGGCCATCAAAGGATCAAAACCCCTGATCACTACCAAAAAAAGGGGCAAAGGATACAGACCACGTTAGTTTTTTGCTACGGTTATAAACCGTAGCTATAGTTGCTACAGTTTTAATCTATAGCTAAAAAATTGACACACCATTAATGATTAATGGTGTTGTAAGGGGCTCAATGGGGCCTTAAAAAATATATATTTTCCATCTAAGCCGTCCATCTATTTGGCAAAATTACTTTAGAGCATGAAATAAAAAATTAGGTGGATCGAAGGCTTAAGAGGACCACATGGTAGGAAACATGGAGATTAAATCACATTTGCTTCCTATGGTGTGGTCCACTTAGGCCTTCAATCTACCTTGAGTTTGACATCATGAACTAAACTAATTTAATAAAATTAAGGGTCAGAATGGATAAACCAAATACATCATGGTGGGCCCCACGGAGCCCCTGTGAAGACCGTCCACGGTCCAAGCACGAAATGACAACCAATTTTGGGCGTGTGCTCAAAACAGAGGCGCGCCCAAAATTGCTTTATCTCTCTCATTCTCTCTCTCTCTGTTCCCTAATCGCCTCTCTCTCTCCGTTCCCTAATCCCTCTCTCTCTCTCTCTCCGTTCCCTAATCCCTCCCTCTCTCTCTCTCTCTCTCTCTCTCTCTCTCTCTCCCCGTTTCCCAATCCTCTCTCTCCCTCCCGATCTCTGCCCCATCTCTCTCATTCTCCTCCCTCTCTCTCTAATGCATCTTTGCCATTGGTTCTCTCTCTCTCTCTCTCCATTAAAGCAGCCGTGAAGCTCCTACATGAAGAAACACACGCCGTGAAGTTCCTAGGTTTGATATCTTCTTCTCTTTTCCTATCCTTTTCTGTCTACTTTCCCTAATCTTATTACCTACTAGTGACAACTTTTGATGCATTCACGATAGAACTTGCAAACCCACCCATTGAAAGAGACAATCTATAAAAGGTGAAATGGAAGCAGTAAGGCTAGCTATCTTGCTAGAATCAATGCTGATAACTTCTAAGCTAGCACCATTTCAGCATTTGGGTTTTGGGCCACCCCGTATTTAAACCTCTTCACAAGCATGAAGTTAAAAATCTTATTCTATATCATAAGGATTTATGGGTCTTGACTGGTTCTATTAATTAATCCTTGAGGCATATCTCATTTTCTTTTTTACACCTTTTGAGCCACTTGCATTTTGCACTGTTGAATTTAGTGGCTCGATTGAATACTGCTCGGAGTGGAATCTGATCCAAATGTTTTTATTTCAGAACTGCTAGTTGACGATTATAGTGTTGGAAAATGATTCACGAGTGGACTGTAACATGGATAATTAAAATTATAAATCAGTTGACCAATGTACAACAATCACATGGTCCTGATCCTGCGTCGTAGTTATAAAATCACATGCACATGGGCGCAAGCACTTGCGATTTGTTAGGGCACGTTTGCATTGTAGAGACAAATAGTGACCTGATCAGTGGGCCCCATTCCACATTCCTTATGTTCATCATTATCTCAATCTTGTATTATCAACTGTAGATTTATTATATATTTTGTATTTAAGAATGTTTATTAGCTCAGTTGAAGTGAAATGCAACAATTTAATTCAATAAAGGAAACCACCAAAATGCAGACGGTATCATTTTCACTCATAACGATGATCGACTAAATTTATAATTCCACCTTTTTCAAATTGGATTTACAACTACTTGAAACCACTAATTTGGAGGGCTATCCTTCGATACGACTGGAGTTTGGTCATTCCTTCTTCTATTTTCCAAGCAACAACCATTACTCACATGGGCCTTCCTTTTCTTTTGTAAATATCAAGTGTGATGAATTACAACTTTTGGTTATGGGGCATTATTTTCCAAGAGCCTGGTAGATGCTTGAAAATGAATTAATCTCATTTTAAAATAACAGTAATTCATTAGGAATCCTGGTCTCTAATACATGAGTAATTATCTAGTGGGCTACTTGTTTGGGGAACCTTTTTCATGAACATAGTTTTGTTTGGACTCATTTGCATCTGCATTACCTATCTGGACCGTCCATTAGGTCCAATACTCTTTTCATGGGCCACGTTGAAACATTAATGCTGATCAGAATATCCAAACTGTTTAGTTACTGGCATGCAAAATGGACATGAAGATCATTCTTGGAAGATGGGCTCGATCAAGGATGTTTACAACCTTTTGATTGCTGTGATTTTTGCTCAGTAGTGGGAGGGGACTGGACCTAATGGATGGTTAAGATATGTGATGTTAGTGCTGACAAACCAAATGCAAATGTAAGGATTCCATTCAATTAGCCCACAAAATCATTCCTCTAATTAGAGTTAATGTTAACACTAATCATGTTCTAGAGATCAAGATCTCAATACATAATTACTGTTAACTAAAATGAGATGAACTTATTTTTACTAGTCATGTTGAGCCACCACAATGGTTCTTCGAACTTGTAAGCCATGCTCTAGTTTATGCCTAGACTCCCTCTCGTCCAGTGGATCAAGTCAGCTCTAAATGTGTAGGTCAAGGTCATTGGTCATTGGGGTTGGTCAGTGGTGTATTTGAGTTGTATGTATGTCTTACATATAGTGAACATACATATAAAAGTTGCATTATCAGGCTCAACTCAGGCTAGATGATTTTTCATGAATCTTTTGATTTTTAATAGCATATTAGATCAAAGAAGAGAAAAGACGTAAAAGTGAAGGACGAAGAGGGTTCCCACCCTTTGGATTGATGCATTACCAACTCCGATTCTTTGTCTTCCCTTTGCCTTCTTTTTTATTTTTATTTTACGAGAACAGAATTTTATTAAAATTGAAAAAAAAAAAAAACCACTACCACCACCACCAGTAGCAGAAGCTGAGTAGGTTATGAGAAAGCATCCTTTCACCACAAAAATGAGCCTAAAAAACCCACCACCACCACCAGCAGTAGAAGCCTAGGCTACGTATATTTGTTTTATTCATGTTGTCCATTCATTTTTCCATATCATCATGGGTCATGAGCCCAAAAATGAATGGGCATTCAATAACCACTGTTTCATCTTATGTGATCCACATAAGATTTGGATCTTCCTTTTTTGGGTCTCATGTCCTAACATGATGTAGAAAGGAAAATGGGCATCAAGGTGAGTTGTGTACTTTTCATTCATTTTCTGAGAGATATTTTTAAAATGCTTGATGGTTAATTTCAAGACTTTTCCTATAATACATATTAGTAATGGCTTCTTCTACTATCATTTGAGGACCTCAAAGGGTCAACTAACTTAAGATTTTTATATGCAGGCTGATGTATTTTTACCCCCACAGATCAATGTTACCACTGCAAGGTTCAATATTAAAATGGTAAATTTTTAACTATTTATTTTATCTTTATTTTTTCATGTTCTTCATAAATAATTTGATGTCTTAGTTTTGTCACTATTTGTACATATGTTAATCTCATGACTCTTACTTTTTGTAATTTTCTTACCCTTATAGTGATTATCAGAAGCAGTGGGCTATCATTGAAAGATTACCCTTGTAGTGAGTCCAATCAAGGTATGGATAATATATGGTTTTAGTTTATGGTAAAGGTAACTTTTATTGTGGAATCGGATTGTCTACTATAAATGATTTAACTGCTGGTTAGTTGGAATTGGTTGTTCAAAAATTCCATAAACTCAAGTGGAGGTAACCTGATCATGAGAATGAACTGTTTCTGGCAGGTTGTGGAGGTGCCTAATGTCTCATGGGAGGACATTGGTGGGTTGGACAATGTCAAACGGGAACTTCAGGAGGTATGTCTTTCATTGGGCTTTGCCTTTTCTTCTTTGTTTTTTCATACTTAAAATATATGTTGGTAAAGTAGCAATTGGAATAGTGATTTGTGGCCCATGTTGATGCAGGGATGAACGTAATGAGGATAACTACTCAGAATCCACGGAGCTTCTCTGGACTCCTCACAGAGACTTCTCGAATCCACGAGGAAAGAAAGCAGAAAATAGAAATAAATTCTAAGAAATTCGAAATTGATTAATTGATGAATAAAAACGAGTTCGCAACCATTTAAATAGGGGTACCAAGCAATGGGAAAGAAATCAGAATCACACTACAACTCAAACTCCTAGAATCCGCGACTTACTATAAATAGTAAACTTACTATTTATAGACGGTCGTGATGTCTACTAGTGTGCAAGGTTTTCGGTCAAAAATAGTAAGTGTCCTATTCGGCTTCACTAAACTATTCTCCTAATTATTCTAAGCTCTTTTCACGTTGGGCGCAACTCTTAAAGCCCGATGGATGAAAAGTTATAATCAAACTAAAACTTATTATTTATAGTAAAAATGAAATTAAAACAGGGAAACGACCGTCGATCTAGAGGTTTTTCTCAATTCCGGGCTGTGCAACCTAGTGTAGTGGGGTTGGTTGCCTAAAGTAGCTCATTCTACCCCAAAATCATATATTTTACGTCAGGTAACTCATTCCGGATTGCGAGATACGCCCGATGTAAGGTTCGACGGTCCGGATCACTTCTGTCATCGAATGGGCCTTTTTTGATCCATCTTGGCCATGAAACTGTCCATGACCCGCTCTACATCAGTCCCCTCCACTTCAAAAGAACTCGTCCTCGAGTTCGCATCCTGCTCTGGTTCATGATACTCGGTCAGGTCCGCGACGTTGAAAGTCCGTGAGATCGCCATGTCATCTGGAAGATCAACAACATAAGCGTTGTCATTGATCTTTCGAATGATTGGGACGGGTCCAATCTTCTTATTTTTTAACTTTTTGTACGTCCCGGTCGGAAATCTCTCTTTGTGCAGATGGACCATAACGCGGTCGCCCACCTCGAACACTTTTTGTCACCGATGCTTGTCCGTTTGTTCCCTGTACTTCTCGTTCGAGGCATGTAGCTTGGTCTGCACTTCTGCATGGATGCCCATGATCTTATCTGCCGTATGTTCTGCTGCAATGCTCGTGCCTGGGTGCTTGGGCAGAGGGACCAAATCAAGTGTGTGGTGAGACACTCGTCCGTAGATAATTTGGAACGGTGATCTCCCTGTCGAGCAATTCACCATGTTGTTGAATGCAAACTCTGCTTGAGACAAGGCTAAATTCTACTGCTTTGGTTTTTCTCCTAAAATACAGTGAATGAGGTTTCCCAATGTGCGATTCACAACTTCGGTCTGCCCATCAGTCTGTGGGTGATAAGCACTGCTGAATTGAAGTTGTGTATCGAATCAATTCCATAAAGTCCGCCAAAAGTGGCTAATGAACTTCGTGTTACGATGAAAAGTAATGGTCTTGGGGACCCCATGTAGCTGTACGACCTCCCTTAAAAATAGATTCACCACGTATGTTGCATCGAGGGTCTTCTTGCATGGGATAAAGTGCGCCATCTTGGAGAAACGATCTACCACCACGAATATCGAATCTATGTCACGTTGTGTTCGTGGGAGACCAAGCACGAAGTCCATTGATAAATCCTCCCAAGGACCGTCAGGCACAGGTAACGGTGTGTAGAGGCCCGTATTCTGAGATTGCCCCTTAGAGGTTTGACAAATATGGCAACGTTGTACGGCCTTTTCCACATTGCGTACTAATTGCGACCAGTAATACCGCTCTTCTACAAGAGCTCGCGTCTTGTCTCACCCCAGGTGTCCACCGAGGCCACCTTCATGTTGCTCCTGAATAATCTGCTCCCTCAGAGAACTTTGGGGGATGTACAATCAATTCCCTTTGAAGAGAAAATCGTCTTGTATATGAAGGTCACTGGGGTGACCTTCTTGGCACTTCATTTAAAAATCTTTGAATTCCTTATCCTCGGCATGTAGCTCCTTGAGATAGTCGAAGCCGACTACCTCGTTGCTCATCGTAACAAGTAGTGATGCACGACGGCTAAGTGCATTAGCCACTTTATTCTACTGCCCTGACTTGTGCTTCAGAA
The DNA here is from genome assembly GCF_029962835.1 of Magnolia sinica. Classification (NCBI taxonomy): domain Eukaryota; kingdom Viridiplantae; phylum Streptophyta; class Magnoliopsida; order Magnoliales; family Magnoliaceae; genus Magnolia; species Magnolia sinica. The sequence continues at coordinate 25,942,440 of NC_080575.1, forward strand.
CGAACGTGAATTCTTGTAAAAATACAACCCATCTAGCATACACACGATTCACGTTAGTTTGACTATTAATAAACTTTAATGCTTGATGGTCAGTGTACAAAATAAACTCTCTTTGAATCAGATAATGCCGCCAATGTCGCAGCGCCTGAACAACTGCGTACAATTCAAGCTCATAAGTCGACCACTTCTTTCGGGCTTCGCTAAGCTTCTCGCTGTAGAAGGCTACCGGCCTTCCTTCCTGTGATAATACTCCTCCAATTCCGATGTATGAAGCGTCACACTCAACCTTAAACAATTTGTCGAAATTAGGAAGCACCAAGACTGGTGTTGTAGACAAACGATGCTTGATCTCATGCAAGCTCTTGTTAGCTTTATCGGTCCACTGGAATGGTCCTTCTTTCATGCAATTTGTTATAGGCGCGACGGTGTTAAAATCTCGCATAAATCGATGATAGAAAGTCGTCAACCCATGAAAACTCCTCACCTCATGAATGTTTGTCGGGATCGGCCATTCCCTAATAGCTCGCACCTTTTCATCGTCCACACGAATGCCTGTGGACGTTACAACAAATCTTAGAAACAACAGGTTGTTAGTTAAAAAACTACACTTCTTCAAGTTGAGGTACAACTTGTTAATTTGTAGGACCTGCAGCACCTACCTAAGATGTTTCCTATGCTCCGCCTCATCCTTGCTATATATCAATATGTCATCAAAATATACTACCACAAATCGGCCAGTGAACAGTTTTATAACTTGATTCATTAAACACATAAAAGTACTTTGTGCGTTCGATAGGCCGAAGGGCATGACCAGCCACTCATATAACCCTTCCTTGGTCTTGAATGCCATTTTTCACTCATCACCTGGTCGAATATGAATTTGATGGTACCCGCTCCTTAGATCTAGTTTAGAGAACACCTTGGCCCCTTCTAACATATCGAGCATATCGTCCAACCGTGGTATTGGGAACCGATATTTGATGGTAATTTTGTTGATTACCCAGATATCGACACACATATGCCAACTTCTATCTTTTTTTGGCATTAATAATGCTGGTATGACACATGGGCTCATGCTCTCTCTCAAGAGACCCTTACGGATCAATTCTTCCACTTGCCCCTGAAGCATCTCACACTCCTTCGGACTCATCCGATAATGAGGGTGGTTGGGCAGGCTAGCCCCAGGGACGAGGTCTATGTGATGTTGGATGTCCCTCATGGGGGGCAATCCATCAGGTAGATCCTCAGGCCAGACTCCTTTGAATTCGTTTAGCAACCGTCTTAAACTTGGAGGGATGTTTGAGGGTTCCTCTTCCTCGCCCTTCACCACTACAGCGTATACCTCGCCGGTTTCCTTGGATTCCTCCATAAAATCCCAAATGGTCAAGAGAAAACTTCCCTCCACTTTACAGGCTTCAGGGTGGTTCTCTGGTGCCATAGGAAAAAAGATTATTTTTCGACTATCCTTGACGAATACGTAAACATTATCTCGTCCCCGATGGGTTGCATCAGAGTCCGACTGTCAGGGTTGACCAAGTAACATATGACAAGCTTCCATATCGACCACGTCACAAAGTATTTGATTCTTATAAATTTTGACAATTGAAAATGAGTTAGTGCATTGTTCAGTTACCTTGGTTTTATTCACCTTTTTCATCCAGCCAATTAAGTGCGGGGAAGGATGTTTCATCGTTGATAGCCGTAACCTGTCCACCATCACTTTCGAGACGATGTTCTCGCTACTACCACTATCTATGATCACATCATAGACCTTTCCATTGACGGTGCACCGAGTACGAAATATATTGTTTCGTTGTGGATGTAATTCCTCTCGTGGGGCATACAGCAATCGCCTCACAACTAGAAATTCACCATGATCCTCGCCCGTCATTTCATCGCCACTTGCTATTTCTTTAGTGGTTTGTTCATGTTTATCAAAGCAATGGTCTTCTTCTGCGGCCTCATCTTTAGTGCCCCCTTCGTTTATAGTCAAGTGTGTTGTGGGACGTTGAGGACAAGTGTTTGATAAGTGGCATGGTTGGCCATAGCAGTAACAATTGTTCGACCTTGGCCGAGCATAAGGATTTGGAATCCTACTTGGACCTGCTATTATGGGTGCTGCACGTTGAGGTCTGGATGAGCCGCTCCCCGTATCACGGTTTGCGGTTGTAAGAAGTTGAGGTACTGGGTCTTTTCCTCATGGTAGCACTGAATCCTGTGTGGGACCCATCATGGGGGGTCGAGTTGAAGGATATGGACGAGCAGGAGCTCTTGCAAGTTGTGTTTTTACCCTACCTGCCAATTGAACTGCTTCATCCACAGTCCCAACTGGGTACATTCGAACTTGGTCTTGAATTGTCGGTCGCAACCCACCTATAAATCGTGCCACCTTCTGTGACTCAGATTCTGACAGATCGTTTTGTGTAGCCAGCTGTTGGAATTCTTTAGTGTAATCTGTGATTGTTCGATTTTCTTGTCTGTAATTTTGATATTGTCGGAATAATATCTGTTCATAATCATTGGAGAGAAATCGTGATCGAAGAAGACGTCTCATCTGTGGCCATGATGAGATGAGCGCCTTGTTCTGGCGGGCTCGTGAGAGTTGTAATTGTTCCCACCATGTAGAAATACCAGATTTTAATTTAAACGCTACCACTTTTATCCTTTTATGATCTGGCATGTCCATGTAATCAAAATATCTCTCTACTTTGGCTAGCCAATCGAGAAAATCTTCTATACGCAATAAACCATTAAAACTAGAAAGTTCAGCCTTACCTTGATAGTCTCTTTCAGTACGATCTAGATGATCACTTCCATGAATTAGTCGTCGAGCAAAACCCTCATTAAGGTCCTCGTCGCTAGAACTTGAATCATCTGGTGTAGCCCTACGGTTTGCCACTGGTAGTGCTCTACGAAAATTGGGGTTGCGTCATACGGCAACCATGGGTGGTGGAGCCACCATGGGTGGGGGAGCAACCAAAGGTGGTGGAGCACCGCCTATAGCTCGGGGTGGAAGTAGCGCATCCGCAAGACGGTCGAGAGTTGCCTGCAACCTTTGCATGGTCAACTGACTCTCCTGGTGGAAAGCTTCCATTCTTTCTGAAAGATAACGAATCCCTGGATCACTTAAGATGTTAGCATCTAGGGGTGCACACGGGTCGGTTCGGTCCGATTCTGGGGTGAAACTGTGACATAGGGATGAATGTGATGAGGATAACTACTCCGAATCCACGGAGCTTCTCTGGACTCCTCATAGAGACTTCTCGAATCCACGAGGAAAGAAAGTAGAAAATAGAAATAAATTCTAAGAAATTCGAAATTGATTAATTGATGAATAAAAATGAGTTCACAACCCTTTAAATAGGGGTACTAAGCAATGGGAAAGAAATCAGAATCAAACTACAACTCAAACTCCTAGAATCCGCGACTTACTATAAATAGTAAACTTACTATTTATAGACGGTCATGATGTCTACTATGTGCAAGGTTTTCGGCCAAAAATAGTAAGTGTCCTATTTAGCTTCACCAAACCATTCTCCTAATTATTCTAAGCTCTTTTCACATTGGGCGCAACTCCTAAAGCCCGACGGATGAAGAGTTATAATCAAACTAAAACTTACTATTTATCTATAGTAAAAATGAAATTAAAACAGGGAAATGACCATTGATCCAGGGGTTGGTTGGCTAAAGTAGCTCGTTCTACCCCAAAATCATATATTTTACGTCAGGTAACTCATTCTGGATTGCGAGATACGCCCGATCTAAGGTTCGACAGTTCGGATCACTTCTGTCGTCGACTGGGCCTTTTTTGATCCATCTTGGCCATGAAACTGTCCGTGACCCACTCTACATCACATGCGGAACTCATACATTAGTTGGAATTAGTTGTTCAGAAATTTCATGACTGGTGAATTTTTTTTATCTAGTGCTATGTAATACATTACTTTACACGTAACACAATGATGGCTTGTACAAATAGTCTTCATCAACTGTTTGATAAACCAAATCCATGAGCACCTGTTGAATTAGAAGGTGAATCAGACTTAATTGTGGCTTGGAAACTATGGAGGAGAAGGGCTTCTCAGTTTTTTTTTTTTTTTTTAAAATATCATATTCACATTTTGGCCTGATTTTTCATGCTCCATTTGTTTGCATTCTTGTTTCTGAATGGGATGGAGGAACTATATCATCATATCATGTTCATAGAGTTTTATAAGCATCGTAACCTCTTCTACTTGGGTTCCTCTTCTTATTCACTTCTATAGATGTCACAACCCATGTACAGAACATCTGGATAGACTGGCTAACTATAGGTGTACATAAAGTTGTAAAGGCTAGTAATTGATAGCAGCGGATTTAGGAGAGTGTGGGATGCTTCTTGTGGAGATAATGGGTGTCGAAATAGGCCATACAATCCCCCATTAACTTAGTCGCTCAAGGACCCATTAAGACTCCAAGTCTCTTGAGCAACTAAAAAACATGATTGTGTGATCCTAGCCTTGTAACAATGAAGAAAATTGTGATGGCTAGTTGGTGGGAACCATCCCCTTTGTTCATGTGCTCCAACTTTGGTTTTTGGATTCCCTCCACACTGGAGCTCTCCCACTTAATTAATAAGATTGCCTATCGTATACGTGAGTTGATTTACTTGCTCTGTGAGTGCACTAATCAATTGGGTTACTTGCACAAACTCTTTCTGTGTCATGGAACTGAACTTTGTTCGGTTGTTGCGTCCAGGGCAATGCCAACCTCTGCTTGTAGCCGAGTTGCTATTTTTCACAATAATCTGCAAACAACACATTTTCATCTTCGTGGTGCAGAGTCCGCCAAACCAGTTCTCAACCATGCAGTCTATGGCAGCAACGATATTGGGAAGGAGATAATACATCTCTAAGGTGGGGGTTAGTTGCTGGTACAAGTTACTTGAATGCTAGTCAACATCAAACCACCAATATTCAGGCATCGTTGAGAATGCCATTGGAAGATATATCTTCTATGTCAACTCATCCACCTGCTTTTACAAGAGGACTTCCACGTGTCTTCTGCCTTGGTACAAGTGAGTGGGTGCTTTGGACTCATGCTTGTTGTTATTTAGAGTCATCTCTTGTCAGTCAATATGTTTCAATTTTCCTTATTTTGACATGGAGGTTTGCTAAGCCCACATCAACCTCTCTGAGCATGAAATAAATGGGCCCATAGTGCAGATGAGCTGGACAAAAGGAAAAAAAAAAGGCTGGTCCAAAGCCCATTCATCAGGTGGGCTGCACTTTTGCACTGAATTTAGGGCTTTGGAAATTTCTTGTCCCCTCCAATATTTTTTCCCATCCGAGGCTCCTTGTAATTAGTAAGAGAGCTTGATCTTTAGGAATGATCACCTCTAAGGCCTGCCTGATGCATGGTTTGGATTCCTGCATGTGCTGTATTAGCATGTGCATCCACATGCATGACGTACTTGTTGTCGAACATTCTCTGACAGTTTTTGTCTCTAACAGGTGGTACTCTGCATCTTAGTGACAAAGGGTTTATTGGAGTTGTCTGCTCATGTCACGGTTTACCAATGTCCGTGGCTAAATTTTGTGAGGTAGATTGCTGATTTCACAAATGCCAGCCTCAAAATAAATATGTTTCTTATAGGTTAAAACACCTATAAGTACAGATTTGTCTTTGTACCCTGCAGAAAAAAACGTTCATAGAGTTGTTTCACAGCATGCAGGATCATGTGCTATTAGTCTTGGGGATGCTATTCGCTTGGAGAGTGGTGAGACTATTGTTCAGTGGCACAGGGCCTGTTTCATGAAGTACGGGGTAAGATTTGCTCTTCTAATTGGTTTCTTATCTGATTACGAGAAAGGTGTAATGACATGAAAAGAGTTTTGGGTCTCTCTAGGTTCTTGTGAAGTACCGGGACCTCTGTATTTGGTGTGGACTCGAGTGCGCACCAAAAACATGCCCATTAACTGAGGCCCATCGGTTGCAGAACTTGGTGCAAATTATGTAATTATTTGCTATTTTTAGATCGGAATATATGATGATGTTGAAATAAAAAAGAATAGTAAACACATGTCTAGTGGTCATACCGATAACAGGTTAAAGTGGTTCTATGGAGGAGAAGGGCTTCTCAGTTTATATATATATATATATATCATATTCACATATTTGGCCTGATTTTTCATGCTTCATTTGTTTGCATTCTTGTTTCTGAATGAGACGGAGGAACTATATCATCATATCCTGTTCTTGGAGTTTTATAAGCATCTTAACCTCTTCTACTTGGGTTCATCTTCTTATTCACTTCTATAGATATGTACTAGTTTCTCTCTGTTATAATTTGGGATTGATTTTTTTTTCTCCCTTCATTTGGTGCATCATTTGCAGCTATTGGAAGGACTTCTTAAATTGCCAGAGAACAAGGAATGTGCTTATTGCAAAAGCAAGTAGGTATCTTGGTTAAATTGTGATAACGAATGATCTTTTAAGAAACTCTTTTTGCATATAAAATGTATTTGGAGATGGACTCGAAAGGGAAAGAGTTACTCAAATGCAATGGGATATGAAAGAACTTTGTAGGAAGTATTTGGAGATGGAGTCGAAGCTCAAGTTCAAACAGGTTCCTTTTTCATAATTCTTATGACAGGTTCCTTTTTACCTTCTATTCCTTCATGAAATGATCTCTTAAATCCTTTCTATTCGTTATGATCCCATGAATATAATGATCTATTTTAGGATGAAAAGATTCATTTGGAGTTGGCAAAAGTGTCTGCCATTCATGAGAAGGAGCTGTTGCTGCGGGAATTGGATGTTGCAAAAGAACAACTTAAGAACCTGCAGAAACATCAAGAAGAGTTGGGAATGAAATCCAAAGTGGATATTAAACTTCTTGTCGAAGAAGTTAAACATGCTAGATTAGAAAGTTTTAGGAGAGGCTTGACAAAAGTGAAGTATTGTTTATTTAGAAATGTGAATGTAGGATGCATTGTATGATTTGATTACTATTTGTAATAAATGCATCGTTTTTTTTCCTAATTGCATTTTATGTATTATTCCTATCAGCATTAATTGTATTAGCTTAGATGAGTTGATCAATCACAACAGGTTGTTGGAATGGTAACAGAACCATTGTTATAATTTTTTTTTTTAAAAAAAATAACTACGGATTTTAGCCGTAGCTCTTGTTCTAAAAACCGTAGCAATTGCTAACTTCAGCATATTGGTACAGATTTCATTCCACTTTTATTATTTATGCAATTGGTGGTGTAGCTAACTTCAGCTATTGGTACGGATTTCATTCCACAAACAACATATTGGTACGGATTTCATTCCATAAACCTAGTACACCACTCAATGATAGATCTCCAACCCTTGCCGCCTAAATCTTGAAGCTTCATCTCAGCAGTTCCACACTCTAAGAAACCATGAAAAGATCGAGTGTAATCGAGTTCTCCTTTCTTCCCTCTGTCTTTGTTGGTTACATGCGGCAAAGAAACTTTTGTTTCTAGAACCCACTGGAAAAATCCATTAGAACCTTAAATATTAGTGGGCCCCCGAGCTCCCTCTCGACCATCCAAACCATCTAGCAAAGCCGATTTAAAGAGATATTTCAAGTTCATGAATCCGCTATTAGAGAGCATCATCTTCCAAATTAAGAAAATGTCAACCGCTGATCACCATCAAACACCTATCCTACCATCTGAATCGTCACTTGTAGTGGCCATCAAATCATGCAAGGAACACACAATTAGATTAGAAATTCTTGGACCTTTAGACCACTTACAGAGGAGATAACAGTTTATGGTAATCTTTCGATAACTTCAAAACAACATCCCCATGTACATAAAACTCTCAAATCCGGATCAAAGAGTCGGTGAAAAGAATGTTTAAAGCACTCTAGCATGCATGTGAGAGAGGATTCTAGAGAGAGATTGCAAGAAGAACTTTAGCATGTGATTGAATGAGAGAGAGAGAGAGAGAGAGAGAGAGAGAGAGAGAGAGAGAGAGAGAGGAGAATGAAATGCTGCCTACTCAAAGCTGAGTCAGGTTCGACATAGACCTGGATTAGATAAGTAACACTAATCGAGTCATCATGTGTAATTTCTCATATTATAAACCATCTTATTGAGCATTACATTGTTCTTATATTATTTATAACTCTCATAACTTGTAATTTTATATAACATTATGCTTTCGATAAGTGGTATATTCCGCGATTTCCCTTGAAGTTTGTGAAGTGAATTATATCAGAACTAAGGTGATTAACGGTTCAGATTTATGGATGAAATAACGACATTCTATTTAATTTTTAAATCATGATAAAAGTATGAGAAGTTAGAATTTAAAATTTATTGCCTATATCTCTGCATTCGATATTTTGAAATTTAGATTATGTGCTTACATTGTGTAAATTTGTAAACTAAGGGTGTTTTTGTAATTTTTAAAAAATAAGGATCGAAATATGACCCTTACCATCCTAATAAGGTTAAGGGACCACGTCACATTAAGATCCCAAGATTTTTTTAATTTTATCACCTAAAAATCTACTCGATTGTACCGAACACTTGAAATACTACGTGATAGCTTAAAATTTATTTTTTAAGGAGTTTTGTGTAAGTTTTTCAAAAGTTTAGATGTGATGTTTTTACTTTTAAATACTTTAATTATTGCTAAAAAATTCAAAGTTATCACACTAGATATTTAATTTTGTTATTTGGAAATTATATTTGTAATGTTCTCAAAAATTATGTTGAACTGGTTAAATATGTTGCATGTTGGAAATACATGTGAATTACAGAGAGTGTAATTGAATGACGAATACCTTGGAAGGATATATTATATCTCTTAAATCTCTACCATAGACCCTTTTGGGCGAGTGAGCATGTCATGGTTGTAAAATATTCCCGTTGCCAGGTTTGGTAGAAGATAATTGTTTAAATAGGAATTATGATAAAGTATTAAATTACTTCGTAGATCTCTACCATAGAGCTCTTTGGTCGGGTGAGTATGTGTGTAAAAGGTTCCCATTTCCAAGCCAAGAGTGCCCTTTGGATGAGCGAGCAACATGCATAAAGGTTTTCATTGGCAGACTAGGTAAAAGATGTTAAATATTATCACCAATGAGCCATTTGGATAGGTGAGTACATATGCAAAGGGTTCCCATTGCCAGGTAAATAGTGCCTTTTGCATAGGTGAGCAACATACAAAAGGTTTCCTTTGCCAGATAAGGTGATGCATCAGAAGAAAGGTAGCCACTTAGATAAAATGAACCCTTGAATTACATTGTTTGATTGTAATGATATCAATATGATAATCTTATGTCATGCATATCTTTGAACGCTTCAACGATTGGATCCTATCTCAATATTGCATTTGTATCTTTTTTTGTAAATCTTTATATTCATTTGATTATAAATTTTTATCTTATATGATAAATTGTACTAGATTATCTCACTAGGCTTTATAAGCTCACCTAATGTTGTGGATAATAAATTTCAGGATGCATGGTTGTAAACAGGGAGTGAAGTTGAGTTCTAGTGTTGGCTTGGTTTTAGTCCACTTTATTAGATCGTATCTATTGTAAAGAAAATGTATTATGGAGAGCTTTAGAGGAGAGTTGAGATTATTGTAATAATATTTAAATATTTTATTATAGTTATGGATATGTGGTTGAGTAACATATAATATTCATGAGATTATGTTTCTGAATTGTTTAAATGATATATCAAATCTTAGGATGCGAGATTGGGTTTGGCCAACTCGGATGCCGGATTTTGGAGCGTGCCATTCTCTCTTTGCACTTGCTCTCTCTCTCTCTCTCTCTCTCTCTCTCTATAATGTACGTAATGGTAAGGGGGATGTTTAAGCCTCTTTGTGTTTTGGGTTCTCTCCTTTGTAGGATAGGATGTATTTATAAAGAGGGATTTAAGATTTACTCCACCACCTATGGTCTTTTATATGCCCTACATTATTAAAATCATGTAAACATGCCTTATCCATGGATGTACATATGATCTAATCCATCAAATACAATAACCATTCACCAAAGAGCTAATGCCGTGCAGATCAAGGGGTGGACCATCATATTATCATAAAGAGCAATTAAAACATTTTTAATGATTAAAACAAAAGTTTAACAATTGAAAAATATTTGTAAATTTATTTTAAACTTTTTGAATGTTAGGCCTAGTGGAAAAATCATTTGATGAACGTTTGATCTTTTTAATCTATGCTATAAATAAGTTCTTAGAAAACTAGTGAATCCCCTTGTTGGCATATGTAAAGATCAACATACTTTAATAGATGTACCGAACCATATCCACTTTTATTGGCCACTTGATGACCTCGTAAAGAAAGTCAAAATGCATATAACCAAGACCTTGAGTCTCACATGTCCTTAAGTCTAAGGATTATTCAGATTTCGATTTACCATCGAGTGGATCATAGTCCAGGTAAATGGGCCTAGAGTAGATACTTGATCTCGATCCACTAATGCAAGTACCCAATAAATCCAACACAGGGATCATGTGTTCATGGCACACTTAGACTCTCATATGAGGTAGAGTGAAGACATACAAAGTCATATTCATGCCCAATGTTGGAGACCTTTCTTCTTGACTTATTGCCAGTCCCGTCACAAGATTATTACATCTATCATCGTGGTGATAACAACAACCATATATAGGTCTATCTTATAACTCGCAAGATGGCCATGGTATAACAGGTATTAAGATTCAATGATGATATCACTCGCTTGGTCAGTGACCACCGATGTGTCCAATTTCAAGTTCCCAAGGACAACCTTTGAAACCCCTTCTTTATAACCCATGTTCATTTACATTTTAGGCACCTCTACATATTAACTAAGGTATAGTACTAATATGTTCTTCTAGAACACTTGGTCATCATAATCAACAACTGAGACATATCAATATCTCATACACATGGTCAGTGGGCTTGGTTTTCCAAGGCACAACTCCAACACTAATATGTAAGCCCAACAATGCCCGTGTGTTAGCCGCCAATGTAACCTCGAAAGGTATGTCTAATATCCATAAGTTTAGTGGCATGTAATTATTCCATGACCATAGGTATAAGAATTAATCAAAGTTAATACATGATTAAGTTAATCCAAACTACGCATAATGGGCCTCTCAATTAGGAGACTTGATGCAATCCACCATTGTGAATGTACAATTGAGTCCAACATATATAGCTAGATACTTGTAAGCAAGTGAGCAATCACACCCCAATGTGGAGAAGAGCAATGGCAACAAAATGCTCGGTATTGGATATTGATCGATCTTAATTCGTAATTAATTCCACACAGGTTGACCATAGAACTATTCTTGGGTCCTTCAAATATGATGAAATAGTAATAGCATTTAGGGTACTGAGAACTGTGGAAACATAACTCTTCGTTAGTCATAATAGTATTTTTGTGCATTTCATTCTTTTCCCCATAACCCAAAAGAGAGGTTTCATGAAGAAGCTCCACAACCTGCTAAATATATTTAATCCAAGAGTTCCATACACAAGTATGCATATTTCATTCAATTAAGTGCTCATCAATAATCGATATCTATCAATACATGAACACTTAACTTTTCAAGACATGTATCTAACAAACTTGGCTTGACTCGGCCGCGTTGCTAGAGACTCTTTTGAGTCATTCTGAGTTGGACTACAACAGATGCCGGGTGGATATATATCTTGATAGAATACAATTAATTCAGAGTGAAACATCTAAGTAATGAATCACAATTTACACTTTTGATCATCCACCATTAAATTGGTGGACAATATTTGAACGGTTAAATGAAAGTGGTTCTACTAATCTGATATGAGACTAATATAAAAAGTGGTTCTACAAGTACTGGGTTTGATTTGAGTTAATGTATGGCTTGCCAACAATATTTTGCATGCGCTGAGTATCGAGAGTCGAATCTGCCAGAGTATCAAATAACTTAAAAGGAAAAATAAAATTAGCTTCTGCCAAATGGCACACTCGTGGCGACATGTGCCAAAAGCACTGAAGGGTCCTCCAATCCAATCATCACAATCACACACTCGAGGAAGATGCTATACCGTATTCAATAAAGTAATAATAATCTATTTTCATCACTCCCCCTTTAATTATTGTTATTGTTACTATTACCATCATAATCATTACTATCATTATTCTCACTTCTATATTATTATAGATGAAATATTATACTCGGGCCAAGTGTCATGGTTGATACGCAGGCATTAAAAATTGGAGACTTGGCGTATAAGGTACTATAACTAAACCGTCCAAATTGGGAGCCCTAATGATAAACCAATATTTTCAGTACTTTATTGGAGGACTATCCCATTAGTGGGCTTTCATTAGATGGTCAAGATGAAAGGAATCCACCGATCCTAACTCAGCCAGCAAGTATTCAAGAATCGGTGGCTGAGATTGTTATATTAATATGATTTCTTTAAGACGACTTAGCTGTGCCAAAGTTGAACGGTCTACTAATATTCGAGAACCGTCACTTGTTCAAGTTTTGAGTGCCTGTGTATCAATCATCCTTCTCCGCCGGAGTATCGAATAACTCTAATATATACTATCGACAATTATATGATCCTTAGCTGCTACATATACATATGTCCTCGGTTTTGTAGTTTGTACAAGAGGGTCCCTTAGTTCAATGATCAGGACCGTTGGTCTTATGCAACTAAAATTTGATGGACGATGACCGAAAAATTTCACAGATTTGATAATTCCAGATACCAGTGTTGATCCTCGTTTTCTGTTGAATGTGGACGGCTTCCATAATCCTCTCTGATTAACCGTCAATTTGCAGGCCAAACATTGAAAGGCTATTATTACTTCTATCCATCCCCCAAAGTAGGGCCAATAGGACAAAAGCATGGATATCAATCCACATGGGCCCCACTTTCAAAAACTGAAAGCACGGGTTATTATGCATACACCAGACCGAGCATCTCATAATTTTTGTTTTTTTTATTTCTTCTAATTATTATTTTTTATTTCATGATATATATATGAGAACTGATAAACTACAGGCAAGGTACCACACCTTGCACCGTACCAACTTTACTGCCAACAGGCCACTTGTGTGGAAAATCAGTACCATTAAATCAGTAGGGCCTTCCATAAAGAATAGATGATGATAAAATAAATCTGGTCCAATCATCAGATGGACCACACCATTTGAATAAATGGAAAATGACAGATTTACATTATATATACATGTGTGGCCCACCTTGTGATCTTCTCAGAATAATTTTTAAAAATGTTAATATACATTGTGGGATCTATAGTTTTCATGGTACTGATTTCGTGCTACATTGGGAGAAAATATGTTACGGTACCCCAAGGTGTGGTACATTGCATGTAAGTGGTCAGTTCCTTCTCTTTGTATATATAAGAACGAACCTGCACCCACACATTATCTGATACCATGCCTAAGAAGGGGAGTCTGGTGCCCATGTCTCTCTCTTTAGGGCGAGTAGTATTGATTGGGTGGTGCTGTAGCAGGGAGAGGCAACCTACTCGCAGGCGTCCACGTAGGCGTACGGGCGGCACGGTTAGGTTGGGGAACAAACGTGGGAGGGTAAGACATGGGTTCAATGTCTGCAGGTCATGTGTCCAATGGCGGTTCGTGGTTGTGCTCTTTAGGCGTGTAAGGAAAGTAGTGCTGGATCTAGCTTCAAATGGACGGTTGATAGAGGCTTCTTACTGGTCTTTTCCGTTCATCTACCCACTTGCATTTCCTCCCATTTGATACTTTTTTCCTTCATACGTAAGTTGTGGGGCTTGTGTTGATGCTCAGGGCTTGAATCTAAGCCACTCGTTGCATGTTATGAAAATGTTCTTGGTGTCCTTGTTAAGGCCCATCAATTAAATGGATGGTTATTATTCTGCGTCTCGTTTGTGTTGAAAGATTTGAATACTAGTATCATATACCTGCCAACCATAGTTCTAAAACTTAGTGATTCGACTCCAAAGAAACTCGTCGAGTTAACTCTACTTAACAAGATTTTGCAAAATTCGAAATTCAGAGTAAATCTATCATGTCTCAGTAAGACTCGTCGAGTCAAATTGATCTGTCGGTCGGCCTTGCATAACTAGTGTGGAGTTAAACTGAGTCAGCCAGTTTGATAAATTTTGTATTTTATATTTCTTATCCACATTATTACTATTTTAAATATCAATTAGTAATCATGGAATAATTATTAAATATAGAGTCCAGTCTGGTTGAATTTTCAAATATGTTACATACGTGATATATCTCGTCAATGCAAAAGATGGGCCACACCATGATGATCATCTGATATAAGAATCAGGATGATCCATACATATGGTGGGACACAATGTCTTTAAAAAAATGGACAGCCCATGGTATACTTGGTGTACATAGAGGAATGGGGCACATGATGATCGAATTGGACTAGCTAGTTTTGTTATTCATCTTTGTGCGGCAAATGCCCGATTCAAAGCCGGAAAATGCTCTACTCCACTCACTCAACCGTGTTTGACTAAGATTGATAAAAACTCAAGCTGATTATGACATTTTCAATAACGGTGGAAAACTCTGCTTTCTCACGTAACAAACCTCTTTAAAATTGAAGTATTGGCTGGTGATCCCTACACTAGCCAGTTTGCCGGTGGAAAAGCTCTGTGCACCTCACCATGATGTATTTGTTTTATCCATGCCGTCCATCTATTTTACAAGCTAATTTTAGGGCATGAGCACAAAAATGAGACGGATCCAAAGTTCAAGTGGACTCCATCACAGGAAACAGTGGGGATTGAACGTTTGCTTCCAGTTGAAAACTTCTCTAAGGTAGCCACATGCTCATCTGCGCACCGACTCTTTCTTTAAGAATTCATCACACGTTATGTGAGTCCAAAATCTAAATGGTCCACGTGATGCAGCACCACATGGAATCTCCAGGGCCCAACTTTTACTTAGATCCAAAACTTTGGTGGGCCATGGAAAAAAGAAAACAGTTTCATCTCTTGATTTGCATCTCTCTTTTTCTATGGCCCACCAGACTTTTAGATTAAGATAAAAATTAATCCCTGGGGGTTTTATAGGATGCCGCATCACATGGACCGTTCAGATTAGAGGCCCATGACACATGTGCAAAGGTGCACACGTGTGCAGGTGCACATGTGAGTATATATATAGTCAAATGCTCATTTGCTGTCATGTCCCGAACTCGGAAACCGGGCTCACAAAATTTTCAATCGCCGAATCCAATGCTGACAGCTTCCGTAGTACCCCATTCTCGGCTCCCGGCACCCATACGCTAGGTTCCAATCCTAGGATGCTACAAGGAGGATTTCTAATCATCAATTTGATTTGTAATGAGCATAACCAAGTATAACCCACGAATAATAACCACAAGAATACCATCACAAAATCTATTATGATAAAAAACTTTTGAGTACAATGCGTGAAAAAGAAAAATACAAGATGATGATAATAACAGGAACTCCAAAAGCTCGACTGCACGTTCCAACTCTGACAAGGCTACAGCTGCGTCCTCGCGTCACCTGCACGCATCAATCGTGCATAAGCTTATAGAAAGCTTTGAGGGTAGTGTGAGTGTGTGTGCAATATAAGCGTGCTCAGAATGCAAGGTCAGAGTAATGCAAAATCATGGTGATGAGTACATGAATGTAATCAGCCGTACTAAGGCTATGTGGTGCAAGATATGAATGCTATCAGCCATAACATGGCCGTGCGATGCGAGATGCAACTCAAGCATGCCAATCCTTATCATGTATTAGTACAATTCTCATTCTAGATAATCACCGGAGTTTAGTACACTCCAAGTGGCACTGCCGCTCTCCTAGCCGCACAGTCCAAGTGAGCGTAAGAAACCTCACTATCCGCTGGCCAATAGTCTGTCAATACCTATCCGGCATGACGATAGCGGACCTATTCACGAGTTGGTCAAACTCAGCCTAATATTGCCCCCTACTCTCGGGCGAGTAAGGCCACACCCCTTTCCAATCGATCACGATACAGTGGGAGACGCGACCTCCTGGTATTCGGCCCTCGTGTGCTCATATATCCACTCGGTCTTGACGTTGGAGTCATCCTCTGGTACCATCGAATTTAGGAATTTTCACTCAGGGACTTCTATGGTGCCCCGATGCCTAATAATAATATTTTTGGTATCCAATCCAGCCACCCACGCTGTATCTGTGGAGGCTATGACCCTGATGTCACTAGGGCATACAGTAATCACAATCACACTAATGCAAGTGCATGAATCATACTATCAGACATGCAACAATCCTACGTGTACCGAGCGCTCATGTGGGGCAACTCCACCTGTCAGGGAGCCCATAAACGATCTGCCCAAAGGCATATGCTATGATCAGTCACTTCTTATATCAGGCATACATATGATGCATATGATCATGAATCATGGATCTATACTACACATGTTATGTGGTGATGGGCTCTGATCAAAACAAAGATGGGCCTAGACGGCTTATATGTTACAGGTATGGGCCTATTAATTGGCCCTAGGGAGAGAGAGACAATGCGAACATTTAACCAACATCATCCTTACAATGTGGACATCAAACCATCATTGCTCCCAAGGCACGGCCTGCCATGAATCACATATTGCAATGGGCCTTATATAGATCTTGTTGGGCCTCGACCCAAGGGCCCAAATCATTAAATGGGTCTCAAACCATGGACTCATATATCTCAAGTGGGCCTTAGTGGGTGGGCCACAAATACATCAGGCTGGGCCTAATCACATGAGCCTTGCATACGTCACAATGGGCCTCATAATATGGGCCTTATACAAATCAAGGTGGGCCTCAACAAAGACCACCAATACATCAAGATGGGCCTTAACAATGAGCCTTAAATTATCTTCAAAATGGTTGGATGGTTTGGATGAAACACATGCATCATGATGGAGCCTACACTAATGGAGGGTGTGGATTACAATACAGACATAAGTGGGTCCCATGTGGGGCCTACCATACTGTTTATTTTCCATCCAACCCATTAATAAGGTCACTCAGACCTGGGGCCCACAGTAATGTTTATTTTCCACCCAACCTGGGCCCACTATAATGTTTATTTACATCCAATCTGTGCATAAGGTCACGTGGACCAGGGCCCACCGTAATGTTTATTTACATCCAACCTGTACATAAGGTCACGTGGACCAGGGCCCACCATATGTTTATTTACATCCAATCTGTTCACAAGGCCACGTGGACCAGGGGAGAAACTGGGCCCACTGTAATGTTCATTTGTCATACAACCTGTTGATAGGGTCACGTGGACAGGGAGTCCACCTTGATGTGGTTCACAAATCCAGCCCACCCATTATGTGTGTCCCACTTGGCTGAGGGTTCAGACCAAGTTTCAGCCGCATCCAAATTTTAGGTAGGCCCTACCAAGTGATTTTATACGTTTTAGGCATGTCTTCACATGGTTTTACATGGTGTGGTTCACCTAAGTTCCGTATACGGCTAATTTTTGGGGTGGCCTCCTGGTTCGAGGGGACCCATCAAATGCATGGTGTTGATGTTCGAAACGCATCACGGTGGGGCCCACAGCTAGGTCGTGAGTGTCAGCCCATCCGTCCGTCCGCCAGCCGCAGGCAGCGCTTGCTGCTGCTTGTTTTTGTTTTTACTTTTTTTATTTTATTTTCTACGGTATTTAGTAGATGGGACCCGCCTTGGACAAATCCGACCCAGCCATTGAATTCCATAGCTCGGGACAGACTCATCGAGTCCAACATGCAGCGTGTTGTGGCGGATAAAAGCATCAAGGCGAGTTTTAACGGTTAACCCCACTATTCCCTATGGTATGGCCCGCTCGATTATCGGATTGACTCCATTTTCTGGCTCAACACTTAAAACAGGTTAAGCAATGGGATGGACGGCGTGGATTGTATACGTACATCGAGGTGGAGCTTACATGAGTGGCCCACCATTCCCTTTATTTTGGCTAGCTCGTTAGTACACTCCCATGTCAGTTTACACTTCACTGTTAGCCAACCCCACCATGTCCAGTGTCCAGAGACGCTGGACGGCACACATAAAATGGACATCATGGTGGGTCCCACATGCACGTGGCCCACCTGTTTGATTCACCTGATGTTTATGTTTTCCTTCCATCCGGGCCCGCTAATGGGCTGGATATCCAACACATTCATCCGATGGGTCCCACATGAAAAAAAAATATGATTCATGGTGGGCCACACTCACCCCTTGATCATCATCACCATCTAAAGAGAGAGAGAGAGATGGTGATAGAGAGGAGGGACCCCGCCACTATGGGCCTTCCATTGATACATCACATACATCGAAATGGGTCTCACCAACAAGTGGGCCCTCAAATCACAAAGATCACCCACCTCTAGGCCTCCTCCTTGCTCCCTTAGCCTTCTATACTCCTTGCCTTCACTTTTAATAGTGGTTGATAGGATTTTGATGGTGTGGATGAGAGATGAGAGGGTGGGCCACACTTGATGTTTTGGAGAAAACTTGAGAATGCTTGAACGTGTGAAGCTTTGAGTTGCTTAGGAGATTTGAGAAATGAGAGAGAGAGTGAGATGATAGGAGTGATATAGATGGGTGAGGTGTGATGGGTGATGGGTTGTAAGAAAGGGATGGGTGGAGAAAGAGAGAGAGAGAGAGAGAGAGAGAGAGAGAGAGAGAGAGAGAGAGAGAGTTGACTTTGGGTAGCTTGTGTAAGAGAGAGGTAAGGATAGGGTATGGGTTGCTTGTACTTGACTTGATGTGAGATGTGTACTTGATTGATAGGATTGATTGATTGATTGATGGGACATGTTGTAGAGATTCTCTCGAAATTTGCACGCGCGACGTTTTTCTCGAAATGAATGTGGGCCCACATCTTCCAGCTTAGGTATCGGTTCGGTGTGCGAGTCACGGCGTTGGAACCGTGGCGATGACACAGTCGCTAAGATACAAGTTTCGGTTCGAGCTGACTTCGGTATGCAGGACTCGGCTTAGGATTACGTGTAATTGTCGGATACGGTGCGAAGGTTGCCGGAATTTGACCGGAAGGACCGCAGAAGCCAACGGAACGGTACGGACTAGGACACGGGTCTTACAGTTGCACACCAGTAGTCACGAGCTCCCGTGATAAGTTTTTGAGAACTCATCATATGTTATGTGAGTCCAAAATATGAACGGTCCACATGATGCAGCACCCCATGAAACCCTCGGGGCCCAACTTTTACTTTGATCCAAAACTTTGGTGGGCCATGGAAAAAAAAATAGTTTTCTCCCTTGATTTGCATCTCTATTTGCTATGACTTATCAAACTTTTAGATCAAGATAAAAATTGGTCCCTGAGGATTTCATGCGATGCTGCATCACATGAATTGTTCAGATTAGAGGCCCATGACACATGTGTAAAGGTGCGCTCATGAGTAGGTGCACAGGTGAGCATGCCTATATATAGGGGTGTATATGAACCAAGCTAGCTCGGTTAGCTCGCTCGACTCGACTCGAAAAAGCTCGATTCGACTCGGTTTGAAGTTGAGTTCGAGCTGATTTTTTGAGCTCAAAAATGAGTACGAGCCAAGTTCGAGCTGGCCCCAGCTCGACTTAACTCAGATAGAACCCAACTCGAATTGAACTCGGATCGTACTAGTTCAGTGACTTGGTTACTTTGATATTGATGTTGCTCACCAAGTGTTTGATGAAATGACTCAAAGAAGTGTGGCTGGTGGCAAGGAAGGTATGTATATGAAACCAACACCCTTTTTTTCTTGATTTTTATGTTGCCTAGAAGGTGTTTGATAAAATACCTATAAAACCATTGTTGTTATCTCAAATACAGTGAGATTTTGAAGGTGCATTCCAAGTATTTGTGAAAATGCCTCAATGGCGAACTCAGCTCGATCTTGGCTCGAGCTGGCCCAAGCTACTGACCAAACCGAGCCGAGCTGGCTAGTTAGGCTTGAGGACCAAGCCGAGCCGAGTTCAAGTTGAGGTTAGCTAGTGGTCGAGCCAAGTCGAGCTGAGGCAAGCTCAACTCGGTTCGACTCGATGTAGACCCCTACCTATATATATATGTGTGTGTGTGTGTGGGGTGGGGGAATGGTACTATGCGGTCGAGTCGCATGAAACCTTAATGTAAGGTCGATATGTGTCTTGTCTTCCAACATTCAATGACAAATTTGAAAACTACACGGTGGAGTTGCTAGCACCCTAGGAAAAAGCAAAACCGATAAAACTGCACTACGTAATTGATATTTATCAGTTTAAGTAGCCTACTAAGGCTCATACAGACTGGGATGTTAGCTGATTGCATGTTGTGAATAGACCAGGTGGCCCTCATCAAGTTTTATAGGCCCCACCATGATATATATGTTATATCAACACCGTCTATTCTTTTGGAGAGATAATTTGAGGTCATAAACCCAATAAAAAAGCATATTCAAGCTAAAATGAACCATATCACACAGAATGATGCCCACCGTTGAAACCTTCCTAAGGCCCACCATGATGTTTATTTGTTGTCCAACCTATTTACAATGTCACACATATTGGGATGAAAGGTCAAAACATATATAAGCTTAATCCAAAACTTTAGTGGCACCCAAAAAGCTCTCAACGGTTGGCCTTCAATCTCCACTGCCTTTTATTTTGTGGTCCACTTGAACTTTGGATCCGCCTCATTTTTGGGCTAATGCCCCAAAATAATCTCTCCAAATGGGTCGACAGTGTGCATATAACACTAACATCATGGTGAGGCCCACAAAACTTGGTGACGGCAACACAACGGGGCATGGGGCACACAGACGGGATTTCCTTCCAGAGCCTTTAGCAGGAAGTTTTTTACACAAGGAGCCCAGGTGGGGTTAAGCGATGTTTATGATAAATCCATTCCATTCATCTGTTTTACGAGATCATTTTAGGATACAGGACCAAAAATGAGCTAGATTCAAGACTCAAATGAGCCACGCGAGAGAAAACAGCGGGGATTGAACAACCACCCCTGAAACATTCCCCTGGTCACAAAAATTTTGTATTAGGTCAAGTTTTTCGTATTTTTAGTTCATCCCAATAGTTACCTTGCAAACAGTTTAGATATCATATAAACATAAAAAATGGAGCAATTCTCAGGTGAACTATATCACAGGAAACCTTGATGTATGTATTCTATATCTACACTGCCCATCTGTTTTTATATATCATTTTAGGATATGAATCCAAAACTAAAATAGATCCAATTCTTAGGTGGACCATAGGAAACTGTAGTGATTGACAATTAATGGGTCATATAAGTTTAGATCAACCTGATATTTTTGTTTTTTCATTTCATCCAAGTTTATATGACCTTATCAATAGGTTGGATGAAAAATAAGCATTATGTAAACATTATTCTGGGCCTAGGAAGTTTTTAATAGTAAAGCATTCAATCACTACTATTTCTGATAGTATGGTCTACCTGAGCTTTAGATCTTCATCATTTTTGGGCTCATGTCCTAAAATGATCTTCCAAAATGGATGGACGACATGGATATAGAATACAAAGATCAAGTTGAGGCTCACTATAACGACCATACTGTTTTGAGTGAGGTAATCCCCTTCGGAAGCCGAATGGCTGTATGCCACAACCACCAACCTTGGTAGTGTGTTACCGTTACCAAGTTCTGTGGGCCATACCATGATGTAAGTGTTAAATCCACACCGTCCATTCATTTGGTAAGATAATTTTAGGCATTAGTCCTAAAATTAGATAGATTCAAATCTAAAGTGGACCACAACATAAAAAGCAGTGGGGATTGAATCCTTGTTGTGGATCTACTTAAGGTTTTGGGCTCATGTTGTAAAATGATTTTTCTAAATGGATATATATATATTCATTTTCTTTTTTTTTTTTTTCCTGAGGTGATTATCCTATATATATATAGAGAGAGAGAGAGAGAGAGAGAGAGAGAGAGAGAGAGAGAGAGAGAGAGAGAGAGAGACGCACTTTTAAATAATAATATTTTTGAACTTAGTAAAAGGGGTATGAGTTTTTGAGTTGAGTATACTCATTTCGATTCAAATCGAGTTTTTATGTTTTAACCTATGATCATATAAGAGAGAGAGAGAGAAAGAGAGAGAGAGAGAGAGGACTGAACCAAAATAAGATTTATAATACTTGTTAGATGTGGGCAAGATCATGGATGTAAACAGACTACAATCCGATCACTCTTGGCAAGATCTAACAGTTCAGAGTCCGCAAGGATGAGTTCCTTGCAACAACTTACATTTGAAGCGTTTTTAACATCAAATCCAACCAAGATATCAATGCACTATCTGTCGAGGAAAAAGATTCTATCTAACCCTCCGTCCGGCCCTTTATAGATTGAGAGCCTTGCAAACGAATATTACCATTAATAGGATTTTTAATGCCACAATCCTAATATCTAGACCGTTTCGCTGTTGTAGCAACTCACGATCACAGCATGCGCCACACCCATAAGGCTCGGGCACGGTTTAGGTGAGCTAGTGGTGACAGCTTAGTAGGTGAGGCCTGACCGTGGGGCCTGCGCTGATGTATGTGTTGTATATCCACGCCTTCCATCCGTTTTTCCAGCTCATTTTAGGATACGGTCCCAAAAATGAGGCGGATCGAAATCTCAGGTGGATCATACAGTAGGGATTGAATTTCCACCGTTAAAAACTTTTCGGGGGCTAAAAAAGTTTTGGATCAGGCTGTTATATGTGTCTTCCTTCATCTAGGCCTTTATGATCTTATCAACAGGTTGGAAGGCAAATAAACACGGCAGTGGGCACTAGGAAGCCTTTAATGGTGGGCGTTCAATCACCATTGTTTCCTATGGTGTGGTCCACCTAAGATTTAGATCTTCCTATTTTTAGGATCATACCATAAAATCAGCTGACAAAACGGATGAACGGTGTGGATATACAACACATACATTGAGGTGGGCCCCACAATCAGGGCCTCACCACTAACCTGTTATCCCTTCCTCACCTAATCCGCGCCCATAAAGCTCACATTCAACGATGGTGGGATGATTCGAAGTGTCCATCTCGTGTGGCTATTTGATGGCCTATGATCCAACAGCAATCCTCAAAAAAGATCCTCACCAATGACTTATCAAATTAAATGTGGCTCATCAAAATATTTTCTTTCAATGATCCACATTCATTTTACATTTACTAGTCACAAAAAACATACATTCAAGCCTCTTCTTTACCATTTTTTACTATATTGTTTAGTGTTGGTCTCAAATTGGGTCACACATGTTATTTGTGTGTGTTATGTGCCGGGTGTTCCAGGGCTTATTTGCTCAACTTAAACCAAACACCTTGTGATCTCATATGCCAAGACGGATAGATTAAGACCAAATCCAGCCAAATTTACCCTAAATCAAGTGATCGGCCAAGAAAAGAGTTCGCTCTGATGGGATTTTTCCTCCTTAGTCTAAGCTGCTCGACCGGTCGAGTGAGCTGCTCGACTCAAAGTCCAACAAGTTTTTGGTTTTGGAATCCCATGGTGCTCGACCAGTCGAGGGTCAGGCTCGATCGGTTGAGTGGGCCGCTCAACCGGTTGAGGACCCTGCTCGACTAGTCGAGAGTTATGTAGATTCTGTCCAGATTTGGTGCGGACTGCGTAAATTTGAGGCGGCTTCATAAGATGCGCGAAAGAGAGTTGCCTACACTATAAATAAGGGTCCTTAGGGCTATTCTAGGGTATGCAAGAGAGTTTTCTAAAGCTTTACAAGGATTTGCTAAAGGGTTTATGGCTATCAAAGGGTGAGAGAAAGAGAAAAGAGAGAGAGGAAGCCTGTGGAATGGAGGTTCTACTCGTAGAAGTAATCTACTTCGCAGTCGACGTCCCAGCGCCTCTACGTCCTCGTGATCGGTAAGAGATCTCATTTTTCATTATTCTCTTATTGTTCATCCACTCCTTCATAAGTTAAGAAGGTTTGATCCAAGCGGTGTGTGCTTATGATCTGTTGTAACGTTCTACTTCATAGTGAATTGTTGCTTTGGACAAGGTCCCGTGGTTTTTATCGCTTTGAGGGTTTTCCACGTAAAAATCTCTTATGTCGTGTAGTTTGTACTTAATTTATTTCATTACTTTATTATCCATAATTTTGGTATTTTGGGAGGATAGATCTTAAGGTTTTGTACAACGACCCCCAACAAAGTGGTATTAGAGAATTCAGGTTGGTTGAACGGAGTGGGATCGGTTTTGAATTATGGAAGGTGGCTCATCAAGGATGATCAGTCTCAATGGTTCTAACTGGACCATATGGAAAGCTAAGATGGAGGACTTGCTTTATTGCAAGGGCTTGTATTCTCCAATTCAAGGCATATCAATAAAGTTAAAGGAAATGTCAGATGATGATTGGAAGAAGTTGGACCGGAAGGTGGTGGGGGTTTATTAGACAATAGCTGGACGATTCCATATTTCGCCATGTGTCTACAGAGACCTCAATCGCTAGGCCATGGCTGAAACTGCAATGGCTATATGAGAGGAAGACGGCTGGCAATAAAATTTTTCTGATAAGACGACTTGTGAATCTCAAGTTTAAAGATGGTGGTTCTGTGGTTGAGCACATGAATGAAGTCAGCAATATATTGAACCAGCTCTTTGCTATGAAGATGGTTCTGGATGATGAGTTATCGGCTTTGTTATTGCTTAGCTCTTTGCCTGACAGTTGAGAGATATTGGTGGTATTTCTAAGTAACTCCGCGCCAGATGAAAAGGTGTCCATGGAATAGGTAACTAGTTGTCTCTTTAATGAGGAGACAAGGAGGAAGTCTCAGGGTTCTACTCAACAAGAAGCCCTTGTGATACAAGATCGAGGGAGAGGAAAGAACAGAAAGGGCGAGAAGGCTCAAGATAAATCAAGAGGTAAGTCAATTACTAGGAAGGATATTGAATGTTGAAATTGTGGCAAGAAGGGCCACTATAAGCATGAATGTCATAAGAAGAAGAATGACAAGAAAGGAAAAGGAAATAAGAAGGAAGACAAATCAGATTCCACTGCGGTCGCTTTAGATGGTGACATTGTAATTATTCTTTCGGCAGATCACGATGTTTGTCTCACAGCTACGAGTCAGGACACTGACTAGGTGATAGACTTGGGAGCCTCGTTTAATGCGACTCCACGCAGAGATTTTTTAACAAACTACGAGACATGTGACTTCGGGACCGTGAAGATGGGTAATTCTAGCATAGCAAAGATTGTAGGGGTCGGTAATATTTGTGTGAAGACCGATGTGGGCTGCACATTGGTTCTCAGGGATGTGAGACACATCCAAACCTTCACCTCAACTTGATGTTGACGGGAAGGTTGGATGATGATGGCTATGAAAGCCGATTTGTTGGTGGGCGCTGAAGCTTATCAAGGATTCGTTGATCGCAGCTAGAAGAAAGAAGTGTTGCAACCTTTACAAGAAAAGTGTCAGTATGTGTAAGGGTGGGTCAAATGCTGCGAAAGATTCAGCTATTGACATGTGGCACAAGCATCTAGGCCACATGAGTGAAAAAGGGCTTCAGTTACTAGCAAAGAAGCGGTTCCTTCCAAACGTGACAGGTATACCTCTCAAAACCTATATTGACTGTTTATCAGGAAAACAACATAGAATTTCATTTATTAAATCTGCTTTTTATATTAATAAATTGTATGCATTAGATTTAATTTATTATGATGTTTGTGGTCCTATGAGGACAAAAACCTTTGGTGGGGTATTGTATTTTGTCACTTTTATAGATGATGCATCTACGAGGGTTTGAGTTTATACTTTGAAATCCAAGGACAAGGTCTTTGGTGTGTTTAAATTGTTTCATTTTATGGTCAAGAGAGAGACAGGTAGATCATTGAAGTGCATCCACACTGACAATGGTGGTGAATGCATCCATGACTTTCATGAGTATTGTACGTCCCTAGGTATACGGCATGAACAGACTGGTCCCAAGACCCCTCAATATAATAGTATGGCTAAGCGAATGAATGCACCATTCTAGAGAGAATCAGATGCATGTTATCCCATACGAAGTTTCCCTAGATGTTCTAAGGAAAAGCAATGCACACGACAGTGTATTTAATAAACAGGCCTCCATCAACCCCATTAAATGGAAAAGTACCCGAGAAGGTGTGAACTAGACAAAATCTATCATACAGTCATCTCAGGGTGTTTGGATGCAGGGCATTCGTTCATTTACCAAAGGACAAGAGGTCCAACCTCAATATGAAGATCAAGCAATGTATATTCTTGGGGTACGGTGATGAAAAGTTTGGCTACAGATTGTGGGATCCGACTGAGAAGAAGCTCGTCAAAAGCAAAGATGTGGTTTTCTTTGAAGACTAATGTATTGAAGACATTTGTATGCTATAAAAGACGCAACTTAGTTCAAGAGAGCTAGAGGATATGGATCCGGTTATTCCTCTCATAGTGCCTGATGATGGGGGAGTATAGCAAGGTGTAGAGGACGAGGGAGTTCCTACAAAAGATGGACCTAGGGGAGCAGCCCCCACCTGATTCACCTGTTGAGCCACAGGTGAGGAGGTCATCTAGGGACAGACAGCTGTCCAAGAGGTACTCACCGCATGAGTACATTGTGCTAACTGATGGGGGAGAGCCAGAAGATTATTCTGAGGCCCTAGCCGACGGGCATAAGGGGGAGTGGTTGAAAGCTATGTAAGAGGAGATAGAATCTTTGCATAAGAACCACACCTATGATATGATGAAATTGCCTAGGAGCAAGAAAGCTTTGAGCAACAAGTGAGTGTTCAGAAAGAAGAATGAGCAGAAGAATTCACAAATGAGGTTCAAGGCCAGACTTGTGGTGAAAGGGTTTGGTCAGAGGAAAGGTATAGACTTCAAGGAGATATTCTCACCAATGGTGAAGATGATATCCATACAGGTGTTGCTTGGGTTGGTGGCTAGCATGGATCTAGAGATAGAACAGTTAGATGTTAAAGCTGTCTTTCTCCGTGGTGACCTGGAAGAAGAGATGTATATGCACCAACCAGAGGGGTTCGAAGTCAAGGACAAAGAGCATACAGTGTGTAGGCTAAGGAAGAGCTTGTATGGGCTGAAACAAGATCCAAGGCAATAGTACAAGAAGTTTGACTCATTCATGTTAAAGCATGGATATGACAGAACGGAGTCGGACCACTGTGTGTTCACACGCATTTTCTTAGATAGTGATTTCTTAGTTCTTCTATTACACGTTGATGACATGCTCATTATAGGTAAAGACATCAAAAAAATTGATAGGCTAAAACAAGAGTTGGGCAAGCCGTTTACGATGAAAGACTTGGGCCTGGCTAAATAGATTATAGGAATGGAGATAACCCGTGACAGAAGCAGCAGAAATCTTTGGTTGTCACAAGAGCAGTATATTGAGAAAATCCTAAAGTAGTTCAATATGAATGCAGCGAAGCCGGTCAGTACTCCACTGGATGGTCACTTCAAATTGAGCGACAAGCAATGTCCCAAGACAAAGGCAGAGGTGGATGAGATGAAGAAGATATCCTACGCATCAATAGTAGGAAGTTTGATGTATGCTTTGGCGTGTACGTGCCTAGACATAGCATATGTGGTTGGTGTTGTTAGCCGATATCTTGCCAATCCTGGCAAGGAACATTGGGCAGAGGTGAAATGGATATTGTGGTATCTAAGAGGCTCATCTAGGTTGAGCTTATGCTATGGTGGCAGAAAACCTGTGTTAGACAGCTACACAGATGCAGATATGACAGGTGACATAGACTCCAGGAAGTCTACATTGGGGTTCATGTTCACATTTGTAGGGGGAGCAGTCTCTTGGCAGAGCAAGCTACAGAAGGTCGTAGCATTGTCAACGACAAAGGACGAGTACATTACAGTCACAGAGTCATGTAAAGAGATGCTTTGGATGAAGAGATTCCTATAGGAACTTAGCCTGAAGCAGGAGCAGCACGTAGTCTATTGTGATAGTTAAAGTGTTATACACTTGAGCAAGAATCTAAGTCAGCACTCCAAGTCGAAGCACATAGAGATTCGGTATCACTGGATTAGAGATACTTTGGAACAGAAGGTGTTATAACTTGAGAAGGTCCACACAGACGATAACGGGTCAGACAAGATGACCGAGGCATTACTCAAGGGCAAGTTTGAGGTTTGTAGAAACCTAGGTGGCTTGAAGAAGGTGAATTCCTCCTGAGTTGGAAAGGGAGAGATTTTATAGAATTTTTCCTCGTTAGTCCAAGCTGCTTGACTGGTCGAGTGAGCTGCTCAACTAGTCGAGTGGGCCACTCGACCGGTCGAGTGGTGCTTGACTCAAAGTCCAGCGAGTTTTTAGTTTTGGAATCCCATGGTGCTCGATCAGTCGAGGGTCAGGATCGACTGGTTGAGTAGGCCGCTAAACCGGTCGAGGACCCTGCTCGACTAGTCGAGAGTTACATAGATTCAATCCGAATTTGGTACGAATTCCATAAATTTGAGGCGATTTCGCAAAAGGTGCGAAAGGGAGTTGCCTAAACTATAAATAGGGGTCCCTAGGGCTATTCTAGGGTATGCAAGAGAGTTTCCTAAAGCTTTACAAGGGTTTGCTAAATGGTTTAGGGCTATCAAAGGGTGAGAGAAAGAGAAAAGAGAGAGAGGAAGCTGTTGGAAGGGAGGTTCTTCTCGTAGATGTGATCTACTTCGCAGTAGATGTCTCAGCGCTTTTACGTCCTTGTGATCGGTGATATCACTCATTTTTCATTATTCTCTTATTGTTCATCCACTCTTGCATGAGTGAAAAAGGTTTGATCCAAGCGGTGTGTGCTTGTGATCGGTTGTAACGTTCTACTTTATAGTGAATTGTTGCTCTTGACGAGGTCCCGTGGTTTTTATCTCTTTGAGGGTTTTTCACGTAAAAATCTCTTATGTCATGTGTTTGTGCTTTGATTTATTTCATTGCTTTATTATCCCATAATTCTGGTGTTTGGGGAGGCTAGATCTTAAGGTTTTGCGCAATGGTCCCCAACACGCTCTTCTAATGAGATTTCTTTTTTCCTTTAGAGAAAAGACTTTTAGTTAAGTACATGATAGCTTACATTATTCAATATTAAGATAATATAATTTAAAAGAATAAAACTAGACCAAAACTAACTAATTAAATGAGTAAGCTTTGACTACAATTGGTTGGAAAAGTAAATGAAAAAAAGGAAAAAAAGAAAAAAAGAAAACTAAAGATAATATGTTTGTAGCCAGATAGTCATCGAGAATGATTGTCTATTTGTCGTAAGAAGGTTGTTGGGTATAAAAGCTGGATTGCATGCTCAGTTGTCTTCATAGTTGGACGTTCATTGGGAATGACGGTCTGTTTATAATGGGTTGAGCTTTGTTATGCGAGGCAATTGTAGTTCGTGTGAAGGGGGTGGACATATGTTCATCACATGGCTGGCTTCATAGCTAGACAATCATTTCGACGACTGACTATATGTCATGTAGGAATGCACTCCATGATGAGAAACTAATGACGGACAAATATTTGATGGTTCGTTTGTCGCATAACTGGCCTTCATGGCGAGGTAAACGTAGGGAATGACAGTCTGTTTGTGTAACGCTCCTGTTTTCAGGACCTGAGTATATGACCCGTTTCTCAAAAATCCAAATGTTAACCTTAAAGGATGATGAAATTCGAGTATACATTTTTTTCATTTATCAGAGTAAGCAGATGAGTGTAAAATGGACAAGTAAGCTTAAAGGAAAAAATTGCAACTACATTTAGAACATACAGAGTTGCCCATAATGACTTATACAAACCAATGTCTCGACAATAACAAATACAAGATTACATACATGAGAAATTTAAAAGCATATGAAACACAAACAAAAGCCGCAAGATCGCCCAGCTTCCTTCACAGGTACAACCACGTGTCTTTGACAACCATAACGGCTCCTCATCAGTCTGAACCTGCATATCACTTAAGCCACCTGTGCTACCTGTACGGTTATATTTTTTATGGATGAGTAGCCAACTCAGTGTGAATTCTCCGCAAGATCACACACCGGCGCATTAGGTAAGCATAGTTATGAAACAACAAGGTAATTAAAACAACACATGATGCAGTCTTTTTAAATGCATGGATGCGTGAATGCACATTGCCTCGGGGATGCACATCCGTGCTAAAATTGGGCTCGTCACCCATGCAATCATCGACCTGAGAAATTATCCAGTCGGAACAATAGATCGATAGTCGGTGGTCTAAGAGCTAGCGAAACGATACCCCAATGATCCTAAAGCATGTGCTACAACATCCAGAATTAGTCACCCGTCATTGCCTAATAGATCGATAGTCGGTGGTCTGGGAGCTAGTGAAACAATACCCTGATGATCCTAAGTCACGTGCTACAGCATTCAGAATTAGTCACCCGTCATCGCTAATATGTCATGGAGCTAGTGAAACAATACCCTGATCATCCTAATTTACAATCAGCCAATTTAAATAAGCTCAAGGTTACTACAGGGCTTGTCACCAGCGTAGGCCGACAGCTTGGGCATAGGTCCCATACCACCATCCCCGACTCATGGGCTACTATCTTACGATGTTTAATGGAAACCTGTCGACTAGTGGCCAATCATATTATAGTATATGGGGCTTACCATCACATGGTTGCATGATAAAAACATCAAACCCATATAGGAAAAATACTAGAACAAAGCCTCATAGGGCAATACCAAAACAAGCCACATAGGGCAATTATCAAAATAGGCCACATAGTGCGAGTATTAAAACCAAACGATAAAAGACCATCCTTGAAAACCACTTAGGCACAACAACCCTGGATGGTAGGCCCACATCAATGATCCATTTAGACCACCGCTCAATAACTACTAGATCGAAGGTCCATTTCAGTCACAACCAGTCGGGTTACATCCCAAGTATGGGTGTACATTTATAAGTGAGGGTTTCCCATTAATGTACCAGTTTAAGTTCCATAAGCAATCCACAAATAATCCACAAGCATGAACAAATATACAAGATAAACATTAAGCATGTAATATAACAATTCAATTTCCACCCGCTAACACATGATTATAGAAGGGAGATATCAATTATAAATTAAAATACACACTATAACTTAAGCTAATGGGAAGATGGAAACCTCAAGGGGAAGAATCATCACCTTATAGTTGGATCGCCTACCAGCATAGCTTAGGGGACGTGTGGTCCCTTATAATCGGGTCCTATCATGAATTAGGAAATTACATGGTTAGATCGAGTTCTTCACACTATTTATGGTTGGGATTATAACCTAGGGTTTGGATTACCTAGGTCTTTAGCTTCGTCCTATAATCCAATTTTTTACTTTGATTTTAGATTTTGATTTCTCACTTGTATCATTAATTCTTAATGATAACTAATGAGATAATTAATAATTGTAAGTTAATTGTAGTAAGAGGCTTAACTAGTAAAATTGAAATTAACAATTTAATAACATCTAATAATAATAGTAATAATAATAATTACATAACGATAATAGTAATACAACAGAATTAATATCAATGATAATGATTTCTAATGATAATTGTTATAAGCAGCGGAATGTTAATATCACTGGCCAATATCACCATCAGTACTTACATTAATAATAAAATGAAATTAATAGTAATGATAACTTAATTTTAAGAATTTATTGTGCAAGAGTTGGAAGTTGGTATACATAAGCTGACTTGCATCATCAAAATCTAGTTACAAAATAATCTGATAAAATTCACATCCATGAAGATTTCCCCAAGTGGAAATTGGGCCTGCACCCATCTTGATCAGGCCTATCAGTCGTGGCCCAATGGTAGGGCCGTTTACCTGGCCGAACCTGGAAGATTTCTTCACGCCTCCATTCTCTCTCTCTCTCTCTCTCTCTCTCTCTCTCTCTCTCTCTTTTCTTTCTTTCCCCCAATCCATGGCCAGAGGGAACTCTAATTCTGACCAGAAAATCGCCTGATGGCCCGACAGGTGTGGTGGAGAAGGAAACCGTCGTTAATGGCAGACCTTGCTGCATCTGATTTTTTATTCGTTTTGCTTCTACTGGACACCTCATATTGGTCCACAGGAGCTTGTGGAGGCGACTGTTCAAAGCTTTATCGACCTTTTCATGGTGGGTTCGAATAGGGAAGAAATGGCTACGGGAGAGCTATTTTCGGTTTGCAGGTTTTCTTCCCAAGGTCTTAGCTCCTTAAAAAGGGGAATGGACGGCTAGGATGGCCTCTTTTGGGACGGTCTAGATCGCCCCAAACAACCCCACGCGGATCTCCAAGCTGGTGCACGGAAAACAGTTTCCGTTTATGGAAACTTTGTGCTTTCAGGCCTTGTTTGTGCCAGCGTTTGTGTGCGCATATGGTCACGTGAACGGGGATGGGGAGCATGTTTTTGGTTAGGGCCATGTTGTACATAAGATGGACGAATCAGATCTCCCACCTGATCTGATATGGTCGGCCCCAACGCGTCCCAAACGGACATTGTCCGTCGGCTGATGCAACGAGAGAGAAGATTTCTCTCCTTTTTTTTTGGAAGAACACGGGTCAGCTCGTGCTGACCGCGTTGACAGGCCGGGTGCACCTGGAGTGCACGACCACTGTGCACATGCGTGCCACTAAGTGGGGTCCGTCATGGTGTTTTTGATAAATCCGCACCATCCATTGGATTCCATAGGTCATATTAAGACATTGTAAAGATGAGTTGGATCCAAGGCTTTGGTGGGCCATAAGCTGCGATCGGAGTATTTATTTACGGCTTTCCATTATCTAGTGGTCAGATCATTCTAAAGTTGGACGTCAACGGTTAAAAGATCCCAAGGGGCCATTTGTAAGGCTTTCATCATATATTACCAACCGATACTAATATTCACGTAAATTTTTGTTACTATTATATATTACTTATAATTTCAATGGTTAGAATCTCACACACATATATGAAAATAGATTGTTAATATTAGCACCCCACCATATACATGTTATTGATCACATATTTATTAACATAATATGCAATATCATTTTATACATGTATATAAATATATAAATTGAAAATTGTACCATATCATTTAAAATCACCTTGTTAAATAATACACCACTTTATAAAAATATCTAGAAATTTCTTGTATTCATATATGTAGAAGATGTTTAATACTTCATTAATATTTAGAACTAAATTATATATTGTAGAATTATCATTCATTATGTTTAGTTTATATTCATTAAATATATACATATTATTCCATTGCAATACATTTTCGTACATTCTTCATGATAGATAAATTATCAAAATACATTTATATTTTCTTTCTACCTATGTTTGTGTAACATTTATAATATAATAAATAGATAAGATAATATACTTAGTATATATATTATTTGACTACTGGGTGGTTTGATATGTGGATATAGATCACCTTCGACGGTCAGATTTAAACTAGGATGCACATGAATGTTCACCAAGCTAGGTTTGCATCTGACTAAGTTAGTTTATATAGTAACACTCGAGTATGGAAAAGTACGAGGTGTTATAATTTGTTACCCCACACGACTGAGCTTTATGGGCAAGTTAGTTGTTGTTTAGAGAATCGATTGTTCATCACTTAGCCATGTATTTTGTGGTGGGAAGACCAATGGGGTGACAACCTATTCATCACTTGAGGCTATCACTGCGTGGTGAGATAGATGTGGGAATGACTATTTGTTTGTTGCTTGAAACCTCACTCCATAAGCAAGGTTATCATGGAATGACAACTTGTTTGTCACTCATTGGTGTAAGATCTGTGTCTTAGCCTTTACTATTCCGTAGGCTTCCACGGCCCTTCCGGTCGAATTTCGGCAACCCTCGACCTATATTCGACATTTGCGCGCGATCCTAAGCTGAGTTCCACATATCAGAGTCGACTTGACTCAAAACATATACCCCTGCGACCGCGCCGTCGCAGTGGTTTCGACGCCGCCTCTCGCATGCCGATGCGATACCCGGTCTAGGAGATGTGGGCCCACATTCAGTTCAGGGAAAACACCGTGCGTTATAATTTTGAGAGAATCTCTACGACACCTCACATCAATCAATCAAAGTATAACACATCACTCCATCCCATCCCAAGTACAACCACCCTCCCCAAAAGTCAACACTCTCTCTTACACAAGTACACATCCATCACCCATCACTCATCTCTCACCCATCACACCCCATCACTCACCCATCCCTCTCTCTTACACTTCTCTCTCTCTCTCATATCTCTTATCTCTCTCATTTTCTCCATTTTTCAAGCAAACCAAGCTCCAACGTATGAGCTTCCAAGCTCCATAAGAGAAGCTTGGTGTGGCCCACCTTCCTACCTCCCATCTCCACCATACAAAGTCCATCTTGACCGTTGAATCACACCCTTTGGAGCTCTAGATCGTGTTAGCGAAAGAAGGAAGAGGAGATCAAAGGTGGGTGATCTTGGATCTACATCTTTGTCATTTTATTCTATTTTAGTTTTGTGATTTAAGGGCCCACATGTAGTGGGACCCACCTTGATGTATGCTTTGTATTAAAGAGGGGCCCATAATGGCGGGGCTCCTTCATCATCATGATCTCTCTGATTCTCTCTTTCCTTCTCCCTCTCTTTCCCTATGAATAATGGCCCACCTCGATGGGTGTATCATCCATCACCGTCCATCCATTGGACAGGACCCACCAGATGTGTGGATGGGTAAAACTCAAACATCAGCTTCCTTCAAAGCTTGTGGGTCCACACGAGTAGACTCATCTCAGTTGTATGTATTCCATAAGCGTGGGGCCCACCTTATATCCTACCGTCTAACCGTTTGAGAATGGTGGACCCCGCCATGATGTATGTGTGCATCCAGCGTCCAGACCTGGAAGGACGTTGGATGTTGTTTTGCCCAAGAAAAGTAAGATAATAAAATAAAATATAAATATATTACAATATATATATACTTACATATATGTATATCAGGTGTGGCCATGTGTGTGGAGCCTCACCATGATATATGTGTTTAGCCAGTGCCATCCTGTCCTCGTGTGTGGACCCTACCATGATGCATATGTTATATCTATACCATTCGTCCATTTTTTACAGCTGTGGGACCCACTCCACATGTGTTGCACGTGTGGAGGTGGGGCCCACATCAATGTTTGCATTCTGTATCTACATTGTCCGTTGGAGGGACGGTGGATCCCAGCAGCAAAGATGTTGTACTACGACAGCAAGTTCTGTGGACGTGGTTCACATGATGTTTATATTTCATCCACACCCTCCATCTACAAGGCCCAACATCATGCACGTGTGCAGAATCCACGCCGTCCATATGTGAGGGACGCATAGTGATGTAGGTGTTTTATCACCATGGTGTAGGCCACACGTGTGTGGGACCTATATGATGTATATATCACATCCCGTCCATCCACTTGGCTGTGTGCCAGCAACTGCAGCTGCTGCTTTGACACAGCAAGCTCCATGGGTCCCACTAGCAATTGACGTCACCAAGTTCTATGGTCCCCATGAGGTATGTATTATATGTAAACCGTCCATCAATGACAGTGGGGCCGACTGACGCAGGTGTACTATCCATCGTCCATTCATCTGGTTGGTGGGGCCCACTTTAATGTATGTGTTTCATTCACCGTCCATATGTAGAGGCTGTACAGCTAGTGGGCCACCATGATTTATGTATTTTATTAGCTCCGTCCATTTGTGGAGGCTGTACAGCTAGTGGGCCACCATGATTTATGTTTTTTATTAGCTCCGTCCATCTGTTGGACTGCTGGGTAGGAGCCCAGTAGCAATTTACCTGTTGTGAGGGTCACCATGATGCATGTGTTTCATGCAGGCCATTCACCTGCAGCGTGCAGGGCCCACCTTGATGTATTCACTTCATCCACACCGTCCGCTGGATTGGGACGGTGGGACTCACCTCAGATGTATGTGTCCTATACAAGCCGTCCATTTGTTTTGCCCGCATGGATACCCACCTTGAGTTGTGTTTTGATCCAAGCCGTTCATCTGTTTTGGCAGCAAGTGGGTCCCATCTTGATGTATTTACTCTATGTCCACTCCGTCCATCTATCCAGATCAGTGGGACCCACCATGATTTTTGAATTCATCAATGCCATCCACCTTTTTTGCATCCATGCTGGCCATCTGCAAGATCCACTGTGATTTATGTATTGTACATCTATGCCATTCATCCAGTTTTCCATATCATTTTAAGGACTGGCTCACCTTGATTGTACGTATTCTATAGCCACGTCGTCTGTCCATTTTGATGGACGTATGGTCCACCTTGAGGTATGTGTTTTAGCCACGTCATATAGTCCAGCTAGGACGTGGACCCCATTATGATGTATGTGTATTACACACACTGTCCATTTATTTTGGGCCGTAGGCCTCATTACCTTGAGAGGCTAACTTGATGTGTATGAAGCCCATTGGTACGGCCCATTGATGCGGCCCACTTGTTATATTTGAGGCCTATGGGTCGTGGCTCGATGTGTTGTATATGAGGCCCATGTATGTGGCCCGTTGAGATTGTATGTAGCCCACTATGTTGTGTATGAGGCCCTTGTGTGAGACCTTGGGCCCACTATATGTTTGGCCCTATGAGGACCACTCCTTGAGAGCAATGATGGTTAAATGTCCACATTGTTGGGCAATGATGGTTTAATGTCCACATTATGACCTTTCCTTAGGCCTTGTTTGGCTGATTACCGATTCCTATTATCATGACCGATTGTCGATTTCGATTGACGTGACCGATTTGCCAATTCTGATTATCGACCGATTCCGATTGACGTGGCCGATTTGCCAATTCTGATTATCGACCAATTTCGATTATCATTACCGATTTACCGATTCTGATTATCGATCGATTCCGATTACCATGACCGATTGCCGATTCTAATTAACGTGACCGATTTGCCGATTCTGATTATTGATCAATTTCGATTATCATGACCGAATGTTGATTCTGATTGACGTGACTGATTTATCGATTCTGATTATCGATCGATTGCGATTGTCGTGGCCGATTGCTGATTAGCGATTAAGGCTGATTATCATGATCGATTGCCGATTCCGATTATCATCACCGATTGCCGATTCCAATTATCATGACCGATTGCCGATTCTGATTATTATGACCAATTGCCGATTCCGATTGGCGTGACCGATTTGTTGATTCTGATTATCGATCGATTTCGATTATCATGACCGATTGCCGATTCTGATTGACGTGACCGATTTACCGATTTTAATTATCGATCGATTCCGATTGTCGTGGCCGATTCTGGTTGTCGAAGTTGATTGTATAGGCCGATTCCGATTGCCGAGGCCGAGTATCTAGGCCGATTCTGATTGTCGAGGCCGAGTATCGAGGTCGATTTCGATTGTTGAGGCCGATTGTTAAGACCTATATTATGTATTTGCGACTCGTGTTTGAGGCCCAATGTGATGTATATCGACTCATATTTGAGGCTATCGTAATGTGTATTGGGCCCTTGTGTGAGGTCATGGGTCCACTATATGTTAGGCTCTATGTGGGCCACCCCTTGGGGGTAATGTTGGTTAAATGTCCACATTATCGAGGCCGATTGTCGATGCCGATTGTCGGTGCCGGTTATTGATACCGATTATGAGTATGTGACAGCATAGCATCACGATACATGCCCATACGCATCATCTTGAGGCACATGTTTTAGCCACATCGTACAGTCCATCTAGGACGTGGACCCCATCATGATGTATGTGTATTACACACACTGTCCATTTATTTTGGGCCGTAGACCTCATTACCTTGAGAGGCTCACTTGATAGGTATGAGGCCCATTGGTACGGCCCATTGATGCGGCCCACTTATTGTATTTGAGGCCCATGGGTCGTGGCTCGATGTGTTGTATATGAGGCCTATGCATGTGGCCCATTGAGATTGTATGTAGCCCACTATGTTGTGTATGAGGCCCTTGTGTGAGACCTTGGGCCCACCATATGTTTGGCCCTATGAGGACCACTCCTTGAGAGCAATGATGGTTAAATTTTCACATTGTTGGGCAATGATGGTTTAATGTCCACATTGTGACCTTCCCTTAGGCCTTGTTCGGCCGATTACCGATTCCGATTATTATGACCGATTGTCGATTTCGATTGACGTGACCAATTTACTGATTCTGATTATCAACCGATTCTGATTGACGTGACCAATTTTCCAATTCTGATTATCGACCAATTCCAATTATCATGACCGATTTACCAATTCTGATTATCGATCGATTCCGATTATCATGACCGATTACCGATTCTGATTAACGTGACCGATTTGTCGATTCTGATTATCGATCGATTCCGATTATCATGACCGATTACCGATTCTGATTGACGTGACCGATTTATCAATTCTGATTATCAATCGATTTCGATTGTTGTGGCCGATTGCTGATTAGCTATCGAGGTCGATTATCATGATCAATTGTCGATTTCGATTATCATGACCAATTGCCGATTCTAATTATCATGACCGATTGTCGATTCTGATTATTATGACCAATTGCTGATTTCGATTGGCGTGACCGATTTGTCGATTCTGATTATTGATCGATTCCGATTATCATGACCAATTGCCAATTCTAATTGACGTGACCGATTTACCGATTTTGATTATTGATCAATTTCAATTATCGTGGTTGATTCGGGTTGTCGAGGCCGATTGTATATGCTGATTCCGATTGTCGAGGCTGAGTATCTACGCCGATTCCGATTGTCGAGGCCGATTTCGATTGCCGAGGTCGATTGTCAAGACCTATATTATGTATTTGCGACCCGTGTTTAAGGCCCAATGTGATGTATATCAATCGTATTTGAGGCTATCGTAATGTGTATTGGGCCCTTGTGTGAGGTCATGGGTCCACTATATGTTAGGCTCTATGTGGGCCACCCCTTGGGGGCAATGTTGGTTAAATGTCTACATTATCGAGGCCGATTGTCGATGCCGATTGACGGTGCCGGTTATTGATACCGATTATGAGTATGTGATAGCATAGCATCATGATACATGCCCATACGCATCATCTGCACGTTTGTTATGAGATGTGGTTGACCATTGCGTATGTCATTGGGCATGTTGTTATGAGGCTCTCTGATAGGCGGAGATTGTCTCACATGAGTACACGGTATGCGCAGGATTGATGCATGACTGGATTGTATGACTCATACATCTTGCATTGTATATTGTGATTACTGTACACCCTAGCGACATCAGGGTCATAGCCTCCACAGGTATTTCGTGGATGGCCAGATGGGACACTGAAAATCTGTTCTGCATGGGGTGCTATAGATATCCCTGGGTGAAAGTCCCTAAACCCTCTTGGTTCCAAAGGTTGTTCCAATGTCTAGATCGAATGGATGTATGAGCGCATGAGGGCTGTATACCGTTAGGCTGCGTCTCCCACTGTGTCGTGGTCAGTTGGAAGGGGGTACGATCTTACCTACCCGAGAGGAGGGAGCAATGCTAGGCTGAGTCTGACCAGCTGGAGGAATGGGTCTGCTATTGATGAGCCGGACCCGATGTTGGCAGGCGAATAGTGAAGTCTCTTCCACTCACCTTGTTGCGCTCGATGGGGCGGCAATCTGGTTTGGAGTGTAATAAACCTCAGTGATTTTTCAAAGAGGAACTGTACTGATATGTGGACTTATTGAGTAGGAGTTGCATACTCATGCATTCATTTCATTCACTATCCACTCGGGCTGGTGGTGCACAACTAAATGTTGTGTACCTTAACATGGGCAGGATTTCAGTTGGGCGCGCAACTAACCTGAGATCAAGAGTTTACCACATTGAGTCTGACTATCCAAATTTAGGTATGGGACTGATTTGGATAGAAGTCCCTTGTGATGGACCCCGTAGCCTGCGATACTACGTACTATCATCCTGACTTCGCACTCCAGCTTAGTCATTTCATTCGCATCGCATATTACATTGTATCCTCAGTACATAATATTTAGCTTACTATCTCCGCATTGCATAGCTGATCTACATTGCTTCCTTAGTATATGATATTGGTTTATTATATTTTTACATCATATAGCCTGGATAAAGCTGATGGTATTTATGGGCCTATCAGCATGTTTTCGCATTATTCTGATATTGTATGATTTATGGGCTTGACAGTATTTTCGCTTACTCTGATTACTCTGTTATTGCTTACTTGTGTGCACACACTTTCACCACCCTCTAAGCTTTCTATAAGCTTATGCACGATAGATGCGTGCAGGTGGCGTTAGGTTGCAGCAGCATTAAGCTTGGAGCGTGCAGCGAACCTCTAGAGCTTTGATTTTTGATATATGTATTTCCCTTTCAACATTGTATTTAAATGATTATATTAGTGGATATGTGATGATGATGTTGCCTTTGTAATTTGGGTATACTTGTGGTTATGCTTCTTATGAGACAAATGTACATTGAAAAACCCTCCTTGTTGGATCCCAGGATCGGAATCTGGCGTATGCACCCTGGAAACCGGGAATAGGGTACTACGGAGGCTATCGGCACCGAATTCAGCGATCGGGATTACTGTGAGTCCGATCTCCGGGTTTGGGGTGTGACAATTGGGCTTTATGGTGAGGCAATTGTAGTTAAACAATGACTTGTTTGTCGCTTTGGTTGAACTTTATGGCAAAAGGGTTGAGTGAAATCTTTAGGCAAGTGGCACGATGGCTCTAATGGCCATCAGTTTGAGACCTAGAGATCTTCTTAGATGCAACAAATTGCTTGCGGACATAGGGTGCTACCCATCCTATTTTAATATAATTGATTTAGGATAGTTTGTAGCATTATACTAGCAAATAGTGGAGGAGTTAAATTGAATAATAATAAAAATAATAAATGTTCATGATGGATGAAGGATAGGCAGCTTTGCTCTGAAAAGAGTGGTGTTGTGTTGTATTAGAGTTGCATGGCCCCCATAGCTCTTCATTCTCTTCTAAATTTATAGACATATAAGGCTGTTTACTAGAGACTACTATTGGAATATTGGATTCAG
This sequence comes from Magnolia sinica, assembly GCF_029962835.1. Taxonomy (NCBI): domain Eukaryota; kingdom Viridiplantae; phylum Streptophyta; class Magnoliopsida; order Magnoliales; family Magnoliaceae; genus Magnolia; species Magnolia sinica. The sequence continues at coordinate 25,983,468 of NC_080575.1, forward strand.
TCTTTGAAATCTTCTCTTAATTGATTGGTCAATTAACAAACATGGCTAATTATACTTATATTTCAAGGCAGCTTGCGAGATCTTCCTCTAATTGGCCAATTGTTTAACAAACTCAATTGTATTCCTATCTTGAGAGATGTCTTCGTGATATGCCCATAATCAACTTGCTTCTGGATGCAAGTGGCAATCACATTATGCTGTGTATTGTTGTTAGTCACCACCTTAGCTAATCATGCACATTAGAGCTTTCAAGTTATGGCTTCACGTATGTGCATCCACTTGACTTCTGCCATGTGCAATGAGGAGAATCACCACCAGCTAAAATAGCGGCTGTAAACATCCTCTGTAGGCCATTACGGAGCATATGGCCTCCCTCATTTTATCACTTATTATGTACCAACTTTTATTTAAGTTCGATGACACATATCTCAAGGCAACAACTTTCCTTATGTTTCACGATCTCCTCTTATCGATCACATTGACTATGAGGATCTCATCTTGATCCTTAGTACAGATGTGCCACCACATGTTAGGTATAAACAATTAACAATGAAAACATGAATGTTGTCAATCATTTGACCATCTTTGCATGTGGGCCCTATAGAGTAAACACATCTTGATAATCGCCACCTGTAGCATGTGGAAAATGAATTCGTATATCTCATCTTAGAGACTATTTTGCCCATTTTAGGATTCGGGATCACTAGCATGTGTCATCTTAGAATCCTAGTTGTATAGTTGATGTGAAACATTTTAATGTCCATGAATTGAGCATTATATAACATCTACAACAAGAAAATTGGGCAAAGTTCATTATATTTTGTTCACAGCCCCAAGTGTAGGGTCACGATATAGTAATAATCATGGTAAGATTGAGGTCGAATCCATAAAGGCTGAACATTGTATGTGATCTGAAAGTAACTAGAACTAGAACTAGAAGAAAATGTAATCTAAACCAGGAAAATTTAAGAGAATAATGGTGAAATATTAAACTAAAACTTGTGAAATTCAAAGGTGGGAAACTAGGGTTTCTAAGGATCCACTTGTAGAGATCAGGGAGATCTATGCTTGATTCAAGAACACAACTGGAATCAGAGTCCCATCTTTATCTAGTTGGAAGATATTTCATTAAAAATCAATTCAAAACTTCCTTTGATCTAGTTTTTAATAGAAGATAGGTATGAGAATTAGAATTAATTCCATCACAAAACCATGCCTATGAGACAAAGCAAATAATCGAATTTAACCAATCCACGACTAATTTGAAAGAGTTATGAACGTTAAGAAGGATCCGATCATCCAACCATGTCCATGAAACGATGGTGAACAACAGGGCTTCCTAACTTCACAATCATAATAATGAAAACAACATACTCAAAGCTATCGCAGATCCGTTGCAATTTAAGTCACAATAAACCATTAAAAACTATGAATATTCCTCATAATCAAACCAAAACTAAAGATAGTTCAACTTAAACATGAATCAAAGGCATAGAAACAATCCCATCACACTACAAGCTTCACCTCTTAGCCCTAACTAAAAGGTTTAGCCAACCATAAATTAATTAACTAAGTCTTAAAGGAAAGCATTAAATGAAGAAAAGGAAGAAAAACTCAATGGCAATAGCCCACTCCACGGCTCTCTCTCTCTCTCTCTCTTTGCTCTTCTCCACGTCCAATTTGATTTTCATGCTCTCTCACTTCTCTACTTTTTATAGACAGCATGTGCGGTGCTGGAAGTCGGTGGAGAGCTCCTTACGCAGTTCTTTATGCAGCATGCGCAGTGATATGTGGAAATAGCCGCGTTTGAATGGTGTTTGGGACGGCTGACTGTCCCACAAATTAGTTTCGGCACCATAGTTGGGGTCGTGGCCACCCTCTCTCTCATCTGGACGGTCTGGATAATATATCCGACTATGATCAAGATTGTAGAATGGCCCACAGTGGAAACGGCGTCCGGATGTACATAATTGGAGGAATCTTGCCTGAGATGCTTGGTGGGCCCCACAATTGTGTTTTCGAAGAGATTCACCTCGTTCATTAGATTCCTGGCGAAATTTCGGTCGGAAAGAGGTGGTTTTGGTGTGGCTCACTGTATCAAATCACCCCACCATTCATCATGCATTTGACGGTGATCTGCATGTGTACACGTGCATGGGACAAGGAGGGCATGGGTATGGTCGGCCCCACCCCTTGAGTAGAATGGACGGTCCCGATCGGCCATGTGGGCCCTGATGGTGGGCCACAACGTGCCACAGCCTCAGCTTCTTGCGGACACTGTGGAGAGTCGGGCGGGGGTCGGGTCTTGGTGTATTGACCGAACTCTTCGATTCAGTACAGCTCGCGTGCGTGTTGTTGTGTACACACTCGTCCCCATGTGGGGTCCACTGTGATATTTTATGAGAAATTTGTTCCGTCCATCCATTTTGTCTTCTAATTTAAGGGGTTGAGACCAAAATTGAAGCATTTCTAGATATCAGGTGGGCCCCATATCAGTGAATTATGGGCTAATTTGTTCGCTGGGCCACTTCCACAAGGATCTAAGGGCAGAATTTCGACGTGTACGGTTAATTTAGGGTTCTCAGGCCATATCTAAAATTTCGAGCCAAACGGATGGTAGGAACCCTGTGATCTTGCATTCAGGATGACTTTTACGCCCCTTCAACTTTAATCACTTGATTTTCACAGATCTTTAGTGTGTAAATTCTTCAATCTCGGCTGCTTATGATCCGTCCCTTGTCTTGGTGATTTGTTAGTGTTAAATTCATACTTTTAGTACCCTTTTTTAGTCCAAGCTCCTAAATTTACCTTGCAACACAAACATGATTAAAATAGGATGTTAAACATTATCATGTACGTAAAATCATGTGATAATTGGGGTCTAATATGCAATATTTGACCCTCAATACAATCCCCAACCAGCATTTTGCTAGTCTTGAGCAAAGTATGCGAAAAGTATTTTAAGAATTACGGGACAATTTCTATAAACCCGAGTGGTTTTTGAAAAACAATTCAGTTAATAAAATTCTAAGATTCATGAATGTTGTGCATTACTTTCTCCCAGACTCAAGCGCACGATATACTTCATAGTCAAGTTCAAAGTATTAATCCATTGGTTAGAAAAATTCTAAACATTGAGTTTCATGGGTGTATACTGCAACCTTGATTTATCACAATTAAAGGTCAAATCGTCAATTTCCATGATAACATTGATAACCAAAAAAGAATACTCTGGATAACTAAACCTAAACCAAAACTTACCTTACAGTTCAATTTTTTTTATTCTTCCAGCTTTTGATTTTTCTATCGATGGCTTTCACGCTGTGTCAACCTTTTCAAAGATCTTTTAACAGGTAGCCGTTTTCGAAGACAACTGTTTTTTAGCTGGGTTTTTTTTTTTTTTTAACATGATGGACAAATTCCCTAGGTTGGCTCCTTTCATGCATAGTAATTACCAGGTTAATAATTTAATATCGAACTAAAACCTTAATGTGTAAGCTAGATGTGACATGTGAAATCATGACTCAATCAATGTTTAAAACTTTTAATCATGGAGTAATAATCCAAACTTAACCATGAAGTTTAACAAATAGCTAAATCCAAGAGTCATAAATTACTAATATTATGTATCTTATACTTCTAAATCAAAGATATCCTTCAAAATCACTTCGAATTCACAAGAATTTTCAGAAAAAATTTAAAAATTTTCCACAATTTTTTTACTAAAGACCAAGAAAAATATTAATTAGGTAACCTAATCTTCCATCCCCAACCTAAAATCTACATTCTACTTAATGTAAAAGCTATAAGCATGCAATGCATATAAGACAACGTAATTAAAGGAGAAGATATGGAAAGATAGTACCTGATGAAGGAGTTGTACGACTTTTTCCCAAAGCCATCTCAGCGTGACAGTGGCTCAGCACAAGAGTTAATCCAATAGAAGCAAACTATCCTAAAACAACTGGAAAGTAAACTATCCTAATGGCATAAAGCCGACTATCCTAGAAAAATATAAAATAAACTACCCTAGTCCTATGAAAGTAGTAAACCTACATATACCTCCATTATACTAGGAGATCAATCCTGATAAACAAGATCATTTGGAGGCATGGACATGTCTTCTGAATCAAATTTCTCAACAAATGGCTTTAATTGATGTCCATTCACTTTGAATTCATTGCCATTGTCTGGATTCTGAATCTCGACAGCCCCATGAGGATAAACATTGATAACAGTGAAAGGTCCGGTCCAATGAGATCAGAGCTTACCCGGAGAGAGATGTAACCAAGAATTATACAAAAGGACTCTCTGACGTTGCATGAGTGATTTTCGCAGAATATGTTGTCATGAAACGGTTTCATCCTATCCTTGTAAATTCTCGAGTTCTGGTACAAATCGTTCTGGATTTTTTCAAGTTCATTTAACTGAAGTTTGCATAGTGAGCTAACGTTGTCCAGATTGAAATTCAGATTTTTGATCGCACGGTACGCTCTATGTTCCAACTCCACAGGTAAATGACAAGCTTTCCCATTTACAAATATAAATGAAGACATTCTAATAAGGGTTGTAAATATAGTATGGTAAGCTTATAAAGCATCAGTCAATCGGATTGACCAAGCCTTATGATTAGGGTTAACCGTTTTCTCCAAAATGTGTTTGATCTCCCTATTGAAAATCTCAGCTTGCACACTTGTCTGTGGGTAGTATGGAGTGCTTACCTTATGGGAAATACTATATTTCTTCATTAAATTCTCGAATAGTCTATTACAAAAATGTGAGCCCCCATCACTAATGATGGCTCAAGGCATTTCGAACCAGGAAATGATGTTTTCTTTTAAGAATTTAATGATCGTACGATGTCATTGTTCCGACATGGAATTGCTTCGACCCATTTACTGACATAGTCTATGATGAGCTCTGCAATATCTCATCTACCATCATCTGGACTTGTTTTACTTTTATCTTCTTATGCCTTTCATTTTATTAATATTAAGACAATTCATACCTCTAACAAAATAAAAGATGGACATGTTATAGATTGGTGCTTTGAAACATTTGAGTTCTGTAGCTAGAGATGCTTGTATTATTATTATTATATTGGGAAACCATATTAATTTGTAAATGAAGACTGGATTCCTGTTTGTTCTCGGAAGTCTTTGTCGATGAGCTTTCTTTGAGCATTTTCTTTCTTTCTTTCTTCTTTTTCTTTCTTCTTTTTCTTCTTCTTTTTCATGTATGAGATACAAAGTTCTATAGCACTTACAAAGGATCAGCGGTTGACTTGGTACATGATGCTTTAACGAATATGTCTCTTTCTGGGTTGTATTTGAACCTTTCTTGCAATTTCTGAACATCTTGGAAATTTTCAGCCATTTGAATGCTGGTTATCCAGTTCATGTGACATCCAAACCTTCCAATAGGTTGGCTCCTCCATGAGGATAGCCTTCTACAAAAATCAGTCCCATCCACTCATTTGGTGGCCCAGACCATAACAACAATGTTTAGCCATTGATAAATAACAAAATATAATTAATTATTTATTTTTAGGAATATAAGCTACAATAGCTTCAACAATTCACTCCCACAGTCCCACTTGAGTTGGGAAATTTGGCAAATCTGCAACAATTGTAAGTTCTGTTTTCTTTCTTTGTTTTTTTACTTCTATTTAATCATTATGTGGTAGTTTTTTTTTTTTCTTTTCCTTTTTGAGAACATTTCAAGTCCCACCAATTAGACCTACCCAGTGAATTAGTTCCAACCTATCATGTTTGTGCGACATTCAACCCTTCCAATAGGTTTGCTCCACCATGGGGATAGCCTTGTTAAAAATTAGTCCCAGTCACTCATTAGGTGGACCAGACCATAGTAACAATGTTTAACCACTGATAAATAACTAAAAATAAATAATTATTTATTTTCAGGGACATAAGCTACAATAACTTGTCCGGTTCAATCCTACCTGAGCTGGGCAATTTGGCAAGTCTGCAACAACTGTAAGTTCATTTATTATTATTATTCTTCTTCTCAAATGCTATATGATGTGTTTGAAATTTTGGATATGCCACTCAATTAGGTAGTGATTAATATGTGGTAGTTATATATATATATATATATATATATATATATATATATATATATATATATATATATATATATATATATTTCTTTTCGAGAAGGTTTTAAGTCCAACCAGTTGGACCATAAGTTAATGTCTACCCATTGAATTACTTCCAACTTATCATATACCATTATAGAGATAGAGATAAGGTGGTCTCTAGTTTTTGTAAAACACGATAAATAATCTTTCATTTATTTGGTTTTATGTAAACAAGTGGGAGACAAATCGTGGTATATGTGTTTGTCAAACTAAACTTTTGTTGCTACCAAACAACTCTTGAAACATGCTGTGACTTAAATGTGAAGGAAAGCCGCTTCAAGTTGCTGGTGAAGTTGCTTTCCTTAAAACGGGATTTGCCCCCCTTATAAATGAAGCCCAAATCCGAGATTGGGTTACAGAAAATTCATCCCCAGAGAGTATAATGAAGCCCAAATCTCTTCAATCTTCAACAAGCATTGCTTGATCATTGGCCCTGAGCAACTCCGGCAATGAGTCACCAGAAATTCAATGTTTGTTATCTTTTTCTGCAAGGATAGATTAACAGTACAGAAAACTACAAAAATGCGCTAGGAAAGGAGAGAAAAAATGATAAGTTTAGAAAAGTTATTTTTCAGAGAGGAAGTGGTTGTTAGCATGTGTAAAACTCTCTTCTTGAAGCTTTTGCTTACTGTCACATGGCTGTTCAAGCCACCCTTTCAGCCATGTTAACTGCTTTGACCTTTTGACAAATGCAACTCAATCAAAAGCTACTTTCCGTCCATTAAGATGGTGTGAGCATTCCTCTAGCTGATAATAGCACAAGAAATGCCCATGTGCTGGTGAAGACTTGCCAAACTCCATCATGATCTCTTTTTAGCTGTAATATGAAACGTGGTAAAAATTCATATTTGATATTACAGGTAAAGTCTTTATAGCTACATGCTTTAATGGCTAGCTAAACACACTTTACAGGTAAAGTCTTTATAGCTACATGCTTTACAAGCTAGCCAAACACACAATTTGTTAACCTGTAAAGAGATTACTACTTAAAAGCCAAACGGAATAGCATGTAAACCGATTACACCTAAAACTCTTTTAAGGCGTAATGTGTTTACAACTAAAAAAATTACAGGCATCTAAACGACCCCTAAATCTTGTCAAGTCGAGTTGGCTCTCCTGATTTCTGAGTCCTGTTAGCGAGTTTTTGAACTATGATTCTAGTCATTCGTTACGACTAAATATTGATTAATTATTAGACATCGAGTTGTCTTCGAGTCGACCAACCCCGGCTGCCCATCAAGTCAATTCAAGTTCCTTAACTGTCCCTAATAACAATTATGCTTGTTTTCAACTAGTAGTTGAAATGAACATGTTGGGCCCACACAGAAGTTTGGATGGCATTCACTTTATTATGTTCTTTATTATTATATTTCAATTTTGCTTTATTCTCTTTCCTTTTTATATCCTTTACTTTCCCAGGATGACATAGACATATTTCTAGGAATCTTTTAGTAGCTGATTTTTGGAATAGTCATTGGGCTGGCAAAAACTCTTGACCGGGCAAGTAACTCGGTTGACTAGGCCAATTTTCAATCGACCCATAACGTGGTTAATTGACTAAGAGAGCACCTTTTTTTTATTTTTTTATTTTTATTTTTTTTTATGGATAACTAAATTAGTGATCACATTTGTCTAGACGATCGATACAATTGTGAACTGATTCCTGATTATTATGTTTATGTACATTTTACATGTATACAACATAACTAAAGATGTCGTATCCAATGAACCCCAGGGAGTGGATTACTCTACATTATCGGGAACCACAATTTATAAATGGTATGATGAACTTTGTGAATTTCATAAAAGAACCTCTTCCTAGTAGAGAAACCATTCATTGTCCATGTACCAAATATAGATATCTACGTTTACTTTGCCTAATCGAAGATGTGATGATAGATTTGATTAAAAATGGATTTAATCCAATATATAGGGTGTGGAACATGCACGATGAGCATGCATCGCCCAAGTGTACCGAATGTGCACCAACTTCTCACTAGTACCCTAGTGTGGTAGATTTAAACAACATTGTCAATACGGTTGTTGAAGACTTCGATGGTAATAACCTGGATAAAGTTATTCAAGATGAGCCTAACGTAGCCCCCAAAGTTGAAGACATTATTGAAGATGCTTCATTCAATGAGTTTGAAGCAAATTTACGAGATGCGATGACTGAGCTGTCTTGGTTGTCACGAATTCATCGTGCTGACTTTCATTGTACAACTTTTTAAATTAAAGGTGAACTATGGATGAAGTGAACGAAATGTGTTGCCATCTGGTAATAAGACCCTAGTTAATACCTACCAAGTGAAGAAGATCATTACAAAGTTGGGTCTTGATTACCAGAAGATCCATGCATGTCTAAATAATTGCATGTTATACTAGAGAGAGCATGAGACAAAGATGAGTTGTCCAAACTGTAGTACTTCTAGATATAATATAGAATTAGATTTGAAGTCGAGATGAGCTCAAGTATTTGCGAAGGTGTTAAGATATTTTTCATTAACACCAAGGCTACAAAGAATGTACAATGTGCCAAGGGTGACAAGAGATGACCTAACACTTAACCAGAAAAATACAGAGTGGAAAGATGGGACATCTAGTTGACTCTAGCACATAGAAGTTTATTGATAACAAGTATAAGGATGTTTCAACCGAGTCTCGCAATGTTCGATTGGTTCTGGCCACAGATGGGTTTAACCCCTTTGGCACTTTCAACACATCGAACAGTTCTTGGTTTGTTATGTGTGTGAAGTACAACCTTCCACCAAAGCTATGTATGAAATCGTAGTTTACTATGCTCACTTTGCTCATTGAGGGGCCACGACAGCCGGGGAAGGATATTGATGTTTATTTGGAACCATTAATTGCTGAGTTGCAAAACTTATGGCGAAAAGGGATCACGACAGTCGACGCGTACCATGGAAACAAGTTTAACATGCGTGTTATCTTACTGTGGACAATCCACAACTTTCCTGCATATGGTAACGTTTTCGGTTGTAGGACCAAGGGTAAGTATGGTTGTCCTGCATGTGGTTCCTATATAAATTCCTTTTGACTACACTATGAAAAGAAACACACTTATATAGATCATAGACAATGGTTACCACTAAACGACGAGGCTTAAAAGGACACAAGTGCAGACACATTCAATAAGAAGGCGGAGCCGTGACTACAGTCGATTGGTCTGACTGAGATTGAGGTCAAAAGCATCGTCACGAAGCTGAATGTGCAATGGGGAAAGATCGTAAAGAGGAAACAAAGGGGTTCAAAAGGAGTACAAGAGCAAGTTGATGATGCTGAGTCAACGTGCTTTTTCAAGCGGTTAATATTAATTAATCTAGAGTACTGGAAGGATATTTTCGTATGCCACAACCTTGTTGTTATGCACATCGAGAAAAATGTATGTGAAATCTATGTTGCATTGATGTTGAACACGGCAGGTAAAACCAAGGATGATGTTAATGCACGTAAGAACTTGAAGCGGCTGTGAATTAAGAAACGTCTGTGGCTAGAAAATATTAATGGCAAGGTGATCCAGAAACGATATCAGTTCTTCCTCTGAAAAGGAGAGAACTTTTCATCTAGATTTTACATGAGTTGCATGTTCCGGTCGATTTTAGTTGGAATTGGAAGAACATCGTAAAGGAAGATAGTGTGGATTTAAAGGGAATGAAGTCTCATGATTACCACGTGTTGATGTAACATCTGCTTTTAATTTTGATCCAACATACATTCAGGGATAGCAAACCCATGCGTGCTATAATTAGAAGCTTTAGTACATTCTTCAATGTCCTATGCTCGCGAACCATAGATATTGACATGCTAATGTCTCTTGAGAAGGGCATGACTAGGACGTTACATGAGCTTGAGATTACATGCACTCCTTCAATTTTTGTTGTGATTATGCATTTGCCGATCCGCTTGGCTTATGAGGCTCGCTATGTGGTACTCTTTACTATCAATAGATATATCCATTCGAAAGGTATGATATGATTTTAATGTGAATAAACCGGCAGAGCATCTGTAATTATATTTCTAACGTGTCATTAATTTGTTTAGGTTCAATGAAGACGTTTAAGGCTTTCATTCGCAATAAGATACGATCTGAATGTTGTATAATAGAACGATACATTCAGGAGGGGACACATATATTATAACCAATATATATGCAAAAACAATACAAGCCTCTTAGAGAAACTGGAAAAATGTTTTAATGTATCAATTTCACTCTGCCGAAGTTGCAAGATGTTGTTGACGACTTCAACGTTGACGAGGTCGACCCAGTCAGCCTTGGTCAAAGTGTCATCTTAAAAGGTATTGAATTCGAACAGGCTCGCACCTGGGTACTGAAGAATCAACCCAACTATGATACATGACAAGTGTATATATTAAACTTAGCTCGTATGTATGTCTTCTTCATTTTACGCAATTTTGATTCAACAACACTATAACAACAATCCTAAAACATTTGTCAATGTTGTAACAACCTTCTTAACGTGCCAATCAGGATTTGACAATTTTAAGAAGGTTGTTACAATTTTGAATTATGATTCTAAGAAGGCTGTTACAACATTTTAAGAAGGTTACAAAATTAACATTTTTTTAAAAAAAATATTTTTTTAAAGGATTGTTGTTATAATGTTGTTGAATCAAAATTACCTAAAATGAAGAACACATACATATGAGCTAAGTCTTGTATATACCATTGCCGTATATCATGGTTGGGTTGACTCTTCAGTACCCAGGAACGAGCATATTCGTATTTAATACCTTCTAAGTTGACACTCTGACTAGGGCCAACTGGGCCGACCTCGTCAACAATATCTTGTAACTTTGACGGGAGTGAAATTGATCCATCAAAACGCTTTTCCAGTTTCTCCAAGAGGCTTGTATTGGTTTTGCGTCTATATTGGTTGCAATATATAAGTGTCTCCTCTTGAATGTATCGTTCTGCTATACAACCTTCAGGTCGTGTCTTATTGCGAACGTATGCCTTAAATGTATTCATGAACCTAAACGAGTTAACGACACATTAGAAATGTAATTACAGATGCTCCACCGATTTATTGACATTAAAATCATATTATACCTTTCGAATGGATACATCCATCGATAGTATATATGACCACGCGGGCCTCATAAGCCAAGCGGATCGGCATATGCATCATTACAACAAAAATTAAATGAGGGCATGTAATCTCAAGCTCATATAATGTCTTAGTCATGCTCTTCTCGAGAGTCATTAGCATGTCAATATATATAGTTTACGAGCACAGGGCATTGAAGAACGTACTAAAGCTTCTAATTATAGCGCGCATGGGCTTACTATTCCTGAGTACATGTTGGATCAAAATTGAAAGCAGTTGTTATATCAACATGTGGTAATTATGAAACTTTATTCCTTTTAAATTCACTCTATATTCCTTTATGATGTTCTTCCAATTTCTACTAAAATTGACTGGAACACGCAACTCACGTAAAGTCTGGATGAAAAGTTTTTTCTCTTCTTTTCGGGGCTAGAAAGGACTTCGTTTCTGGATTACCTTGCTGTTAGTATTTTCTAGTTATAAACGCTTCTTAATTCCCAGCCCCTTCAAGTTCTTGCGTGCATTATCGTCATCATTGGTTTTGCCCACCGTGTTCAACATCAATGCAACATGGATTTCACATACATTTTTCTCGATGTGCATAACATCAAGGTTGTGGCATACGAGAATATCCTTTTAGTACTCCAGATCAAATAATATGGACTGTTTGAAGAAGCACGTTGACTTAGCATAATCAACTTGTTCTTATCCTCCTTTTATACCCATTTGTTTCCTCTTTCCGATCTTTCTTCACTGCACATTCAGCTTCGTAATGATGCTTTCGACCTCAATCCCAGTCAGATGAATCGGCTGTGGTCGCGTTTCTGCCTTCTTATTGAAGGTGCTTGCACTTGTCTTTTCTAGCCTTGTCTTTTAGTGGCAACCACCGTCTATGACCAATATAAATGTGTTTCTTTCTATAGTGTAGTTGCAAGGAATTTTTGTGAGGACCACATTCATGACAACCATTCTTACCCCTGGTCCTACAACTAGAAACGTTACCATATGCGGGAAAGTCGTGGATTGTCCACAGTAAGATGACACGCATGATGAACTTGTTTCCATGGTATACGTCGATTGTCGTGATCCCTTTTCGCCACAAGTCTTGCAATATAGCAATCAATGGTTTCAAATAAACATTAATATCCTTCCCCGACTATCGTGACCCCTCAATTAGCAAAGTGAGCATAGTAAACTGTGGTTTCATATATAGCTTTGGTGGAAGGTTGTACGTCACACACATAACAGGCCAAGAATTGTATGACGTGCTGAAAGTGCCAAAGGGGTTAAACCCATCTGTGGCCAGACCCAATCGAACATTGCGAGACTCGGCTGAAAAATCCTTATACTTGTTATCAACAAACTTCCATGTGCTGGAGTAAACTGGATGTCCCATCTTTCCACTTTGTATTTTTCCGGTTAAGTGCCAGGTCATTTCTTTTGCCACCCTTAGCACATTATACATTTTTTGTAGCCTCGGTATTAATGAAAAATACTTTAACACCTTCCCAAATGCTTGAGCTCATCTCGACTTTGAATGACTTATATGTTCACACCCCAAGTGCAGGGTTGTGATGTAGTAATAAACTCGGTAAGTCCGAGGTCGAATCCACAGGGACTGAAACTTATACGTTATCTGAAACCAAATAGAACTAGAACTAGACTAAGTTGCAATCTAAATCAAATAGACCTTAAGAATTAATTGTGGAAGAATTTTCTAAGACTTTAAGGAATTCAGAGAAGGGGAACTAGGGATTCAGAGGATCCACTTGTAGAGATCAGGGAGATCGTATGCCAGGATCCCAAATTATGGAAATTTACTGAACTGCCATTGATATAGGTTTCAAGAGATGAAAGGTGCATGAATTAGAATGGATTCCATCATCTAACCATGCCCAGGAGACAAAGTAAACAACAGGATTAAACTAATTACCAACCATTCAACAATGTATGAAGATCAGGAAGGGTACTGTCATCCTACCATGCCCAGGGGACTATGGTGAACAACAGGGTTTCCTGACGTCATGAGCATCAAAAGGAAGAAAGAAATACTCAAAGCCATTGCAAATCCATTGTAATTTCAGTCACAACAGACCATTAAATACTGAGAAAATATTCCTTGAATTATCAACTTAAAAATCACATTAAGTTCAGAAATTTTAAATTAAATGCATAGAATAATCTCTCCCATCTCGCGACAGCTTCACCTCTTAGCCCTAGCTAAGAGGTTTAGCCTAGCAGGATCATGCTAGGACCCCTTACAAATAGAAAGGAAAAGAAAACGGAAAAAAAAAAGAAGAAGAAGAGAAAAAGGAAGAACTCAACCGTCCAAGCCTCTGCTCCCGTCCAAAGATGACATGCAGCCGACTTCGCTTTGATCTCCCTCTCTTCTCGTTTTTTTTTCTTTTCTTCCTTTAATCCTCACGCTGCCAGATGACCCAAAACCTTCCTCCGTTTCTCTTTCTTCGTCAAAAGCCAAAAACAGGAGCGAACAGCAGCAGCAGCAGTCCCTGCTTCCCTCCTTCTCTCTCCAGCCGTCGACCAAACCGTAACTGCTTCTCTCTCCTTCTTTTTTTTTTCCCTCCTTTCCTTCATGCCTCCCTACTCTTTCTTTTATAGCAGGGAAGGGTCGGAAGCTGGAGTCAGTCGAGTACTGTTTGCAGCATCTCCGCAGCGAAAATAGACATAACAGGTGCGTCTGGGTGAGGTGTTCAGCGAAACGATCCGTCAAGTGCAAGATCTGAATCGTTCAGGCTCTTCGGTGATGGTCGGCCACCCCGTAAGAATGATTTGGATGGTTAGGATCGATGGCCCAATCCGAGCCAAGCTTGCAGAATGACCCAGATCGTCCGGTTACTGAAGTGCGCAGCCTGCACAGTTCATCTTGCATTGATTCTTGGTGGGGCCCATGATCGAAGTTGGACAGGAAATCCACTCCCTCCATCAGATTTACAAAGGCATGCCCAGCAATGACGTTAAATATAGGATAAATCTAAGTCTCATGTGGGCCACAACACATTTGATAGCACCATCATCCTCCGTTTAGACTGTTGAAAACCGATCTTTCGTTATTTCTCGATATGTTGCCACCTAGGCTTAGATGATAGGGACCGTGGGCTCATGATGGACGGTCCGGATTGGTCCTTTGAAGTGTGATGGTGGCCCACGAGATTCGCCCGCAGGCTCTGTTGTGAAACAGAGCCTGCGCGTTTCAGCGCTGTGATGATCGGTGGGCCCCAGGAAGATGTTTCATAGAAATCCATACCGTCCATTGTCTTTAGGATGAAAAAATATACAGACAGACCCAGACCGAGCTGATTCCAATGTGGTCCACAAGTTTTTCTACTCCACCGTCCATCTTCCGTTTGGACGGAAGTCTTCCTGTTATTACGTTCATGGGTCCAAAAGGACACCTAGGTGAGGCTTATAGGCACCCTTGGGACACAATGAAAGGTTCTGATCATCAGAGTTCATGATGGATGGGTCCCACAAACAAAAAACGGCAATCGGCAGTGAAGGCGCTGGTTTTTGAGATTTTTTTGAAGAAATATCGGTCAGCGCACGCTGACCGATTTCTTGAATTATGGTGCACGTCCGCTCTATACACTCCTCGTATACACACGTCACGTGTTTGGGTTCCAAGGTGACGTATGAGTAAAATCTGATCCGTCCATCCGTTCACTCATCTCATTTTAACCGTCTAGACCAACTTTGAAGCATATCCAGATATCAGGCGGGTCCCACATAACGATTAAAGGGGCTGATCTATGCATTGGACCACTTCCAGAGGGATCCAATGGATGAAATTTCACGTGTACGGTTCATTTATGGTACTCAGGCCACGTATGGAGTTTCGAACTGATCGGGTGGTGAGAACCCTGTGATCTTGCATTATGGACACTTTTCTTGAGCTTCAATTCCTTGATTTTCTTGGGTCCCTGATGTGTAATTCCTTCGTTCTTGGTCTTCTAGAGTCCGTGCCTTGCCTTGGTGCTTCTGGAGCGTCGAATCCATGCATTTTAGTATCCTTTCCCAGTCCAGGCTTGTAAACACACCCTGCATTACAAACACGATTAAATTAGTCCGATAAACAATATCGTGCGTATAAATCCATGCAATAAATGGGTCTGATATGCAATATTTGACCCTCAACACAACCCCCAACCAGCATTTTGCTAGTCCCGAGCAAAATATGCGAAAAATAAGTTGAGAATTACAGGAGAATTTCTATGAACTCGAGTGATTTTGAAAAACAATCTAGATATTCAGAATTCAACAATTCATGAATGTTGGGCTTTACTCTCTCCTAGACTCAAACACACGGCAAACTTCATTCAAAGTATTAGTCCCTTAATTAGAAATAATCCTAAACATTGAGTTCCACAGATGTAAAGTGTAATCCCAACTTTCAGCATTAATATTCAATTCTTTATTTCAGGATATCGTTGGTAATCAACAAGAGAATTCATAATAACCAAAGCTTGCCTCAAAGATCATCTTTTCATTCCTTCAGTTTTTTGACTTTTCCATTGAAAGTAATGTCAAGAAGGGAAATCAAATCCTTACTTATAGGGAGCAAACCTAAGGTAAGGACTGTACACCCAACTTGTTCACATATCATTCATGGGGAATTAAATCTACACCTATAGGGAGCAAACCTATGGTGTAGACCATTCTCCTAATCCTTTCAATTTTCCAAGTTGGTTCCTTTCATGTTTAGTGATTACCAAGTTAATCCTTTAATATCGAACTGAAACCTTAATATGCAAGCGAGATGTGTCCTGCGAATTCATGACTCAACCAATGTTTACAAATTCTAATAATGGATTAACAATTCAAACTTAGCTCTGAAATTTGATAGATGACTGAATCCAAGAGTCATAAATTACCAACTTCACTTATCTTGTAATTTTAAATCCAAGATGGTTATCAAAATCACTTCAAATTCAACAAAATGTCAGAAAATTTTTAAAATTTTCACAGCTTTTGTACAAGACCAAGAAAATGCTGATTAGGTGACATAATCTCCCACCCCCAACCTAAAATTCACATTGTCCTCAATGTAAAAGAAATAAGCATGCGATGCACATGGGACAAAAAGTAAATAAGAAGTGATGGAAAGATAATACCTGGATGAAAGAATCAAGAAGCTTTTCAGAGATTTCTACGTAAGAGCGGTCAGCACAAGAGAGAAACCAACAAATAAAATAACAAAAATACAATCCTACCTATACCACTTTCGCAGGTGCTCTCGATTGCATTTAGCGCATGCAACAAGCCTTTAAACCCCTAGGTTACCCCTAGTGGACGAGTTGTAGTCTCGTGAGGGTTTGCAGTAATGTTACCCACAAACATTGAACTGACTAATGAAAAAAAATGACATAAAATGAAGAACTGGGTTGCCTCCCAGGAGCGCTAAGTTTACCGTCTTCAGCCAGACAAATAAAGCAACTACCCTAGACCTAAGAAAGCGATAAACCTACCTATACCTCCATCAGACTAGGAGATCAGTCCTGGTAAACAGGATCAGTCAGAGGCATGGACATGTCCTCTGAATCAAATTTCTCGACAAATGGCTTTAAACGATGTCCATTTACTTTAAACTCCTTGCCATTGTCGGGATCTCTTATCTCAACGGCCCCATGAGGAAAAACAGTAACAACAATGTAAGGGCCGGTCCAACGAGATCGAAGCTTACCCGGAAAGAGATGTAATCGAGAATTATACAAAAGGACTTTCTGGCCTGGCGTGAATGATTTTCGCAAAATGTTTTGGTCATGAAATGCTTTCATCTTGTCCTTGTAAATTCTCGAATTATCGTACGCATCATTCCGGATTTCTTCAAGTTCATTCAATTGAAGTTTGCGTAGCGAGCCAGCGTTGTCCAGATTGAAATTAAGATTTTTGATCGCCCAGTACGCTTTATGTTCTAACTCCACAGGCAAGTGACAAGCTTTCCCATAGACAAGTCTAAAGGGAGACATTCCAATAGGAGTTTTAAATGCGGTACGGTATGCCCATAAAGCATCGGTCAATCGGATTGTCCAATCCTTACGATCTGGGTTAACCGTTTTCTCCAAAATATGTTTAATCTCCCTATTGGAAATCTCAACTTGTCCACTTGTCTGTGGATGGTATGGGGTGCTCACCTTATGAGAGATACCGTATTTCTTCATTAAGCTCTCGAATGGTCTATTACAAAAGTGTGAGCCCCCATCACTAATGATGGCTCGAGGCGTTCCGAATCGAGAAAGGATGTTTTCTTTTAGGAATTTAATGACCGTGCGATGGTCATTCTTTCGACACGGAATCGCTTCGACCCATTTAGTGACATAATCCACGGCGAGCAAAATATACAGATTCCCAAACGATTGGGGGAATGGTCCCATGAAATCGATGCCCCAGCAATCAAATGCTTCAATGATAAGAATGGGATTCAAAGGCATCATATTTCGACGGGACAATGCTCCCAATTTTTGACAACGCTCACAAGCTTTGCAAAACTCATGAGTGTCCCTAAACATAGTGGGCCAGTAAAAGCCACACTGCAGAATCTTGGCCGTGGTCTTTTTAGCAGAAAAGTGACCACCACAGGCCTGTGAGTGACAGAAGGAGATGACGCTCTGATGCTCATCGTCTGGTACACATCTCCTTAGAATTTGGTCTGGGCAATATTTAAATAAGTAAGGATCATCCCAGAAAAAGTTGCGCACCTCGGTGAAAAATTTCTTCTTATCTTGCGCAGTCCACTGTGTCGGTATGGCACCTGTAGCAAGATAATTAGCAATATCAGCGAACCAAGGTGAATGGGAGACTCTGAACAGTTGTTCATCAGGGAACATATCATTGATATGGGTCGCCTCAAGGGAATCAGAGGTATTAAGGCGAGAAAGGTGATCGGCCACTACGTTCTCTACTCCTTTTTTATCTTTAATTTCCAAATCAAATTCTTGGAGTAGAAGGATCCATCGTATCAAGCGGGGCTTAGAATCATTCTTAGAGAGAAGATACTTCAGTGCCGCATGATCTGTATAGATAATGATCTTGGATCCGATCAAGTAGGACCTAAATTTGTCCAAGGCGAACACTACAGCTAAGAGTTCCTTTTCCGTAGTCGAGTAGTTCACAGGCGGGATTTAGAGTCCTACTCGCGTAATGAATGACGTAGGGCTTCTTATCTTTTCTCGGCCTAGGACCGCCCCAAGAGCATAATCGAAGCGTCGCACATAAGCTCAAAAGGAAGGCTCGAGTTGGGTGCTGCATGATAGGTGCGGTGGTTAACGTGCCCTTAAGCTTGGTGAAAGCTTCCCGGCATTGCTCAATTCTACTCGCACGGAGCATCCTTTTGAAGAAGATTACATAAAGGGCGAGAGAGAAGACTAAAGTCCTTTATGAATCTCCTGTAAAATCCTGCGTGTCCTAAGAAGGATCGCACGTCTCTGATGTTCTTGGGTGGAGGTAGGTTAGAGATAAGATCGATTTTTGCCTTATCTACCTCGATTCCTTTGGACGAGATGATATGCCCAAGGACAATTCCCTTCTGAACCATGAAATGACACTTCTCCCAATTAAGTACCAGGTTCTTTTCTTCACATCTTTTCAGCACACATTTAAGACTTTCCAAGCACTCGCTGAAGGATGGACCGTAAACAGAGAAATCATCCATGAAGACCTCTAGATATTGCCCCACCATGTCAGAAAAAATACTAAGCATACATCGCTGAAAGGTGGCAGGGGCATTACATAGTCCGAATGGCATCCTTCGATAGGCAAAGGTGCCGTAGGGACATGTAAATGTGGTCTTTTCCTGGTCTTCAGGGGCTATCTCTATCTGGTTGTAGCCCGAATACCCGTCAAGGAAACTGTAATAGGAATGACCAGCTAACCTTTCCAGGATCTGATCAATGAATGGTAAAGGAAAGTGGTCTTTCCTCGTGACGGTATTCAACTTCCTGTAGTCAATGCACATTCTCCAACCAGTAGTGACTCTAGTTGGCACGAGTTCATTATTAGCATTGGCTACGATGGTGATTCCGGACTTCTTAGGGACCACTTGAGTTGGACTCACCCATTGACTATCAGATATAGGGTATATAATACCCACGTCCAGTAGTTTAAGAACCTCGGCTTTAACCACTTCCTTCATGTTTGGATTTAGTCTACGTTGTGTTTTGCGAGCGGTTTTTGCATTATCCTCAAGATATATGCGGTGAGTACAAATCGAGGGATCGATTCCCTTGAGGTCCGCTATCGTCCATCCCAGGGCTCCTTTATGCTCAATGAGAGTAGATATAAGCATACTCTCCTGTTCTTTCTCCAGGTGGGCAGAGATCACCACCGGGTATGTCTCATCTTGACCTAAATAGGCATATTTCAAATCAGAGGGCAAAGGTTTTAGGTCAAGCTTCGGCGGCTTGAGGTTAGACGGTAGAGGCACTACATCGGTTTGTGGTAATTCTTCAAATTGTGGCCTCCACCGGTTAACTTCAAGTACCGGTGCAGTATCAAGCAAGGCGCACGTCTCCCTAATCATGTCATCATCAAAATCATGGGAGTGGGCCAGGCACGTCTCCAGATGGTCGGAGGATAAGGTCAGCGGTGTCGTATCTTCCACGAAAGAGTCAATCATGTTAATGTCGTGGAAATCGTCATCATCCTCTGAGTTGCTGCCGTTATTGAAAAAAATGTTTGACTCCAATGTCAAATTTCCAAAAGACATAGTCATGATACCATTCCTGCAATTGATAATTGCATTTGACGTGGCAAGGAATGGGCGACCAAGAATGACGGGAATCTGAGTGCTCATGTTATTGATGGGTTCGGTGTCCAGGATGATAAAGTCTACAGGGTAGTAAAATCTATCAACTTGGACCAACACATCCTCAATTATCCCTCTTGGTACACGACAGAGCGATCGAAAGTTGTAGTGTGGTTAGGGTGGGTTTTAATTCACCCAAACCCAACTGTTTGTATACCGAGTAGGGAATCAAATTGACACTCGCTCCTAAGTCAAGAAGTGCGTGATCAATTCGATGGTTCCCGATTACACATGATATGGTTGGGCTACCGGGATCCTTGAATTTCTGCGGCACGTCTTGCTTCAGGATGGCACTCACTTTCTCAGTCAAGAAGATTTTCTTTTGAATAATTTTCCGTCGCTTGGTCGTGCATAAGTCTTTTAGGAATTTGGCATATGAAGGTATCTGTTTAACGACATCAAGCAGAGGAATGTTGACTTTCACCTGTTTCAACACCTCTAAGATATCCTGAGAGTTAGAGAGAGGTTTTGGTGAAACCAACCGTTGGGGGAATGGAGCAACTGGCTTCTCTAGAAGTTCCGGTTCCACTTTTTGTGGGACATCACTGGATCCATCATTGTTGTCCTCTTTTGGTTCTTGAGGCTTTTCGGGCCTAACCGGAAGAGTTTTATCAATGATCTTCCCACTCCTAAGAGTGGTGATGGATTTAGCATGTCCCATCTGATTTGAAGAGCTGGGATCATTATTCTCGTACTGCGGTTTAGGATTGGGGAGAGGTTGTGCAGGAAGCATCCCCTTTTCTATAACCGTCATACGAGAATCTATTTTTTGCATGAAATCTGTGATTCCCCGCATTGCCTGAGCCAGCTCTTGTATGGGATTTTGAACCGGTTCCTCTTGAGGTTTCACTTGATTTGGATTTTGATTGAAGAAACCTGGAGGAGTCGCCGTTTGTCCATTCCTCCAACTAAAGTTTGGATGATTTTTCCAGCCAGGATTGTATGTATTGGAGTTAGGTCCAGTAAAAGGTCTTTGATAGTTATTTACGGCATTGGCTTGTTCATTCAACACTCCTCGAAAGCGGGTATTGTAGGACAGTTTTCAGTTGTGTGAATGTTGCAATCACAGATGCTGCAAACAATTTCATTGACCTTATCCTTCTTTCCTTCCATGGCCTCAACTTTCCTTATGAGCGTAGTCACTTTACACTTGAGATCATCCTCTTCTTTCAAGAGATATAATCCACCTTTCTCCTTTAATTGAGTCGGCCTAGACGTGGTGTTCGACTTTGGGTAATAGTCCCAAGATTGTGTTTTTTCAGCCAAACTATCGAGGTAGTCCCATACCTCGTCGATATCTTTATTAATGAACTCTCCATTACACATTGTCTCGACCATTTGGCGCATGGAAGATGTCAGTCCATCATAGAAAAAATTTGTAATGCGCCACGTTTCAAATCCGTGTTGTGGGCATGAACTGACCAAATCTTTGAACCTTTCCCAACATTGAAAGAATGTTTCATCTTCCTTTTGGGCAAAGTTCATGATCGCTTTTCTGAGGGTAATCGTTTTATGATGTGGGAAGAATTTTTTTATGAATTCCCTCTGCATATCGTTCCATGTGCCAATGGATCTAGGACGCAGTGAATGTAACCACGTCTTAGCTTTCTCTTTTAAGGAGAAAGGAAAGAGTTTCAGCCTAATTGTATCCTCAGATACATTAGGAAAACATAATGTAGCTATTATCTCATCGAACTCTTTCAAATGTAAATATGGACTTTCAGATTCAAGTCCATGGAATTTGGGAAGGAGTTGGATAACTCCTGGCTTGATGTCCATTTGTCCTGTGTTTTCAGGAAAAATCATGCATGAGGGCGTACTCACTCCCGCCGGTTGTAGAAAATCTCGTAAAGTACGAGGCGGGGGTGCCTGTTGCACCTCATTTTCATCCTGGGTATCCTCCACCCTGGGTGGAAGTAGAGGAGGTTGGTCTTCACCATATTCAGTTAACTCAGAGGATTTCGAGCGGTGTCTAATCTGCGATGGATAATCAACCCCTCAACTAATCCTCCTTCGATCAAGAGACGTCGAGTGTTGTCACGGGCCCACTTGGGCATGAAACACTCGCGACCCTCAATCAAATTCAAAGTCTAATCCTAAGAAAGGAAAAGAAATCTAAAAAGAAAAGAGAGAGGAGTTGGAAAGAAATTACCAAATTGATGCCCCTAAGTTAAGGACCCGCAAAATAAAACAAAATAAGTTAGATTCTAAAAAGAAAAATAGCAGTAAATCAATTTCTAAAAGAAGGAATTTTTAAAAGAAAGTGGAGATTTCTAAAATAAATTAGGAAAGATCTAAACTAGAAAGTAGATTATTAAAAGAGAACTGAAAGATAAGAAGTAGGGAAAGAGCTTACCAAATTAGAAATTTCTATCTTAAAGGCCTATAAAATAGGAAGGTTAGTTTCTAAACAAATATTCTAAAAATAAATTAGGAAACAAAATTAGATTCTAAAAGTGTTAGAATTAGAAAGTTACTAAGATGAAACAAAAATAGAAAGTTAATTTCTAAAAAGGGAAAGAAATAACCTAAATTCTAAAAATAAACTATTTCCTAGAATTAGAAAAATTCTAAAATTTACACCTTAATTCTAAAAACAGAAAAAGTAGAGAGATTAGGAAGGAATTACCAATTGAGAAACTTATGTCCAGATCCTACAAAATAGGAAACAAGTTAGTTTTGAACTCAAATAGAAATAAATAAATAAATAAATAAAACTAAGGTCAGTAAAATCCTAATCTTAAACTAATCCTAAAACCAATTAATTTCAGAAAATCGTAACCGTCAGTCCCCGGCAACGGCGCCAAAAACTTGTTCACTCCCCAAGTATAGGGTTGTGATGTAGTAATAAACTCGGTAAGACCGAGGTCGAATCCACAGGGACTGATACCTGTACGTTATCTGAAACCAAGTAGAACTAGAACTAGACTAAGATGTGATCTAAACCAAATAGACCTTAAGAATTAATTGTGGAAGAATTTTCTAAGACTTTAAGGAATTCAGAGAAGGGGAACTAGGGATTCAGAGGATCCACTTGTAGAGATCAGGGAGATCGTATGCCAGGATCCCAAATTATGGAAATTTACTGAACTGCCATTGATATAGGTTTCAAGAGATGAAAGGTGCATGAATTAGAATGGATTCCATCATCTAACCATGCCCAGGAGACAAAGTAAACAACAGGATTAAACTAATTACCAACCAATCAACAATGTATGAAGATCAGGAAGGGTACTGTCATCCTACCATGCCCAGGAGACGATGGTGAACAACAGGGCCTCCTGACGTCATAAACATTAAAAGAGAAAGAGAAATATTCAAAGCCATTGCAAATCCATTGTAATTTCAGTCACAACAGACCATTAAATACTGAGAAAATATTCCTTGAATTATCAACTTAAAAATCACATTAAGTTCAGAAATTTTAAATTAAATGCATAGAATAAACTCTCCCATCTCGCTACAGGCTTCACCTCTTAGCCCTAGCTAAGAGGTTTAGCCACTCATGATTGGCCTAAACCCAAAACAAATAGAAAGGAAAAGAAAACGGAAAAAAAAAAGAAGAAGAAGAGAAAAAGGAAGAACTCAACCGTCCAAGCCTCTGCTCCCGTCCAAAGATGACATGCAGCCGACTTCGCTTTGATCTCCCTCTCTTCTCGTTTTTTTTTTCTTTTCTTCCTTTAATCCTCACGCTGCCAGACGACCCAAAACCTTCCTCCGTTTCTCTTTCTTCGTCAAAAGCCAAAAACAGGAGCGAGCAGCAGCAGCAGCAGTCCCTGCTTCCCTCCTTCTCTCTCCAGCCGTCGACCAAACCGTAACTGCTTCTCTCTCCTTCTTTTTTTTTCCTCCCTTTTAATTCATGCCTCCCTACTCTTTTTTATAGTACCCTTCTTCTCCTTCTTTCCTTGCTATATAATCTGCTAGCAGTTGGAGAGACCTGGCTGGAGTCGATGTGCCAGCTCGTTTCTTTTACGCAGCGAAACAAGACACAGCAGGTAGATGCGTCTGGGTGAGGTGATCAGCGAGATGAGCCGTCGAATGCAAGATCTGAACTGTTCAGGTTCTCCGATGATGGTCGGCCACCCTGATAGAATGATTTGGATGGTTAGGATTGATGGCCTGCTCCGAGCCAAGCTTGCAGAACGACCCGGATCGTCCGGGTTTCTCCAGACGCGCAACCTGCGTAAATCAAAGTATGCTGATTCTTGGTGGGGCCCATGATCTGCGTCATCGTGGAAATCCACTCCATTCAGTAGTTTTACCTCGCAAAATCATTCAGGAAGCGATGGTTTTCAATTGGTTTCGGTGTGGCCCACATAACTTTTCTTTGCACCATCATCCTCCGTTTAGACTGTTGAAAACCGATCTTTCGTTATTTCTCGATATGTTGCCACCTAGGCTTAGATGATAGGGACCGTGGGCTCATGATGGACGGTCCGGATTGGTCCTTTGAAGTGTGATGGTGGCCCACGAGATTCGCCCGCAGGCTCTGTTGTGAAACAGAGCCTGCGCGTTTCAGCGCTGTGATGATCGGTGGGCCCCAGGAAGATGTTTCATAGAAATCCATACCGTCCATTGTCTTTAGGATGAAAAAATATACAGACAGACCCAGACCGAGCTGATTCCAATGTGGTCCACAAGTTTTTCTACTCCACCGTCCATCTTCCGTTTGGACGGAAGTCTTCCTGTTATTACGTTCATGGGTCCAAAAGGACACCTAGGTGAGGCTTATAGGCACCCTTGGGACACAATGAAAGGTTCTGATCATCAGAGTTCATGATGGATGGGTCCCACAAACAAAAAACGGCAATCGGCAGTGAAGGCGCTGGTTTTTGAGATTTTTTTGAAGAAATATCGGTCAGCGCACGCTGACCGATTTCTTGAATTATGGTGCACGTCCGCTCTATACACTCCTCGTATACACACGTCACGTGTTTGGGTTCCAAGGTGACGTATGAGTAAAATCTGATCCGTCCATCCGTTCACTCATCTCATTTTAACCGTCTAGACCAACTTTGAAGCATATCCAGATATCAGGCGGGTCCCACATAACGATTAAAGGGGCTGATCTATGCATTGGACCACTTCCAGAGGGATCCAATGGATGAAATTTCACGTGTACGGTTTATTTATGGTCCTCAGGCCACGTATGGAGTTTCGAACTGATCGGGTGGTGAGAACCCTGTGATCTTGCATTATGGACACTTTTCTTGAGCTTCAATTCCTTGATTTTCTTGGGTCCCTGATGTGTAATTCCTTCGTTCTTGGTCTTCTAGAGTCCGTGCCTTGCCTTGGTGCTTCTGGAGCGTCGAATCCATGCATTTTACCACCCTTTTTTCAGTCCAGGCTCTTAAACACACCCTGCATTACAAACACGATTAAATTAGTCCGATAAACAGTATCATGTGTGTAAATCTATGCAACAACTGGGTATGATATAATTTTGTCTTATACCTAGAAGTACCACAGTTTAGACAACTCGTCTTCGTCGCGTGCTCTCTCCATATAACATGCAGTCATTTGGACATGCATGGATCTTCTGGTAATTAAGACCCAACTTTGTAATGATCTTCTTCGCTTGGTAGGTATTAATTAAGGTCTTATTACTGGATGACAACACACTTTGGATTAGTTGAAAGAGTGTTATAAAGTTTTGTTTAATCCATCCATAGTTCAACTTTAATTTAAAAAGTTGTACAATGAAAGTCAGCATAGTGAATTCGTGACAACCGGGATACAACTCAGTCATCGCATCTCATAGATTAGCTTCAAACTTATTGGTCGAAGCATCTCCAATAGCGTCTTCAGGTTTGGGGGCTACGTTAGACTCATCTTGAATAACTTTGTCTAGGTTATTACCACCGAGGTCTTCAACACCCGTCTTGACAGTGTTGCTTAAGTCTATCACATTGGGGTACTAGTGAAAAGTTGGTGCACGTTCAGTACACTTTGGTGACGCATGCTTACCGTGCATGTTCCACACCCTATATGTTGGATTAAATCCATTTTTAATCAAATCTATCATCACATTTTGAGCAGGGTGAACATAGACATCTACATTTGGTACATGGACAATGAATGGTTTCTCTACCAGGAAGATATTCTTTTACGAACTTCACAAAGTTAATCATACCATTTATAAATTGTGGGTTCGAGTAATGTAGAGTAATCCACTCCCCGGGGTCCATCGGATACGACCTCTTTTTTTATGATGTGTACTTGTAACATGTATATAAACATAATAATAAGAAATCAATTCATAGTTATATCGATGGTCTAGACAAATGTGATTACTAATTTAGTTGTCCAAAAAAGGTGCTCTCTTGGTCAATTAATCCTGTTTGGTTCATACTCTAAAACTTAGTGGGTCGACTTGAAAATTGGCCCAGTCAATCAAGTTACTCGCTTGGTAAAGAGTTCTTGCCAGCCTAATGACTGTTTTAAAAATTAGCTACTGAAAGATTCCTAGGAATCTACCTGTCATCCTGGGAAAGTGAAGCATATAAAAAAGAAAAGAGAATGGAGCAAAATATGAAATATGACAAGTTGCAAGCATTCATGCTAGGGCCAATTCAATTCAACCAAAACATCACGCAGGCCATAAACGATCTTAAAACTTCAATTTCAAGGATTGAATCACATTTGACTGTTAGGGATAAATGGACCCTTTCGACCCAACACTAGCCTAACCCAAAAGGACAATATGAGGTGGGTGATTTAATTCGTTCTAACCTACATGTGGAACAAGCCAAGTCCATCACCACTCTTAGAAGTGGAAAATAAATTGACAAGACTATCTCGATGAAATCTGACACGCCTAAAGATTCAGATAAATCCAAGGATGATGATGAAACTAGTACCTCTCCACATGACAAAGAGCTTGTGCATGAGTACGAGCCCGTAACTCCGTTTTCCCAACGCCTTATTTCATCAAAGGACCCACATGAAAACCAAGACATCTTAGAAATTTTTCAACAAGTCAAAATCAATATTCCATTGTTAGATGTGATTAAGAAAATTCTATAATACGCCAAATTTCTTAAGGACCTTTGCATGATTAAACGTAAATTAAATGAGCAAAAGAATGTCTTTTTGACAGCACAAGTAAGCATTATTATTAAACAAAACGTTCCACTAAAATACAAAGATCTGGGTAGACCTATAGTTTCATGTATTATAGGGAAATTTTGGATTGAACGAGCCTCAATAGACTTGGGGCAAGTGTTTACCTTATTCCTTATTCTATGTATCAACAATTAGGGCTTAGTGAATTAAAACCCATCAAAACAACACTACAACTCGCTAATCGTTCTATTCATATACTGAGAGGGGTAGTGGAGGACGTGTTAGTTTAGGTTGATAAGTTCTACTACCTAGTAGACTTTATTGTCTTGGGCATACAACCAGTTATAAATGTTAGCACTCAAATTCTGGTAATCCTAGGACACCCATTTCTTGCTAATTTAAATACAATAATCAATTACCGAAATGTGGTAATGAAGTTATCATTTTGGAACATGGCATTGGAAGTGAATGTGTTTAATTTTTGCAAACAACCAGGGGATGTAGATGAGATTTACAAGGTAAACATGACTCACACACTCGTGGGGGATGAGCTTATATTGATTACAGTCTCTGACCCATTGGAAGCTTGTCTCGGTCACTTTATGGATTCCGACGATCACTTGATATTGGATATAGAGAGCGCATTATTAGATTCTTTGCCAGTACTTGAAACTAACCAGTGTAGGCCATGTTTGAAAAATTACCCTTCACAGACTTTAAAGCCAATACTGTATATTATCGAGGCATCGAAGCTTGACCTAAAACCATCGCCATCCGAGTTGAAATATACTTATTTAGGTTAAGGCGATATGTATCCGGTGGCGATTTCTTCCCACTTGGATGATGAGCAAGAGAGCAAGCTAATTGCTACTCTTAAGAATCACAAGAGTGTCATAGGATGGATTATTGTGGATCTCAGGAGAATTGACTCCCTGACTTATACTCATGAATACACCTAGAGGAGAATGCCAAAATATCGAGCCAACCACAACGCCGATTAATTCCAAACACGAGGGATGTGTTTAAGGCAGAAGTGTTGAAACTGTTAGAAGTGAGTATCATCTACCCTATATATTATAGTTAGTGCATGAGTTGAACTCAGGTGGTGCCCAAGAAGTCTGGAATCACCATCGTAGCCAATACTAATAATGAACTTGGGCTAACTAGAGTTACCACTAATTAAAGAATGCACATTGACTACAAGAAGTTGAATACCGTCACGAGGAATGACCATTTTCCCTTACCTTCTGTTGATCAAATTTTGGAAAGGTTAGCTGGTTATTCTGATTATTACTTCCTAAACGGGTACTTAGGCTACAACCAGATTGAGAAAACCTCAGAAGATCAGGAGAAGACCACATTTACATTCCCCTTTGGCATATTTGCTTATTGAATGATGCCATTTGTGCTATATAATGCTCTTGTGACATTCCATAAACGCATGGTTATTATTTTTTTAGATATGGTTGGACAATTTTTGGAAGTGTTCATGAATGACTTCTCCATTTTTGGTAGTACATTTGATGAGTGCATTGAGCACTTGAATTTGATTTTGACAAGATGTGAAGAGAAAAACCTTGTTTTAAATTGAAAAAAGTGTCATTTTATGGTTAAAAAAGGAATTGTCATTGGACTTGTGATCTCATCCAATTGGATTGAAGTGGACAAGGCCAAAATAGACTTGATTGCTAATTTTTTGGTTCCCAAAAGCACATGTGACATTCGCTCTTGTTTAGGTCACACATAATTTTATAAGAGCTTCATTAAGGATTTTAGTCAAATTTCTAGACCATCGAGTAACCTCTTTCAAAAGGTTATCCCATTTGAGTGGACTAACTCATGCCAATAGGCTTTTATAAAGTTAAATGGTATGTTGACAACCACACCAATTATGTAGCCACCCGATTAGAGCGTTCTTTTTGAAATCATGTAGGATGCTAGCATCTATGCAATTTAGGTTGTGTTAGGCTAAATGAAGGACAAGAAACCATGTCTTATCTAGTACGCAAGTAGAATGCCAAATGGTGCCCGGATAAATTATTCAACAATGGAAAATGAACTCCTGGCCGTAGTCTTTACTTTGGACAAATTCAGGTCTTAATTGATTAAATCCAAAATTATAATTTTCACTAACCACGCGACGTTCAAGTATCTTCTCTCAAAGAAGGATGCTAAGTCCTGTCCTTTGAGATGGATCCTCATACTTTAAGAGTTTGATTTAAAGATACATGACAAGAAAGGAGTAGAGAATGTAGTGGTAGACCATTTGTCCCGACTCATCCTCCCAGATTCCATTGAGATTTCACCAATCGAAGACACACTTTCCTGGATGAACAATGATTTTTTATTTCCCAATTACCTTGGAACATTGACATAGCTAATTATCTTGTGATAGGTAAATTATCAATCCATTGGACGTCACAAGATAAGAAGAGGTTTTATGCTGAGGTAGGTAGCTTTTTCTAGGATGACCCATATTTGTTTAAATTTTGCCCAGACCAAATCATTAGGAGATGTGTTCCGAATAATGGATAATCTAGTGTTATCTCCTTTTGTTACTCACAAGCTTGTGGATGCCATTTTTCGGCAAAGAAAACCACAACTAAGATTCTTCAATGTGGTTTTTATTGGCCTAACATGTTCAAAGATACCTATGAGTTTTGCAAGGAGTGTGAGTGATGTCAAAAAACGGAATGTCTCAAAGAAATATGATGCCCAAAAATTTTATTCTAATTATATAAAATTTTTATTGTTGGGTAATTAATTTTATGTGACCTATTTCCCCATCTATTGGATATCTTTACATTCTCTTATCTGTGGATTATGTTTCCAAATGGGTGGAGGCCATTTCCTGTAGAATTAATGATCAAATAATTCTATGGTTTTTAAAAGAAAATATTTTGTCCAGATTTGGAACGTTGAGATCCATAGTCAACAATGGTGGTGGTTCACACTTCTGCAATAAGCAATTTGACAACTTAATGAAAAAAATATGGCATTACACAAAATAATTATCATCCACAGATAAGTTGTCAAGCTAAAGTTTTCAATGGGGAAATCGAACAAAATTTAGAGAAAAGTGTGAATCCATAACGTAAGGATTGGTCTTTGAGACTAACTGACGTGTTGTGGGCTTATAGGATTGCATTCAAAATCCCTATTGGAATGTCTTCCTATAGACTTGTCTTTGAGAAAACTTGTCACTTACTAGTGAAATTGGAACATAAGGCATATTGGGCTATAAAAAGTTCAATTTTGATATTGACAGAGCTAACACGTTGTGTAAACTCTAGCTTGTGGAATTAGAAGAAATTAGAAAAGATGCGTATGACAAAGTGAGAATATATAAGGAGAGAATGGTCTTCACCATAGGTTTGCTACCTATAGGTGAGGGTTCGATTCCCCTCGTTGGCTTTACCCGATACACGTGGTTGTGGGTGATTACGTGTATCCGCAGGGATTAGTTTCACTTCAAAAAAGAGGTGGGGACACTCTGTGTCTTTAAAAAAAAAAAAAGAAGAAAAAAGTGAGAATATGTAAGGAGAGAATGAAGGTGTTTCATAAAAAGAACATTTAAAAAAAAAAAAAAAAGTTTGAGCCGAATTAGAAAGTTTTATTGTATAATTCTCATCTCCATCTCTTTCTTAAAAAATTACAATCCAGATGGACTGACCCTTTCATAGTGAAGAGTGTTTATCCGTATGGAGCCATGGAAGTTATGAATCCTACAAATGGTAATGTGTTTAAGGTAAATGGACAAAGGTTGAAACTGTTTGTGGAAAAATTTTCTCTAGAGGATATGTCCATACCTCTAGAAGATCCTGTGTATCAGGATTGATCTTCTAGTATGACAGAGACCATTTCTCTTTGTTTCATAGGATTTAGTTTTCTTTGGTAGAGTAGGATGTTTAGTTTTTAGTATTTAGTTTGTTGAAGCACTAATTGATGAAGTTCGCTCTTGTACATGTCGTCCCTCAGGTTCTTTCTCACCCTCTCTTTATTTTGTTGCTCTCATGTCTTTTATATTGCATAAATTTCATGCATTGAGGATATTGTAGAATTTAGGTTAGGGTGGGGTTTCCATTGGAAAAACGAAAAATCTTCCAATTGTGAATTCTTTGAGCTGATTTTTTGTTTTTATTTTAAAAATTTTTGGAAGATGATTTTTGTAATCTTGAGTGTTTTTAGAATATAATATGAGAGTGACAATGATAAGACACCTAGTGTTGAGGATTTTTGAAACTTAGATACTACTTAATAGATTTCAAGTTAAGTTTAATAATTTTTAATTGGAAAGTTTGAACATTGATTGAGTCATGAATATAACATGTCATGCCTAACGTACACATTAGAGTTTAGTTGGATATTGAAATTTTGACTTGATGATTATTGAGAATGTTAGGAACCAAGCTTTGGGGAATTTGTCCATCATATTCAATGAAGAAAAAAAAAAGAGATTAATTCCTAGCTAAAAAAATAGTTGTCGAAATGGGCTACCTATTGAATTGTTCATGAAAAGACTGTTTGGTATAACAAAAGAGAGAAGAATGTATGGATAAGAAAAAAGAAGAAGAGCAATAGTGTGAAAGTCGTCGATGGAAAAAATCGAAAGTTGGAAGAGAGAAGTGTTGAACTGTAAGGTAGGTTTTGGTTAGGCTTTGGTTGACCTGATCATTCATTTGATTATCAATGTGAACGTGAAAGTGGAAGGTCTGAATATGTAGTTGTGATAAGTCTAGATTACATGGTGCATTTATGAAACTTAATATTGGGATTTATTCAAGTGTTTTATTATTGCTTTGAACATAATTAGGATATTTATTAAAGTGCTATTAGTAAATTTGGTTTTTTTTTAAAATTGGATTGGTTTTGAAGATTACTTGGGATTACAGAATTGACTCTTCTAAGAATTTGTTTTTGGGTTTGAAATCTTTCGCGGATGAGAGGCTTGGGCTAGACCAAGGGGTTATGGCTTGGGTTAGGCTAAGTGGCTACTCTAAAGTCTAAGGAAGGAAGTGGAGATATTTTGGTATGGGATTTGGAAGATGAGAGAGAGATGTTATGTGTAGTGCGAAAATGAAGGGGTGAATGGGCTTTTATAGGGAGAGCCAATAATAAGGGAGTATTTAAGCGCTAAAATGACATGTGGTTGGCCTTAATTGGTTAGGGAAAGCCTGGGGACACATGTCACCCTCTCATTGGCCCTTGGGATGGAATTTTATGTAATTTTGAGGAAGTCCAAGGGGCCTTTTTGAGGAGAGTGGAAAACGCAATGGTTTTGCCCTCTCTTAGATGCACTTCCCCTTCATCATCCACCATTACAGGCTCAAACTTATACCTTCTAGTAGGTGGCACTCTCAGTGTCGCTTGCCATGTGACATAATTTGAGTCTGCTTCCAGTGTTTCAGCTGGCTCTATTAAGACTTTGGGTCCATCTGGCTTGGGTTAGAGGGGTTTCTAGGGGCTAGTCTAGGCTTGGTTTTAGGCTTTTCAAGGGTTAGTTTTGTTCTTTGAAGGTTGACGGATATGGGGGTTCGGAGATCATCCAAGGCTTGAGTTTTGCTTATGATCAATCATCTCATGTTGGGTGGGGTGTCTACAAATGCCCCTTATTGGTAGAAGTTGTGTGCAACTGACTGTAAAAGGAAGTGGGCACCCCACCCTTCGACAAGCTTAGATGTGGTCCAGACTGGTTGCCTACCTTGCGTCAGTATCAACTGATTGTGTGGAAGAGTTAATTCGCTTATATCATGAGGGCTTGAGGAAAACTTTGTTATTGTCCTTGTACTTTCTGTGATATTACGGACATCTAATTACAACTCTTTCACATCGCAATTGATGGCTGCATTAGGAATGTTAGTAAATTGAGATGGTAGTGACCTTTGCACTTCTTGGCCTATCGGAATTTGACTACTGTCTGAATCTGTTATGTCTTTTACTACAAGATCACCCTAGGAATACTTGTTGTCTGATTAGCAAAGTGGTTAATTGCCCTGCTCTTTTTACGACCTTATGGGGAACTCACTATTACATTTGGATTTGTTAGACACCACAAGCATCTTGGACGAGGTATGTGCAGGTGAAATATTTTTCATTCGGTCTTTTGACTTGGACATGTAAGTTACAATTGATCACTTGTGCTAATGAGTCGTGGTTGCTCTTACTAGAATTTGACTCGAATACTATTTTATTTACTTTGTTTAGATAGTATGACCATTCTGACATTGGGATTTTAGGTTGACAGTGCTTATTTAGCATATAGACCTGCCCAACTTCAGGAAAACTGAGGGAAACCAAGTCTTAATTTATTGTTGCACGGGTATTATCCACTGAAAGATAAGACACTATACACTTATTTCACATACAAGCACCAAGAAGTATGGATGATTGAGAAAAGCCAAGTCTTCATTTATTAGTGCCTTGGACATGCTTATTTTGATAGTTTTAAGATTTTTTGAAAATCCCCCACCCGAGGAACAATGTTTCGTGGGAATTTTATTGCAATGATTTTTTTAAAATAATCTGGTTTGTCATCTCATGATCCAATGATCTTGACTGAGCTGGATTTTATTGGAACCATATCTTTTGTGATTTTTAGAGTAGGTTTTGGCTTGTCATTTCGTGATTGAGTTTGTTTTTATTGGAAAGTATTTTTTATTTTTATTTTTTTAATGGAGAAGATCCAACCTTGTCATCTTGCGATTCAACAGTCTTAATGAAGTTATTTTTTTTATATTAAAAACTATATTTTGGGAGAAAATTCAGCCTTGTCATCTTGTGATCCAATGGTCACGTTCATGCTGTTTTTATTAAAACTATATTTTTATTATTAAAAAAAAAGACCCGTCTTGTCATCTTTTGATCCAATAGTTGTGATCAAGCCGATTTTTATTGAAATAATTTTTGTGATTTTTCTGAAAAAGATTTGTCTTGTCATCTTGCGATCTAATAATCATGATTAGGCTAGTTTTTATTGAAAAATAATTTTTGATTTTCTAAAAAAGATTTAGCTTACATCTTGCGATCCAACAGTCATGATAAAGCCGATTTTTATTGAAAATACCATCTTTGATTTTTTTTCTTTTTTCTTTATAAATACCTTCTTACTATTTTCTCTTCAATTCATCAAAATATCATTTTCTCCTCATTTTCTCAATTTCTACTTGATTTCTCTACCTTTCTCTCTCCACATTATTCCCCTTGTCATCTCATTCTTACAATCTCGCTCCTTCAAGCCCTCGTTTTGGCATAAGATCATCAAGTAAGAATTCTATAAGGTGGGCTTTATTGATCAACAGTTTGGATCTCCCTTAGGGTTGGATAGCGTGATCAAGCGTATCGGTGGACCCCACTTAGTTGTGATTCATCTAAAATTGTGTAAGGGGTGGTGTGCTACAACTGTGTTACACACATAGTGTTCTAGTTGAACTAGGATTGAAAATTCGTGTGAAGCCTTTAGGGGAGGAATTTTGATGGGTTCCAAACTCCTCAACCCTCTAAACAATATAAAGTAGGGCTGGGTCCCCAAACCAACAACGACTGAAACTTCTATTCTCATCTTGATACTTCTCTAAAGGGTATAAGGTGTAGAAACTGCGGCATCAAGCCTTCAACGATGGCATCGCAATCAGGTTCGTCATTTATTCAGTTTATTTGATCTTCATACTCGATGCATAGCACAACCCTTTGCAATTCCACATTATAGTTTACAAGCAATATTAGAGCAAGCTATGCATCGCTTATGGAGGATCCTGTGGTGAAATTCA
Organism: Magnolia sinica; assembly: GCF_029962835.1. Taxonomy (NCBI): domain Eukaryota; kingdom Viridiplantae; phylum Streptophyta; class Magnoliopsida; order Magnoliales; family Magnoliaceae; genus Magnolia; species Magnolia sinica. The sequence continues at coordinate 26,018,367 of NC_080575.1, forward strand.
TTTTCATGGATCTACCAGGGCCTAGACCTGGACCATCCATTCATGGACATCTGGTCTTAGAGTTGGACCATTGATATCAGATGAATTAGATTAGGAGATCCACCATCAGTTTTCAAAACCTAGCCATTAAGGGGTTTCATCGTCGGAGTCGATGGGGCAACCGGATTCCAACCCATTACAAGGGGATAAAACCCTAATAGAGGTTGTTGCGGCATATGATATTATTGCTGGACTGAGGCCAACAACCATTAGGCTCACCATTCTACATTCCTGCATCTAGCAATGGGAGCAATCGCAACAACCATTATTGGTAGAAAACAAAGGGTTCTTAAAGCCCTTAATAATAATAGTAATAATAAATCCTTACCTGCGACTGTGTGGGTCGGCGGCCATTGTCGACCTTCGATTTAACAGTTGAAGGTGGTAACTCGTAACCCTCTCTTCTCGTCCCAACCAGCCCTGGGATTCTTTGATTTGGGGTCAATGAAATTTTTTGATCTTTTCATCTTACCCAAACTTTAGTTACTGGGAATCCAGGCGAGGGTTGCAGCAGCTTGGGCCGACCGCAACAACCATTAAAACCAACAAGCCCTTTGTTAACCTCATTATTAAAGTAGAGGGGCATCGCCTTGACCTTCTTTTTGGCATCTGACAGGTTGAAGTCCTCCACAGTGGTGTCCGGAGTCTGGACTCCTCCAGATTTGTCGCTCTACAACTTTCTCCCATTTGCCATTGAAACCGGATGCAATTTGGCAAGTAGTCGTGGGCTACAGATCGACGATTCGTCTTTCCTTTGTGATCACGTTATGACCACCAGATGTTCATCTAGGTGCTTGGAATCTTCAGTTGCAGTCACTAATTCCGGCATTCATCGGCCTTTGGGGAGAGATGGCAGTGACGATAACCTTCTCTTAAGGTCAGAGTTTCACAATGCCTTGTGCTTGATCGAGAGGCTAGTGGTCCCCCATTTTGCTTTGGGACATGTTTCAGTAAAAGCCCTGATGTGGGGTTTTTATCGTCGAACCCCCTTTAATTTTTTGTTTTGATCATGGGGCCATTTTGGGAGCGTGTGTGGGCATTTACCTTAAGATTTGGACCATCTATTATGTGCGTTGTAGCATGCCATCTAGACCATTCTATAGATGGACAATTAAGTATCTAGGATCATTTAATGGACCCAAAGTATCAAATCCTAACTATCCATTTTTTTATGGACCACCATGCAGGATTGATTGTCCATATGAATCTATCTAAACATGAAATCTAGATCGCTCATCTTGTGAATATTATGATCAGTCTTGGAATGCCCATTATTATCATTCAAATCATGAGTGTAAAGTTCTAAATGGGGCCACCTTTGGGCCCATTACCCATCTTTTGAGTTGGCGTGGATTGTTGGATTGGAAAGTGAAACCTAACATTTTGTTTCAATCTTAGGATTTTCCTTTTACGACGGTCAATGCTAACTACTTACCACGCCAAATCAGACTACTTCAGATAATCCGTTAAGGGTAGGATTATATTCGCAATCCTTAAGTTCAAATTCATGGAATTGGATTCGGTTATGTTAGCCACCATAGTGACCTCAATCGGTGAAGATTTATGAATTTTCCTCTTCATATTGGGATACAGTAGTAGGATTGCATATGGTTGCGTTTGCATTGAATGCAGACGTTGACAAAAACACAGACGATCACCATTTGGCAAGGATGTAGACTGTATGGAGTGAACAATGCTGGTGGTGTAAGGTCGAGCGACTCATCTCACCCATATGTGCTAAGTGCCTTGGATTTACATAATTGTCATTACTTAGCTTCATGTTCAGGAGAGTTACATGTCATGACTTCCTCCTATAGGAGTAATGATGATGTGACCAATTCTCACTAGGATTGATTTAATTGAGTCCATATTCATCCTGAGTGGTTTAATTTAAAGCCTTAACCAATTGAATTGATAAATTTTGTCTGATATTTCTTTTTATTCATGAATTATTTTATGTAAACAATCTGCTGATGTGAGTATATTTTGTAACCAGTTATAATTCCAACTCAAATGCATTATGTCCCCACCTTAAATGTGTCGAATCATGTTTAATGGAAAGAGTCTATAAAAATTGTCCTGAGTTGTGTGCAGTTAGACCATGCCTTGGATAAACCAAAACCTTCAAAACCATCTGAAAATGCTATTGAGTCAGAGGTTAATTATTACGAGGCATGGTCCAAATCCAACAATGTGTCTCCAAATCATGAAGCACTTGATTTCTGAGACAATGAGGGGTGATTTTCCTAGTGTGGATAAGTCTAAAGTTTTCTTTACTAAAATATGAAATTCATTCAAGAAATTGGATAAGGCTGAAGTGAGTTTCTTACCGAACAAATTAACCCACTCATCCTATGACGGAAAAGGAAACTTTCGTGAATACATTATAGAGCAGATCGAAATAGCTTCTAAGATATTCTCTTTCGCTTGGAAATTAAAGATGATCAATTGGTTCACTTGGTCATGAACAACTCATCTCCTCAATATAGTACGCTCCTAATGAACTATAATACACTAAAAGATAAATGAATGTTGGACGAATTGATTTCTCAATGTATCAAGGAGGAGGAAAGGCTTAAGACACCAAGTAAGGCACAAAATGGTAATCTAATAACCTTGGGATATGGACATAATGAGAAGAGAAAAAGGAAACACGGTTCTAATAAGAGTTTCTTGGGTCCTTTGGCTGGAAATTATGAAAATCAATTTGGGAATATATCAAGCAATAAGTGGGATAAAAAGAATAACTACTTCTGCAATAAGCCGGGCCATAAGAAGAAAGACTACATAAAGTACAAGTAGTGACTCATAAAGAAGGGTAAAAATATTATCTTGGTCTGTTTTGAATATAATATAACTAATGTGTTGGTAGATTCTTGGTGGATAAATTAAGGAATAACTATTCATATATGTACTTTTGTGCAGGACATGCTTAAGAGCCGACTACCAACTGATGCGCAACATTCAGTATACATAGGCAATTGTGTTAAAGTAGACGTGGAAGTAGTAGGAGTCTATATGCTTAGGTTAAAGTTTGGCTATTATTGGATCTAATAGATATAATTTGTGTGCTTTCTATAAGGCATACTTTGATTTCTATTTATTGTTTGGATAAATTAGGTTATTTGTTTAAATTTGAGAATAAAAGATTGAGTGTTTACTTTTATTCAATTATTGTCAGCACCGTGGTGGTGAATACTATGACAGATATGACAAATTAGGCCGTAATTCAGGACCATTCACTAGATACTTAGAAGATTGTGGCATTGTTGCCTAGTACATTATGCTTTAGACTCCACAGCAGAATGGTGTGGCTGAAAGACGCAATCACACCCTTATGGATATGGTGAGTAGCATGATAAGCAATTCGACATTACAAAAATCTCTATAAGGTGATGTAATAAAAAATATACTTTATATCCTTAACAGGATCCCTAGCAAGGCTATAAGTAAAATTCCTTTTGAATTGTAGAATAGTAGAAAGGCAAGTCTCCGATATCTACATGTTTATGGATGTCCTGCTGAGGCCAAAGTTTATAACCTGCATGAAAGAACATTTGATTCCAGAACCATAAGTTGATTCTTTATAAGATTCTTGGAAATGTCAAAAGGTTATTAATTATATTGTCATTCTCACTCTATCAGGATTATTGAGACTCAGAATGCCAGATTCATTGAGGATACTGAAACTAGTGGGAGCACAAACATTAGAAATTTTATCTTCGATAAAGAAATGACTTTTGACTCTTGTCGTAATTATTCCGGAGCACGTTGGTATAAATCCTACAGTTGAGCCTATTATCACTGCAGATCACACCATAATAATTCTCCTATACCACTCACTGAGAAAGAAAATTGAAATCACACTTAAGAGGTGAGCCATTGAGAAGATATGAAAGAGAGAGGAGGTTTGTGATTCAAGACGATTACATTGTATCCATGTAGGAGCACGAGCTTGATATAGGAGTGGCAAAGGATACTGAATCATTCACACAAGCCAAACAAAGTCCTAATCCTTCTCGAAAGATTGATGCTATGAGGGATGAGTTGAAATCTATGAAGGACAATAAGATATGCGATCTTATTAAATTATCCCAAGGAATAAAGTCGATTGGTTGTAAATGAGTATTCAAAACCAAAAGACTTGAAGGGTAATGTCAAAAGATATAAAGCAAGACTTGTTATCAAGGATTTTAACCAATGTGAAGGTATTGATTTTAAGAAAACTTTCTCACCAATATTTAAGAAAGACTCATTCAGGATCTTAATGACTCTTGTGTCTCATATGAATCTAGAGCTATTTCAGATGGATGTAAAGACTGCATTTCTCAGTGGAGATTTAAGTAAGAACGTATATATATTGCAACCTGAAGGTTTTTTAGCCGATAACTCATAAAATATGGTTTGTAAGTTAAAGAAATCTGTATATTGGTTGAAACAGGCATTGTGGCAGTGGTACCTGAAGTTTAATGAAGTGATTTTCTCATATAATTTCATAGAAAATACTGCAGACAAGTATATTTATGTTAAAATTGGTAAGAGCAAGTTCTTCACATTGGTTTTGTATGTTAACGACATTTTGTTAACTAGCAGTGATATTAGGATATTGAGTAATACCAAGAAATTCCTATCTCGAAGGTTTGAGATGAAGGATCTTGGTGATGCCTCTTGTGTCATCGGTATTAAGATACGCTGTGATAGATTACGTGGACTGCTTATCTTGTCACAGAGAGCCTATATTGATAGGATACTCGAAAGGTATGACATACAAAATTGTGCTTATAGACAATTGCTTATTGTATAGGGTGATAAATTTGGCCAGTTCCAATGTCCTAAGAATGATTTGGAAATGAATATAATGAAGGATTTTTCGTATGCGCCAGTAGTCAGGAGCATCATTTTTGCTCAATTCTGCTTGTGACCAGATATTGCTTGTAGTTGGAATGTTGGACATGTATTTATCTAATTTAGGAATGTAACATTAAATAGCTGTAAAGAAAATGTTGTTGTACCTACAAAGGACAAAAGACTTCGAACTCACATACCAAATGTTTTATCATTTAGAGTTGGTTAGATACTCAGATGTAGATTATACTAGTTGCATTGATACAAAGAAGTCCACCTAAGGTTATATCTTCATGATGATTGGTGGGGTTTTGTTTTGGAAAAGTGTGAAACAGTCAACCGTAACCTCATCCACCATGGAAGTTAAGTTCATTGCTTACCATGAAGTGTTAAATCAGGCACTATAGTTATAATGTTTTTTCTCAAGTTTACAAGTATTAGATCATATCCCGAAACCATTAAGAATCTTTTGTGATAATTTAGCTATAGTTTCCTTATCTGGCGAAAACAAGCATTCATCAAGGTCGAAGTATATTGATATCAAGTATCTTGTTGTGAAAGAAAGAGCTCATAATCGTTTATTATCTGTGGAGTTCATTGACACTAAGCAGATGATTGCGAATCCACTCACTAAAGGGCTCCTTATCATGCTATTTCAGGAGCATGTAACATCTATGGGACTCATTGACCCCACAAATGTATTCAATTAGTGGGAGTGAAGCATGTTTTATTTTTATAGACATTGAAGAGATCTCATTTGTAAAGTTTTGATAATTCTAGTATAAAGTTAACTTCTGCTTCTCTTATATATGGAAAATTTATTTTGAAAAAGCGAAATTATAGTCACGTTTCATTGGAAATATGTGCAAGCTCCTGGACCTCTTGAGGATAGGCACATATCATCACACTACGTGTGTAATCCTTATACTATACTTCATAGTTCCTGATCTACGTCGTTAAGACTGGTTGTACTTATGACCATGTTTAGTCTCACTTTACCAAGATTAAATGTTGTGATGCCTATCACGATCATATACTAGTAGTCTTGATGGACCAGATTGTAGAAGCATTGCCCGTACTATTCAACAATTGCATCGGTTAACCATTCAAATGTTTACTTTAATACTAAAAAATGTTTTCAAAATTTAATTATCGACATTGATCAACATGGCCCAAGTGGGAGAATGTAAGAATTCTATAAGGTGGGCCTTATTGATCAATGGTCTGGATGTAGTATCTCGATTTTATATAGCCAATTATACACATACCTATATATATATATATATATATATATATATATATATATATATATATATATATATATATATATATATATATATATCTTATGAGGAATATAGTGAAAAGTTAAACCAAATGAATCAGTGTAACTGGAACAAGTAATTAAATTTTGGAGACGAAATTTTATTTAAGGGGTTTAGATTGTAACACCCCGAACTTTTCAATACCCGAGTATTGAAAGTTCTCGAGTGTTACCATAAATTTTAATTTATTATGTATATGTATACGATACCAATCTAGCTATCCTAACATTACATTCATTCTCCAATACGAATCTGACCATTGGAAATAATCTCCATTCATAGATCAAGCAATCTGACCGTTGATTTTGAGATAAGATCATCGTATAACCAAGTATTCTCCCTTGTCCATCATAACCAACCGTTCAGTTAACTATTCACCACTAGGTAAAGATATATGACCGTCTGCTCTAAGTTTGGACCACCTGATCATAGTAAACTAACTACTTGATCTTAACATCTAGTCGTACACATATCAAATTGAGATTATGATCCGTTCATTTTGTTCGCCACCTTTGAATATGCTTAACCCACCATCAAAACTATGATCTGAGAAAATTATATATGTGAACAAGTCACTTGAATCTAACAGTATACATGTTCTACCTCTTGATCACTTCAAAAACTCGGTCGTGATAATCCATTTACAAAACTAACCGTACACCTACTTACATACATGATTAAAGTATTAACCATCAAGTTTTTAATTTTTTTTATTTTTTTTATTTTTAACATGTCATCTAACCATTCATTATATTGGTTGATATATGTACATTCCCTTAATTAGTTTGGTGAATAATTCCTTAATAATAATTATTTAGATATAAGTTCTTTTGTAAGAATTACTTAGAAACATGCTTACAACTATGTAGAACCATTAAATTTCCTGAAATTCTCATATCAACAATAATTATGAAAATGTCATTAAACCTAGACTCCTGAATTCTAGATCACATGGTTCCCAGAATCCGTTTGATGTGAAATTTTATACCATGCTTATGTATCATAAATTAACCATACATTTCAAAATTTAGCTTTTAAATCATTGTAAAAGTGACCCAATTGACAAATCAGCTCATTAACCGTTAATTTTGGTGTCCATTGAGTGAAGAAACCTCGTGGGTAGTCGTAGTAGGATATTTTCCTTCATATGAACGACTTGGATTTCCCATCATATAGACTAAGTATGAAATATAAAAACCCTACTTTGGTAGGCTTTTCCTTAGGCGTGAAGTTATCCTATCAAGACCTACTAACTCTTCATAAATCTGAATCTTATGATTTAATCACTTCCTTCTGTCCATCGCAACTTAAATTTGGACCACACTTTGGTCTCATATGACTATGAGGTTATACAAAATTTAGGCCCCGATCTATGATCTTACACCGTTGAAGGTTGAAGCCAGTTCCTTCTTGTTGGTAAAAAAGTGAAATTTTAGATTTAGGCTTTTTTCACCATTGATTAACCACCAAATTTTATCCAACCAATTTTCTATCCTGACTACACATTTCTCCCAAAATTGGGCCCTCATCATTAAGTGTGGATCGTTAATTTAGATCAAGTTCGTTTTGGCACCCGTTAGGAAAATTTTTAAGATATGCCAATCTAAATTTTGGACCACTAAGAAAATCACATACCTTGACTTTATTCGATGACCTTGACACAATGGACAAATTATATTTAAGAAAGATTGTCACAAAAGAGAAAATTAGAGAAATCCAATTTAAGTAAAATGTGAAACACACCCCTCTCACACACCCACTCCTTTTAAAAGGGGCGTGCGTTCACCTCTCCACTCACACGCCTAAGGAGAAAGAGATAGAGAAAGAGAAAGAAAAAGAAAGAAAGAGAGAGAAGGAGAAGCCTAGATGTCATATTCATTCTCCATATGTATGGTGTTTCCCTCTTGCTCAATCGATGTTGTGATTCATGTGGAAGCTTTTTATGTAGAAGCTTTCCTAAATGGATATTTATCTAAGGTTTAGATCTAAGGCTAAGGTGAGGGATTCATTTAAGCTTATTTTGATTTAAGTTGATATGATTTATCTTACCTTTTTACATGCTTTCATGTTACTATGATTCTCTCCCTGCAATTGTTTAATTTACTACCAACAATTATTTTTCCTTTGGGATTATGATATGATGTTAATTACGAGTGATCTTCGTTATTTTTATGTGGGGCGATGGATACAAGCTTTGTTTTTGCTTTTACTAATTTTGTTGAGTTAGCCCTTGCTACTCTTCTCTTTGTTGAGTTGGCCATTGCCACTCTCCTCTTTATTAAGCTGGCCATTGCTACTCTCCTCTTTGTTGAATTATCCATTGCCACTCTCCTCTTTATTTTGTTAGCCTTGCGCTATCCATCTTTATGGTTTGGACATGTGCCTTGGAATTACCAAAATTTCCATGATTTAATTTATTTCATCTTTGATACAAGTGATGTGTTAAAGATACCACAACTAGTGATTCAAATATTTAATCATAGACGTAATGCGCTCTAGGTAGAGACTCTCTTGGTCGACGCATAATTCCATGAGTTTGGATAGTGGTGTACAAATCGATGTAAGTAATTCGCAATACGTATTACATCACTCCCAGGATTAGATGTCGCAAATAGTCACTTCATAAACAAATCGTATCACATAATTCATCTGACTTATGTCTGGTGCCGCCTCGAGGTGTTCACGTAAATCTACGATAGCGTTAGACATGCCGGTGAATCTTCGTAGTGTGAGAATGCGGGGCTAATCGGGGTTTTTATGAATTATATTCCACATTTTAATGATAACTACGTATGATAAGTTGCATATACTTTACTAGGTATGCATCTCATGTATGTTGTTTGCGCATGCTGATATCCCTCATAGTAGTGGATTACGAGACGTATCAGAACGCTTACATTTCTTTTATAAATCTCTTAAATTATTGTTAACATTAAAGGATAACCATCACTATGAGTAGGGTGTTAACCCTCTCCAACCGTACAGATGACGCAGGTGACGTACAGGTTGAAGATCCAGAGGACCATATCCCAATGGAAGATTTTACTGAATAAATAAAAATTTAGTTTATGCTTTATCTTATTTATGTTTCTATTGCGAACTCAATAATGTAATAAGCTCCCATTAAGAGGATTATGCTTATTATGAGTTAAATGTAAGTTGGAAAATCCTCCTTGTAGGATCCCAGGATCGGAATCTGGCATATGAATGCTGAGAGTTGAGAATGGGGTACTATGGACGCTGTCGGCACCGAATTCGGCCATCGAGAATTTTGTGAGCCCAGTTTCCGAGTTTGGGGCGTGACAGATGGGGAGACACTATTAGTGCTCGACTGCTGGTTCGATCAAGGATCCTCCCTGCTACAAAAGTATTGGCTTCGATCTTGTTCTAGCACTCTCTCTTTCTCCTTTCTCTTACTCTCTCTCTCCCTTTACTCCTTTCATTCTTTACTTCTTTCTCTTTTCCCTCTACTCCCACCTTGTGTTTGGGGATGGATATTTGGCAATCAATTCCATTGGAACACCTCCAACCTCCCCTTTTAAAGTCCATGGTTTAGATGAAGTAAAGACGCCATGATGATTCTTGGTTATTTCTATGAAGAGATGGGCCTAAGAGATGGGTCCTTCTATTCATCATGCACACATGATTAGGGACATGGGTGCCCCCTTTTTGTCACTTTTCATTCTCTCCTTCTTCGTGGGCTCATTTGATGTTAAGATGTCCCTTTTTACCATTCTCAGGCTTTTTCTCTTTTGGCAATGTGTGTAGCCCATTTACTAGTTTAAATGACCCTAACCATTGGCAAGCCCTCCATTGAAGACTTGTGTGGGCTACTTTGTGGGCCCATTTGCAATTGAGGGGCCTGGAAGCACTTTTAGGCCCCTTTCCTTTGAGATCATTTGTTGCCCACCCCATGGCCTACTTAAAATTGAAGGCCCCCACCAGTTATTGGGCCCCCCTTTTCCTCAAACTTGAAAGAGCCCCATTTTACTCTTGGGCCTGTTTTAGGATTAGTGTGGTGTGCCCCAATTTTACTGGCCCACTTGAAGCATGTAAGGGCCCCACTCTATCCTTGAGCCCTGTTTGGGATCAATGTGTGGTGTGTGCCCATTTCATGTGTCCACTTGAATCTTGAAAGTCCCCACTATATCCTTTGGGCCCTAAACTTGCCATTATGTATATGATCCCACATGTGCACCCATCGAAACTTTTGAATGGCTCCACATATCTCATGGTTCTAATCTGACAATTGCCTCACTTGTGGGCCCATTGAAATTTTTAGGCCCCCCACTAAGCATGAGCTCTACTCTTATACTTGTTTGCATGGTTTCCATGTGTGAGCCCACTTGAAGCTAAGAGAGTTTCCACGCATCTTATGAGCTCTACTCTTGTACTTATATGCATGGTTTCCACATATATGTGAGCCCACTTGAAGCTTAAAGAGCCCCCACATATCTCATGGACTCCGCTCTTGGACCTATGAGCATGGCCACACTTGTGAGCCCACTTGAAGCTTAGAGAGACCTCTACATAGTTCATGGGCTCCACTCTTGAACTTGTGTGCATGGCCACACTTGTGGGCCCACTTGAAGTTTAGAGAGCCCCCACATATTTCATGGGCTCCACTCTAGACTTATGTGCATGGCCATGCTTGTGGGCACATTTGAAGATTTGGAGAACCCCAAAATATCTCATGGGCTCTGAGCTTGTAATGGCCCCACTTATGGGCCCATTAAAATTCGGAGAGCCCTCATATATCTTATGGGCTCTAAGCTTTCAATCATGTCCATGCCCTACTTTATGGGCCCCTTGACCATTTGAATGATTCTAACTTGAGAGCTCATATGCGTGGCTCCACCAAGGGCCCATTTATCATTACAATTTTGAAAGTTCATGCATGTGGCCCAACAATGGGCCATTGACCAATTGAATGATTCTAACTTGAGAGCTTATATGCATGGCTCCACCAAGGGCCTAGTGATCATTACAACTATGAAAGTTCATGCATGTGGCCCCACCATGGGTCCACTGACCATTTTAATGATTCTACGTTGAGAGCTCATATGCGTGGCTCCACTAAGGGCCCATTAATCATTACACTTCGAAATTTCATGCATATGGCCCCACCATGGGCCCATTGCTCATTACAACTTTGAGATTTCATGCATGTGGCCCACCATAGACCCATTGACCATTTGAATGATTCTAACTTGAGAACTTAATATGTGTGGCCCCTCCAAGGGCCCATGTCTTGGGTTACACACCAATCTATTAGAGTACATTTCATGTGGCCAACATGGGCCATGTGAATCACTTGGGCCCCACATCTTGGGTGGTGCAACCAACAATTGATTAGGATCCATCAAGTGGCTAATCATGGGCTTGGATCACTTGGGCCCACATCTTAGGCCACACATCAAATGAATGAAATTCAAAACATAGATATTGGAAAGAGACGGGGTATTTGCAATAATATGACCTATGGTGGGTCTTTCTTCGCAAAAAAATGAGGGCTAACCCCTTTTGCATTTCTTGACATAAGCGGGTCCCACCTTTGGTATGGTTAACATTTCATCCACACTAAGAAAAAAAAAGTGAAAAGATCCCAAATGAAGGCAACAATGAGGAATTTATAAGCATTGAGGGAGGGTTATTGATGATGTGGTGAGCTCCCATTGATCAAAATCATGCCACATGTCAGTTGTACCATGCTAGGTGGAGCTGATGATGATGTGGCAGGGCATTGTCACATTGGTCGACATTACAAGGAGTTGGCATGGCCTGACTTTTGGTTCACACCAGCGCCAAACGATAGGGCCACACCAACGGGTAATGTGGTTCACACTAGCGGGGAATGAGGTCCGTGCTAGTGGGGAACTTCTCCATCTTTTAAAGGCTACGCCAACATGATCCTGTACTTATTCGGGCCACCCTCAATACCATACCTAGCCAAATTTCTGTAAAACATAAAGTCAGTACTTTTTCATTCTTAATAGGAATGCAAGATGGATTGAGATGTGAGAGGGAAAATGGGAGACCAAACAGTCTTTCAGGACTTCAGTGAATGTCTTTTACTAGACATTCTCTCTCTTTTTCTCTCTTGGATCGGGCAGCCTTCTGACCGCTTAAAATGACTTGTGGCTCTTTCGGGCTTTCTTATTTCTCTCTGGCCTTTTGCTACATCCCTGGCTCTCTACCACTACCTCCCCTTTGCCTCTCACCCCTTTAGAATGAATGAAATGGGTTGGATGATATATAATATTGATTCTTGTCGATGACCATTTTTATTTTTATTTTTCCAGCTAATAAGTGCTTTTCGGTTGATAATTATAGTGTGTGCTTATCAGGATACCTTTTGGCATTAGCGGGAATAAAATTCCTATTGTGCTTTTTGTACACTTTCCGAGGTGGATATGTTCATTGATTAGTACCATTTCCATTGGGGGTTCTGATGGGATAGGATGATTACTTGGAATTGGATTTCATCTGGTGTCTTTTCTGCTAATCCTAATCATTGATGGGTTCCGAGAGGTCCTGAGGATCTTCTTTGTTTGACCCATTTAGATTTGTAATATTTTTCCGGATTGATTAGAGTTTGATTCTGAAGTTCGACTAAAATTCCATGAAATAGTTTCTCTCATTGATCTTAGTGGGGTGTCTACATATTATCTTAGAATCAATGGTTAATTATGTAGTATAATTAAGGGCTGGTGGTATATCAGGACCTAAAATTATATAGGAGCCCAAGATAATAATAAGATATTTCCAACTATAAGTGCTTGCCTCTCTTGTATGAATGTGGCAATGTCTTATAAATGTCTTATGATTGAATATTCATAAAATGCAAATCTTGATCCAAAATCTACGTAAACATAGTCATTTTTGTTTAGCACAATTGGGATATTGAGATCCTTGTGAAAAACAATTATTTTCAACAAAAACCCATAGTTATGGGCTTTAGGCGAGAGCTCCTCATCAATGAATGTCATGGCTCATGGAGCGAGGAGTTGCTTGATTATGTAGGTGATCATTTCGGGTGGTACTTCTCGAGAAATATGTGCATCATTGAGGGTTTTCACAAATAGTTCTTGATGCATTCATGATGTACATAGAAATTTTGAAATAGATATTGGGTAGGGATTGACTTTAACTAGGCTGGTAAATTATTGGCAGCTTCAGCCTTAGTGGGAAGTGCTGCCAAAGGTCTATTTGGATTGCTTCTATTGTTATCTCTTCAAAATAAACACTTATTGGGGTTTATGTTGCTCACCTTGACACATTGGAATGCAACATCCTGTCTTGAGATGGTTCTCTTTCTTGAAGGACCGATGGCTGACTGGATGCTATTGAGCTAGAGTAAGGAGCTAGGCTCCTGTCCTGGAAGAAGATTTTTCTGACCGAAGGAACACTTGAATTTGGCCAAGGTGTGTGGCATGTGTGCTAGCTCGAGTGCCCTTCCTTGTAGGATAAGTGGTGGGTTAGAGCATGTTGCATTTGGGGCTTGCTCTCCATGCACATGATTGTTCTTGAAAATGCTCCCAGAGTTGCTCCATTTCCTAAGAGTTGGACTGAATGGTTTTGCCTCCTATGATACTTGGATCACTTCTTCTTCATAGTAGTCAACCTCATTGATACCCCTGTGGCTCTCGTTAGGGCAATGCTGAATTTGATTGTTGCTCCTATTAGGGGGAGTTTATTGGATTAGACTCCCATTAGGGGGAGGTGCAATTGAAAATTATTCTTAACTATGGGAAGTTGCTAAAATTAAAATTGATTCCCGTTAGGAGGAGAGTGTAGTTGAAAAGGACTCTTAGTTGCATGAGGATATTGGATTTGAACTTGACTCCCGTTGGGGAGTGTTGATTGGAATTGACTCCCAACTGCAGGAGGGTGCTAGTATTGAATTTGACTCCCGTTAGAGAGGGGTTGAATTTGACCATGACTCGAGAGATGACTAAAAAGGGTTCTCAGTTCCAAGATGCTAAATTGACCTGAAAAAGCTCCCATTAAGGGGGAATTTATTGCGCTGACTAGCAGTGGTTCCTGTTGAGTGGGGTTGCTCGAATGGGCCCTCGTTTGTGGGTGGCTATATTGATTAAAAAAGGCTCCGGTTAGGGGAATTTGCTGAAAATGGTTTCCTAGGGTGGGAGTTTGTATGTCTTAAAGAGAGGTAGGAGGGACACTGAAGATGTGGGTAGAAGTAGGGGGGGAGTGAAAATGGGAGGCAACATAGGGGATTGACTGATTAGGGTGCCAAGTAGTCGTGTTGGCACATTCTGGGCTAGAGGGTGCAAAGCAGTTGTGTAGGCACATTCTGTGCCAGAGGTGCTGCCCCACCCTAGAGAAATTTGGCCATGAGATCTTCCAACCTCTTAAGGCTTTGGGCTACCAAAGTCATGGGGGAGACTACTAAGACAATGCTCTTACAAGTTCTAATGGTTCAGAGACTGAACATATCCTCTTGGTTATCCATTGTCCTAAGTGATAGGGTGAAAATCAAACTATGAGGGGTGATCATTGGAATTCTCTTGGGACATTGAACACACCGGTTGCTTTTGGGTGCAGTGGTGGGGGTTGACACTTTCAACTCTTCTTTTACTCTTTTTTTTTTTTTTTTTTTTTTTTCCTTTTTGCATTTTATATTTTGATTTTGTTATGATTTTCTTTTTTATGTTTGTTATTGGGAGCGTGCTTTTGGATATATGCAATTAGGGCTGTCCATCTTATAAAAGGTTCCTTAAGCAATATACCTCTTGGTCTAATTAGACTGATCTTTGTCACATTTTTGGGTGGCTTTTCAGGAGGCCTTCTCAATGGCAAGGCCGGAGAAAGGAATTCCCTACAAGCCCGATGGGCATCCCTTGTGACTTCTAGTGCTTAGGTTATGATATGCAAGTGGTGCAGTGGTTTTCGATTTATTAAAAACATTTATAGAAAAATAAATTATGAGAGTAAATTGTTGGAAAGTAAATTGCAAAAATATAAATAGAAAAAAAGTACAATGCATAAAAGTAAATAGCTACGGAATGGAGAACTAGAAATGTAAATGGACAACAACCCAAAAAATCCCTAAACTTCTTAAAATTTGATGTTTCAAGTTGAGGTTTAGCTAGTTGCTAAAGATAAATCCTTAGTGGAGTTACCAAATATGTGAATGCTCTTCGCAATTGCCCTCTCTCCCTGTAGGATACTATTTGCTCTTTTTATGTGGTAGAGGCATAGTATCGGCTCAAGAAATGGTATGTTTGACTTGGAGTCGCCACTATTTAATGAAACTCACAATCTATAATTAGCGAGACATTGTAAAATCACTTTAGTTGGGGAATCAAAGACTCTCTAATTAGAATGACTCGTGTGGTTAGTCTATGTTCAAAAATTCTGAGTAAGGACCTTAGTGATGGAAACAAAAAAGGTTAGGCAC
The DNA here is from genome assembly GCF_029962835.1 of Magnolia sinica. Lineage (NCBI taxonomy): Eukaryota > Viridiplantae > Streptophyta > Magnoliopsida > Magnoliales > Magnoliaceae > Magnolia > Magnolia sinica. The sequence continues at coordinate 26,033,994 of NC_080575.1, forward strand.
CCTACTCCACTTGCACTCACATGCCATCTCTATTTTAAGGAATTTTGAGATTTTTGGAAAATTTTAAGGTTCTAGATGACCTAATTATCTAATCAATTGCGAAGAAGATCCAAAGATGATTAAAAATCTACTACTCTAACCACCACCTAGGAGACTACGATGATTCAAATTCGATGGCGATTTGAAAAAACAATGGTTATTAAAGAAAAAGGAAAGAAAACACTAATGAAGTTCAACTACAACTATGATAGTAAAAATAATTGCTTGCATCAACTGTAACCGAGTAGATTATTAAAATAAAGACAAAGGATTAGATAACCTTAGTTTTTGAGGTGACAGGATTTGAAAACTCAACAACATAAAGCAGATGCCTAAGTATCACTTAAAGAGAAGTAGGGGGGTGTATGAGAAGGAGATGCATAATATATAAAGAAAAGTTAAGTAAATGAACAGTCGAAATGTTACCTATGCACGTGAGAGTTTGAGAGAAGAAGATTATGACACTCCTAAAAGAAGAAGATTGCATATATCAAATCTTAACCTTATTATGATGAACTTGAACCATTGTGATGGCTCGGAATGGGCGTTTGGGCTAGGCTTGATGGTTGAGATGAAATGGATGGGTTGGATGCTCATTTTCTCTTTCTTGAGCTATCTCTTATTCTCTCTTTCTCTTTAGGTGTATTTATAAATGGGTTGGTGGAACTTTGATAAAAAAAAAAGGTGAGAAGTTAAGGGGTGAGAGTGCAATATTGTATGATTTGATTGGTCGTTGGACAAATGGCATCCATTGATAGGCTAGTGGCATGATAAACCTGTTGGGATTTGTGCTGAGGAATTACACAGATCTATATCAAGGATAGCAATCCAAGAGCACCAAGCAATCACAAAAGAATACAAAGATTTAACGTGGAAAACCCTTTCGGCAAAAAACCACGGCACAAAGCGACAGATCTTCACTATGAAAATAGAAATTACAAAGAGAAAGGACTTACCTGATTCGAACAACCTCGAATCTCGCCCTTGCTACACCCTTTGATAACCCTAAAACCTTTTTAGAAACCCTTAGAATACCTTTGTAAAGCCTTAGCATGCCTGAGAATGGCCCTAGGGACTCCTGTTTATAGATGAGGAAACTCCACTTACACACTTCCCTAGAAACCGCCTCAAATTTATGCAGTCCGCGCATAAATGGCATATCGTTTGCATAACCCTCGACTAGTCGAGTCAGGGCTTTCACTGGTCGAGCCTATCCCTTGACTGGTCAAGCATCCAGGAAATCCCAAATACATTGTTGTTGGACTTCGAGTTGAACAGGCTTCGACCAGTCGAAGGGAGCTTCGACTAGTCGAGCAGCGCGAACAGAAGATTTAAGACCTCTTCTAATAACAATCTCCACCATGTATTCAATCTTCAATCGTGTAGCTATTTGACCTCTTCTCTTTTCTCTGCATCGCATCATAGTTTTTATCAACGCTTCTCATGCACACTTGGTCCTTTTTTTACGTTATCACCAAGCCCAGAGAAGTTGCACAGAACTTGCAGTTCTCTATAGGAACGATCTTGGTGAGTATGACTGTTGGATTCACGCTGGTGTGAATCTTCTCCAGTGTTACGCTCCTTCCTCAAGCACTTGTCGAATAAAGTGGTGACGAACATCAATGTATTTAGTACGTGAGTGATAAATAGAATTTTTAGTCAAATTGATAGTGTTCTCGCTATCATAGCTAACCGACATGGCCTCCTGCTGAAGTCCCAATTGATTTATCATGCCTCTTAACCAAACACCTTCTTTAAACACGTCACTACCATATATTCTGCTTCGGTCATGGAAAGAGGCACTACAGATTAAAGCTTTGACATCCAACTAATTGCTCCACTCGCTAGTACAAACGAGTATTTTGAAGTAGACTTTCTAGAGTCCACACTACCTGCATAGTCGGAATCCACATACCATACCAATTTTGTCCACGTCTTTTCAAAAGTTAAGATTTAGTCTTTCATACCTCGAATGTATCAAAGTAGCCATTTCAGTGCTTCCCAATGTTGCTTGTTGGGGTTTGACTTGTATCTGCTCACAACGTCGACTGCCTGTGAAATATCTAGTGTCATACAGACCATAACATACATTAAACTGCCAATCGCATTCGAATAAGGCACATGAGATATAACCCACTTTTTCTCATTTGATTTAGGACATTGTTTTGAGGAAAGCTTGAAGTGAACTGCGTGGGGAACGCTCATAGGCATTACCTGGTCCATCTTATACTTGATCAACACTTTTTCAAGGTATTCTATTTGTGATAACTAAAGCCTGGTCTTATATGAATATCTATACCGAGAACCCTCTTTATAGCCCCTAGATTTTTCATCTCGAATGTCCCTGATAACTGAGTCTTCAGTACGTTAATTACGGATATATAATGACTAGCGATCAACATATCATCAACATACAATACTAGGATGATGAATCTGCCATCACTCAATGTCTTGTAATAGACATAGTGATCGTATTTGCTCTGAGTAAATTTCTGGCTCAACATGAAAGAATCAAATTTTTTATACTACTGCCTAGGCAACTGTTTCAGGCCGTACAATAACCTCATAACATATAAACTTTTTTCTCTGCCCCTTTAATTTTGTAGCTCTCCGATTGTTTCATGTAGATCTGATCTTCAATTCCCCGTGTAAGAATGCACTCTTAACATTCATTTGTTCTAGCTCGAGATCGTATTGGGCAACCAGTGCTAATACGAATCTGATAGACATCTGCTTAACCACCGACGTGAATATCTCTGTGAAGTTTATTCATTCTCTTTGAGTATAACTATTCGCTACCAATCTAGCTTTATATCTATCTTGTTTTCTTTTGAATAACCACTTGCATCGGATTACTTTTCGACTCACTGGAAGCTCCACCAGCTCCCATGTGTGATTTTTGTGCAACAAGTCCATCTTATCATCCATAGCCACCTTTTACTTTTCTGCATCATGCTCACTGAGAGCCTCCTGAATAGTAAACGAGTTCCTCTCATTTGTAACGAGGGCATACACAATATTAGAGTCATCCCTATATCTTGCCGGTAACCTGCGATCATGCGGTGGGTTCCTTTTCATAGGTGGTTGGTCCACCTGATCTTGTACCTCTGTCTGCACATCTGTTTTTTCTTGAGTATCATTTATATTAATCTGGACATCTACGATCAACCTTTCTGGTTCGTCTTGCTTCTCTTAATTATTCTTGAGGAATAGAGAGCTTTCATCGAATCTGACATCATGGCTAGTGATGACCTTGCATGTGATCTTGTTAAATAACCTGTAACCTTTCATACCAATACTATAGCCAACAAAAATATACCTTTTGACTCTATGGTCTAACTTATCTCTCTCAACTGACGGTACATGAGAGTAAGCCTCACAACCAAATATGCGTAGATTTGAGTAGTCGATTTTCTGACCACTCCATACTTCCTCTTGGGTTTTACATTCAATTGCCATTGAAGGAGACCAGTTCACCAAATAACAAGTCGTGTTAACGGCCTCTGTCTATAGGTCCTTACCCAACACAGCATTACTTAACATGCATCTGACCCTCTCCAAGAGAGTCTAATTCATTTACTCAGCCACACCATTTTGATGAGGCGTGTGGCGTACTGCGTTGTGGCTGATGATCCCTTCATCCTTGCAATAATCATTAAACTCAGTAGAAGTAAATTCTCCATCATTGTCAATCCTTAAAACCTTTATTTTTCGCCTTGACTGTTTTTCCACCATTGCCTTCTATTGTTTAAATATGGTGAAAACTTTGGATTTACGTTTTATGAAGTAAATCCAAACTTTTTTGGAGTAGTTATCAATGAATGAAACAAACCATGAGACCCCCTATTGGAAATCTCTGGCGATGACCCTCAAATGTCAGAGTGCACATAATTAAGCACTCCTTTACATACATGTTTTCCAGATTTAAAAGATAATTTAAATTGTTTACTATATATACAATGCTCGCATATATCTAAATCAGATTTTTTAAAAGCTGGAATCAAACAAAGATCAGATAGTACTTTCATGCCTCACTCGCTCATGTAGCCCAAATGGGCATCCTACATACTTAGAGACGTGGAATCTGTAATAGTTGTTGTTGCTCCACTTGTTGAAGTGCTCCCAATTAACCTATAAACGTTATCGTGCCTTTGCGCTCTCATAAACGCGAGTGCCCCTTTTGAAGCTTTAAGGACACCATTAATACTAGTGAACTTACACCCTATAGTCTCAAGTGCATTGAGAGAAATCAGACTTTTCTTCATATCAGGAACGTGCCTGACATCAGTCAAGGTATGCTCCATCCCATCAAACATCTTGATGTTCACCATACTAATAGCCACAACATTACAGGCATTGTTATTGCCCATAAAAACCTGTCCACTATCGCATTCCTTATAACTAGCGAACCAACTCTAATGAGGAGTCATATGATATGACGCTCCTGTGTCTAGGATCCACTCATCTGCATGATTGTTGTGCACATGTCTGATCATAGACATAGATAGAACTTCACTACTACTTATCTCTTCATTAGATGTGACAATATTAGCCTCCTTTGAAGAAGTCGCTGAATTTTCTTTCTTCACTATACGATCCGTATAATCCTTCTTTATGTGTCTAGACATTCCACAGTTCCATCACTTCAATTTTCCCTTGCCCTTGCCCTTGAATTTGGATTTAGGTCTTGAAGATTATATATCTCGCTCAGAATTCCTACCTCTCGTAATTAGTGCATTGGAAGATGTCCTTATGTCTCCATTTATCTTTTTTACAGACTTCCCTTGAAGGGCTGAGATAATGGTGTCAACACTCAGGGTTTTATTTATGGTGCATATTGTGTCCTTGAATAACTCATACGATGTCGGAAGAGAATTTGGCAACATATATAGTTGTTACTCATCTTTAATCACTTCCTCCATATCCAGCAATTTGTAAACTAATTTATTAAAGTTGTTGATGTGGGCCTCTAGATCTCCATCCTATGCCATCTTGAAGTCATACCACTACCGCTTCAAGTGTAGACGATTTTCAAAGGATTTTTTCGCATACATATCCTCTAACTTCCCCTATAAACTAGCCGCAGTTTTCTCTCTCAAAATATTATAGAGAACCTCATCCGTAAGACAAACAGATTGAAGATAAGGCCTTCTTATCAAGAGTATTCAATTCATCATCGCTCATACTAGACTTTCTCGCCTCAAGAGCCCATCCTCGCCTTGCTTGGTTAAGGAACTAATCATCTTGATATTTCATAACTCAAAGTTATTTTTTCCTGAGTACTTCTCAATATCATACCTAGTACTTCCCATTATTGCTAATTCTATAGATTCAGATCTGTGCTCTAACGATTGCTCTGATACCATTTGTTGGGATTTGTACTGTGGAATCATACAGATCTAGATCTAGGATAGCAATCCAACAGCACCAAGCAATCACAAAAGAACACATATTTAATGTGAAAAATCCTTTCGGAAAAAAACTACGGCACAAAGTGATAGATCTTTACTATGAAAATAGAAATTACAAAGAGAAATGACTTACTCGATTCCAACAACCTTGAATCTCACTCTTGCTACACCCTTTGATAACCCCAAAACCCTTTTAGAAACCCTTGAAATACCTTTAGAAAGCCTTAACATGCCTGAGAATGGCCCTAGGAACTCCTATTTATAGATGGGGAAACCCCACTTACGCACTTACCTAGAAACCGCCTCAAATTTACACAGTCCGTGCACAAACCACGCACCGTTTGCGTAACCCTCGACTAATCTAGCTAGGGCTTTGATTGGTCGAGCCTATCCCTCGACTGCTCAAGCATCCCGGAAATTTCAAATACATTATTGCTGGATTTTGAGTCGAACAGGCTTCGACCAGTCGAAGGAAGCTTCGACTAGTCGAGCAGGCCTCTCAACTGGTCGAGCAGCGTGGATAGAAGATTTAAGACATCTTCTGACAACAAAACCTTACAATTCCACCAAGACTTAAGGGCAAAAATAGTCGAAAAATCCAGCAAAAATTTGATTTCAGCTGGAGCTTACATCTTGATATAACTAGCTTAGGGATTTGTGCAATGGCTTTTGGAGAGATAGTTGGCTTTTTCTAAGGTAGAAAAATATGGATTTTTGCTACCTGGTTATTCACTTTTTTTAAATTTTTTTTTTTATTTTTATTTTTTGTATATGGAAGCTGATCAGTGGGGATCCCAGGTGTCCATTTGTAACTCCTTGATATGCTAAAAAGGTGCTAGAAAAAAAATTGATTTCCACTAGCATGGGCATGGAATTTCATGCCTTGGCTTGTCTATTGGTTCAGATGGTCATACAGGGGTCTTGTGTACCTCTAGATTGGGTTAATGGGTGATTTTATGGATTTGTAGTGAACAGGAGGGTTATTGGATTGCTGGTTTTCTAAGGGTTGTGGGGTTTAAGTGGGTTTTGCCATTGATTCTGGTTTAACTTCAACTGCACGGTGTATCAGAGTGATATGTCAAGCCAAAAAGAAAAAAAGAAAACAAAAGAGTGATATGTCTATAATAATATATAAATCAAGCATCTAACCATCAAATAACACCATTAAAGCAACACTTGTAACTAACAATCATGAATCTTATTTTCCATTTTAGTAAGAAAATCTAATTTTTTTTGTTCTGATAATAAAATATATATGCTTTCCATGCTTGGACAGTTTCATCGCTAACCCTGTAAAACATAGAGTCCACGATATGAGTAGATAAAATTATAAATCTTGGTTTCCATGCAGGCCAAAGTTTATGTTTATACGTAACAAATTTTTATACGTACTGCATATATGGTTAGGTTTGAATGTAACATAGTGGGCGCGTAGATAAAGAGAAGAGAATGCAGTCTTATATATATATATATCTTGAGAATAGGCCTTGAATTACATCGAAAGAGAAAATTTTTAAAATGAGAATAAAATTGATACCATTGCTGAAAATTGTTGCTTACAACCTATTTAATTGCCTCAGATAAGCAAAAGAGGCCTAAAGTCCTAATTTGACTAGAAATAGAAATATTTCTAAAATAATACGAATTATAAAAAAGTAAAAAGATACCTAAAACCTATCCAAACTTGTAAGAAACTTATTGATGACAAAGAGGGACTCTTAACTACAACTAGACTCTTAAAATCCTAAAATTACCGAAAAATGAACTTACTAAAAATAGCAAGTTTTAACTTAAAACTTTAATTTATCCCTTGAAAGAATAGATTCTTTGAAGTGATTTTAGGGGCTATTAACCTTGGATGATTAGATATGGGATAATGCTCATCACTAACTTTCCAACGGTATTTTATACAGGTGACACGGATAACTGATTGCAAAATTATTCTCACTGTAAGTTATAGTGCACATTTAGGCTTTTTTGCCTAACCAGGCCTCCTACAGCCCAAATTTGTGTGACCATGGCCCTTCAATGAGTGGTCCTTTAACCTTTCTACATCAGGATGAGTTGGGTTAGCCAAGGGCTCGACCCAAGCCCAGCGGAACTTGTATTTTGGTCAAAGATTTTCAGCCCAAACACAATGCAACATTACCCAACCCAACCTTTTTTTTTTTAACAGCTGAAATTTCATTGCTACTTAAGAACAACCGAGATACATAAGTAGCAGGGATTCAGGCGCACACGGGCAGACAAAAGGGAGCCTGGACCGCCTATCATGTGACTATACAATGGAAAAACAAGGAGGTGAATTAAGATTTCCTAAGCCCGCCTATGCCCACCTTGTCAAGAAAACAACCCATCTTGACCCAAAGTTTGGGTTCAACATTCAGGCTTGGGATGAGCCCAACCCAAGTTGCCCCACATGTAGCACAATGGTGTGGCAATTCAAACCAACAAAACATTAACTGAAGTTCACACAGATTAACTAATCTCACCATCTGATTTTGGCTGTTGAATTGGGTCTACTAACCATTTTATTCTCCATTGTCTAATTGATATCCATCGATTGGAGATTAATATCACTAAATCAGTGTATTTTGGAGCGCATTTTCCACATTGACATGCATGTATGCCTCATGTAAGGTGGATGGGACACCACGAAATAAAAATATTGGCAGCCTACAAGACCCATTTCCGTTCAAGAAGGGCAAATGGGATCCATGTAACTACCAACTGATTAGAGATATGAACCATTCATCCGGCGGGTCTAACCATGAACATGCTCTTGCCAACAAAAAATGCCAATCCACTCATCAGGTGGGCCACAAGTGTAAAAGAAAAATAAATGGTTGGAAAAATAATGACCAAAGGAGTATATAATAATTGGACCATAGTTTGGTAAGGCTCTAAGCGTTGGGTATACAGGTTCTCATATATGTTCATGTGCTTTTGTTTGTCTGGGAAGACTCTTTTCGTTTTGGGAGCCTCTTGTGTTTATGCTTGGGGAGTCTCTTTTGGTTTCGGTAGAGGCTCCGTTCTTTTGTATATACAGAACATATGCAGTGGTCATGACTCTACTCAACTCGACCAGATTTCACAAAGGCTTCAAGAAAACTTGATCTTGTCATGCCTTGGTAAAAAAATCAAGAAAACCCTGATTTGACTCAAAGAAACTTTGCAAAACTTGCCAAAACTCAGAAAAAATCGAAAAAACTCTACATTATTTATAAATAAATATTTTTCACAATACTACAAAAAAAAAAAAAAAAAAAAAGAAAAAAAAAGAAAAAAAAAGAAGAAGAAGAAAACCATACAAGCTTTCAAGTCGAGTTAAGTGTTTGTGTTTTTAAGCTATGAAATGGACACAAGTGGCCTGCTTGATGAATGGACGTCAGGACACGTTCAAAATGGTTCCCCACCAAATAAGTGGCACAGATCATGCACTTGTGTCCTGCGGATCCATCTTCAAATCTAACCTAGCAAGAATCACAACAGAGGTGTTATGGGTACTTATCTGGTGCCCCCAAGAGCTGAAATGTGGAAGAGGAAAAACACAAAATCATAGATAGAGATACCATATTACAAAGCATTCCATCACAGACTAACAGGAGAAGAGAGAGGGTACAGCTCCCTCTCCCCTCTTAGTTCGAGGCTGAGGCTGTACTCTCTCTCTTCTCCCATGAGTCCTGATGAACCATCCATCTTCTGATCGTGTGGTGCTGATACTTGCATTCCATAAACCGTCTTTAAATAGAGGAGTTTTGTTTTTGTTTTTGTATTTTTTTTTTTTTTTTTTGTTTTTTTGTATTTTTTTTTGTTTTGTTTGTTTTTTTAATACATCAATGGAGTATCGGGACTGTAGTTGGGCACTCCAGCATCCTACATGTGGCATACATCTACTTCAATCTGAACCATAAAAAAATAGTGGACCAATGTTCACCGTCCGTTAAGTTGTTTGGTCACTTTAACTGTCCGTTGGATGTTTACCGTCCGTTAAGTTCGTAGGACCATCCATTCAACGAGATTTTTCGATGGTGGCCCAGCTAAGCTGACTCTGGACATCCGTCGATTTGTTTTGATGTACATATATGCTATCCCATGTGAACGTTGGTTGTGTGCATGCATATGAATGATCGTACTCGACAGGATTATGAAAGCTTTTGTACCGTAAATAAGCGACTTCAGTGGTGAGCATGAGAGGTTAGTGTCAGAAAGAGAGTGAATCTGATAAGTTGCACTGGATCCAATAACTATGTTCGTCGAACAAAAACTAACATGTGGCTTACATGGTTTGGATTTCAATTAGTAGGACCTGTCTGGAAACAGCCTTAGGTTGAATCGGAGAGGATGAGTGATCATAGCCACAAGTTATTGAATATATCCATTTGAAGGCCCTCATCTGTCTTGATAAGATAGTCTATCTCATGAGGTTTATTTTACGTGATTTTTCTCATGTGGACCATCTACCGGACGAATCACTAGATGAATGGTCTGGATACGGTGAACCATCTTCCACGTGTCAGGTATTAGTGAGCGATGCTCCTTCATCACCCAACGTCGCGAAGCAAAAACTTACTGTCGGAGCAGAATTCATGTTGACGTTGAAAAAACAGACGTGCCAATGGGCCATGCCTCTCACCAAACGACATACTTTATAATTTTGTTGATGAAGCTGCAGTGCAAGTTGAAGGCTTCGCAAGTTCCCAATCACTCCCACTTGTGCCATTCAACGTGCGTGGGGCCCACCTTAAAAATGACTCAGATGAAAAATCAGACTGGTCAACTAACTAAGTGGGCCACCGGCATACATTGAATATGGACCACGTCTGCTTTTGCCGTAGCAAACCTTTTTGAGTGCGCCAGTCTGATTTTTGTTTTTTCTATTTTTTTCCATTTAGACCAGATGAATGGTCCAGACCATGTATTGCCATTTCTGTTCAGTTAATAGTGAGGACACTTACTTTCAAAAAGGGGAAAACACGAGTAGCATTATCCATATTCCATACCTTTATAAAACATCCGTAACGACAATGGCATGAACGAATTTAAATAGTGCAGAGAGGAAAAAGTCTACTCGACTATCGATGGGAAGAAGCACTCGGAAGTGGGCCACGACAATGGACGGACTCTGCTGTTTGGTTTGGAAGACATTAACCAATCGGCTATCTTCCTCATGCGGTGTTCAGGCCCTAAATACTAGGAGTGCACACAGATCGGTTCAGTCCGGTTTTGCAGTGAAACCGGAACTGAATCATTCCTAATGGTTCCAGGAATATCAGAACCGTAACCGGACTGTAAAATCCGGTTCATTCCCGTTCGGTTCTACAGCTTTGGGCTTTTTATAATCTAGCCCAATTGCTTTTTTAAAAATAAAAACATATAAAAATTTCAGTCCATGTCCATTCGTGCTGTGGTCTATTTGATGAATGGTCTAGATATTGTGTAAGGTATGTAAAAAGACATTTACAAAAGTAATCAAAGGGCACATTGTAAACCATAAATCATGAGTTAAATAAACAATTAAAATATATAATAAACTAATAAAATAGACAAATAAAATATATTGTAAACTCAGTCCAGTTTCAGGTTCGGTTCCGAGTTTGGTTTTATGGTCCGTTTCATGGCTCGGTTCCAAGTTCAGTTATACTGCACCCCAAAATGATAACTGAACCGAACTAATCGGTTCTTTGATTTTCGGAACTGGAAACGGTGCACTTCAAACCCAGATCAAACCGTGCGGTTTGGTCGGTTCCATTCTAGTTTACCGGTTTCATGTACACCCTAGTAAATATTGTAAGTACTTGCAAGATTATGATCTTAAACCCTTCCAATCTGTGAAGATTAAAGCCATTCATCAAGTGGGCCGCATCTTGTATTTTCTATGGCTTTTCAGGTTATCAGGTGAGCATCGAGTCTGTCAAAAGGATAATGGTGCGGATACTGCGCCGAAGTAAAGAACTATAGATAGTGCGGACACTTTCGTTACCACTGCATCTTTTATTGCGCACTGCCGAATGGGGTCAACATATTCGGGTGCTGACTTTACTAGCATGAGTAAGCATTACAACACAACTCCTCAACTACGTGCATATATGCAGTGTGCCACATGCATGGGATATCCACATGGTGGGGACCTCCATTATGAAATGATGTAAGGCGTCCAAATGGCAGGGACATCCACTATGAAATGATGTGATCCCAATAGACTGCAATGAACAGTTATATATATATATATATATATATATATATATATATATATATATATATATATATATATATAAGATAAAAATTTTACAACGAAGACACGTTTGGGCATAGCTTCCGCAGACAAAAAGAGGGGCTGCCTATTAAAAACCTACTATCCACATTAATCTCCCTTTCTTTCCCTTTAACTACCCACTCTTGCTCTGTCATAAAGTTCATTCCCTCTAATTCGAGGAGGCAACTCAACCTGTGATTGGATGAGACAGATGACCAGCGAGTTGCTTCCCCATCTCGCCCGTCCATCCGCCACCATATTAACCTCTCTCGAAACGGCTCCAACCCTAACGATCGTTTCTCCTCCTAATCAAATATACCTAGTACAACCAGTACCACATCTTCCATGTGGATGACCACGCTCTATTGATCATGTCTACCACTAAAGAAGAATCACTTTCCACCTCCACTTTGGAGTAGCCCCTGGTCATGCAAATAGATAGCCCCTCCACCAACGCTTTGATTTTGGCCCATATGTTAGAGCTGACCCCATACCATGAAGAAAATGCAAACTAATATCTTCCCTCATGATCCCTGTAAACACCCCCACCCCCTGAAATCCCTAGGTTACCCCGATATGAGCCGTCAACATTCATCTTAACCCAGCCCTTAGTGGGCCTCTTCCACTTGACTATCATCAAGAAGTATTTCATTTGAAGGCCTTTTGCAATCCCTATTGCCTGAAGGGTAATATGCCTTGCCCCTTTGACATGATTTGGAGCTAGGAGGGAAGTCCTAATCTTCCTCATCCTTATATAGACTCTGGATATTACGCTATCAACATTTACCTGATTCCCCTCATACTGATTTCTGTTTCGTTCGGCTCGAACCTCCCAAATGATTAGGTAAGGGGTAAGCCCTTGTAGAATCTTAAAATCTTTAGTATTGGAGGCTCTCATTCACCATTGATGGGCCTTGTCTGCCACTCCTTGGTCCCTTTGCCCAAGCTCCCCGAGCATGAGTATTGCAATAGAACATATGGTGGACTGAATCATGGGCATTTATGTAGATATGCAAGCCAAGTTGCATGCCTTAAACAATAAGTAAAAAGAGCAAGCCGACAAGCATTAACGGCAAAAGGTAGTCGAGGTGGGCAACCATGTTATGGTACATCTACAAAAGGAGAGATTTTTGATTGGAACCTAAAACAAGTTGAAGAAAAATAAAATTGTACTAGTACCAATTCTCCGAAAGATCAATGACAAACGCTTATGTGATTGATCTTTCAAATGACATGGAGATCCTGCGTACTTTCGAAATTGCGAACATGACCAAGTATCATGAACCGAAGCGGGATGAGAACTTGAGGTCGAATTTTTTTAAAGTGGAGGGGACTGATGTAAAGCGGGTTGCAAACACTTTCTTGGCAAAGATGGACCAGAGAAGGCCTGATCGAAGGCGGAAGTGATCAGGACCATCATAACCCTAAAATAGGCCTATCTCACAAACCAGAATGAGCTATTCAACGTATAATATATGATTTTGGGGCATGAGAAGGTACTTTATCCAACCAACCCATGCCAAATTTGCAAGATTCCATTAGATCGACTGTCGAAATTCCATTTTGTTTTTGTTTTTACTATTTATAGTAAGTTTTAGTTTGATCATAACTTTTGATCCGTTGAGTTTTAGGAGCTGTACGCCCAACATGAAAAAGGCTTAGAAAAATTAGGTGAATAACGTGGTTAGGCCAAATTGGACACTTATTATTTTTGCCCAAAAACCATGAAGTCTAGTAGAAATCATGACTGTCTATAAATAGTAAGTTTACTATTTATAGTGAGTCACGTTTTCTAGGGAGTTTAAGTTAGAGTTTGATTATGAAACTTCTTCCTAGGTTTGATATCATTATTTAAAGGATTGTAAATTCATTTTTATGATCAATTTATTTATTTTCAAATTTATTAGAATTTGTTTTTATTTTCCTCTTTTTTCTCATGGATTCAAGGAATTTCTATGAGGAGTCCAAAGAAGTACCATGGATTTAGAGTAGTTATCCTTGAGGAAGATGGTAATCGACCTCATCACGTCCATCCTTCCGTCATTGACTCAATTACATGTGTATGCCATCTTGAGTTTTGAGAATCAAAATACATATTATTTCTAATCAAGAAGAAACTAAAGTTATATTTCTAGTTTTTAGATATAAGGATATATGAATAGGATGTGGGTGAGTGTATGCACTGTACATGGGACCCATAAGCCTTTCATGCCAACTACACCAAGTTGCACGTATCTATTTATTGATGTTAATTAACGGCTTAAAATGTCTGATATAAGGTGACACCGCTTACATCTCATCATCACTCTCATGTCAACCTTTCACATGTACTAGCTTAAGCACCTGATGAATTCCAACAATATTTACATGGATAAGAAAATTCAAGCCTCTTATCTTTATTAGATCATTGGTTTAAGACCTAACACAATATCCAAGCAAGACAACAATTCACTATTTTAATCAAACCACTAGATACACTTTTGTATAACCCATTGGTGCACGTATGATGATAATACAAACATACATGATGAAATTTATCCTTACTGATTAATTGATAAAAATCAATGTCTAACTAAAGTATTTAAGTTGTAATTCAGTTTTTAGGGAATATAACCTAACAATTCCTATTTTCCTAAAGTCAATCAACAACTAGTAATTTTAGATTCTCCACATATTATTCAAATACTTTCTAACTTAATAGAGTCAATGTTTGTCACGACCCAAACTCGAAAACCGGGCTCACAAAATTTTCGATTGCCGAATCTGGTGTCGACAGCCTCCATAGTACTCCATTCTCGGTACCCATCGTCCATACACCAGATTCCGGTCCTAGGATCCTATAAGGATGATTTTCCAATGTACATTTAACTCGTAATAAGCATAATCACAAGTATACCCAAATCATAAAGGTAACATCATCATCACATATCCACTAATATAAACATTTGAATACAATGCTGAAAGGGAACTACATATATCGAAGTCAAAGCTCCAGAAGACCGCTACACACTCCATGCTCGACGTTGCTGCAACCTAACGCCACTTACACTCATCTATCGTGCATAAACTTATAGAAAGCTTAGTGGGTGGTGAAAGTGTGTGCGCAAGATAAGTGCCGAGTATGCAATACAATGCCATAAATCATACAATATCGAAATAGACGAAAATACTGATAAGATCATGAATCATACAATATCAGAGTAAGAGAAAATATACTAATAAGTCCATGAGTGCCATCAGCCGTACCAAGGCTATGCGATGCAAGGCATGAATGCTAATGGACAAATCAATGCAAAAACATGACAACCCAAAATGCTAAATGCTACGGATGCAATGCAATATGCGGTGTGAATGAAATAAATAAGCTGGAGTGAATTCGGGATGATAGTACGTAGTATCGCATGCTATGGGGTCCATCACAAGGGACTACTATCCAAACTAGTCCCATACCTAAATTTGGATAGTGAGACTCAATGTGGTAAACTCTTGATCTCAGGTTAGTCGCGTGCCCCAACCGAAATCCTGGCTATTACGAAGGTACACGTAATAGATAGTTGCGCACCACCAGCCTGAGTGATTAGTGAATAAATGAATGAGTATACAACTCCTACTCAATAAGTCCACATATCAGTGTCGTATATCTCTGGGATCATCACTGGAGTCTAGTACACTCCAAGCTGGCTACCGCCCCGGCTGGCCGCGTAGCCCAACAAGTGAAAAAGACCTCACTACCTGCTTGACAATAGTATACCAATGCCTACCTAGCTCGTCGATAGCGGACCCATTTGGTAGCTGGTCAGACTCATCTTAACTTATAGCCCCCTCACTCGGGCGGATAAGGCTACAACCCCTCCTAACCGACTATGACACAGTGGGAAACGCGGCCTACTGGTATTCGGCACTCGTGTGCTCATGTATCCACTTGGTATAGATGTTGGGGCATCTTCTGGCCTTAGAGGTTTAGGGACTTTCACTCACGGACATCCAAAGTGCCTAGATGCTCGAACCAAATATTTTCAGTGTCCCATCTGGCCATCCACGACATGCCTATGGAGGTCATAACCTCGATGTCATTAGGGCGTATAGTAATCACAATCACACAATGTAAGATGAATGAGTCATGTAGTCCAATCATGCACTAATCCTTCGCATACCTTGCGCTCATATGGGATAACTCCACCTATCAGGGAGTCTCATAAACCATCTGTACTATGGCATATGCAAGGGTCAATCACATCTCATAATAAACATGCAGATGATGCGTATGGGCATGTATCATAATGCTATGCTGTCACATACTCATAACCAGCATCAATAAGCCTCGACAATGTGGACATTTAACCAACATTGCCCCCAAGGAATGGCCCACTTAGAGCCTAACATATAGTGGACACATGGCCTCACAGAAGGACCTAATATACAACACCATGGGCCTCACTCAAGAGCTTAATACACATCACGATGACCTCTCATACGGGCCTCATATACATCACAATGGACTCCATCTCCTGGCCTTTAAATGCATCACAATGGGCCTTATTATATAGACCTTATATTCATCACATTAGGTCTTAAACACGAGTTGCATATACATCACACAGGCCGAATACACACTACAATGGGCCTCAACTATGGGTCACATATATATCATATAGGTTTCGACAATCGGCCTTGGCAATCGAAATCGACACTTGGAATCAGCTTCGATACTCGGTCTTGACAATCGAAATTGGCCTATACAATCAGCCCCGACAATCGGAATTGGCATCGATACTTGGCCTCGATAATTAGAATCAGCTTATACAATCGGCCTTGATAATCAGAATCGGCCTTGATAATCAGAATCGGCCTCGACAATCGGAATTGGCCTATACATGACAAATTAGAATCGGCCTCGACAAATCGGAATGTGCCTCGATACTTAGCCTCGACAATTGAAATTGGCCTATACAATCGACCTTAACATATCGGAATCAGCCTCGATACTTAGCCTCAACAATCGGAATCAGCCTCGACAAATCGGAATCAACCTATACAATCGGCCTCGACAAATCAGAATCGGCTTCGATACCCGGCCTTGACAATCGAAATCGGCCTATACAATCGGCCTTGACAAATCGAAATCGGTCTCGATACTCGGCCTCGACAATCGGAATCGGCCTATACAATCGACCTAGACAAATCGGGATCGGCCTATACAATCAGCCTCAATAAATCAGAATCGGCCTCAATACTCGGCTTCGATAATTGAAATCGGCCTATATAATTGACCTTGACAAATCAGAATCGGTCTATACAATCGGAATCGGCCTCAACAATCGGAATAGGCAATCAGAATCGGCCTCAGCAATCGGCCTCGATAATCGGAATCGGCCTCGACAATTGGAATCGACCTCATAAAGGGCCTAAGGGAAGGTCACAATGAGGACTTTCAACCATCATTGCCTATCAATGTGGACATTTAACCAACATTACTCCTAATGAGTGACTCATACAAGGGATTCATACACAATGTAACAGGCCATACATGCATCGCATTGGGCCTCAACCATAGGCCTCGAATACATCACAATGGGGCTCGCCCATGGGCTTCGAATACCTCACATTGAGCCTCGCCTATGGGCCTCGAATACATCACATTGGGTCTTTCCCATGGGCCTCGAATACATCACATTGAACCACAACCTATGGGCCTTGAATACATCACAATGGGCCTTGCCTATGGGCCTCAGATATATATTACAATGGGCCTTATACCTGGGCCTCAAATACATCACATTGGGCCCTTCCAAATGGCCCCAAATACATCCAACGGGTCGTATCAAATGGGCCACAACAACTACACCATTCATCCATCTATAAAGATCATTTTAGAGTATTACCCCAAAAATTGAATCATAACAAAGATCATCCGGACCATACCACACATAACAGTGGTGATAATGATTGTCACTATTAACATTAAGGGGGCCCATTTTCCATCCAGTCTGTTCATACAACCACAAAGACCTGAACCAAGAGGAAAACAAATATCATATTGATCCAGAACTTCCGTGATCCCTAAGGATTTCAATGGTAGGTGTTCAATTCCCCACTGTTTTATGTAGTGTGGTCCACCTGATAGATCTGCCCCATTTTTAGTCTTAGGATGATCTCATCAAATGATGGACGGTTTGGATGTAACACATACATCAAAGGTTGGGGTCTACATACGTGCTCATCAAATGAATGGACGGTGTGAATATTAAATATACTGCAAGGTGGGTCCTGCCCATTCAGAACGGACGAACGACTAGAATACCAAAACATATATCAAGGTGGGTCCCATCCCACACGTACAACACGTGTGGGGTGGGCACCACACGAGATGGGATGGGATTGGACGGTGAGATATAAAACATACATCTCAGTGGTGCACACGTCCAGCCATTGGACTGTGATGTGGAACGTACACATCAAGGTGGGCCCCATCCCCACATGTGCAACACATGTGGAGTGGGTCCCATGCCAGAGATGGATGGACAACGTGGGTTAAAACCCATACATCATATGTACACTCCACCGTCCAGACCCCTGGACGCTGGATGGCATGGGTTGAAACAATACATCATCGGTGGGTCCACACGTGTGGGACCCACCAGCTTCTCATGAAGCTGATATTTCTATTTTCTCTTTTGTCCAAGCATGCTGGATGTGACTGACGGATGGCTTGGATGAAACATATCATCACGGTGGCCCCGTATGGATGGTCTGGATGATCACATCAGTGGCCCTGTGATTAGGCAAAATGGACGAGCATTTGGATGAAGCACCTACATCAGTGGGACCCACAAAGTGCTGACGTCAATACAACAACTATATAGCTGGTGTGCGGCAGCCCAGCCAATCACTCCTCATCAGGTGGGCCCACATGGGGCCCACCATAATATAACATTATATTTTACTATATATATAAAGAGAGAGAGAGAGAGAGGCTTCAACGTCCAGCTCCCAATCTGGACAGACGGCATGGATGAAACGCAAACATCTATGGGGCCCACGATTGCTGACGCAATACAAAAGCTACATGGCTGCGTGGGTCCCACCATCCCACACCGTAGACGGTGAGGATCAACATCAAGTGGGCCACAAAATGGAAGAGAGAGAGAGAGGCTTCAACATCCAACTCCCAATCTGGACGGACGGCATGGATGACATGCAAACATCTATGGGGCCCACGGTTGCTGACGCAATATAGAAGCTACATGGTTGCGTGGGTCCCACCATCCCACACCGTAGACAGTGAGGATCAACATCAAGGTGGGCCACAAAATGGAAAAGAGAGAGAGAGAGAGAGAGAGAGAGAGAGAGAGAGAGAGAGAGATAAAAACGTGGAAAGGGGAGGAAGCCCGCCACTATGGGCCCTCCTTATACAATGCATACATCAAGATGGGTCCTACCATAAGTGGACCCTCAAATCATCAAATCCAATAGAAAACATATGAATTTAATCCTAGGAAACCCACCTTTAATCTTCTCTCCTCCTCCTTCCACCAAAGCATCCTAGAGTTCCAAAGGATGAACTTCAACAGTTGAGATTGGTTTTGGAGGGTGGGGATGGGAGATAGGAAGTGGGCCACACAAAGCTTTCTCTCATGGAGCTTGCTTGGACGTGGGTTGCTTGGGAGGAAATGAGAGAGAGAGAGATGAGAAAGAGGTGTAAGAGAGAGAGAGGGATGGGTGAGTGATGGGGTGTGATGAGTGAGTGAGTCATGGATGTGTACTTGTGTAAGAGAGAGTGTTGACTTTTGGGGAGGGTGGTTGTACTTGAGGATGGCATGGAATGGAGTGATGAGTTATACTTTGATTGATTGATGTGATGTGCTGTAAATATTATTTCGAAATTTCAACGCGCAGTGTTTTTCTCGAACTAAATATGGGCTCATATCTCCTGGCCTGGGTATCGCCTCAGCGCACGAGATACGGCGCCAGAAACGTGGTGACGGCACGGTCGCACTAGTGCAAGTCTCAAGTTGAGTCGACTCAGATATGTAGGACTCGGCTTAGGCTCGCGCGTAAACGTCGGTTATAAGTCGCGGGTTGCCAGAATTCGACCGGGAGGACTGTAGGAGTATACAGAATGGTACGAACTAGGATACGGGTCTTACAATGTTCATGACCAAAATATTACACACTTTACCACATCTCTCATAAGATGGTATTTACATTGAATATCTTTATCATTTCTAGGGTCCTTTACTTAAAGAAACTACAACACTATTATCATAATATAGGGTATTGGTGCATCCATCAATGAGATAACCATTTAAGTTCTCATAGAAACGGTAGGTGTTGGTCGAGTCGGATTCCAAAATGGTAGTGGATCTCATCAACAGGGTCTTGCAGGGGGGCCGGAAATGGTCTCACTGGCTCGCCCGTATTGTTACCTTATCCAACCTCGGTTCGTTCCTTTTTTCTCATATTTTCCGAGAGGGCAATGGCCCAACAGATGGTCTGGCCAAAGTGGGTAGTAGGACCCAGACACATTGTATCTACACGTCCACTCAGGACCTTCCCCATAATATTCAGGGTAGGGTGGTCTTAGATAAGGTGGGAGTCGGGAACATTAGGAGGGTGGTCCATGTATAGCGATTTTATGATAGGCCGCCCATTGTCAATTTTTGGATGTATGGGCATCCTGAAGTATAGTCCCTATAAACAGCTTTTTTCCTGATATGATATGATATGAATCGAAGTTTTTGAAAAAACAAAAAAAAAAAAAAAAAAAAACAAAAAAAGTTCTCATAGAAACTTTCTTAACCAAACTACTTCCTTTGCTACTTCACTAGTCACCATATACTCAACTGCATAGATCCTCGATCTCTATGAGAGGATACAAATGTTCTTTCCTTAGACTCCCTTCATCTGTGATAGATCAAAGAGAGATTTCTTGATTTAGGAGATCAGTGCTAACAGATCTACAAATATGACATCATCACTCACATTGAGTCCAAGTATGATCATTATCGTTCATATGTTATTATAGATTTAGAATATTTACATTACTGTGCTGAAGTAACTTGGGATGGGTCCCTTGATCAAATAGATACACAATTCCGCTATGCATGTGTGCTAGAGACTTAACACTCGGGTCTAAAGATTTGTTAAAGTTGGTACATACACAAGTCGATGTAGGCCAAGTATAATGGATATCCTAATAAAGAGACTTAATAGATTCTCAAATGCAAGTGTCTAAAGGGTTTAATAACAAGATCTTATATCCATGACCACTCACGCTCCTACGTAGGGTTGGGCAAAGGACCAACTTGTCGTTAAACCTGATGGTGGAAACCTTCCATCTCGACTCGTCATTGGTCCCTCACGTAGATAGACCAACAACGAGGCCCTCTCTTTTATAGATGGCCTCTCTTTTATAGATAAGGAGATGTGTATGGAGCATCTATGTAAGGTCAATGGTATGAGAAATCCCTATCTTACATGTGTCTATGATTTTTTCTGTCAATACAATTATAGCTGGTGTGCTCTCACCTTTCGATTTAAAAACTATACAGGACCACCACATAAGAGTAACCATAGGTTCATCCTTAAATCTAATAGATGGTTATGGACAAGGGTATAGAAATACATGGAACACAACTCTCCCTTGGCAGTGGTCATTACATCCACACTCAACTTTGAAGAAACCCTCACCTTTAACCAGTGAATACATAAATGTTTAAGGTAAATCCACATATTAATTATGGCATTACTAACATATCTACACAGGACTAATGGTCATCATAATTAGAGGTGAAGATTAACATTAGTTTTTTAAGGTACACAATAATAATAAAAACTTCCACTTTCCCTTATGATAATCGCTCATTCTTTTATATTGAAGTTTGGATTGCAAAGTTATTAAATAGTCAAGATTGATCATACATTAATCAATCCATACCTCGTAATTTGTTGGTCAAAATGAAATGAAATATTGTCTAAGTCACATTCTCGATGTGACCTTTAATATTTTCTAGTTGGATTGGTCATGTTATGTTTAGATATGTCTAGATTGAATTGGGTTTGTCTAGGATTGTTTTTTATAGATTTGATTAATTTTATACCAGACTGGGATGAAACATGCTACTAGCCCAATTGGTATACTTTGAAAAATAACTATCATCTTTTATTAACCAAAGGATGGCATCATCATGGAGATTTGATCAAAATCATCCATGCACATCGCATGATGAGATTTGAGCTGCATGATTGATGTTTTTCTTGATTTGAAAATGATCTTGTGATCTTTTCATCATTATTTCGATTGAAAATTCATACATGTTGCATGTGTGGTGATCAACCAGACTAGGTGGATGATGGCGCCACCCCATTGCGATCATGTTGGGCCCTCACTACGATCAATATTCCCATATGATCATGCTATCTGAACTAGTGCAGTTAGAGTTCTCCTGATTGTGAGGTTACAAGCAAGGAAAAGGTTTTATGAGTTAATAAGATAAATGGTCTAACGCTTGGCCCTACATGGGATGGATGCCCAATTGTGTGTATGTGGAAAATATTACACAATTGGAGGGTAGTTTTGTACTAAAACTGGATCATACTATATCTCACTCCATGATAGGTCGGATTGACCTAAAAATTTATAGGAAAGTGTTATTCCATGTAAGAAAACCATTGAATGATGTGGATCTATCTGATAGTTAACATATCTATCCTAGATTGAATTTAGACTGTTGGATTCATTTTGGATAGATCTCATTCGTTTAAGATTGGATTTGGATGAAAATTGGCATGTGGTTTAATTTTGTGTACTAGACAAATCCAACATTTTAGATTCAACAGTGGGAGGCCCGATCATATGCTTTTGTTAAGCCAGCCCCTATTACACATGAAAAGCCGTTTGCAAGGTCAATGACCCATGCATGATAATTCCATGAACATGAATCAAGTTGCACTCAATGATCTTACAAACATTGGAAAGTATCATAATCACATTCCTTAGATATTAGATTTAATACAGTAGGGTGGATAAGACAATGCAAAAAAATCCCTTCTACTTAAGCATTTGATTATGTTATATGTTATTCAATGAGGGCTCCGCCAAGATTATCACAATGATAATGCATTCAATTTCATAATAACAAAGTAAAACATCCATAATAAGTCTTGATTAATGTAATGCATGATATGCATGCTCTAATAAATACACCCTGGCTAAAAATATAAGACTGTGAGGCGGGAACCCCTCATTATAACTTCAACGTTAGCTACTAGTCATTAAAGTTTGTGAAGTGGGAACCTCCATTACAACTTCACACCTAGAAACCCAACTAATGAAAGCGGAAAACCCCAATTACAACTTCCACTAGATAGTGCATAATCGGAAGTGGGAATCCCCTCATGACAACTTCCATCGTAACACCCATGGGACTGATCCACCAAGTCGGATCCTAGTGAATGCATGATTAATCTAACTTTTAATTAATTTTATTTAGCATCCAGTCGATTTATTAATGCCCACAATTATTAAGTCACCAACTTATCCCATTTTACAATCCACTACACCCTAGAATAGTCCTTACCCTTCGCACTATGGCCACTAGTGGATGGAGTACATACCTTATCTGTGATGCTACACATACCTCAAATCCCACATTATCCATATATGACTCCATCACAAGTAACAATCAAACCATTGGATCCTCCATAATCCACAACAATCCACACACATAAACAGTCAATGTCAATTCAACGATATAAACCTCGTGGGTTCTCACAATTCCATATCATGCTCTAAAACACATAGGATGAGGGCTTCCTTTAGATGTGGCATTCCAAATATGTAGGTACATCATCATAACATTACATGGATATGTCATATCCATCATCATAGCTTATTCAACATACATAGTTTCCATGTAGTTCCATCATGTACACAATTTCATCCACAAATTCATGTTTCAACATCCAAACGTGTAACATTATCATGTTTCTCAAAAAGTATAGCAACATATCACCACAGTTAACACATTTTACACATCATTAAACCATCTACAAACATTACAACAATTAGGTTAAACCATACTAAAACATGTAGAGTCCATATGGCTCATGTAGTGGGCACACCCTTGTAGACTCAGTGAGTTAGCTCGTCTCAATGGGTTAGCTCACCAACCTACATAATGCCATGATATCTATACCATAGGACATCTATTTAGGGTCTATGGGTTCACATGCCCAAGCAAGGGCAAGTTTCCAGCATCAATTCAACATTGTTATGAACCCTACACCATCTAATTAGGGTTTATGCCCAAACATGGTTCAAATCTCCATCAAACTTCACCCAAAAATGAAATCAATCAAACATCATCAAATTTACAGCAATAAAACTCAATTAAACAGAAAATTAAGAAGGATTTTATGAATTAAAACAATTAACAAATACTTAGGAAAAACTATGTGTAGATTTGTAAGAAAACCTAGTAGGAATTGTGGTAAGCCCAATGGTTAGATCTTCAACGGATGAGGCGGTGACACGAACCATGACAGTGACAAGGAGGAATGGAGGTGGCTACACATGTAAGGGTAGGGGATTGAGAAGGATGGGTGTCCATTGAGTGGACAACCTCTCTCTTTCTCTATCTCATTTGTCGTGCAAGGGGCTAGAAGATGAGGTGTGTGCATGAGGTGAAGGAGAGAGGGGCTTGTGTTCATAGGTTATAAGGTATGTGGACGTGAGGACGTGTATAACACCCTACTTGAGTTGGGTTTCTCAAATCTTGTTTAAGAACTGATCTTTTATGAATTTTAAGCTGTTCACCTTATTAAACTCAAGGAGTAAAGTTAGGATATGTAAATTTATTGGCAACCTACAACTTAGATTAGTCGATCTTGAAAAATGGCTTGGCGGATGCTAAAAAGAACTTAATCTTGATTAATAGTCCATGCATGATGATTCAGGTCCAAAATTGGGAAAAATATGTAGTTATAATAGGCAAATAATTGGGAAAATTTTGATGGTTTATCGATAGTGAGAAAGGCCTAAATTTGAGATTTCACTTGCTGCGCCAAAGGGTAGGAGGAACCAACATTGGTGTTTCAAATTTTGTATAATATTATAGTCATATGAGGCCAAGTGTGGTACAAATTTGAGTTATCATTACTGGTATGAAGTGGGTCAATTGAAAGGCCCAAGTTTGAAAAGATTTGGTAAGCTTAAAATAGGATAACTTGGCACTTAAGAAAAGACTTATCAAGGTGAGGCACTCATATCTCACATTTAGTCTATATGATAGGTAATTCAAGTCACTCATAAGAAGGGAAATATTCGACTATGATTATCCACTAACTTTCCTTGGTGGACACTAAAATCAAGGGTTAAGGGGCAGATTTGGAAATTAGGCTATTTTTACTATGATCTAAGAGCTAGAATTTATATATATATATATATATATATATATATATATGGTTCATTTATGATGGATAGGCATGGGATAAAATCTCAGGTCAAACGGATCATGAAAATTATGTGATCTAGGAATTAAGGGTCTAGGTTAATGGCATATTCGTAATCATTTTTAATCAATTCCTACACAAGAACCCATATATAATTCATCACGGATTAAAAGCTATGCGTAAAACAAGTTAAAATTCTCATTAATCAAGGGAAATACGCATAATAGGCAATATGATGATCTTAAAGTATTACAGAAAAATTTAGGGTATTATAATCCACCCCTCTTAAAAATTTTCATCCCCGAAGTTTACTTGAGGTGTGATGTTGAGGAGCGGAGAGTATTTCTCTCTCATATCATCCTTACTCTCCTACATCGCTTCCTCTCTGCGGCTAAACGATCAGAAGACTTTAACTAGGGGAATGGTTTGCAAAATTTTCAATCCTTTTACTTCTCTCATCAAGATCTACTTAATGATGTAGTGCACAATAAGAACATTAAAAAATGCTTTATTGTTAGATTTTAGGAGCAAAAGGAAATTATTCTTGTTACTTATGCTCTACTGTTAGATTTAAATTCACTTTTTGCCTCGGTTGATGAGAAACCGAGGCTAAAAGTCTGTCATTTTGCCTCGGTTGGTGAGAAACCGAGGCCAAAAGGCTGCCCTTTTGCTTCGGTTGGTGAGCAACTGAGGCTAAAAGTCTGCCCTTTTACCTCGGTTGTTGAAAAAATAGGCAAAAATTAATCCATTTTGCCAAGGTTGGTGAAAAACTGAGGCCAAAAGTCTGCCCTTTTGCATCAGTTGTTGAAAATTGAGGCTAAAAGTTTACCCTTTTATCTCGGTTGGTGAGAAATTGAGGCCAAAAGTCTACCCTTTTGCTTCGGTTGGTGAGCAACTAAGACCAAAATTCTACCCTTTTGCCTCGGTTATTGAAAACTGAGGCCAAAGGTATGCCCTTTTGCCTCGGTTGGTGAGAAACGAGGCTAAAAGTTTGTCCTTTTGTCTCAGTTGGAGAAATCGAGGCCAAAAGCCTGCCCTTTGCCTCGGTTAGTGAGCAACCGGGCTAAAAGTTTGCCCTTTTGCCTCGGTTGTTGCCGAGGCTAAAAGTCTGTCCTTTTGCTTCGGTTGGTGAACAGGCCAAAAGTCTGCCCTTTGCCTCGGTTGGTGAGCAATCGACGATAAAAGTCTGTCCTTTTGCCTTGGTTGTTGAAAATTGAGGCCAAAGTCTATCCTTTTGCCTCGTTGGTGAGCAACTGAGGCCAAAAGTTTACCTTTTGCCTCGGTTGGTGAAAATTGAGGCCAAAGGTCTACTCTTTTACCTCGGTTGTTGAGAACGAGGCCAAAAGTCTACCCTTCTGCCTCGGTTACTGAGGCCTAAAGTCTACCATTTTGCCTCGGTTAGTAAGAATGAGGTCAAAAGTTTGCCCTTTGCCTCGGTTAGTGAGCAACTAAGGCTAAAAGTCCTGCCCTTTTACCTCGGTTAGTGAGCAATTGAGGCTAAAAGTATGCCATTTTGCCTCGATTGGTGAGCAACTAAGGCCAAAAGTTTACCCTTTTGCCTCGGTTGGTGACAAACTGAGGCTAAAAGTTTACCCTTTTGCCTCGGCTGGTGAGAAACTGAGGCAAAAAATCCACCCTTTTACAGGCCATATACCACGGTTGTCACTCAAAGTTGTTGCCCATTCCTAGTTGGAGACGGGCTGGGGTAGGACACAATCCGCGTCCAAAGGGTCATAAATGATATGCAAACACTTATAATACATGGAATGCAAGTAATTAAAATTAAACGGTCCAAACTATTTATGAAATTTCAGGTGTATCATCAACCAAAAATTAAGCTTATTCTATTATCCAACTATTATATTGGTGGACATTTATTGGACGGTTAAGAATTTAAAATATCCAAGGGCCCTGTTTCAACAAATAAGTTTCCAAGAATCTGTGGCCAGGATTGTTCAAACTCGACTGTGACCTAGTGTTACTGATTTCTACGATGTAGATAGCTTGATTTGAGTTAATGTATGCTCAGTATACAGTTTCTGAGTGCATGCGTATCAAGCGTCGTATGCAACCGGAGCATAAAACAAAACTCCCCTGTATAAATTCCTCTATTCATTTTCTCACTCTCTCAAACTTTCGCGCCCAGAAGATGAAGTCTTCTACTGTCCAAACACCTCAAAAAGCTGCCATCCGTCGATCGAAGGAGAAATCCCACAAGGTGCGTTTGAAATCTCTCTCTCTCATTTCCCTTTCGCAGATCATCACAAAATCCCTAAATCCAGCTTTCTTAGCTGCATCCGAAGCCGATCCGCTCGATTCTTCGTTCATCTCAGCAATCACAGAAGGAAATCAAGAAACTGATCTCTCTAAAGTATGTTTCAGATCCCAATTCTCCGAAATCTATGTTGAAATCCATGCAATCTCTCACGTTTGTATGTCCCGTCTGCAAAGCGGTCCAAAACCCTCGTTTTCATCTCCGTCGGACGCGTTTGACCCCACCGATGCATTAGAATCCTTCTCTACACCGTCGATTACTGATGGGAATCAAGGATCTGGCGGATCAGAGGTTTTCAAGATGGAGAATGTGTACATTCAGTTGGCCATCGATTTACTGCTCGTCGCTCGTTTCCAGGTCCTGAATTCTCCCAATGTTGATCTCCAATGGAAGAAGCTTCTGGATTGCTTGATCGAGAGCGCAATCGAGCCGTTGGATTGGCTACCAGAAGAGCAGGACAGGTTTTACGGGCTTCTCCAAGAGAAGGTATGGATCGGATTACTTCGTGTTTTCGTGTGGATCATTTCGGTGTCAGTCATCATGGATCGAGATGCCCGAACTGGGACGGGATTTCCTGGCATGCCGCCTCCTACATGACGGTTTCTAGGGATGGCACGTGCATTGCATGTAAGACGGAGGCCGAAATGAGATGACAAAGCGGTAAAAAAAAAAAAAAAAAAAGAACAGACAATTGATACACATTACCTCTCCTTTTTTTTAAAGCTCGAAATTCAAGGTACTGAAATTAGACGGATCTAATGGATGAACTTACTTGTTCAGGCAAGTATCTATTTTCTCTTATACCTTATGAAAACCTCAGAGAATTAAATGATTGTAATTATATGGAGATTGATTGAAACTGAAACTCCTGTTCTTAATTATGTTGTAGGCAAACTGTGAGATTACTAGTGCAAGAAACTAGGTGATCGTTGTCAAACAAATATGAGTTTTCCACTTGCTATCCTAAACATGACCCCTAATAATGGAATCCATGCCTCAACATCGAAAAAATCATTACCTTTCTTTTCTTTTCCCTTGGAATACATGTATCCAGACAAGTATCCAAGTTATGAAGCACTCCATCTACATATCTATGCACCGAAATACAAGGTCTCAACCATTAATTTGTCATGCCCTACTGATTGGAACAACTTTGCCACCAATTGGAAGGCTTCTTTCAATTGAATGTTGACCATTGGTTGGAGTTTTCCTAGCCATCCATTTGCATCCTCAAAAGTTCTCCGAACAATGGATAGGATCACCCGAATTGTGTGATTTCTGGAGAAACACTTTTTCAACTTCAAATTTGGAACATTTTCCTAATCCACAGTGGGCCCATTAGGTCAATGGTATGGTTCACCCAAAAATGTTCCATGGATCACCAAACAATGTTTGAGACTTGTATGAACGGGCACATCCAGACCCGATAAATCCTCATTGTTTAGAAGAATTTGAACAGGGCAGATCATGCTTCATAGATTCTGCATGTTTTCACTTGCTAACAAAAACAAGCAGTATGTTTGATAATTCAAGAAATAACAAGACTTGTCAGTTAAAGATATACTTCCATTCTAATTAGTGATTGTTGATGTAGGTTATACTCTGCATCTTTTTTGTTGCAAATTCCCTTTTGACCTTAGCAAGGGCATTCTCATTTGCGTTTGGTGGTTAACGTGCTGCAATTCAGGTGCATACTAAGCTTCTAAACAAGCTTATCAATGCACCTGTAATATCTCAAAGCTTCATTCTCTTTTGTATGGTTTTGGTGAGCCCTCATGAACCTCTCTACATGCAGCTTACATGCCAACCTGGCACATGTAGCAGACATCCGAACCATGCAAACAGTGGGGCTCACTGTGTAGATGAACTGGCCCAAAAATCGGCCTTGTCAGCTCATCAGGTAACACATCTATTGGTGAATCTTATCCACTGACAATTTTTTAACCCATCCATTATGTTTGTAAACGTGTGGCCACCTTATGAGTTAACAATCCAAATATCTGATTGGACTGTTTTAGTTCTGTATGATCCTATTTCTTAATACTACCTAGATAAAGTATGTTGTTCAGACATTTAATTGATATGTGCAGATTCCGTTCTTGCTTCTATTATGACCGTTTTGGTATATCTACAAAAACTTGCAGGTATGTGTCTAATACAATTTCTTTCTGCTAATATTTATTCCTTAATGATGAGCATACTTGGGATGATGATAGTAAAAAACCAAATTATTTATTTTCAAGTTAATCTGTATGGTTTTATGATTATGTCCATTTTCTTAGTTTATTTCTAAGAAAGTAGGCGAAACTAGTATTTTTAAGAAAGCAGAATAGCAGTAGGCAAAAGAGAGCGTGCATATAGGTAATTTTCAAGAACCAAGCTGAAAATCATATAATTCTGTAGAGTTTTTATTTGCATATTCATTTGTCTATGGGTATGACGAAGAAAGGGCAAGTCATACTGGTTTTGGTCCCCAGACGAGTCACGTTCTGAAACGCTACTTAAATCCATGCCCAGTGGGGTACACGGAGCCCACAAATAAATGATAATAAACATCTAGTCATTGTTTTTGCTGAAAATACTAATCATTTTCACAAATTATTGTGGTAATGAAATAAGCACACTGCTGATTTTTGAATTTGGAGCATCACCACCAAGAAGCTAAACTGTTGTTTGGAATAATTCTGAGATACATTCAAGGTTTTTCTTTGTTTGAGCCTGTTTAAACTTGTGTGCCATGTGAGGAGTAACTGCCAAGTTCAGAATGGTAACAACTCTTCCAACAGAACATGGAAAAGTTATATGATAATCTAGATTGTACAAATAACTTAACCGATTGTGCTTGAGCATAAAACAGAATTTCACCAGCCACATGAAATTAATCATTTGATTTTGCCTTGGAATTTAAACCATTCACTGTTAACCATCCATTTGATAACCATCAATCAAATGATGATTATCTTTGATTTATTAATGTGAATTTTGAAATGATAAATAGCCATGCATGAGTGTCACATTTGAGGAAGATGACTCACTAAACTACCATTTTCAAGATGTTTGTGAGCTCTGACATGTATGATGACTCCTTTGATAGCTAACTACAATTTTAAGAAAAATGGTGGTAACTCTTCCAACATACACATGTCACGGTTATATGACAATCCAGGCTGTTCAATTGCTTGCCCAATTGAGTTCGGAGCATAAAGTTACACAGGTAACCACATATTCGGGCCATCCTAATTGCTGACCCAACTGATATTTCAATTTGGCCCTTTGGAATTTGAGCCAATTGCTGTTTGACTTTTAACCGTCAAATGGATGGTTAGGATTGGTTGATTAGTGGGAATTTCGTCACATGGTCCATTCACTAGGCCCTGAACAGGCCTTCAATGCAGGAGGAACTATTCCTAAATCATTGAAATCTGCAAAAGAAACCGTGGTATCCATGCTTCAGCTTAAATCAGAAACAGCTGGGGCTGAAAATCAAAACAGGGATTTTCTTCATCATTGGTGTGGTGCTAAATGTAGCTGCCCAAGACCTTGCCATGCTCATTATAGGAAGGATCTTCCTGGGGTGTGGAGTCGGCTTCGCTAATCAGGTCTTTTTCTAGTTCCACTTCCGATTTATTCTTTATTTTATTTTAATTCAGTTCTGTTTAATCAACGAATCTGGCCCACCACCAATTTCCCATATCGAATTATGGTGGTGGTGCGACCGATTTTTAAGTTGTCCTACTGTCTTATTTTTAAGTTGTCCATTTGAAAGACTTGCGCAGGTGTTGTCATGCTAACGGACATCATTTTCTGGGGTCTTATAGTTCCATTTCTCTCAATTGAACATTTCAGCTTGAATATGGTGAGCTTTCTGTTCTATTCATTCCTTTGGTTTTTCTAAAAGGTTAAATACTTCATCATAAGTTGGTTTGATGTGTACTACATTGAGTTGACATGGTTGATTGTGTCCTCATTTCTGCAAGCACTGTGCTGTTATACTTCAACTTACCATTGCACAAATACATAGCTAAATGATTAATTAATTAATTAATTTATTTTTGTTTCTTTCATCAGAGCTCTCTTTCTTTTTAGAAGTTCATATAAAATCAAAACCATCATGGAATTCAGTTTCTTTTATAAGCTCTTCTTGCTATACTTAAACTTTCTTTTTATCTTTTTTTAGAGGTTCAGATTGAATCGAAACCAAATGAGTCTCAATCTTTTCTTTGCAATTTATAGTTGTACCTAATATGACAAGTTGGATTTACAATTTGTATGATTCACTATGAATTCTAAATAACCCAACAGATATAGACTGATTTTTTTTTTTTTTTTTTAATTCTAAATCTGGTACAACTTTATACGTATCAAGTATGAGATCCTTCTTGCATTTAATAGGTTATGCGCCCGTTTAATTATCTGTTCCTTCTTTTCTTTCTTTTCTTTTTTTTTTGACTTGGTGTTGTTCTCCAGATTTTTAGGGGCCTAGCTTATATTCACAGTGTACGTAGGGTTTGTCATAGGGATGTGAAGCCTCAAAATCTTTTGGTATGTGTTTTCTTTATTAAGGATGTTTACTGAATTTGTTCTGTTTGGGAACTACAACTGTTTATCTAACAAGCACCATCTCTTAGAATTGTTCTTTGTTGCATGTTTGTGGTCGCAGGAAGAATGTGAGGATCTACGTTACAGAATGAAAGAAGGCCAACTTAAAAGGCCCACTGTGGTTGCTGCCTGAATGAGGTATATATTTTGGTGAGGCCCAGTCATTTTGTGGTGCCCTCAATTTCTCTGCATAGCATCCTTCCTATCTATGGATCCCAGGTGGTGTGCCCCCACCTTAAAAAAAAAAAAAAAAAGGCCCACTGTGGTGAGCTCACTTCCATTAGCAATTCATTTATTTATTTTGGGGTGGATGAGGCAGTGTGGGATGAGACTGTTAGAGTTCAGCCATTGCTTCTTATCTGACCCGATGGCTGGACCTTTCATTCAGTGCGCCATCTATTTTGTTCTAGAGGTAACATGAGTTCAGAAAATTATTTTTCTTATAGTAACTCTTATATGACTCATTCAAGTAATTCAAAAAAAAAAAAAAAAAAAAAGAAAAAAAAAGAAAAAAAGAAGAAGAAGAAGAAAGAGTTGATGATACCATTCCCATGGAAGTTATTCCATGTAAGATTCTTCATGGATCATTTGTGTCTCTGTATCAGTTGTAATTTAAGCTTTTGTTTCATTTATTCATTTTGATAGAGAGACTGATAAGGATGTGTCTAAACTTGTGTCTGATTTTGAGGCATACTTGTCCTAGTCTGGTTTATTAAAGCTTATTGCTGTAGAGCATAACAATGATACTTAAATATCATCTTCTATGCATTCATGGTAATGCGTGGATCTTCTTTGTGAGAGTGAGATTGCCCAGAGTTGTGCTGCATGTTCAGCGAGCAATGTGAGCTATTGGAAGCACAATGGTTTGTTACTGTCAACAATGGAAAAATGTCCAAGTCACTAGGGAATTTTCTCACAATTTGTGAGGTAACTAACAAAATGTGTGTTTGGGAAACGTTCTCATTTTGTAATTTGAGTTTATTTTGAGTCGAACATCTTTGGAATCTTTTCTGCATTCTTTCTTGCTAGAATTGTTTCGGCCATAACCAATTAATTGTGTTGTAGTTCTTCAAGTTGTACCATCCATTGGCCTTGAGAGATTTCTTGATTAGCATGCACTACCAGTAGATTAAGGTCTATTTGGTTGATGTTCATCTGGCCAAGCTGACAAACAACATTCTTATCAATGATGGACGCTCCTTGTAGGAACTATTGGTTACCACGCGGCATGACTAATTGTGGAATTTGATTGAAGTTCATATTTCATTAGCCTTGATGCCAAAAACTGAAAAGGAAAAAAATCTATTGTCTGTCAGGATGGACAATGAGGCGATCTCATATTATGAGAAGGCACTTGCCCTTTCGACCAAAGTTTGAGCACCTATGCAGGTCTGGCGTACACTCATCATTTGCAGGTAATGATACTCTTTAAGCCATGGAATCTTTTTGGTCTTTCCAATTATTTCCTAAAGTAATTGGGAATTCATTGGTGAAGGGACATACATAAGGTTGAGCAATGAGTTGGAATTTGACCGATTTTTAAGTTGTCCTACTGTCTTATTAGTTATTACTTTATTAAATTTCCTTGCTGGATGCCTTCGATTAGTTTGTGAAGATCATGCTTTGATACCAACTTGTAACGCCCTGAAATTCGGGGGTCGAGCATAACTCGGCTCCCGAGTTCCAAAACATCACTTATGCAACATAATTAATGAGAGATGTATGTTGACTGTATTAGTGCATAAACATGGGATAGATTAAGCCAAAACGCAGATATGATTCAAGGATAAGTGAATAAAGCAAGCGGAAGACTTATAGTAAAATATGTGTACAAGTGTAAGTCCCTGAATTACATATACAACCAGATCGTGTAAAAGTGTTATTTATCAAAATTTATAAGTACAAGTTACATCATTTCAGTTCCCAAAAATAGTAATCCCATAGATCCCGCACAACACCGAGGCTCGCTAGAACCCGTCTCTGCATATAGGAGAAGGCGGCCTCGTCGTCATCCAGCTCGCCTGCCTCAGGCGTCGCATCCACATCTGCAACATCGGGGCCTAAGACAGTCTGGTGGGTGTGAAACACCGCCCAAACGTGGGAGTGAGTGATCAACTCGGTGGAACAATAAGGCACTTTGGTTAACATGCTATCGTTCAATCAAAAGAATGATAAAGCGAGACAATTAAATAAATCCTAAGTACTCTTGTTAATGCAAGTATGAATGCAATATGATGCGTGCCCTCACGCGTACACCCTCGGCGTCTTCATCTTACGTTACGCATGACATCGCCTCAAAGTGCGCCACATCTACAAAGCACATGCAAATGCGGTGCATGGATATGATTACCAAGTTGTTATTAGTCCAATTCATACATCAGGATTGGGAAGCTAAGATACCTTCCTCATATCACCATCCAAACCGTGATCCATACTAGGGTCGTCAATCCTAGACATCTCATACGATCATATAGTTGAGGTCGTAGCAAAGGGCTCGTCACCAATCAATGCACGCCTTTCATGCCCTTACTACCACAGATCGGCTCGTCACCTCCTTGCGGTATCCAGGTATGCTCGAGGTCACTACAAAGGGCTCGTCACCAATCAATGTAGGCCGACAGGACGAATATAGTGTCCCATACCACCATAATCGGCTCACGAGTTTAGTTGCTCACCGGTCACTACGGGAGGCTCGTCACCCCAGCGTAGGCCGACGGCTCGACCACGGTGTCCCATACCACCATGTCCGGCTCATGAGTCTTAGCGGATCGTACCATGGTTATTAGGATTTCACTGGTAAGTTCGGTACCCTAGATTCAAGCAGTAGCGTCCATACATGGTTAACATACACTGGACAATCGGGTTAGTTGACGAACTCGACTAGCACGAGCGCACGTTGAATTTAACGACATAGAGTGCGCAAACACTCCGCGTGGCCAAACCACTGCCGCCAACTCTAATACGACTCGGGTTCGTCTAATGCGTCTCACGTGGCGAAAGCAATCTCAACCACGACCAAAGGGTCAATTACCGATTTCCTGGACTAAGGCATAGTCCCAAACATCCTACACTACGACAGATATTCATATGGAATGTAAAACAGTAATGGAACAACCACTCAAATCATGTTACATACACATCGAATAATATCAACTTAACATAAATGTAAGCATAGGAGATGCTTGAATTTAAATAACTTGGAATGTAAATGCATAAGGGAAATCATGCGCATCCATGGGAGTATTGAGAACCACTTCTCAACGCCTGCATTTAGTGTAATCAGTTACACTTAGGTCATTCATGCATTTCTACAAACACTTAGCATACAAGGAATAACATACATGACGTATGTTGGAATACATGCACTTAGACAATTCCCTTTTATCAAGGAGCTGTCATACATGCATCTAGCATACATACATGACCAATAATCATGGCAAACACAAGTGCGTATTTTATACGTATACGGTACTTTATAAATACACTTAGAATACACAAATCTCAATATAGCATAGGCATAACAGGAAAGCGATGTAAACACAACATTTGGCATGTGAAATCTCATCCATAACAAGAATAAATCACTAACTGGGATTGAAAGCCTTGAAAACCATAACCTATACACTTAAAGTCCGCACCTTAAGCAAAGAAAGAACCGCTGAATTAGACGAGTTGTCTTCGTCAACGGCGCAAGAATACCCTAAAATAAGGATAGAAATGAGATACAACAACACCAAGTCTAATCTAAGCTCTAACACAGTTAGGGTTAGGTTAACTTACCCCAAAAAGAACTCAGAATCGTCAGAGGAACGATTCAAAGCAAAGGTTCAAAGGTGACGAAGAACAAGGAAGAATCAAGATGATTCACCAACCAATCTCTCTCACTAACTCTCTCTTTTCCACTCTCTCTCCAAGCTAGGGTTAGAGAAAATTCGTATGGAAATGAGAGCTAGGGTTTAAGGACTATATATAGGCCTTAAAATGATGGAAATAACCCCAGGGTCAAGGTATACTTAGGTAATAACCAAAGTACGCCTTTCTCGATCCAACGAAGCACTTCTGGTGGGCCTATAACCACGAAAGGTCGGACTTAAGCTCACCGACCATGGATCTAGGTCGTGAGTTTACCGACCGGCTCTTCAGATCGGCCGTGGCGGACCACACTCAATTCAACGGTCACGGAAACTCGATCAGTCCACAAGCACTAAGATATGCATGGGCCACCCATCCTGATCGGAGGGTGAAATTGGGTCGAAATCCAACGGATTGAGAATGCTTAAAATCGTCGCAAGCGACACGACTCAATTTCATAAAAAGCTTATTAAATTCCAACCGTTCTCACACTCTTTACTCCGAACTCAACCAAATCGACCGGAACATCGGATCGACTTGATTTTCGAGGTGAAGACCAAGCCCAACTCGGTGACCGCAATGACTAAGATCATCGCCATCGGACTTTCGGCGCGCGGTCCAGGTCGATCCCGATCTTCCAAAAATTCCCCAGAACAGCTGGATTTAGCGATGGATCCCGGATCTGAGTAACGTAGCGCTCACTAATGCACGTTTAGAGCCATGCGGATACAATTTAAAGTGATTGATGCGAATTTCACAAGCAATCAAGTAGCGCTAATTACCCCAAAAACAACTACTTAAGGAAAGATTAGCACAAAAATTCCAAGGTCGTTACAATCTACCCCCTTAAAGAAAATTTCGTCCTCGAAATTCATACCTTCGTATAATCCTCAAGGATCAGAGGGTAGGTCTCCTGACCTCAGCTTCAGATTCCCAAGTAGCCTCTTCTACGCCATGATGCGTCCATAGCACCTTCACGAGAGGGATAACCTTGCTACGCGATACCTGCTCCTTTCTATCTAGAATACGTGTTGGTCGCAATACATAAGTGGCATCCTCACTTAACTGCACCTGCTCCCAACGATAATATGCGAAGGATCAGGTACTTCTTCAGAATAGAGATATGAAATACGTTATGCACGCCCGCAGAGGTGTGGGCAAAGCAAGGCGGTAAGCTACCGCTCCCACTCGATCCGAACTTGAAATGGACCAATAAATCTCGGCGTCGGCTTCCCTTCTTACCGAACCGCAAAACTCCCTTCATAGGAGAGACCTTGAGAAAAACATGATCTCCCACTACGAACTCAAGCGGTCGACGCCTCGTATCGGCATAACTCTTCTGCTCTGCGCTGCTAGAAGTCGACGTCGAATGATGTCAACCTTCTCTGAAGTCACCCGCACCAACTCGGGCCAAGCAAACTACGCTCACCAATTTACGCCCAACAATGTGGTGCTCTGCACGGCGACCATACAACGCCTCGAAGGGAGCCATGCCGATACTCGCCTGGAAACTATTATTATACGCGAACTCTGCATGAAGACAATCATCCCAACTGTCTTTGAAATCCAAAACACAAGCTCGCAACATATCTTCCAGGACTTGATTCACGCGCTCCGTCGCCCATCTTTTGCGGATGAAATGCGGTGCTGAACTTCGATTTCACACCCATCGCTTCGGATACGAGTCCGGAAGATAGATGTAAAACGCGTGTCTCTATCGGACACAATCTCCGGGGAACTCCATGCGGACGCACTATCTCCTTGATATACAACCTAGCCAACTCGTCTGCGAGTAAGTGACTCGATCGGTAAGAAATGCGCCGACTTCGTTAATCGATCGACGATCACCCAAATAGAGTCAAATCCCTTCTCGTCCTCGGCAACCCAGAAATAAAATCCATAGAGATGAAATCCCACTTCCATTCAGCTATGGGCATGGGCTGAAAAAGGAGGTCGGCGATGCTCTGCCTTGACCTGCTGGCACGTGAGACAACGAGAAACAAATTCAGTAATCTGGACCTTCATATTGTCCCACCAATAAGACCTCTTCATATCCTAATACATCTTCGTGCTACCTGGATGCATCGCAAGCTTAGAACTATGGGCTAACTCGAGAACCTCACGTCTCAAGTCAGGGATGTCAGGAATACATAACCGGCCACGAAAACGTAGGCCCCCATCAGAACTAACACTCCAGTCGGAGCTCTCATCTGTACCAACCCGCTGCCTTATCTTCATCAAAAGCTCATCATCTGCCTGAGCTGCAACGATCCTCTCGTCGATAACGGGCTGTACACGAATGTGTGCGATAACCTCATACGGCTCAACCACCGTAAGCTTCTGCTCAAAATCGCGCACGAACTCCAACATCTCCCACTCTGCTATCATCGGCGGAGCCGCAAACTCCAAAGCCTTCTTGCGACTCAACGCATCTGCCACAAGGTTCGCCTTACCAGGATGGTAAGAAACATCGAACTTGAAGTCCTTCAATGTTTCCATCCATCTGCGCTGCCTCATATTCAAATCACGCTGCGTGAAAATATACTTAAGGCTCTTGTGGTCGCAAAAGAGCTCGAACTCCTCACCATAAAGGTAATGTCTCCAAAGCTTTAATGCGAAGATGACTGCCACTTCAAGTCGTGCGTAGGGTAATTCTCTTCGTGTTTCCTTAAGCGACGCGAAGCATAAGCAATCACCCTGCTGTTCTGCATCAGAACACAACCGAAACGAGAGGCGTCGGTATAAATAATATACTTAACCCCTTGCTCGGCAATACTAGCACAGGGCGGACGTCAACTTGTCCTTGAGCCCTGAAAAGCTAACTCCGCTGCTCACTCCAAGCAAACTTCAAATCCTTCCGTGTCATCTACACGGTCCGGCAATCTTCGAGAAGTCTTGAATAAAGCGTCGATAATATCCTGCAAGGCCAAGACAACTCCTCACCTCAGTAACTGAACCAGGCTGCTTCCAGTCCTGCACTGCAGCTACCTTGGCAAGGTCGACGGCTCTACCTTCCTTGGACACCACATGTCCCAGGACCTTGACTTCCTCTTTCCGGAAATCACACTTCCTGTGCGAAAAGCCGATGCTCCCTAAGAGTACCCAAAACCGCTCTTAAGTGCTCCTCGTGCTCGTCGGCTCACCGAATAAATCAAAATGTCATCAATAAATACAATGACGAATCGGAACAGAAATGGCCGAAATACCCTGTTCATCGGATCCATGAACACGGCCGGTGCGTTGTGAAGCCGAACGACATCACAAGGAACTCATAATGACCGGAGCTGGTCCTAAGCGGTCTTCCGCACGTCCCCATCCTTGACGCGCAATTGATACCCTGACTGCAGATCAACCTTCGAAAAGTACCGTGCCCCCTTCAACTGATCAAACAGAACATCAATCATGGGTAAAGGGTACTTATTCTTCACAGTTACCAAATTCAGCCTGCGATAATCAATACACAATCGCAAGGAACCATCCTTCTTCTTCACAAACAGAACAGGTGCTCCCCAAGGAGACACACTGGGCCGAATAAAACCCAATTCCAGTAAACCATCTATCTGCTTCCTCAACTCCTCCATTTCACTCGGAGGCATCCGATAGGTGGGTAAAGAAATGGGCGCCGCACCAGGCATAAGATCGATAGCAAAATCAATCTCACGCTGAGGAGGTAATCCAGGAATCGACTCAAACACATCTTCAAACTCCTGAACTACCGGCGTACTAACCAACGCCGACTCGGCCGAACTCTCCAACAGAGAAGAATAAAAATCAATACGAAGAGGGTAACTGACCTGAACTGGGAAAGTAACAATCTCGCCCTCAGGTCCATGGATCGTCACCGATCTCGCTTCACAATCAATCTCGCTCGCATCCTCGTGAGCCAATCCATACCCATAATAAGATCGTAGTGTTTTATAGGTGCGACTAGCAAATCAACACGGATCGATCCACTTCCATGATCAATCACAGACAACTCCAAAAACAAACAACATGCATTCCATTAACCAAAATCGTCGCAATACAAGTAGTGCGGCAATACATGAATCACGACTAGGAAAGCATGAAAACAACAACATCTAACACTACAAACAACCACAACTACTACAACCACTAACACTACCACACTACAACAACTCCAACTACAAGCCAACAACGGCTACACACGAAAGAAACACCAAACAAAGCAAAGACGGCCACGACGATGCTACTCGTCGGAGTCGGAGACGGAGGCGGAGCACCCCTATCCCGCAAGCAACACAGGATAGACTTCAAAGTCCGGACATCTTCTTGAACTTGTGCTTAACCAAGCCTCGAAGATCCACCATCTCTGGCGTAAAGCGGCTTGCCCTTCTTCAAGCCGTGAAAGACGGGCATCTCTGGCAACTCTGCTCTGCGCCCTGCTCTGGCACCACGGGAGGAGAGCGATCACTCGAATCCTTGTGCCCCACTCTCTTCCTCGTCTTGCTCGCTTCTTCCTCGAGACTCGCACCACCTTGACATAACTCTCATCATCACTCTCAGACCCGGCCTCACCCTCAGAGGCAAGCCGACAGAACCAACCTCCATCGGCTTAAGGGTCCTCAAGTTGAGATGACGAACAGGGACCGGCTTCTCGGCTCCAAGCCTATAGCCAAACTCATGTGCGATCTTGCAAATGAGGCGGCCAAAGGAAGAGACTCGGTCCGTCTACTCGAACGAGCGATGAGAATAATCGGACGCAGACGTACGTCGGCACACACAACTTCGCATCCTGCCCACCCGATATAGAAAATCTACCATCGGGCGCGTACACTCAGCGGTTGCTCCACCCGGGATACACATTGAACGTAAAGATGTGGTGAAGCAAAGCGGAAGTCGTCCGTCATGAAAGAAGCCAGAAGACTTCTGTTAGGGTGCCATTCAACCAGACGACCACATAAGGATCGGGTGCGACGATCCCTCTTATCACATTCTTCATTCTTCTCTGGCATGCACTTCCCAAGTGGCACCTTCAAGAGTCGGGATATCAAAGCAACATTGACAATTCCAACTCGACCGCTACCACAGGAAATCTTGAACTGCAGAGGATCCAGCGAAGGCTCCAGAATGTTGGCATAGAAGGCCCGAACAGTGCTAGCATTCGCGCGATACTCGCCTTCGAACAAGGGACCCCAACCAGCCCCTTCTAGGCGCTCCAACAAGAAGAACTCACCAAAGAGCCGCGGATCAACATGAGCCTCAAAAAGGACTCTACGCCCCTCATAGACTCCATGCGACAATTCCGCCAACAAGGTCCTACTGACAGGAGCTCGAGGATCGAGGTCCCGCTTCGTCTGGAACTCGCGCGTGGCGGACGTGCTAGCGGCGGCACCTCTCGGCCTCCGTGCACGGGTTGGGCGGCTCGGCCCGCTTCATCCACGGGCGCTCTCTTCTTCCCCATCAAGGAAGGAAGGGAAGAAATGGAAAAGATGGCCGTCACAATCTCAAAGAGGGCCATGAGAAATGAGAGAAAGAGAGAAATAGGAAGATGGTGAAGCTTCCACACAACTATGAGCCAAAAAGGGAATGAAATGGCTCAAATGAGAGGGAAAGATGGAGAAATCAGCGATGGAATGGAAGATTTGAGAATGGGG
The DNA here is from genome assembly GCF_029962835.1 of Magnolia sinica. Lineage (NCBI taxonomy): Eukaryota > Viridiplantae > Streptophyta > Magnoliopsida > Magnoliales > Magnoliaceae > Magnolia > Magnolia sinica. The sequence continues at coordinate 26,075,493 of NC_080575.1, forward strand.
TGATGGGTTTGCACGAAAATGGAAGGAAGATGAAGATTTGGGAGAGATTTGAGAGAGTTTGGAGAGGTTTTTGAAGAAAAGGAGAGCTTGGAAGAGGGTTTTGTGAAGGAAATAGATGAAAGGAAGGGTTTTAAAATGAAAACCGTGGAGGGGTGGGCCACACAAGCCTCATCGATGGGCCGCGTCGGCCCGGCCCGCCTGGCCGGCCGACCGCGAGTCCTCGCCGAACCGGCGATGGCATCGCGGCTCTGGACATATCGGCGATGCCTCGCCATTTGGCGAGGTCCTCTCTGGTCCTCCTTGGTCCAAATGATGTGGTTCCCCCCGGGGTCCCCCGAAAATGCCCCGATTGGCCCCTTGTGTAATTTGAAGCTTATCGGGTCATTCTGACAGAAACAACAGGTACTGGAAGGTTTAAAAATGAATAATGGGAGGGTAGACCATCTAACTCATTAATAGAGGTCTAGAAAGGTTTCGGTCGGTGTGTGATCGAAGAGGCAGACTCGATCTCGGTAAAGGTTTTCGAAACTTTCGCCGATAGAAACTACGAGCACAAACACAAAGCGATGATAGACCGCACCCAATTACACTAAGTGGTGACAACGTGCGGTGTGTGACCATAACCCAGTTCCGGTTTAATCCAGATCATGCTCGATACCAACTTGTAACGCCCGAAATTCGGGGTCGAGCATAACTCCTCCCGAGTTCCAAAACATCACTTATGCAACATAATTAATGAATGATGTATGTTGATTGTATTAGCACATAAACATGGGATAGATTAAGCCAAAACGAGATATGATTCAGGGATAAGTGAATAAAGCAAGCGGAAGACTTATAGAAAATATGTGTACAAGTGTAATCCCTAATTACATATACAACCAGTCGTTAAAAGTGTTATTTATCAAAATTTAATCAAGTTACATCATTTAATTCCCAAAAATAGTAATCCCATAGATCCCGCGCATCGAACGAGGCTCGCTAAACCCGTCAAAACGCATATAAGAGAAGGCCCTCCATCATCCATCTCCCGCCTGCCTCGAAGTCGCATCCACATCTCGCAACATCGGGCCTAAGAAGTCCGTGGGTGTTTAAACACCGCCCCAAAACGTGGGAGTGAGTGATCAACTCTGGAACAATAAGGCAATCGGTTAACATGTATCGCTCAATCAACAAGAATGATAAAGGTAACAATTAAATAAATCCTAAGTACTCTTGTTAATGCAAGGATGAATGCAATATGATGCGTGCCCTCACGCGTACACCTTCAGCGTCTTCATCTTACGTTACGCATGATATCGCTCAAAGTGCGCCACATCTACAAAGCACATGCAAATGCGGTGCATGGATATGATTACCAAGTTGTTATTAGTCCAATTCATACATCGATTGGGAAGCTAAGATACCTTCCTCATATCACCCTCCAAACCGTACTAGGGTCGTCAGTCCTAGAATCTCATACGATCATATAGTTGAGGTCGAGCAAAGGGCTCGTCACCAATCAATGCACGCCTTTCATGCCCTTACTACCACCGATTCGTCACCTCCTTGTGGTATCCAGGATGCTCGAGGTCACTACAAAGGGCTCCACCAATCAATGTAGGCCGACAAAGACAATATAGTGTCCCATACCACCATAATCGGCTCACGAGTTTAGTTGCTCACCGGTCACTACGGAGGCTCGTCACCCAACATAGACAGCTCGACCAGGTGTCCCATACCACCATGTCCGGCTCATGAGTCTTCGCGATCAGGTACCAAGGTTATTAGGATTTCAGTAAGTTCGGACCCTAGATTCAAGCTAGCGCCCATACATGGTTAACATACACGGACAATCGGGTTATTGACGAACTCGACTAGCACGAGCGCGTTGTTGAACGACATAGAGTGCGCAAACACTCCCGTGGCCAAACCACCGCCGCCAACTCTAATACGACTCGTTCGGCTAATGCGTCTCACGTGGCGAAAGCAATCTCAACCAAGACCAAACAATTACCGATTTCTGGACTAAGGCATAGTCCCAAACATCCCTACAAAGATATTCATATAAATGTAAAAAAAGAATGGAACAAAACTCAAATCATGTTACATACACATTCAAAATATCAACTTAACATAAATGTAAGCATAGGAATGCTTGAATTTAAATAACTTGGAATGTAAATGTATAAGGGAAATCATGCGCATCCATAGAAGTATTGAGAACCACTTTTCAACGCCCACACTTAGTGTAATCAGTTACACTTAGGTCATTCATGCATTTCTACAAACACTTAGCATACAAGGAATAACATACATGACGTATGTTGAAATACATGCACTTAGACAATTCCCTTTACCAAGGAGTTGTCATACATGCATCTATCATACATACATGACCATTACTCATGGCAAACACAAGTGCTATTTTATACGTATACGGTACTTTATAAATACACTTAGAATACACAAATCTCAATATAGCATAGGCATAACAGGAAAGCAATGTAAACACCACATTTGGCATGTGAAATCTCATCCATAACAAGAATAAATCACTAACCGGGATTGAAAGCCTTGAAAACCATAACCTATACACTTAAAGTCCGCACCTTAAGCAAAAAAAGAACACCGAACTGATATAGACGATTCTTCAACGGCGCAAGAATACCCTAAAATAAGGATAGAAATGAGATAAACAACACCAAGTCTAATCTAAGCTCTAACACGTTAGGTTAGGTTAACTTACCCCAAGATGAACTCATAATCGGGAACGATTCAAAGGAAAGGTTCAAAGGTGACGAAGAACAAGGAAAGAATCCAAGATGATTCACCAACTTCTCTCTCACTAACTCTCTCTTTTCCACTCTCTCCAAGCTAGGGTTAGAGAAAATTCGTATGGAAATGAGAGCTAGGTTTAAGGACTATAAATAGGCCTTAAAATGATGGAAAATAACCCTGGTCAAGGTATACTTAGGTAATAACCAAAACGCCTTTCTCGATCCAACGAAGCACTTGGTGGGCCTATAACCACGAAAGGTCGGACTTAAGCTCACACCATGGATCTAGGTCAAGCGAGTTTTCATAGCGACCGGCTGATCAGCCGTGGCGGACCACACTAATTCAACACGGAATCTCGATCAGTCCACAAGCACAAGGATATGCCCGGCCACCTTCCCTGATCGGAGGGTGAAATTGGGTCGAATCCAATGGTCGAGAATTGCTTAAAATCGTCGCGAACGACTCAAATTTCATAAAAACATTAAATTCCAACCGTTCTCACACTCTTACTCCGAACTCAACCAAATCGACCAACATCACATCGACTTGATTTTCGAGGTGAAGCCAGATAACGACCACAACTACCTAAGATCATCGCCATCGGACTTTCGACGCGGGGTCCGATCCCGATCTTCCAAAAATTCCCCAGAACAACCGGATTTAGCGATGGATCCCGATTTAAGTAACTCACTAATCTACAGGTTTAGAGTCATGCAGATCGAATTTAAAGTGATTGATGCGAATTTCACAAGCAATCGAGATTAGCGCTAATTACCCTAAAACAACTACTAGGGAAATAATAGCATAAAATTTTCAGGGTCATTACAATCTACCCCCTTAAAGAAAATTTCGGTAAGACCGTGGTTGAATCCACAGGGACTGAAACTTGTACGTGATCTGAAACCAAGTAGAACTAGAACTAAACTAAGATGTGATCTAAGCCAAATAAAATTTAGGAAATAATTGTAGAATAATTATCTAAAACTTTAAGGAATTCAGAGGAAGGAAACTAGGGTTTCAGAGGATCCACTTGTAGAGATCAGGGAGATCTTATGCCTGCATCAAGGATTATGGAATTCAAACTGAACTTACTTGATCTGGTTTTCAAGAGATGAAAGGTATATGAATTAGAATGGATTCCATCACCAAACCATGCCTGTCACACCCCCAAATAACAGGATTAAACTAATTACCAACCAATCAAAAGTACATGAAAGTTAGGTAGGTTACTATCATCCAACCATGCCTAGGCGTCTATGGTGAACAACAGGGCCTCCTGACATCATAAACATCAAAAGAGAAAAAGAGATATTCAAAGTCATTGCAAACCCATTGTAATTTCAGTCACAACAGACAATTAAAGATTGAGAAAATATTCTTTTAATAATCAACTCAAAACCAAGTTCAGTTTAAATTAACAAATAAAATCTCCCATCTCACTACAAGCTTCACCTCTTATCCCTAGCTAAGAGGTTTAGCCGACCATGATTAGCCTAAATCCAAAACAAATAGAAAGAAAAAGAAAACGAAAAGGAGAAGAAGAGAAGAAGAAAGAGCTTATTGTTCTTTCAGCCTCCACGTTCCATCTTCTCTTCCTGACATGCAGCCCTTCCTTTCAACCAAAGACCAGCCGTGCACTCCACGTTCAGCAGCCGATGGAAACCAGACTTCAGCTCTCCACGTCCCTGCCCCTCACGAAAAATCCAGCTCTCCCTCTCGCTTCTCTCTTTCACACGCTCCTTATAGAGCTGTCCTCCGAGAGTCCTACCGGGAATAGGGTGCGGAGACACTCCTTACGCAGTCCATAGGCGTGTGCGTCAACGTGCGCAGCAGACGGAACGCGGAAACACACCTCCGTTTGGCTTGAGATTTTGGACGACTGATCGTCCAGAATTGGAATCGGACTTCTTGGTGGGGTTCAAGATCGCTTACTCTCTCATTTGAACGGAATGGATTGTTGATCAGATCAGCATCTTGATCACGGAACGGCCCGAAAATCCCGGTTGCGCGCAACAGAGCTTGGCGCTTCTTGCGCTGGGACGTTGGTGGAGTCATTAAATCCTTTAAAAACCAGAGGGGAGGAGTATTTGTAGGTTCTTGGCGGCCCATGGGACTCACCAATTCACCGTTCATCCTATGTTGTGCATCGATCTTCGTGTTTGTGCATGGGGCCAAAAGGTCACCTAGATGAGGGTTATAGCTACCCTGGACGAATGAACGGGTGGATCATCTAAACCATCCGATGGTGGCCCACCCTACTTCCGCGATGAAAGAAAAAGAGAAGGTTTCCTTCTCTGTTTGTGAAACCGTTCGTTTAACCGTCCTAGAGTTTCCGTGCACGCCTGGTGCACCCATTCTGTACATGTGCGATGCACATGTAGGTCCCATGCTGATGTATATGAGAGATCAGCTCCGTCCATCCTAGTTGCCATATGATTTAAATGGTTGACACCAAAATTGAAGTATTTCAAGATATCAGGTGGGCCCCAGATTGATAGTTGTGGGCTGATCTGTCCGTTGGGACATTTCCAAAGAGATCCAATGGCTGATTTTTGATGTGTACGGTTAATTTATGGTCCTCGTGCCATATATAAGTTTCGAACTGATCGGATGGTGGGAACCCTATGATCTTGCATTCGGGACACTTTTCGTGCCACTTGAGCTTCAATTCCTCGATTTCTGCGTTCCTGGCGTGCAAATCTATCGATCTTGGTCTCATAGGGTCCGTCGCTTGCCTTGGTGACTTCGGAGCATTAAATCATGCTTTAAGCATCCTTTTTCACCATGCTCGTAAATACACTCGCATCACAAACACAATTAAATCAAAGGCCATTAAACGGTATCATGCTTATAAATTCATGCAATAACGGGTCCGATATGCAATATTTGACCCTCAACACAACCCCCAACCCATTTTGCTAGTCCCGAGCAAAGTATGCGAAAAATAAGTTAAGAATTACGAGACAATTATAAACTCGAGTGATTTTGAAAATCCAAATATGAGAATTTTTAGATTCATGAATGTTGGATATTACTTTCTCCTAGACTCAACGGTAAACTTCATAATCAAGTTCAAAGTATTATTCCATTACTTAGAAAAATTCTAACCATTGAGATTTATGAATGTATAGTCTAATCTCGACTTGTAATATTAAGATTCACCTCGATATTTATGGATATCATTGGTAACAACTAAGAAAATTCACGATAACTCAACTTGGCTTACATATTATCTTTATTATTATTTTTTTTTTATTTTTTTTCATTAGAAGTAACGCCAAGAAGAGGGATCAGATCCTCACCTATAGGGAGCAAACCTAAGGTAAAGACCATTTGCCCAATCCTTTCAGTTTTCCAAGTTGGTTCCTTTCATGTTTAGTGATTACCAAGTTAATCCTTTAATATCGAACTGAAACCTTAATGTGCAAGCGAGACGTGTCCTGCGAATTCATGTCTCAATCAATGTTTACAATTTCTAGTAATGGATTAACGATTCAAACTTAGCTGTGAAATTTGATAGATAACTGAATCCAAGAGTCATAAAGTACCAACATCACGCATCTTGTAGTTCTAAATCCAAGATGGCCGTCAAAATCGCTTCGAATTCATATGAAATTCTAGAAAAATTTAAAAATTTTCACAATTTCTGCTCAAGACTAAGAAAATACTGATTAGGAAACCTAATCTCCCACCCCCAACCTAAAATCTACATTGTCCTCAATGTAAAAGAAATAAGCATGCGATGCACATGGGACAAAAAAAGTAAATGAGAAGTGATGGAAAGATAATACCTGGATGAAAGAATCAAGAGGCTTTCCAAAGATATCTATGTAAGAGAAGGTAACATAAAAATAAATAATATAAAAAAAATCCTACCTATACCACTTTCGTAGGTGCTCTCGATTGCATTTAGCGTATGCAACAAGCCTTTAAACCCCTAGGTTACCCCTAGTGGACGAGTTGTAGTCTCGTGAGGGTTTGCAGTAATGTTACCCACAAACATTGAACTAACTAATGAAATGAAGAGCTGGGTTGCCTCCCAGGAGCGCTAAGTTTACCGTCTTCAGCCAGACAAATAAAGCAACTACACTAGTCCTAAGAAAAAAAACAGGAAACCTACCTCTACCTCCATCAGACTAGGAGAGGATCAGTCAGAGGCATGGACATGTCCTCTGAATCAAATTTCTCGACAAATGGTTTTAATCGATGTCCATTGACTTTAAACTCCTTGCCATTGTCAGGATCTCTTATCTCAATAGCCCCATATGGAAAAACAGTGACAACAATGTAAGGGCCGGTCCAACGAGATCGAAGCTTACCCGGAAAGAGATGTAATCGAGAATTGTACAAAAGGACCTTCTGACCAGGCGTGAATGATTTTCACAAAATATGTTGGTCATGAAATGCTTTCATCTTGTCCTTATAAATTCTCGCATTATCGTACGCCATTCCGGATTTTCTCAAGTTCATTCAATTGAAGTTTGCGTAGCGAGCCGCGTTGTCCGATTGAAATTAAGATTTTTGATCGCCAAAGACGCTTTATGTTCCAACTCCACAGCAAGTGACAAGTTTCCCATAACAAGTCTAAAGGGAGACATTCCAATAGGGTTTTAAAGGCAAGTAGGTATGCCCATAAGGCATCGGTCAATCGAATTGACCAATCCTTACGATCCGGTTAACCGTTTTCTCCAAAATGTGTTTGATCTCCCTATTGGAAATCTCCTTGTCCACTTGTCTTGGATGGTATGGGGTGCTCACCTTATGAGAGATACCGTATTTCTTCATTAAGCTCTCAATGGTCTATTACAAAAGTGTGAGCCCCCATCACTAATGATGGCTCGAGGCTTTCAATTGAGAAAGGATGTTTTCTTTTAGGAATTTAATGACCGTCGATGGTCATTCTTTCGACACAATCGCTTCAACCCATTTAGTGACATAATCACGGCGAGCAAAATATACAATTTCCAAATGATTGGGGAATGGTCCCATGAAATCGATGCCCCAAAAATCAAATGCTTCAATGATAAGGATGGGATTCAAAGGCATCATATTTCGAGGGACAATGCTCCCAATTTTGACAACGCTCACAAGCTTTGCAAAACTCAAGTGTCCCTAAACATAGTGGGCCAAAAAAAGCCACACAATCTTGGCCGTGGTCTTTTTAGCGTAAAAGTGACCACCACAGCCTCGTGAGTGAAAAAGGAGATGACGCCCGATGCTCATCGCCGGTACACATCTCCTTAGATTTGGTCCGGGCAATATTTAAATAAATAAAATTATTGGGCACCTCGGTGAAAAATTTCTTCTTATCTTGTGTAGTCCATTATGTCGGTATAGCACCCGTAGCAAGATAATTAGCAATATCAAAACCAAGGTGAATGGGAGACTCTGAACAGTTGTTCATCAGGGAACATATCATTGATATGGGTCGCCTTAAGGGAATCAGATGTATTAAGGCAAGAAAGGTGATCGGCCACTACATTCTCTACTCCTTTTTTATCTTTAATTTTCAAATCAAATTCTTGGAGTAGAAGGATCCATCTTATCAGGCGGGGCTTAGAATCATTCTTAAAAAGAAGATACTTGAGTGCCGCATGATCTGTATAGATAATAATCTTGGATCCGATCAGGTAGGACCTAAATTTGTCCAAGGCAAACACTACGGCTAAGAGTTCCTTTTCCGTAGTCGAGTAGTTCACTTGGGCAGGATTTAGAGTCCTGCTCGCATAATGAATGACATAAGGCCTCTTATCTTTTCTCTGGCCTAGAACCCCCCAAGAGTATAATCAGACGCGTCGCACATAAGCTCAAAAGGATGGCTCCAAGGTGGTTGCATGATAGGTGCATGGTTAACGTGCCCTTAAGCTTGGTGAAAGCTTCCTGGCATTGCTCACCCACTCGTATGGAGCATCCTTTTGAAGAAGATTACATAAAGGATGAGAGAGAAGACTAAAGTCCTTTATGAATCGCCTGTAAAAATCCTGCGTGTCCTAAGAAGGATCGCACGTCTCCGATGTTCTTGGGTGGAGGTAGGTTAGAGATAAGATCGATTTTTGCCTTATCTACCTCGATTCCTTTGAACGAGATGATATATACAAGAACAATTCCCTTTGAACCATGAAATGACACTTCTCCCAATTAAGTACCAAGTTCTTTTCTTCACATCTTTTCAAAGCACACATTTAAGACTTTCCAAGCACTTCTTGAAAGATGGACCGTAAACAGAGAAATCGTCCATGAAGACCTCTAAATATTGCCCTACCATATCATAAAAGATACTAAGCATACATCGAAAGGTGGCAGGGGCATTACATAGTCCGAATGGCATCCTTCGATAGCAAAGGTGCCGTAGGGACATGTAAATGTAGTCTTTTCCTGGTCTTCGGGGCTATCTCTATCCGATTGTAGCCTGAATACCCGTCAAGGAAACAGTAATAAGAATGACCAGCTAGCCTTTCCAAAATTTGATCAATGAAGGGCAAAGGAAAGTGGTCCTTCCTTATGACAGCATTCAACTTTCCGTAGTCAATGCACATTCTCCAACCAGTAGTGACTCTAGTTGGCACGAGTTCATTATTAGCATTGGCTACGATGGTGATTCCGGACTTCTTAGGGACCACTTGAGTTGGACTCACCCATTGACTACCAAATATAGGGTATATAATACCCACATCCAATAGTTTAAGAACCTCGGCCTTAACCACTTCCTTCATGTTTGGATTTAGTCTACGTTGTGGTTGTCGAGCGGTTTTTGCATTATCCTCAAGATATATGCGGTGAGTACAAATCGAGGGATCGATTCCCTTGAGGTCCGCTATCGTCCATCCCAGGGCTCCTTTATGCTCAATGAGAGTAGATATAAGCATACTCTCCTGTTCTTTCTCCAGGTGGGCAGAGATCACCACCGGGTATGTCTCATCTTGACCTAAATAGGCATATTTCAAATCAGAGGGCAAAGGTTTTAGGTCAAGCTTCGGCGGCTTGAGGTTAGACGGTAGAGGCACTATATCGGTTTGTGGCAATTCTTCAAATTGTGGCCTCCACCGGTTAACTTCAAGTACCGGTGCAGTATCAAGCAAGGCACACGTCTCCCTAATCATGTCATCATCAAAATCATGGGAGTGGGCCAGGCACGTCTCTAGATGGTCGGAGGATAAGGTTAGAGGTGTCATATCTTCCACGAAAGAGTCAATCATGTTAATGTCGTGGAAATCGTCATCATCCTCTGCATTGTCTGCCGTTATTGAAAAAATGTTTGACTCAAATATCAAATTTCCAAAAGAGATAGTCATGATACCATTCCCGCAATTTATAATTGCATTTGACGTGGCAAGGAATGGGCGACCAAGAATGACGGAATCGAGTGCTCATGTTATTGATGGGTTCGGTGTCAGGATGATAAAATCTACGAGGGTAGTAAAATCTATCGAACTGGACTAACACATCCTCAATTATCCCTCTTGGTACACGAACGGAGCGATCGACAAGTTGTAGTGTGGTTAGGGTGGGTTTTAATTCACCCAAACCTAACTCTTTGTAACCGAGTAAGGAATCAGATTGACACTCGCTCCTAAGTCAAGAAGTGCATGATCAATTCGATGGTTCCCGATTACACATGATATGGTTGGGCTACCGGGATCCTTGAATTTCTGCGGCACGTCTTGCTTCAGGATGACACTCACTTTCTCAGTCAAGAAGATTTTCTTTTGAATAATTTTCCGTCGCTTGGTCGTGCATAAGTCTTTTAGGAATTTGGCATATGAAGGTATCTGTTTAACGACATCAAGTAGAGGAATGTTGACTTTCACTTGTTTCAACACCTCTAGGATATCCTGAGAGTTAGAGAGAGGTTTTGGTGAAACCAACCGTTGGGGGAATGGAGCAACTGGCTTCTCTAGAAGTTCCGGTTCTACTTTTTGTGGGGCATCACTGGATCCATCATTGTTGTCCTCTTCTGGTTCTTGAGGCTTTTCGGGCCTAACCGGAAGAGTTTTATCAATGATCTTCCCACTCCTAAGAGTGGTGATGGATTTAGCATGCCCCATCTGATTTGAAGAGCTGGGATCATTATTCTCGTACTGCGGTTTAGGATTGGGGAGAGGTTGTGCAGGAAGCATCCCCTTTTCTATAACCGTCATACGAGAATCTATCTTTTGCATAAAATCTGTAATTCCCCGCATTGCCTGAGCCAGCTCTTGTATGGGATTTTGAACCGGTTCCTCTTGAGGTTTCACTTGATTTGGATTTTGATTGAAGAAACCTGGAGGAGTAGCCGTTTGTCCATTCCTCCAACTAAAGTTTGGATGATTTTTCCAGCCAGAATTGTATGTGTTGGAGTTAGTTCCATTAAAAGGTCTTTGATTTTTGTTTACGGCATTAGCTTGTTCATTCAACACTCCTCGAAAGGCGGGTATTGTAGGACAATTTTCAGTTGTATGAATGTTGCAATCACAGATGCCGCAAACAATTTCATTGACCTTATCCTTCTTTCCTTCCATGGCCTCAACTTTCCTTATGAGCGTAGTCACTTTACACTTGAGATCATCCTCTTCTTTCAAAAGATATAATCCACCTTTCTCCTTTAATTGAGTCGGCCTAGACGTGGTGTTCGCCATTTTGGGTAATAGTCCCATGATTGTGTTTTTTCAGCAAGACTATCGAGGTAATCCCATACCTCGTCAACATCTTTATTAATGAACTCTCCATTACACATTGTCTCGACCATTTGGCGCATGGAAGATGTCAGTCCATCATAGAAAAAATTTGTAATGCGCCACATTTCAAATCCGTGTTGTGGGCATGAACTGACCAAATCTTTAAACCTTTCCCAACATTGGAAGAATGTTTCATCTTCCTTTTGGGCAAAGTTCATGATCGCTTTCCTGAGGGTAATCGTTTTGTGATGTGGGAAGAATTTTTTTATGAATTCCCTCTACATATCGTTCCATGTGCCAATGGATCTAGGACGCAGTGAATGTAACCACGTCTTAGCTTTCTCTTTTAAGGAAAAAGGAAAGAGTTTCAGCCTAATTGTATCCTCAGATACATTAGGAAAACATAATGTAGCTATAATCTCATCGAACTCTTTCAAATGTAAATATGGACTTTCTGATTCAAGTCCATGGAATTTGGGAAGGAGTTGGATAACTCCTGGCTTGATGTCCATTTGTCCTGTGTTTTCAGGAAAAATCATGCATGAGGGCATACTCACTCCCGCCGGTTGTAGATAATCTCGTAAAGTACGAGGCGGGGGTGCCTGTTGCACCTCATTCTCATCTTGGGTATCCTCCACCCTGGGTGGAAGTAGAGGAGGTTGGTCTTCAGCCATAACTTCAGTTAACTCAGGGGATTTCGAGCGGTGTCTAGTCCTGCGATGGATAGTCAACCCCTCAACCAATCCTCCTTCAGTCAAGAGACGTCGAGTGTCGTCACGGGCCCACTTGGGCATGAAAACACTCGCAGCCCTCAATTAAAAACCTAATCCTAAGAAAGGGAAAGAAAATCTAGAAAGAAAGAGAGAGTTGGAAAGAAATTACCAAATTGGAGTCCTAAGTTAAAAACCTGCAAAATAAAACAGAAATAAGTTAGATTCTAAAAAGAGAAGAATGATCCTTTAAAAGAAAAATAACAGTAAATTAATTTCTAAAAGAAGGTATTCTTAAAAGAAAGTAGAAATTTCTGAAGTAAATTAGGGAAGATCTAAACTAGAAAGTAAATTACTAAGAGAGAATTGAAAAATAGAAAGTAGGGAAGGAGCTTACCGAATTAGAGATTTTTATCTTAAAGGCCTACAAAATAGGAAGGTTAGTTTCTAATTCTAAAAATAAATTAGGAAACAAATTAGACTTTAAAAGAGTTAAAATAAGAATAGAAAGTTAATTTCTAAAAAGGGAAAGAAATAACCTAATTTCTAAAAATAAACTATTTCCTACAGAAGGGAGGATACTAGAATTAGAAAATTTCTAAAATTTAAACCCTAATTCTAAAAATAGGAAAAATAGAGAGATTAGGAAGGAATTACCAATTGAGAAACTTATGTCAGGATCATATAAAACAGGAAACAAGTTAGTTTTGAACTCAAATAAAAATAAAAAAACTAAGGTTAGTAAAATCCTAATCTTAAACTAATCCTAAAACCAATTAATTTCAGAGAATCGTAACCGTCAGTCCCCGGCAACGGCGCCAAAAACTTGTTCACTCCCCAAGTGCAGGGTTGTGATGTAGTAATAAACTCGGTAAGACCGAGGTCGAATCCACAGGGACTGATACCTGTACGTTATCTGAAGCCAAGTAGAAATAGAACTAGACTAAGATGTAATCTAAACCAAATAGAATTTAGGAAATAATTATGGAATAATTATCTAAAACTTTAAGGAATTCAGAGGAAAGAAACTAGGGTTTCAGAGGATCCACTTGTAGAGATCAGGGAGATCTTATGCCTGCATCAAGGATTATGGGATTCAAACTGAACTTACTTGGTCTGGTTTTCAAGAGATGAAAGGTATATGAATTAGAATGGATTCCATCATCTAACCATGCCCAGGGGACAAAGCAAATAACAGGATTAAACTAATTACCAACCAATCAAAAGTACATGAAAGTTAGGAAGGATACTATCATCCAACCATGCCCAGGAGACGATGGTGAACAACAGGGCCTCCTGACATCATAAACATCAAAAAGAGAAAAAAAGATATTCAAAGCCATTGCAAACCCATTGTAATTTCAGTCACAACAGACCATTAAAGACTGAGGAAATATTCTTTTAATAATCAACTTAAGACCAAGTTCAGTTCATAAATTCGAATTAAACGCATGAAATAGTGTCTCCCATCTCGCTACAGGCTTCACCTCTTAGCCCTAGCTAAGAGGTTTAGCCGATCATGATTAGCCTAAATCCAAAACAAATAGAAAGAAAAAGAAAACAAAAAAGAGAAGAAGAGAAGAAGAAAGAACTTATTGTTCATTAGCCTAAATCCAAAACAAATAGAAAGAAAAAGAAAACAAAAAAGAGAAGAAGAGAAGAAGAAAGAACTTATTGTTCTTTCAGCCTCCACGTTCCATCTTCTCTTCCTGACGTGCAGCAGCAGCCCATAACCGAGCTTCAGCTCTCCCTGACGTGCAGCCCTTCCTTTCAACCAAAGACCAGCCGTGCACTCCACGTTCAGCAGCCGATGGAAACCAAGCTTCAGCTCTCCACGTCCCTGCCCCTCACGAAAAATCCAGCTCTCCCTCTCGCTTCTCTCTTTCACACGCTCCTTATAGAGCTGTCCTCCGAGAGTCCTACCGGGAATAGGGTGCGGAGACACTCCTTACGCAGTCCATAGGCGTGTGCGTCAACGTGCGCAGCAGACGGAACGCGGAAACACACCTCCGTTTGGCTTGAGATTTTGGACGACTGATCGTCCAGAATTGGAATCGGACTTCTTGGTGGGGTTCAAGATCGCTTACTCTCTCATTTGAACGGACTGGATTGTTGATCAGATCAGCATCTTGATCACGGAACGGCCCGAAAATCCCGGTTGCGCGCAACAGAGCTTGGCGCTTCTTGCGCTGGGACGTTGGTGGAGGCCATGATCGAAATCGGTTGAAAAATCCCCACCGTCCATTGAAATCCTTGTGAAAAACCAGTAGGGGAGGAGTAGTTTTCGTAGGTTCTTGTGCGGCCCATTGTACTCACTCAATTCACCGTTCATCCTATGTTGTGCATCGATCTTCGTGCTTGCATCTGCATGGGGCCAAAAGGTCACCTAGATGAGGGTTATAGCTACCCCACTGGACGAATGAACGGTGTGGATCATCTAAATCCATGCTGATGGTGGCCCACTGCTACTTCCCGCGGTCGGCTGCGCATGAAAGAAAAACAGAGAAGGTTTCCTTCTCTGTTTGTGAAACCGTTCGAGTCCAGGACGGTCAAACCGTCTTGGAGTTTCCGTGCACGCCTGGTGCACCCATGCTGTACAAGTGCGATGCACATGTAGGTCCCATGCTGATGTATATGAGAGATCAGCTCCGTCCATCCTGGTTGCCATATGATTTAAATGGTTGACACCAAAATTGAAGTATTTCAAGATATCAGGCGGGCCCCAGATTGATAAGTTGTGGGCTGATCTGTCTGTTGGGACATTTCCAAAGAGATCCAATGGCTGATTTTTGATGTGTACGGTTAATTTATGGTCCTCAGGCCATGTATGAAGTTTCGAACTGATCGGATGGTGGGAACCCTATGATCTTGCATTCTGGACACTTTTCAGGCCACTTGAGCTTCAATTCCTCGATTTCCTTGGGTCCCTGGCGTGCAAATCTGTCGATCTTGGTCTCATAGGGTCCGTCGCTTGCCTTGGTGACTTCAGACATATGTAAGGTTGAGCAATGAGTTTGAACTTTTAAGGTATAGGAATTTGACTGATTTTTAAGTTGTCCTACTGTCATTTTGCTTTGTTAAATTCTGTTGCTGGATGCCTTCAATAAGTTTGTGAAGAACCATGGTGTGTGCATTGAATAAACTTGATGAAGTGCTCCTATGACAGCAGTTATGGATGGTATTCCAATTTAAATGTGGATGAGACATTTTATTAGGTTGATGTAGCTTTGGGTTTCAGTGATACTTGTTTCCGTCTTCTATCTGATCTTGGAATACTTGCGTTCTTCTTTCATCTTATTTGAATTGAATGATCTTTGATGGTTTTTACTGATAATCTTCAATCTATTTGAGCCTACACCAACTAACCGTGCTGTGAACTATGAATTTTTTTATTTTTTTATTTTTGACAATGATTTTATTAAGAAACAAAAAGGAAACAAAGGCAGCAACAAAATAGGGATACCAAAACAGTGATCATCCAATCTCATGCTCTATTTTCTTTAGATTCTTTCATTTGATTTTCTTTTTTATTTGCTCTTTTAAATTCATCGCAGACTGTTTGTTTCCAAAAACTTGATGTTTTATTTAAACCAACCTGATTTAAATGATTTTTAAACTCGCAAGTATACGAATCAGATGTAGATATGGTACGTATTACGAGATCGTTCCCACGAGGACTGGTCGTCACAATTCAAAATTAAAGACTCTTCTTAACTAATCCAACAAATATTTGCGATAGTAATTAAATAAACTAAATAAAAATCAATGAAAAATAACCAAGAATAATGAGGAAAATTCAATCAAGGAGAAGACTAGGACTTTCGAATCCACCCCTAATTATCATAAACCTTGTTTTACCTGTTGATTCACCCTAATCCAGATTGATATCAAAATAAAGTGCACTCTATGTCCTTGGTCGGGTACACAGAATGTATAATTCCTTAAAGTATATGGATTACAACTTTCCATCCATGGTCAGGCATGGAGAGATGTAAATTCCTGTGTTTTCCTCTATAGGAACCTGTTCATGGTCAGACACAAGCACCTACAATAATATTCCAAACAACATCCATAACTAGACTTTGGTTAAGCTCTTAGAATGGAGAAGCTCAAAACTTCCAATTAAGCACACTAGAGAAAGAAACACATCAATTAAATCAAAATAAAATCAACACATAACAAGGATTATTCAAATTAGGGGCTTCATCTCAGCCCTAGCTAAGAAGTTTAGCTACTCATGGAATCAACTGGAAAGAAGGAAAAATATATATGATAGAGGAAAAACATCCTTCCAATCTCTCCCTTCTTTCTTCCTCTCTATCTCTTGCTTCTCCAAGCTGCAAAAATTTCCAAAAAAATGGATGATCTGGCTCTTGAATTTCCCTTTTTTTTTTCTTGCTTTCTTCTCTGGATCTTTCCTTCTTCCAAAACAAACTTCTTCCTTTTTTTTCCCCCCCCCCCCCCCCCCTCCAACAAGCCTTTTCTTTCTCTCTTATAGCTCTCAGCTGCGGTGCAGAGCTGCACATGAGAATAGCAACCGGTTGGTTGAGAACGGCAGTCGGTGCGTGTATACACGTTATGCATTGAAAATCGGAGCCTCCCACGTTCCGTTCCTTGCATGTTTACCAAATAATTATCGTCCCTTGGGACGTTTTTGAGTCGTCTACAAGATGGACGGATCAGATCTTTCATCTGATTGAGGATGGTGGGCCACGACCGTTGTGAAAGTCGGACAGCGTCCGGCGTGCGTAAACAGGGCAATGCGCTGACCGTGCTGCGACGTTGGTGGGGCCCAATTCGTTGCTATATAGACAAATCCAAGCCATCCATTGGATGCAGCACAAAATTTCAGTCGAGAATGGACTGTTTTCACTGTCTGCTGACGCGGCCCACGTGATTTTGCTTCTTGCCATCCATTCTGTTTTTGAACGGTTAGAAACCGATCTCTACTGCCATCTGAAATAACAACACCTAGGCGATGGTAACATGGACCATTATGATCTAATAGACGGTCCAGATTGGACTTACGAGCTGTGATGGTGGCCCACAACAGGGGACCGCAAGTCCCTGTTGCCGTTTTGGCGAAGCCGAAAACGGCAGTTTCCTTTTTCTTTTAAATTTCGTCGGTCAGCGCCTGCTGACCGACCTTGTGTGAGGTCCATCATGATGTATGCATCAAATCTCCTCCGTCCATATGATTCTCCATGTATTTTAAAGCGTTGATACCAAAGATGAGCCATACCATTAACCGGTGGGCCCCACTTAAGGAATTAAAGGGCTGATCTCCTTGGGCCACTTTCGAGATATTATGGTTGAAATTTAATATGACGGTTTATTTATGGCCTCGGCATGCATGAAGTTTCAATCAATCGGATGGGGGAACCATGTGATCTTGCATTTTGGACCATTTTCGGGCTTTTTAACGTGAACGGCTTGATTTCCTGATCCCTGGCATGTAAATTCTTGATTTAGTTCCCGAGTGCGTCCCTTGCTCGGTGACTTTGGGTTCAAATTCATGCTTGTAGTACTCTTTTTCATCAACGCTCCCGATTTCATCCTAAAAATATAATTAAAATACTCCTTAAACATTATCATGTACATAAAATTAGGTAATAATTGGGGTCGATATGCAATATTCGACCCTCATCACAACCCCCAACCGATTTTGCTAGTCCGAGCAAAACATGCGAAAAATAATTTTAGAAATAAAGAACAATTTGTGAACCCGAGTGACTTGTGAACAAATCGCGAGGTGCGAGAATTCTAAGATTCATGAATGGTGCACAGAATTTTTCTTTCTAGAATCAAGCTCACTATAAACTTCATAATCAATTTCAAAATATTAATCCATTAATTAGAATATTCTAAACATTGAGTTCCACGAGCGTATAGTGTAATCTCGGCTTACTATCATTAAGAGATCCAATTGTCAATTTTATGATATCCTTAGTAATTAACACCAGAATGCATGATAAACCAAAACTTGCCTCATAGATCTTCTTTTCATTCTTCCAGCTTTTGATTTTTTTCATTAAAAGTAATGCCTAGGAGGGGAATCAAATCTTCACCTATAGGGAGCAAACCTATGGTGAAGATTATATACCCAACTCTTTTCACATATTAACCATGGGGAATTAAATCTTGTTGATTACTAAGTTAATCATTTAATGTTGAAACGGAACCTTAATGTGCAACCGAGATGTGATATGTGAGATCATGACTCAATCAATGTTTAAAAGTTCTAATTATGGGTTAACAATTCAAACTTAACTGTGAAATCTAACGGATGGCTGAATCCAAGAGTTATAAATTACCGACATTTTGTACCTTGCAATGTTAAAATCACCCTTATCCTTCACAATCACTTCAAATGCACAAGAAGTGCTAAAAAAAAAAATAAAAAAAATTTAAAAATTTCCACAATTTGTGCTCAAGACTAAGAAAATACTGATAAGGTAATCTAATCGCCCACCCCCAACCTAAAATCTACATTGTCCTCAATGTAAAAGAAATAAGCATGCAATGCATATGGGACAACGAAAATAAAAGAGGAGTGATGGACAAATAGTACATGTATGAAAGAATCTAGAGGCTTTCTAAAAATATCCATGTAAGAGCGAGTCCATAAGAGAGAAATCAACAAAAGCAAAATGATAAAAATGCAAAAATAAAATCCTATCTATACCACTTTCGCAGGTGCTCTCGATTGCATTTAGCGTATGCAACAAGCCTTTAAACCGCTAGGTTACCCCTAGTGGACGAGTTGTAGTCTCGTGAGGGTTTGCAGTAATGTTACCCACAAACATTGAATTAACTAACTAGGAAAATGAAATGAAATGAAAAGATGGGTTGCCTCCCAGGAGCGCTAAGTTTAACGTCTTCAGCCAGACAAGAATGGACCATGAACTAATCAATCTTGATAACCTGGGTCCACCAAATAAATTTCCTCCACATCTTTATTCACCAAATCATCTAAATATGGTTTCAGCCGTTGACCATTTACTTTGAAGATATTCCCGTCTGTTAAATTTTGAATCTCAACTGCTCCATGAGGGAATACTTTTACGACTCGATAAGGACCATACCACCGCGAACGTAGTTTTCCAGGAAAGAGGCGTAGCCTGGAATTGTACAATAAAACTTTCTGGTTCGGTTCAAATGTCTTGCGAAGAATCGACTTGTCATGGAAGATTTTTGTCTGCTCCTTATAAATTTTTGCATTCTCATATGCCTCATTTCGAATTTCCTCTAACTCATTGAGTTGAAGTTTACGATGTGATCCGGCCTTGTGCAAATCAAAATTAAAAGTTTTGATGGCCCAATAAGCATGATGTTCTAATTCCACGGGTAAGTGACAGGCTTTCCCAAATACAAGCCTGTACGGAGACATTCCAATCGGAATTTTGAAAGCCGTACGATATGCCCAAAGAGCATCATTCAAACGTTGCGACCAATCCTTACGATCGGGGCGAACCGTTTTCTCTAAAATTTGTTTAATCTCCCGATTTGACACCTCAACTTGACCACTTGTTTGTGGATGATATGGCGTTGCAACTTTATGAGTGATGGAATATTTTTTCATTAAAGATTCAAACGGTTTGTTGCAAAAATGAGTACCTCCATCACTTATAATTGCTCGAGGAGTGCCAAAACGAGAAAAGATATTTTCTTTTAAGAAACGGACCACAACTCTGTGATCATTCGTTTTACATGGCACTGCTTCAATCCACTTAGAGACATAGTCGACGGCCACAAGGATATACACATAACCAAATGACGGGGGAAATGGGCCCATGAAGTCAATACCCCAAACATCAAATATTTCAACAATGAGAATATTGGTAAGTGGCATCATGTTCCTGTGGGAAATATTACTCGTATGTTGGCATCTATCACATGTTGAGCAGAAGGCATGAGTGTCGCGAAACAGTGTAGGCCAATAAAATCCACTTTGTAAGACTTTCGCAGCTGTTTTCTTTGAACCAAAATGACCACCACATGCATGATCATGACAAAAGGAGATTATACTATGAAACTCACTCTCAGGCACACATCTCCTAATCTGATCAGGATAAATTTTGAATAAGTATGGGTCATCCCAAAAGAAATGTTTAACCTCAGCAAGAAATTTGGATTTATCTTGTTTAGTCCAATGAGAAGGAAGTTGACCTGTAACACGATAGTTTACAATGTCCGCATACTAAGGTAATTGAGAAATAGTTAGAAGTTGTTCATCAGGGAAAGACTCATTCATTGGCAAAAGATCCGCTGTGGACTCTAAGACAAGTCTAGACAAATGGTCGGCTACTACATTTTCGGAACCCTTTTTATCCCGAATTTCAATATCGAATTCTTGTAGCAAGAGAATCCACCAAATTAATCGAGGTTTAACGTCTTTTTTAGAAAGAAGATATTTCAATGCTGCATGATCTGAGAACACTACAACCTTTGACCCTATGAGATCCGACCTGAATTTGTCTAGAGCAAATACTACCGCCAACAATTCTTTTTCAGTGGTAGAGTAGTTGAGCTGTGCATCATTTAGAGTCCTACTAGCATAATAAATGACATGAGGCATTTTGTTCAATCATTGTCCTAGGACGGCTCCAACAGCATAATCCGAAGCATCACACATAAGCTCAAAGGATAAACTCCAATAAGGTGGTTGAATGATTGGAGCAGAAGTCAGTAAATGCTTCAACTTATCAAAAGCCTGTCGACACTCATCATTAAGGACAAAAGCAACATCTTTAGCTAGTAAATTGCATAAGGGTCGAGAAATTTTGCTAAAATCCTTAATGAATCTCCTGTAGAATTCCGCATGCTCTAAGAATGATCTAATCTCTTTAACCGTTTTGGGTGGAGGAAGGCTAGAAATTAAATCAATCTTAGCTTTATCAACTTCAATGCCTTTACTTGAAATAACATGCCCGAGTACAATCCCTTTTTGAACCATAAAATGGCACTTTCCCAATTCAATACCAGGTTCATTTTTTCACATCTTTCCAAGACAAGAGATAGATGGTATAAACATTCATCAAATGAAGAGCCGAAAATTGAAAAATCATCCATGAAAATCTCAAGAAAACGCTCAACCATGTCTGAAAAAATACTCATCATGCATCGTTGGAAGGTCGCAGGCGCATTACACAATCCAAATGGCATACGCCGATAGGCATATGTGCCAAAAGGACATGTAAATGTGGTTTTCTCTTGATCCTCGGGAGCAATGGGAATCTGATTATACCCGGAATAACCATCCAGGAAACAATAATAGCTGTGCCCTGCCAATCTCTCAAGCATCTGATCTATGAAAGGAAGAGGAAAGTGATCCTTCCTTGTGACCAGGTTCAGTTTACGGTAATCAATACAAACTCGCCAACCCGTAGTCATGCGCATTGGTACTAACTCATTATCTTCATTCTTTTTCACCGTAATCCCGGACTTTTTAGGAACAACTTGAACTGGACTGACCCATGTGCTATCAGAAATGGGATAAATGATACCAACATCTAATAATTTTAGCACCTCAGCCCGAACGACCTCTTTCATGTTAGGGTTAAGCCTCCTTTGCATTTCTCGCGATGTTTTTGCGTTTTCTTCAAGATGAATACGATGCATACACACCGTAGGGCTTATTCCCTTTATGTCTGCTATTGTCCACCCAATAGCTGCCTTATGTTCTCTAAGAACATTAAGCAGCTTACCCTCCTGTTCTTTATCAAGTAGCTATGATGACAGGCAGGGTTTCAGAAGGTCCTAAAAATGCATACTTGAGAGTTTCAGGTAATTGTTTAAGGTCGACTTTGGGTGGTTTCTCAATAGACGGGACCAGTTTAGACTCAGATGGTGGAAGAGGTTCCACTCTCGCTTTCCATTTTGTTGTATTCATATCTGGATTAGAGTCAAGCAATGCATTGAGCTCTTGGATGGAACTTTCTATGTCAAAATCTCTGCCAAAATGTGCTAAACAAGTCTCAAGAGCGTCATCGGAAGATTCAAGAAAAGAGTCATGCACTAGACTCTCAATCATGTTCACTTCAAATATATCATCCGAGTCTGCTGGTTGTTGTGCAGCATTGAAAACATTGAGCTTGATCTTCATGTTACCAAAGGACAACTTCATAACTCCATTCCTACAATTTATGATTGCATTGGATGTGGCCAAGAATGGACGTCCTAAGATAACCGGAATTTGACTTGTAGGATTCTGGACAGGCTGAGTATCTAGAACGATGAAATCCACTGGAAAATAAAACTTGTCAACCTAGATTAGCACATCCTCAATAACACCACGGGGTACCTTGACAGATCTATCAGCTAGTTGGAGTGTTATTTTAGTTGGTTTCAGCTCACCAAGTCCTAGCTGCTCATAGACCGAATATGGTAACAAATTAACACTGGCCCCTAAATCAAGCAATGCTTTCTGAACCTTATGCTCTCCTATGACATAAGAAATGGTAGGAGCTCCTGGATCCCTAAATTTAGGAGGGGTGTTGTGTTGAATCATGGAGCTGAGTTGCTCTGCAAGGAAGACCTTCTTATGAACATTCATCTTACGCTTTTGAGTGCATAAATCTTTAAGAAACTTAGCGTAAGAAGGAACTTGCTTGATAGCATCAAGCAATGGAATGTTGATTTGCACTTGCTTAAACATGTCCAATATCTCATTAAAGTTGTTTCCTATCTTAACTGGTGCCAGACGTTGAGGAAAAGGTGCTTTAGGCACACAAGATGGCACATGAGTGGTTCCTGGAGAGTCAGAGTGTTGTTGGACTCTGGATGCACTAGTATGTCTTTCCATTTCATTTTGATCTTCCGTATTGGACTTTGATTCTTCCCTAGGCATCTTTACTTTGTTCTCGATTTGTTTACCAGACCTAAGGGTAATGATTGATTTGGCTTGCTCATGATATTGTTCTTGGTTTGAATTAGAGCCAATCTCATACTGTCCTTTGGATTTACCACAGGTTGACTAGGGAACTTGCCCTTCGCTCTCTCACTCAATGTGGCAGCAAGTTGACCCAACTGTACTTCTAGCTTAGCAATGGATTGCGCATTTGCATGTAAACTCTGCTGGTTAGCTAGTAAAGTATGTTGGGTGTCTTTTTGAAATTGAAGTGAACTTTGCATAAAAAGATTGAGTGTATCCTCAAGAGATGGTTTCCTAGATTGTGGAGGCACTTGTTGATACTGTGAAAACTGTTGAGGTTTTTAACTGCCAACTTGGGAGTAAGGTTGCATAGGAGGATTTCCAGATGGTCCTCCTTGTTGTGGTCCTTTTGCCCAAGAAAAATTTGGATGCCTAGCCCACCCTGGATTGTAGGTGTTTGAGTAAGGATCATTCTCAGTTCTCCGAAAGGTGTTCATAGCATGTACTTGTTCGTCTGGAAATGCTGAACTAGATGGACAAGACTGCGTAGGATGGGCGGGACTAGAACATGTGGCACATGACTCGACTTGAGTTGTTTGTGGAGGTCCATTATTTAACATTAAAGCATCCACTTTCTTTGTCAGGCTATCAATTTTGGCATAAAGATCCGGTGTGACTCCTACCTCATATATACCACCTTTCTTCTGTGGTTGGGGACTCCTTTCACCTCTATTTGAGTAGTCCCACTGCTGGGAGTTTTCACACAATGTTTCAAAGAAATTCCAAGCTTCAACATCACTTTTGGTCATGAATGACCCTCCACTGGTGGCGTCAACCATGCGACGGTTTTGGGGTGTCAGACCGTCATAGAAGTATTGAACCTGTTGCCACTTTTCAAAACCATGGTGTGGACATTTAAGAAGTAAATCCTTCCATCTTTCCCAACATTCATGAAAGTGCTCACCCTCTTTTTGTGTGAAATTTGTAATTTCTCTACGGAGGGCATTAGTTTTGTGAACCGGGAAGAACTTGTTTAAGAACTTCTTAGACAGTTGGTCCCATGTAGTGATAGACCCAACTCCTAGAGAATTCAACCATGCTTTCGCCTTATCCTTCAAAGAAAAAGGAAAAAGGCGCAAACGGATCGAATCGTCTGAAAAGTTTTGGAACTTAAAGGTGGAGCAAATGTCTAAGAATTCTTTCACGTGATGATATGGATCCTCCTTATCTGAACCATAAACTGTATGACCCCAGGTTTAAGTTCAAAGTGTGCTGCCGTGGTGGCGGGCAACACTATACATGAAGGTGCATTGAATTGGACAGGAGCTGAATAATCTCTAAGAGCTTTAGTTCCATTCTCTTCCGTCATTTCAAACAGGATGTTTCTAAATCTTCTATGAAAGGTTCTTTCTATTTCAGGATCAAAATGTGCTAGTTCTATGTTCAGAGATCTACGTCCTAGCATAAACTATGTTATCAATATAAGAAAGAAAACTAAACTAAGAAGCAACCTAAGAGAAATAAAACTAGACCTAGCAACTATGAGATTCTAAAACAAGAAAAAGCTATGTAAATGAGAATTGGAAAGAAGAACCCGGAAAAGGAGATGATGAATGTCTGAAGATTTGAGAGCTCCTCCTTTTGAAGACAATGTTATTTAGCAGCTTCCTTCCTCAATTCCTATAAACAAAAAGAAAACAAAAATAAATTAAATTTTCTAAAATAATGCTTAAAACAAAAAAAAATAAAAAAAAATAAAAAAAATAAAATAAAAAAATAAAAAATAAAAGCTAAGTTAGTTTCTAAAAAGGGAAAAAAAATTTCTAAAACTAGAAAATAGAAAGTTACTTGAAAGAAGAATTAGAATCTAGAATTAGAAAATAGGAAATTTCTAAAAATAAAAAAAATAAAATAGCCTAGAAATAAAAACTTTCTAAAAAAAATAAAACCTTAATTCTAAAAATAGAAATTAGAAAAAAAAAATAGAAAATTTGGAAAGAGATTACCAAATTAGTAGTTTATGTCAGGTCCCTACAAAACAGGAAAAAAAAAAATTAAAAAATTTAACCTAAAGTTAGTAAAAAACCTAAGACTATGAATTATGATAAGAGAGAATCCTAGATCCAATTGGACCGAAACAGTC
Organism: Magnolia sinica; assembly: GCF_029962835.1. Lineage (NCBI taxonomy): Eukaryota > Viridiplantae > Streptophyta > Magnoliopsida > Magnoliales > Magnoliaceae > Magnolia > Magnolia sinica. The sequence goes on from NC_080575.1 coordinate 26,100,633, forward strand.
CCCGGCAACGGCGCCAAAAACTTGATGTTTTATTTAAACTAACCTGATTTAAATGATTTTAAACTCGCAAGTATACGAATCAGATGTAATTATGATACGTATTACGAGATCGTTCCCACGAGGACTGGTCGTCACAATTCAAAATTAAAGACTCTTCTTAACTAATCCAACAAATATTTGCGATAGTAATTAAGTAAACTAAATAAAAATCAATGGAAAAATAACCAAGAATAATGAGGACAATTCAATCAAGGAGAAGACTAGGACTTTCGAATCCACCCCTAATTATCATAAACCTTGTTTTACCTGTTGATTCACCCTAATCCAGATTGATATCAAAATAAAGTGCACTCTATGTCCTTGGTCGGGTACACAGAATGTATAATTCTTTAAAGTATATGGATTACAACTTTCCATCCATGGTCAGGCATGGAGAGATGTAAATTCCTGTGTTTTCCTCTATAGGAACCTGTTCATGGTCAGACACAAGCACCTACAATAATATTCCAAACAACATCCATAACTAGACTTTGGTTAAGCTCTTAGAATGGAGAAGCTCAAAACTTCCAATTAAGCACACTAGAGAAAGAAACACATCAATTAAATCAAAATAAAATCAACAAATAACAAGGATTATTCAAATTAGGGGCTTCATCTCAGCCCTAGCTAAGAAGTTTAGCTACTCATGGAATCAACTGGAAAGAAGGAAAAATATATATGATAGAGGAAAAACATCCTTCCAATCTCTCCCTTCTTTCTTCCTCTCTATCTCTTGCTTCTCCAAGCTGCAAAAATTTCCAAAAAAATGGATGATCTGGCTCTTGAATTTCCCTTTTTTTTTTCTTGCTTTCTTCTCTGGATCTTTCCTTATTCCAAAACAAACTTCTTCCTTCTATTCCCCCCCCTCCAACAAGCCTTTTCTTTCTCTCTTATAGCTCTCAGCTGCGGTGCAGAGCTGCACATGAGAATAGCAACCGGTTGGTTGAGAACGGCAGTCGGTGCGTGTATACACGTTATGCATTGAAAATCGGAGCCTCCCACGTTCCGTTCCTTGCATGTTTACCAAATAATTATCGTCCCTTGGGACGTTTTTGAGTCGTCTACAAGATGGACGGATCAGATCTTTCATCTGATTGAGGATGGTGGGCCACAACCGTTGTGAAAGTCGGACAGCGTCCGGCGTGCGTAAACAGGGCAATGCGCTGACCGTGCTGCGACGTTGGTGGGGCCCAGTTCGTTGCTATATAGACAAATCCAAGCCATCCATTGGATGCAGCACAAAATTTCAGTCGAGAATGGACTGTTTTCACTGTCTGCTGACGCGGCCCACGTGATTTTGCTTCTTGTCAACCATTCTGTTTTTGAACGGTTAGAAACCGATCTCTACTGCCATCTGAAATAACAACACCTAGGCGATGGTAACATGGACCATTATGATCTAATAGACGGTCCAGATTGGACTTACGAGCTGTGATGGTGGCCCACAACAGGGGACCGCAAGTCCCTGTTGCCGTTTTGGCGAAGCCGAAAACGGCAGTTTCCTTTTTATGCGGTACACATGTGAGGTCCATCATGATGTATGCATAAAATCTCCTCCGTCCATATGATTCTCCATGTATTTTAAAGCGTTGATACCAAAGATGAGCCATATCCAGGGACCAGGTGGGCCCCACTTAAGGAATTAAAGGGCTGATCTGGCCGTTGGGCCACTTCTCGAGATATTCAATGGTTGAAATTTAATATGTACGGTTTATTTATGGCCTCCAGGCTATGCATGAAGTTTCGAATCAATCGGATGACGGGAACCATGTGATCTTGCATTTTGGACCATTTTCGGGTCTTTTTAACGTGAACGGCTTGATTTCCATGAGTCCCTGGCATGTAAATTCTTCAGTCTTAGTTCCCTGGAGTGCGTCCCTTGCTCTGGTGACTTCTAGGTGTCAAATTCATGCTTGTAGTACTCTTTTTTTTTCATCAACGCTCCTGATCAACAAAAATATAATTAAAATACTCCGTTAAACATTATCATGTACATAAAATTAGGTAATAATTGGGGTCTGATATGCAATATTCGACCCTCATCACAACCCCCAACCAGCATTTTGCTAGTCCCGAGCAAAACATGCGAAAAATAATTTTAGAAATAAAGAACAGTTCCTGTGAACCCGAGTGACTTGTGAACAGATCGTCGAGGTGCGAGAATTCTAAGATTCATGAATGGTGCACAGAATTTTTCTTTCTAGAATCAAGCTCACTATAAACTTCATAATCAATTTCAAAATATTAATCCATTAATTAGAATATTCTAAACATTGAGTTCCACGAGCGTATAGTGTAATCTCGGCTTACTATCATTAAGAGATCCAATTGTCAATTTTATGATATCCTTAGTAATTAACAACGGAATGCATGACAATTGAAACCAACACTTGCCTATGGTAAAGATTATACACCTAATCCTTTTCTCATGTCAACCATGGGGAATCGAATCTTCATCTATAGGGAGCAAACTTATGGTGAAGATTATATGACTTACGCTTCTCACAATTCTTAGTTATAGACTGAAGCTAAAAATTTCAGGCTGGTTTCTTTCATGCTTAGCGATTACTAAGTTAATCATTTAATGTTGAAACGGAACCTTAATGTGTAACCGAGATGTGATATGTGAGATCATGACTCAATCAATGTTTAAAAGTTCTAATTATGGGTTAATAATTCAAACTTAACTGTGAAATCTAACAGATGGCGGAATCCAAGAGTTATAAATTACTGACATTCTGTACCTTGCAATGTTAAAATCACCCTTATCCTTCACAATCACTTCAAATGCACAAGAAGTGCTAAAAAAAAAAATAAAAAAAATTTAAAAATTTCCACAATTTGTGCTCAAGACTAAGAAAATACTGATAAGGTAATCTAATCGCCCACCCCCAACCTAAAATCTACATTGTCCTCAATGTAAAAGAAATAAGCATGCAATGCATATGGGACAACGAAAATAAAAGAGGAGTGATGGACAAATAGTACATGTATGAAAGAATCTAGAGGCTTTCTAAAAATATCCATGTAAGAGCGAGTCAGCATAAGAGAGAAATCAACAAAAGCAAAATGATAAAAATGCAAAAATAAAATCCTATCTATACCACTTTCGCAGGTGCTCTCGATTGCATTTAGCGTATGCAACAAGCCTTTAAACCGCTAGGTTACCCCTAGTGGACGAGTTGTAGTCTCGTGAGGGTTTGCAGTAATGTTACCCACAAACATTGAATTAACTAACTAGGAAAATGAAATGAAATGAAAAGATGGGTTGCCTCCCAGGAGCGCTAAGTTTAACGTCTTCAGCCAGACAAGAATGGACCATGAACTAATCAATCTTGATAACCTGGGTCCACCAAATAAATTTCCTCCACATCTTTATTCACCAAATCATCTAAATATGGTTTCAGCCGTTGACCATTTACTTTGAAGATATTCCCGTCTGTTAAATTTTGAATCTCAACTGCTCCATGAGGGAATACTTTTACGACTCGATAAGGACCATACCACCGCGAACGTAGTTTTCCAGGAAAGAGGCGTAGCCTGGAATTGTACAATAATACTTTCTGGTTCGGTTCAAATGTCTTGCGAAGAATCGACTTGTCATGGAAGATTTTTGTCTGCTCCTTATAAATTTTTGCATTCTCATATGCCTCATTTCGAATTTCCTCTAACTCATTGAGTTGAAGTTTACGATGTGATCCGGCCTTGTGCAAATCAAAATTAAAAGTTTTGATGGCCCAATAAGCATGATGTTCTAATTCCACAGGTAAGTGACAGGCTTTCCCAAATACAAGCCTGTACGGAGACATTCCAATCGGAGTTTTGAAAGCCGTACGATACGCCCAAAGAGCATCATTCAACCGTTATGACCAATCCTTACGATCGGGGCGAACCGTTTTCTCTAAAATTTGTTTAATCTCCCGATTTGACACCTCAACTTGACCACTTGTTTGTGGATGATATGGCGTTGCAACTTTATGAGTGATGGAATATTTTTTCATTAAAGATTCAAACGGTTTATTGCAAAAATGAGTACCTCCATCACTTATAATTGCTTGAGGAGTGCCAAAACGAGAAAAGATATTTTCTTTTAAGAAACGGACCACAACTCTATGATCATTCGTTTTACATGGCACTGCTTCAATCCACTTAGAGACATAGTCGACGGCCACAAGGATATACACATAACCAAATGACGGGGGAAATGGGCACATGAAGTCAATACCCCAAACATCAAATATTTCAACAATGAGAATATTGGTAAGTGGCATCATGTTCCTGTGAGAAATATTACCCGTACGTTGGCATCTATCATATGTTGAGCAAAAGGTATGGGTGTCGCGAAACAGTGTAGGCCAATAAAATCTACTTTGTAAGACTTTCGCAGCTGTTTTCTTTGAACCAAAATGACCACCACATGCATGATCATGACAAAAGGAGATTATACTATGAAACTCACTCTCAGGCACACATCTCCTAATAATCTGATCAGGACAAATTTTGAATAAGTATGGGTCATCCCAAAAGAAATGTTTAACCTCAGCAAGAAATTTGGATTTATCTTGTTTAGTCCAATGAGAAGGAAGTTGACCTGTAACAAGATAGTTTACAATGTCCGCATACCAAGGTAATTGAGAAATAGTTAGAAGTTGTTCATCAGGGAAAGACTCATTCATTGGCAAAAGATCCGCTGTGGACTCTAAGACAAGTCTAGACAAATGGTCGGCTACTACATTTTCGGAACCCTTTTTATCCCGAATTTCAATATCGAATTCTTGTAGCAAGAGAATCCACCGAATCAATCGAGGTTTAGCGTCTTTTTTAGAAAGAAGATATTTCAATGCTGCATGATCTGAGAACACTATAACCTTTGATCCTATGAGATACGACCTGAATTTGTCTAGAGCAAATACCACCGCCAATAATTCTTTTTCAGTGGTAGAGTAGTTAAGCTGTGCATCATTTAGAGTCCTACTAGCATAATAAATGACATGAGGCATTTTGTTCAATCTCTGTCCTAGCACGGCTCCAACGGCATAATCCGAAGCATCACACATAAGCTCAAAAGGTAAACTCCAATCAGGTGGTTGGATGATTGGAGCAGAAGTCAGTAAATGCTTCAACTTATCAAAAGCTTGCCGACACTCATCATTAAGGATAAAAGCAACATCTTTAGCTAGTAAATTGCATAAGGGTCGAGAAATTTTGCTAAAATCCTTAATGAATCTCCTGTAGAATCCCGCATGCCCTAAGAATGATCTAATCTCTTTAACCGTTCTGGGTGGAGGAAGACTAGAAATTAAATCAATCTTGGCTTTATCAACTTCAATGCCTTTACTTGAAATAACATGCCCGAGTACAATCCCTTTTTGAACCATAAAATGACACTTTTCCCAATTCAATACCAGGTTCGTTTTTTCACATCTTTCCAAGACAAGAGATAGATGGTATAAACATTCATCAAATGAAGAGCCGAAAATTGAAAAATCATCCATGAAAATCTCAAGAAAACGCTCAACCATGTCTGAAAAAATACTCATCATGCATCGTTGGAAGGTCGCAGGCGCATTACATAATCCAAATGGCATACACCGATAGGCATATGTGCCAAAAGGACATGTAAATGTGGTTTTCTCTTGATCCTCGGGAGGAATGGGAATCTGATTATACCCGGAATAACCATCCAGGAAACAATAATAGCTGTGCCCTGCCAATCTCTCAAGCATCTGGTCTATGAAAGGAAGAGGAAAGTGATCCTTCCTTGTGACCAGGTTCAGTTTACGGTAATCAATACAAACTCGCCAACCCGTAGTCATGCGCATTGGTACTAACTCATTATCTTCATTCTTTTTCACCGTAATCCCGGACTTTTTAGGAACAACTTGAACTGGACTGACCCATGTGCTATCAGAAATGGGATAAATGATACCAACATCTAATAATTTTAGCACCTCAGCCCGAACGACCTCTTTCATGTTAGGGTTAAGCCTCCTTTGCATTTCTCGCGATGTTTTTGCGTTTTCTTCAAGATGAATACGATGCATACACACCGTGGGGCTTATTCCCTTTATGTCTGCTATTGTCCACCCAATAGCTGCCTTGTGTTCTCTGAGAACATTAAGCAGCTTACCCTCCTGTTCTTTATCAAGGTTAGCAGCTATGATGACAGGCAGGGTTTCAGAAGGTCCTAAAAATGCATACTTGAGAGTTTCAGGTAATTGTTTAAGGTCGACTTTGGGTGGTTTCTCAATAGACGGGACCAGTTTAGACTCAGATGGTGGAAGAGGTTCCACTCTCGCTTTCCATTTTGTTGTATTCATATCTGGATTAGAGTCAAGCAATGCATTGAGCTCTTGGATGGAACTTTCTATGTCAAAATCTCTGCCAAAATGTGCTAAACAAGTCTCAAGAGCGTCATCGGAAGATTCAAGAAAAGAGTCATGCACTAAACTCTCAATCATGTTCACTTCAAATATATCATCCGAGTCTGACATTTGTTGTCCAGCATTGAAAACATTGAGCTTGATCTTCATGTTACCAAAGGACAACTTCATAACTCCATTCCTGCAATTTATGATTGCATTGGATGTGGCCAAGAATGGACGTCCTAAGATAACCGGAATTTGACTTGTGGATAGGCTGAGTATCTAGAACGATGAAATCCACCGGAAAATAAAACTTGTCAACCTGGATTCCTTAATAACCCCGGGGCCCTTTCATCCTGTTGGATGTTATTTTGTTGGTTTCGATACCAATCTAGGCTCAAAAAAGGTAACAAATTTTAAATAAAATTTTAATTATTTTTATGAACAAAAAGGAGGAGGATTTCCTGCACCAAATTGAAGCCAAATTTTTTTAAAAAATTTTTTTTCATTTGTTTTTTTTTAAAAAAAAACCCCCTTTTTCCCCTTTTGTTTTTTTTTTTTTTTTTTTTTTTTTTTTTAAATTTAAAATTTTTTTTTTAAAATTTTTAAAAAAAACCAAAAATTAAAATTTTAATAAAATTTTTAAAAAAACAAAAATTAAAATTAAAATTTTTAAAAAAAAAAAAAATTTTTAAAATTAATTAAAAAAAATAAAATAAAAAAATTAAAAAAAAAGATAATTTTGGGAAAAAAATTGAAAAAAACAATATCCTTCGTGCAAAACAATTATTTCTTTTCCTTTTTTTTTAAAAATAAAATTTCCAAAATAAATAAATTAATGAAGTGTCGGATAAAAACTTTAAAATATTAAAAAACAAAAATTTTTTCCAAAAAATTAAATTTTCCCCAAAAAACCCTTTAAAAATCTGAACCCAAACTCAAAAAAAAAAAATTTTAAAATTTTTTCCCCCTTTTTTAAATTTTAAAAAACAATTTTTTTAAAAAAATTTTTAATTTTTTTTTTTTTTTTTTTCCCCTTTTTTCCCTCAACCATTTTCTTTTTGCTTTCTTTTCTATCCACCATGCAAATTTCGCCCAGCTACATTTCCCCTTTCCTTTTCCAAATTTTCCCCCCTTTTTTTTTAAAAACCTCCTTCTTTTGAAATTTCCCCAAAAAATTTTTAAATTGGGGGCCTTTAAACCCCTTTTTTGGGGCTTTCCTTTGGCTTCCTTTCCAAAACCAAAAAATTTCCCCCCCAACCCCTCCAAAGTTTTTCCCTTTAACCCATTCCCCCCACAAAATTTTGGGTGAAACCGTTTTAAAAAAAACGGCGGGACAGAATGGGTAACGACCCTTTTGCCCTTAGGGGGGGGCCCTTTTTTTCCGTTTTGGGCCGAGTTTTTCCCCTTTAAAAATGGGGGCCCCCCTTTAATTTTCTGTTTTTAAACTTAACCAGGGGAAAAGGTATCCAAACCCCCCCATATTTGTTCTCCTTTTTTGGTTTTAAAGGGAATTTAGAGGAGCTTATAAATTTAAAACCCCGGCTTATTTTTATTTAAATTTTTTGGTTTTAAGGGGTTGGGTAATTGTTCTTTACTCTCCGGGTTTTCCTTTTTCTTTTTTTCTTCCCTTTTGATTTTCCTTTCCTAAATTTATTATTAAATCCCTTTTTTTCCCAAAATTTTGGGGTTTAGATTTTTCATAACCCCAAAATTTGCTTAAAAACCGGGAAAAATTTTAAAAAAAATTAAAGGTATTTTGGAATTCAAATTTCAAATTGATTAAAAAACTTTTTCCAGTTACCCTTTTAATTTAAAATTTTCCTTTTAGTATTTAAACTCCCAGGCGGGAAAATTAATTGGGTTTTTTTGGACCAATTTTTTTTAATTTAAAAAAACCAAAAAAACCATTGGTTTTTTTTTATTCTTTTTGATTTTTAGTTTAGACTTTGGAAAGTTTCCCTTAATTTCTTTTTTTAATTTTTTTTTCCAAAGAATTTTAAAAAAATAAAAAAATTTAAATTATAAATTATAAATTTTAATTTTTTTTAAAAATTTTTTTTAAAACAAAACGGATTTTATGCTGTCGGGAAAAATTTAAAATTTTTTTTAAAAAAATAAGGAAAATTTTAAAGGGCTTTAAAAGTTCTGTTAAGAGAAGAGAACAAGGCAAAGATGAGAGATCAAAGCCAAAAAAAATTTAAAATTTTACAAAAATTTTAAAAAAAAAAAAAAAAAAATTTCCAAATAAAAAGCATTTTAAAAAATCCCAAATAAATTAAAAATAAAAAGAAAATAACAATAAGAAAGGGCCAAAAAAAAAAGGCAAAGGGGAAAATTTAAAAAAAAATTTTTAAAAGGGAAAAAAAATAAAAAAAATTTAAAAGGCCCAAGATAAAGACTGGTCCTGTATACTCACGACTGGTCGTAAAAACCCCAAAAATTTAATTTTCTTTATTTGGAAAAAAAAATTGCCCAAAAAAAATGATAGTGTTCAGGTGGTTGACTGCTAATGAAAATAAATCTAACAATTTTTTAGCGCCCAAAATTTAAATTTTTTTTCCCAAATTTATTTAAATTTTTTAAAATTTTTCTTTAATTTTAAAATTTTACCTTTTGTACCAAAAAAAAGGAAAAGGGTTTTAAAAATAAAAATTTCAAAAATTTTTTTTTGGGAAAATCTTGGGAAATTTATGCCCCCTTTTTTTAAATCTCTTTCCCAAAATTTTTAAATTTTAATCCCTTTGGGAAACCCAAAAAAATAAAGGAGTTTTACAAATATCCCGGCCTGGGCCAAAAAAAAATTTTAAAGGCCCAAAGAAAAGAATTCAAAAAATTTAAAAACCCAAAATCCCAACCTTTTCCAAATTTGTGGCTCACTCGCTCGTGTGATTCAATTTAGGTTTTTAAATTTTCACTCTTCAATCGTAGAATTGAACGCCCGGTGGTCAATTTGGGAAAATAAAAGAAAACCCGGGGGAAAATTTGGTTTCCAACAAAATTTCCCTAAAACAAGAAAAGGTTTCCCCTAAAAACCCCAAACTTTTTTAAAATTTTCAAAAATTTTGGAAATTTCTAATCCACGTGGCTAATAAAAAATTTTAAAAGGGAAAATTTTAGGGCCATTCCCGGAAATATTTTCGGGAAAAGGGAAAAAAGGGGTTTTAAATATTCCTTCCCAAAAAGGTTTTTGAAAAAACCCCTTTTAAGAAAAAATTTCTTTTAAAATTTTGGCTGACCCAAGCCAAAATTTGATTGGCTGAATACTAAACCCCGTGAAAAAATTTAAAATTTAAATTTTGTTTTCCCAAAAAGAATTTGATTAAGGTGGATCCAAAACTCAAAACGCAACTGGACTATATCAGGGGAAATTTTGGCAAAAGATTTTCCAACCGTTGAAACATTTCTGGCCTCCACCTTGATCTAAAACGGCAGTTTCCTTTTTCTTTTAAATTTCGTCGGTCAGCGCCTGCTGACCGACCTTGAATGTATAGATGTACTGCCGGTGTGCGTCTGCACTGTGTGCATGCGGTACACATGTGAGGTCCATCATGATGTATGCATAAAATCTCCTCCGTCCATATGATTCTCCATGTATTTTAAAGCGTTGATACCAAAGATGAGCCATATCCAGGGACCAGGTGGGCCCCACTTAAGGAATTAAAGGGCTGATCTGGCCGTTGGGCCACTTCTCGAGATATTCAATGGTTGAAATTTAATATGTACGGTTTATTTATGGCCTCCAGGCTATGCATGAAGTTTCGAATCAATCGGATGACGGGAACCATGTGATCTTGCATTTTGGACCATTTTCGGGTCTTTTTAACGTGAACGGCTTGATTTCCATGAGTCCCTGGCATGTAAATTCTTCAGTCTTAGTTCCCTGGAGTGCGTCCCTTGCTCTGGTGACTTCTAGGTGTCAAATTCATGCTTGTAGTACTCTTTTTTTTTCATCAACGCTCCTGATTTCATCCTGCAACGAAAATATAATTAAAATACTCCGTTAAACATTATCATGTACATAAAATTAGGTAATAATTGGGGTCTGATATGCAATATTCGATTTCTTTTTGTGCAATCTATGGGGTATATCATGCTTTTGTATGATCTCTCTTGATTTATGTCTATCCTCTTACAATTTTGTGTTTCTATTTTCAGGCAAACATAGGTACATATCTCGTATCAATGGCCAAACAGCACATTATGTTGCTTCCTCAAGAAGGAGACCTCCAATAGTCCCAGTCTCAGTGCCCTGTGGTGTAATTCCCAAAAAAACACAACCAAGGAAAAATTCTCTCAATGAAGCCAGCAGCAGCAATGACAGAAATCGTGGATGTACAACAATAGCAGCAATGGCAGTTTGTTTGTTTTGAAAACTTTAAATATACCATTAATTGTTTTGTTGGTATTGTGTTGATTGTTGTCTTGATGGATGTTAAATGCGGGAAACATGCACAGGTTCCATCGTTGGTTGATTATAATATTGTTAACTTTTGTTGATAGAAACTAGATTTAGCCTCGGTTATTAATAAATGATGTTAAAAATTGAATTTAGCCTCAGTTGACGACAACAAAGGCTAAATTCATCTTTAGTCTCGGTTTTGCCTTAGTTACCTAAACTGAGACTATAACTCCCATGGCTAAAGGTTGTAGCCTCGGTTGTTAAGAACCGAGGTTAAAAATAGTTTTAGCTTCGGTTAGAGGCAATTGAGGCTAAATTTGGATTTAGTCTCAGTTGGAAACAATGGAGGCTAAAATTTTAATTTAGCCTCATTTCGAGAAAACTGAAGCTAAAATATTCTTTTAGCTTCACTTGAAGAACCGAGGGTATAAATGTCATTTTAGCCTCGGTTGCTAAAACTGAGGCTAAAGCATTTAGCCACGGGGGTTTCAACCTCGGTTTGGATAACTGAGGCAAAACCGAGGCTAAAGGTTTTACTTCTCTCATCAAGATCTACTTAATGATGTAGTGCACAATAAGAACATTAAAAAATGCTTTATTGTTAGATTTTAGGAGCAAAAGGAAATTATTCTTGTTACTTATGCTCTACTGTTAGATTTGACACCTTTAAATGGTACCTAACCGAGTGGCTACTTTGTGAAACTGCCAGCATTTCATCCGTGCCACTTTCTCCTCCACCCGAGCCTGGTTGTAATGATGATTTTTGAGGATGCATGTGTCGGTCTTCCTGCATACCATTTTGTGATCCCGAATCGTGATTACGACATGTGGTACCACTAGTTCAGTCGGGGGCTTATTATTCCACCACTCTATGATACCCACAAGAGCCATCGTTATGCCGGTGGTTCTATGACTGCACAGTTGATGGACCAACATCATTAGTAATAAGATGAGAAGGGAGATGAAGATGATTATGTGGGCGACCTGTGATGCCTTTCTTCCTTGTATTTTCTACTTTTTTGTTTTGTCTGCGACTTGTCTACTTTTGTATACTTTGATGGAATTTTTGTTAATGAATTTTTCTCCCTTACTTCATAACCGGATCTTCTTGATGACTTTCCCTTGTGTTTTGATGCTTATGAATGGCTTGAATGGTTGAGCTCGGATGGCTTTTTGATCGAGGGTTAGGGCACTCGTTAGTGTTCTTGACGCTTGAACTCGATACTTTATTGACTTTGGATGCTTTTGATCATAATTCAGGCACTCTTGGATGGTTAAAATCATATTTTCCTTGTTTATAATGGTCCAGATTATCAGTGGCCCATTCCAGCAAGTGGTTGGCCATTTTTTAGCTTGACCGCACATTTTTTAGGATAATTTTTTCATAATCTTGCAAGAAGGGAAGGGTTTGGATGATCTAGATTGCATTTCGAGTGAATCCGGAGTGTTTTTTAAGTACCAACGGCTGCCTATGTGCTGTTTGCTGACGTGGCTCTGTCATTTCACCTTCTCCGAGGTGCATCGATCAATCTTGCGAAGGTGGGAGTAGAACTAAAGGACGATTGGGGCCCTAGGGGTCGCTCGTCACCTTGTAATCGAGCTGCTTCATGTCACTCTGATTCAGACATTCCAAACATTCTTCATGTACCTCTGTTCCTATCATTCCAATAGTTGAACTTTCGATTCTTCCATGGTTTGACTTTGGTCTTTTTCTTCCATATCTTGTCTTCATCTTGGCCATACATTCCTAGGGCCACTAAAGATGATTTTTTTAAAGGAATTCTTGCTGAAGTAGATCCCATTCATTTTATTCCTCTCTTTCCTTGGATGAAAGTAATTCTCTCCATATGAATGGTTTGGATGAGCCATTTATTTGTGGCTTAGGTAGGGGCTTTAATGGAGGCTTGGAGATGGTGGTTGGGGCAGCAATGAATGCCCCCATTAATAGTGGTATGGCTGTAATTTCATATCTTAATGGGGCATCCATGAATGAGAGGTTTCATAGTGGAGATGGGGTTGAAAGGAGGGCCATGAGTGAAGCTATGGGTCCGTTGGGTGTTGATGTGGCTTTTGATGGTGGAGATGATGTCATCATTGATGGGGAGGGGCTGATCTTTTCATTGGATGGTTGGGATGGCATGTATACCTTTTTTTGATAGTCAAGATCATCATTTTGACAATGTAGACGAGAGATTTGACTACTTGGCTGGCTTGGATGCGATGATTGCTAGTGGTGATCATGTCCATTTATTTCTTGATGGTTTGGATAGTGAGATGATCCTTTTGAATGGCCATAATGATAGTTGAGTGCCTTTTTTTTTTTTTTTCCATGGAGGGGATGATCGAGATGAATGTAGCCTTTGAATTTTTGAATGGGACCACTAGTATGCTCCTTGACAGTTCGGATGACTTCTTTGCTTTTTCCGGTCATGGCGTGCTCGGATGCTACCTTAGACAATCAGATTGGTTCAGATGTATCGTTATGGGGTGAGGACTTTTACGATAGCCTGATAGTCGATTTGGGTGCAGGAGAATGCATGCAGCCTTTAGATTTCCGATTCTTCAAGAGTCGTCTTTGGCCAGTGCATCTTTCACTTTTGAGGTTGGGGATTCATCTAGGGCTGTTGTTAAGAGGTCAGTTGCTAGCTATAGTGTGTTGTCTGCAGGATTGTGCAATTTTTCAGGAGATATTTTAATGCTTAATAGAGACACAACTGTTTGTGTTGATCATAATATTTAGGCTTTTGGGGAGGCTGTCTAGACTGGCTCATCCTATGAGGCGGCGAGAGTGCCATGCTTTTCCCAGACCGTGCATGTTAATCTTTTAGATGAGGGACGCCTCATTTTAAGGAGTTGTTGATTCCTTCTGTCCATATAGTGATTGATAGGCTACTGGTGTGTACATGTCAGTTGAGTCTTCAGCCTGCTTACTTTGTGCATCTTTTATAGTGGATTGATAGCCTCTTTTTTTTTTTTTTTTGGTTAGCTTGTTAGTACGCCCCACTGTCAGCTCACAAATCACTATTAGCCACCCCCACTAGGGAATTGATACCAAGACCTCAGTGTTGAAACGAGGCATCTTTCACTTAGTCTACCACTCGAGTTATCGATCAGGGTGTATTGGAACAAGGTAGTAGCCTATGCATCAAGGTAGTTGAAAGTGCATGAGCAGAACTACCTGACACATGATCTTGAGTTAGCATCCATTGTTTTTTCACTTAAGGTGTGAAGGCACTACTTGCATGGAGAAAAGTTCGAACTGTTCTTGGATCATAAAAGTTTTAAATACTTGTTCATGCAGAAGGAGCTCAACATGTGCCAACATTGTTGGATGGAGTTTCTTGAAGACTATGATTTGGAATTGCAGTATCATCTGGGAAAAGCCAATGTAGTAGCTGAGGCACTTAGTTGTAAACCGTCTATTATAGTAGCCATGAAAGTGCCCTTGTTTGTCAATATACGTGAGTGTTAAGTATGTTAGTCAAGTGAGTCCCAAGACGAAGACATCAAGCTCAAATACTCATCAAGATGAAGGCATATAATCATGTTTTAAAGGTAAACTAAGCCTCATCTACCTGAAACAAACCTTGATAGGTATATATCCACAAAAGAACCTTGCTCTTATCTACTTTGAAAATCTTATGGTAAGAATGGGTTGCTAGCACTTTGAGTATTAAACGAAGAACTGAACATGTAAATCAAAGGTCCTGACGATTGCATCGAGATGCAATCGAGGACATCTTCGATGGAATCAAACGTGGTTTGATTGCATTGAAAACAAGCCCACAGAGTCCAGCAACAAACTGAATAAATACTGGGAATTATCGATTGCATCTAATACAGTTTGATGTCGTCAAAACTTAAGTTTCGATAACATTGAACCGACTTCGATTGAATCGATCATTGGCTTATTTCCTCCAGAAACAAAAATTACTCTAAGTGCTCGATGTAATCGAAGTTTCTTCGATACCATCGAGTGTAAGTTATCGATGGCATCGAAGACTGCTCAATAGCATCGAAATAAGGACCAGTTAGTCCAGCACGCTTTTTAGGTAAAATCCAATATGTTCGATCACATCGAAGCCTATTCGATTGAATTGAAATTCAAACTTCGATTGCATCAAAGGACTAATCGATTGCATCAAACAAGGGACAAATCTGTCTAGCAACCATTATGTATTTTTTAAAAAGAATCCTGATGGCATCAAAACACCCCTCGATGACATCGAAGTGCACGTCGATGACATCGAAGTGTGCTCGATAAAATTGGATGGAATCAGACCACACCCAACTAAATATCTTGTGTAGGAGGTCAATGCAATCGGAGAAGGTTCAATGGCATTGAAATTCAAATTTTGATGGAATTGAATATCCTTCGATTGCATCAACAATGTTGGATTTCTGCCCATTTTTTGACCGTTGGTATTTCAACTTTATAAATACGCATGGCTTGCCTCTTGTAAAATGAGCTAGACTTTAAGAGAGTCTGAGAGAGTTGTTGTAAGAGTTAATACCCACATCCTCATTCCCTCTTTTCCATTAGAGTTCATCATTCAATCCTTTGCACAAGCATTTACTCATAACTTCATTACTTGGATTGAATCATAAACTCTAGCATTTATTGAGTTTTTCAGTAGCACCCTTCATAGGAAAATCAATTATGTATTTAAATCATATCATTTAATAGAGAAGAACAACCAAATCCTAAACCTCACAACTTCGGAGCATTGATCGGAGCATCGGAAGTGGTTGTGGTTCAAGAGAACTGAAGACTCTTCATCAACAAGAAGATCATCTTCAGATTGTGTGAGAAAGGGACTCACTCACTTACTTGTAAGTATATAGAGTTCATTGAGTCTGAAGCACTACCCTTTTCTTGTGAAGGATTGAGATTCAGAGATTGAGTTAACAAACTCGCCAAGACCTTTCATAGGCCTTCGATGAGAGAGTACGTTGTCCTTGTATAGGATGTGTTGCCTTCCGTAGGCATTTGTCCCTTGTAGGCATAGGTTGCCTTGTGTAGGCTCCTAGTTGTGTCCTTGTATAGGACTTGAAGCCTTGTGTAGGCATCTAAGGTTGCCTTGTGTAGGCTCATTAGTTAATATTGTGTAGGTTGTGAAGGTTCATGGTTAACCTGATTTAAAACCATTGGATAGTGAAATAAAATTGTACCAGTACCAATTCTCCGAAAGATCAACGATAAACGCTTACGTTATTGATCTTTCAGATGACATGGAGATCACACATACTTTCAACATTGCAAACATGACCGAGTATCATGAATCGAAGTGGGACGAGAACTTGAGGTCAAATTTTTTTGAAGTAGAGAGGACTAATGTAGAGTGGGTCGCGGACACTTTCTTGGCAAAGATAGACCAGAGAAGGCCCGATCAGAGGTGGAAGTGATTAGGATTGTCATAACCCTAAAATAGGCCTATCTCGCAAACCAAAATGAGTTATTTAATGTATAATATGTGATTTTAGGGTATGAGAAGGCATTTTATCCAACTAACCCTGCTATGTCAAGTTTACCATGCCAAATTTGTGAGATTCCATTAGATTGAAGGTCAAAATTCCATTTTATTTTTGTTTTTACTATTTATAATAAGTTTTAGTTCGATCATAACTTTTGATTCGTTGAGTTTTAAAAGCTGTACGCCCAACATGAAAAGGGCTTTAAAAAATTATGAGAATAATGTGGTTAGGCCAAATTGAACACTTATTATTTTTGGCCAAAAACCATGAAGTCCAGTAGAAATAATGACTGTCTATAAATAGAAAGTTTACAATTTATAGTGAGTCACATTTTCTAGGGAGTTTGATTATGAAACTTCTTCCTAGGTTTGATATCATTATTTAAAGGATTGTATATTCATTTTTATGATCAATCTATTTATTTTCAAATTTATTAGAACTTGTTTTTATTTTCCTCTTTTCCCTCGTGGATTCAAGAAATTTCTGTGAGGAGTCCAAAGAAGTTCCATGGGTTTGGAGTAGTTATCCTTGAGGAAGATGGTAATCGACCTCATCACGTCCATCCCTGCGTCATTGACTCAATCACAAGTGTATGCCATCTTGAGTTTTGAGAATCAAAATATATACTATTTCCAATCAAGAAGATAATAAAGTTATATTTATAGTTTTTAGATATAAGGATACATGAAGAGGATGTAGGTGTGTGTATGCACTGTACATGGGACCTATAAGCATTTCATGCCAACTACACCAAGTTGCATGTATCTATTTATTGATGTGAATTAACGGCTTAAATTGTCTGATATAAGGTGACACCGCTTACATCTCATCATCACTCTCATGTCAACCTTTCACATGTACTAGCTTAAGCACGTGATGAATTCCAACAATATTTACATGGATAAGAAAATTCAAGCCTCTTATCTTTATTAGATCATTGGTTTAAGACGTAACACAACATCCAAGCAAGGCAACAATTCACTATTTTAATCAAACCATAAGATACACTTTGTATAATCCATTGGTGCACATATGATGATAATACAAACACACATGATGAAATTTATCCTTACTGATTAATTAATAAAAATCATTGTCTAACTAAAGTATCTAAGTTGTAATTCAGTTTTTAGGGAATATAACCTAATAACTCCTATTTTCCCTAAAGTCAATCAACAACTAGTAATTTTAGATTCTCCACATATTATTCAAATACTTTCTAACTTAATAAAGTCATTGTTCATAACCAAAATATTACACACTTTACCACATCTCTCATAAGATGGTATTTGCATTGAATATCCTTGTCATTTATAGGGTCCTTTACTTAAAGAAACTACAACACTATTATCATAATATAGGGTATTAGTGCATCCATCAATGACGTCGACATAACCTTTTAAGTTCTCATAGAAACTTTCTCAAACAAACTACTTCTGTTGCTACTTCACTAGTCACCATATACTCAACTGCATAGATCCTTGATCTCTATGAGAGGATAAAAATGTTCTTTCCTTAGACTCCCTTCATCTGTGATAGATAAAAGAGAGACTTCTCAATCTAAGAGATTTGTGCTAACGGATCTACAAAGAAGACATCATCACTCAAATCATGTCCAAGTATGATCATTATCGTTCATATGTTATTATAGATTTAGAATCTTTACATTACTGCGATCAAGTAACTTGGGATGGTTCCCTTGATCAAATAGATACACAATTCCGATATGCATGTGTGCCAGAGACCCATCACTCAGGTATAAAGATTTGTTAAAGTTGGTACATACACATGTCTATGTAGGCCAAGTATAGTGGATATCCTAATCAAGAGACTTTAATAGATTCTCAAATGCAAGTGTTTAAAGGTTTTATTAACAAGGTCTTATATCCATGAGCACTCACACTCCTATGTAGGGTTGGGCAAAGGACCAACTTGTCGTTAAACTTGATGGTGGAAACCTTCCATCTCGACTCGTCATTGGTCCCTCACACAGAATGACCAATAACAAGGCCCTCTCTTTTATAGATAAGGAGAAGTGTATGGAGCATCTATGTAAGGTCAATGGTATGAGAAATCCCTATCTTACACGTGTCTATGATTTTTTTTCTATCAATACAATTATAGCTAGTGTACTCTCACCTTTCGATTTAAAAACTATACAGGACCACCACATAAGAGTAACCATAGGTTCATCCTTAAATTTAATAGGTGGTCATGGACAAGGGTATAGAGATACATGATCTTGAGTTAGCATCCATTGTTTTTGCACTCAAGGTGTGGATGCACTACTTATATGGAGAAAAGTTCGAACTGTTCTGTGATCATAAAAGTTTGAAATACTTGTTCACACAGAAGGAGCTTAACATGCCCCAACGTTGTTGGATGGAGTTTCTCGAAGACTATGTTTTCGAACTGTAGTATCATCCGGGAAAAGCTAATGTAGTAGCTGACACACTTAGTCGTAAACCGTCCACTATAGTAGCCCAAATGCAGATGCAAGAATGGAAAGCTTTAGAAGTATTAAGAGACTTTAATGTTTAGCTAGAAACACAGAATACCATGGCTATCTAATTTCACTATTTGCCTGACCCATGTAAATCATGCTATAGAAGCACAATAGTTAGACCCATGGATTCAAGCCCGTTTAGCCGAAGTGACAGAAGGACAAGAAGTGGAATAGAAAATTGGAACAAATGATGAATTTAGAATCCAAGTAAGTCTATATGTCCCAGAAATAAAAAGTTTGAGAAAGGGGATCCTTGATGAAGCTCATAAGTCAAAATACACAATACACCCACGCGAGATGAAGATGCACCATGACCTACATAGGCAACATTGGTGGAGAATTATGAAGAAGGATGTAGCAGTATACATGTCTAAATGTCTTATGTGCCAATAGGTTAAGGCTGAGCACAAGAGACCAGCAGGCAATTTGCAGCCATTGCCAGTAACTAAATGGAAGTGGGACCACATCACCATGGATTTCATTATGGGATTGCCAATTTTGTAGAATGGCCATGATGCGATATGTGTAATTCTAAATAGAGTCGCCAAATCTTCTCATTTCATAATCATATGCACCATGTACCTGATGAGTAAGTTATGTCAGCTGTATATTGAAAAGATAGTGTGTTTTCATGGAATCCTTATATCCATTTTTTTTTTTGTTTTTTTAAAATTATTTTTTATTTTTAAATCATGATCCTAGATTCACCTCATGCTTTTGGAAGAACTTCCAGGAAGCTTTAGAAACACCATTATATTACAACACCACATTTCACCCTCAGACAGACAAACAAATCGAGAGAGTGAATCAAATCCTCCAGGACATACTTCATGCTTGAGTTGTGAATTTTCGGGGAAGTTGGAGTGATCATTTGCATCTGATAAAGTTTACTTACAACAATAGATAGCAGTCGAGCATTAGCATGACATCGTTTGAAGCATTATTGGAAGGCCATATACGTCTGCTAGCTATTAGTTAGAGGTATGAGAAAGGATATTGCTTAAATTTGAAATGGTAGAAGAGGCAGTTGAGAAGATAGTAATGATACGAGAACATTTGCACACCATCCAAAGCCACCAAAAGAGCTCTGCAGACACTAAAAGAAGAGATTTAGAATTTAAATTTGGCGATCATGTGTTCTTGAAGGTGTCACTATGAAAGGTATTGTGCAATTTGGAAAGAAGGGGAAATTAGTGCCGTGTTTTATAGGACCATTCAAGATCATAGAGAGAAATAGACTTGTTGCCTACAGACTAGCACTACCCCCACAATTCACCAGTATTCACAATGTTTTCAATGTATCCATGCTTTGTAAATATGAGAGAGATGTGTCTCATATAATAGATTGACAGTTATTAAAAATCCAAGAAGATGCATCATATAGTGAGAGACATGTGCATATCCTAAAGAGAAAAGAACAAGTATTGTGAATGAAGGTGATACCATTGGTTAAGGTCTAATGGAGTCACTACAATGAAGAGGAAGCCTCATGGGAGCGAGAAACTGAGATCCGAAAAAAATTATTTGTTTACAACCCCAAGTGTAGGGTCGCGATGTAGTAATAATCTAAGTGAAACTGAGGTTGAATCCACATGGACTAATCTTATGTGTATTCTGAAAGTAACCAAAAGTATAACTAAAAGAAGATGTGAATCTAAATTTAAAATTGTAGAGAGAGTAATTGTGAATTGTTTAATTAAAACTTGTAAATTTAAAGGTGGGAACTAGGGTTTCCAAGGATCCACTTGTAGTAATCAAGGAGATTTATTACTTGTTTTAAGGACACAACTGGAATCGGAGTCCTATCTTATCCAGTTGGAAGATACAACAATTAAGATCAAATCTGAACTTCCATTGACCTAATTCTTAACGGATGAGAGTTATGAGAACTGGAAGTGATTCCATTACCTAGCCATGCCCTGGAGACTATGGCAAATAACAGGATATACTAATCCCACAATCAATCATAAGAGAATTTTAACGGTTAGAAGGAATTTCATCATCCAACCATGCCCAAGGGATGATGGTGAACAATAGGATTTCCTAATCTCACAATCTCAGAGCATGGAAAGAAGATACTCAAAGCTATTGCAGATCTATTGTAATTTGAGTCACAACAAACCATTAAAAACTGAAAGTATTCATTAAATATCAAACTAGAATCAAGGAGAGTTCAACATAAACATGAATCAAAGTAATAGAAACATCCCATCACGCTACAAGCTTCACCTCTTAGCCCTAGCTAAGAAGTTTAGCCAATTATAGACATGATTGGATCTAAAACCCCAAAAGAAAGCAAGAAAAACTAAGGAAGAAAGAAGAAAAATGCTAGGTGACGACTCTCCTCCCTTGTGCTTTGCTCCTCTAAACTCTATATAATGCCCAGGGATGCTTTAAGAACTCTTATTTATAGTTATGCAACACCTCCTTTCGCACCTCCTTAAAAAAAAATTCGAAATTGCCTCAAATTTATGCACTCTGCGTAATTTTACACAACTCTGCGTAAGTGGTTCGATGACATCGAATTTCCTTCGATGTCATCGAAGGTGACTTTTATACATGCTTTTTCCGTGCTGCATAACTTCATACGGACTGCGTAATCTTCTATGTCATCGAACCTATCTTTAATGTCATTGACCGTTGTTTGAGAAATCGATAATGCATCTAAAACAGTTAGCGAGTTAATTCAATTTCTTCAATAAATTTGATGTCATCGAACATGTCTTCGATATCATCGAGGAGTACTTCGAGTAATCGAACATTGTACCCAATCTGTCTAGCGAGTTTTGCCGAAAATCCACAAAAAATTCGATGCCATCGAACTAACTTCGATGTCATCGAGCAAGGCTTCGAGTCATCGAATAAGTCTTCAAGTCATCGAAAAATGTCTTCAATTTTTCTAGCAACCAACTCGATTTTCTTTCATAAATTTGATGTTATCGACCTGTGTTCGATGTCATCGACCCATGCTTGATGTCATCGAATGTGTCTTCGATGTCATCGAATGGTAATCGATGACACAGTTAATGTGAGTTCCGCACTTGTTCCTTCGACTTCCTTCCTTCTTCGCTTGGTTTTCTTGAATCTTGAGACCTTGAAATCTTTAATCTTTGCCTCCTAAGATCCATTCTTTGCCTTGGTGATCTTTAAGCATCAAATCCATGCTTTTAACACATTTTCCAATCCAAGCTCTCAAATTTACCTTGCAACACAAACACGAGTAAAATAGGACATTAAACAATTTAATGTTCATAAAACTAAGATATCAATGGGGGATAATATGCAATATTTGATCCTCAACACAATCCCTAACCTGCATTTTGCTAGTCTTGAGCAAAGTACGCATGAAATAAACCTCAATGCTCAATGTCCAAAACCTCTCTAGGAAAATAATCTTTTATTCACTTAAGTATAAATGTGTAAAAATAAGATACGAAAGTGAGATTTTGAAAACCTAGAACCGAATCACATAAGCGATGTATCAAATAGATTCTTTATTAATTAAATCAGAGTATAAGTCTATATATCATATTTTTCAATGTGCTCAGTGAAAATCAACTTACTTCCTATACATATACTATCAATTCATCATGTTAGCCATGTTTATCACTTCGAGATTGGTTTGAAACTCAAGTACTGATTCCGAACTTATCCCCTTCTCCTTCTTTTTCTAGTTTTTTATTTTATATCGACGGTGAATTCTTTATTTTTGCTTTCTTTTCCAATCTTTTTATTCTTTTTAGGATACATGGCCTCTTTTTGTCGATCTCCTATTTTTTAACTGATTCTTTTCTTCTTTTAAGGTGGATAAAATTCTCTAGACTCAATTCTCACCATCTATCAATGATTCATATACTAACAATTAGAAATTCTAGCATGTCTTACAGAAGACAAATTGAATGTGTCTTGTGATTTAGATTAACATGATATTCAAACTTCTTTTTAATCAATTGAGTGTAAGAACTTAAGTGATAGATTACTTAGTTGATAAAACTTCAACAATCAAAATTCAATTTCTATCTTATCATACTGAAAGCATTCTTAAGTACACAATTCATCGCTTCCAAAACAGATTTTAACCTGTAGCATTGAAAATTTTAAAATTTTTTTTGCTCAAAACTGAGAAAACACTGATTAGTTTACCTAATCCCTTATCTCTAACATAAAAATCTACATTATCCTCAATGTAAAATAAATAAGCATGTAATGTAAAAGAGGCAATGAAAATAAAAGGGAAGTGATGGAAAGGTAGTACCTGAAGAAGGAATTTTGAGGCTTTTCCAATGATCTTAGTGTGACGATAGGTTAGCTCAAGAATTAAACCAACAGAAAGCAAACTATCCTAAAATAGCAGAAAACAAACTATCATAAAACATCGGAAAGCAAACTATCCCAATCCTAACATATATGAAAGCAATGAACCTAGCTATATCTCCGTCAAACTATGAAGTTAATCCTGGTAAATATGATTAATCAAAGATATGGACATGTCCTTTGAGTCAAATTTCTCAACAAATGGCTTTAATTGATGTCTATTCACTTTGAAAATATTGCCATTATTTGGATTGTGAATCTCGATGGCCCCATGAGGATAGACATTAGTTATTGTGAAAGGGCCAATCTAACGAGATCAGAGTTTACCCGGAAAAAGATGTAATCGAGAATTATACAAAATGACCTTCTAACTTGGTGTGAATGATTTTCAAAGAATGTGTTAGTTATGAAACACCTTCATCTTGTCCTCGTAAATTCTTGAGTTTTGATATGTATTATTCCAGATTTCTTCAAGTTCATTCAATTGAAGTTTGCACAACAAGCCAGCATTGTCCAAGTTGAAGTTCAGATTTGTAATAGGCCAGTAGGCCTTACGTTCCAACTCTACATGTAAGTGGCAAGCCTTCCCATAGATAAGGGAGACATTCTAATAGGGGTCTTAAATACAGTATGGTAAGCCCATAAAGCATCGGTCAAGTGGATTGACTAATCCTTATGGTCATGGTTAACTATTTTTTCCAAAATATATTTAATTTTCTTATTGGAAATCTCAGCTTGCTCACTAGTTTGTAGGTGATATGAAGTGCTTACTTTGTGTGAGATATCATATTTCTTCATTAAGTTCGCAAATGGCTTATTACAAAAATGTGAACCTCCATCAATAAGGATGGCTTGAGCTATTCCGAACTAGGAAAGGATGTTCTCTTTTAAGAATTTAATGACCGTCTGATGATCATTGTTCTGACACAGGATTGCTTTGACCCATTTAGTGACATAGTCTACTGAGAGCAATATATATAAATTTCTGAAAGATTTGGGGAATGGTCCCATGAAATCGATGCCCCAACAATCAAATGCTTCAATGATTAGAATGAGATTCAAGGGCATCATATTTCGACGAGACAATGCTCCCAATTTTTGACAGCGCTTGCAAGCTTTGCAAAACTCATGGGTGTCCTTGAACATAGTGAGCCAATAAAAGTCACACTGTAGAATTTTAACCGTGGTCTTTTTAGCAGAAAAGTAACCACCATAGGCCTGAGAATGATAAAAGGAGATGACACTTTGGTGTTCATTGTCTAGCACACATCTCCTTAAGATTTGGTCTGGATAATATTTAAATAAATATGAATCATCTCAGAAGAATTTGCATACCTCGGTAAAGAATTTTTATTATCTTACGTGGTCCAATGTGTTAGCCTAAAACCTATAGCAAGATAAATAACAATATCCGCAAACCAAGGTGAATGGGAGACTTTGAATAATTGTTTATCAAGGAACATGTCATTTATATACTTCATCTCACGGGAATCAGAGAGATAAAGGCGGGAAAGATGGTCAGCCATTATGTTCTCTACTCCTTTTTTATCTTTTATTTTCAAATTAAATTCTTAGAGTAGGAGGATCCATCTTAACAAGCGGGGTTTAACATCATTCTTAGAAAGAAGATACTTGAGCGCCGCTTGATCTGTGTAGGACCTTAATTTGTCCAAAGCAAATACTACGGCTAAGAGTTCCTTGTCCATAGTAGTATAGTTCACTTGGGCAGAATTTAAAGATCTACTTACGTAGTGTATAACATAGGGCTTCTTCTCTTTTATCTGGCCTAAAACTGCCCCAAGAGCATAATCGAAAGCATTAAACATAATTTTAAAATAATTGTTCCAGTCGGGTGGCTGCATGATAGGTGTGGTGATTAATATGCCCTTAAGCTTAGAAAAAGCTTCCTGGCATTGCTTAGTTCACTCATATGGTACATCCTTTTGAAGTAGATTACATAAAGGATGAGAGAGGTGACTAAAGTCCTTTATGAATCTTTTGTAAAATCCGGTGTGTCCTATGAAGGATCGCACGTCTCGTATATTCTTAGGTGGAGGTAAGTTAGAGATAAGATCAATCTTAGCCTTATCTACCTCAATTCTCTTGGACGAGATGATATGTCCAAGGAAAATTTCCTTACGAACCATGAAATGACACTTCTCCCAATTCAGTACCAAGTTCTTTTCCTCACATCGCTTCAGCACACATTTAAGATTCTCTAAACAATCGCTGAAGGATAAACCAAAGATAGATAAGTCAACCATGAAGAGCTCTAAATATTGCCCCACAATGTCAGAAAAAATACTCATTATGCATTGCTGAAACATGGTAGGAGCATTACACTATCTGAATGACGGGATATGTGAATGTGGTCTTTTCCTGATCTTCAGGGGCTATCTCTAACTGGTTGTAACCCGAATACTTGTTAAGGAAGTAATAGTATGAGTGACCAGCTAGCCTTTTTAAAATCTGATCAATGAAGGGTAAAGAAAAGTGGTCCTTCCTTGTGAAGGTATTCAACTTCCTGTAATCAATGCACATTCACCAACCAATAGTAACTCTAGTTGGCATGAGTTCATTGTTGGCATTGGCTACGATGGTGATTCCAGACTTTTTAGAAACCACCTAAGTTGGACTCACACATCGTCTATCGGATATAGGGTATATGATACCCACATCCAATAGCTTAAGAACCTCGACCTTAACCACTTCCTTTATGTTTGGATTTAATCTAAGTTGTGGTTGCTGGGAGGTTTTCGCATTATGTAAGACCTAATCCGAGTTCCTGCATGTGCATGTGTGTGTGTGAGTATGCATTTCATTTCTTGTGCCGTGGTCCTACCGATTTAATTCCAGTGACCCGCGACCCTTGGATTGTGTTTGCGGTCATCCTTGAGTCCGGTCATGTAGACCTGACTCAGATCAACTCGAGACCTTTGCTATCTTGTTCGCATCATCGTTGCAGTTCCAACGACATGTCTTGTGAGTTCATGCAATATATGGATCAAAAGTTATGAACATTACATAGTATGACCCTTAATCATGTGGCCTACTTTTGTGCAATGCATATGGACCACCTCCTTAGAACAAGTCCTTATACACACTACACACCACACAAGTTCTATGAAAAACACCACCCACCTCAACAAACACTACACAAGCCTAGCCTAAAGCCTAAGCATTGTAAACTCTTCCCTATGCAATGGTGACCTGTCTTACAAACCCATTATGACAACTTTTTCTCTCTTTATCTTTCTCATTTCCCTCCATTTCCCTCTATTTGTTAGCAACCTCTCCCACTCTCCAATGTCACTTTCTCCCTCTTCTCTCCAGCCCTCTAATCCCCAAATCCTTCCAAATCCTACCATTAAAAATAAATCTCCACCATTAAAACCTTTTCTTAGGCTCAAGATCTCCTTAGTGTGGAAGTTTGAAGGCTTGTTTTACATGTGGGTGAATATAAATTTTTGATTTCTTTCCTAACCTTTAATCTTCTCTTTTCTTCATATATGGATCACATGGGATCCACCAATCCATGGTGGGGATCCCATTTGACCCCATAGATGTGGCCCTTTGACCCATCCTACATGTATGTCATGATACATGATGGGGTTATTCTCCATGGATCTCATCATGAAGTATTATATTATCTACTTCATTCTAAGGGCATCTAGACCCTAGAAGTCATGTTGGGATGACATCCCAACTACCCATTTTAGTTATAGATCATGCATGCATTAGTTTAATGTTGCATGTTCAATCAACATAGTTATATAGATGAGATTGATTCTTGGAAGGGCCCATTAGTGGCGGGGCCCTACCCTATGGCCGGATTGCCTTTTTCTTCTTCTTTTTTCTCTGATGTGTGGATGATGATTTGTGTGTGGCCCACTTGGTGGGCCTGGAACGTCCCAAAAATTCAGCAAGGGTGGGACGCCCCTACCACCTTATTCCATGGTTTTTAGATACCTTAAATTAATGCATGCAAGT
This sequence comes from Magnolia sinica, assembly GCF_029962835.1. Classification (NCBI taxonomy): domain Eukaryota; kingdom Viridiplantae; phylum Streptophyta; class Magnoliopsida; order Magnoliales; family Magnoliaceae; genus Magnolia; species Magnolia sinica. The sequence goes on from NC_080575.1 coordinate 26,127,724, forward strand.
GTCCTGACCGTAGTTCATGATCTAAAAATGTGTGGGGCCCACTAAGGAAGGCCACACACCCTTTTAATTGCTGAAATTATTGAGATATAGGCTTATATGTCCAGCCATGTATTGCTGTCCAAAAATCTGGACTGTTGTATGAACTGTCATGTTCAATGTTTGACATGGATTTTAGATAATTATTTTCACTATTTTCTTTATGATTTTGGGGTGTAATATGAATGTGTGGACCCCACCTTGAGGTGTGATGGATCACGCCTCAGATGGCCCATGAAATGGTACCCAAAAAGGGAGGCCCATAGGGGTGGGCGATCCACCTTGTTGGACTGTCCAGCCCTCATGTATGGAGGAAAAACACAAAATTCATCTTGGTTTCTCTAAGGTGTGGGCCACTTTTATGGACCCCACCTTACTGTATTTTATGAAAAAAATACTAAACATCCATTTCTCCCCTCCTAGATGAAGTTTGGGCCCACCTTATTAGATAAACATTGCATGGACAAGAACATTTCACTCTGGACAGATTATAATTCTAAATTTAATTAAAATACTTATGAGTATCTAAAAATCATAAAATTTTGTGGAGTTGTGTCCCACCCATTTTAAGACCCACCTACCAATTTTTGGGGCCAAAAGACCCCTGTGCACACTGGGACAAGGGCTGGACCGGCCCACCAGGTTGGGACATCTAGGTCAAACAGATTTTCTAGACAGTCTATTTTCTTTAAATTAATTAAAATACTTCTAGTCATCTAAAAATCACAAATTTTTTAGAGGTGTGACACACTTATGGAAGGGCCACCCTGCAAATTTTTAAGGCCATCGGGCTCCTGTACTGACCATGGTGCGGCCTGGAGTGGCCCACAAGGCTGGGACGCTGAGGTTGGGGCGTCTAGCCTTGGCTGGCTGTCTAGGCCACTTTGTGGGCCCACCTTAATGTATTTTATATCTCAATGCTCATCCATGTGGGGTCCATAGGGGACGTGATCATCTTCTCCTTCAGTAGCATCTAATTGGGGTCCACTGAATGAGTTTTTGGATCAAATACCCAAGCCCATAGAGCTGCCTACACATGGGACGCCCAACCCATTGGGATGTTGTTGGACGTCTAGTCCATCAGCATGGCCCATCTGTTTTATGTGTTTAATCTATACCCTTCATTTGGTGGACCCCCTGTGACATGTGTGGGTCACCAGTAACTAAAATGAATATATAAATTAATTAAAATTTGAATTTTCAGCAAGCTAGATTGTGGGTGGGTTGGAATTTCAGCAATAGGCCCATGGTTGTTGCCCATAAATGAATATTTTGGGGCAGCATGGTCCACCAAATTTAGTGACATTATTACACATATCTTGCCTCATTTTAGTTAGATTTTTGGGCTTAATTAGTGCATATTTAATGCCCATTCTAATTGGGTTTTTATTGGACTAGTATTCTTAGTTATTTGTTGGGTTTTCCTAAGCCCATTGTCTTGAAACTTTTTGATAAGCCTATTGGACCCTTGGGGCCTATATTATCATGCCATTATAATATGTTTTATGGGCCAAATACTTAAGTAGTTAGGCCCTTGCTTGCCCATTAAAATAAACCCATACTTGGGCCAAGATGTGGGGCCCAACTCACTTGATTCAAACATGGAATTGCCCATATGGTTGGAATAATGGGCTGCCCATTAGGCCCACCACAATGAGTGAACTCATGACCTTTATGGTTGGGCCCAATACTTTCTTAAGGGCACACCATATAGCCTAAGTGTTGGCCCTTGTATATAGCCCACTAGGCCCAAATTGTTTAGGCCTTGGGCCTTATTTTTCATGCATGTAGTTAGCGGGCTACCTTTTGGGACCCAGTTAAGGTTGGATGTCCTCCTTGGTGGCCCTAAGGTATGCCTATAGGGCCCTTATAGGTGGTTGAAGGCCCACCTTGGACATTGTTAGGATCGTTTCCTCCTTGAGGCTTTATGACTCTCTTAACTTGTAGGCCATCCTAAAGTATTGGGTCCCCACTAGAGGACTTCACTTCTCCTTAGAGTACCTGTCTATCACTACGCCAAAATGTCCAATTTGCGACATATTTTTGCGACGGACTTTGTCCGTCGCTAAAATCTCTTGGTTTAACGACGGATTTAATCCGTCGCTAACGGAAAAAGTCCGTCGCTAAGCTCGTCTCCGTCGAAAATCCGTAGTCCGAACGTCGCTGAATTTCGCGACGGACCAAAATCCGTCGCTAAAATCTGATTTACGACGTATTTATGATGGATTGTTGTCCGTCGTAATTAAGCGACGGACTAAATCCGTCGCAAATTTTGATTTTACAACGGAATATAATAAATGCAAATTCCCGCCCAAAATACCAACTGGCGCGCTTTTCAGTTGCTTTTGCGACGGACTATGGTCCGTCGTAAAAGGACTCGTGCCTTGATATTAAATTTTTTTCAGGTTTTTTAGAATATGGTGGAAAACTAAGTTTTTTTGTACTATAATAATTGTTTTTTAATAGAATTTCAGTAGTTTAACTGTACATTTTTGTATCTAAGATTATTTTTTAACAATTGATTGAATGCAAAAAGAAAATTTATTTTGTTTGTATATCGAATGAGTGGAATTTTTATTTTTATTTTTTAATTTAAAATTAATATCAAAGAATTTGATTTTGAGAAAAAAAATAATATCTTGAAAAAGAAAATTAAAAAGATTTAAAAAAATGTAAAAATTTTGACGATGTTAAAAAATGAAAATATTTTGCAAAAAAAACGAGAGTTTGTATTTTGAAAAATAAAATAAATGCTTTTTTTTAATGGAGAAGTTAGAAAGAATTGAAAATTTTAAAATCAAACAATATTAAAGAATCGATACTTTAACTAAAAACAAACATTTTGAAATGAAAAATAAAGAAGTTGAAAAAATTTGTGATTTTAAAAAATAATTGAAAATGTTAAAAATTTGAAATTAAAAGAAAAAGTTATTTATAAAAACATTTAGATTTTGAATATATATATATATATATATATATATATATATATATCAATTTTTTAAAAAAAATTGAAAAGTTGAAAACAAAATGACGCTTTTGAAGAAAAAAAATCGACATTTTGGAATTTTTGAGAAAAAAATTTAAAAGATTAGGAAACTTTTTTGAGATTTAAAAAAAAAAATTTCAGAATTTGTATTTTAATTTTTTTTGAAATATTTTATAATAAAAATAGTACTTTGTTAAAAAATTTCATAGAAAAATTACGCCTAAAAAAATATACATTTTGAAAAAAAAATGTTATTTTTAAATGGAAATTGAAATTTATCTATGAAAAAAGAAAAATGTAGCCCGATCGGGGCGAGTAAATAGTGAAATTGAGGGTATTGATCCATAAAATAGAGTGAATGGACCAACATATAAAATGAGCCAAATATTCTGGTCAAAATTGTGACCCAACTTATTTACCTTGCAAGAACCTAAGAATTAATGTTAATAAATTCTGTGGGGCCCATCATGATGTGTGTCAAACATTAACACCGTGCATTTAATGTGTCCCCTTTAGGTTATGAGATATCTCAAAAATCATCCGTATACGAAACTCAGGTGGGCCATACCATCTAAAACTATGTGAAGACATCCTAAAAATTATAAGCACTTGGTGAGGCCCACATGAGTTTTGCATGTGGCTGAAACTTGGTCTGACCCTTCATCTAAGTGGGACACACATAATGAGTGGGTTGGATATGTGAATCACATTCAGGCAAGCCCAATATATGATTATGAAAAGAAACCCCTCTCCACTCCATTTAGGTGATTTACTAATTACCCTGAGAAAGTTCTATGGGGTCTACCATTATTTATTTATTTTATCCACTCCGTTCATCCATGTTAACAGATGATTTGGGGTCTAAAGAACAAAAAGGAAGCATATCCAAAGCTCAAGTGGACCACACCACAGGAAATAGTCTGATTGAACCTCTACCATTGAAAAATTCTTGGAGGCCATAGAAGTTTTGGATCAAGCTGATGTCTGTGTTTTCTCTTCACTCGTATCTTTTTGATATTATGAACAGGTAGGATGACGAATAAACATTACTGTGGACCCAAGGAAGGTATTAATAGTGTAAGTCATTATTTCATATTGTTTCGTGTGGCATGGTCCACTTGAGTTTTGAATTTATCGAAAATTTGGGATCAACCCACACTGTTCATCTATTTTTCGAGATCATTTTAGAGAATTATTCAAAATATAAATCATATCCAAAGATTAAATGGACCGCACCACAAATAAGGGAAGAAACAAATTGGCTACTTCCCCTAACACTGGCCAATGGCTGGTGGTTGGTGCCCTGTGGGCCCCACCATGATGTATGTGTTTAATCCATGCCATCCATCTGTTTTTAAGATCATTTTACAGCATGAGACAAAAAATGAGGTATATCCCAATCTGAAATGGACCACATTACAGGAAACAGTGTTGAATGAGCATCAACCATTAAAAACATTTTGGGGGCCATAAAAGTTTTGGATCAAGATGATTTTCGTTTTTCCCCTTCATCTAGGCCTGTATGACCTAATAAACAGATTGGATGTCAAATAAACAGTACAGTGGGCCTTAGGAGGATTTTAATGATGGATATCCAATCACTATTGTTTTCATGTGGTGTGGTCCATGTGAGATTTAAATACCTCTTATTTTTGTAATAAATCTCTAAAATGATCTTTAAAAATGGATGAACGTAATGGATGAAATACATACATAATGGTGGGGCCCACAGAGCACCAACCACCCCGCGGCTGGTGTATGGGGAGTGACGCTGACCATTAAAAACTTCTATTGGCCACAAAAGTTTTAGATCAAGCTGTTATTTGTATTTTCCTTGATTCATGTATTTTTTTAAAAAACTTTTGAATAGGTTGGATTTCAAATAAACATTACGATGGGCCTTAGGATAGTTTCAACGGTGGGAATCACTCTCCCCACTGTTTTTTGTGGTGGGGTCCACTACAGATTTTTATCTGCCCTATTCTTTGGCTCATGACTTAAAATGATGTCTCAAAATGGATGGACGGTGTGGATATAACAATTACATCATAATGGGGCCCACAGAACTTGGTGACCTAACTTAGGGTACAATGTTAGGGGAAGCGGATTGTGTAGTAAGTAACTCACTACGCTTAGTGAACTGAGTAAACTCTGTGAGGTCCACCATGATTTATGTATCTGATCCACTCCGTTCATCCATTTACCAGATAATTTTAGTACCCGATCCCAAAAATGAAGCATATATAATGTTTAAATGGACCACACCACAGGAAACATTTGAATTGAATGCCTACGGTTGAAAAAATCTTGGGGGCCACAGAAAATTTGGATCAAGCTTATATTTGTGTTTTCCCTTCATCCATGTCTTTATGATCTTATGAACAGGTTGGATGATAAATGAACATCACCGTGGGGCCTAGAAAAGTTTCAACGGTAGAAATCTTTATCCCCACTGTTTCCCGTGGTATGATCTACTTGATCTTTGGATATGCTTCAATTTTGGGCTCAACCCCTTAAATTAGATGGAAAAATGTATGGACGGCTTAGATAGACCACATACATTCAGGGTGGGCCCAATTGAATTTACAGCGTACGATAAGAGCGTACTGAGTAACTCAGTACGCAATCCGATTTCGGTATTAGGGCGTCCAGAGAGACGCCCTATTTCTCCCACCCTGTCTCTCGCAGCCTCTCCCTCCTCTCTCTTTGATCTCTCCACCCTACCGCGCGTTGCCGAACGCCCTACCCACGCACGCCCTCTCTCTCTCTCTCTGAAGCTCGGTTGAAGGCTAGCATTCACAACCGTGAGTATCTCTCTCTTTCCCTCTCAATCTCTCTCAATCTCTCCCAATCTCAATACCGATTTAGGGATTTAGGGATTTAGCGATTTGGGGATTTAGCAATTTGTGGATTTTTGGGATTTGGGGATTTTAGGGCGCATTACTTCACATTGTTGAGTTGATGCATCCAAACAGCCCTAAATCACTGGCCCAAAGTCAGGTTCCACAAGCAACACCCTGGGCCCTAAATCACATTGTTATCTCTCTAATAAAAATGCTACTAGTTATATGTGCTGTGTATGGTATTATGTGGATATATGAATAATGCATGATGTGGGTTTTTCTCATGTGTTGTGTGTGGTAGTATGTGGCTATATGAATAATACATGATGTGGGTTTTTCTTATGTGTTTCAGAGAATCATAAGCTCATTGACTGTGGGATGTGTTCTGTTTCTTTCATCTGTTCTGATCCAATCACTAATAATCTGGGTAACCATGATTCTATTATAGATTGCCATTGAACCAAATAACTTTGGATCCGATAAAACAACTAAACACAATGTGAAGCGCACGTCATTGCCGGACAATGCACCCGAAAATAAACAATTGTTGCTGTTGAAACCTGAAAGCTCAGATTGAATTGGCTTGAATTGAGAGAGATTCAAGATAAAGAAGTCTAGAACAAAGAAACTTCATATGGCAGGCTTTCAGTTTGCATGATTGTGCTAGCCCATGGTTCAGTGATCCAAGCCATTTATATTGTTTGGCCGACTGTCCGTGGCCAATGCACCTAAAATCTCTCACATAGGAAGATGAAATCATGATCCTTCAATAGGTTAAGGATGCTTTTGATGATATTTGGTGCAACCAAAGACCCTGTTAAGAAAGATAATACATCAATAATTCATGCTTCACATTGAAAAAAGGCCAAACAATCTGCTTTTATGATATTGTTGCTGTTCTCAATATTGACTAGCAGTGCCAAACTGGATTGGACTCTACTGAGTCCAAGTTGACTCGGACGAGTCATGTATCCACATAATACCATGCACAGCAACAGCCCTAAATCACTGGCCCAAATGAATTCAAGGAAATTCGAGGAAATCAAGTTTGCTGGTGTTTTTTTTTTTTTAATTATTTTTTTTTATTTTATTTTTAAGTGTGGGATAAAAAAGAAGAAGAAGAAGAAGCTCCTAGCAGATGAAATGTATTTGGGTCATTTCACCCTCTCAAGAAGGTCATTTAGAGACTTGAAATTAACTTGGAATTTTTTGACAAATCAGAATTTTCATATGCTGATAGTGTTCATAGACTAATGCATATGCTACAAATGGAAGTCAAATCAAACCATCGAAATTGTGGGGTCCACTTTATATGGATCCTTCATCAAATATTACACTAGATTGATGTCTTAACTAGCCGACTGATAGACAGCTAAAGGACATTTGAAATGAAAAAATAAATAATAAATTATCAATTGCTCTAATTCAACAAACAAATGTCCACAGTCAAAGGTTCTCATTATCAACCAATCTGATTTTAGGATTATGAATTATATAGAGCGGAGTTTGACGATTCAGGTGATTTAATTTGAGTTACATATGTGCTAAGGGTTCTCATTATCAACCAATCTGATTTTAGGATTATGAAATTGTTTTTTTGCAATTGATTTTTTCTTTATTTTTGTTTTTTGCTTTTCTGCTGCTAGGAAAGTGCCTTTCTTTTCTCCCGTCTTCTCTGTTTTTTGAAGAATCTATATCTATCCTTTTAAAGAAAAAAAGCCAATGGCAGCTGCTGTACTTTCATCTGTTTCCCCTTTTGCCTTCCATATACTGGGAATTGATGCACTTGTGGGCAATCAAAGTTTCATCTATAATCTGTCTGCTATATACAAAAGCTCCTTGCACCTTGGAGATACATTTCCTAGCACATTTTTGACAGTTTTTTAAGCATAAGTTTAATGCGTTGTATGGTTATTGACTGATTGTCCTTTGTGTTTCTCTCATTGTAATTGAGCTTTTATTATGTCATCATTGCAGGTGTCCATGCCTTTGAATTTATCACTTTGGGTTACAAAGTAGATTGGCCAGTCAGCATTGTCTTGACTGCAGATGCACTTAAACTATACACTGACATTTTCAGTTTTCTGACTCTAAGTTAAGCTGGGTGATGTTTTGTTATGATCTCTGATGTTCTATTATGATCTCTGAAACTGTCATGCTTCTTGTTTTTGGTTGTATCCACAGATAACTATGATTTCTTTACTGATATATGGTTTTGGGCTTTTGGTTGGATGTCAGCAAATGAGTGCTTGCTGAAATGTGTTTACATCTGAAATTTGTGGTTGACTGAACAAACTCTTCAAAAAAATCTCCACCATCAAACCATAAGCTATAGACTGGATGGCTACAATGGTCTAATCAAGGTGAACTTTGCATGACAACCTTCGAATTAGGGGCAGATGCAACTAGAAGGTTCAGATAATAGATTGAATTGCCAAGGTTACAGTATAGAATTAGAAGCACTTGTGACTTATAGTGGTCCTAAATATGTATGTTTGAATGTTTTGGCTTTGTGGTGGATGGACGCATTCTATCCCAATGTGTATAATGAGTATAACCAGCTGCACTAAGTAGCTGGGTACTATTAAGAGGTTATTTCTTTGATACAAATAGTGGTGTGGGAAATGATCCATTTCAAAACACAGTAGTTTTGTTTCATATTCCGTTCAATCTTTGGACATGGTGGGCTCAAATGCTTGGTGAAAATATGCATCAAATGCTAAAGATTTGCAGACAAATGCTGATTGCTGCAGATTTGGGCATTTACTCTTTTAGTTAATTTAGCTGGAGTTTGCTGTATTGAAATAGCTCTTTGCTTCTTTTTTTTCTTTTTATTAATTTTTTTTGAACATTTAGTAGCTCTTTGCTTTTAACGTTGCATTGATAAAATTATAATTCATCAAAAAAAGAAAAAAAAAAGCTAAAGATTTGCTACTGGTGTCCCGCAGTGGAGATGGTGAGAATATTTACCTATAGCCATTTGCAATTGGACTTCCTTACTAAAGATTGGAGTGACTAGAGCATCAGTCATTGCCTGCTCTTAGTATTCTATTTTCAATTTTTCTTCTAAACAAATATTGTTACTGTCCCATCTCAGATTTGAAGCAAAACAGAGAGAAACTCATGTTAGAAAAAACTCATTAAAAAAACATTTCTGTTACAGGCTCATTATCTATCACTGTGCTTTCTCCATGCAGAGACCTCAGCTTTAACAGCCTGACTGGCGATATTCCAAGCTCCTTTGAAAGCCTTGCAAGAGTGGATTTCATGTAAGTCTAACATTATCAAATGAAAATTTGCTTTTTGAGTCTATGCTTACCCTTGATAACAATGAAGTGGGGATTTTCTTTCTTTCTTTCTTTTTCTTTTTTTCCCTCCATTTAGGTATTTAACTGGGAATATGCTGACTGGGCCTATACCTGGATGGATCATAAAGAAATAATAATCTTACTCATCAAACTGATTTCCTTAAATGCAGGTGGTTTTGCACTGAAGAAGCAAATGCTGGATGACAGAAGATTCTCCAAAATGCATCTGAATTTGCAACGCCTCATGCAGGTATTTTCTCAATGTCTATACACATTGCCTTAGAGAAAAATATGTACAAAAGGTGCTTAGTGCTTACCCAATCACAAGGGAAGCACACTAAATAGGAAAACTCCACAAACATCACTACTTGTGGCTGCACCTAGCACATGTGGGACATCTAAGCTAACTGTAAGGTGTGACTGACTGTGTAGATGACCTGGTCCAGAAATCAGGTGGACCACTCATCAGGGAGTCACTTGTGTGTGTGAATGTGGACCATTGGGAAATTGTTTATGAATGTGAAAACCAAAGTAGCCCCTGTATTGTGAATGCTATCCATCCAAGTGGGGCCCAATAGAGCAATGATCCCAGATTTACAAAAAAAAAAAAAGAAAAAAAAAGATGAAGAGAATGCCAGTTGTGTTAGATGCCCCATTTGTTTGGATATCAAACTTAAATAAGTATCTTTTAAGAAAAAGTAATTTATTTCAGCCAATTACCTTCTTTCGAGAGGTAACTTGTAACTCTTCAATTGAAATGCTAGCATGCACAGTTATCTTTGAGTTATCTTGATTTTCTCATTCCCTTTCTCTCAGGTATTGCATTATGTGACCATCCTTCCATCTTGGACAGAGAAGAAACGCAGGGCTAGTTCAGGTACTAGAATTATGTCCATGTTGTCCATATTCTTTTCTATCTTTCCATATTCATACTAAAGGCATATAGTAGATTCAATTTCCCTTTGAAAAAGCAGCTTCCCATATTTTACCACTTAAATACGGTTGTGCAAGGTGCCTGTTTGATCAGATGGTTGTGAGAGGTGGTAGCATGGATGGCCATGATCTCAGGCTATACTAAGAATGGGGAATCTGGTGAGGCAATTAAGCTTTTTTAAGCTTTTTCACATGATGTCGGTTGATGTTGTGAAGCCAGATGAGGTGAGATATTTGGACGATGCTTTTGAATTGATGTGTATTTTTATTTTTATTTTTGCTTATTTTTTTTTATTTTTTTATTTTTTCTTTTGACCAATATATTGATATGGTATCATGTTATCTAATTGTTCAATACTTTGACATAACAAATGGCTTCCATAGTGTTTGATTTGTATTTAGTGAATCAAATTTCGGATGTAATGTGAATATATTCAAAGCGGAAGAAATTGCTTTTGGATGTGCATGTAAGGGTGCTAGGAACTTGATTCTTGTCCTGTTTTATACATGACTAGTTTTAATACATGTATATGCTTCAAATTATGGATGTAATGTGAATATATTTGGATTTCGTTTTCAAATTATAGGATGAGGGTTTTAGTGTGCTGCTATTCTTTTGACATGGTGCCATGTTGTCACAGGAAGTTCATTCTCATGGGCGCCAAGTTGTCACAGGAAGTTCATCCTCATGGGCCTAAGTCACGGACTTGACTAAATTTATGGTATTGTACATTACAGAGATTTTGCACAAATAAATCAAATTCCATTTTAGAGCATTGTGGAATCATAGATAGAAGTTGGTCTTCTCAACTTAACAATTATATAAATTATTAATTGATATTTTATCAATTGAAGTATGAGAGTATTCAACTTTTGAGTTTAAAAATAAATAAAAAATCAAAGATCTATTTGATCGCTATTGTACTTTTTCTCTTGATGTATCTACCTACGGACTGAAATTTCAACACTGATGTGTTGCTCATGATGGGAATTGGAAGAGTTTGCATGGACCCTGCATGAATTCTGGTTAGTCAATCTTTCACCTACACTGTCTTGCATGCACAACCAAATTGAATCGTAAATGTTCCATTCACTTAAAAGAAATAGTTAAATTGTAATTGAGATTATTTCCTGAATTACCAGATTTTGTGTGTATGTTTCATCACTCTGGCCTTGCTATTGATGTTCTATTCAGAAAAATGCAGCCAAGTCAAACCTGTATTTAGGACCAAATGTGGTGAAGCTTAGGCTAATGTGATACTGACATGAAAAGAAGATTTAAGCATCCTAAATCCAGAAGCTAATGTATCCCTTGTTTTCCCTGTAAGTTTTTGTAAACTGTATGGAAAGTTAGGATAGATCTCTGTCCAAGCATTATGAAGCTTATCCCATTGAAAATTCCATGGCGGGAGCCAGTTGCTTCCTCATAAAGTTTCATGATAGATAACAAATGTAATCTGTGAGAAGGGATACGCTGTGCAAACTATTGGTTAGTGGCATCAATGGTCTGTTTATCATATGAAACATCCATCCCTCCAACATTTGGTTAGAGGCATCGATGGTCTATTAGTAGTGAAATCAAATTATCTCTAGTTAATGTGGAACTCCATCATGAAATTGTTTTTATTGATTTTGTCATGTTTTGTAAGTGCTAGCTTCCTTGTATCCTGTGTGAATCTTTTCAAGGGATTGAGAGGGCAGGAGGGATCATTGCCTTTTCCCCGGATAATTGCATGCTATGGGTTCCATGTCTTGTGTCTTCCACTTGTAGCATACCTGTTATGGTAATTGTTTCATTACAGCATGCCAATTTTCCAGGGCTTGATTTCATGCATTTTGTTATTTCAGCATGCATACTGTGATGGCCGGTTAGTAGAAGTGGTACTACGCCATCTTCTCGCTGAAGATGGAAACATTGTGATAGCTAAAGATATCAGGTTTGGCTTTGCTTTGGCATCACTTTCTCCAATTTTTCTTTTGGTATTCAAGCACACTATCTGGTGCATCTATATCCTTCTGCTTGCATTTGTTTCTTACAAAATTCATGGTTCTTCAAGGCTCTCAGACTTCCTTGGGAGGTTGCATCTATAATGGGTGAGCTGAGCTTGTTAAAAAGCTGAAATGTAAGTTTGATGTCACAATTCTGCTCTACCTCTTATTTTCTGCTCCTCTTTTCATTTTTCTTATGTACAGTTTTTCTAGCCCTACACTCCCTCACATCACCCACCTGTTAACATGGTTTTATCGTTTTTTATTTGACCTGAAATGAGTCACCTGACTAATTGGGGACTGAAACTGGGACATAAATGGATTTGTGTGGGATTGAAAAGGACGAGATGGGGGTGTAATCATTATTTGGTTCAGACCAGAAATTAAATAGGAATTCGAGTTGTTAATGGAAATGTGCATCTAGATAGTGCTTGCCTATAACATTGGACTTGCTCTTGTACAGACATTGTGCCAAATGTTTATCATCAATGCTAGACCTGGTTTTAGGCTGCTGTGGAGGACAATAGTCTTTTATCGATACAAAAACCACTTCAAACATTCATGTACTCTCAATGAGGCTTTTCTTCTATTTGTATTTAATTAATTAATGTTCCGTCTTCTAGAAACACTGATAATTATTGATTTTGTCATGTTTTGTAAGTGCTTTGGAAGAAAGAAGTGTCCCATCAAAAGCTCCCGTCTCTTAAGAAGTATGCAAATATATATTAGATTTCATTAGGGAGTTGCAGGCTTTTGCAAGTCAATGGCTATGTGTTGTTATATGAGGTATCATCTAAAGCTTTGGCAGGGAATTTTTATTTTCAGTATGATCGAACTTTCTAGTGTGATGAATAGGATTCTTATTAAACTACCATGTGAATAGGATTTATTTTGTGAATAGAATTCTTATTAAACAATTGTATTGAATTATTTTTTGAATGACTATCAGGTGTAAGATTCGAAAAAAATAATAAAAATCTCATGATGTTTTTTCGAATTTACAGATATTTTAGCGACGGACTAAATCCGTCGCAGATCAAACGACGGATTTTAGCAACGAAAAATCAACGACGGATTTAAGGTCCGTCGCTAATAGTTTTAATGATGACAAAATTTTCGAATTTCTGGGACGGATTTTTATTTTTTGCGACGGATCTTATCCGTCGCTATGATGCGACGGACCTTATCCGTCGCAGATTAGACGACGGATTTTACCCGTCGGAAAAAAAAAACGACTCAGTAAACAGCGACGGACCAAGCGACGGACGATATCCGTCGTATATTTGGTTTTACGACGGATTTGGTCCGTCGTAAATTGGCAATTTTGGCGTAGTGTATGTATCTAGACCTTGTCTCTCCTTGGGATGGAGGAATATATTCTACTAGTAGTGCTTTTACATCATTGTGACCCATATGCATCATCTGTGTGAATTGATTGCATTTTGTGGTGGTCATAGGGGGATGAAGTTTCTCCCCTTATGCACATTAAGTGCCTGAAGCTAGTGCATGATCTATATGTGTGACTCATGCATTGGCATCACATTTCATGATGGTATCGTCCTTGCTTCATCAGGGCCTTGCCTCCACAGGGATATTCGTGGATGACCATATGTGTGGACACCAAAAATGTTATTTGAGCATATAGGGTGCATAGGATGCCCATGGGTAAAATTATCAAAACTTCCATAGTACCAAGGATCTGCCCCAACAATGTGACTGAGTGGAAACTATAAGCGCACGAGGGCCTTATACCATTAGGCCGTGACTCCCATTGTCGTGTAGTTAGTTGGGTAGGGCTGTGGCCTTACCTGCCTGGTGTAAGAAGACATTGCTAGGCTGAATCTGGCCAGTTCGTAAATGGGTCCACTGCTGTCAAGCCTTGTTTGTGATTGGCTATCCACAGGTAGGTAGTGAGGTCTCTTACGCTCGTTTGATTGTGCGGGTCTGGAGATCGACAGTCATCCAACAGTGTACTGGACCTCGGCGATTTCCTTATGATTGGAAATGTACTTGATATGTGGATTAGATATGAGCACTAACATCACTTCGCATTGCATTCGCATCGGCTACTTAAGCCCCTTTATGCATCGCCTCAGTATGACGCCCAATACTTATTTCATTGTATTTATGAAAAGCCTCGGTAAGGCTAGCGATACTATCATTGATCATATTTCCCTTCTATTATCTCCTATTATTCTTCTGTACACCATGTCACACGCTTTCACCACCATCTAAGCTTTCTATAAGCTTATGCACGATTGATGCATGTAGGTGATCTTAGACCAGCAACGTAGCAGTAGAGCTTAGATTAGAGTTGAGCTGAGGACCCCTAGTGTTGCAGATATTCTTCCTCCTCTTGCTATTTGATGTATTTCCATTCTACTATGTACTTGTAAAAGTTCAAATTTATACTGGATTTTGTGATGTGTGCCTTTGTTATTCTCATATATACTTGTTGTGACCTTGGGTATGCTTGTATTGGAAATGGTTATACGGTTATGGAAATCCTCCTGGTGGGATCCCAGGATCGAAATCTCCCTCAAGAGCCAAGAATGGGGTACTACGGAGGCTGTTGCGGCCAGAACTGGCTATCGAGTTCTTTGTGAGTCTGGTTAGCATTTATCTAGAAGATAATGTGTCACGCCTTAGACTCAGTAACCAGACTCACAAGGAACCCGATAGCCGGTTCTGGCCACAACAGCCTTTGTAGTACCCCACTCTCAGCTTTTGAGGCAGGTTCCGATCCTGAGATCCTACCGGGAGGATTTCCATAACCGTATAACCATTTCCAATACAAGCATACCCAAGATCATAGCAAGTATATCTGAGAATAACAAAGGCACACATCACAAAATCCACTATAAATTTGAACTTTTACAAGTACATAGCAAAATGAAAATACATCAGATAGCAAGAGAAGGAGGAAGAAGATCTACAACATTGGGGGTCTTCAGCTCAACTCTAATCTAAGCTCTGCTGCTACGATGCTGATCTAGGATCACCTGCACACATCAATCGTGCATAAGCTTATAGAAAGCTTAAAGGGTGGTGTAAGTGTGTGACAATAGTGCAAAGAAGAATAATAGGAGATACATGAAGGGAAATATGATCAATGATAGTATCGCTAGCCTTACCGAGGCTTTTCATAAATACAATAAAATGAATACTGGGCGCTATACCGAGGTGATGCATAAAGGGGCTTAAGTAGCTGATGCAATGTAATGCGAAGTGATGCCAATGCTCATATCCAATCCACATATCAAGTACATTTCAATCATAAGGAAATCATCGGGGTCCAGTATACTACTGGATGACTGCTGCTCTCCAGACCCGTACAGTCAAATGAGCCTAAGAGACCTCACTACCCGCCTGTGGACAACCAATCACTAACAAGGCTTGACAGCAGCGGACCCATTTATGAGCTGGCAAGACTCAACCTAGCAATGCCTTCTTACACTAGGCAGGTAAGGCCACACCCCTGCCTAACCGACTACATGACAGTGGAAGTCGCAACCTAATGGTATAAGGCTCTCGTGCGCTCGTAGTTTTCACTCGGTCACGGCGTTGGGGCAGATCCTTGGTACCATGGAAGTTTTAAGAATTTCACCTATGGGCATCCTGTGCACCCTATATGCTCAAATAACATTTTCGGTGTCCACACATATGGCCATCCACGAATATCCCTGTGGAGGCAAGGCCCTGATGAAGCAAGGGCGGTATCATCATGAAATGCAATGCTAATGCATGAGTCACACATACAGATCATGCACTAGCTTCAGGCACTCAATGTGCACAAGGGGAGAAACTCCATCCCTCTATGACCACCACATAATGCAATCAATTCACACAAATGATGCATATGGGTCACAATGATGTAAGAGCACTACCAGTAGAATATATTCCTCCTTCCCAAGGAGGGACAAAGTCTAGATACATAGATAGGTACTCTTAGGGGAAGTGAAGTCCTCTAGTGGGGCCCAATATTATGGGATGACCCACAAGTTAAGGGAGTCATAAAGCCTCAAGGAGGAAGCGGTCCTAACAAGGTCCAAGGTAGGCCTTCAACCACTTATAAGGGCCTTATGGGCCTACCTTAGGGCCAATCAAAGGATCAACTCCCTTGAGATCCGCAATCAATCATCCAAGGGCTCATTTGTGCTCATTGAGAGTAGAAATAAGCATACTCTCCTGTTCTTGCTCAAGGTGGGAAGAAATCACTACCGGATATGTCTTATTTTGACATAAATAAACATATTTTAATTCAGAAGGTAAAGGTTTTAGGTTAAGCTTCGGTGCCTTGAGGCTAGACGGTAGAAGCACGACATCAGTTTGGGGTAATTTTTTAAATTATGGCCTCCATCGGTTAAGTTCAAGTACCAGCATATTATTGAGCATGACACCCATCTCCCTAATCATATCATCATCTAAATTATAGGAGTGGCCCAAGCACATCTCTAGAAAGTTAGAGGATAAGGTCAGAAGTGTTCTATCTTCCATGAAAGAATCAATCAAATTAACATCATGGGCATCGTCATCATCCTCTACCTATTTGCTCATGTTGAAAAAGACATTAAGCTCTAATATTATATTCTCAAAAGACAAATTCATGACTCCATTCCTACAATTGATAATTGCATTTGATGTGCCAAAGAAGGGGCGACTAAGGATGACAGGAATTTGATTGCTCATATCCACAATGGGTTGAGTATCCAGGATAATAAAATCTACTCGGTAGTAGAATTTATCAACCTAGACCAACACATCCTCAATTACCCCACTCCGTACACGAACTAAGTGATTAGCAAGTTGTAATGTGGTCTAAGTGGGTTTTAATTCACCTAAACCCAGCTGCTCGTAGACCGAGTATGGGATCAGATTTACGCTCGTTCCTAAGTCAAGAAGTGCGTGCTTAATCCGATAATTTCCAATTACACAAGTGATGGTTAGGCTACAAGGATCTTTGTACTTTTGTGGCACATCTTACTTTAGGATGACACTCACTTTTTTTGTTAAAAAGATTTTCTTTTGAATATTTTACCATCTTTTGGTCGTACACAAGTCTTTTAGAAATTTCGCATATAAATGTATTTGTTTAACGACATCCAATAGAGGAATGTTGACCTTCACTTGTTTAAGCACCTCTAGAATATGTTGAGAGTTAGAGTGAGGTTTTGGTGCAATCAACCATTGGGAAAATTTCAACCATTGGGGAAATTGAGCAATCGGCTTACCTTGAGGTTCCGGTTCTAACTCATGTGGAGTGTTGCTAGGTCTATCAGTTTCATCTATTTTCAGGTCCTTAGAGTTTTCAGCCCTTATAGGAATAGATTTGTCAATTGTTTTCCCACTCCTAAGAGTGGTGATAGACTTAGCTTGCTCCATTTGATTTGAAGAACTTGGGTTGCTAACTTCATATTGTTGTTTTAGATTGGAAAGAGGTTGAGTTGTAAGGCTTCCTTTTTCTGCAATCGCATTTTTGTCTCAAGCTCTTGTATAGCCTTTGTAAGGTCTTAAAAGGCTTGTAGCATACCCTAAATGAAACACTCTTGATTTTGAAGATGCTTTAGGACCGGATCCTCTTGAGGTTTCCCTTGATTTAGAATTTGATTGGGGAATCCTTGAGGAGAAGTAGTTTGTTCATTCCTTTAACTGAAGTTTGGATGATTTCTCCAACTAGTATTATATGTATTTGAAGTGAATCAACCAAAAGGTCTTTTGTAATTATTCACGGCATCAGATTACTTATTCTGCACCTCTTGAAAAGCAGGTATTGTTGGACAATTTTCAGTTGTGTGAATGTTGCCAGCACAAATACCGTAATGAGTTTACGTAGCCTTTGTAAGTGTTGTGATATATAAAGCACATTTATTTGTCAAATTTTGATGGACAAAACAACTTGTGATAAAGTGAATCAAGATGGAAAGTGCAAGTTCAAAACATGAAGATGGTTACTTTAAAGTCCAAAGTACTTAAGCTCTACTTCTCTTTTAGTTCAAAGATCAAGCTACGTTTATAAGATTACTTCAAGTAGAAGATTAGATGAACGCAACTGAAGATTCAAGTACAAGCTACAAGGTATACACTTCAATGTTCAATGTTTTCAAGTATATTTGACCCTAAAAAGACCTTAGACTTAGGTTCTTTCGAATGCCAAACATAATTGGGTTTCTATACTTTAATTAGGCTTAAGTTCAACTAGTTTACACTTTAATTTGACCAATCTAAGAAAAACTTCGAGCAGTCTAAGTTTTCAACTAAAAATCAGATAAAATTTGTTGGTTCCTCAACCAGTCGAGAAAAGTTCTCGACCAATCGAAGGCACTCTCTCGACCGGTTGAAGGTGGCTTAGCTTGAAGTCCAGCAATGGATTTTGGACATCCTCGATAAGTTGAAGGTTTGCTTGACCAGTCAAGTAGGCCACTTGACCAGTCAAGCAAGCCACTCGACCAATTGATGGATGGTTTGATCCGATCACGCTTGAAATTTGAAATTTGTTTGTTTCTTAGACCAATCGAAGGAGACCTTAGATCAGTTGAAGGAACAGTTTGTTAACCTATAAATAGGGGTCTTTTCTCACTCTGAAATAGATCATTCAAGCCATAAAGAGCCTTCACATTGAGGGAGAAAATTCCCTATCTTCTTCTAGCTATAGAACGGTATTTTAAATTCTTTTTAATAGCTTATTGTTTTGTAATTTCTAGATCTCTTTTTATGAATCATATGTTTTAAAGGGAGTTCTTGTTCTTCCTTTTGAGATATAAGAAATTCAAACAAGTAGCCTAGGATTGAATTAAACTAAAATCTATTTAGAACCTAGAATCCTTCACTTTGGTTATTGGACATTGAACATTGAACATTCGTCATCAACCGAAGTGGTTCTGCAGGCTACATCATTTAGCGTCTTCTGAAAAATATAAGTATTCACTTTTTATTTTTGGTTTATTTCAGATATCCAGGAAAATCTCATGTATTGGTTTTGACTGGGATAGCTAGAAAATCTCAGTGTGTGGGGTTTTGATTGTGATAGCCCTTTTAAAATCACAACTGTATAGGTTTTAAGGTGAACCTGAGAAAACCTTGATTTTTAGTGAATGCCAACATCACGTTGGTTGCAATTATTGTGAGTGGAGTAGGTGTGGCTGTTTGAGGACAGTTGGTGTACACACCTGTAACACCCCGTATTTTTTTGAATACTCTGGTGTTACTTGATAACCTAACTTATGAAACTACGTATCTTCTTTCTAGCACAAATCTAACAGTTAGAATTAACCTCCATTTATGATTCCATCCATCCATCCGTTAATTTTTAAACTAGATCGTCACATCATTAGGTTCACTATTCATTGGGACCTAAGCATCAAATCCCACCAAATATCGTCAAAACACTCTAATCCTAGAGTAGACTCAGAAAGAGATTTGTGTAACATTCCAATCGTAGTGATATTTTACAAAAACACCTCAAGACCAGCCTATAATCTTAAAATTTCATTAATCTGATCACAAGAACACTTTTCATTCATCACCTGTCCCTTGAATTTTAAGGTGGATCGATAATGGTTAACATTAAATCTTAGATTGCTAGATTCACCACCCAGTCTACCAACAACCCTGATGGGGTGATTACCATTTAATATAATAATCTACCCATTAGATCATAAACATAAGTAGCAAAACATCACTAAAGTTAACTACGAACCATTAGATGTGCTATCAACCAGAGTTGAAAAGAATATGGCCATTAGATTGACAGAAATCCATATATTGAACTCAAGATTTAAATGTATGGCCCACTTGAACTATGAATTTGCCTTATTTATGGCCTAGACTTATAAAAGGGACTAGTAAAGTCGAATAGATGGCTCAGATTAGTTAGAATAACCATGTGGACCCCACACCCATGGTGTGAGTGTACACCAGTGGGTGCACACGTGGTGCACCGGTCCACAGACTTGGTCAAACGACTGTTGACCCGATGAGAAATCTAAAAAGAGGATTTTTCCTCTTTCTTTCTCCTATTTTCCCGTCCGACTGCTGTTTAATCAGACACCGTCTGTTTGCAGCCTTTGTGGCCCACCATCATGATCATATGAGATGATCCGAACCATTCATCTTGTCTGTAGGACAAATCAGACCAAAACCATACTCATCTTGCACACTACTACGCATGTGCGTACATGCGAGCTTATGCTCAAGAATGCCATATGTGACTGTTGTTTTAGGAACGTGAGTTCCATTGCAATCCTAACCACACACTTAGTGTAATCTCAGTTGTTCATTTCGTTGAACCCTGGCCACGCTTACAAATTCGTAGGGCAACCAGCGTTCTTTCTCTCCATAGCTAGGAATGATTCGAGGGAATCTTTCAGTTGGACAACTAGTGAAATTGCCACCATTTGTGAGTTTTTAGAAACTCTCTGGGAGCATCCTAGGCGTTAAATCTAGGGCAATCAATAAAGTCATATTGCGCCAATAGGAGTTCTCGTGAGAAACTCATAAATGCATGAGATATCAGGGCAGAACTATAAGAGTTCTTACACCATCTAGAAATCATGATTGTTCGTCCGAAATATGGACCCCACAATGATCAATGATCACATCCTGAC
The DNA here is from genome assembly GCF_029962835.1 of Magnolia sinica. Taxonomy (NCBI): domain Eukaryota; kingdom Viridiplantae; phylum Streptophyta; class Magnoliopsida; order Magnoliales; family Magnoliaceae; genus Magnolia; species Magnolia sinica. Next base: position 26,148,422 of record NC_080575.1, read on the forward strand.
CTTCCAGACGTATTAGATCAGGGAATGAGGACATAGATTAAGAACTGCCATGATCGTCCGCATGTAATGATGTGGTGGTGAATCTCTCATTCTAATTTAGTGCTCTCCGAACCGTGCGGGAAGGTTTCCCATCACACAGCTCACCAACTTGATCTTCCACGGGAACTGTATGAGTCGCAGTCAAAAGAGAGCTCCAGTTTCTCTCTCATCGAGCAGTGAGAGAGAGAAAGAGAGAAGCAGAAAAGGAAGAAATAGAGGAGAAGATTGGAGTACTGCTTCTCGCTGCGGCACCATCAGTCCGTTGTAACGGGCTCTCCGAGTCTGTCTGAGTTTACGGCCGAGTCTGGGCGATCCGACTAGTTGGGTAGCTCGGTGAACCACCTTGTTTTGAGTAGCTGGTTCAATCCCGTGTTGGGTGTTGGTCTTTCAGAGAAAGAGGAGAGAAGAAGAAGATAAGAGAGAGAGAGAGGACTGAGTCGGGGCTACTGGTCATCCATGCCGCACTGAGTTAGTTCAGTCCAATCCAAGTCTGGGCCGAGTCCAGACCCATCCATGATGAGCAGGGAAGTAGGAAAGAAGTAGATGATGATAGAGAGAAAGAGCAAAGAAAGAAGATAGAAGGAGAAGAGCAGAAAGAGAGTAGGGTGCTGCCGAGTTCGAGTTGACTCAACTGAGTTGGACTGGTGTGGGTTGATTCCATGGGTCCATTATACATTCTTGGACATAGATGATTGAGAAGAGAAAGAAAGAGAAAGATAGGAGAGGGAGAAAGGAAGAAAAAGGAAGAAGAGAAGGTGAGGACTAATTGTGCCATGACGAGTTGAACCGAGTTAATGCAGCGTGTTGACCCAACGATTCTAGGGTCGGGTTAACACAAATCTTGTCCATATCACTGCTAGACTCTCCAATAGAGAAAGTATAAGGAGAAGATTTGAGAATGAAGATGAAGAAGGCAAGTTGGGGGAGTTGACCAGTCGAATCGCGGAGTCGACTAATGTGAGTCGTCTTGCCTTCTTCAAATTGAATTTTTGATTTACCATTAACATTAGTTATCATGAATAAAATTTTAATTACTAAGTACTAGTATTTTATTCATCATTCTAAAACATTACCATTACCATCACAATGATTGTTATTACCATCTAGTTAATATTAATTATATTGTCATGATAATAATTATTTTGTAGTTATCCACATTACTAACATTTTACTTAATTATACATCAATTGTAGTGAAAACCCTAAAATCTAGGCCTAGACCAAAACTCTAGAACAAAACCCTAAACCAAGGTTATAATCTTAACCACAGATAGGGTCTAAACTCGGATCTAACTATACCATTTTACAATTCCTGATAGGATAAGATCCTAAACTGTGCGCACGAATTCCAACAAGTGTTAAAAAGTGAAGTTGACTCTAAGGTGATGATTACCTTCAAGATTTTTCTACATCTTGATAATTAGTTTGCTCATTCATCTTTGTTCATTTACTTTATTGACGACTTAATGTGGTTCATTACCCGTATTGATTTTAATTCCTTATGATGGATGATAAATTAGATTTAAATTAAATATTTGAATATGCAGTAAGATCTAAATACCTCAATCCTGATTTGAAATGAATGTTTAAATTATGCATGTGCTATATTGATATTATACAGGACTTAATTTGTCATTTATGATCACTTGATGGAATGATTGGAGGTCCTTGAACTAGTGGCCATTCTATCTAATAAATTAAATCAAAGTTTGTTGTAGACCTACCATCTAAGGAATTGTTATGCCTTTGTGGCTTTTGAGGTCAATCCCTTTCACTGCATCCTGGACTGGATTATTTGCCCTATGTGGCTTTGATTGGCTAGTTGCCCTTTGTGGCTTTGACTATATGTTTGCCCTTAGTGGCTTGATGAAATAATTGCCCTAAGTGGCTTTTATGAATGATTTTCCTACAACCTCACGATGGTAAGTTCCACTTGTTTAAATTACTACTGGCCACTAGTTGTATAGGTTACCTTTAAACATCCTATTTGTTAGTTTCTTGAGCCAGGGATGGTGGAATGAGACACTATGCCTGAGCTGTCGGCTTATGCTGGGTGACAAACTCCCCATAGTGACCTTTGAGCTTCCTTAAAATGATTGTTTGAATTTGGAATTATAATGGTTGGGCTAATCATGCATTTTTACAGCATGCGGACTTTACTGAGCAGTCGATGTAAGACACGGGGGTTTTCTTGGATCACTATGGGCTGCACCATAGAGTATTTTATTGGGTGATCCTAAATCATTATTTTGTGCATTCGTGCCGCTATGGGCGTCCTTGTTACATGAACTTTTTTGGGTGATTAGTCCTCCTTAGGGCGTATCTTTGAGTATTTTTTTTGGGAGACTAGTCCACCTTGGGCGTCCTCGTTGTATAGTCTTTTCTAGGTGACTAGTTCTCCTTGAGCGTACCTTTGAGTACTTTTTTGGGTGACTAGTTCTCCTTGGGTGACTTTTTTACTAGCTGGATGTGCATCCCCAGGATTGTGAGCATGTGCATGCATCTATGCATTTAAACAAAATTATCTTGTGTGATTTATTTAATAAATGTGTATTTGATGAACGTTATCTGATTCCTATGATAATCATTGTGTAATATTTATTATACACTGTCTTTAATAATTATGCTTAATTATCTTGATGATACAATAAATCTTAGGGGTTATACCTCATTGCAATAGTCGTTGATACTATTAAACAGTAATCAGTGTGCAGGAAACGTAAATGATGCACATGCTGGTGTTTATGTGGGATAGGAGGAGCCGGAGGATCTTGCGACTCTCTATTCCGGATTTCATTTGAAATTAAGTTGTATTGTCATGTATTATTATAACTTAAGACATTGGTTTGTATAAGTTCTCAGGTAGCCATTTGATTATTTAGTTAGGTATATTTGGACTCCCTCTTATACTTAGTTTGCTCATATTCTACTAATTTATTAATTCTGATTAAAAAAATGTATGTGAAATTTGAGATATTTTAAAGGTTAACACTCGGGTTTTTGAAAAATGAGTAGTGTACTCGAGTTCCGGGACCGGGTTGTTACAACACCGAACCACTATAATTTCTAGTGTTTATGTGGTGAATGATTTTTGAGATGTAAATGTGGTGAATGTTTGTAAATCTTTATGTACATGTGGTGAATGCTTGTAATAGATAGTTGCATTTGTTTTTATTCTTTTGTTCTAGTTTGCGATCTTGATCCTTACTAGTTCATGAAATCAGGTTATCCTACCTAAAACCTCGATTTTTGGTGTAAGGTTGTCCTATGAACACGGTTTGAATCAATTTCTCAACAATATTACGATTAAGATCTTTGATTAAGTTCTAATTTATTTATTCTTTTAGTACTTTAATTTTTTATTTGGCATAGTCTTATTCACCTCCCTCTAGGACTATAAGCTTGCCTCTTTCAAGTGGTATCAAAGCTAAATGGCCCATTTATTTGGATTAATTTCCTAGAGTTTAAAGATATAGAGCTTCTAATATGTCAAATTTCGATAGCCTATCTATTACAGGCCACCACCACTTGATGGCTTAAATTATGCCGATTGGAAAGCCAGAGTGTGGATTTTCTTAAAATCCATTGATGAAAACGTGTGGCAAGCCATGGTGACCAAATGGAAACCACCAGTGTTTGAGGTTCTAAGCAGTGATGGAACCAAGTTCATTAAAGAAGTGCCTTTTTATTTATGAACCATACCTCAGAAAAATGAGAGTAGTGCAAATGCAAAGGTCTTAAATGTCATTACTTGCGCTCTATCACCTGATGAATTGAAAAGAATTATATCATGTGATACAACTAAGCAAGCTTGGGACATCCTTGAAATGACACATGAAGGAATAACTACTGTCAAGAAATTTAAAGTCTAAATCCTCACTACAAGGTTTGAGGAAATTCGTATGGAAGAAAATGAATCATTCATAGACTTCTATATGAAATTAAATGACATAGTGAATTCCATGTGGGGTCTAGGCGATGGAATCCCAGAAAGCAAGGTTAGCACTAAGATACTACGATACTTCCTGATAGGTTTAATTCCAAAGTGACTGCCATTTAGGAACTTAGAGACACTGATCAAATGAAGGTTGCAAAGTTAGTCGGTTCACTCCAAACATACGAATTAAGTTTCAAAGATCATAAAGCTAAGTCTATAGCCCTTAAGTCATCCAAGTCCATTTCAAAATAAAACAATGCTAATTCTGATTTAAAATATACTGAGGATGATATGCCTCTATTTGCTAAAAAGTTTTACAGAATTTTCAAAAATAAGAAATGAACTAATTTTCAAAAACCTTCCGATAAAAGAAAAGGTAAATAAAAAACTTGAAAATCTGTAAAAGACAGCCAATGTTTCAACTGCCATGAATATGGGAATTTGACAAATAAATGTCCCAAAAGGGATAGATAAAAAAGAAATGGCATGATTGCAACATGGGATGAATCATCTAGTTCTGAAAGATTTTCTAAGTTAGATGATTCTGAACTAGAAACTTCAAATGAAGTGAAAGCCGTAATGATTATAGCCAGAGTCACCTCCTTAGATAATTGCAACTTATCTGATTATGAGAATCTCAGGAGTGACCTTAAAAATGGGAATGAAGATGATATTCAAGATGCCTATAATGCCCTATACAAGGAGAGTTGCAAAATAGCTATCAAGTTAAAGATTCAAAAAGAAACTTTTCTTAAACTAAAAGAAGAACTTGAAAATGTTGTTTTGGAAAAGTTTCATTTTTCTAATTGCTATGAAAAAACTAAATTTGATTTAAGTTTTAAAATTTCTGAATTTGAAAAAATCAGAATAGAAAATGAGAAGTTAAAACTCAAAGTCTCTTCTCTATTGAGTTCTAAGGACACTTGGAGAGTTCTAAGGACACTTGGAGATAACGCTCATGGAGACCCTAAGCTGGAAAAGTTACTAATAGCTTCCAGAAAATATAGCGATAGATTGGGTCTTGGCTATACTAAAAATGCTCCACTAAAAAATAAGAATGCATCTCCTATTTTTGTAAAAGGAGAGTCCTCGAACTCGAAAGGTAAGAACTTGAGAAATAGCCAAAACAATTTCAAAAATTCAAAACCGTTTCAAGCTTCTAAAGTCAAGTTTAATAACATTAGCTTTAGAAATCTAAGTCATAACCCCTTAGCTGAAAAAATAGTGGACTTACTCAAAGAGCTTCTCAATCAAACTCGAATGTTATCGGAGATGGCAAATAGAGATATTTCAACTCTTACAAACCAAGAAAAACCAATGGTATTCCTAAACCCAGGACTATCATGAAGTGGGTTCCTAAAGTTACTTGTCTTGCTGCCCACACCGCCTTCAAAGCTTCTACCCATTCAAAATGGTACTTGGATAATGGATGTTTAAGACATATGACAGGTGACAAGGAGATATTCACCAACTACAATGAAATGAACGATGGTTCAGTTAATTTTGGTGATGGAAGCAATTGTAAGATTATAGGCCAAGGTACTATACAACTCTCTAACCTTCCTCCTTTTGAAAATGTTTTATATGTTAAAGGTCTTAAACACAATCTTCTTAGTATATCTCAAATTTACGATAACAAACATAATGTGAAATTCACTAATCAAAGATATGAGATTTTAAATGAGAAAGGTTGTGTGATTCTAAATGGTAGTAGGACTTCTGAAAATTGCTATATTATCAATATGAGACATGCTCTTCTAAATTTTCTTGTTACATGGTCCAAACAAACGAATCAAAATTGTGGCATAAACGTCTTAGACATGATAACTATTGAAACCTCTATAGATTGAGTAAAGTTGATCTTATATGAGGTCTACCAAAATTGAAAATGGTTGATAGAATATGTGGCGAATGCCAAATTGGCAAGCAATCTAGGAGTAGTCACAAGAATGTGAACTCCTTAACCACAACCAAACCCCTTGAACTTCTCCAAATAGACTTAGTTAGACCAGTAAGAACGGAGAGTCGAGGTGCTAAAAAGTACTTTTTAGTTATCATCGATGACTTTACCATATTGACTTGGGTAGCCTTCATGAGAGAAAATTTTGAAACTCTCGATGAAGTTGAAAAGATATTAAAACGAATTCAAACCGAAAAAGAAATGAAAGTTATTAAGATCAGAAGTGATCATGATACTGAATTCAAAAATAATAATTTTGAGAAATATTGTACCGATGCATGAGTTTTCTGCTCCTAAGACACTTCAACAAAATGGGGTTGTTGAAAGGAAAAATAGAGTGCTACAAGAGATGGCCAATGTTGTGCTGAACAACATGAATCTACCTAAAAACTTGTGAGCTGAAGCTATAAATATTGCATGCTATATTATAAATTGTGTGTATTTAAGAAAATCTAAAGATAAAATAGGTTATGAATTATGGTTCAATAAGAAACCAATGATTTAGTACTTTCAAATTTTTTAATATAAGTGCTTCATTTTATGTGATTGTGAAAACTTAGGGAAGTTTGAAGCAAAGAGTGATGAAGGAATTTTCTTCGGATATGGTCTGAATAGTCGAGCGTATCATGTTCTGAATAAAAGAACAGAAGTGATTTAGGAATCCATTAATGTCGTAATCAATGATCACCTGATCGCACCCACACCTAGTCGAGATGATGATGAAGTCAATTTAATTGAGAAACCTGACTCTTCATCTAGTCCAGTTAATACTGAACTAAGATTAGTCAAGGATCATCCTACTAATTTAATCTTAGGAGATCCTCTCACTGGTGTGAGAATAAGAAAACAACTTAAAAATATTTGCAATTATTTTTGCTTTACTTCTCAAGTTGAACCGGTCAACGTAAAATAGGCACTTATTGATGAGAATTGGATTGTTGCCATGCAAGAAGAATTGAATCAATTTATAAGAAATGATGTTTGGTATTTGGTTCCAGGACCAATTGATAAACATATAATTAGAACTAAATGGATTTTCAAAAACAAATCTGATGAATTGGGCAATATAATTAGAAACAAGGCTAGATTGGTTGTACAAGGGTATACTAAAATAGAATGAATAGATTATGATGAAACCTTTGCACCGATAGCTCGTCTTGAATTTATTAGATTGTTTATATCCATTGCTTGCTTTAAAAAATTTAAAATATATCAAATGGATGTCAAAAGTGCTTACTTAAATGGAGATTTACATTAAGAGATGTATGTTGAGCAACGAAGGGTTTTGAGGACCTCAAACACTTAGATCATGTAACTGCTTTAAAAAGGCACTTTATGGTTTAAAACAAGCTCTCGGGGCATGGTATGCAAAGCTGACTAAGTTTTTACTCAGTCACAATTTTATCATGGGAAGTGTTGATAAAACTTTATTCGTTAAAAAATTTGATGAACACATACTGATTGTACAGATATACGTTGATGATATCATATATGGTTCTACATGTACTAACCTGTCCATTGAGTTTGCAGAAGTTATGAAATTCAAATTCGAAATGAGTATGGTTGGAGAACTGAATTACTTTCTAGGCTTACAAGTTAAACAGTAAGAAGAGGGTATCTTCATTTCTCAAACCAAATACGCCTTAAATTTGGTTAAGAAATTTGGATTAAAAAATGGTAAGAAATTTGATACTCCTATGAGTACGACTCTTAAACTCTTAAAGGATAAAACAGGTAAGAGTATAGATTCTCGCTTATATCATAGCACTGTTAATAAACCAGATATTTCCTTAGTGTTGGAATATGTGTAAGATATCAATCTGATCCAAAATAATCGCATCTAATTGCTATTAAGCGAATAATTAGATATGTCACAAGTATTGCTAATTACGGTTTTTGGTATCCACATGATACAAATGTATAATTAGCTGGATATACAGATGCTGACAGGGCTAGGAACATCGATGATAGAAAGTCTACCAGTGGTGAATGTTTTTACATTGAAAATTGTTTGGTTTCCTGGCACAGTAAGAAACAGAGTTCGGTATCCTTATCCACAGCTGAAGATGAATACATCGCAACTGGTAATGCATGTACCTAGTTGGTTTGGATGAAAAGAATGCTAACCGATTATGGAATTGTGCAAGATACAATGATCTTGTATTGCGATAACTCTAGCACAATTAATATTTCTAAAAATCAAAAAATCCCATTCGACATTCTCGTATGAAGCGCATAGACATTCGTCACCATTATATTCGAGAATTGGTTGAAGATAAGAGCACCTCTTTAGAATACATATAGATCGAAAATCAACTTGCTGACATTATGAGGAAACCGCTTGACAGGAATAGATTCCCTAAATTGAAACATGATATTAGTATGCGTATTTCAAATTAATTATGTCATGTTAATTTTTTTATGTAAAAATTTTGAAAAAAAAAATTTTCTATCTACACGACCGGTTAAGCATGTCCTCGACCAGTTTAGCCTCGACAGGTCGAGCATGTACTCGACTAGTTGAGGAGTGCGGGTTGGCTTCCTAAAAAGGGAAAAAATCACTTTTTCTTCTCATTTTCATCTTCTTCCTCAATAACTCCTTGCTCGACCCGTCGAACCCATCTCTATTGAGTCATTGTAAGTGCATCATTTTTAATTTCCTTCTAGATTTGGGTTCTTCTATGCATTTTAAGCTTTGTTGTATTGTTGATTTATGATTTTCACGCTTTTCTACAAGGGTTTTTGGGCAAAAATCTAACATTAGCCAAACTCATATATTATACTCTCTTGTGCATACTCTACATGAAGCATCGCTCTAAGAGGAAGGTCACACACAAGGGCCCTAGTGGCTACTCCTCCCGAATGCTCCAATTAGGGTGAGAACCCTGAGAGTTCTTAAAGAAGATTTGGAGCATGTAAGGGATTTTTACACTCGAGATATAATAGTCAAAAGGACAGTAAATCTTGATCATATTGCTCGCTTCATGTTGTTTCCCATTCTCTCAGCCATTGGTTGGGAAAATATTTTTGGTTGGGGCGGACCGACTTACCACTCCATTGCTCAAGGCATGTTTGCATCCATTGGGGAGTTGTCCCTTTAAAATCTTACATTTTCCACCAATTTTAGAGAAGGGACGGTGCTGATATATAGGCACCTAATTTCGTGTCTACTTGATGTAAATGTTAATGATGAAGGTATTCCGATTCATCCTCTTTCTGATAAGATGTTTGAATCTGAACGTTGAGATATCACCCGTAAATTATGCCGATTTAATGCCGAGTGGAGTGGTGGTAATGTACTTCTTGCCACCCAAATGATTCACCATTTTCGTGTCCTTCACCGCATTTTTACTTTGAATGTCTATCCGCGGTCTGGAAACAAATCTGCGCTCACTTCATTAATGGCGCGTATTCTCCATGCTGTTGCATTGGGTATCTCCATTTGCCTTCCTTCCTTGATCTGATATTTGATCATCCAGTTTTGCATTCATCCTGGTCATGGTTCTATTCCATTCGCTTATCTTATGACGACACTTGCCCTTCATTGCAATGTTGTCATTCCGACTACTGAGGTCGCTGAGTCAGTTCTTTCATTTGACAATTCAAACATTAATAAAATGATTTTGAATTCCCTCCCCAGTCAGTAAGACGAGGATGAGGTCGAAGAAGAGAAAGCACCATTGCCAGCAGATACTACGATGGATGATATTTTCGATGAGTTAGAGTTTGATGTGAGGCGGATCCTGACTTTCAATTGTCTCAAGTCTAGTGGACAAGGTGGAGGCTTTGAAAGTGTCTCAGGACAATCTGGATGAAAGCCATTGCTCTTTATGTTTATGCATGTTTTACTCTTAATCATGATGCTTAAATTGCCATTCTATTATTCATTTGTCTCATATTCCTACTTTCCTTTGTCAATTTGTGACAAAGAGGGGGAGAGTTTGTATGGATATGATTGATATGTTGATTAGAATTTTGATTGATCATATATTATTAGAATGGATATGTATGTATATAGAGGTATTTTATAGGTATTCTACATGTTAGAAGTTAGATAGGAGAGTCAGTGTTAATTGCATAATTGAGAAGTCTTAGTTGGGCAGGGATCAATTTTGATTACATTGGTTTTAGTTGTCATTTTGTTTTGCCACTAATTTGACAAAGGGGGAGATTGTAAGTGTTGTGATATATAAAGCACATTTATTTGTCAAATTTCGATAGACAAAACAACTTGTGATGAAGTGAATTAAGATGAAAAGTTCACCTTCAAGTTCAAGACATGTAACTCCCCGTACTTTCAATACTCGGGCATCACCATGGGGATCCAATTTAATTTATACGTGCGTTCCCTTACACATTACCATGCATCGACTCTTAATCTGCTCATCTCAAACGTCGAGTACAAACCTAATTTGTATAACAAGCCATTCATTTGATAGATTTCCAATACAACCAATCACAACTTTAGGGATATCCATTTTACGATCTTAGTCGCCTTGGTATACCCATGCAACCATTCATCATCCAGTGCGAGACCAAAATCTAAAGATCCACCATTAATCGAGTCCACGATGAGATGGTTTATTACTAAACTAGATGACCTAGCCACCACATTGCAAAAATAGTCTTTAGGACCTACCCACGTTAGCTTAGGAACATTTAAAAACATCGGTGATCAGATCGGGAAGTGATCCAACCATTAATTATTGATAATTATCAAATGAAACTCACAAACCAAGTTGCATGGCCCGATTGATAGTCAGAGAATTGGACACACGACTCTTAGATGTTGATCTACCGCAAGGGCGGCTCTGTCTAGAAATGGGCCTATTGAGATAAAAATAATAATAATAATAACAACGATAATAGTAATAGTAAATTGTAACAAAGAAATAATAAAATTTGTATTAAGACTATTACTTGGTCACTAACCTACTATGAAAGTCTTACAAACATGACTCTTTTAACTGTTAGTCTTCAAATTTAGAACGATCCGACCACCGATTCAACAGAAATCCTTAATTAGAGCTTCATAGTTAAGATTATGGCCCAACTTAGCTTTAGATTAGCCTCATTCTCGAGCTCGTGGCCTTATATGGGTCAAGGAATCGACTGGTCAGAGTGGATTTCCCACAAACATCACGGTGGACCCCACACTGATGGTGCGTGTGCACCAAGAATGCTCCCACACGCAGCGCATGAGATCAGCCGTCTGGAAAGACTACGCTGACCCGTGTTCTCCCGCAAATGGGAAGAAATTCCCGTTCCTCTGTTGTCGCCAGCAACGAACTAAGAACGTTCGTTTGAAACGTGGCCCACCGTCTTGTCCCAAACGGGAAATCCATACCGTTCATCTGAACCAAGAGGAGGGTCTGCTCAAAGGCCTGGCCATTCGACACGAAATGTGTACGTGTGGGCACACGAGGACCGGCACAAATAGACCCTGCAAATACTCGTTTCCAAAAATGGAAACTGTTTTCTGTGTGCCAGCTTGGCGATCCGCGTGGGGGTGTTTGGAGTGATCTAGGCCGTCCCAAAAGAAGTCATCTCAGCCGTTAATCCCCTTTTTAGAGGCTAGGGTTTTGGGTAGAAAGCTAGCAATCGAAAAACGTCTCTCCTTTAGCCGTTTCCTTCTCCTTTCTAACCCACCATCCTAACTCCACTCGACCTTCGAAAATCCAAGTCCACAAGCTCCCTTGAGCTGAACCAGACCACCTGATGTCTCCGGATCGAAGGAAGAAGCTCTCGTTCAAAATCCGCCATTGGAGCGACCTCCTTCTTCCTCATCAAAACCGTATCAGGCTCAGTTCGGGTCGGGACGAGCTCGATCGTCTGATGCTGTTGGGCCTTCGGCAAAGTGGAATGAAGTGGATAGAGTTTGTACTTTGCCTACCTAAATATTACATGTAGAGCATACATTATTTATGGGTAGTATTAGTGCTGTAGCGGTAATATTAAGCAGCTCTACATACCGATGATAGCCGTGTAGTTTCGGACTCGGTATTGGGCCTGACACCGAGTTAAATTACATACATCGCTGACCCATCTCTGACGTAATCAGTAACTGGTTATTGAGAGTGCCATTACATCCATGGAGAAATTAAAGACTTAAAATGGATCATAGACCTAGAGGACTTAAGCAGATGAAACCCTAAAACCTAGTGTAATCTAAATCCTAGGTTAAGACCTTAACCCTAAGTAATGTGTCAGGAATGGATCTAACTGTAGAATTTCATAATTCATGGTAGATCATGGTATCCATTATCATGATTGGGATTGATAGTTATGATTTAAAATCATTAGGAAATATTATCATTTCCCTTATAGGATTAGTCAAATACTTATTAATGTAATTATTAGTGTTAGTCCTTATTGTATTATCATTAGAAAATACCCTATTATTATTACTTGTATTATCTAAGAGATTATTAGTCATTATAAAGATATTAGATAATGTCGGTATATTTGAACATGAACTAGGATTGTGAGAAGAAAAGAGAGGGAGACAGGTAGGAGAAAAAGGGACAGAGAGAAGAAGGAGGAAATGTGAAGAATAGAGGGAGAAAGAGGAAGGGAGAGTTTTGGCTTGAGTTATGGGCTGACTCGCTGAGTCAGCTGGGTCGAGTCGGCCATGGGGCTAGCTTGCGTCTAGCTGGAGTTCCAGCGTTCCAGCGTTTGAAGAAAAGTAAAAAGAAGGAAGAAAGAGAGAAGAAGAGAAGAGGGTGAAAATTGAGTTGATTTGACTAGAACCGAGTTGACTCAGTTGAGATCGAGTCCAGCTAGGCCAATTTTAATGAGATTCCGATCCAACCAACTTAGGTATGCTAATTTCCAATTCTTCCATACATTTGAACTATCAAAATCAAATTATCATCAATTCACTCATGTTGGAAATTATCTACATTAATATCAGTTAGTACATACAAATTATCATTATTAAGTATTAGAGTTTTACTTTGCCTACCTTAAATATTATCATTAGAGCATACTATTTATTTCATTAGGATAGCTATTAGTGCCTCGTTAGCTAATATTAAGTATTGTTAATAGTAATGATCACCTTAAATTTATTAGTATTATTAACATTACAATTAACTATACATCATTACCAATTTCAATTAGTAACGTTATTAATAGTGCCATTACATCCATTAGAAGTTAAAACTTAAAATTTATCATAGACCTAAACTTAAGAATGAAACCCTAAAACCTAGGTAATCTAAATCCTAGGTTAAGACCTTAACCCTAAGTAATGTGTCAGGATTAGATTTAACTGTAGAATTTCATAATTCATAGTAGATCTTGGTATCCATTATCATGACTGGGATTGATAGTTATAATTTAAAAATCATTAGAAAATGTTATTATTTCCCTTATAGGAATAGTCAAATACTTATTAAAATAATTATTAATGTTAGTCCTTATTGTATTATCATTAGAAAATGTCCCATTATCATTACTTGTATTATCTAAGAGGTTATTAGTCATTATAAAAATGTTAGATAATGTTACTTGTCGGTGTATTCGAATGTGAACTTATGAACCATCATTAATATGAATATTATTCGATCAATGGTACGATAATAATAATAATAATAATAATAATAATAATAATAATAATAATTCAAAATTCAAATCCTAAGATCCAAGCATTTAATTAAACCTTAGGATGAATCCCTAATTCTATATTAAAACCCTAAAAATAATCCAAACCCTAGGTTATATAAATCTTGACCATAGACACTTGGTAAAACATTGATCTCATGCATAAATTTCACAATTCATGATAGGAATTGATTCGAAGGGCACACGTACTTCCTAACAACGTTAGTGGCGATCCGATATATAAGGTGATGATTTTTCCCATTGAGCTTTCCATTTTTCCATTAATTTAAGTATAGTTTTATTTTAATTTAAATTGATAATTGATATTTCCATCTTATAATCATATGTGTAATTGTTAGAATCAAATTGCAAGGTTTCATGCTTAATATTTATCCTGCATATTATCTCATGCTTGTGAATTATTTGTGGATTACTTATGGAACTTAAACTGGTACATCAGTGGAAAACCTCCACCTATAAATGTACACCCATACTTGGGATGTAACCTGACCGGTTGTAATTGTAATGGACCTACGACTTAGTGATTATTGAGGGGTGGTTTAAATTGATTAATAATGTGGGCATACCATCCAGGGGAGTTGCGTCCAATGGTTTTAAGGATGGTTTCTTATCGCATGGTTTTGATCTTGGCCCTACGTGGCTTAGTTTTACCAATCGCCTTATGTGGCTTAGTTTTAATATTCGCCCTACGTGATTTTGTTTTAGTACTTGCCCTAGATGAGTTCGACGTTTTATTTTATACAACTCTGCATTGGTAAGCCCCATATACTGTAATATGATTAGCCATTAGTCGACGAGTTTCCATTAAATATCCTAAGATGGTAGTCTCATGACCGGGGGATGGTGGTATCGGACCAATGCCCGAGCTGTCGGCTTACACTGGTAACTAGCTCCCGTAGTGACCTTTGGGCTTATGTAAATTGGCTGGTTGTAATTAGACTAATAACAAGTTGGCTAATTATGCATACATGGCACGGACCAGTATCTATTACTATTGTACATGATGTACATATTTGTCCGACTGGATGTTTTTCCCGGGATGATGATTGCATGGGTGACAAGCCCATTGTCTGATTGGATGTTTTTTTTAGGACGATGATTGCATGGGTATCAAGCCCAATGTCCGCACGAATGAGCATCCCCGGGGCGATGATTACATTCACGCATCCATGAAATTGCGGTAAAGATTGCTTTAGTTGAAGTAAGAATATGTCAATATGTCCTGGGGGGGGGGGGGGGGGGGTGAATAGGACTTTTAAAATTTTTATGGTTTATTTAAATTTCTATTGCACTAATCCTAACAACAAGCTCATATTAGGATTACTTCAAAAGTAAATCTATTAGCTTTTAAGCCCCGTAGAGGATCCAATCACAAACTATTTAATAAGTGAATAATACGCAAACTAGTTTATGATGGATATGACTATGTATGTGTGTGAGGTGTGATCTCAGATATTCAGATATGAAAATATTAAAGAAAATCACACAAACAAAAGAATAGCAATATCGAACACAGTCATTTTTATAGTGGTTTGACTACTTGTCTACTCTACTCCCGGTAACCGCACTCAACCCTTGAGTGTACCGGATTTCACTAAGGAGGTTTCACAGCGGTTCACCTCAAACTTAAGGTTTTAAATCAGGTTCACCTTCAACCTTTACAACCTACACTAAGACTGACTGTTTATGCTCTCACGAGTAAGGGTCAATACAACGCACCCACTTTTAAGCACACTGGCTAAGGATCTTCCATAAGACCCTAACTGAGGTTTCACACGGTTCACCTCTAACCTAAGGTTTTAGATAGGTTCACCTTCAACTGGATGTTTATGCTCTCCACAGAGCAAGGGTCCACACAACGCACCCACCACGTACACTCCCGCCGGAGACCTCCAACGAGGGCTTGAAAGGGTGAGAAACACCTTAGATCCAATCCTACAGAGGAATGTTCAAAGGGTCCTCTAGACTCTAGTTACTCACAGATAAGTGGATGAGTCAGCTCGTTGACGAAGATCTCCTCCTTTGTTGATGAAGAGTTTTCTACTTCCTTGATCCGTAACTCAAAAGATGTACCAATATATGGCGACAGGTTGGGTCAAGGTTATGATGGAATCCTACTCTCTAAATATTTTCCTATTAGGAAGATAGAGCGATTCCAATCATCTATGCATTCAAGGCATCTCAGCTTAATGATTTGCTATTAAGGTAGTAGCTAGAGGATCCTTGAATGTGGAAGTTCATTCTCCAATCCACTCTATTGAATATCAATGATGATGGTGGATTGAAGGATGAACTCCCTTGAAAGAAAGAGCTTTGGGTATATGATCTAAGGTAAAACACTCACAAGCACTCTCTTCTTTGTCTCACAGCAACAATAAACAAGCTCCCTTTATATAGGCAAAAGGTTTCAACGGATATAAAATAGTTACATTTATGACAGAGTTCGATATGATCGACCGTATATTCTCGATTGCAACGACTAGCCGCTCGATGACACAAACTCAAATGTCACACGCTTTTGAAACCTTTTGCCAGCTGGTCAAGAGAATCGAAACACGTATCGATGTCATCGGATTTCGAACTCCGATATCATCGATGAGAGGATCGATTCATCGACACTTGAAAAGAAGAGAGACTTGCTATGTAATATTTCAGGTTTTACAAGAATGATCGAGGGACCTTCGAGATCATCAGAATTTGAATGTCGATGATATCGATAGAGTGTCGAGGCATCGATAAATCCAAAGGATTTTCGTTTAAGCTTGCTGGACAGTTTCTCTCCCTATTCGATGCCATCGAAACCATACCGATATCATCGATATTTGAATATCGATTCTATCGAGTACCCCTCGATCGCAGATAAACAATCCTGAAATAATTGCTGGAGAACTTGGGCACCCATGACCGATAACATCGAGAGTCTTCCGATATCATCGAGATTTGAAATTCGATGGTACCGAGAACGACTTCGATATATCGATGCACATGTGATTTTCTTAAGTAAAAACAGGGGCACCGGAGATCTGTCTGTCGATATTATCGAGTCACTATCGATGGACTCGAGATTCAGATATCGATGATATCGATATGTATATCGATACATCGATAAATCCGTCCAGATGAGTATGTGGTTGCTGGACATATTTTGTCCTCATTTCGATGATATCGTTTAAGCATCGAGGACATCGACAGCACAGGTCGATTCTATTGAGAAGTGTATCAATAAAATCGACAAAGCAAGAAAACTTAGAGAATTTTCTGATTTTGAAAAAGTTTTCTTAACTTAAAAACCCTATGATATTCTAGTTTGTTTTAAAGGTTTTATATACCTGGTGTTTTGGGACATGGGATGTGAGGCTTTGATTTACCTGAGGCGAGCTTGCACACATCCCGATTGAGGCAGACGCTTGAATTGATCTTCCTATGAGGCTTTGCAGTCTGTTCGACTCAACACTCACGCTAATTGACAAACCAGGGCACTTTTAATCTCCCCGTTTGTCAATTACGTGACAAAATACCAAAACACCCTAGACCAGTATCTATACTGACATCCTAATTTGTGTGTACATGTTCTTTACACAATTTTACAATTTCTAGTTAAACAATGTACACAACTCAGTATCTGCTCCCCCTATCTTGGTGCAGCTGCTCCCCCTAACACCTGCAACACCATTGAAGCAGATATACAATTTCCCATTCGGGGTGTTTAAAATGTTCTCCCCTTTTTGTCAGTCATTGACAAAGATATAGCAGTTGATATTGACTGAAGTTTGAAGTATTTGGGAGAAAAGTAAGCAGAGATGTGTAATGATTAAATCAGTTTAAGCAGTCATCTCTTTCAGAAACTATGGATACATATCAGACCAAGTAGAGCAGTGATATAAGCAGATAGAATAATCATTAAAATCATATGCATTCCATGTCAGAGCCTAGATGAACTAGGGGATCTAAACTCATAGTCATGGCAGTAAAACTAGAATTATATTCAGCCATATCCAAACCAGCCAAAAACATAAATATCCAAAAGCATATAGATATACCGCCCCAGACAGCAGTAAACTTCACAGGCCCCCAACACCGAAGTATATCCTTTACTTTGAGGATATCAACAAAAACTATTCACAGTTGGTGGATTAGTAGTGCATAATACACATATACATGTGAGAAGAGCATTCAAAAAGACATTTTATGCCCTTCACATTTCAGGGAGACTCCAGGTGTGTGATACATTGGTTATATGTTAGACCATCAAAACCTTTACTGTGCTAGTAAGGCATTGAGAATTTGTTGAGTAGCATGTTGTTAAGTTACCAGCATGGTTTTGATCTCCAATAGACAGGCTTCACAGTCATCCAGTCACTTCATGATATAGGATTGTCTCTTAAGCAGATCCTGGATAGTATCTTGTTTGGGAACAACATGAATGTTCTCAACAGAGATGGGGCTGTGCACAGGATAGCCTTTGTCTGAGCTTGAATCGATTTTTCCCTTACGAGGCACTTTGGCAATGATATTGCAGATGTCTTCATGATTAAACCAGGCACATGGGTGTGGGAGATCATTGGTAGGAGACAACCCAAATTGTCGAGATAGCTTAGATATAAGACATGAGAATGGAAGTACAGTGATGGATTCATATGAGGACACCTGAATTAATTATTGTAGAATAAGAGTAGGTAGGTAGATGTGAATACCGAGATGAATATCATACAAGACATTTATCATGTATGGAGAAAGCATGTTACTAGAGACTTCACAGGGATAGACATTTGTGCTGAAAATGCTGTGAAGAATTTTATATGCAGGATTGAGATATTTAACATGAAGGATATTCTTTGCATTTCGCGGTATAGTAGCACCATCACACAGTGCTAGAGTAACTTCACCCCATATACCACAACCATTCATATTTTGTTCTGATATAGGTATTCTAGTGACCTCTACCCCAATCAATCGGCTTATTAGTCTCGGAGTGATGTGCTCAGTTTGATTTGCTACAGCTACTGAAACATTTAGAGGATTATTTTCAACATTGTAGATTAGACTCAAAAACTGATGCACCAGATTATGCTGAAATCCTCTACCAAAATTCATAATATTCCGCCATCCAATCAATTCTAAGATGTTGATGATTTTAAAAGGTGTAATGCTCTTCCTCTGAACTGACCTTTCTGCCACAACGTTCAAGTTGAAAAGTGGAGATGAGCCAGTTGCTTTATTATTTTCTTTCTTGCTCTTCATTGAGGGTTGTTGTGGAAGAACCAGGTTTTTAGATATTTTTGTTTGAAGGGAAGCCTGTTCTGAGAATTATGATCATATTCCAAGATCAACTAGTGAGTCTCTTTTTCCATTCTTTTGTCTTTAATTTTCCAGTAACCGTCGATATCATTGAGCATCATTTTGATGACATCAGGGTTCCTTGTTGATATTTTCAATGAAGATCAGAAGGAAGTTCAACTGTCCCGACGATTCAGCTTCTCGAGAGATCGTCGATGGTGTTGATCTAGGTCGATGCAATCGAACTGTTTACTCGAATTATCGATGGGTGTCTTAAAAGTGAATGTTTTCAGTTTTCAGCATTTAGACAATCTTCCATACATACTATAAGTATATCTATGTATTAGCAGTATACACAGCAAAATTTTGTACATTCAATGCACATATCAAAATTATAAACATTTGAATGTTTATATACAAAAGATTGAGGTGAGGAACCTCAGATATATCATTTAGAGCTCAACAAAAATTGCATCATTTCAGCAAATATCCAGATCTAGATGCATGACCTGGACTTGTTTTTCTATGCTCAATTCTTTTAGGCATCAGTCCTTTCTTTGCCTCTAATAATGTAGTAGTGGTTGTTTGTGCGATGACCCTTCTTTATAGATTTTCCAGATTGGTTTAGGATTTCACATTCTTGTTTGTTGAATTTGACCACATGCCCATTATCACAAATTTGAGATATGCTTAGGAGATTATGTGCCAAATCTTTTGTGCAGAAAGCATTCTCATTTTTGAGCAAATTAATCCCTCTTATGATTCCTTGTCCAATTACTTTAGCAGTGGTTCCATCTCCGTAGGTGACTATCCCATTATAAAGATTCTTATAGTTTGAAAGAAGGGACTTGTCACCTGTGACATGTCTTGAGCAACCATTGTCTAGGTACCACATAGTGTTATTGCCTGTTAACTGATTTGAGTAAGTGGCAAGACAATTTTTCTTTTCTTTAATAACTCACTTTGTGACATGATTCTTACTTATATTTGATTCAACTACTGGATTAGTTTTTGTGTTGCTACTGAGGCATCAGATTTTTCAAGTATTTGTGCTCCATACCTAGTTTTTGCTCTAACTTTCTCATACCCTAAGCCATTTTTGTTATTTCTAGATTTTCCCATACTAAAAAGTTTCTCTACCTTCTCACCACTCTGGGAAAACTTATAGTTTAGTTTGGCAATTTTTCTGGACTATTCTAGATCAAACAGGAGTGTATGATTTTCATTTTGAAGGAGCATATTTTTGTCTTTTAATTGCTCAACCCATTTGTTTAGTTTTTCAGCCTCGGATTTAAGGAAGTGTCACGCCCCAGACTCGGTAACCGGATTCACAAGGAACCAGATGGCCGGTTCTGGCCGCAACAGCCTCCGTAGTACCCCATTCTCGGCTCCTGAAGCAGGTTCCGATCCTGGGATCCTACAAGGAGGATTTCCATAACAATATAACCATTTCCAATACGAGCATACCCAAGATCACAACAAGTAAATCTGAGAATAAAAAAGGCACTTATCACAAAATCCACTAAGAATTTAAACTTTTACAAGTTTACATGAGGTCCAAAAGGACATACATAAGATAATAGAAGAAAGAAAGGAAGGATGCAATACTGGGTCCTCAAGCTCAGCTCTAATCCAAACTCTGTCACTGCAACACCTGCCTAGGATCTCCTGCACGCATCAATCGTGCATAAGCTTATAGAAGCTTAGAGGGTGGTGTAAGTGTGTGATAATAGTGCACAGAAGAATAATAGGAGATACAGGAAGGAGACATGCTCAATGAGAATATCACTAGCCTTACCAAGGCTTATCATGAATATGATGCAATGAGTACTGGACGCCATACCAAGGCAATGCATGAAGGGGCTTACATAACCAATACTAATGCGATGCAGGTAATGCTAGTGCTCATAACCAAACCATATGTCAAGTATATTTCCAATCATAAGGAAATCACCGGGGTCCATTACACTGCTGGATGACTGCCGCTCTACAGACCCCGCACAGTCAAACGAGCGTAAGAGACCTCACTACCCGCCTGTGGACAACCAATCACCAGCAAGGCCTGATGGTAGCGGACCCATTCACGAGCTGGTCAGACTCAGCCTAGCAATGCCCTCTTACATCAGGCGAGTAAGGCCACACCCCTATCCAACCGACTACACGACAGTGGGAGTCGCGGCCTAATAGTATAAGGCCCTCGTGCGCTCATATATTCCACTCGGTCACGGCGTTGGAGCAGATCCTTGGTACCATGGAAGTTTTGGGAATTTCACCCATGGGCATCCTATGCACCCAGTATGCTCAAGTAACATTTCCGGTGTCCAAACATGGCCATCCATGATGTATCTATGGAGGCTACAACCCT
This sequence comes from Magnolia sinica, assembly GCF_029962835.1. Taxonomy (NCBI): domain Eukaryota; kingdom Viridiplantae; phylum Streptophyta; class Magnoliopsida; order Magnoliales; family Magnoliaceae; genus Magnolia; species Magnolia sinica. The sequence continues at coordinate 26,169,625 of NC_080575.1, forward strand.
GATGAAGCAAGGGTGATAATGCTCATATATTATGCAATGCTAGATGCATGAATCACACAATCAACTATGCATCAATTCCAAGCATCCAACATGCTCAAGAGGGAATATTACGTCCCTCGGGAAGACAGCATGCAATGCCCAATGGCACAATCATAACCACACACACAGTGTCATCCAAGCATACAATGATGCACATGGGTCATGAAGATGGGTCTAGGCGCATTATGCGGCGATATACAAAGTAAATTACATTCCTCCTATCCAAGAAGGAACCAAGACTAGGTACTTAGACAATATCCATAAGGAATCCCACCTCTAGTGGGGGCCCATTTACCTGGGGTAGCCCACAAGACTAAGCATACAACTACGGGTCTAAGTAATATAGAAATGAGCTTAGCAACTGTCTAAGATAAGTATCCAATCACTTTTAAATACAACCAGACCTAGAGGGGTCCATAATGGGGACATTTAACCACCATTCCCCAAAAAGGCATATCTACCATGAACTATATGGATAAAAGGCCCAAGGCCTACATTTAAGATAAAAAATAAAAGTAACCACATACATATATTCCTCATAATAGGCCATAAAAAGATATAATACCACTTTTAACAACATGGGCTCTAAGAGGAGAATTAAGGCCCAAGGCCCAATTCTCAATGGCCATAGAATCCATGCATTAAGTTGGACTTGGTGGGCAGCCCGCGTATACAATATATGACCCAAAAAAAGTTTAAGTTTGGATGAAATGGGCCCCACTATATCAGCCCAATAATTAGCAATTTAAGTAGGCAACCGAGGGCCCAATACTATCCTTACCTCAGCCCACAAGTCCATCAAAATGGTGGAAGTCGGCCCAATGTATGGTTGGGCCAAGCTAGGATGTCCCTGCCCAATCTGGGCTCACTCGTTGTCCCAAAATTCTGATCTTAAGATGGGGTCTTCATAAGATCACTAAAAGTGACCTAAAAGAATGCACTGATTAAGCCCAAGGATTATAAGAAAGCATAAGCATGTAACACGTACACAAGTTCTCAATATGGTGAGCCCCACAGTTAAATAAAGTTGTAACCATAAAATTGTACATTGAAGGCCCTTTGATAAACTTTTGGCCCGTTTGACTTCCTGGGCCTGCTAAGGTCCAGAAATTAGTTGAGTATGTGGAAATAATCTCATGAAGGCCAACTATACTCACTGGGGGACCGCACCAGATGGAGAGTGTGTATATATCATGAAAAGATCAAGTAGGCCTACTACTGGATTGTGAGTCCAGCAGCAACCCAAGGCAGAGAGTGCTTCCACAATCGGGCGATCCAAGGCTTGGACGGCCTGGACCAAACATGCATTAAGGTAGGTTCTACATACATGCATATTGAGCCTTAAATAAATAGCCTAAGGTCTATGGTGGGCCTTTAACCACCCATAGAGAAACCTATGAGCTTACCTTAGGATCACCCAGGAGGACATCCAACCTCAACTGGTTTCCAAGAGGTAGCTCACCACTACCCATATAATGAAAGATCTAAGGCCTAAGCAATGCGTGGACTAGTAGGCCATACACCAAGCCCAACTCATAAGCCATATAGTGGGCCCTCAAGTAATGTTTGGGCCCAACCACAAAGGTCATAATTCCACATATTGTGGTGGGCTTCATGGGCAGCCCAGTAATTCATTTACATGGGCAGGTTTCACATTTAACACAAGTGAGTTGGGCCTCACTTTTGGCCTAAGTACAGGGTCAGTTTAATGGGCAGCCAAGGGCCCGACTTCTTGTGTATCATTGCCCCTAAGCCCATCACAATAGATAGGAGAGTATAGGCTCAAGATCAATGGGCATATCCAAAAGAACTGAGTCCACAAGGCCTACTTGCTAACACAAATATGCATATACTATATCACATAATGGGCCCTAAAGAAATGGCCTAAAACCAAAGTCATCCAATTCATACATTATGGTGGGCTTGAGGGCAGCCCATAAACCCAAGAATACACATAGGCAAGGCCTATACTGACAGTGTGGGCCTTGCCACATCAGCCCAAAGACTTAGCAAGGCCCTCCACAATATACATTTATGTGGGCCTCGCAAGTCAGCCCGTAATTAAGCATTTCATGAGGGCATCACGACTAATAAATACACACGGTCAACCTGTAGACGGCCCGTTGGGCCTGTGAAATAATAAGGTCTGGCCCTGCACGATCTTGGGCTCAAGAAATAGGTTTCCAGCCCATTGGGCCTATAAACTACCAAAAATCTGGTTAAGGCTAACCCCCAACATCACCACAAAGGAAAATCTGGTTAAGGCTAACCCCCAACATCACCACAAAGGTGAGCCTTAAGAGCCACTAATTACGGCCAAAAATATCTAAGGAAATAAGGCAAGGAGTGTGTGCAATACTCCCTTAAATCTGGTGGGCCACAACAACTCCAAAACAATCCACTATGGAGCAAATTTGGGCCCCTTGTTGGAATTTCAGCCCACCCACTTCCTGGGCCTGCTGGAATCCAGAAATTTATGTAATTCAGATGGGTTACTAGCCCATGGTGACCCACACGTATCATAGTGGGTCCCACCGGATGAGAGGGGAATGCACAACACATATTAGAAGTGGGCCATGCCGCTGGAATACAGGCCCAGCAACAGCCCAAGGTAGGGGCGTCCCGTGATGGGTAGTCCTACGGGCCTGAGTATCTGGCCCAAAACTGACCCAAGCTTGCAAGCCACACCATGATCAGTACAGGGGCCCGATGGCCATGAAAATTTACAAGATGGTCCTCCCATAGGTGGACCACGAATCCTCAAAATTTTGTGATTTTTGGACGATCAGAAGTATTTTAATTAATTTAAATAAATCAGACCATCAAGAAAATCTGGTGAATCGGGACACCTGGACGTGGTGAGCCATTCCAGCACTTGTCACGGTGTACACAGGGCTCCATTGGCCCCAAAAATTTGTAGGTGAGTCCCAACATGGGTGGACCACCTCTCTGTAAATTTTCATGATTTTAGGATACTCAGAAGTATTTAAATTAATTTAAAGAATACAATCTATCCAGGGTGAAATATTGCTGGAATATAACTGTCCTGAATTTGGGCCATCCAATGGGTGGGTTCTGGGCCTCCAAAATTCCTGAAATTTGGACCCAAGGTCCCTCATCAAGCCTAAAACAAGTTGGCATCCAGAAATATGGCCCACCTTCTTAGAAATTATTTTTTTTAATATTATTTTTATGGGACTATGCTGCTGGACTGCACAGCAGAAATTTCTGGCAGTCCAGTATGTTGGCCCACCCTTTTGGATGCCCAAATAGGATTCCTTGGCCCTGAAATTGTGTGGATAGGTCCTACCATGGGTGGGACACCTCCCTACAAAAATTTAGGATTTTTGGGATAGTAAAAATATTTTATTTAACTCATGCAATTTATGGACAGCAAGGTCCAGATTTTTATTTTCCTGCTGCAGCAATGCTGCTGTCCCTGACTTTAGCACCCCATTTGAGTGGGCCCAGGTCTATGTAAATTTGGAAAAAATGCAAGGACAACCTTCCTATACAAATATACAATAAGTTGGGGTCCACAAAGGTGGCCCACTATTTCCAAATCAGGCTGATATTTATGATTTTCCAGCAAACAGTGTGGCTGGACAGTCCAGAAAAATCTGGACCGTCCACCCTCCTTGGCCCACCCTTTTGGGTGATCAAATAGGGACATTTGAAGCTGAGGTTTAGCATACTTTTAGGTGGGGTCCATACCTCAAAGAGAAGTCTAAGAAATCAGGAAAAAGGAGACCACAAACAAGGCCTACAACACATACATTACAGCATAAAAAAATTCCAGCAATCTGGACAGCAACATGTTGCTGTCTAGATCAGCCCAAAAATATAATAAATGGGAAATAAATCATAGATTCCACAAGGTGGGGTCCACCCTGATGTGTCACACAACTCCCAGGCCCAGCCCCTCCCCAAGAAAATCCATAAAATCAAGCCCAAAGGCTTTCCAAATCAAGCAGCAAAACTAGGCAGCACAGTTGGGCCTGGGTGTCCAACAACTTGGGCCTGGATGTCCCAAATTTTAAAAATTCTGGTTGCATGGCACATCAGGTGGGCCACATAGTCATTACATCCAAACCATAGAAAGTGGAGAAGAGAGGAATAAAGGAAATCTCATCAAGATGGGGTCCATGGAGAATGGCCCCATCAAGATCACATGCATGCAAGTGATGGCTAAAAAGACCTTATCCAAGGAGTGGTGGACCTTCATCATTGATGTGGTGAGTCCTACACTCTCCATATGAAGCAAAAAAAGATCTATGACAATAAGAATCATGCAATCTATCCTACATGCTCACCCACTTGTTGGATCTTCAAGATTCTTCAACCACCATGCTCCTTAAGCTACAAGGAAGGAGGTTCAATGGTGATGATGGATCTTTGATGGTTAGATCTAGGGGAGAAGAAGAGGATAGAGGGCTGGAAAAATTCAGCAATGGAGGACATTTGCAAAGAGGAGAAGAGAGAAATGAAGAAAGAGAGAGGGAGATGAGAGAGTTTCTAAGGTTAAAATGATTGCTTTCTTAGAAAAAGATGAATTTTTGAAAAGAGAAATAATCATTGCTCATGGGATAAGGTGGCTCATCATTGCCTAGAGAAGCCAATCTCATCATGGTTTTCTCGAGAAAAGAAGCCATCATTGCTAGGCTAAAGGTGGCTTACATTGGGAATAGTGCACATGAGGAAATGTGCAATCAGGTGGGTCCCACCAAAAATGCAATCAACGGTCCAAATAATGCGCGGCCCATAACTTTTGATGGACATGCCGGATTTACGCATGAGACACGACGCTGGAACCGCGGCGATGATGCGGTCGCAATAGCATAGGTCTTGGGTCAATCCGAGTCGGGTCTACATGACCAAACTCGAGGGTGACCGCAATCACTATCCGAAGGTCGCGGGTCGTTGAAATTTGACCGGTAGGACCGCGGGACCAAGATACACGAGATGCATACTCACACACACACATGCGAACTCGGGTCAGGTCTCACAGGAAGGAGTTAATTCTCTCAAGTCTATCATTATCTGAGTGATATTGCTGTAAATCATTTATTAGATGTGTATTAATTTCTAGAGTTTTATCCAAATCTTTTTGCAACAATTCCTTTTTGTTCTCAGATATTCCAACACTTTTAACCACTTTGATGCAATGGATATAAAGTTGATTGTAACCATCTTGTAGCTTGTTTTGTTGTTGTTCTTCTTCCTTTTCAGTTTTCTTATATTCTAACGGAAATGATTCAGTGGCTTGCTATTCTATCTTGTTCTCAGATTCATAGGGGATGATTGGAGTAGTGGAGACCATAAGAATTTTCAAGGATTTCTGGTCTCCATCACTCTCTGAGTCACTAGATTCTGAGTTTGACTCTTTTGTATCATCCCATGTGGCAGCCATTACTTTGCCCTTAGTTTTTCTGTTTGGGCATTCAGTAAACAGATGTCCATACTTCTGACAGGCATAACATTGTGGTTCTTTGGTCTTTTTACCAAATTTGCCTATAGAAGGTTTGTTGTCTACCCACTTTCCTCTGGATGAACGACCACGATTCTTTTGAAAGAATTTCCTGAATCTTTGTACCAGTAGAGTAACTTCCTCATCTTCATCTTCTTTTTCACTTCCACTGTCCTCATTTGTTGTTTTCTTTGAAGATTTTAGGACAGTATTTTTAGATTTTTGGGTTTGTTTGAAGTGTAGTTCAAAAGTTTGTAGGGAACCTACCAGTTCTTTAACTTTTATTTCATCAATATTCGTACACTCTTCAATGGTTGTTACTTTGGGATTTAACTGTTCCGGCAGTGATCTCAGTATTTTCCTATAGATTTTAGGAACCAGAACTTTTTCTCCCAAACCACACATGGAGTTGCAAATGATATTCAGCTTAGTGAAAAACTCCATAAAGGTCTCATGCTCTTCCATTCTGAGACTTTCGAACTGTGAAGTTAAGAGTTGCAGTTTAGATCTCTTCACAGTGCTTGTGCCTTCATGGGTTGTTTCCAATAGATCCCATGCTTCTTTGGATGTCCCACACATACTTTTTTGATTGAATATATCTTCGGATATGGCACAGTAGATGGCGTTCATAGCTTTAGCTTTAACAGTGTGTTTTTCTTTATCAAATGTCATCCACTTTTCTTTCGGTTTGGGTTTTGTGATGGTTGTGCCACTATCAAGTATAACTTGTTCAGATGGTGGCACATATCCACTTTCAACTATATCCCAAACATCATGATCCAAAGATCTCAGAAAGTAGTACATCATATCCTTCCAGTATGCATAATTTGATCCATCAAACACTGGAGGTCTAGTGACCGATGAGTCCTCTCCTTTGACAATATTCCCAACTTCAGTCAAGATCACTCTCTAGGCAGTGAAGCCCTTAAAGAGAGACCCGCTTTGATACCAATTGAAATTGCGGTAAAGACCACTTTAGTTGAAGTCGGAATATGTCAATTTTAAAAGTCCTATTGACATATTCTAAAATTTTTAAATTTTTTATGGTTTATTTAAAATCATATTGCACTAATCTTAATAACAAGCTCATATTAGGATTACTTTAAAAGTAACTCTACTAGCTTCCAAGCCCGGTAGAGGATCCAATCACAAACTATTTAATAAGTGAACAATACGTAAACTAGTTTATGATGGATATGACTGTGTATGTGTGTAAGGTGTGATCTCAGATATTCAGATATAAAAATATTAAAGCAAATCATATAAACAAAAGAATAACAATCTTAAACATAGTCATTTTTATAGTGGTTCGACTACTTGTCTACTCCACTCCCAATAACTGCACTCAACCCTTGAGTGTATCGGATTTCACTAAGGAGGTTTCATAGCGGTTCACCTCAAACCTAAGGTTTTAAATCAGGTTCACCTTCAACCTTTACAACCTACACTGAGGCTGACTGTTTATGTTCTCACGACCAAGGGTCAACACAATGCACCCACTTTTAGGCACATTAGCCAAGGATCTTCTATAAGACCCTAACTGAGGTTTCACACGGTTCACCTCTAACCTAAGGTTTTAGATAGGTCTATCTTCAACTGGATGTTTATGCTCTCCATAGAGCAAGGGTCCACACAAGGCACCCACCACGTATACTCCTGCCGGAGGCCTCCTATGAGTGCTTGAAAGGGTGAGAAACACCTTAGACCCAATCCTACAGAGGAATGATCAAAGGGTCCTCTGGACTCTAGTTACTTACAAATAAGTAGATGAGTCCCATTCAGCTCGTTGATGAAGATCTCCTCCTTTATTGATGAAGAGTCTTCTGCTTCCTTGATCCGTAACTCAAAAGATCTAGGACATATAGCTTGGCCTTTTCAAAGGTTATGATGGAATCCTACTCTCTAAATGTTTTCCTATTAGGAAGATAGAGCGATTCCAATCATCTATGCATTCAAGGCATCCCAGCTTAATGATTTGCCATTAAGGTTGTAGTTGGAGGATCCTTGAATGCTGAAGTTCATTCCCCAATCCATTTTATTGAATATCAATGATGAAGGTGGATTGAAGGGTGAGCTCTCTTGAGAGAAAGGGCTTTGGGTATATGATCTAAGGTAAAACACTTAAAAGCACTCTTCTTTCTCTCACAACAACAATAAACAAGCTCCCTTTATATAGGTAAAAGGTTCCAACGGATATAAACCGGTCACATTTATGACAGAGTTCGATATCATCAAGCGGGGTCGATATCATCTAGCGTATACTCTCGATTGCATCGACTGGCCGCTCGATGACACGAACTCAAATGTCATACACTTTTGAAACCTTTTGCCAGCTGGTTGAGGGAATCGAAACACGTATCGATGTCATTGGATTTCGAACTCTAATATCATCGATGAGAGAATCAATTCATTAACACTTGAAAATGAGAGAGACTTGCTATGTAATATTTCAGGTTTTACAAGAATGATCGAGGGACCTTTGAGATCATCGGAATTTGAATGTTGATGATATCGATAGAGTGTCGAAGCATCGATAAATCTAAAGGATTTTCGTTTAAGCTTGCTGGACAGTTTTTGTCCCTGTTCGATGCCATTGAAACTATACCGATATCATCGATATTTGAATATCAATTCTATAGAGTGCCTCTCGACCGCAGATAAACAATTCTGAAATAATTGTTGGAGAACTTAGGCGCCCATGACCAATAACATCGAGAGTCTTTCGATATCATCGAGATTTGAACTTCGATGGTATCGAGAACGACTTCGATATATCGATGCACATATGATTTTTTTAAGTAAAAACAGGGGCGTCGAAGATCTATCTGTCGATATTATCGAGTCACTATCGATGGACTCGAGATTCAGATATCGATAATATCGATACGTATATCGATACATCGATAAATCCATCCAGATGAGTATGTGGTTGCTGGACATATTTTGTCCTCATTTCGATGATATCGTTTAACCATCGAGGACATCGACAGCATAGGTCAATTCTATCGAGAAGTATATCAATAAAAGCGACAAAGCAAGAAAACTTAGAGAATTTTTTGATTTTGAAAAAGTTTTCTTAACTTAAAAACCCTATGATATTCTAGTTTGTTTTAAAGGTTTTATATACCTGGTGTGTTGGGACACGGGATGTGAGGTTTTGATTTACCTGAGGCGAGCTTGCACACATCCCGGTTGAAGAAGAAGCTTGAATTGATCTTCCTATGAGGCTCTACAGTCTGTTCGACTCAACACTCACGCTAATTGACAAACTAGGGCACTTTCAATCCATGCATATAATAAGACTGCATCATGTATTGTTTTGTTATCTTTTCATAACTATACTTACCTAATATGGCGGTGTGTAATCTTGAGGGGAATTCACACTGAGTTGGCCACTCATCCATCAAATATATAACCATACAGGTAGAACAGGTGGTCAGATGATATCCAAATTCATATTGATGAGGAGCAACCTATAATTGACAAGGGTGCATGATTGTATTTGCTAAAGGTTGCTACAGGATTTCACAGCTTAAGATGTTGTAATTTACCTTGTTTCACATGTGATATTCTTTCATTTTATAATTATAAAAATAGGGACATTGGTTTGTATAAGTCATTATGGGCAGCTCTTGTATATTTAAACGATAATGCAAACTTCATTTATGTTTGAGTTGTCCATGCTACGCTAAATTGCTAACTTTGATGAAAGAAAAAATTATGTATGGAATTCGTCTCTTTATAAGTTAACATTCGAGTTTTGGGGAAACGGGTCGCATACACGGATCTTGAAAACATGGGGTGTTACGATTGGTATTAGAGCATAGTTTAGACAAACCTGGCTTTGGGAATTAATCTTATACAAACCTTAAATGTCTCAAATTAGGATATTTGAAATTAGAGATTTAAACTTAGGTGAATTCCCTTAGACTTAGAAGAATAATTGAGGACGTAGAGCCCCAAACTTAGGTTCCTTAGAAATTATTAGAATAACCATTTGAACGCATTTGAACTTCCCCTGTAATTAGGAGAAATTGAGAATATAGGAACTCAAGATCTTAGGCCCCCTAGGTAATTGTTTGGATGATCGTGGAACTTAGAAATGAAATTAGGCCCTTTTGAACATCTAGGATTAGTCATTTGAAACTTATAGACAAAAACTTTGGTTCCCCTATAAACAATAGGACCGTCATTTGAAACTTAGAAAAACAATTTTGGTTCCCATGTAAACTACCAAAACTACTGTTAAACTCTTCTAAAAATTTCATTAGTTAGAAATAACATTGTAATAAAATTTAGCAAATTCAAAGTCAAGTTTCCATATAGGAATTTTGGTCCAAAATTTTTTAAAGTAGTACTTTGATCAGAGTGTGTAGTGGGAGCGTGATGGTTATTTGTATCTATTCACATAAATTTTGGGCACTCTCATTGTCAATTCAAAAGATTGCATGATATTTCCCTGAAGTCTAGGACAATCGGGATCATGGATTGATGGAATCATGTTTACGCGATGTGTTCGCGGTCTGACCCAAGTTCTAAGTCCTAACAAATCTTAAATGATCTCAATGCCCTGATCAGATAGAAGATCGAGATTTAACAGGATTATGAATTGATACCCAAATCCTCCGCTATACGTAGGCGAAGGGTCGAGGTATCGGGCTCAAACCCACTTCAACCATCTACCTGTGGAAGCTCGAACACTGAAAACCAGAAAATCATATTGTACTTTAGACAATGGGGAACTATCATTTAAAGTAAAGAAAAAATTTAAAAAGAAAGAATTAATACTATTAGTTGCCACATAAGTGAACTGATAACCTTAGTAGTTGCTATAGGAAAATTTTGATGTTGATGAACATTAAAGTAACTCCCTAGATTCGACTAATGTTGGAGTGATTTCTAACCTTTAGTGGGACTCAGACACTTGAGTTGATTTACTCAACGAGAACTTAAGGGTTGAGGGGAATTTAAATAAAGCTCATTGGGATTTCATACGTAGACATAGGATACATCTTTAGGATAAACGAACCACGCGTAATATTAATAATAGGTGCGTATATCATTAAAGATTGCAGTAGAACTTTATTTATATTTCTTTAAGGGGGGGTAGGTTGTAGTGACTCTTGTTCTTGTAGACGGTCGTTAGCACTTGCACATACAAATAAGCCTAGTGGGAGAACCGATAAATGCATAGAGACACCGTAAAGTAGTTGCCGTTCACAATTATAGTTGAAGAATTGAATCTCAGGGATGAGATTTTCTTTAAGGGGGGTAGATTGTAACACCCCATACTTTTAGTACTCGGGCGTCACCATGGGGATCCAATTTAATTTATATATGTGTTCCCTTACACGTTACCATGCATCGACTCTTAATCTGCCCATCCCAATCATTGAGTACAAACCTAACTTGTATAACAAGCCATTCATTTGATAGATTTCCAATACAACCAATCACAACTTTAGGGATATCCATTTTACGATCTTAGTCGCCTTGGTATACCCATGCAACCATTCATCATCAAGTGCGAGACCAAAATCTAAAGATCCACCATTCATCAGTCCACGATGAGATGGTTTATTACTAAATTAGATGACCTAGCCACCACGTTGTAAAAACAGTCGTTAGGACCTACCCACGTTAGCTTAGGAACATTTAGAAACATCAGTGATCAGATTGGGAAGTGATCCAACCATTAATTATTGGTAATTATCAAATGGAACTCACAAACCAAGTTGTATAGCCCGCTTGATAGTTAGAGAATTGGACACATGACTCTTAGATGTTGATCTACTGCAAGGGCGGCTCTATCAAGAAATGGGCCTATCGAGATAAAAATAATAATAATAATAACAACAATAATAGTAATAGTAAATTGTTACAAAGAAATAATAAAATTTGTATTAAGACTATTACTTGGTTACTAACCTACTATGAAAGTCTTACAAACATGACTCTTTTAACCGTTAGTCTTCAAATTTAGAACGATCCGACCACCGATTCAATAGAAATCCTCAATTAGAGCTTCATAGTTAAGATTATGGCCCACCTTAGCTTTATATCAGCCTCATTCTCAAGCTCGTGGCCTTATATGGGTCAAGGAATCGACTGGTCAGAGTGGAATTCCCACGAACATCACAGTGGACCCCACACTGATGGCGCGTGTGCACCAAGAATGCTCCCACATGTAGCGCATGAAATCAGCCCGTTTGGTCAGACTACGTTGACCCGTATTCTCCCGCAAATGGGAAGAAATTCCTATTCCTCTGTTTTTGCCAGCAATGAATGAAGAACATTCATTTAAAACGTGGCCCACCGTCTTGTCCTAAACGGGAAATCCATACCATTCATCTAAACCAAGAGGAGGGGTTAACCAAAACCCTGGCCATTCCACACGAACATATGCACGTGTGGGCACACGAGGACCGACACAAACAGACCCTACAAACACTCGTTTCCAAAATGGAAAGTGTTTTCCGTGCGCCAACTTGACGATCTGCGTGGGGGTGTTTGGGGTGATCTTAGCCATCCCAAGAGAAGCCATCTCAGCTGTTATCCCCTTTTTAGAGGTTACGGTTTTGGGTAGAAAGCTAGCAATCGAAAAATGGCTCTCCTTTAGCCGTTTCCTTCTCCTTTCTAACCCACCATCCTAGCTCCACTCAACCTTCGAAAATCCATGTCCAAAAGCTCCCTTGAGCTGAATCAAACTACCTAATGTCTTCGGATTGAAGGAAGAAGTTCCCATTTGAAATCCACCATTGGAGCGACCTCCTTCTTCCTCATTAAAACCGCATCAGGCTCAATTCGGGTCGGGACGAGCTCGATCATCTGATGCTGTTGGGCCTTCGGCAAAGTGGAATGAAGTGGAAGTAGAGAAAAGAAGGAAGAAAGAAGAGGGTGAAGTGGTGTAGCGGTAACGTGCAGCTCTACTACCGAGTAGCCGGTGGTTTCGGACTCGGTTTGGGCCTGCCCGAGTTATTCTACTCGCTGACCCATTCTCTGACATAATCAGAATAGGTTTGGGAGCCCAGTACGATGGAGAAATAAAGAGAAGATGGAGGAGACAGAGGAGGGAGCAGATGAATAGGAAAACGGGTCATTGTTCCTTTCATCCCTGTTTTGGGTTGGCCATTACCACGAGTCCTATAGTTTGTTGGCTATGTTTAGATACCCTGCTTTGAACAGAAACAAGGAAGAAGAAATGGGGAAATGGAAAAGAGAAGAGAGAATAAGGAGAGAATAGAGAGAAAGAGGCAATGGGGTATGGCTACGGTTGCCGCATCGAGTCGAGTTGAGGTGTAGTCCAACTCGGGTGAGTTGTGTTCGAGTCCAGATGTTGCTGGACTAGGATTGTGAGAAGAAAAGAGAGGGAGACAGGTAGGAGAAAAAGGGACAGAGAGAAGAATAAGGAAATGTGAAAAAGAGAGGGAGAATGAGGAAGGGAGAATTTTGGCTTCAGTTATTGGCTAACTCGCTGAGTCAGTTGGGTCGAGTCGGCCATGGGGCTATCCTGGGTCTAGCTGGAGTTCTAGTGTTTTGAAGAAAAGTAGAAAGAAGGAAAAAAGAGAGAAGAAGAGAAGCCGAGAGAGTGTGGAAATCAAGTTGACTCGACTGGAACCAAGTTGACTCGGATGAGATCGACTCTAGCTGGGCTGATTTTAATGAGATTTCGACCCGGCCAACTTTGGTATGCTAATTTCCAATTCTTCCATACATTAGAACTATCAAAATCAAATTATCATCAATTCACTCATGTTGGAAATTATCTATATTAATATCAGTTAGTACATACAAATTATCATTATTTAGTATTAGAGTTTTACTTTCCCTACCTTAAATATTATCATTAGAGCATACTATTTATTTCATTAGGATAGCTATTAGTGCCTTGTTAGCTAATATTAAGTATATTGTTAATAGTAATGATTGTAAGTGCTATGGTCTCAAGGTCCTTTGGTTGTCAAATTTTGTTATGCCAAAACTCTATTTGTGTCTTGTGTTTGTATGTTGTTATATATGTTCCAGACACTGGTTCACAAGTGCTTCAAGTTAAGTATAATGATCGACTTCAAGCCAAGTCAAGCCATGTATTGTAAACATCAATGTTCAGAGCTACATTAATAAAGAGTAGAAGACTCAAGTACATTTCAAGACTTAAGAGCAACTCAAGTTAAAGTTTGATGTCAAGCTTTCGAAGATCTCAAGATCAAGCTACATCAAGTAGAGATCTCAAGCTTTGTAAAATTCAAAGGTCAACAATCATTTGATAGAATGGAGTTTCAATGTCCATACTTCATGTCCCAGGTGTGATTGACCTTAGATTGACCTTAAGGTAGGTAATTTCGGATACATAATTCATACTGTATGTTTATATATGAATTTAGTCTGTTTTAAGACTAGTCCTGGACCTTGTTCGACTAGTCCTAGCACTGGTTCGACCAGTCCAAGAAATTCCATGACCTGTCTTAAGTTGTTGAAGATTTTTGGAATTTTTTGGTTAGCCCACGACCAGTCCTGGAGGTCCTTCGACCGGTCGTAGGTGTGTTCACGACTTGAACTTTGACCAGTCATGGGTACTCGACTCAAATTACAACGACTAAGTCATGTGGTTTATGACCAGTCCTAGGTCATCTATGACCGGTCATAAGTGGTCCACGACTAGTTGTAAACACCCTACGACCAGTCGTAGAACGGTTTTCAAAGATCACGCTTAAAAATTCAAAATGCCGATGAAGGTACGACCAGTCGAAGTTGCCCTACGACTAGTCGTAGACGTGATTTCTACTTCTATAAATTGAGCACGAATCTCAGAATTTCATAACTCAATTCAAAGAAATTCAAAGGCTCCACTCTGAGATAAGTTAGTGTTCATTTTAAGCTACTTTGTGCATAATTAATATTTCCTTTTGTTAGCTTATTTTTATTTGATTTTGATCTACATTCCAATCTGATTTGAAAAAGGCAAATTCTGTAATTCCTTCTTCTTGGAATCAAAATCAAATAGAGCTAGCCCATTTGATTTAATTTAAAATCAATTAGAACTTAGAACCATTTTAAGTGAGTATTGGACATTGAATGTTGATTCGAACTTCTACTCCGATTGGTTCTTCCGGCCTGCTACGAAAGGAGAAATCCAGGTATTTTACGTTTATTTCTATTCTTTTAGTTTTTGTTTGGGATTTGCCAGAAAAATCTCATTGTGTGGTTATCTAAGGAGAGCCAGAAAACTCAGAAAGTGTGAATTTTTGGATTGTGTAAGCCTAAGTTAAAAGGACATAATTGTGAAGGTTTTAGGTGAACCTGTGAAACCTATTTTGTTAGTGAATGCTAATATCCCCTGTGTGAGGATATTAGGAGTGGAGTAGCATTCTATGTGGCTGTTGTGGAACAGTTGGTGTACACATAAGCGAACCACTATAATTCTTTGTCTTGTGGTTTGAATGTTTGCTTAAAGTTTTATATCTTTTATCATTCAAGTTTGTGGGATGTATGTGTGGATGTGAATGTTGTAAAATTTACATTTCAAGCAAGTGTGTGGAATGTTGTAATAATTTAGATTTAAATTCCTGCAATTTATTTCAATTCCATGCTATTTATTTATTTCTCTTTAAATTGAGTTTTTGATACAAAGGATGTTCTAGAAGTAAGGTTGTCCTACCATAAGCCCTTGGTTTTTATAGTGTAATGTTGTCCTTAGAATTGAATTCGTATCAACCTCTCAATAGTTGTTTATTGAGGTTGATTTTATTTCAGCATTGTGAATTGATTTATTTTATTTGGCTATCTCTTTATTTTATTCCGCTGTTATAATTATAATTGGGCATCGTCCTATTCACCCCCCCCCCTCCCAAGACATATAGCTAGGTAGTTTCAAGTGGTATCAGAGCCTAATAGCTCGCTCTTATTACTTTTTAGTTGGATTTATTTCCTGAGCTAACGATCTAAGCGATATAAAAGATGTCAAATTTTGATAGCCTATCAGTCACTAGGCTTCCACCCTTTGATGGCTCTAACTATGCCTATTGGAAAGCCAGGATGAGGATCTTCCTCAAATCATTGGATGAGAGTGTATGACAAGCCATAGTGACTGAATGGAATTCTACTACCACTGAAGTGACTGGAATTGATGGTTCAAAATCAATGAGAGTAACTCCTTATTTCTCTTAGATCACCCTTCAGAAAAATGAGAGTAGTGCCAATGCAAAAGCACTAAATGCAATCACTTGCGCACTATCACCGAATGAGTTCAAAAGAATCATATCCTGTGATATTGCAAAGCAAGCTTGAGATATATTAGAAATGACACACAAGGGTACTACAATTGTCAAAAAATCTAAAGTTCAACTCCTCACAACCAAATTTGAAGAAATTCATATGGAGGAAAATGAAATATTTATGGACTTTTACACAAGATTAAATGACATTGTAAACTCAATGTGGGGTCTTGGCGATAAAATCTGAGAAAGTAAAGTGTGTGCAAAGACACTACGCTCTCTTCCTGAACGGTTCAAGTCTAAAGTAACCGCGATTCAGGAACTTCGTGATATAGACAATATGAGGGTAGAAGAACTAGTTGATTCTTTACAAACCTATGAATTAAACTTTAAAGCTCCTAAAAGGAAATCCATCGCTCTTAAGTCTTCTAAAGGTATTTCTCATGAAAACTCGGATTTAGAAGATTCTGAAGACGATATGGCTCTTTTAGCGAAAAAGTTTTATAAGATTTTCAAAAGGAAGAAAAGAATAGATTTTTAAAAATCAAATGATAAGAAAGGATCTAAATCTAAATCTAAAAATTGGAAGTCTTTGAAAGATAGTCATTGTTACAACTGCTAAGAGTATGGGTAATTAGCAAACAAATGTTCTAAAAAGGACAAAACAAAAAGGAAGGTATGTTGGCTACTTGGGATGAATCGTCTGATCTTGAACCTTTCTTCTGAATCAGAAGATTCTGAAACTGAGTCGGGCAATGAAGTTAAAGCCTTTATGACTCTAGCCAAGTTCACTTTTTTAGATCATGATGATTCAACTAGTGAGGAAAATCTGAACAGTGAATGTGAAAATGAAGAGGATCTTCAAGATGCTTATAATGCCCTATACAAGGAAAGTTATAAAATTGCTGTCAAACTTAAACTTCAAAAAGAAAAGTTTTTTAAACTCAAAGAATATTTTGAATCACTTGTTTTAGAAAAATCCCAAATTTCAGATTGTTTTGAAAAATCAAAATGTGATTTAGAATTTAAAACCTCCCTGATTGAAATCTGAAATCTGAAAATGAGAAACTTAAAAATGAAGTATCTTCTCTTCTGAGTTTAAAGGACATATGAAGATATGCCCAAGGTGATCCAAAGTTAAAAAAACTATTATCTAGATCAAGAAAATGTGGCGATCGATAAGAATATACCTCCTAAACAAAAGAATACTCCTCCTAAGTTTGTGAAAGGAGAGACCTCAAACTCAAAAGGGAAAAGCACTTATCAATGTTCTTCTAAAAATACAAAAACTTTTCAAAAACCTAAAGCAGCTTTGTCAACTTTAAAAATCAGAACCAAAACCCACTAGTTGAAACGATAGTTAATTTACTCAAGGAGCTCTTAAAATCCAACTCAGTAGGTCATTCTTACAACAACAGACAGAAGAAGACTAACTATACTCCTAAACCCAAAACAGTTCTGAAATGGGTTCCTAAAGTTGCCTGTTTGGTTGCCCACACTACTTTCAAAGCAACAAGCCATTCAAAGTGGTACCTAGATAGTGGATGTTTCAAGCATATGACAGGCGATAAGGCTTTATTCACCGATCTAAAAGATATGACTGATGGGTCAGTCACATTTGGTGATGGTAGCAATTGCAAGATTATTGGCAAAGGTCTGGTCCAACTCTATAACCTCTTTTTATTTAAAGATGTTTTATATGTTGAGGGGCTAAAACACAACCTGTTAAGTATATCTCAAATATGCGATAACAACCATAGTGTGAAATTTTCCAATCAAGGTTGTGAAATAATAAACAAAAAAGGTTCTGTTATATTAACTGGTCGCAGAACTTCTGAAAACTGCTATATTGTAAGCAATGGTAGCTCATTTAATCATTCGTGCTACATGGTCCATACCGAGGAGATAAATTTATGGCATAAACGACTTGGACATGTACATTACCAGAATTTATACAGATTGAGCAAAGGAGAACTAATTAAAGGTCTACCAAAGTTGCAAAAAGTAGACAAAATACGTTCTGAACCAGTATGGTAAAAAAATTGGGAGCTCTTACAAAAAGGTGAACTCCAATGCCACATCAAGACCACTCGAGCTGCTCCACATGGATCTTGTAGGACCAACCAGAACATAGAGTTGAGGTGGTAAAAAATACATCTTGGTTATCGTAGATGATTATACTAGATTCACTTGGGTAATGTTTTTAAGGGACAAATCAAAAACCCTTGATGAAGTGAAAAAGATCATCAAATGAATTCAAATTGAAAATGGGTCTCATGTCAGTAAGATCCGTAGTGATCATGGATCTGAATTCTACAATAGAAGTTTTGAGAAATTCTGTAGTGATCAGGGAATATCGCATTAATTCTCTATGCCTAAAACACCACAACCAAATGGAATTGTGGAAAGGAAAAATAGAGTGCTTCAAGAAATGGGAAACGTAATGTTAAATAGTATGAAGCTTCCTAGAAATCTTTGGGCTGAAGCAGTGAATACCGCCTACTATATTATTAACCGGGTTTATACTTGTAAATCTAATAATAAAACAGCTTACGATCTTTGGTTTGATAAGAAGCCTACTGTCAAATACTTTTGAGTTTTTAGCAGCAAGTGCTATATTTTACGTGACCGTGACAACTTGGGAAAGTTTGACACTAAGAGTGATGAAGGGATCTTTTTAGGATACTCTTTAAACAATCATGCATATTGTGTACTAAACAACAGGACTGATGTGATTCAAGAGTCCATTAATGTGGTCATTGATGATCAATTGAATACACCTACCCCTAGTCCAGATTATGCTGAAGTTCTTTTAATTAACAAACCAGATAATTCATCAAATCAAGTTAATTCTGAATTAAGGACTGTTAAAGATCATCCATCTACTCAGATTCTTGGAAACCCTCTTACTAGTATGTGCACTTGTAGACAATTACAAGACGTATGTAATTAAGTATGCTTTACATCCCAAATTGAACCAGCTAACATAAAAGAAGCTCTTTCTGATGAAAAATGGATAGTTGCCATGTAGGAAGAACTTAATCAATTTGTTCGTAATGATGTCTGGTATCTCGTTCCTAGACCTAAAGATAAGCACATTATCGAAACAAAGTAGATTTTCAAAAATAAGTCTGATGAACTTGAAAATATAATTCGAAACAAGGCAAGACTGGTTGTACAAGGGTACACTCAAATTGAAGGCATCAATTATGATGAAACCTTTACCCCAGTTGTTCACCTTGAATCAATCAGACTTTTTATATCCATTACATGCTATAGGAAATTTAAGATTTATCAAATGGATGTAAAGAGTGCCTTTTTGAATGGCGATTTACATGAAGAGGTATATGTTGAACAACCTACAGGGTTTGAAGACCTTAAGTTTACTGATCATGTATACCATCTTAAAAAGGCTCTCTATGGTCTAAAACAAGCTCCCAGGGCATGGTATGAGAAATTGATTAAGTTTTTACTTAGTCATAATTTTCAAATGGGTAGTGTCGATAAGACGCTTTTTGTTAAGAAACACAACAATGATGTTTTAATAGTTCAGGTCTATGTTGATGATATTATTTATGGATCAACTTGTCCTAACATGACTATTGAGTTTGTAGATTTAATAAAATCTAAGTTCGAGATGAGCATGGTTAGGGAATTACATTATTTCCTACGGTTGCAAGTAAAACAACAACCTGATGGAATTTTTATTTCTCAAACCAAGTATGTTTTGAACTTGATTAAAAGGTTCGAATTTGAGAATAGTAAGAATTTTGATACTCCCATGAGTACAACTTTAAGATTCTCAAAAGACTCTATAGGTAAAGACGTAGATCCTAAATTGTATCGTAGCATGATTGACAATTTACTTTATTTAACTGCTAGTAGACCTGATATTACTTTTAGTGTTGGTATTTGAGCTAGATATCAGTCTAATCATAAAGAATCTCATTTAACTACTGTTAAGCGAATTATGTGATATGTCACAAGTTCTACTAATTTGGGTCTTTGGTATCCATATGATACTAGTGTTCAGTTGGCTGGGTACTCTGATGCTGATTGGGCTGGTAATATAGATGATAGAAAATCAACCAGCGACGGTTATATTTATATTGAAAATTGCTTGGTTTTTTTGGTTTAGGAAGAAGCAAAGTTCTATATCGCTTTCCACTACTGAGGCTGAATACATCGCAGTAAGAAATGCATATACTCAGCTTGTTTGGATAAAACGTATGTTAAGCGATTATGGAATTGCATAAGACTCAATGGTTTTATATTGCGATAATTCCAGTGCAATAAATATTTCTAAAAATCCAATCCAACATTCACATACCAAGCACATTGACATTAGGTATCATTACATTTGTGAATTAGTGGAAGAAAAAATAATATCTATGGAATACATTCCAACGAAGACTCAACTTGCTGACATTTTCACTAAACCGCTTGACAAAAGTAGGTTTAATAAATTAAAGTTTGACCGCAGTATGTGCAATTTATATTGAATATTCTTGCATAATTGTAACATATTGTATATATGTTTATGTATTTTTATAGTTAAAATTTTAAATTAGCTGAAAAATGCAATTTTTGGCTGGTACTTGACCAGTCGTGGTCATACACGACCGGTCGTGGTAGGACTGGTCGTGTATTTCCCAAGACTGGTCGTGGAGCACACTGACCTCTTTAATTTAGGGAAATCTCTCTTCTTCCTCATTTTCACTTTTCTCTCTAACAAGTTGAGCTACGACTAATCGAACACGGGTGTTCGATTCAACCAGGTCAGAGCATTTTGCTTGTCTTTCTTGTAGATTCATGGTTTATTTTCTTCAATTTACTCATTAGAGTAGTTGATTTCAAGTTTACCTTGAGCTTTTTGGGGTTTTCTTCTCCATTTTCTGATCTAGAAAAACCCATCTCTACTTCTTTGAGATTTCTTATTTTTATTCAAGAATATGAACTCTAGAGGGAAAAAGAAAAATACTAGGGGTCCCTCGTCATCCAGATCAACTCCTATTACAAGACGCCATCTTTGGTCTCCCGAAGATGATCCACCTTATGTACGTGATTTGTGTCTACGTAATGTCATTGTGGAAAAATCCGTTGATTTAGATCACATCACTCGTTTTGGTCTCCTTTCTCTTCTCCAATCTGTAGGTTGGGATAACATCCTACATTGGGGCAGGGCAGCATACCAATCCATTGCGCAGAACATGTTTGCATGCATATCTGAATTTTTTACTGATCAATTAACTTTCTCTATTGCTACTAAAGAAGGGCCTTTTCCTATTAATTGTCATTTAATTTCAAGCCTTATGGATATACCTGTTAATGATGATGGTATTCCACCTAGTACTCTCGTTAAGAAAGTTTCTGAATCTGAAAAGCTTATTTATACTAGAGCACTTTGTAACATGGATGCTCAATGGACTCAGAACGGGAATGCCCTCGTAACCAAATATTTGTTACCCAGATATAGAGTTTTGCATCGTATCTTTACTTCTAATCTGTATCCACGTTTTGGTAACAAAATAGAACTGACTATATTCATGGTTTGTATCTTGTATTTTATCATCACTGGTGCAAATGTTTGTCTACCTTCTTTGATATGTCATTCCATCATTCAGTTTCGTATCCATCTAGGTCATAGTGATCTTCCCTTTGCTTACTTGATGATTGTGTTAGCTACTCACATGCTAGTCGTTATGCCTGTTGGAGAGGCTCCTATCCAATACCTCATTTTCAACAACTCCAACTTAAACAAAATGAAGTTGTGATTGGCTGAGGGCCAAGTAGATGTTGGAGAAGGTGGAGCAGCTGGTGTGAATGAAGAAGAGGGTGATAATCTTCCTCTAGATGATGTTAATATGGATGATATATTTTGTGAAATAGATTCTGATTCTGGAAATGCTTCTGACTTTGTGCCATCTAACTTTGATGAGAGATTGCGTTCTCTTGAGGAATAAGTGGCTGAAATTCTTGTAACCCAAACTTCTCAATTTACTTTTATGCGCAAGTATATGCGGCACATTACTAAGGGTTTGCATAAAATTGATCCTTCTATTCCTGCCCCTTCTTCAGGATCTAACTGAATGTTTTTTTATTTGCTGGTCTGTAATAACTCATATACAATTTTTCTTTATCTCAGTTTGTATGACTATTTTTATTTTTCTTTGGACCTGTTTGGTTTTTGATATTTGGATGTATGAACTTTATTTCATCTCTTGCTTACTTTGCTCTCTTACTTATCATTATTATCCTTGTGATCTTCCTTTGTCCTTTTGTGACCAAAAGGGGGAGAAGACTATGGATTAAGTAGCATTTTTTTTAATATCTATGTGTGCTACTCATAGGGAGTGGGGAGTACTAAGTATAGAGGAGTATAGAGGAGACTTGCCTTTAAATGAATGTGTGTGCTAGTTTATGATAACTGGTGCATGATTCTTTGCTGAACATGTTGTGCTTCTCTTATTCTCTTTAAGAGTGTTTTGTCACATATTTGACAAAGGGGGAGAATGTAAGTGCTATGGTCTTATGCTCCTTTGGTTGTCAAATTTTGTTGGACCAAAACTCTATTTGTGTCTTGTGTTTATATGTTGTTATATATGTTCCAGACACTAGTTCACAAGTGCTTCAAGTTAAGTATAATGATCAACTTCAAGCCAAGTCAAGCCATGTACTGTAAACATCAATGTTCAGAGCTACATCAATAAAGAGTATAAGACTCAAGTACATTTCAAGACTCAAGAGCAACTCAAGTTGAAGTTTGATGTCAAGCTTTTGAAGATCTCAAGATCAAGCTACATCGAGTAGAGATCTCAAGCTTGGTAAAATTCAAAGGTCAACAATCATTTGATCGAATGGAGTTTCAATGTCCATACTTCATGTCCCAGGTATGATTGACCTTAGGGTATGTCATTTCGGATACATAATTCATACTGTATGTTTATATATGAATTTGGTTTATTCTAAGACTAGTCCTGGACGTTGTTCGACTAGTCCTAGCACTGGTTTGACCAGTCCAAGAAATTCCATGATCAGTCTTAAGTTGTTGAAGATTTTCAGAATTTTTTAGTTAGCCCACGACCAGTCCTGGAGGTCCTTCAACCGGTCGTAGGTGTGTTCATGACTCGAACATCGACTAGTCGTGGGTCCTCGACTCAAACTACAGCGACCAACTCATGTGGTCTACAATCAGTCCTGGGTCATCTACGACTGGTCGTAGGTGGTCCATAACCAGTCGTAGACACCCTACGACCAGTCATAAAACGGTTTTCAAAGATTACGCTTAAAAATTCAAAATGCCGTTGAAGCTACGACCAGTCGAAGTTTCCCTAAGAGCAGTCATAGATGTGATTTCTACTTCTATAAATTGAGCACGAATCTTATAATTTCATAACTCAATTCAAAGAAATTCAAGGCTCCAATCTGAGATAAGTTAGTGTTCATTTTAAGCTACTTTGTGCATAATTAATATTTCCTTTTGTTAGCCTATTTTTATTTGATTTTGATCAACATTCTAATTTGATTTGAAAAAGGGAAATTCTGTAATTCCTTCTTCTTGGAATCAATATCAAATAGAGCTAGCCCATTTGATTTAATTTAAAATTAATTAGAACTTAGAACCATTTTAAGTGATTTTTGGACATTGAACGTTGATTCGAACTTCTACTTCGATTAGTTCTTCCAGGCTGTTACGAAAGGAGAAATCTAGGTATTTTACATTTATGTAAAATTTTTATTCTTTTGGTTTTTGTTTGAGATTCGTCAGAAA
Source organism: Magnolia sinica (assembly GCF_029962835.1). Lineage (NCBI taxonomy): Eukaryota > Viridiplantae > Streptophyta > Magnoliopsida > Magnoliales > Magnoliaceae > Magnolia > Magnolia sinica. The sequence goes on from NC_080575.1 coordinate 26,193,116, forward strand.
AATCTCATTGTGTGGTTATCTAAGGAGAGCGAGAAAACTCAGAAAGTGTAGGTTTTTGGATTGTGTAAGCCCAAGTTAAAAAGACACAATTGTGAAGTTTTTAACTGAACCTGTGAAACCTATTTTGTTAGTGAATGCTAATATCCCCTGTGTGAGGATATTAGGAGTGGAGTAGCATTCTGTGTGGCTGTTGTGAAACAGTTGGTGTACATACAGGTGAACCACTATAATTCTTTATCTTGTGGTTTGAATGCTTGCTTAAAGTTTTATATCTTTTATCATTCAAGTTTGTGGCATGTATGTGTGGATGTGAATGTTGTAAAATTTACATTTCAAGCAAGTGTGTGGAATGTTGTAATAGTTTAGATTTAAATTCCTGTAATTTATTTCAATTCCATGCTATTAATTTATTTCTCTTTATATTGAGTTTTTGATACAAAAGACGTTCTAGAAATAAGGTTGTCCTGCCATAAACCCTTGGTTTTTATGGTGTAAGGTTGTTCTTAGAACTGAATTCGTATTAACCTCTCAATACTTGTTTATTGAGGTTGATTTTATTTCAGCATTGTGAATTGATTTATTTTATTTGGCCATCTCTTTATTTTATTCCACCGTTATAATTATAATTTGGCTTCGTCCTATTCACCCCCCCTCTAGGACGTATAGTTAGGCAGTTTCAATGAGTATTATTAACATTACAATCAACTATACATCATTACCCATTGTTGAATTACCAATTTCAATTAGTAACTTTATCAATAGTGTCATTACATCCAATTAAATCTTAAAATTTATACTAGAACTAAACTTAAGAATGAAACCCTAAAACCTAGGTAATCTAAATCTTAGGTTAAGACCTTAACCCTAAGTAATGTGTCAGGAATGGATCTAACTGTAGAATTTCATAATTCATGGTAGATCATGGTATCCATTATCATGATTGGGATTGATAGTTATGATTTAAAAATAATTAGAAAATATTATTATTTCCCTTATAGGATTAGTCAAAAACTTATTAAAATAATTATTAGTGTTAGTCCTTATTGTATTACCATTAGAAAATGTCCTATTATCATTACTTATATTATCTAAGAAATTATTAGTCATTATAAAAATATTAGATAATGTTACTTGTCAGTGCATTCGAATATGATCTAATGAACCATCATTAATATGAATATTATTTGATCCATGGTACGATGATAATGATAATAATAATATTAATAATAATTCTGAATTTAAATCCTAAGATTTAAGTATTTAACTAAACCTTAGGATGAAGCCCTAATTCTATATTAAAACCCTAAAAATAATCGAAACCTTAGGTTGTATAAATCTTGACCATAGACACTTGGTAGAACTTTGATCTCATGCATAAATTTCACAATTCATGGTAGGATTTGATTCTAAGGGCACACGTACTTCCTAACAACGTTAGTAGCGATCCGATCTATAAGGTGATAATTCTTCCCCTTGAGCTTTCCATTTTCCCATTAGCTTAAGTATAGTTTTATTTTAATTTAAATTGATAATTGATATTTCCATCTTATAATCATATGTGTAATTGTTGGAATCAAATTACTTGGTTTCATGCTTAATATTTATCTTGGATATTATCTCATGCTTATGAATTATTTGTGGATTACTTATAGAACTTAAACTAGTACATCAATGGAAAACTCCCACCTATAAATGTACACCCATACTTGGGTTGTAACCCGACTGGTTGTGATTATAATCGACCTACGACATAGTGGTTTTGAGGGGTAGTTTAAATTGATCAACGATGTGGGCCTACCATCCAGGGGTGTTGCGTCCAATGGTTTTAAGGATGGTTTCTTATCGCATGGTTTCGATATTAGCCCCATATGGCTTAGTTTTACTAATCGCCCTATGTGGCTTAGTTTTGATATTCACCATACGTGGTTTTGTTTTGGTACTTGCCCTAGATGTCACGCCCCAAGCTCGGAAACCGGGCTCACAAAATTCATGTTCGCCGAATCCGGTGTCGACAGCCTCCGTAGTACCCCATTCTCGGCTCCTTGCACCCATACACCAGATTCCAATCCTGGGATCCTACCAGGAGGATTTCAAACATGATTTGATTCGTAACAAGCATAACCCACGAACAATAACTACAAGAACACCATCACAAAATCCATTATGATAAAAAAACTTTGATACAAAGCATATGAAAGAGAAATATAAGATAATGAAAATAACAGAAACTCTAGAAGCTCGACTGCAAACTCCAACTGTGGCGAGGCTATGTCTGCATCCTAACATCACCTGCACGCATCAATCGTGATAAGCTTATAGAAAGCTTAGAGGGTGGCGTAAGTGTGTGCGTAGTATGAACGTGCTCAGAATGCAATGCCAGAGTAATGCAGAATCATGCTGATGGTACATGAATGCAATTAGCCGTACCAAGGCTATGCGGTGCAGATATGAATGCTATTGGCCATATCATGACCATGCAATGCGAGATGTAACTCAAGCATGCTAATCCTCATCCAAATCCTCATACAGCTTAGCAAATATCAGTACAATTCTCATTCTGGATAATTACTGGTGTTTAGTACACTTTACGCCAGCTTGCCGCCCCTATCCGAACTCACAAGTGGGAGAGTGGAAGAGGCCTCACTATCCGCCTGCCAATATCAGGCTCGACTCGTCGATAGTGGATCCATTCCTCAAGCTGGTCAAACTCAACGTAGAAATTACCCCGTCACTCAGGCGGGTAAGGTCACACTCCTTTCCAACCGACCACGACACAGTGGGAGACACGGCCTACTAGTATACGGCCCTCGCGCGCTCATGTATCCACTCGGTCTCAATGTTGGAGTCATCCTTTGGTACCATCGGGTTTAGTGATTTTTCACCTAGGGATATCTATGGTGCCCCGATGATAGAAACAGTATTTTTGGTATCTAATCCAGTCACCCACGATGTGACTGTGGAGGCTATGGCCTTGATGTCACTAGGGCATACAATATTCATAATCACACAAATGCAAGTGCATTATCACTCTACCAGACATGCAACAATCTTTCGCGTACCACGCGCTTATGAAGGGTAACTCCGCCTATTAGGGAGCTCATAAACAATCTGCCCGAAGGCATATGCTATAATCAGTCACTCCTCATATCAAGCATACATATGATGCGTATGAGCATGAATCATGGATCTATACTAAATATGTTATATGGTAATGGGCTCTGTTCATAACGACGATCGTCCTAGACGGCCTACACACTACAAGTATGGGCCTATCAATGGGCCCTAGGGAGAATAACAATGCGAACATTTAACCAACATCATCCCTACAATGTGGACATCAAACCATCATTGCTCCCAAGGCGCGGCTGCCATGAACATCATTACATAAACCACGGTGGAATCACACATTGTAATGGGATTATGTATATCCCATTGGGCTTCTACCCAAGGGCTTCAAATACATCAAATGGGCCGCATCACATGGGCCTCTTATATATCCAGGTGGGCCTCAAGATCGGGCCTCATTTATGACATTGGGCCTAATCAAATGGGCCGAAACAATGGGCCGAATCAACTGGGCTAACTCAAATGGGTTGAGTTGAATGGGCCGAGTTCAAATAGGCTGAACCGAACTCATCTATTTTTAGAAATCAATATATATATATATATATATATATATAAATGAATCATATCAAAAGATCAACTGGACCGTGAAAGTGCCCTGGTTTGTCAATTAGCGTGAATGTTGAGTCGGCTAGACATAGAAGCTCCATAGGAATATCAATCAACCATCTATCACAACCGGATGTGGGCCCGAACTCGCCACAGGTAAATCTAAGCCTCACATCCCATGTCCCAAAACACCAGGTAATTAAAACCCTTAAAACTGATTAGAATATCATAGGGTTTTTTAGTTATAATTTTTTTTTCAAATTTAGAAAATCTCTAAGTTTTCTGCCTCTATTAATTTATCGATAGACTGATCGATAAAATTGAGAAGTGCTGTCAATGTCCTCGATGCTCAATTGATACTATCAAAATGAGGACAAAAGATATCCAGCAACCACATATTCTTCTAGACGGAATTATCGATGTATCGATAAAACTATCAATATCATCAAAATTTGAAACTTGAGTCTATCGAAGTTGACTCGATACAATCGATAACAGAGAGTTTGTGTCCCGATTTTTCTATGTAAAATCATAAAGACCTTCGATATATCGAAGTACTCCTCGATATCCTCGGAATTTAAAAACCGATGATATCGGAAGGCCTTCGATGATATCGATCTTGGACACAATTTACCAGCAATATTTTCGAGGGTCACTCGTTAGAATCGATATTCAAATATCGATGATATCGAGGTCAGGTCGATGGCATCGAGAATGGACATTAACTGTCCATCAAGCTTAACTGGAAAATCCTTTTGATTTATCGATGCATCGACATGACCCTCGATATCATCGACATTTAAATTCCGATGATATCGAGTGTACCTCGATCATATCCTTGACCTGAAATATTTTTAAGGCTTGTTTCTCTCATTTTCAAGTGTTGAGAAATTGATCCTCGTGGCGATGAAATCGGAGTTCAAAATCCGATGACATCGACGCGTGTTTCGATTCTCTCGAACAGTTGGCAAAATGTTTCAAAAGCGTATGACATTTGAGTTTATGTCATCGAGCGGCCAGTCGATATAATCGAGAGTATACTCGATGATATCAACCCTGCTCGAAGATATCGAACTCTGTCATAAATGTGACCGTTTTATCTCCGTTGGAACTTTTTGTCTATATATAAAGAGCTTGTCTTTAGTTGTTGGTAGAGAAAGAAGAGAGTGCTTTTGAGTGTTTAACCTTAGATCATATATCTAAAGCCCTCTCTTCAGGGAGTTCATCCTCCAATCCACCATCATCATTGACATTCAATAGAATGGATTGGGGAATGAACTTCCATATTTAAGGATCCTCCAGCAACCATCTTAATGGCAAATCATTAAGCTAGGATGCCTTGAATGCATGAATGATTGAATCGCTCTACCTTCCTTATAGGAAAATATTTGGGAGAGTAGGATGCCTTGAATGTCATTGATGAAGACAACAACAAATTGATCAATATACGGACGAAAGACCTCGTTCATTAACTACATGAAGACCGCGGGTGTATTGGTCAGTCCGAAGGATATGACCTGAAACTCAAAATGACCATAACTCATCCTAAAAGTTGTCTTCGGGATGTCCTCCTCTCGGACCCGAATCTTATGATAACCGGAACGCAGGTCAATCTTTGAAAAGAACTGTGCATCCTGCAGCTGATTAAATAAATCATTTATCCTCAGGAGCGGGTACTTGTTCTTGATCGTGACTCGGTTGAGCTCACAGTAATCCATGCAGAGCCTCAACGAGTCATCCTTCTTCCTGACGAAGAGTATAAGTGCTCCCCACGGAGAACCACTTGGACGAATGAATCCCAACTCACGCAACTCGTCCAACTGTCGCTGCAGCTCATGCAACTCCATCGTTGCCATACAGTACAAGGCCTTTCAGATAGGCGCAGTACCGGGCGCAACATCGATCTGGAACTCAATATGACAGCACGGCGGCAATCCTGGAATCTCTTGGAACACATCGGGGAAGTCACAGACAATCGGCAACTGATCAATACAAGCAGCAACAGGCTCCTCAATGACGTATGACATCAAGCAGGACAACGGCTCTCCTCTGGGCTCAGCAACAAAATGAAACTGCGGCAAGCCTGGTATGCAGAATGTAACTGTCCTCGCGGAACAGTCCAAGATGGCGTGGTACTCGGTAAGCCAATCCATGCCCAAGATAATGTCAAAATCTGACATCGGCAATATCTACAAGTCGGTGGGCAAGAAAATCTCTCCCATTAACATGAGGTAAGACGAACAAAAGCGGCCCAATACTGTGGTCTTCCCCAAGGGCGTCGATACAGTCAATCCCTCACTAGTAGACTCTTTCGCCAATCCAGTCGATCAGTAAAAATCCTTAGACATGAATGAGTGCGAAGCACCTAAATCAAATAATACTCAAGCGATGCATGAAGAAACTGGAAGTATACCCTCAATAACTCCTCCTAAGGTCTGTGGATCCCGCTTAGCCGCATAAAATCTAGCCTGAGCTGGCTGGGGAGGTGCCTGTCCCCTCGGAGGATGCTGGTGCTACTGTGGCCTGGGAGGCTGGTGTTGATGTTGCTGCTGAGGGGACCTAGGTGGTGGGATCTGCTGTCGCTGTTGCTGTGGAGGCTGCTGTGATGCTCTCGGCTATTGTTGCTGAGGTCGGGGACACTCTCACCTACGGTATCCTATCCCACCGTATCTATAGCAAGTATCAAAAAGCTGCCTCTGAGGTGGTGCTGCTGGAGGTGTCGATGGTGCTGCTGGTGCTCTGGCGGATGGGTGACTCCTGTATCTCTACGGTCGTCGATGCTACTGGGAGCTAATGGATGGGGCCTTCCTCTTCCGACCTCTCCTCTGATCTCGATCATTCTATGTCTTGGCCCACTCAGTCTCATAAATCTGAGCCCTCCACACTACCGCCTAAAAAGTCAGGAGCTCATGCCCAATAACATGGCCTCAAAGACCGTACCACAAGCCGTTCTTGAAACGGCGGGCCTTCTGCCCCTCGTTATCAATCAAATACGGTGCGAACCTTAATATCGCCACAAAATGAGCCACTTACTGTGCTACGGACATGTCCCCCTGCACCAGAGTCTCGAACTCTAACGCTCTCTGGCGACGAATGTGGTCAGGGAAGTACTGCTGCTCGAATCAATTAATAAAATCCTCCTATGTCCAGACATAATCAGGCCCTACAACATGGGTAACGGAGGTCCACCAGTGCTCGGCTTCACCCTAGAGAAGAAATACTGCTAAAAGGACTCGCTGCTGGGTCGTACATGTCATAGTATTAAAAATCTTCTCCACATCGGAGCGTCATCTCTCGGCTGCAGTCAGATCTAGCTCACCCTGAAAACAAGGAGGATTGAGCTGTCAGAACTCTCGAAATAGGGCACTCACGCACACCTGCTCTACTTGTGCTGATGAAATAACTGGGTACTTATCCTATCCATGAAGTACAGCCGTCACAGCCTGCAACATCTGCTGTTACTGGGAGGCACTCACGGGTACGGTTGGATCTGCACCGGTCTCAGGTGAAGGAACGACATCCTCAGGCTGGGGAGCAGGGATCTCTGGGGGTGGAACGGGAGTCACAGGTGGTAAAGTTGGAGCCTCAGGTGGTGGAGTGGGAGTCGATCGGGTCACTCTCCTACGCGACATTCCTATAGAAAAGAACAAAGGCGCCTATCAATCCTTAAAAACTCCCGAAGGCACGTAAGGAGACTAAATTGGAAGGTTACGCACTCAGAACATAATTGACCTAGACTCATAGCAAACACATGATGTTGTTCTCAGTTATTCCTAAGCTATGCTCTGATACCAACTTCTATCATGCCCCAAACTCAGAAACCGGGCTGACAAAATTCTCGATCGCCGAATCCGGCGCTAACAGCCTCCGTAGTACCCTATTCTTGGATCCCGGCACCCATACACCAGGTTCTGATCCTAGGATCCTATAAAGAGGATTTCAAACATGATTTGATTCATAATAAACATAACTATAAGCATAACCCACGAACAATAACCACAAGAACACCATCACAAAATCCACTATGATTAAAAACTTTGATACAAAGCGTATGACAGGGAAATACAAGATAATGAAAATAACAGAAACTCCAGAAGCTCGATTACACACTCCAACTGCAGCGAGGCTATGGCTACGTCTTGACGTCACCTACACGCATCAATCATGCATAAGCTTATAGAAAGCTTAGAGGGTGGTGTAAGTATGTGCGTAGTATGAACATGCTTAAAATGTAATGCCAGAGTAATGTGGAATCATGCTGATGGGTACATGAATGCAATTAGTCGTACCAAGGCTATGCAGTGCATATATGAACGTTATCGACCATATCAAGACCATGTGATGCGAGATGCAACTCAAGCATTCCAATTCTCATCCAAATCCTCATATAGCTCAACAAATATCAGTACAACTATCATTCTAGATAATCACTGGGGTGTAATACACTTTAGCCAGCTTGTCGCTCCTATCCGAACACACAACTGGGAGAGTAGAAGAGACCTCACTATCGACCTGCCAATATCGGGCCCGACTTGTCGATAGCAGACCCATTCCTCAAGTTGGTCAAACTCAACCTAGAAATTGCCCCCTCACTCAGGTGGGTAAGGTCACACCCCTTTCCAACCGACTACCACGACATAGTGGGAGACGCGGTTTACTGGTATACAGCCCTCGCGCGCTCATGTATCCACTCGGTCTCGACGTTAGAGTCATCCTTTGGTACCATCGGGTTTATGAATTTTCACCCAGGGATATGTATGGCGCCTCAATGCTAGAAACAGTATTTTCGGTATCCAATCCAGCCACTCATGATGTGTCTGTGAAGGCTATAACCCTGATGTTACTAGGGCATATAATAATCACAATCACACAAATGCAAGTGCATGAATCACCCTATCAGACATGCAACAATCCTGCGCATATCGCGTGCTTATGAAGGGTAACTCTGCCTATCAGGGAGCTCATAAACAATCTGCCCGAAGGCATATGCTATGATCAGTCACTCCTCATATCAAGCATATATATGTTATGTATGAGTATGAATCATGGATCTATACTAAACATGTTATATGGTGATCGGATCTGTTCATAACGACGATCGGCCTAGATGGCCTACACACTACAAGTATGGGCCTACCAATAGGCCATAGGGAGAGTGACAATGCAGACATTTAACCAACATCATCCTTACAATGTGGGCATCAAACCATCATTGCTCGCCTGCCATGAACATCATTACATAAACCATAGTGGAATCACACATTGGAATGGGCTTTATATGCATCATGTTGGGCCTCGACCCAAGGGCTTCAAATACATCAAATGGGCCACATCACATGGGCCTCTTATATATCCAGATGGGCCTCAACATTGGGCCTAATCAAATGGGCCGAAACAATGGGCCGAATAAACTGGGCTAAGTCGAATGGGCCGAGTTCAAATAGGCCGAACCCAACTCATCTATTTTTAGAAATCAATATATATATATATATATATATACATACATACATATATATATATATATATATATATATAATGAATCATATCAAAAGATCAACTAGACCGCACTCCAAGTAACAGTGGTGACAATGATTCCCACCATTAAAATCCTTAAGGCCTGCCATAACATTTATTTTCTATCCAATCTGATCATAAGATCACACAAACCTGAATAAAAAGGAAAATAATTCCCCTATTAGTCCAAGACTTCTGGGATCCAAGGGTTTCAATGGTAGATATTCAATCCCACTGTTTCTATAGTGTGGTCCACGTGGTATTAGATCTGTCTTATTTTTTTTAATCTCAAGCCTTAAAATTGTCTTTCAAAATGGTTAGACGATTGGGATGCAACAGATGCATCATGGTGGGTCCCGTAGGGATAGACAGCATGGTAAGGCACATACCTCATGGTGGGGGCCACACTGATGGAAGGTATGGAACACATACATCAGTGGGTCCCACGGGGGCCCACCGTAACGTATATTTTCCACCCAATCTGTTGATAAGGTCAAACAGACCCGGATGAAGTGGAAAAATAAATTTCATAATGATTTAAAACTTCTGTAAATCCAAAAAGGATTTCAATGGCAGACATTCCACCCTCACTGTTTCATGTGACGTGGGCCACCCGAGTTCCACGTACGACTCATTTTTGGGGCAACCCACGGCCAAAAGAGGGCCCACTAAATGCACAGTGTTGATGTTCAAAACACATCACAGTGGGGCCCACGGATGGGACCCACGGTCCCTGGCCATTCATGCTAAGGCAGGGCAGCATGCTGCCTATGCGTCCTCAGGCAGCAGCAATGTCCGGCTACATATATGTTTTATATTTTTATATTTTTTGGTTTATTTGAGGTTTTTCCTAGGTGGGGCTTATATTTGAAGGATCTGCTCTATCCATTAGTTTCTACAGCTCACGACAGATCAAACAAGCCTAATATTCAGTATGTTTTAATGTATAAAAATATCAGAGTGGATTTTAACGGTAAAACCACTATTTTCTATGAAATGACCCGCCAAATAATCGGATTGGCCTCATATTACAGCTCAACGCCTAAAATGAGCTAGGGAATGGGATGGAGGGCGTGGATCAGCCCCATGCATCAAGGTGGGGCCTGCATGAGTGGTCCACCTAAACCTTAAATAAATATTATATATATATATATATATATATATATATATATATATATATATATATTTCCTTGTTAGGACAGCCCACTGTCAGTTCACATTCATTGAACCCACGTCTAGCATCCAGGGATGCTGGACGAACGACTTGAATATAAAAATCAAGGTGGGTCCCACATGGCCGTGGCCCACCTGATTTGGGTTAATATGATATTTGTGTTTTTCCTTCCATCCAGGTCCGCTAATGGGTTGGACGGCGTAAATCCAACCCATCCGTCAGGTGGGTCCTTTGAAGGTGAATGACATGGATAAAATGTACACTTCATGGTGGGCTACACACACATCCACACTATATCCATGCAAGAGAGATAAAGAGAGGAGAGAGAGAGAGAGAGAGAGAGAGAGAGAGAGAGAGAAAGGGGGAGAGAGAAGGAGATAGTTGAGAAGGGGAGGGACTCCGCCACTATGGGCCCTCCCTAAATACAAAGCATACATCAAGATAGGTCCCACCATAATGTGGGCCCTCAAATAACAAAATTGACGGTTAGATCACCCACCTATTGGCCTTCTTCTTGCTCCCCTAGCCTCCTTAGCTCCTATGCTCAACTTTTGATAGTAGATGATAGAGTTTTGATGGTGGGGATGAGAGATGAGAGGGTGGGCCACACTTGTTATTTTTGGGAGAGCTTAGGGAGGCTTAGACGTGGGATGTTTTTAGGTTGCTTGGGAGTGAAGAGAGGGAATGAGAGAGAGAGGGAAGTGATGGGTGAAAAGGGATGGGATGATGTGTGATGGGTGATGGGTGGAGTGATGGGGTTGTAAGAAAGGGATGGGTGGAGAGAGAGAGAGAGAGTTGACTTTAGGAATGGGAAGGGACGGATTATTGTGCTTGGGGTATGGAGTGTACTTGACTTGTACTTGACATTGATTGATTGATGGGACATGTTGTAGAGATTCTCTCGAAATTTACAACGCACAACGTTTCCCTCAAGATGAACGCGGGCCCACAACTCATGCTCGGGATTGGTTCGGTGTACGAGTCGCAGCGTTGGAACCGTGGCGACAGCGCGGTCGCTAAGATACAAGTTTCAGGTTGAGTTGACTTTGGTATGTAGGACTCGGCTTAGGATCATGCACAAACATCGGATACGACTCGAGGGTTGCCGAAATTTGACTGCGGAAGCCAACAGAACAATATGGTCTAGGATATGGGCCTTACACTAGATGAGTTCAACATTTTATTCTATACAACCCTGCATTAGTAAGCCCCATATACTATAATATGATTGGCCACTAGTTGACGGGTTTCCATTAAACATCCTAAGATGGTAGTCTCATGAGCTGGGGATGGTGGTATGAGACCAATGCCCAAGCTGTCGGCCTACGATGGCAACTAGCCCCCGTAGTGACCTTTAAGCTTATGTAAAAAGTTAGTTGTAATTGGACTAATAACGGGTTGGCTAATCATGTATACATGCCACAGACTAGCGTCTATTGCTATCGTACGTGATGTATATATTTGTCCGGCTGGATGTTTTCCCAGGATGATGATTGCATGGGTGATGAGCCCAATGTCTGACTGGATATTTTTTCTAAGACGATGATTTCTTGGGTAACGAGCCCAATGTCTGCACGGATGAGCATCCCCGGGGCGATGATTGGATTTACACATTCATGCATATAATAAGACTGCATCATGTATTATTTTGTTATATTTTCATAACTATGCTTACCTAATGTGGCAGTGTGTAATCTTGAGGGGAATTCACATTGAGTTGGCCACTCATCCATCAAATATATAACCGTACAGGTAACATAGGTGGCCGGATGATATCCACATTCATATTGATGAGGAGCATGCTATAATTGACAAGGGTGCATGATTGTATTTGTTAAAGGTTGCTACAGGATTTCACAACTCAAGATTGTTGTAATTTACATTGTTTCACATATAATATTGTTTCATTGTGTAATTATAAGAATAGGGACATTGGTTTGTATAAGTCATTATGGGCAGCTCTTGTATAATTAAATGATAATGTAAGCTTCCTTTATGTTCGATTTGTCCACGCTACGCTAAATTGCTAACTCTGATGAAAGAAAAAAAATTATGTATAGAATTTGTCTCATTATAAGTTAACACTCGAGTTTCTGGGACATGGGTCGCATACTTGGATCCTAAAAACACTGAGCATTATAAGACATGAAGATGGAAAGTGTAAGTTCAAAACATGAAGATGGTTACTTTAAAGTTCAAAGTATTCAAGCTGTACTTCTCTTCTAGTTCAAAGATCAAGCTACTTTTACAAGATTACTTCAAGTAGAAGATCAGATGAATGCAACTGAAGATTCATGTACAGCCTACAAGAATACACTTCAATGTTCAATGTTTTTAGGTATATTTTACCCTAAAAAGACCTTATACTTAGGTTCTTTGGAATGCCAAACATAATTGGGTTTCTATACTTTAATTAGTCTTAAGTTCGACTAGTCTAAGCCTTAGTCCAACTAGTTTAGGCTTTGATTCAACTAGTTTAGGAAAAACTTCGACCAATCTAAGTTTTTAATTGAAAATCGGATAAAATTTGTTGGTTTCTCGACCAGTCGAGAAAAGTTCTTGACTAGTTGAAGACAGTCCCTCGACTAGTCGAAGGTGGCTCAACTCAAAGTCCAGCAATGAATTTTGGGCATCCTCAACCAGTCGAAAGCTTTGCTTGACCAGTCGAGTAGGCCACTCGACTAGTCGAAGGATGGTTTGATCCGATCACACCCGAAATTTAAAATTTGGTTATTTCTTAGACCAGTCGAAGGAGACCTTAGACTAGTCGAAGGAACAGTTTTTTAACGTATAAATATGGATCTTTTCTCACTCTGAAATACATCATTCAAGCCATAAAGAGCCTTCACTTTGAGAGAGAAAACTCCCTATCTTCTTCAAGCTATAGAATGGTATTTTAAATTCTTTTTAATAACTTATTGTTTTATAATTTCTAGATCTCTTTTTTTGAATTATATGTTTTAAAGGGAGTTCTTGTTCTTCCTTTTGAGATCTAAGAAATTCAAACAAGTTGCCCAGGTTTGAATTAAACTAAAATTTATTTAGAACCTAAAATCCTTCATTTTGGTTATTGGACATTGAACATTGAACATTGAACATTCGCCATCAACCGAAACAGTTCTACGGGCTACATCATTCTGCGTCTTCTGAAGAAGATAAGTATCCACTTTTGTTTTTGGTTTATTTGAGATATCCAAGAAAATCTCATGTATTGATTTTGACTGAGATAGCCAAAAAATCTCAGTATATGGGGTTTTGATTTTGATAACCCTTCTAACATCACAACTGTATAGGTTTTAAGGTGAACCTGAGAAAACCTTGATTTTTAGTTAACGCCAATATCACGTGGGTTGTAATTATTGGGAGTAGAGTAGGTGTGGCTGTTTGAGGACAGTTGGTGTACACACCGAACCACTATATTTCCTGGTGTTTATGTGGTGAATAATTTTTGAGATGTACATATGGTGAATGTTTGTAAATCTTTATGTACATGTGGTGAATGCTTGTAATAGATAGTTGCATTAATTTTTATTCTTTTGTTCTAGTTTGCGATCTTGATCCTTACTAGTTCATGAAATCAGGTTGTAGTACCTAAAACGTCGGTTTTTTGTGTAAGGTTGTTCTATGAACTCCGTTTGAATCAATTTCTCAATACTATTACGATTGAGATCTCTGATTAAGTTTTGATTTATTTATTCTTTTAGTACTTGAATTTTTTATTTGGCATAGTCCTATTCACCCCCCTCTAGGACTATAAGCTCACCTCTTTCAGCCTTATACTTCTTTAGTTCCATGGCCTCGAGTTTTCTTGTGAGATTAGCCACTTTAACGTTTATATCATCATCTTCTTTCAGAAGATATATTCTACCCCTCTCCTTTGATTGAGTAGGCTTAGAAGTGTGCTAGATTTTGGGGGGATGTCCCATGATTGTGCAATTTCAGCAAGTTTATCAAAGTAATCCCACACATCATCGGCATTTTTGTTCATAAATTCCCCATTGCACATTGTGCACATTGTCTCAACGAATTTGCATGTATGGAAGATGTCAGTCCTTCATGGAAGAAATTTGTTATGCGCCACGTTTCAAAACCATGTTGTGGGCATGAACTGACAAGATCCTTGAACCGCTCCCAACATTGGAAGATTGTTTCGTCTTCTTTTTGGGCGAAGTTCATGATCGACTTCCTGATAGTATTCATCTTATGATATGGAAAATTTTTCTTTATGAACTCCCTTATCATGTCATTCCATGTGTTAATAGATCATGGACGAAGTGAGTGCAACTACATCTTAGCTTTTTCTTTCAAGGAGAAAGAAAAGAGTTTCAGCCTGACCGTGTCCCCAAACACGTTAGGAAAATATAAAGTGGCTATAATATTGTCAAACTCTTTCAAGTATAGATATGGACTTTCAAATTCTAGTCTAAGGAACTTTGGAAGGAGTTAGATCACTCCTGGGTTGATATCCATGTTTCCTGTATTTTCTAAAAAGACCATATAGGAAGGGGTGCTCACCCCCGCTGGTTGTAAATAGTCTCATAAAGTATGAGGTGGGGGTGCTCGATGCACCTCAATTTCATCCTAGATTACTTCAACCTTAGGTTGAGGTGGATTTAGGGGTTGATTGGTCGGTTGATTAGAAGTCATAACTTTAGTTAACTCTGTGGATCTCGAGTGGTGTCTAAGCCAGTGATGGATAGATAACCCCTCAACCAATCCTCCTTCACTCAAGAGACGTCGAGTATTGTCACGGACTCACTTGGGCATGAAACACTCTCAACCTTCAATTTCAGAATCTAATCCTAAACCTAAAAAGAAAAAGAAGAAAATAGAAATTTAGAAATAGAAAGAGAGAGAATTAAAAAGAAATTACCAAATTAGAAGTTGCTATATTGGGATCCTGCAAAAGAAAAAGGAAA
Source organism: Magnolia sinica (assembly GCF_029962835.1). Classification (NCBI taxonomy): domain Eukaryota; kingdom Viridiplantae; phylum Streptophyta; class Magnoliopsida; order Magnoliales; family Magnoliaceae; genus Magnolia; species Magnolia sinica. The sequence continues at coordinate 26,208,395 of NC_080575.1, forward strand.
GTGAATTAGTTTCTAAAATAGAACTAAAAAAGCAACCCAGTTTCTAAAAATGAAAAAGGAAAGTTCCTAAAAATAGAAAGTAAATTAGTTTTTAAAAATGATTAGGAAAGGAAATTAGTTTCTAAAAATGAAAAAAGAAAGTTTCTAAAAAAGAAAAAGTTAGTTTCTAAAAACAAATTAGGAAAGTTTCTATCCTAAAATTAGAAAGTAAAAAAGTTAGTTTCTAAAAACAGAAAAGGAAAGTTTCTAAACCTAGAAATAGAGAGCTAAGTTAGTTTCTAAAATAATTAAGAAAAAATCCTAACCTAAAAATAGAAAGTATAAAAACCTTAATCTTAACCTAATTCTAAAACTAGTTAATCTCAGAAAAATGCAACTGTTAGTCCTCGGCAACGGCGCCAAAAACTTGTTCACAACCCCAAGTGTACAGTTGCGATGTAGAAATAATATCGGTGAGACTGAGGTCGAATCTGTATGGACTAATCTAGTGTGTATTGTGAAAGCAAGCAAAAGTTGAACTAGAAGAAGATGTGAATCTAAATCTGGAAATGTAGAGAGAGTAATTGTAAATTATTTAACTAAAACTTGTAAATTTAAAGGTGGGAACTAGGGTTTCTAAGGATCCATTTATAGTAATCAAAGGGATTTATTACTTGATTCATGGACACAATTGGAATCAGGGTCCTATCTTATCCAGTTGGAAGATATAGCAATTAAGATCAAATGTAAACTTCTATTGACCTAATTCTCAATGGATGAGAGTTATGAGAACTGGAAGTGATTCCATAACCTAGCCATGCCTTGGAGACTATGGAAAATAATAGGATATACCAATCCCACAATCAATCATAAGATAATTGTGACGATTAGAAGGGATTCCATCATCTAACCATGCCCAAGGGACGATGATGAACAATAAGATTTCCTAATCTCACAATCTCAGAGCATGGAAAGAAGATACTCAAAGCTATTATAGATCTATTGTAATTTGAGTCACAACAAACCATTAAAAACTGAAAGTATTCCTTAAATATCAAACTATAATTAAGGAGAGTTCAACATCAACATGAATCAAAGCAATAGAAACATCCTATCATGCTACAAGTTTTACCTCTTAGCCCTAGCTAAGACGTTTGGCCAACTGTAGACATGATTGGATCTAAAACCCTAGAAGAAAGCATGAAAAACTAAGGAAGAAAGAAAAAACCGCTTGGCAACGACTCTCCACCCTTGTGCTTCACTCCTCCAAACCCTAGATAATGCTGAGGGATGCCCTGAGAACTCTTATTTATAGTTGTGCAACACCTCCTTAAAAAAATTCAGAAACTGCCTCAAATTTACGCACTCCGCGTAATTCTGTATAACTCTTCGTAAGTGGTTCGATGACATCGAACTGCCTTGATGTCATTGAAGGTGACTTTTATAGGTGCTTTTTCCACACTATGTTACTTCATCTGGACTGCGTAATCTTCTATGTCATCGAGCCTACCTTCGATGTCATCGAGCATTGTTCGAGGAATCGATAATGTGTCCAAAACAGTGTAGCGAGTTAATTCAATTTCTTCAATAAATTTGATGTCATCGAACATGTCTTCAATATCATCAAGGAGTACTTTGAGTAATTGAACATTGTGCTCAATCTGTCCAATGAGTTTTGCTGAAAATCCATAGAAAATTCGATGTCATCGACCTAACTTTGATGTCATCGAGCAAGGCTTTGAGTCATCGAACAAGTCTTCGAGTCATCGAAAAATGTCTTCAATTTATCTAGTAACTAACTCGATTTTCTTTCATAAATTCGATGTCATCGACCCGTGTTCGATGTCATTGAATGTGTCTTCGATGTCATCGAACGGTGATCGATAACACGGTTAATGTGAGTTCTACACTTGTTGTTTCGACTTCATTCCTTCTCCGCTTGATTTTCTTGAATCTTAAGAGCTCGAAATCTTCAATATTTGTCTCCTAAGATCCATTCTTTGCCTTGGTGATCTTTAAGCATCAAATCCATACTTTTAGCAACTTTTCCAACCCAAGCTCTCAAATTCACCTCACAACGCAAACATGAGTAAAATAGGACATTAAGCAGTATCTTGTTCATAAAACCAAGATATAAATGAGGGATAATATGCAATATTTGACCCTCAACAGCATCCTAACCTATTTTTCAGCTAAGGTAAGTAGAATTTTGGGGATGAAATTCCTTTAAGGATGGTAGTATGTAATATCCCAAGTTTAGGGGTAAAATTATTATTTTTTCATTTTACTACCAAGTTAAAAGCTTTTCATGTAAATATTAAAACTTCATATTAGTAACTATGATAGGAGAACACTTTCCTTAGATGAACCCTACATCATATTATCATACATCCCTTATAACTTTTTAACCACTCATTCAATTGAGAAACTATCTGTATACTTACTTATTCATCATTTAAGGAACCTAACCACCAGTTTACTTTTTCCAATCTCAAAGTCTAATAATTTTTTTAATGAATCAAGGGCCATGATTGTATAAGTTCGCTTACCTAAATTCCTAACTTTCAGAATATGATATAACTTTCATGATAACTAAGATTCTTATCGAGTTAGCTTTCATTAAACATGATCGTACATATCCCAGGACCAACTTAAAATACTGTAATTGTGATTTAAATGGTGTATGTTAAAAATGACATATATCTTTTTTTAAAAAATCTTGATCGTAAAACCATCTATAAATTTAACTTGAAATCATGAGATATATATTACATTTCGTCTGTCGGATTTTTAGACATCTCCATCATAGCAAACTAAACATCGTATGATCACATCCACCCATTTTTAGGATCCAGACCAACAGTTCAACATGACTATTATGATTCTTATATTTTTCTATAAAAATCATACCAATGAATAAAGATTCTAACAACTACAACCTGATCAATTTGGGCGATAACTAATTCCAATATAAATACCCACATGTATAGACTTTTCTCAAAAACTACTTTTTAGAGACCCTATCGAAAAACTGTCTAGACATTTTGTAAATGGCTATATGAAAATTCTTATCATCTATTTTTTTCTTCAAAAAGGTTCATCCAGTAGGTCTTGATTGAAATCTAATGTCACGCCCCAACTCAGAAACTGGGCTCACAAAATTTTCGATCACCGAACTCGGCGCCGACAGCCTCTGTAGTACCCCATTCTCGGCTCCCGACACCCATGTACCAGGTTCTGATCCTGGGATCCACAAGGAGGATTTTTAACATGAATTTGATTCACAGTAAGCATAACCATAAGCATAAGCCACAAACAACAACCAACAATATCATCACAAATCCACTATGATAAAAAACTTTGAGTATAATGCACATAAAAGGAAATATAAAAATAGAATCGGAAGCTCCAGAAGTCTACTACATTCTCCAATCTCAATGCTGCTTGATGTCCTAGCGTCACCTGCATGCATTAATCGTGCCTAAGCTTATAGAAAGCTTAGAGGGTGGTGTAAGTGTGTGCGCAATATGAGCGTGCTTAGAATGTAATATCAGAGTAATGCGAAATCATGTTGATGTAAATGCAATCAGCCGTACCAAGGCTATACGATGTAAGACATGAATGTTATCGGCTATATCAAGACCATGTGATGTGAGATGCAACTCAAGCATACCAATCCTCATCCGAATCCACATACCAATGCAGCTCATCACTAGAGCATCAAATATCAGTATAGTTCTCAATCTGGATAATCACCAGGGTTTAGTACACTCCAAATGACATTGTCCATTTCTTAGCCACGCAGCCCAAGTGAGCGTAAGAAACTTCACTATCCGCCTGACCAATAGTCTGTCAATACCTATCTGGCACATTGATAGCAGACCCATTTACGAGCTGGTCATACTCAACCTAACAATGCTCCCTACCCTTGGGAGGGTAAGGTCACACCTTCTTCCAACTGACCACGACACAGTGGGAGACGTGGCCTCCTAGTATTCGGCTCTCGTGCGCTCATGTATCCGCTCGGTTTCAACGTTGGAGTCATCCTCTGGTACCATCGGGTTTAGAGATTTTCACCCACGGACATTTACGACACCCCGATATTAGTAACAGTATTTCGGGTGTCCGATCCTTCCACCCATGATATACCTGTGGAGGCCACAGCCCTGATGTCGCTAGGGCGTACAGTAATCATGTCATACAAATGCGAGGTGTATGAATCACACTATCAGTCATGCAGCAATCTTGCACGTACCGCACGCTCATATGGGGCAACCCTGCCTATTAGGGAGCCCCATAAACAGTCTGCCTGAAGGCATATGCTATGATCAGTCACTCCTCATATCAAGCATACATATGATGCATATGAGCGTGAATCATGAAGCTATACTAAGCATATTATATGGTGATGAACTCTATTCATAAAGAAGATGGGCCTAGACGGCCTACACACAACAAGTATGGGCCTAACAATGGGCCCTAGGGAGAGTTATAATGCCAACATATAACCAACATTGCTCTTACAATGTGGATGTCAAACCTTCATTGCTCCCAAGGTATGGCCCGCCATACATCATGGTGAAATCACATATCGCAATGGACGTCATACACAACAAGTGGGCCGTATCAATGGGCCACACTAATGGGCCTCATATACATCATGTGGGCCAAATCAATGTGCCTTATATATATCAAATGGGCTACATCTATGGGCTGCACCAATGGGCCTCATATATATCAAATGGGCCGCATCTATGGGCCGCACCAATGGGCCTCATATACATCAAGTGGGTCGTATCAATGGGTCACACCAATGGGCCTTACCAAATGGGCCATATATACATCATTTCGGGCATCACACACGGGTCACATACACATCACATCAGGCCTCAGACGTGGGCCACAATTACATCACAATGGGCCTCAAAACACATCATAGCGGGTCTTAAACACTGGCCTCAAAACATGTCACAATGGACCTCATATTTGGGCCTCAAATACATCATAAAGGGGTTCTCATATGGGCCCAACATACATCACATCAAGGTGGGGCCCACACATCAATTAGAGGTCATTTTAGAGCATTTCTCAAAAAATAAATCCCATAGAAAGATCATTTAGACCATACTACAAATAACGGTGGAGATAATGATTTTCACCGTTTAAATTCGCGGGGCCCACCATTTTATTTTTCCGTCCAACTTAATCATAAGGTCACAAAGACCTAGATTAAGAGGAAAAATAAATTTCATATTAATCCAAACTTCCATGACCCCGAAAAGGGTTTTCAATGGTGGACATTCATTCTACACTGTTTTCTGCGGTGTGGTCCACCTGATCATCAGATCTACTTCATTTCTGTCCCAAGCCTTAAGATGAGGTTGCCAAATGGATGGATAGATGGAGTGGATTGCACATAGATCACGGTGACCCCGAGCTGCTGCTGCACATGCAGAAGCTACTGGCCCACTGTCCATCAAATGGACGGTGTGGATAGGGTCCACACAGCAGCTGGGTCCCACATGCTGTTGATGTCAATACAGCAGTTATATAGCTACTGTATGATGCAGTTGCTGCTACTTCAAACAACATAGGTGGGTCCCATGTGGGGCCCACCATATAATACTATATATGGTGTAATATTATAATATTATATATATATATATATATATATATATATATATATATATATATATTGAAATAAATCTATTCCAGCGACCAGGCCACGTGCAGGGTGGACGGTGATAAAACACAAGCATCAAGGTAGGCCATTGTACGGACAGTGCAGATGCAACACTACATTATGGTGGGGCCATACATGGCAAATGGATGATGTGGCTACATCATCAGGTGGAGTCCCACCTTAGATGGACGGTGTGGATCATCCACTGTAACGCCCCGAACTTTTCAATACCCAAGTATTGAAAGTTCTTGAGCGTTACCATGAGATTTACCATAGCACGTATGTGGGTACGATACCAATTTAACTATCCTCACCTTGCATCTACCCTCGAACCTGAATCTGACCACTGGGAATGACCTTCGTCCATAAATCAAGTCATCCGATCATTGATCATGCGGTCGGATACATGTGCCTTGCCTCGACTAAAGTGATGAATAACTCTTTAACCATAATGATTTAGATGTAAGTTCTTTTATAAGAATTGTTTAGAAATGGACATATAACCAAGTAGAACCATTAGATTTGACAAAACTCTTAGATCAACAATAATTATGAAAATGCCACTAACCTAGACCCCTGAATCCTATATCACATGGTTCCCATTATCCGTTTAATGTGAAAATTTGTACCATGCCTATGTATCATAAATTAACCACACACGTTGAATTTCATCCATTATATCATTGTAAAAGTGACCTAATCGACAAATCAGGCCCTTAACCGTTGATTTTGGTGTCCATAGGGTGAAGAAACCTCATGGGTAGTTGTAGTTAGATATTTTCCTTCATAAGAACGACTTGGATTGCCCATCACATGGGCCAAGGGTGAAGTATGAGGACCCCACCTTAGTAGCCCTTTTCTTTGGCGAGAAGTTACCCTTTCGAGCTTATCAATTCCTTATAAATCTAGATCTTCAGATCTAGCTACTTCCTGCCATCCATCGCAATTCAAAATTGGACCACACCTTGGTCTCACATGACTATGAGGTTATACAAAATTTGGGCCCCGATCTATGATCCTGCGCCGTTGAACGCGGAAGCCAACCCCTTCTTTTTGACGCAAAAAGTGAAACTTCAGATCTAGGCCTTTCACACCATCGATCAACCACCAAAATTTATCAAATTGTTTGCCTATTCTAACTACACATTCCTCCCAAACTTGGGCACTGATCATTGAGTGTGAACCATTTATCCAAATTAAGCCTGTTTTAACACCTGTTAGGAGAAGTTCAAGATAATCTTATGTAAAGCCCAGATCTGCTTCATATTTGGACTCATGGACCAACATGACTTGACTAGACAGATGAATGAAGAGGATTTTCCAAAAGTTCATCGTAGCGGACCCACCACTGATTTGGTACAATCAAATTGGAAGGTGTAAAGGTATAACTTCCATAGGAGGAATCCAGTTCCGGTTACGTAAGTATTCTTACAATAATTGTCACCATAGGTTGTTGCATCATGTGGCCCACCTGGAAATCGAATATGACTTAAAACTTGGGGCCATGTGCCACCAGGATGTGTAGAAGACGGTCGAAGGCATGGATCTCCCAAAAAAAAATCACAAGTGGACCCCACTTATCAACAACCAAACCAAGTAAAAAACAATCACTATAACAATGCTGCGAAAGCCGTGCATATCAAGGGATTTTCAAAGAAACAAGATCCCAAAGATCTACGTCTCCACCAATCTGGACCGTCCAAGCTTAGGTGGATTAAATTCTGACTCCCACCCAAAAGTTTGGAAAGAATAAAAGAATAATAACGCATTTTAAAACACCAAGATTATTGGTACGCTTGTAACGGATTGTGAAAAATCACCTCAATGCAATCTTACACAAACCACCGACCAAAGCTTGATAAACCTTTAATTTTTAGCATCCACGAGCTCTAAATGAACAATCCAAGACATCCATTGAATTTGGTTCGATGAAAGATGGGCCGAAATGAAATTTGCCACTAAAGAGTGGTCATCTTCTTCGTTTAAACATTGATCATGAATAACAGAGCTTAATCAGCCTACGTAACGACAATGCTGATATATATGATCTCTAGAAATATAAAAGGAGGAGATCTAAACTGTAGAAACAACTAACCATTCACCTACGTAACGACAATGCTGCCCACAAGATTACGCAGTCAAGCCACGTAATTAGTCTCTAGAAGATTCGAAGGCTGTCTATATAAGATGACTCTCGGTTGTGTTAGGAAAACGGAACATGAAGAAAGAAATGCACAGAGAAGGGGAGGGAGGGAGGGAGAGAGTGAGAGAGAGAGAGAGAGAGAGAGAGAGAGAGAGAGAGAGAGAGTTGGGTCGAGTTGTGTAGGGTGGCACTAACTCGCCGCACCATTTTGACTCGACTCATGGGTTTCAAGTTGGGTCTGGGCTGGGCATTTCCAGTATAGAAGGAAGAAATGGAAGGGAAGTAGGAAAAAAGAGAGAAAGGAAGAAAAGAGAAGAAGGAAGAGGGTAGATTTCTTAGTGGTTGCTGAGTTGACTCGGTTGAAACCGAGTCGAGCCGTGTTGACATGGTAAGACCACATTTTCTTCTTAAATTGAGATTGTTTCAATTGTCACTATTACTATTATTATCATTTTTAGGATTATTAAATTTAGATATGATTAATCAGTAGTAAATTTTCCCATATGGATATTAGTTAATACATTATTAAAATATTAATATTTTTCTTTGTCACTTTTAAAATATTATTATTAACGTTAGAACATACAATTTATTTTCATTAAATGACTATTAGTATCACATTAGGATATTATTAATATTAATAATTGTTTTGGAATTATTAATATTATTATTCATCGTGGGTTGTATTAGATAATTTAATATAATAGTATCCATTGTTAATATTCCTAAAATTAATAACCAATTCACTTAATTAATTTTATTCATTTAATTTCTTCCATTGATAGTATCATAAATGGCCACATAAAATAGGGTTCAAATCCCATAACCAAAGCCTAAAAATCTAGCCTAAGCCTAAACCCTAGGGTGAAACCCTAAACCTAAGTGATCCAAACCCTAAGTAAAAAACCCTAAACCTAATTAGTGTGTAAGCTTGGACCTAACTGTATAACTTTACAATTCATTATAGGGTTTGATTCTAAGGAAACACGCACCCTCTAGCAACACTGGTAGGCAATTCAAAGTATAAGGTGATGATTCTTCCCCTTAAGCTTTCCATTTCTAAATTGGTTTAAGTTATAGTCTTTATCAAATGTTAAAATTATTAATTCATAGCATGCGATCTCTTACATGATTTATATCTGATTTATGGTTGATAATTGTGAAGCATGATAGCATGTGATAGTTGCTTACATGATAGCTCTCATTTTAATTTATAGTTCACATCATGACCTATTGTGAGTATTATGCTTAACATATGTTTGCCATGGTATAGCGGTATATTTTCACATGAATTGTTGTAAGTCACTATGGACCTATGTTCACTACACTTATTAGTGGGTAAGCCCTCTTGTATATGTGAACCCATAGGATGTAACATGATGGAGTGTGGAATGGAATGGACCCTCGATTAGAGGTTATGTGGGACATGGAATATTAATGTGGGATTTACCATCCATAGGTCATACGGCTTGAGTGGCCTAGAAACAATCTCTTTAACCATCCTAGTTTAATCTTATTTGACCCCTTTGTCGTTTTAATTTAATGTATCGAGCACCCTTTTTCTATTGTGATTTAACATCTGTCCTATGTTTTAGTGATTACCTTGCGTGCCTTCGATGGCTTATAACCATGTGATGGAATTTCCTACTCAATTAATTTGATTGGCCACTAGTCAACGGCATCCATTAAACATCCTAAGACAGAAAATCTCATGAGCCGGGGATGGTGGTCATGGGACACTATACCCGAGCTGTCGGCCTACGCTGGGTGACAAGCCCCCTGTAGTGACCACTGAGTTACTTAAATTGGCTGATTGTAATTGGATTAATAATAGTTGGCTAATCATGCATTGATAGCATATTGGCGATAACGGGTGGCTAATTCTGTATGCTATAGCACGTGCCCTAGAGTTGTTGGGGTATCGTTTCGCTAGCTCCCAGACCACCGACTATCGACCCATTATTCCGACTAGACGATAATTCCCAGGTCGATGATTGCATGGGTGATGAGCCAAAGTCTAACTGGATGTGCATCCCCAGGTCGATGTGCATTCATGCATCCACGCATATAAAAAGACTGCATCATATATTGTTTTGATTGCTTTGTCGTTTTAACTATGCTTAGCTAAGGCAGCGATGTGTAATCTTGAGGAGAGTTCACACTGAGTTGGCCACTCATCAATCAAATATATAACTGTACAGGTAGCACAGGTGGCTTAAGTGATATGCAGGTTCAGACTGATGAGGAGTTGTTATGATGGTCAAGGATGCGTAGTTGTGCCTACCAAGGAAGCTGCGCGATCTTATGGCTTTCGTTTATATGCTTTAAATATTTCTCTTGTATGTAAATCTTGTAATGTTAACATGGAGACATTGGTTTGTATAAGTCACTATGGGCAGCCTCTTGTGTATTCTAAATATAAATGAAAAATTTTCTTTATGCTGACTTGTCCATCCTACGCTTATCTGTTAAGTCTGATAAAAGAAAAAGATTTTATATGGAATTTGGCTCTTCTTAGGTTAACACTCAGGTTTTTGGGAAATGGGTCATATACTCGGGTCCTGAAACACGGGGCGTTACATCCACATACATCTAGTGGGGGGCCACGTCCTAAGTGGATGACGAGGACCTCACACATGTGGCTGGGTTCCACCGTCTAGCAAATGGACGGACGGTGTGGATCATATCACATGTATTAAGATGAGGCCACAACTTGCTGATGCAATACATCAGCTATAGCTAGTTTGAAGTCCTCCAACCAATCTTCTTCCGAAGCAGGTGGGTCCCCACGTGGGGCCCACCACATACATATATGAATATATCATTTATATATATATAATATTAATTATTATTATTATTTTTAAAGGATCTAGTGTCCAGATACCCACCGTTCAGGATTGGATGGGATGGATACAACACATCCATCATGGTGGGTCCAACCATCCAATGTCTGGACGGTGTGGATAAGACCCATACTTCATGGCTGGCCCTACAACATGTGTGAAATACATGCATCATTGGTGGGTCCACACATGTAGCCTACCACAGCTTTGGAAACAAGCTGATATTTGTGATTTTCCTTCATTAAGGCCTGTCCATACGGACATGCAGTAGGGTGGGCCCCACAAGTGGACTGTGGTGTGGTCCACTAAATGGATAACATGGATAAAATATGCAAACCATCGGGTGGGCCATCAACAATAAAAGAGAGAGATAGAGAGAGAGGGAAACAGTGTGATGGAGGGGCCCCTCCACTATGGGCCCCCTCATATAATTACAACACATATATCAAATTTGGTCCCATCACAAGTGGGCCATCAAATTAAAAATCAACGGTGGATCACCCACCTATTATAGTCCTTCTTGATCCCTTGGCTTCCTTAGCTCCTATGCTCAACCTTTGACGGTGGATGATGAAGTTTTGATGGTTGGATGGTGAGATGTGGGGTAGGGAAGTGAGCCACACCTAGCTTCTCCTTGGGAGGCTTAGACATTGGATTCTCTTGGGTTGCTTGGGAGTGAAGAGAGAGAATGAGAGAGAGAGAGAGAGAAAGAGAAATGATGGGATGAAAAGGTGATGGGGTGATGGGTGATGGGTGTAAGGAAGGGATGGGTGGAGAGAGAGAGTTGACTTTGGGAATTGGAGAGAGATGGGTTGCTTGTACTTGTATTTGACTTGATTGATTGATTGATGGGATAGGTTGTAGAGATTCTCCCAAAATTCACATGTGCGGCATTTTTCTCGAAATGAACGTGAGCTCACATCTTTTGGCCTAGGTATCGCATCAGCGCGTGAGACGCGGCGTTGAAACTCCGGCAACGACACGTTCGCTAGGATACAATTTTCGAGTCAAGACAATATAGATCTTTAGGATGCTACTTAGGGTCGGGCGCAAATGCCAATTACAGGTCGAGGTCGCCGGAATTCGACCGGGAGGACCTCGGAAGCCTACGGAACGGTACGGTCTAGGAACGGGCCTTACATCTGACGGTAGAGATCACCCATGATTGGTGACCCAATTATAAAAATGAGTTCATCACCACGTAGCACTAAGAAACCCTTGACTAGGTACATGTTCATTTAAGTTAATTCTTCAAAATGTGAGGTCCACCATTGATCTAAAACATCCAAGGATTAGGATGTCCATGCACATGGACCTTTCTCAAACCCTTGTTTGCACATGCTTGTTTGTATATGAACTTATACCAAGACCTATTCATCTAAGTTAAATCAAAACCCCTCAATTTCCACACTTAAATCCATTATCTCACCGTTCATCACAAATATGGATTACAACTCTCAAGTGGTCCACCCAAAAAATAAAATTAATGGTTCATTATAAAGATCTTGTTATGCTAAACACTCTTACCGGCTAGTTTTGAGAAAAGATCTCTTACAAGACAATGGGACACACATATCAAAGGTGATCTAGGCCTAGAAAGTTAGTCCTATTTTTTTTTTTTAAAGAATGGGTGTACACTTATATATATGATTTCATCATGTACATCACATAACAACCCCTTATATTTTAAACCATCAATGAAACCATATGTACACAAACTCCCTCACTTGTCAAGGAACCTATAGGACCATACATTTTTCATTTACAAAATCATTCAACTGACCATCATTCATTTTTGTAATTACCATGTAATGTCTCAGAAAATCTGTACAAAGACTTGAGCACCACCTCAGGCAGAAATCCTTAAGGACCGAATTCTTTAGGAATTAAATGAAAATTAATTAAGTGCTAAACTAAATAATTGGTGGATTTAGTTTGAACCACTATTAATACAAATGGCAAGATCCAAAACTATTAAAATCGCTAGCTTAACACTACTTAAAAACGTAGGAGAAACCCCAAAACCCAGTTGCTCTCGGGAGTACATTCAAACTCCGTATCGGACCTGGACCGCGCATCGAAAGTCTAATTACCGTAAAACTATAAGGTTATGACCGCCTTATTAGGCTTGACAATCATCGCAGGAATCGAGCCTAAATAGTATCTAAAAATGCACAACTTAAGCCTTGAGCGAAATGTGTAAGAAACACAAATATCTTTAGAAATTGACATGAAACTTAAGTGAATTAGACCGTTCACTTATGGAAAAAATTGAAGACTTCAAACCATTAGATCCTGACCTAACTACACCAACAGATCATGAAAATTTCCCTACACATATCTGTATACTTATGACCCTGATCGAGTGACAACGACCATTGATCTGATACAGGTCTGTCCCGGTTGATCGTGCCTATCCAAATGCTCTGAAATTGCATCCTAGCCTAGATCCATTATCAGGAAATTTACTCCATGACGTGGGTAAGAAATGGACCTTCCTAAGGGCCCTGTTTGTCAAAAACAGGCACCCTTTGGCCATAACCTAAGTATACCGTGGCCGTAGATCCATTTGCATCACTTTTGAGCCTATTTAAAGACCTTAAACCACCCCCTCTCTCTTTCATACGAATTTCTCAAACCCTAGGTGAGAGAACAGAGAAAAGAGGAGGAAAGAGTGAGGAGAAGAGAGAGAGATAGGGAGATCGTTGTTGGGATCCTTTCCCACGACTCCATCTGCCATTTCGTCTCCCCGCCATCACTACATCATCGATTCTAACTACGATTTAGGTAAGAAATCCTAACCCTAAAATTGTTTTAGAAGCCCAGATAAGGTAATCAGTGAAATAGCTAACCTATTTCGATGTTTAGGTACTGTTGTTCTGTATACAGGGACGTAGGATTCAAACTGAGTTTGAAATAAGAAATTCGATGAAATGTGTGGACTATAAACGTTTAGGTTATAGTTTTCAAGGCTTTCAATGTCTGCAATGATTAAGGTCTGACTTGATTGTTGTTATATGATCTTAGTTACGATGTTTTTGATAAACTATACATTTGTATTTGTTGAAATGTTTAAATGAAAGTGCAATTCTGATTTATGTTTTCCATGACTATTAATTTAAAATACATGTTTGTTGTATGTATGACAACTCCTTTGCGAAAGGATTTGCCATAATATATGCTATAACTAATTTAGTTCACGATGTAGTAATGTGTAGCCTAAGTGTTTGATAAAATAACTGAATGAGAAATTGTTTGATGAATCGTTAATAAGGGTGTTGAGATAGGATTCTCAACTACCTTATCCATATCTATAATTTACTTCATGTAACATAAATTGTCACTATGTGATTTATGGATGAAATGCATATGTATGTTAACATGTTCAATATGTTTGATAAAATGCTTAAATGAGAATTATATTTGAATTGTTTGTTAAATGCTGTTATGTTTAACATATGTGACTACCTATTGCATTTGAGTATGATTGGGATTACTACACAGTCCAGGCAATCGATAACGGTTCCTGATTGAGTGGTCAAACTAGTTTCGCCACATTGGATACGTTCAATGAATCAGAGTTGTACAGTGATTGTCGATAGTGGTTAGGCCAAATGGAGTACATATGCACTCCATGTCGATTTATTCAGCGTGCGCTTATACCAATCGAACTTGTAAAATAACCCGATTGACCTATTGTGTGTTTACCATGTATGGATGCTGCTGTTTGAATCTAAGGTACCGCTTACCAATGTAAAGCCCATTTTAACCATAGTACCAAGATCCGCTAAGACTCATGAGCTAGGCATGGTGGTGTATGGGACGTGGTCGAGCTGTCAGCCTACGCTAGGGTGACGAGCCTCCCCGTAGTGACCAGTGAGCAACCCACAACTCGTGAGAAGAATATGGTGGTGTATGGGACACTGTATTCGAACTGTCGGCCTACGTTCAGGTGACGAGCCTTCCGTAGTGACCTCGAGTATAAACTCGGCCTACGTTGAGATGACGAGCCTCCCCGTAGCGACCTCGAGTGTAAACTCTTAGTCTTACATATCCATTGCTTTCATCAGGGGTGATGCCTTACAACTTGCCTATTGTATGTGATTAACGAGGATTGACCCTAGATGGATCCTTGTTTGGGTAAATGATAAAAAGGGAGGTACCTTAGCTTCCCAAATTTGCTATATGAATAAGACTAATCAATTACTTGGCTAACACAACCACGCACCACATTACATTGCTTTGGCGAGGAAGTGTACGTTTAGGGAGTTTACTATGCGTGATCATTAAATGAAGTCACTGAGGGAGTGCAAGTGAGGGCATGCATCATTACTACATATCATTCCTGCATTAATAAGAGTAATTAGGAGGCGATTGATGTATTGCTTTATCATTACTACTTGATTGAATTAGTAACATGTTAACCTTTGCCTTATTGTACCATTGAGTTGATCATTCACTCCCACTCTAGGATGGTGTTTAAAAACACCAACCAGACTCTAATTTAAATACAGGTTATGGTGAGGCTTACGCGACAGAGCCGAATTTCTTAGATGAGGAGGAGTTCTCCTGCGTACAACTCTCAGGCAGGTCTATATAGACCTAGAGCTACGTCGTCGGGATTACAGGGATTACATGGATTAGTCATGCATTCACATTTTGTCATTTTGTATATTTTGAAATAAATTATGTATATATTCAGCTTGGTAGCACGGTCATACTCTGGAGGTTATGAAACATGTATATACTTCATATATTTAGTTCAGTCTTCTGCTTGCTTATTTGCATTAACTCTGGAGTATGATATGTTGATTTAGTGTGATCCCACTTATGTTTGATGCACTATTATGGACAACATTTAAATATCATTATCTATGTTGCATAAGTGATGTGTTGGAACTAGGGAGTTGAGCTTTGCTCGACCCTCAATTTTTGGGGTGTTACAAGTTGGTATCAGAGCATGATTTGGATTACTAGACCTAGGTTATGATAACACGACACACTTTGATGCACTTTGACTTAAGTGGGGGCAAAAAAAATATAGAAATGATTGTAGGATCCCAAGTTTCACTGACGAGCGAGAGTGACTGTTAAAATGTGACCCGTACGCGTCTGAGATCATGTGAAATGATCTCAATTCTTTTCTTTGACCATCAATCGACGAGTTTAAACTATTAGTCGGTAAATCCCAAACTTAAATCACACCAAAAGGTGTAAATATGTATTAAATAGACCGAGAAAATACATCACACGGACATAGGGGCACAAAGCACATTTTTCGGTGGGACCCAGGGGGTCCCCTACACTTTTCCGGTACCCCAGGAGGGGGAGGCCACCGCCCTCAAGCAGCGGCACCATCACCAGTCTAGAGGACCGCGGCGGCACCTCCCAGTCAGCAGCGCGCCATGTCCACCTCCAATGAGCCGCGGCGGGCCAGCGGTTCTGGCAGTTCACCGCCCTTACCCACATGTGTGAGGCCCCATTTTCATGTGGGACCACCCTGTTTGGGTCCCCTTTGCTCCCCTTATCTCTTTCACCCCCTCCTAGCTCTCAAAACCCCTCTAAAACCTCATTTTTCCTCTCAAATCTACCTTCCATATACACCAAGCTTCATCTTCTTCAATATCTTGACCTTCCATCTCCCCTATTTCTCCTCATTTGAGTACATAAACCCATCTTTGTGTCTCAAATTTCCTAAACTTTCCCATTCACTTCAATATCCAAGATTTTTCCATTTCCATGGCGCTCTTCGAGTTAGTTACCGCCATATTCTCGCTCTCAACACTCCTTTCCCTTATGGGAAAGAAGAGGGCATCTGTGTATGAAGCTGGGCCTAGCCGCCCAACACGTACAAGGAAGAAGACGGGCGTCGAAGCAAGCATGAGCGCCGAGCAAGAGAGAAGATCAAAATGGGATCTTAACCTGCGGATCCCTATCGAAGATCACTACCGACGGGCATCGAATTAGGTAGGTTCCATAATCGAAAAGTTGTATTCGAGGCTCATGTGGATGAAAGACTTTTTGGGTTGTACCCAGTGATGGACATGCTCCTGGAAAATGGATGGGGTCCCATATTTGAGAGAAATACCCATGCGAGTGAAGGAGCAGTGCGTGCCTTCTATACTCATATACAGGACCCACTACTGGAGCCGCTGCAGTTTACTCTCCCTTTGGGAAGAGAGGAGGTCATAGTCAATGTAGACATGATAGCTCGTATCATGGGTATGAAGCGTGGACTTGTATATGCTAGCGAGACAAACCTCGCTAGTGAGCAAGAAAGGAATCATCGCACACATTTTCTTTGCGGCCAACTAGAGCAGTGGAGGTGAGGAAATAGCCTTACATCGACCAAAATGACCAATGATTTTTGCCTCCTCCACCACATATTTATGTATAACGTGTACCCCAAGGTGGAGTAATCGCATAGAATGTACTCGGGTCATGGTAAATTTCTTATACAGAGCTAGTTAGGGAGACAAGCTATGCCTGCCTACATTCGTATTGCCTCAGATCATGGGTACTACACGATCTACACGGGGTGATGCCTCACTTCCTTTCGGTCGACTTATTTGTATGATTGCCTAAAATTTTGGCTTCTGACTCCATATGGAGAACCATGCCTCGATCCATATCATCAGTGATACTACGCTCAACAGTATGGGCATAGGCCCTAGGTAGCGACAAGCAAGGCTCGATGAGTATGGAGATGAGATAGAAGAAGAGGAAGAAGGTAGTGAAGAAGAGGAAGAAAATAAAATAGAGGAAGGAAGTATGGAAGAAGGCAGTGAAGAGGAAGGCACTGAGCAATACAATGATGAGGAAAGCGGTGAGGAAGAAGAGGAGGCCCAAGGTTCTGATGGGGGACCTCCTCCCGGTACACATGACGACCGCCATGATCGGGCTACCTTGGAAGCCCGCATGGCTCAGATTGAAGAGAATCAGGTCGCCCTGAGTCAGGAAATTAAGGAGACCCAGACCGAATTAAAGCAAAAGCTTGAAGAGAATCAGGCTTATCTAAAATAAAAAATTAAGAAGATGTCTCGCACCTTGAAGACTCTGCTGTGTTTTATGCAGGACAAGGGTGCACCTCCACCTTCACCAAAGTCGAACGACTAGTCATATGTTATAGCCGTCTTTGGGTTTTTCTAGTCTCTTGTTTTCCTTTGTCATAGCCTTAGTAGGCTTAGTTGGTTGTTGGTGTGTTTAGTGTTTAAAGCTTTTGTTAGATTAGCTCATATGCATCTTCTGTCATGATCCATGTAATACCACATCTCATGTATTGTGACAAGTTTGGTTAAATGAAATGCATAAAGCTTCTTTTGATTTGGAATGTGTAGAATGCTTGGAAAAAATTGAGTGTAGTTATTTAAAATCTTACACATGTTGCACCCTATGTTATATATAGGGAATGCCTCCGAAAACCACTCAGAATATGTCATGTCTTGCACTTGGTGGATCGATCGACGGGGCACCTCCCCTGAACGATAGCCAGATTGACCTTGGCCTGGGCCCGAATTTTGAGACTATGCCGGATTCACAGCCGGCCACTGACCCCACTAATGGGCTAACACCTTTTGCACCACCAGTTCCGAAACAGAACCATGCGTCTACATCGACGCCGCACGTACCTCAGTTAACTCCTCCTCCTAATAGGTTGGAGTAGATGATATTTTTAATGCAGCAGCAGCAATAGTTTTTTGCCATTATTGTGGGGGTCATTGCCCAAAACATGAGTACAGTCCCGCCTGCACCACCTGTGCAACCTACTAGAAATATGAATACCAGCGGTCTATTTAAACACTTCCAGCGCTTCCGACCTCCTACCTTTATGGGCACTCACAGACCCGAGGAAGCCGAATATTGGGTAGATCACATCTCTAAGATGCTAAAGCCATTGCACTGCACTGAGGCAGAACAAGTTGAGCTGGTCACCTATATGTTAGAGAAGGAGGCTAGTCTATAGTGGGACATCAGCCTACGAACAGTTCCCACAGGACACGTGTGGACATAGGATGCATTTGAGACTCGTTTCCATGAAAAGTACTTACCCCCTCACTTACCGTAATGAAAAGGAGGGTGAGTTCCTTCAACTCCGACAGCGAGGAATGACCATGTCAGAATATGAGAACAGATTTACGGAGCTAGTCAGATATGCTCCTTTGATCCTAGCAGATGAGGCGATGAAGATGCAGCATTTTTTAGATGGTCTGCGGCCCGATATCCTCACGAAGATGTGTTGCGCTAGCATTCCCAACTATGCTGAGCTAGTGAACATGTCCCTACGAGTTGAGCAGGATAGAGATAAACTTTCTTGCACACGTTTACCAATGGGCCCGAGGCCTTGACCTGATTTTCCAAACCGACCGTTCATCGGTAAGAGGCCACGTGCGGATTCGCCTCCCAGGCTAATGGCTCCACCGACCCAATAGAGGCGATCAGATCTGTGGTGCACCTACTATAAGAGGATGGGCCATTTAGACACCCACTACTTTATTAAGATGAGGGACAATGGTTTTACGCTACCTCAAAAGATCAGCCGTCAGCCATCATAAGCTATATAAGCTTCACCTCTGTGATTGACACCGCCAGCACAGCCATTTTACCGCCCACCTGTACTTTAAAATAGGACGGCTTAATGACCTATGGCAGTGCAACTGAATCATCCTCAACAGGAATGTGTACATGCACTAGCAGCTGGTGCATCTGAGACAGCAACTGTAGTGCCTTTAGCCTTTGAAGTCACTGCCCACATTCAAGGTACACCTGTATTTCTATTGGTGGACACCGGGTCTACTATCTCGATAGTATCATGCTCTACAGTCAAGCAGTTAGGGTTGAGCACTACCCCTATGATTGGGGTTAGAGTCCTTAGCACAACGGGGACTTTCTCCGACGCTACTAAGTTTTGTAAAGATTGCCCGATAGACTTAGGGAGCGGAACGGTGTGCATTAACCTGATTGTCACCCCACTGCATCATTATGACATCATCCTCGGCATGGATTGGCTCATCGAAATGAAGGCAGAGATCGACTACGATACCAGATTGGTGATAGCCCATGGACCTAAGGGCACAACCTTTACTTTCCCAGTGCAGGTCAATTGGCCCTGCCGTATAAGTTATTACGCTTCCTTATTGGAGAATGTTGATGGTCTGACACTTGGAGACACGCCTGTAGTCCAAGATTTCACATACATATTCAGGACGATACTTGAACTACCTCCTCGGCATGAGATCGACTTTACTATCGACCTTATGCCTGGTGCGACACCCATTTCTTTACCTACGTATCGTATGCCTCCATGTGAAATGAAGGAATTGAGGAGATATATTGATAATTTGTTAGATTCAGGTTTCATACGACCTAGCATATCCCCTTAGAGAGTACCTATTTTGTTTGTAAAGAAGAAGGATGGATTGTTGTGATTGTGTATTGATTATCGCAGGTTAAACCAAGTGACAGTGAAGAACAAGTATCCTCGGCCCAGGATAGATGATCTATTCGACCAGTTGAAAGGGGCATAGTATTTCTCCAAGATAGACTTATAGTCCGAATATCATCAGTTGCCCGTCAAGGATGAAGACATGTAGAAAACAGCATTCAGAACCAGTTTTGGGCACTATGAGTTCCTTGTGATGTCGTTTGACTTACAAACGCACCGGCAGTATTCATGGACCTCATGAACCGGGTGTTTCGGCCATATCTGTACTGGTTCATTATCGTATTTATAAATGACATTTTGATATATCCAAGAGCCAAAAGGATCACAAAGAGCACCTGTGAGCAGTCTTCGTTACTCTCAGGAAGAATTAGTTGTTTGCTTAATACCAAAAATGCGACTTCTAGAAGGAAGAAGTCAAATTTCTGGGACACGTGGTATCCACAGAAGGTATTGCCGTGGACCTCGCTATGGGGACCACAGTTCAGGACTGGGAGCAACCCAGTTCAATTACAGAAGTGAGGAGTTTCCTTAGACTTACAAGCTACTATCGCCGCTTCATTAAAGATTTTTCTATGATAGTTAGACCGTTATCTCAACTCACTCGAAAGGATCTTAAGTTCGCATGGAACAAGAAAGCAGAAGCAATCTTTCAAGAATTAAAGGACAAGCTGACATTTGCACCCATGCTAGTATTGCTAGAGCAGGGGGTCAAGTACACTATCTACACTGACGCCTCTTGTGTTGGTTTAGGTTGTGTTCTTATGCAGAAAGACAGAGTGATCGCCTACACCTCGCAATAGTTGAGGAAGCATGAAGAAAACTACCCCACGCGTGACCTGGAATGGGTGGCAATTATTTTCGTATTAAAGCTCTGGAGACATTACCTCTATGGAGAGGAGTTTGAGCTCTTTTGCAACCACAAGAGCCTTAAGTATATCTTCACGCAGAGAGATCTTAATATGAGGCAGCATCGTTGGATGGAAACCTTGAAAGACTTCAAGTTTGAGATCTCCTACCATCCTGGCAAGGCCAACCTTGTGGCAGACGCGTTGAGCTACAAGAAGACCATAGAATTTACAGCTTCACTGATGGTAGAAGAATGAAACATGATAGAGTTTGTGCGAGACTTCGAATAGAGGCTTACAGTAGAGGAGCCGTTCGAGAGCGTCGCACACATCCACGTACAACCACTTATTGATGATCGAATCATTGTAGCTCAAAAGGAAGATGAACGGTTGGTGAAAATGAGAAGATGAGCAAGTGACAGTGAAGACTCCGAATGGAGGGTTGGCTTAGATGGCGGTTTGAGATATCGTGGCCGCCTATGCATCCCGAACCTCTATGACTTGAGGAGAGAGGTTCTGAAAGACGCACATAATTCAAGATTGGCAATGCATCCTGGTAGTACAAAGATGTATCCGAATTTGAAGCGTTCATTCTGGTGGGACAACATGAAGGCCCATATAACAGATTTTGTATCCCGTTGTCTAACATGCCAGCAGGTTAAGGCCGAGCATCGCCGACCTCTTGGTTTACTTCAGCTCATGCCCATAGCTGAATCGAAATGTGACTTCATATCTATGGATTTTATTTCCGAGTTACCAAAGATAAGGAAGGGACATGACTCCATTGAGGTGATTGTGGACCGATTGACGAAATTAGCTCATTTCCTCCTGATTAAAGTTTCAAACTCAGCAGATGATTTAGCCAAGTTATACATCAAGGAGATTGTACGACTGCATGGAGTGCCTATGGAGATTGTGTCAGATCGAGACACGCGATTCATGTCCATCTTCTGGACACGAATCCAGGAAGTAATGGGAGTGAAACTGAAGTTCAGTACCACGTTCCACCCATAGACCGATGGGCAGATGGAACGGGTAAACCAAATACTTAAAGATATGTTGGGAGCATATGTGCTTAATTTCAAGGATAGTTGGGACGACTGCCTTTCCTATGCTAAGTTCGCTTATAATAACAGCTTCCAAGCGAGCATCGGCATGGCTCCCTATGAAGCATCATATGGGCGCCCATGTCGAGCACCACATTGTTGGGCGAAAGTTGGCGAGAAGAGCCTGATTGGCCCAGATTTGGTTCAGCGACCTCAGAGAAGATTGATATTATTAGACGCCAACTCCTTGTAGCACAGAGTAGACAAAAGAGTTACGCTGATACCAGACGGCGACAGCTGGAATTTGAAGTTGGGACCATGTATTTCTTAAGGTTTCCCCATGAAGGGAGTACTCCGTTTTAGCAAGAAAGGGAAACTCACATCGCGATTTTTCGGTCCATTCGAGATTCTACACCGAGTGGGTGTGGTAGCATACCGTCTCGCCTTGTCCACACCACTTGTCGGCTTGCACAACGTATTTCACCTGTCAATGCTGAAGAAATACATTCCTGATCCCACTCACGTTATCAAGTGGGAGTAGGTACAGCTAAGTGAAGATGCTAACTACGTACTTCAACCAACACGGGTCCTGGATAGGAAGGAACAGGTGCTGCCTAGCAAAGTTATCCCTTATGTGAATGTATTGTGGACTCACCACACTGAGGAAGAGGCTACCTGGGAAACGGTATTTGAAGTCCATAAGAACTACCCTCAGATCCTCGAGGAGTACGAAAAGGTACTAATTTCGGCGATAAAATTTTTCATTAAGGGAAGTAGATTATAATGTCTCAAAAAAATCCGTACAAAGACTCGAGTACCATCTTAGGCAGAAATCCTTAAGGACCGAATTCTTTAGGAATTAAACAAAAATTAATTAAGTGTTGAACTAAATAATCAATGGATTTAGTTTGAACCACTATTAATACAAATGGCAAGACCCAAAAGCATTAAAATCGCTAGCTTAACACTACTTAAAAACCTAGGAGAAACTCCAAAACACAGTTGCTCTCGGGAGCACATTGAAACACCGTATCGGACCTGGACCACGCATTGAAAGTCCGATTACCGCAAAACTATAAGGTTATGACTGCCTTATTGGGCTTTACAACCATCGTGGGAATCAAGCCCAAATAGTATCAGAAATTGACAACTTGAGCCTTGAGCGAAGTGTGTGAGAAACACGAATATCTTTAGAAATTGACATGAAACTTAAGTGAATTGGACCATTCACTTACAGGCAAAATTGAAGACTTCAGACCATCAGATTCTGACCTAACTACACCCATGGATGGAAATTTCTCTGCACATATCTGTATACTTGTAGCTTTGATTGAGTGACAACGACTGTTGATCTAATACGGGTCCATCCTGGTTGATCGTGCCTATCCAAACACGCTGAAATAGTATCTTAGCCTAGATCCATTGTCGAGGAACTTACTCTATGATGTGGGTAAGAAATGGACCGTCCTAAGGGCCCTGTTTGTCAAAAATAGGCACCCTTTGGCTATAACCTAAGTATATCGTGGCCCTAGGGCCATTTGCATCACTTTTGAGCCTATTTAAAGACCTTAAACCACCCCCTCTCTCTTTCATACGAATTTCTCAAACCCTAGGTGAGAGAAGAGAGAAAAGAGGAGGAAAGAGTGAGGAGAAGAGAGAGAGATAGGGAGATCGCTGTTGGGATCCTTTCCAACGACTCCATATGTCGTTTTATCTCCCCGCCATCGCTACACCATCGATTCTAACGATAATTTGGGTAAGAAATCCTAACCCTAAACTTGTTTTAGAAGCCCAGATAGGATAATTAGCAAAATAGCTAACATATTTCGATGTTTAGGTACTGTTGTTCTGTATACGGGGACATAAGATTCAAATTGAGTTCGAAACGAGAAATTCGACGAAAGGTGCAGACTATAAATGTTTAGGTTATGGTTTTCAAGGCTTTCAATGTCAGCAATGATTTATGTCTGACTTGATTGCTGCCATATAATCTTACTTACAATGTATTCGATAAACTATACATGTGTGTGAACTATGTGAATATATAATGTATTCCATGTGTTTGTTGAAATGTTTGAATGAAAGTGCAATTCTGATTTATGCTTTCCATGACTATTAATCTAAAATTCATTTTTGTTGTATCTATGACAACTCCTTTGTGAAAGGATTTGTCATAATATATGATATAACTAATTTAGTTCATGATGTAGTAATGTGTAGCCTAAGTGTTTGATAAAATGACTGAATGAGAAATTATTTGCTGAATCATTTTTAATAAGGGTGTTGAGATAGGATTCTCAACTACCTTATCCATATCTATAATTTCCTTCACGTAATGTAAATTGCCACTATGTGATTTATGGATGAAATGCATATGTATGATAACATGTTCAATGTGTTTGATAAAATGCTCAAATGAGAATTATGTTTGAATTGTTTGTTAAATTCTGTTATGATTAACATATGTGACTACTTATTGCATTTCGGTATAATTGGGACTACTACGTAGTCTAGGCAATCGGTAACGGTTCCCGATTGAGTGGCCGAACTAGTCTCGCTACATTGGATACGTTTGATGAATCTGAGCCGTACGGTGATTGTCGACGGTGGTTAGGCCAAGTGGAGTGTATATGTGTTCCATGTCGATTTATTTAGCATGTGCTCATACCAATCGAACTTATTAAACAACCCGATTGGCCTATTGTGTGTTTACCATGTATGAACGCTACTGTTTGAATCTAAGGTACCGCTTACTAATGTAAAGCTCATTTTAACCATAGTACCAAGATCCAATAAGACTCATGAGCCGGGCATGGTGGTGTATGGGACACCGTGGTCAAGTTGTCGGCTTATGCTAGGGTGACAAGCCTCCCCATAGTGACCAGTGAGCAACTCGAAACTCGTGAGCCGAATATGGTGGTGTATGGGACACCGTATTTGAGCTGTTGGCCTACGTTCAGGTGACGAGCCTCCCGTAGTGACCTCGTGTATAAAATAGGCCTACATTAAGGTGACGAGCCTCCCTGCAGTGACCTCAATTGTAAATTTTTAAACTTACCTTTCCACTGCTTTCATCAAGGGTGATGCCCTACAACTTGCTTATTGTATGTGATTAACTAGGATTGAAGACCCTAGATGGATCCTTGTTTGGGTAAATGATAAAAAGGGAGGTACCTTAGCTTTTCGAATCTGCTGTATGAATAAGCCCAATCAATTACCTGGCTAACACGACCATGCACCGCATTGCATGTGATTTGGTGAGGAAGTGCACGTTTGGGGAGTTTAACATGCGCGATCGTTAGGTGAAGTCACTGAGGGAGTGTGGGCAAGAGCAAGCATCATTACTGCATATCATTCCTGTATTAGCAAGGTTAATTAGGAAGTGATTGTTGTATTGCTTTATCATTACTGCTTGATTAAATTGATAACATGTTAATTTTTTCCTTATAGTACTACTGAGTTGATCACTCACTCCCACTCTAGGACGGTGTTTTAAAACACCAACCAGACTTTGAATTATATGCAGGTTATGGTGAGGCTCACACGACAGAGCCAGATTTCTTAAACGATGAGGAGGAGTTCTCTTACGTGCAGCTCTCAGGCGGGTCAGTGCAGACCTAAAACTGCATCGCCAGGATTATAGGGATTACATGGATTATTCGTACATTCACATTTTGTCATTTTATATATTTTGAAACAAATTATGTATATATTCAGCATGGTAGCACATTCATACTCTGGAGGTTATGAAACATGTATATACTTTATATATTTAGTTCAATCTTCCGCTTACTTATTTGCATTAACTTTGGAGTATGATATGCTGATTTAGTGTAATCCCACTCATGTTTGATGCACTAATATAGACAACATTTAAACATCATTATCTATGTTGCATAAGTGATGCGTTAGAACTAAAGAGTTGAGCTTTGCTCGACCCTCGATTTTCAAGTCGTTACATACCATAAATCAGCTAATCTATTCACTCAATCATTGAACTAATGATACACATTATACAGCTTAGAAATTCGTAAAATCTTACCAGTTTAATTTTAGCTTGAGGAGCCATATGTCATATTAAATATGTTGTCCATACTAAACTTTGGATAGTTTTCAAAGTATATGAGATTCATAACCCACTTGGCATTTTCTCATGTAAAGAAAAAAAAAACGCATGAAGATGAAAAATCACGTGTGAAACCTCCTATACATTAATATAAAGTGGGAACCACCTTATAGTATAAAAGGGTAAGGGAGGAGACGTGAGTGCCATCCCACTCCCAAGTAGAATAAAGAGAGAGATAGAGAGGTGATGTCAACGATCCTCATCATCCATCTGCTTCAAGTGCTAAAGTAGGTCCCTTACTATTTTTTTAATAGACTCGATCTTACATACATCAAGTGGACCCCACCATCAATCTTGATGTATGACATGTATTGGTCCTAAAAGTGAATATAAATGTATCTTAGAGTCTAACTTTAGACATTTCATGTGAAATACGTAAGATCATCACATGATCATGTGGTGGGACGCACACGTCAAGAATAATACCCTTTAATGTGGTCTCCACCACACAATCATGGTTGATGTGATGGATTCAATCTTAATTTTTAGAGTAAATGTTTTAGAATGTTTAGATTTAGAGTATATATGATGATTCTCCATGATCATGAGCTTCAACGGGTCCCACATCGAAATTGTACTCATGAAGTTGTCCCTACCATAGGATCATATCCATTAGATTAAATCATTTGTGTTTTCTATATCTTGTATTATGTTATAATCTTATAAGTGATAAATCCATCATAAGCACTTGATGCAAAGGTGGGCCCCACAAAAATTAATCGTACTTTTATCTTATTCATTAGGTGTAAATATGGATTAAGGGCCTTATAAATCTAGATCCAGACTGTTGAAATTAGAAAAAAAAATTATAATAATGATTTAGACCATTAAATCGATGATCGGGCCCAATCAAACCGTTGATCAAAGGTCTAATAAACCAATTAGGGGATTAGATTTAAGAAAATTAAATATCTACTTGATCTAATGGTAGATCAGCTCATTAGATCAAAGATCAATCAAGACCATTGACCAAAATTGTGAAAAATAAGAAAATAAATGGTTAGATTGGATGAATCTAAACATCCAATTATTTTTAAGGTAGATCTTGGTCTTAAGTCAAACTTAACAAAGATTACCTTTGAGCTACGGTTAGTAATATGGTAAATGGATTAACTATGGTTTAAATCTAAGAAATTAGAGAGTGGATTGACCAATTTAATGGACTAATGTAACAATCTTACAATCTTATTCATTTTTGTAAGTGTTCTAAGAAAATTGACTCTAAATAAGGAAGAAATTAACTTGATGCTTGTATTCTAGATATGACTAAAAAAATGAAACTTTATATGGAACGTAGACCTAAGTGCAGTCATTAGATCCATGAAGAAATAATGAAAAGGTCAAAATGGATAAAAAAGGAATTGACATTATGGGTAAGTAGTGTAACATCTTGAATTTTTGCGGCCCAAGTACATACTCGTGCCCAAGAATTTCGGGTGTTAATAATGTATAAATTGGATGCTTTAAAAATTACACCATATTTTTTTCATTTAGATTATATATAGTTACATTCATGAAGGTAGCCATTCATGAGAATGAAATCGACTATATTTATTATTTCATTTAAGTAAAAGAGTTTAACAAATTATTAAATGCCCTCTCAATGGGAGCTTGTTACATTATCGAGTTTGCAGCAAAAATATAAAACTAAATCATTAAAATTTCTTCTTATTCATTCAGTATAATCTTCTATAAGGATATGGTCCTCTAGGTCTTCAATCTATATATCACCTGAATCATTTATATGGTTGGAGAGGGTCAATGCCCTACTCATAGTGATGGTTATCCTTTAATATTAGCAATAATTCATGAGATTTATAGAAGTAACGTAAGGGTTTTGATACATCTAGTACTCCACCACTATAAGTGGTATCAGTATGTACAACCAATTTATATATGAATGTATGCCTAGCAAAGTATGTGTAGCTCATCATACGTAGAGATCATCAAAATGTGGAATATAATTCATAGAAAAACCCCGGCTAGCCTTGCATTCTCACATTACGGGGATTTGTCGGCATGTCCAATGCTACCGTGAATTTATGTGAGCATCTTGAGGAGGCACAACACATGAGTCGAATGAATTACGTGACACGATTTATTCATATAGAGACTATTTGCAACATCCATTCCCCAAAGTGATGTAACACGCATTATGAATTACTTACATCAATTTGTGCACCACTACCCAAACCCACGGAATTACGCATTGACCAAGAGGGTCTCTACCTAGAGCACATTACATCTATGATAAAATGTTTGAATCACTAGTTGTGATACCTTTTATACATCACTTACAATAAAGGGAATGCAATTTGAATCATGGGATTTTTAGAAATCTAAGGCATATGCCTAAGCCATAAAGTTAGAGAACGCAAGGCTAACAAATAAAGAGGAGATTAGTAATGGCTAACTCAATAAAGGAAATAGTAGCAATGGCTAATTCAACAAAGAGGATAGTAGCAATGGCTAACTCAATAAAAAGGAGAATAATAATGGCCAACTCACTAAGAGAAAAGTAGCAAGGGCTAACTCAACAAAATTAGTGAAGGCAAGTGCAAGAGTTGTATCCATCATCCTCAAAAATAATACGGATCACTCTTAATTAATATCATACCATAATTTTCAAAGGATAAATAATTGTTGGTGGCAAATTAAACAATTGCAGAAAGAGAATCATAATAACATGAGAGCATATAAAAGGAAAGATAAATCATATCAACTTAAATCAAGGTAAGCTTAAAGTAATCCCCCACCTCTAGTGTTGTTTCTTCCTTGAGTGTGAGTATGTACTGTAGGCTTTGAATTCTAACCTAGGGTTTAACAATTGAGTGGTTAGATTTCTCGCATAATCTTTCCTCCTTAGTTACAATCGAGTGTTATGATTCGACTTGAGTTTTGGGTTAGGATATGTATTACCAATATGGTTATTTAGATGTGAACTTAGAAAGATAGGGGAGTTGCTTTGGTTAGTGTTTATCCCCAACCGACCCACCCTGAATCTATAACTAAGTTTTTTGGTTAAGTCGACTCGTTTCGACTCGATCTTAAACCTTTTAGATTGAGATGTTGAGGAGGGAGAAAGAAATCTAGTAGGGAGGCCTCTTAGATCGATATGTTGAAAATGATGGTCAAAGAAATCTAGTAAGGAGGAAGGATTGGGTGTGAGGCCTAACTTGGGTCTGGCTTAGCTCGGTGACTCAGCCTTATGTCTTCTTCCTTCTTCTCTGCTACTAGATGTCTCTCTCTCGCTCTTTCTTTCTCTCTCATGTGAGTCTTCTGGTGGAAGGGCTGGATATTTATAAGACCGTTCGTGCTTCTAGTTGCTTCCTGCGTAAAGATTTTACTGGGAATATGTAAGGTCGAGCGGCTTATATGTGTAGTGCGTAAGTGGGGCGGTGTCGGATCAGATATGAGTTGTGGTGGGATTTATCCCTTCGAACCTTCTTGGGATGTTGATGCATTTGGGAAGGCCATCAAGTGGGTGGCCATAATTATCTTTCTGATGCTAGGATGAATACCCAAATTGTAATAATCAGTTGGGATGTTGGAATAGATTTTAATGGCAAATGGGTTCTTAGAGATCTTGGGCTCGAACAGATATCCAGATGTCTTGGAGTCATCTTTCAGAGCTCCCTGGCCTACTAGCTCGGCGATCCCATTACATTAACATAGAGGTTGTGAGGTGTTTCTTTCGCATGATGCGGCCATCCCACGCAAGGGATCGACAGATGCTAAAATTCCTACCTTCCTTCCTTTTTTCAGGCATCGTGGAGGGAATTAGAAGTCTCTCCTCATCATTTCAAATGGCTCAGATTAGAGCTAGATCCTAGTTTCGATTGTGGGAAGCCTCGTGACGTAATTGGTTTCCTGCTAGAAATGTGTTGCAGAGGGAATTTCTATTTCTGGAATTGTGGAGGTCTCCCCGAGTTTTTTGGCAATCTTGGCTAAGGTTGGATCTCCCTCTGGTGTAGGTCGGATGGTTTTTTTATCCAATGGCTGATGTAGACCATCATCGAGGTGAACCAAAATGGCTTTCGTCTCCATATTTTTCTTACACACTCAGTCCAGCTGAGACTAGGTTTATGCCCTCTTGCGAGTTCGCCTTTATGTGGATTAACTTAGGGTTTGTTCGCAACTAACCCATCTGCAGATTGGACTGCTTAGGTCATCCATATGTATGGTGATGATGGCCCACTATTCATCATAGCGGTCGGTTGTCCAATGCTACCGGAAACAAGGGAAGGAGAGGGAACCTCTCCCTTTTCAAATTTTTCTTTGGGTCAATGCCACTTTGACCTATTTATAGTTCTGGTAAGCCGCAAGAGTGTACACATTCTGTGTACACTCACCACATGTGTGGGCTCCATGATGATGGTTAATGAAATTCATACCGTTCATTATATTCTATGGGTCCCGTTAGGTTATGTGACCAAAGTTGGTGTAAATTCAAAACTCAAGTGTGCCATGTTAATGGAGTTCACTTTAGCTTGAATTACGGGTTGTTAAATGTTAGATTTGACTAATTGGGTCCGGATTTTAACACTATGGCCTGTCATGGTCCACATGGGATGATTTTAATGGTTGACTCAAAAGTCGAATGTTCTATATTTCCATTTAAGAATCAAAATTTCATTCGTTCGATGATCATCCTAGTAATCCAGCAATAGATTGTCTCTAAAGCACACTTTAAATGCTTCACGAGATTTTCTCAGGAAATGATAGCGTAGATGTATGGATGATCCAAAAAGGTATGAGGCTTATGATCCAAGGATTATATTAATTGTTGATCGGTCCTAAAGGCCTGGATCGCATCTAAAGTTGATTTATTGGGATTGTTGTGTGTGATCTTAGAAGTCAATGATTGGATGGCTTGATCTATGATTAGAGGTTATTCCCAATGATCAGATTTGTGTTGGAGATTAGATGTAAGGTTAAGATAGTTAGATTGGCATCATTCACATGTACATAATAAGTTAAATTTTATAGTAACACTTGAGAACCTTCAATACTCAGGTATTGAAATGTTCAGAGTGTTATAAGTAGTCACTATCATGAATGGATTTTCCCACATGCATTGCATAACATTACATGCTTACTTTTGCTAAAAAAAAATTATAATATGTTGATATCTGTTTAAGTATGCAACTGGCTTATATTTAATGTATCATTATAAGAACACCAGACAACTCGGGGATCGAATTATCTCTTAAATTCTTGGGCAGAGTTCCCAATGGAACCTGAGTTGGTACTAACAAGGCCTCCTCCTTAGATTATGGTTGAGGCTGGGGAAGGAGTTTGGCAATATCTAAACTAGGCCACTCATTGCCAGACTACATAGTTATATACGATAGGTGAGATACCTCAAGCCAACATTCGCGTTGGATGTGAGTAAACTCCTACATGTGTTAGGCTTGTATGGATCTTCATTAGATGGGTGTTAGTAGGGCCAGACATTGTGTGCAGCTATGGCCTTGCTTGTCCACTAAAGAAAATATTTATGTGGTAATGTGGCATACCAAAATTTCAGTATATACACTTGTATTATGCTTATGTTGTGAATTCATGTGTATAACTACTTGATAGGCTGTTAGCTCATTATGTTGATTGTAAAATGATCTTAGACAGGGAAATGAATTAGAGTCTTCGCGTGTATAGTGATGACTTTGAGAGGCGTGCTCTTGAAGATTTGCTATGAGATTAAGAATTTTTCATTTTATATTTATTGATTTAAATAATGATGTATGAACTTGGGTCAAATATTAGCCAGAAAATAATTGAAACTTTTGACTGGATACATTATGATTAGTTAAGTTTACTATTTGTGATGATTATTATGGTTGTGTGTATAATATTACCCCTTCCCTATTGAGTCACACCCTTGACGCAACAAGTGAATCAAGCGAACTCGGGTTTCCACAGTCAAGGTGTGACAGAGTTTCTCGTCCCTCCAAAACTATTGGTGCTTCCAAAGATGCTTCTAAGTCTTCGAATTATGGCAGTTTACCTTGTCATGGTAACCCTGTGTCTTTGGGATGACCACTTTTGATGATGAAGTTTCCCATGGAATGACTATCGGCCCAGTGAAGCATCTTTGCATAGTCGCTCGTCGTTCTTCCATAGGTCATCTATGGTGAGCTAACTGGTGTGGCGTATGAGATAAGTTTTTGAAGAAGTCGCTGACTTGTGCTTCAACTACCCATTATAGGACAACTGGCTCATATGCTGATGGTGCTCATTCAAAGATCATCAAGTCTTCTTGTATGACCCTTTTCCTAACCGGTGGGAGTATTGATGGGTGTGGGAAGAAGACACCTTCCAAGATTACTGGTTCAAAGGCTGGAAATGCCCCTTGCAGGATGACCAATTCGAAATGGGAGGGTGCGCCCTCCAATATGATGGGCTCCCATGGCTCACTGTTGTTAGGAGTTGTTGTGGTAAGATGAGGATCACATCTTCCCTGGAGAATTACTAGCTCGGATACTAGAGGAGGGTCCCGTGGTGCCCCTAGCAAGCCAAAGGTTTATAGTCCGTGATAGCATGGATGGACTTAATGGGGGAGAAGAAGAGGTCGATGTTCTCCTTCTCAATAAAGTTAATGGTAAGTCCACTTGATGTTCTGAGGCTTTCTTGGTGTTGTGGCAGAGGATTTTGGTGGGTACAACTAAAGGAGTTATTTTAGGAGTTGAGATAATCTTCCTACCATCGATCAAATCTTAGATTGCAGGCCTTAGTGAAAAGCATCGTTCTGTGTCGTGACACAATCCCTGGTGGTATGCGCAATACTCATGCCCATTATAGTTAAGTGGCAGAGGATTCAGAGGTGACATAGGTTGTAAGGGAGACAAGAGTTGCTTTTACACTAATGTAGCTCTAAATTGGCTATATGTTTGTGTGAGTAGGGTGCACTTTCTAGGTTCTCTTAACATATGTCAATTTTGATATATAGGGGTATTACATCTTACCCATCAACTGTAGCTACTGTTACGGTTGTGGCTGCGGTGGTGGTTGTGAAATTTTTTACAGTGGATGGGCTTAATATCTTTGCTAGTGCTTGTTTATACTTTGGTTTTATGAACAAAGATATGCTTATTTGATCTAATTATGCATGTTTTCTCTTGCGAGGTGATTTTGAGAGCTAAGGAAAAAAGGATGCTTAAAGCATGGATTTAATGCTCAAAGCAGTACCAAGTGGAGGATTGGAGCTATGGAAGTTAACATTGAAGAATTCAAGAATCCAAGATCCAAGGAAACTGAGCAGAGAATGAAGAAAACTAAAGATTCAAAGTGCAGAAAATCAAAAGTGTAGAAATCGACCCATCAATGCCATCAATGACACCTTCAATGCCATCAAAGTAGGTGTCGATGCCATTAAAGCCATCCTTGATCCCATCGTAAAAAATCACGAAATTCTAATTTTGTTGTTAGATATATTCTTGCTCCTTTCGAGAAAATAAACAAATTCGAAAATTCATTACTAGATAGTTTCTTATTTTGAGTTGATCTCTTCGATGAGAATTTGATGTCATTGAACTGGCATCGAAGCTGCAATTAAGTGCATAAATTCAAGTTGGTTTTGAAGTCGATGCAAATCAAGGCTATATAAAGAGATGTTTTATGATATTCTAAACACGAATTAGGGTAAAAGAAGTAGAGTACAGAGTTGTGGATCTTCAGGGAGTCCTCTCTCTTCTCCAAACCTTCGGTTCCATTTAGTTTTTATGTTTTTCTATTTAACTTTTAGTTCAATCATGTCCATGGTTAGCTAATCTCTTACCTAAAGTTAAGAGGTGAAGTTTGTAGTTTCTCTTAATGTTTAGTTTACATTGATTCAAGTGATTTGATTATATTTTGAACAGCTCACAGATAATTTATTCGAATGAAGAGGCATTTCTAATTTAATTTGATCTATTGTCGACTCCGGTCACATTGGATGCTTAGGAAGACTACGAATATTTTCTTACATGTTTTGTAAGAAATTGATCTGTAATTCTATTAATTCATCATTGACTCCGGGCACAATAAATGCTTTAAATTCCTACAATTAAGTCGTTGATGCTTTACGAGGGAACCAATTTAATGAAAGTTCAAACCTATTTTGAAGTTTATGAATGATGATTTAACTACTCTGTTACCTGGCTGGATAGGATACGACTTCGATTCCAATTGTGTGATCTAACTGAATCAAGTAAATTAACATTGAGATGACTATGAGTGGATCCTTGGTGCTCTAGTGTTGTCTCTGATAGTTCCTTTCACAATTACTCATTTAAAACTAGATTTTAGTAGTTATTTTAGATTCTAGATCTAATTCTAACGTATTCCAGAAATCACACAATAGCAAGTCCCTGTGGGTACGACCTTGGTCTCACTGAGTTATTACTACATCACAACCCTGCACTTGGGATTCATGAACAATGCTATTACTGTTGGTATTGATGATGATTTCAGCATCCTTATTGGGGAGTGCATTAACTGCCTTGAGCAGTGGTGACGATGTTGTTGACCTCTATTGGACATTGGATCGAACCATTTTCATTTCCATATCTCGATAATTTGCCCTCGAACTTGCTCCATTACTCTGAAGTAGTTTGATGTGGCCAGGGGCTAATTGTTTTGGCCCTTCTTTCAGCCTCAACTTTTTCCCCTATGTAGATGAGCTGGGTGAAGTTTGTATATGGATATAAGATCAAGTAGCATGAAATACTCAGGTTTTCTGAGTGGATGATCATGGAGATCCGCTCCTCGTCGTCAATGGGGGTTCACATTCTAGCCACCATATCTCGCCAATGTCCGACATAAGATGACAAGGTCTCATCTCTTCTCTACCTTAACGCTACCAAATCTGCCCTCCTTGGTGTCATGTTAAGATTGTATGCTAATTGGTCGGTAAAGGTGTGGGAAAGTTGTTCCCATGTCTTAATATAGTGACAATCCAATGATGTATAATAATCCAGAGCATCATCCTTCAAATTTTTTTAGAACAGGTGGATGAGGGCTTCATCATTCCCAACCCTGATGTTCAGCTCTACACGGAAAGCTTTGAGATGGGTTGTAGGATACCTACTACCATCGTATCTCTTAAATTTGGGAACCTCAGAGTTTTAAGGTACTCATGCATCTGGAATGAGACATAGGTCCTTAAAGTTTGTTAAGGGGAGGTCGACCCCCTGTTGTCACTGAAGCTGATTCTCCATGGCTTGGAGCTGTAAGAACCGACCCGAGTTCCTATGTGTGCTTGTGTGTGTAGAGGTATGCATTTTATTTCTCTTGGTTCCACGATCCTACCGGTCGAATCCCGATGATCCGTGAGCCTCGGATAGTGTTTGTGATCATCCTTAAGTCCGGTCATGTTGACCTGACTTGGATCGGCATGAAACCTATGCCATCTTATTCGCATCGTCGTTGCAGTTCCAGTGACACATCTTGTACATCCATCCAATGTATAGATCAAAAGTTATGTATGTTTCGTTGTATGACCCTTAATCATGTGGCCCACCTAGGGTAGTGCATGTGACCCCACTCTTGGCACAAGTCCCAAAATACACTATACACACCACCAAAATTTCCATAACTCACACTACCCACCCCACACACACCACCCAAAGCCTACCCTAACATATTACTTTGGTTTCTCCTCCCATAGGGTAATCATTACTTTTTTACAAACAAATCATTACCTCTCTCTCTACTTATCTCTCTCCCTCCTCATTTTCTCTCCATTCTATCAAATCCCTCTCCCAACGTCCCATATTCCTCCATTTCTCCCGCCCCTCAAATCTCTAAAATCTCTTAATCCCACCCTTAAAAACTCATCTTAACCATTAAACCCTCTTCATTGGTCCAAGATCTCCCTTGTGTGAAAGATTGAGAGCTTGGTTTGAAGGTGGGTGACTATAATTTGCTGATTTCTTTTCTATCTCTTGATCCTCTTATTTCTTCATGAATGGAACACGTGGGACCCACTAATCCATGGTGGGGATCCCATTTAATCCCATAGATGTGGCCCTTGGCCCATCCTAAATGCACCAAATTGTCCTTCTCTCTCTCTTCTCTTATGATGGATGATGATATGTGTAGCCCACTTGGTGGGCCTGGGATGTCCAGAAAATCCAGCAATGGTGGGATGCCCCTATCACCCATTTCATGATGGTGGGTGTCCTATTTACCACCTTATTTGATGCATGTAAATGTTTTCGCTTGGGACCTTGATCTGTACATGTGTGGGGCCCACTAAGGAAGGCCACACCTCTCTTTATTTGCTATA
The DNA here is from genome assembly GCF_029962835.1 of Magnolia sinica. NCBI lineage: Eukaryota > Viridiplantae > Streptophyta > Magnoliopsida > Magnoliales > Magnoliaceae > Magnolia > Magnolia sinica. Next base: position 26,244,769 of record NC_080575.1, read on the forward strand.
TTTATTTGGTTATGGGCTGGCATATCCAGCCATATAAGTTGTCCAGAATATCTGGACTGTTTGGATGGATTGTTGTAGTCGATGTTTGGCATGGGAGTGGACCCCATCTTGAGGTGTGATGAATCACGCCTGCATCTATCCATCCAAAATACCCAAAAGGGGAGGCCCATAGGGGGTGGACGGTCCACCTTGCTGGACCATCCAGCCTTATAAAATGAGGGCAAAACATAAATTCCAGTTTGATTTCTTGAGGGGTGGGCCACTTTTGTGGACCCCACCTTTCTGTATTTTATGGGAAAAATATCAAATATTCATTTATCCCCTCCTAGGCAAAGTTTGGGCCCACTTTTTTGGGTGTACATTATATGGACAGCAACTTTTGTGCAGCAGATTTTTATTTTTATTTTACCTTGCTGTCCATGAAATTCATTCATGTTTTGTTTAGGTTTGTGGCTTCCCAAATAGCCCATCATGTTGGTACCCATCTTGGGGGTTTGGACCACCACTTTCATCTAAAAAAATGAAGCATGGCTGCTGATGTGGTAGTCCATAGCTAGACGTTCCAGCAAGGCTGGCGTCCAACCATGGGCTGGCTGTTCACCCTCCTAAGGCCCACTATGATGTATGTTTTATCCATGTCATCCCCCACATTGTGGACCCCTTGTGTGTAGCCCATCTCCCATGTGGGACGTCCACATATGGGACTCACTTTAATGTATTGACGGGGCAGCCGTCCCAGCCCCATGGACCACCCACCATAGGACGCCCAGCCTATAGGTTACTGCTGGACTGGATGTCCAGCAGCTGGCCCGCTTGATAAATGTGTTGCATTCATTCCTTTCATCTGGTGGACTCTCTATGACATGTGCGAGTCACCAAGGATTAAAGTAATTGTATAAATTAGTAATTATTGAATTTCCAACAAGTCCAAATAGTGGGTGGGCTAGAATTTAAGTAATAGGCCCAAAGTTACTGCCCATAAATGCATGTTTTGGGAGCATGGCCCACCAAATTTGGGAATATTTTTATACATATCTTGCTCTACTTCTAATTAGATTTTGGGCTTAATTAGTGAACATCTGAGGCCCACCCCACTTGGGTTTTATTAGGTCCATATTTCTAGTTAATATTAGACCATTTAGCCTTGTTTGGGTTAGAACTTTTGATAGGTCCATTGGACCTTTGGGCCTATATTTATAATGCTATTGTGATGGGTTTTATGGGCTAAAATACTCAAGTAGTTGGGCCCTTGGTTTCCCATTAAATTAACCCCATGCTTGGGCCAAGATGTGAGGCCCAACTCACTTGTTTCAAACATAAGAATTGCCCATATGTTTGGAATAACGGGCTGCCTATTAGACGCACCTCAATGAATGAGCTCGTGATCTTTATGGTTGGGCCCAAACCTTGCTTGGGGGCCCACCATGTTGCCCATGTGTTCGGCTTGGTGTATAGCCCACTAGGCCATGGATTTCTTAGGCCTTGGGCCTTGCTTTATATGTATGTAGGTAGCGGGCTACTTTTGGGACCCAATTGAGGTTGGATGTCCTCCTTGGTGGCCCTAAGGTAGGCCCATAGGGTTCTTATAGGTGGTTGAAGGCCCACCTTAGACCCTTGTTAGGATCGCTTCTTTCTTGGTCTTTTATAACCATCCTAACTTGTGGGCTACCCCAAAGTATTGGGCCCCCCACTAGAGGACTTCTCCTTAGAGTACATGTCCATGTATCTAGACCTTGTCTCTCCTTGGGACGGAGGAATATGTTCCACGTCATCACCGCCAAGTAGCGCACTCACACCATTATGACCCATATGCATCATCTGCGTGAATGGATTGCATTGTGTGTGGTCATTAGGTTGATATGATAAAGGGATGGAGTTTCTCCCCTTGTGCACATCGAGTGCTTGACACTAGTGCATGATCTGTATGTGTGACTCATGCATTGGCATTACATTTTATGATAATGCTGCCCTTGATTCATCAGGGCCTTGCCTCCACATGGACATTCGTGGATAGCAGTATGTGTGAACACCAAAAATGTTACTTGAGCATATAAGGTGCATAGGATGCCCATAAATGAAATTCCTAAAACTTCCATGGTACCAAAGATCTTCTCCAACGCCGTGACCGGGTGGAAAATCTGAGCGCACGAGGGCCTTATACCGTTAGGTCGTGACTCTCACTATCTTGTAGTCGGTTGGGTATGGGTGTGGCCTTACCTTCCTGATGTAAGTAGGCATTGCTAGGCTGAGTCTGACCAGCTTGTAAATGGGTCTATTGCCGACGAGCCTGACCAGCTCGTAAATGGGTCTATTGCCGACGAGCCTTATTGGTGATTAGTTTTCTATGGGCGGGTAGTGAGGTCTCTTATGCTCGCTTGACTGTGCCAGTCTAAAGAGTGGCAATCATCCAGCAGTGTGCTTGACACTGGTGATTTTCTTATGACAAAAATGTATTTGCTATGTGGATTAGACATTAGGACTGGCATCACTTCGTATTGCATTCGCATCGGCTGTATAAGCCCCTTTATGTGTTGCCTTGGTATGGCGCCCAATACTCATTGCATTGTATTCCTGACAAGCCTCGGTAAGGTTGTGATATTATCATTAATCATGTTTCTCTTCCTATATCTCCTATTATTCTTATGTGCACCATTACCACACACCTTCACCACCCTCTAAGCTTCTATATGCTTATGCACGATTGATGCGTGTAAGAGATCTTAGGTCAGCATCGTAGCAGTAGAGCTTGGTTAGAGTTGAGCCGAGGACCCTAGTGTTGCAGATCTTCTTCCTTCTACTTTTGCTATCAGATGTATTTCCTTTCTGCTATGTACTTGTAAAAGTTCAAGTTTATAGTGCACTTTGTAATGTGTCCCTTTGTTATTTTTGAGATTTACTTGCTGTGATCTTGGGTATGTTTGCAATTGGAATGAATATACGGTTATGGAAATCCTACTTGTAGGATCCTAGGATCGGAACCTGCATCAGGAGCCGAGAATGGGGTACTACGGAAGCTGTTGCAGCCAGAAGTGGCTATCAGGTTCCTTGAGAGACCGGTTACCGAGTCTTGGGCATGACAGGAGTTACTATCAGAGTATAGCAAGTAATTCCACAATAACTCGAGATAACATCGCATGTCTTCTGAGAGCATAGGATAAGTAGTATCCCGAGACCCTTCCTTTCGCTCCGTATTGAGCCTGTAATTGTCCTGATTCCTTGCATCGTCATTATTGTGTAGATGATGCCGCCTAAACATGACACTCGTGGTCGTGGCACCCATGGTCGTGGTGCTCGTGGTAGAGGAACTCATGATACCCGTTCTACTCGAGCGTATCCCGCTCCTGTCTTAGAGGATCCGATCCTCTAGGTCCCGATTTAGCCTCCTGTTGAGCCTGTAACGTCTATTCCTCTAGTTGCTCCAATTCCCCCACTGAATCCCCCTTCTCAGCTTGCTGTTCCGATTACAGAGGCTCCCGCTCTATTAGACGCACCCGTGCCTCCGCTCATGGCAAGTGCCGCTCCTGTTTTCCCGATAGTGCTAGCAGGTGCCGAGTATTTTCAACAACTTATCGCTACCTTGTTACAGACTCATCAGCCTGCAGCCATTCCAGTTTCTAAGCAGAGTAATTTAATGCGCACTAGCGCTATTTTCAGAGAGTTTAGGAACATGACCCTCCAAGATTGAGGGGTGAACCAGACCCTTTTTCCGCTAAGGCATGATGCACTGAGATTGCAAGGATTTTTGACACTATGCAGTGTCCAGCTAATCAGAGACTTTCCCTTGCGACCTTTCTTCTTCAAGGCGAGACCCGTCATTGGTGGTCGTCCGTATCTAGGATGGCCGGGCCATATTTTGTTTGGATGTAGGAGGAATTTGTGGTCCGCTTTGACCAAAAATTCTTCCCCAAGCATGTTCAAATTTAGAGGGTGATTGAGTTCGAGACCCTAGTTCAAGGTGATATGTCGGTGTCATAGTATGAGGCCTATTTCTTGGCCTTGTCTAGATTTTCTCCTCATCTCGCTAGTGATGAGAAGATGAGGGCTCGCCATTTTGTGACCAGCTTACCTACTACTCTTCGTAACCATGTGGCGGGACATTGTTTGGAGACGCTCGATCAGGTTGTCCATCGAGCATTGGTTTACGAGGAGGACCAGGCTATGACCCAGAGATTGCGAGAGCAGAGTTTCGGTGGAGACCGAAAGAGGAGAGCACTAGCCAGCAGTTCTAGGCAGCACCATCAGCAGAGAAGGAGGGGCAGATCAGAGTTTAGACAGCCTGCGACTCAGACAGTAGCTTCATCCTCATCATCAGCACAGCCAGTCGCTTCACCTTCCAGCCCCTTTTTCGGTGTTTGTTTTGGTTATGGGCAAGCCGAGCATCGGAGACGAGATTGCCCTCTCCCCTTGAAGCATCAGAGGCCACCGCAGTTGCCTCCTCCTCATCCCCCTTAGCAGTAGACCCATCAACAAGCGCAGCTTCCAACCACCACTCCTAGGGCCCTCCTTAGCAGCAAAGGCAGCTAGGTAGACCTCCCTAGCGACCACAGCAGCAGCAGCAAAGACAACAGCAACAATAAAGGGGATATCCACAGGTTCAGTCCTTAGGTCGAGTGTGTATTGCAGCTCAACAAGTGCAGACTCAAGATCCGCGGTCTTCTGGTTTGCTTCATTGCCAGCTCAGGGCCGATTTTATTCCACGTAGTAGGCACCAGGTCAGGACCTGCAGTCATCGACTGGCGAAGTCGTTGAGGGTATTCTTCTAGTTTCTACTTGCGTTGCCCATGTTTTGTTTGATTTTGGTGCCTCCCATTCTTTCTTGGCCGAGCAGTTTTGTCAATCGACCGGTATTCCATCGGAGTCCTTGTCTGAGGCCTTGGTCATTTGGACTCCCATGGGGAAGTCTGTTGTGTTGATCCATCGCTACCCTTCTTGCCTGATATTAGTGGGCGAGATGTTCCTACTTACCAATATGTTCGTGATGCCGATGACAGGTTTTGATATTATTCTGGGTATGGACTGGCTTACGGAATATTATGTCATCTTAGACTGTATCGCAAGAACAGTTACATTTCACATTCCCATCTTGCCAGTGTTCCAGTTCGTCACCGAGCCTAGAAGAGGGCTATTGTCTAGTTTCTTGGCTTTTATCGTCGAGGATTCTGTGGCAGGGTGTATTAAGTAGCTGCAAGTTGTTTTTGAGTACCCGAATGTGTTCCAGGAGATCTCGCATTTGTCGTCGCGATGGCAGGTGGAGTTTCAGATTGATTTGATGCCCAGTACCGCGCCTATCTCGAAGGCCCCCTACCGAACGACACCGTTAGAGTTGAGGGAACTGCAAGAGTAGTTGGATGAGCTCCGGGAGTTAGGTTTCATTTGTCCCAACAGTTCACCTTAGGGAGCTCGTTATGGCTCTATGTGGATTATCGCGAGCTCAAAAGAGTCACCATCAAGAACCAATATCCATTTCCCCGTATTAATGATCTGTTCGACCAGTTGAAGGGTGCACAGTATTTTTCCAAGATAAACTTGCACTCCAGTTACCATTAGATTCGAGTCTGAGAGGAGGACATTTCGAAGACAGGTTTTCGGATGCGCTATCATCACTTTGAGTTCTTAGTCATGTCATTTGGGTTGACCAATGCACCCGCCGTATTTATACAGCTGATGAACGAGGTCTTTTGGTCGTTCCTCGATCAGTTCGTGGTGGTATTCACTAATGATATTCTTATGTATTCGAGGACTCGGGAGGACCATGTTGAGCACTTACAAATTGTGCTGGAGACCCTCTGTGCCCACTAGCTATATGCGAAGCTGGAGAAGTACGAGTTTTAACAGGAGGAGGTGAAATTCCTCGGTCACATGCTGATGAGGGAGGGTGTCGCTGTGGACCCCTTGAAGGTTGATGCAGTGTGTCAGTGGGGCCAGCCCACGAACGCGTCCGAGATCCGTAGCTTCCTTAATCTAGTAGGATATTATCATCGGTTTATCGAGGGTTTCTCCCATATTGCTGCACCGCTGACCTGGTTGACACGGAAGGGGTTGAGTTCGTCTGGAGTGACGCCTGTGAGGAGGCATTTTCGGAGTTGAAGGACCACCTCACATCCGCTCCTGTTCTCACTCTTACTGATAGGAGTGAGGGTTTTGTTATATTTACTGATGCCTCCAGAGTTAGTTTGGGTTGTACTGATGTAGCACGGGAAGCCAGTGGCATACGCCTCGCATCAGCTCAAGGTCCATGAGCTAAACTACCCCACCCACAATTTGGAGCTTGCAGTGTTTGTCTTCTCACTGAAGGTGTGGAGGCATTACCTATATGGGGTCAGGTTCGACCTCTTCTTGGATCATAAGAGCCTGAAGTATCTATTTTCGCAGTTCGAGTTAAACCTGCGTCACAGGCGATGGATGGAACTGTTGAAGGATTATGATTTTGACCTTCAGTACCACTCAGGTAAGGCGAACGTGGTGGCAGACGCGCTCAGCCATCAACCACAAGGCCTGGTGGTACATATGATGGTTCAACAGTGGCAGATGCTCGAGGATGTTTCAAAGTTTGATTTTGAGTTCAGTCTGCATTCTTCCATTGTTCAGCTTTCGAGCTTGTCGATTCAACCCTCTTTGATGGCTAGGGTGATCGAGGCTCAGCGGACGGCCGAGTCACTTCAGGAGTTTCAAGCAGACTGGAAAATTGTTTTCAATGGTGGATTACGCTTCAGAGGCCAATTATGTATCCCGGATGTGTCAGAGTTACATCGTGATCTGATAACCGAGGCACACTGATCGAGACTTATTATTCATTCATGCTCCACAAAGATGTATCGTAACATGAGGAGGCAGTATTTTTGGCAAGGGCTGAAGCACCAGGTTGCTAGTTTTATTACCGAGTGTGACACATGCCAATGTGTCAAGGTCGATCACCAGAGACCCCCTGGTCCCTTGCAGTCATTGAGCATTCCAGTGTGAAAGTGGGAGCATGTGTCGATAGATTTCATCTCAGGTTCACCGAGGACTGACCGCGATCGCGATACCATCTGGGTTATCGTTGATCGTTTGATGAAGTCGGCTCATTTCATTCCAGTGTGTGCTTCCCGGACTATGGACGGCTTGCAAAGATGTTCATTGAGGATATAGTGAGACTGCACGACATTCCAATTTTAATCATTTTAGACCGAGACTCCAGATTTACGTCTCAGCTTTGGAGGAGCTTCCATCAAGCAATGGAGGTCACTTTACATCTAAGTACCGCTTATCATTCGCAGATGGATGGGCTGACCGAAAGGGTCAATCAGATCCTTGATGACATAGTCAGAGCTTGTGTGATTGACTTTGCGGGCAGTTAGGATGAGCATTTGCGCCTCGCCGAGTTCACGTACAATAATAGTTATCAGGTGAATATCGGCATAGCTCCTTTTGAGGCACTCTACGGTAGACCGTGCAAATCTCCTAGCTATTGAACCAAGGATGGAGAGTGTTGTCTCTTAGGTCCTGAGCTTGTGCAGCAGACGTCGGAGGCTATTGATGCTATCAGATAGAGGATGTGCATAGCTCAGAGCCAGCAGGAGAGTTTTGCTGATCATCGGCATCGACCCCTCGAGTTTGTAGTTAGGGACATGATACTCAAGGTCTCACCTATGAAAGGCATGGTTCGCTTTAGTGTAAAGGTTAAGCTTGCCCCGAGATTCATTAGACTCAAGAGATATTGATTGCTTCCATTGCTTGTATTGCTTTCTCTTGTAATTGATTATTGAGATATTGAGATATATATGATGATGTTTATGCATTTTCATTGTTCCGATTTTGGCAATTTCAAGGATGAAATTTCTTCATTGGTGGGGAGGATTGTAAGACCCAACCTGAGTTCCTGTGTGTGTATGTGTGTGTAGGTATGTATTTCATTTCTCTTGGTTCTGCGGTCCTACCGGTCGAATCCCGGCGACCCGTGACCCTCGGATAGTGTTTGTGGTCATCCTTAAGTTTGGTCATGTTGACCTGACGCGGATCGGCCTGAAACCTATGACATCTTATTCACATCGTCATTGCAGTTCTGGTGACGTGTCTTGTATGTCTATCCGATGTATAAATTAAAAGTTATGTATATTTCATTGTATGACCCTTAACCATGTGGCCCACCTAGGGTAGTGCCTGTGACCCCACTCTTGGCACAAGTTCCAAAATACACCACCAAAATTTCCATAGCTCACACTACCCTCCCTATACACACCACCCAAAGCCTACCCCATCCTATTACTTTGGTTTCTCCTCCCATAGGGTAATCATTACTTTTCTTACAAACAAACCAATACCTCTCTCTCTCCTTATCTCTCTCCCTCCTTATTTTCTCTCCATTCTAGAAAATCCCTCTCCCAATGTCCCATATCCCTCCATTTCTCTAGCCCCTCAAAGCTCCAAAATCCCTTAATTCCACCCTTAAAGACTCATCTTAACCATTAAACCTTCTTCATTGGTCCAAGATCTCCCTTGTGTGAAAGATTGAGAGCTTAGTTTGAAGGTGGGTGACTATAACTTGCTGATTTCTTTTCTATCTCTTGATCCTCTTATTTTTTCATGAATGGAACATGTGGGACCACCAATCCATGGTGGGGATGCCATTTGATCCCATGGATGTGGCCCTTATCCCATCCTACATGCATGCATAGTTTCATGATGGGGCCATTCTCCATGGACCCCATCATGATGTATCTCATGATCTACACCATTCTAACATCATCTAGACCTTAACATCATGTTGGGATGGCATCCCAACCATCCATTGTGATTATAGATCATGCATGTGCTAGTTTTATGTTGTAAGTGTAAATCAATGTAGATGTATGGGTGTGATTGTTCTTGGGAGGGCTCATTAGTGGCGGAGCCCTACCCCCATGGCTGGATTGTCCTTTTCTCTCTTTTCTCTTATGATGGATGATGATATGTGTGGCCCACTTGGTGGGCCAGGGACGTCCAGAAAATCCAGCAATGGTGGGATGCCCCTATCACCCATTTCATGATGTTGGGTGTCCCATTTACCACCTTATTTGATGCATGCAAATGTTTTGGCTTGGGGCCTTGATCTGGACATGTGTGGGTCCCACTAAGGCCACACCTTTCTTTATTTTCTATTTTTATTTGGTTATGGGATGATATATCCAGCCATATATGGCTATCCAAAATTTTTAGATTGTTTGGATGGACTGTTGTAGTTGATGTTTAGCATGGGATTGGTCCATGATATCCACCCTTTTTCTTCTTGTTGTGGGGTGTCTTTTGAAGGAGTGGACCCCACCTTGAGGTGTGATGGATCACACCTCCATCAGTCCATCCAAAATACCCAAAAGGGGAGGCCCACAGGGGGTGGACGGTCCACCTTGCAGGACCATTCAACCCTATAAAATGAGGGGGAAAACACAAATTCCAGTTTTATTTCTTGAGGGGTGGGCCACTTTTGTGGACCCCACCTTGCTGTATTTTATGAGAAATATCAAACATTCATCCCTCCCCTCCTAGGCAAAGTTTGGGCCCACTTTTTAGGGTGTACATTGTATGGACAGCAACTTTTGTGCAACAGATTTTTATTTTTATTTTACTTTACTGTCCATGAAATTCATTCATGTTTTGTTTGGGTTTGTGGCTTCCCAAATAACCCATTATGTTAGGACCCATCTTGGGGGTGTGGGCCACCACTATCATCTAAAAAAAAAGGAGCATGGTTACTAGAATGGCAGTCCATAGCTGGATGTTCCCACAGGGCTGGCATCCAACTATGGGCTGGTTGTTCACCCTCCTAAGGCCCACTATGATGTATGTTTTATCCATGCCATCCCCCACATTGTGGACCCCTTGTGTGTGGCCCATCTCCCATGTGGGACGTCCACATGTGGGACCCACTTTGATGTATCTATGGGGCAGCCGTCCAAGCCCCATGGACCACACACCATAGGACGCCCAGCCTATGAGCTGCTGGCAGGTGGCCCGCTTGATAAATATGTTGCATTCATTCCTTTCATCTGGCGGGACCCTCTGTGACATGTGCGAATCACCAGGGATTAAAGTAATTATATAAATTAGTTATTATTGAATTTCCAGCAAGCCCAGATAGTGGGTGGGCTAAAATTTCAGCAATAAGCCCAAAGTTGCTGGCCATAAATGAATGTTTTAGGGCAGTATGGCCCACCAGATTTGGGAATATTTTTATACATATCTTGCTCTACTTCTAATTAGATTTTGAGCTTAATTAGTGTGCATCTGTGGCCCACCCCAATAGGGTTTTATCAGGTCCATATTTCTAGCAAATTATTGGACCATTTAGCCTTGTTTGGGTTAGAACTTTTGATAGGCCCATTGGACCTTTGGGCCTATATTTATTATTCTATTTTTATGGGTTTTATGGGCCAAAATACTTTAGTAGTTGAGCCCTTGGTTGCCCATTAAATTAGCCCCATACTAGGGCCAAGATGTGAGGCCCAACTCACTTGTTCCAAACATAAGAATTGCCCATATGGTTGGAATAATGGGCTACTCATTAGGCCCACCACAATGAGTGGGCTCATGATCTTTATGGTTGAGCCCAAACCTTTCTTGAGGGCCCACCATGTTGCATATGTGTTGGGCTTAGTGTATAGCCCACTAGGCCATGGATTGCTTAAGCCTCGGGCCTTGCTTTATATGCATGTAGGTAGTGGGCTACCTTTTGGGACCCAGTTGAGGTTAGATGTCCTCTTTGGTGGCCCTAAGGTAGACTCATAGGGTTATTATAGGTGGTTGAAGGCCCACCTTGGACCCTTGTTAAGATCGCTTCTTTCTTGAGCTTTTATAATCATCCTAACTTATGGGCTACCCCAAAGTATTAGGCCCCCACTAGAGGACTTCTCCTTAGAGTACATGTCCATGTACCTAGATCTTGTCCCTCCTTAGGAAGGAGGAATATATTCCACATCATCATCGCCAAGTAGCGCACTCACACCATTATGACCCATATGCATCATCTGCGTGAATGGATTGCATTATGTGTGGTCATTAGGTTGATATGATAGAGGGATGGAGTTTCTCCCCTTGTGCACATCGAGTGCTTGACACTAGTGCATGATCTGTATGTGTGACTTATGCATTGGCATCGCATTTCATGATAATGCTGCCCTTGATTCATTGGGGCCTTGCCTCCACAGAGACATTCGTGGATGGTCGTATGTGTGGACACCAAAAATGTTACTTGAGCATATAGGGTGCATAGGATGCACATGGGTGAAATTTTTAAAACTTCCATGGTATAAAGGATCTACCCCAACACCGTAACCAGGTGAAAATTATGAGCGCACGAGGGCCTTATACCGTTAGGCCGTGACTCCCACTGTCGTGTAGTCAGTTGGGTAGGAGTGTGGCCTTACCCTCCTGATGTAAGTAGGCATGCTAGGCTGAGTCTGACCATCTCGTAAATGGGTCTACTGTCGACGAGCCTTGTTGCTAATTAGTTGTCCATAGGCAGGTAGTGAGGTCTCTTACGCTCGCTTGACTGTGTAGGTCTGGAGAGCGACAGTCATCCAGTAGTGTACTTAACCCCAGTGATTTTCTTATAATAGAAATGTATTTGATATGTGGATTAAACATGAGGACTGGCATCACTTCACATTGCATTCGCATCGGCTGTATAAGCCCCTTTATGCATCGCCTTGGTATGGTGCCCAGTACTCATTGCATTGTATTCCTGACAAGCCTTAGTATGGCTAGTAATATTGTCATTAATCATGTTTCTCTTCCTATATCTCTTATTATTCTTCTGCGCACCATTATCACATACCTTCACTACCCTCTAAGCTTCTATAAGCTTATGCACGATTGATGCGTGCAGGAGATCCTAGGTCAACGTCGTAGCGGCAGAGCTTGGATTAGAGTTGATCCGAGGACCCCAGTGTTGCAAATCTTCTTCCTTCTTCTTTTGCTATAAGATGTATTTCCTTTCTGCTATATACTTGTAAAAGTTAAAATTTATAGTGCACTTTCTAATGTGTCCCTTTGTTATTTTTAAGATTTACTTATTGTGATCTTGGGTATGCTTGTAATTGGAATGAATATACGGTTATGGAAATCCTCCTTATAGGATCCCAGGATCAGAACCTACCTCAGGAGCTGAGAATGGGGTACTGCGGAGGCTGTTGTAGCCAGAACCGGCTATCGGGTTCCTTGAGAGTCCGGTTACCGAGTCTGGGGCGTGACAGGAGCTGTTACCACAACTTCTCTATTTATGTTTTGCTTGCCTCTATTTATGTTTGGCTTGTTTGAGAGACCAATGTCTCTTGCAATTGATCTTGTTCTGCTTCTTTGGCATAGTGGTCAATTTCTTTAACCCCATGGCTCCCATTAGGAGGAGCTTGCTACAATGTGACTATGTCCTAACTAAGGGAAATTGGTGGAATTGAAAGGCACTTCCGGTCAAGGGAGGCTGAGAAGCTGGAAAGTAACCCCCTTGTTCGGTATTCACCACTACCTATTAGTTATAGAGGACTTGACACTAACCCCCATTATCGACATTCGCCAGTGGTGGTCCTAGGCTTCCGGTCAGGGAAGTCATTGCTCCTTGAAATTGAATCCCGATTGTGGGATGTGCTAAAAATTGACTACGGGTCTTGGTTACAGGATTTATTGAAATTTGATTTGAAATTTCAGCTGCGAGGTTAGTTGGATATTGATTGAGAATCCCAGCTGCAAGATTGTTTTGACTCCCTGTTGCGAGAGGGTATTGTAAAAAGTGCCCTATGGTCGTGGGTTGTGCTGACTAGTGTTGGTAATCCTGTGTGGATTCCTATGGCTACACTTGGTTTGAACTAGAAGCTAGAAAGAACATTGAAGATGTTTGTTGTGGTTGTTGAGATGGGCCAGCTTGGTTGCTGGTTACGGTGGCTTGTGCCTGCATGAATTACAGGAACATCTCTTACATTACTTTGACTCCTTGTGCCAATTCTTAGATCATCGGCATGACTTTTGCCTGCTGTGGTTGTGCAGGCTGAGTTTCTGTGAAATCGAGTAGGTGGAAGGGTTGGAGTTCTTCCTCATGGTTGGCCACAACTGCCTACAATCTTATTCGAATGATGTTGCGGATGGAGAGGTTTTGTCGGGAGTTCCTGGCTCATAAAGGCCCAATGGTTTTGGATTTTTAATGATTTTTTTAAAAAATTGATGCAAATGCAAATGCTTGAGAACTATTGACCCTCAAAGACTAAACAGATCCTATTTTTTCTGAGTCGGGTCTTAATTGGTGTGGCTAGTACTTCCCCAACAGAGTCTCCATTCTATGGATGTAGAGATCCCGACCCAGAATTGACTCGAGGCTCCTTTCCCACGGGTTGCCTCTTTCAAGGGCTTTGCATTGTGATTGATTGATTATGTTTGACCAAAGTCGTCACTAGACAATGACTTCATCTCTACAGTAGGCTAGATCGTATATAAATGTTAGGGTAGGGATCTAAAGATTTTCTGCCCTGAGATGACTCTTTGGTTTTGTGATTAGAGATTCTGATCAAGGGACCGAGATTACAGAGAGGGAAGGTGGTAGGCACACCAACTCTGTCCGTATAGATTTATGGTCTCTACTCCACAAGATCTAACTGTTCTTAAGAGATAGGATTCAGTTTCCGTATATGAATGTGTGTAGTGTTTGTGACAAAATGTGAAATAATTGGCAAGTTTTTTGTTGGACATGATCCGATTAAATTAGCAAGCCTCAGAGCATACTTTTGAGCTAATTTGGTACAAAGTGTGTTGAGTGATGAGATGAATGTTGCGATATGCGAATGATATAGTTAGATGAAGCTTAATTGAAAATAGTTGGGTGGACTTGGATTGAACTTGGGTTAGCTCAAAAGGCTAGTGTTTGGAGTGGGCCTAGGATAAGTTATCTTCCTCACTCTCATTCTCCTTGGTGGGTGGATAACTAAGGGGGTTTAGGGTGCTTCTGGATTGGTAAGGACACTTGATTGTGGATTGCTAGGTACAAATGTTTCTTTTAAGATGCTTCTGGATTAGTAAGGACACTTGATTGTGAATTGATGGGTAAGGATGGTTTTTTAAGAGGCTTGAAATGTAAAGGGAAGTGGGGTATTTATAACCCTTGTTCACAACCCCATGTGTAGGGTAATGATGCAGTAATAATCTTGGTGAGACCGAGGTCAAATCCACAGGGACTAATCTTGTGTATATTCTGAAAGCAACTGGAAGTAGAACTAGAAGGAGATCTAAATCTAAATTAGAAAATAAAGGAAGTAATTGTTAAGTGTTTAATTAGAAACTTAAGAATTTAAAGGTGGGAACTAGGGTTTCCAAGGAACCACTTATAGCAATCAAGGAAATACTATGCTTGATTCAAGGACACAACTGGAATCAGAGTCCTATCTTATCCAGTTGGAAAATATATCAATCAAGATCAAATATGAACTTCCATTGATCTAATTCTCAACGAATGAGAGTTTTGAGGATTGGTATAAGACTCGTGTCCTGGTCCGTACTGTTCCGTTGGCTTCCACGGTCCTTTCGGTCGAATTCCGGCAATCCTCGACCCATATCCGTTGTTTGCGCTCGTTCCTAAACCGGGTCACGCATACCAAAGTCGATTCAAACCGAAACTTATATCTTAGCGACTATGCCGTCGTCGAGGTTCTAACACCGTGACTCACGCACCAAACCGATACCCAGGCCAGGATATGTGGGCTTGCATTCATTCCAAAGAAATGTCGCACGTTGCAAACTTTGAGGGAATCTCTACGACATGTTACATCAAATCAAGTCAAGTATACCACCTTACCTCCATGCCACCACACCCAACAACAAGTACAAGTGGTCTCTCTCTCTTTTCCCACAAGTCAATCCTCTCTCTCCCCTCACCACTCCTCTTTTTACAAAAAATCAAACAACACCGTACTTCCCATCCCTTTTCCTTACACCCACCACTCCATCCATCCCTTTGATCCATTAATTCTCCATTTCCCTCATTTCTTAAAAACTCTCTCTCAAGCAACAAGAAAATCTACACGTCTAAGCCTCCCCAAACTCTCTCCCAAATGCTAAGTATGGCCCACCCTCTCATCTCTCATCCCCACCATCAAAACCCCATCAACCTCCATCAAAATTGAAGGCAATGAGCTAAGGAGGCTAAAGGATCAAGGAGGAATGCAATAGGTGAGTGATCTACCATTGTTTTCGATTTTATGGGCCCACTTGTTGTGGGACCCACTTGATGTATGCAATGTATTTAGGAGGGCCCAATAGTGGTGGGGTCCCTCCCCTTCACGTGTCATTCTCTCCCTCTCTCTCTCTCTCTATCTATCTATCTTTCCCCTAGAATGATGTGGGCCCCACTGAATCATGTTAAATCTACTCCATCCATCAAACGGTGTGGCCCACCACATTTCAGGTGAAATCCACTGTCCATTTTGGGATAGTGGGAAGTCCCACATGCTATATAATATATTATGTTTATTTTATATTAATATATATATATAAACATATATACATACATGGTGGGCCATGTACATGTGGGACCCACCATGGTGCATGTGTTGTATCAATGCTGTCCAGCGTCCAGGGACGCTGGACATGGCTCCACCATGAAGTGTGAATTAACGTGAGGGGTTGGTGGCTAACAGTGAAGTGTAAACTGACATGGGGTGTACTAGGCTTGGGGTGGGCCACGCATGCAGGCCCCACCTTGATGTATGTATACAATCTAAGCCGTTCATTCCGTTCCTCAGCTCATTTTAGGCGTTGAGCCGAAAAATGAAGTTGATCCCACTTTTTGGCGAGCCATACCATAGGAAATAGTGGTGTTTACCATTGAAAACCACCTGGATCTTTTTACTTGCTAAAAACAGGCCGCATATTGGACTCATTTGGTCGGTCTTAAGCCGTACAATCCAATGGTTGGCGCAGATTCATCTGATGCGGGCCCCACCTGTGAAAAACCGCAGGAAAACAAAAAAAAATGCAGATGCAGCAGCTGATGCTGCTGTTGTCAGAACGCACGCAAGTAGCGCTTGCGCGCTGACGTGCGAACGGATTGGTAGGGACCCACGGTCCCATCCATGGGCCCCACCATGATGTGAGTGGAACATCCACTCCGTGCATTTGGTAGGTCCCTTTTGGGACAGTGGCCCCCTTAAAAATCAGCCCAATCTGAAGCTCAGGTGGCCCACATCATAGGAAACAGTGGTGATGGAACGACTGCCATTGAAACCCTTTTTGGGTGGGCAGAAGTTTTGGATCATATGAAAATTATTTTTCCTTTTCATCCAGGTCCGTGTGACCTTACCAACGGGTTGGATTACAAATAAGCATTATGGTGGGCCCCATGTGGGACCCATAGTGTTGTATGTGTTTTATTCACACCGTCCACTGACCATGGATGGTGGAACCCAAAAGAAATAAATAAATAAATAAAATATATGTGTTTTATCACTGCCGTCCAACCATTTAGCTGGGCTGCTGGACAGTCAATGGACCCCACCATGATGCATGGGTTTCATCCAAGCTGTCCAACCATTTTGAAAGCTCATTTTATGGCATGAGCTAAAGACTGAGATGGATCTAGGATCAAGTGGACCACTCAGCAAAAGGTAGAGGGGATTGAGCTTCTGCCATTGAAACTCCTTGTTGTCACAAGAGTTTGGATCATTAGGAAATTTGTTTTCCTCTTAATCCAAGTTTGTGTGACCTCACGACTAGATTGGATAGAAAATAAATGTTATGGTGGGCCTTAAGAATTCTCATGGTGAAAATCATGGTCACCACTGTTATTTGCAGTGTGGTCCAATTGATCCTTTGATATATATACATATGAGGCCCATGTGATCGGCCCATCTTGATATATTTGTGGCCTATTGTTGAGGCCCACTTTAATACATATGAGACCCATGGATGAGGCCCATTTGACGTATTGGAGGCCCATGGGTCGAGGCCCAATGGGATGTACATAAGACCCATTGTAATGTGTTTCCACCATGATTTATGTGATGATCTCAATGGCGGGCTATGCCTTGGGAGCAATGATGGTTTGACGTCCACATTGTATGGATGATGTTGGTTAAATGTCTGCATTGTCACTCTCCCTAAGGCCCATTGATAAGCCCATACTTGTAGTGTGTAGGCAGTTTAGGTCCATCTTTGTTATAATCAAAGCCCATCACCATATAACATGTTTAGTATAGATCCATGATTCATGATCATATGCATCATATGTATGCTTGATATGAGGAGTGACTGATCATAGCATATGCCTTCGGGCAGATCGTTTATGGGTTCCCTGATAGGCAGAGTTACCCTTCATGAGCGCGCAGTACACGCAAGATTGATGCATGACTGGTAGTGTGATTCATGCACTTTGCATTTGTATGACATGCTTTCTATACACCCTAGTGACATCAGGGTTATGACCTCCACAGACACATCGTGGATGCCAAAATCGGATTTTGAAAATATTGTTACTAAGCATCGGGGGGCCATAGATGTCCTTGGGTGAAAATCCTTAAATTCGATGGTACCAAAGGATAACTCTAACGTCGAGACCGAGTAGATATATGAGCACACGAGGGCCAAATACCAGGAGGTCGAATCTCTCACTGTGTCGTGGTTGGTCGGAAATGGGTGTGGCCTTACTCACCCGAGAGTAGAGGACAATACTAGGTTGAGTTTGACCAGCTCGTGAATGGGTGCGCTATCGATGTGCCGGATAGGTATTGGCAAACTATTGGCCAGGCGGATAGTGAGGTTTCTTATGCTCTCTTGGACTGTGTGGCTAAGAGAGCTGCAGTGCCATTTGGAGTGTACTAAACCGCAGTGATTATCTAAAATGAGAAATATACTGATATATGATGAGGATTAGTATGCTTGAACTGCATCTCACATCGCATGGTCTTGACATGGCCGATAGCATTCATATCTTGCACCGCATAGCCTTGGTACGGCTGATTGCATTCATGTACTCATCACCATAATTCCTCATTACTCTGACATTGCATTCTGAGCACGCTTATATTATGTATACACTTACACCACCCTCTAAGCTTTCTATAAGCTTATGCATGTTCGATGCGAGCAGGTGACGCCAGGACACAGCCCTAGCCTCGACAGAGTTAGAGCGTGTAGTCAAGCTTTTAAAGTTTCTGTTATTATCATTATCTTGTATTTTCCTTTCATATGCATTGTACTCAAAAGTTTTTGATCATAGTGGATTTTGTGATGGTGTTCTTGTGGTTATTGTTCGTGGGTTATGCTTATGGTTATGCTTGTAAAGAATTAAAATCATGCTTGAAATCCTCCTTGTAGGATCCCAAGATCAGAACTTGGTGTATAGATGCCAGGAGCCGAGAATGGGGTACTAAAGATATAACAATCCCACAATCAAACATAAGAGAATTATGAGGGTTAAAAGGGATTCCATCACCCAACCATGCCCAAGGGATGATGATGAACTACAAGATTTACTAACTTCACAATCTCAGGACATGAAAAGAAGATACTCAAAGCTATTGTAGATCTACTGTAATTCAAGTCACAATAAACCATTAAAAACTGAAAGTGTTCCTTAAATATCAAACTAGAATCAAGTTCAACATAAACATAAATCAAAGCAATAGAAACATCCCATCATGCTACAAGCTTCACCTCTTAGCCCTAGCAAAGAGGTTTAGCCAACCATAGACATGATTGGATCTAAAACCTTTCAAGAAAACATAAAAAACTAAAGAAGAAAGAAGAAAAACACTTAGCAATGGCTCTCTGCCCTTGTGCTTCACTTCTTCAAACCCTAGATGATGCCTAAGGATCCCTAAGGACTCCTATTTATTGTTATGCTACACCTCCTTTCACACCTTGGAAAAATCCAAAAAATGCCTCAAATTTACACACTCCGCGTAATTTATGTAACTCTGCACAAATCGTTCGATAACATCGAACTGCCTTCGATGTCATCGAAGGTGCCTTAAACCCTTGCTTTTTCCACACTGCATAACTTCGTGTAGACTGCTTAACATTTTATGTCATTGAACCTGCCTTCGATGTTATCGAAGGTGTCTTTGATGTCATCGAATAGTGTTTGAGGAATCGATAATGCATTCAAAACAGTCTAGAGAGTTAATTCAATTTCTTCAATAAATTTGATGCCATCGAAGAGGCTTTCAATCTCATCAAACATGTCTTCAATATTATCAAGGAAGTCTTCAAGTAATCAAACATTGTGCTAATATGTCCAGTGAGTTTTGTCGAAAATCCACATAAAATTTGATGTCATCGACCTAGTTTCGATGCCCTCGAGTAAAGCTTCGAGTCATTGAACAAGTCCTCGAGTCATCGAAATACGTCTTCAATTTGTCCAGTGACCAACTCGATTTTTATTCATAAATTTGTTGTCATTGACCCGTATTCGATGTCATCGAATGTGTCTTCAATGTCATCGAACATTGATCGATGACACAGTCAATGTGAATTATGCACTTATTCTTTCGACTTCTTTCCTTCTCCACTTGGTTTTCTTGAATCTTGGGACCTTGAAATCTTCAATCTTTGTCTCCTAAGATCCATTCTTTGTCTTGGTGATCTTTGAGAGTCAAATCCATTCTTTTAGCACCTTTTCCAATCCAAGCTCCTAAATTCACGTTGCAACACAAATATGAGTAAAATAGGACATTGAGCAGTATCATATTCATAAAACCAAGATACAAATGGGGGATAATATGCAATATTTGACCCTCAATAGCCCTCCAACCCAATTTTATAGTAATTTCAGCAAAACTTGAGGTTAAAAAGGGTTTGGATGGCTGGGGTTTGAGATTGTCATGTGGCAGAATCTCATGTGTTGGTGTGGATGGCATAAGGTATAATTTTGGCTCAAGAGAGGGGCATCAGAGTAATTTTAAAGTTTTACACATACATAAAATAGGCAGGGAGGATAGGTACACATGAATGGGCACAGCTGGTCAAAGTACGTCTTGTGCCACGCGACGAGCGGTACCCTAGGTGCCGCACATCCTTCCTTTTTTACTTTAGCTTTGGAGGGCAGTTCCTCTTGTACACGTGGACAACTTTGGTCCTCCAAAGCTGCCTCAGTGTCTCCCTTTCCTCCAAATTGGGCTTTAGAATGGGTTTGGGCCAAAATGGGTTTATGGACTTACCTTGATAAGGTGAGTTGACTGTTACATTATGTGGGTTGACCGGGTGAGATGACTCAGTGGGTTGATTCAAGGGTTGACTCTATGGTTGAGTTTTTCCAAAATTTTGTATTGTTCAGGACTAGTTTTATGGTTTTTTCGGGTTATTGCAACTGGGTTAACTAGTTTTAGGGTTGGTTTCTAAGTTTGGATGTGGATTAAGGTTTGTATTACGGTTTGGCTTTAGGTTAAGGGTATAGATTAGGGTTTCTAGTTTGGATCAAGGTTTTAGGGTTTGGATTAGGGTTAAGGGTATGGATTGGGATTTGGCTTATGGTTAATAGTATGGATTGGGATTTGGCCTAGGGTTAAGGGTTTGGATTAGCATTTTTGTTTAATCAAGCTTATCAGGCCAAGGTGGAGTGTTTACAGGGTGGTAAGTGGCAATCTATAATTTTGAGAATGCATCTAGAATAATGGAGTAGAACTTAAAATTCAAAGAGATATGAGAATGAATACCAAATTTTCTCTAGAACAACCTACGTAAGGGTTCACTAAGCTGAGATATCGATAAACCATAATTTATAAAAATCACGACTAGTAAGCATTGCCAGAATTTTATCTCCTAACTCTGAAGTCAATTACCTCTAAAATTTTGAAAAAAAAAAAGAGTCAATAGTTAGCTGGGTAATATTTATAAATTTTTATAGACCTAAATTAACAAGTTAGACGAGCACTCAAAGTCAGAAAATGCTTTAGGTTAACATTGTTTTATACCAAAATTTGGTCACTGTCGGAATTTTCATGATTTATCTACTTATCCAATTTGTCTAAAAATTTACATGGGTGTTATGGGTCAAGTTAGAAGCATATAAAACAATTTTTTGAAGTCATTTTTTTTAAAAATTCTCCAGAAGAGCCTCTAAAACTAGGTCTAAAAATCTGTATTATGGTATGAAAATCATAGAAAATTAGGAAACTAAGATTTTCAGTGAATGTAACCTATCCTACATAGCGAGAATGCTGGACTAAGCATGGGGAATAAATTAGATCCCAAAATCTGCATAAAAAGTTGGAATTACCTTCCTAAAGCCTAAAAATAAGTTTCTACATTTAATGGCTATCCTAACAAATTTAGGGAACCTAGATATGGGTTTCTATGTTCAATCAACACATACAACAACATTTAAGGACATACCTAGGTATATTTTTCACTAGTTTAGGGACTTGAACCCTAAGATGAGTTCATTATATAATAGGTTGGGCTTACACCCATAGGTCCCGTATTTATGCTCTAATACCATTCTATAACGTCCCGAGATTTTGATTCTCGTGTATAACATGATGGATCCCGGGTATTAACTTGAATATGTTGACTTTAAGTTCCATCACACGGTCCTTAAACAAACCAAATAAAGTTCAAGTAATTGTCCTCCCATTGAGGGCATTATTACATTTTTCAAAAAGAAATTTAAACTAAACCTAGAAAAAAGAAGAAGAAGAAGAAGAAGATAAAGTCTCTCTCAAGCCGCTTCAGCTTCATCGTCAATCATCTGTTGTCATGAGATTTCATAGTTCTCTCCTTGAGGTTCAATTAATGAATCGTTACCTGCGTCACTTACAATTGTTTTTCCAACAAGTGGAATGAGTTGCCATGGTTCAACTTAGTGAGGGCACCCCCCAAGATTATCACCATAATAGTATATTTAATTTCATAATAATAAAGAAAAATATCAATAATAAGTCTTGATTAATGCAATGCATGATATGCATACTCTAATGAAGATAAGTGGGAACTTCCCATTACAACTTCAACGTTAGCTACTAGTCATTAGAGTTTGAGAAGTGGGAACTCCCATTATAACTTCACACCCATAAACCCAACTAGTGAAAGTCGAAAATCCCATTACAACTTCTACTAGATAGTGCACAACTGGAAGCAGGAGCCCCCTATTACAACTTCCATTCCACCAAGTTGAATCCCAGTGAATGCATAATTTATCTCACCTTTAATTAACTTGATTTGGCATCCAACTAGTTTATCAATGGCCACAATCATCAAGTCACCAACTCAACCCATTCCACTGTCCACCATACCCTAGAGTAGCCATTACCCTTCACAAAATGGTCATTAATGGAGGGAAGTATATACCCTATTTGTGATGCTACACATAGCTCTAATCCCACATCATCCATACATGGATCCATCATAAGTAAAAAATCCAACTATTGAATCATCCATAATCCGCACACATGGACAATCCATGCCAATTCAACAATATAAACCACATGGGTTTCCACAATTCCATATCAAGCTCCAAAACACATGGGATTAGGGCTTCCTTTTGATGTAACATTCCAAATACTTATGTACATCATCACAACATCACATGGACATGCCATATCCATCATCATAGCTTATGCAACATAAAGCATATATAATTTCCACATAGTTCCATCGTAGACACATTTTCATCCACAAATTCACTTTTCAATGGCCCAAAGTGTAACATTATCATGTTACACAAAACTTCTAGTGACATATTTTCATAATTAACACATTTTACATATCATTAAGCCATCTATAAACATTACAACATTTAGGTTAAACCTAACTACAACATGTAGAGTCCATATGGCTCATATAGTGGACCCACCCTTATAGACTCGGCGGGTTATCTCATGTCAACAGGTTAACTCACTTACCTATATAATTCCATGATATCCACACTGTAAGACATCTATATAGGGTCCATGGATTCACATGCCCAAGCTAGGAAAGGTTTTCAATATCAAATCAATATAATTATGTACCCTACACCATTTAGTTAGGGTTTATGCCCAAACATGGTTTAAATCTCCATCAAACTTCACCCAACCATAAATTCAATCAAACATTATAAATTTTATAGCAATAAAATTTTAGTGCATGATTTGTGCACTTATTTTTCAATCATGTTAGTCTGTGTGTCAGGGAGTCAGTTGAGCCCTTGGAAGTTGAAGACCGAACACATAAGAGGACATAAAGCAGCAAGGAAGTGAAGAATAAATAAATGAGATTTTTTAATGACCCTAACCTTAGACCCAAAATAATCTTAACATCTAAATGATCCTAACATTTATTGGTAAAGCTAGATTAATCATCATATAAAATTAGGAGCCATAATGGAGCATGATAAGTTAGGCTAAAAGAGGTGCAAAGCTATTGTAAAAACTCCAGTCTAAAATAGTAGTTTCCAAGTGAAGCTCGATCTCATTGACAGATTGTCAATGACTCTCAAGCGAACCTTTAATCAATTAAATATTTGGGTTCAATCGATCAAACTCAGGGCTTGAGTAATTGAAAGTGATCAGAAACATCTAACAACTAAATGCCTATTTTCTGTATTTTTTCAATGTCCTCGAATTGCTCTTTGATCCCATCAAAGGGGAGTTTGATCGATTGAAGGCATTGCACGATCGATCGAGAGAGCTATTTTTTGTCCATTTTTTTATCCATTGGAACTAAATTCATTTATATAGGGCATTTGGTTCTTAGGAATTTGGATTTTTTTTGTGTAATAGAAGTTTAGAAAATTTTCCACTCATATCTCTCATCCCAAGCCTATAAACCTATTAGATTTGATTCATCTTCTTTATCTTTACCACTCTAATGAGGATTTCAATGTCGATGCTGAAGATGAAATCAATCTCCACAGTCTCTAAAGATTAGACACTAAGCCTATTAGTATATCATTACCTAATTCCTCTATGAGACCCATCTAGGTGAATCCCTTATGAAATCAACTATCTATTTAATTATAGGAGATTCAACCACCTCCCATGCCTTAGTCACCACATTGGCTCATCACATGCAAGGCAAACATTTATAGGAACTGAAGCATCAACATCATTGATATGGGGAGTAATTAAGAAGTCGATTCATGCATGGGAGAGCATTGAAGAAGCATCTCAAGCAATGCACTATAAAACAGGCTCAATCCAACAAGTTGTGATTTGTAAGAGTCCAAATACACCCTTTCCTTGTGTAAGGTTGAGTGTAAGTGTTTGTGACCCAAACTCAAATAGGTTCTTGTGTAGGACCTAGGTGTTGAGGGTCAAATATTGCATATCAGACCCCATTTATTACTTGATTTTATGAATATGATAATGCTTAATGTTCCATTTTAATCATGTTTGTGTTATAGGATGAATTCAAGAGCTTGGATTGCAAAGGATGCTAAAAGGATGGATTTAACGCTCAAGAATCGCCATTTGGGCCACCTAATATCTGGATATACCTCAATTTTGGACTCAACCCCTAATCACTCCAAAAAATCACCTTGTATTCATCCATTTACAAAACTGACAGTACAATCACCTAGATACATGATTAAAATACCAACCATCAAGTCTTCTTATTTTTAGCATGTCATCTAACCCTCCATCGTATGTGGATCTTCCACACGGGCCACCCAAATATCATAATAAATTGATCATTTTGAAGATCTTAGGGTGTATTCCAAGACTACCGGCTAACTTCCCTATTAGGTGTATAAAACATTATTTTTAGACTTTAGAGTGGTATTATCCATTAAAAAGACATCTGAGTCATCTATGAGTGATCAAGGATCAAACTTAGGTGTTAAAAAGAGCCTGGAAAATAACAAGTACTGGTGAAATTTCGTCTCATTTGCATGGTGCAGTCAAGTGATACAGATGGTAGAAGTTGTAACAAAATATAAGGGAAAATTTGTAATTAAAAAGCCTATGTTTGCACAACTAGTGTTGCATGTCAAACCCAAGTAAGTTCTACGTGTGAGTTTCACTCAGATGTTTTGCAATGTGTGGCCCACTAAAGGCTCAGATCTGGTTCATATTCGAGCCCATAGCATAAAATAACCCTGTAGCTCTGGTGAATGGAGTGGATTACTCACCAAACATCATAGTGGACCCCACCTTCGCCCTAGTCATTCATGAAACTAAAAATCTACATAACTGATTTTCCACCAACTGCTAATGCAGTCCTCATACTAGCTGATGGTGTGGCCCACTCAGAGCTCAGAACAACTTCAAATTTGGAGTCGTGCGTTAACATGACCCGACCCAACTAATGAATGGAATGGACTTTCACATAACTCGGGGTGGGACCCACCTAACTTTACTGCCAACTACGTCTCTTTCAACTAACGTACGGAACCAAAATAGGAGGAAACACGTCTCTTTGAAACAATGTACAGAGGTTTAACGTTAAACCTCCTCTCCCATGTCCTTACAACTTGTGGCCCACCTAAGACCTGGATTCACCCCATATCTTGACCCATGGCCTATCACCATCACTCAAAGAAGATGAACAATGAGGATCTTCCAAAAGACTACCAAAAGTGGGCCCCACCAAACTCCAATGGAGAACCAAATAGGTTACACTGTGCACGCTGCCTTCTTGTTGCGTAAACTGACTCCCAACACCGACTACTCTTTGCTATAAAGGAGGGAGAGAGAGAGAGAGAGAGAGAGAGAGAGAGAGAGAGAGAGCATGAAGGCATCATCTAAGGGGGTAGCCGTGGAGGCAAGAGGGGAAGAGAAGAGAGAGAGAGAGAGAGAGAGAGAGAGAGAGAGAGAGAGACCGTGAACGTTGGCCAGTGGCATCGAGTTCTTCTTCCCCTTCTTCTTCTTTGTTTCTTCCTTTAATGCTTTCTTTTTAAGAGTTTTTGGCTAATCATGACCGTGATTGGCTAAACCTCTTAGCTAGGGCTAAGAGGTGAAGCTTGTAGCATGATGGGTAGTTTCCTATTTCTTTGATTCATGTTTTGTTGAACTCTCTTGGATTCTAGTTTGACTATATGATATACTTTTAGTTTTTAATGGTTTGTTGTGACTTAAATTACAATGGATCTGCGATAGCTTTAAGTATATTCTTTCCATTATGGAGATTGTGAAATTAGTAAGTCCCGTTGTTTACCATCATCCTATGGGCATGGTAGGGTGACGGAATCCTTTATAATTTTCACAAATCTCCATGATTGGCTGTGGATTGGTAAATTGCTTTTGTTTGCCTTATCTCCTAGGCATGGTTAGGTGATGGAATCACTTTCAAATCTCCACCACTCTTATATATTGATGATTAGATCCATAAGAAGTTTAGATATTCGACAAATCTCTTCTTTCTAATTGGATGAAGATGGGACTCTGATTCCAGTTGTGTTCTTGAATCAAGCATAGATCTCCCTGATTACTACAAGTGGATCCTTGGCACTCTAGTTTCCCACCTTTAAATTTACTAGTTTTTAATTAATCTATTCACCATTACTCTCTTAATTTTCCTGATTTAGATTACATCTTCTTCTAGTTCTAGTTCTAGTTACTTTCAAAATACGTACAAGGTGCAGTCCCTGTGGATTCGACATCGGTCTTACCGAGATTATTACTACATCGCAATCCTATACTTGGGGTGTGAACAATAGGCTCTTGTGTAGGGCCAAATTTATTAGACATAGCTATATATATACATATATATATATATATTAGTTTCCATGAGGAGCCTCTTATGAGAGTGTACATAGGGCCTTAGATTATGACCACTAGTGGTTGTTGGTTAGCTGATAGAAAACTAACTAAAATCTCTTAGAGGAGCCACCGATACAGGTGAGTATGTGTGTAATTATTTGTGTAGGCCTCAGGCAGGAGTGTATGCTTGTAAATGTTAGAGGTGAACATAATTTAAAACATCTAATAGTGAATACCTATATATTCGAGGAGAGTGCATTCGCCAAGAGTGGGGTAGGAAAACTGAACCACTATACATGCTTGTGTTTGTGATTGTATTTTAGCATAATTTTATTCGTGCTTATGCGGTTGATTAATTAAATTATATATATGCTTGAATTGGATTGTATGTTAGGCACTTAAATTCCAAAGTACACACAAGTCCACTATCACCCTATAGACTAGTTCCTTGATTGGTATATCATTTGTACTTTATGTGATTGGACTTACTTTGGCTTGGAAGCCTTATTGCTAATTTCCTTAGTTAAATTAATAAATTGTTTAAGTAGGCATTTGTGGTTTTATTTGTAGCACAATTAATAAATTAATAAACCCCCCCCCCCCCCCCCCCCCCTGTTATTAGCCATAATTATATAGCTCTGTCAAGCTTCCAAATGCACTGTAATAGACTATTCCATGAAATTTCAATTACTATCAGAGCAGGTAGCTTTTAAATGGTGTAACCACCAATAGTTGATGCAATATGAGCTTTTGAATTATGTCTACTTATGAGGGGAAAGCTAAGGTTACCTAAGGACATGAACAAATTAGTAAATCTTTTGATATGGGTAAGCATTTTGGGAACAATAAAGGAATCAAACTTAATATGAATATTATTACCTCTACCCCTCCAGTAATCCAAAAGGGCTCATCTGCTTCAGGAAGTAAATTAAGAATCTCTCCTATGTGTTATCCTTGTTGAGATGTTGGACACTTCAAATTTGAATATTTAAATTTAAAAAGGGCCTAATCCACCTTAGTCATAAATCGAACTGATAAATATTTCATGAATACGAAATCAACACACCAATAGAGAAGTATCCCTAGAGGATTGCCGAAAAAGAAGAGAGAAATTCACACACAAATGAATTGTGAAAAGGGATATGTGACCCTTGAAGATGTATGAGGGCTTAATAGTTAAATCAGAGAAATTAGATACGTGACCTTAGAAGGTCTATGAGGGCTTAATAGTTAAGTAAGAGGAAGTAAGCCTCATTGTTGAGCTAATTTGAAACATCTGAAAATTAAATACTCATTTTGAGCACTATAGGTAAATTCAAAGATGTTAGCCTCATTATTTGTGTAATAGTTAAACCTGAGGATTTAGCCTCTTTCTTTTTTATAATCTAGCCTTGAAGTCGCTTAATTTTAAGTATCATATATTTATTACTATACTATCATTAGTCATTGTTTCAAATGATATATCCTTTTCAACAACCATTTATGCATGCGCCATGTTTTAATGTTATATACACCCTATTTCCTTATTAGTATATGATTATTGATAAATCTACGATCTATAGAGTTTTCCATATTCAGATTTTATTGGTATATTCATGGAACTAACTCTTTGTCAAATATTAGCAAAATGGGAGAGAAAGATCAAGTCTCACCAAAATAAGTTGAATTCTGTTTTGCAGGACTTATTTATTATTGCAGGGAATTAATGAAGATAATGAGAGTAATTATGGGGGAGTAATGTAAGTTTACATGTCTTTTTGTATTTGAGTTGTAGATTATTATATTTGACATGTAATATTTTTAGTCATTTTGGCTTGATTTGGTATGTACCATGATAAGATCAATGTTAGGTTTTTATCATGTAATTGACAAATCGGGAGATTGTTAGTGCACCTATTTGTCAATCACATGAGTCTGTGTGTGAGGAAGTTGGTTGCGATCTTGGAAGCTAAAGACCAAATACATAAGAGGATATGGAGCATCAAGTGAAGAACGGGTCAATGAGGTACCTTGGTGACGCTAACCTTATATGCAAAACAACATTTGCCTCTAGATGATCCTAACCTTTATTGGTAAACTTTAATTGATCATTACATAATCTTAATAGCCATAATGGAAAATGATAAGTTAGGGTAAATGAGGTGCATAACTATTTTAAAATTTCTAGCCCAAAACAATACTTGTCGAGTGAAGCTTGATCACATCGATAAACCATCAATGCCTCTCAAGTGAACCTTCGATCAATCAAGGATTAGGGTTCGATCGATCAAATTCAACTTGAGCGATCGGATGTGCCGAGAAACATCCAGAAACTAAATGCCTATTTTCTGGATTTTGTCATTGCCATCTAACTAGTCTTCGATTACATCGAAGGAGAGTTCAATCAGTAGAAGGCATCACTTGCTCGATTGAAAGAGCCATTTTTTGCCCTTTTTTAATCGTTGGAATTTGGTTTCTTTAAATAGGACATTCAATTCTTCGGCATTTGGATGGTTTTTGGTGCAATAGAAGCATAGGAGATTCCTCACTTATAGCCCTCATCTAAAATTTGTAATCATATGAGATATGATTCATCTTCTTGATCTTTATCACTCGAAGATTCCAATTTCCATTTTGAAGTTGAACTCAATATCTACCTTTTTTATAGATTAAATACTAAGCCTATTAGTATATCCTTATCCAAATCCTCTAGGAGACCCATCTAAATGAATCTCCTAGGAAATTAATTATCCAATATTTGTATGAGATTCAACTACCTCCCTTGCCTTAATCACCTCATTGGCATATCACATGTAAGGTGAGCGTTCGTAGGCATTGAAGTATCGACAATGATTAAGGGAGTAATTGAGAAGCCGAGTCATTCATAGGAGAGCATTGAAAAAGCATCTTAAGCAAGGTACTACAAAATGGGCTCAATCCGACGATTAAGTTGTCATTTGTAAGAGTCCACATACACTCCTTCCTTGTGTTGGGTTAAGCATAAGAGTTTGTGACTTAAACTCAAATAGATTCTTGTATAGGACTTAGACTCTTATGTAGGGCTGCGTTCACCGAATATGAGTGTTTACGTATTAGTCTCCATGAGTAGTCGTAGTGTACGTAGGGCCTTAGATTAGGACCGCTAGTGGTTATTGGTTAACCGTTAGAAAACCAACTAAAGTCTCTTGCGAGAGCCACCGATATAGGTGAGTATGTGTTTAAGTCCTTGTGTAAACCTCTAGTGGGAGTGTATGCTTGTATAGGTAAGAGGTGAACCTAATTTAAAACCTTCAATAATAAATACCGATAAAGTCGAGGAGAGTAAATCTGATAGGAATGGAGTAGGGAAACTGAACCACTATACATATTTG
Source organism: Magnolia sinica (assembly GCF_029962835.1). Lineage (NCBI taxonomy): Eukaryota > Viridiplantae > Streptophyta > Magnoliopsida > Magnoliales > Magnoliaceae > Magnolia > Magnolia sinica. Next base: position 26,274,725 of record NC_080575.1, read on the forward strand.
TGTTTGCGATTGTATTTGAGCACAATTTGATTCATGTTTATGTGGTTGATTAGTTAAATTATGTATGCTTAAATTGGATTATATTTAGGCACTTAACTTAAAAGGCACACACAAGCTTAGTATCACCCTATAGACTAGTTGCTTGACTAGTATATCATTTGTAGTCTATATGATTGGACCCACTTTAGCTTGGAAGCCTTAGTTAAATTAGTAAATTGTTTAAGTAGGATTTGTGATTTTATTTGTAGAATTTCAAATTGATCCTAATCATCCCCCTCTATAACTTATCCATAATTCTATGACTCCTCCAAACTTCCACAGGCGTCGTGGTAGACTATTGCACAGAATTTCATAAACGTAATTAAATGAAAAATTAATAAGAGCTTTACGAATTACAACAATCAACAAGCAATTAGAGAAAATTGTGTAGATTTGTAAGATAACCTAGCTAAAATTGTGTGTAAGCCCAAAGGGTCACCTTAACCTATGTAGAAACCTTAAGTTAGATCTTTGATGGCAGAGGCGTCGACACGAACCAGGATAGTCTGTAACGCCCTGAATTTTTAGCGGGCTGAGTATATAGTCATGCCCAAGAATTCAGGGTGTTAATAATATAAAGATTGGATGCTTCAAAATCGCACCTTATTTATATATATATAATTTAGATCATATCCATTTACATTCACGAAGGTAACCTTTCACGAGAGTAAAATCAACGGTATTTATTATTCCATTAGAGTAAAAAGATTTCAACTAAATTTTTATTGCCCTCCTAATTGGAGCATATTACATTATTCACAGTGTGCAGTGGAAAATAAATAAAACTAAACATAAAGCTATCTCTTCATTTATTTCAAAATAATCTTCCTTAGGGAGATCGTCATTCGTAACTTCAATCTCTACATCACCTGCATCATCTGTATGGTTAGAAAGGGTCAATGCCCTACTCATAGTGATGGTTGTCCTTTAAGATTAACAATAATTCAAGAGATTCAGAAGAATAATGTGAGGGTTCTGATACATCTCGTACTCCAACCACTATGAGTAGCATCAGTATGCACAACCAATATATATATGTGTGTGTGTGTGTGTGTGCGGTCCATCATACGTAGTGATCATCACAATGTATAATATAATTCATAGAAAACTCCGCTCGCCCCACATTCTCACACTATAGAGATTGCCGGCGTGTCCAACGTTAACGTGGATTTATGTAAACATCTCAAGGTGACATAATAATGTGATTGAAAGATTTACATGAAACGATTTGTTCATGGAGTGACAATTTGCGACATCCAATCCCGAGAAGTGATGTAACATGCATGACGGTTTACTTACATCAATTATGCACCACTACCTAACCCACGGGATTACATTCCAACCAAGAGGGCTGCTACCCCAAACGCATAACGTCCGCAATAATTTATATGAACAACTATATATGGGGCCTATAACACATCACTTACATTAATAGTGAAATAAGTTAAACGATGAGAGTTTTAAAATTTCAAGACACATGCCCAAGACATAAAGGGAGGTAGCACAAGACTAACCCAATAAAGGAGAAAAGTAGTATTAAGTTATTTCAATAAAAGAGAAGAGTAGCAAATAGGTTAACTCAATAAGAATAAGAGGAGGGGAGAAAAGGGCCAACTCAATATAGAGTGGAAGCACGCGTCGCTCTCAAAATTGGCAAAGGCCAAGGTTTGTATCCATCACCCATATGAATTCATAAAATTATGCAAAATTAAAATCATACCTTAACCATAATTCCTAAAAGGATAAATAATTCATAATGATCTATCAATCAATTGCATGGAAAATCATAGTAATATGAAAGTATGGAGAAACAAGATAAATCATATTAACTCAAATTAGTCTAAGCTTAAAGTAATCCCTCAACTTAGCATTAAATATAAACCCCAAGTAGATCTCGATGTAGGAAAGCTTCTACATGAATCACGACATCGCTTAAGTAAGATGGAGACATCACACATGTGGAGAAGGAAAAGGGATGGGCGTATAGGCTTTGACATTTTTTCCTCTCTCTCTCTCTCTTCCTTGGAAGTTTGGAAAGGGTGTGGGTTGTAAGTAGAGAAGAGGATGTACACCCCTTTTATAAAAGGAGTGGGCATGTGAGAGGGGTGTGTTTCACATCTCACTTGGATTGAGTTTCTCTAATTTGACCTTTTTTGGAGATCTTTCTTTAAATTAAATTTTCAAGTGTATTGGGGTCATCGAATAGAGCTAAGGTATATGATTTTCTTGGTGATCCAAAATTTATATTAGCCTATCTTGAAAATTCTCCTAACGGGTGGCAAAACGAACTTTATCTCAATTAACGATCCACACTTAATGATCAGGGCACAATTTTGGAAGAAATGTGTAGTTAGGATAGGCAAACAGTTGGATAAAAGTTGGTGGTTAATCAATGGTGAAAAAGGCATAAATCTGAAATTTCACCTTTTGCACCAAGAAAGAAGGAATTGGAGTCAAGGGAGTCATCATTAAGCGGTGTAGGATCATAGATTAGGGTCTCGATTTTGTATGATATCATAATCATATGAAGCCAAAGTGTAGTCCAAATTTGAGTTACAATTGATGGTATAAAGTAGGTCAATCGGAAATTCTAGATTTAGAAAGAGTTAGTAAGCCTAAAGTGGATAACTTCGCAGCTAAGGAAAAGCCTACCCAGGTAGGATTCTCATATTTCACACTTGGTCTATATGATGGAAAATTCAAGTCATTCATACGAAGAGAAATATCCTACTATGACTACCTACGAGCTTTCTTCACTCGCTGGACATCAAAATCAACGCTTAAGAGCCTGATTTGTCAATTAGGCCACTTTTACAATGACCTAAGGGTAGAAATTCAATATGTTTGGTTAATTTATGATAAATAGGTAGGGTATAAAATTTTACATGAAAGGAATCATGAGAACTATGTGATCTAGAATTCAAGGGTATAGGTTAATGACATTAAGTATTTATGATTTTTTCATCTTTTATTTCTCTAACTTTCACTTTCCGTAACATCGAACTACACCATTCAAATGTATTGAAATTTAATAGATATTCTTTATTTTTCATTCTCTTTCCATCGCCCCATTTTAGGCCTTGATCACTTACAGATGACCAAGATGCCTTTTTAATAGGCTATACCGCCCCAAGGTCTAAATCAATGCTTTTATATATCTAACAGAGAAGTCAGCCGGTAGTTGTAGCATATAACTTATGATCTTCGAACTACGCAGTTCATTTTGATATTTATGCAGCCCATTTGGCGGATCCAAATACGATGGATGGCCAGATGACATGTTAAAAATAGAAAAAACTTAATATTAGTACTTGATCATGTATATAGGTGGGTGTACGGTCAGATTTGTAAAGAGATGAACACAAGTAGGTTTTTGGAGTGATTAAGAGGTAAAATATGTATACCGTTAGATTCAAGTGACTTATTCACATATGCAAGTTCCTCAAATTATAGTCCTGATGGTGGGTTAAGCATATTCATAGGTGGTGAAGAAGATGAACGGATCAACATCTCGATTCGATACGTGTACGAGCAGATGTAGGAGCAGGTAGTTAGTTTACCATGATCGTGTAGTCCAACTCAAAGTAGACGGTCCAATATCTTTATCTATCAGTGGATAGTTGGCTGAACGGTTGGTTATGATGGATAAGTGAGAATACTTGGACATATTATGATTTTGTATTAAAATCAACAGTTAGATGGCTTGATCTATGGATGAAGATCATTCCCAACGGTCAGATTCATGTTAGAGAATAGATGTAAGTTTAAGATAGCTAAATTGATGTCGTACACATGTCCATACTAAGTTAAACTTCATGGTGACACTAGAGAACTTTCAATACTCGAGTAATGAAAAGTTCGGGGTGTTACACAGCCACAAGGAGGAATGGAGGTGGCTACAGGAGTGAGGGAAGGGGATTGAGAAGGATGGGTGTCCCTTAAGTGGATGTCCTCCCTCTCTCTCTCTCTCTCTCTCTCTCTCTCTCTCTCTTTCACTCATTGTGCAAGGGGGTAGAAGATGGGGGGTGTGCATATGTTCATAGGTTATAAGGTGTGTGGGCATGAGAACGTATATAACAACCCTACTTGAGTTAGGTTTCTCAAATGTTGTTTAAGGGCCAATTTTTTATGAATTCTAAATCACTCATCTTTCTAAACTTGAGGAGTAAAGTCGGGATACGTAACTTTCTTGGTGATTTACAACCTATATTGCCCGATCTTAAAAAATGGCTTAGTAGATGTTAAAACGAACTTGATCTTGATTAATGGTCCATACCTGATGCTCAGGGTCTAAAATTGAAAAATTGTGTAGTGATAATAGGTAAATAATTGGGCATAATTTTACAGTTGATCGATAGTGAGAAATGCCTAAATTTGAGATTTCACATATTGCACCAAAAAGCAAGAACCAACTTTGGGGTGATCATCATTCAATGGTGTAAGATCATAAATCGGGTTTCAAATTTTGTATAATCTCGTATTCATATAAGGCCAAGGTGTGATTTAAATTTGAGTTGTGATTGACAGTGGGAAGTGGGTCAATTGAAAGGTCCAGATTTGAAAAGATTTAGTAAGCTTAAAATAGGATAACTTAGCTCTTAAGAAAATTCTTATCAAGATGAGGCACTCATATCTCACATTCAATCCTCATAATGGGCAATCTAAGCCACTCATAAGAAGAAAAATATTTAACTACAAGTACAAAGTCGCCACTACCTAATGAAACTAAGAATTTATGGCTGCCTAGAAACCATATAATTGCTTAAGGGTCAGGGAATAGCAAGGTTCCTCATAATCTAAGCCACTCTTATGGTTGGTTTGCAATTGAAGATTCAGAGTAAAGGTCTCAGTGACGGAACATGAAGGGGTCAAGCCCTCATTTCCACCCGCATTACTTGCATCTCTACTTTTTGAGATCTTAGATTATTATTTTTTTAGAATTTGAATTATAGCAATGCTGCATCTAAAACTATTTCACAAAGCCTATTAGCTCTATAGAAGCTATAAAAGAAAGAAAATGGAAACCAGCAAATGGTGCAAGTTCTAAATGGAATGTGTGGAACATTATGCAAGTTGGAATGAGATATGAGAAGAAAAATGGGAGATCAGACACCCTTTTCTTGTTAAAAGAAATGGTCAGATATCTCGATTCCAACCCTACTTGGGACTTTAGTAGACTCTTGTTGAATATTCTTCTCTTTTCTCCTATATCGAGTAACCTCTTAGCCCTTCGTGCCTTGCTTACTGACTATTTTTTCTCTATTACCTTCACTCTTTCATATTGTCACCACTCCTAACACCTTTCTCCCTCTACTCCTCTCTTGGTCGAATGAAATGCACCATAATTTATAGACTTCACCAATGGGAATTTTATCCCCGTTAATGAAAAACAATTTTTAATTTTCATTTCAAGCACTTATCATGTGATAACTGCAATATTTTTATCAAAAAATTCCTTTTTGTTCTAGTAAAAAAAATTTATCCACCAATGTACTTCATCCCTTTTCCAGTGCAATTTATAGCCTTTTGGTCAATGTAGTGTTAATCAATTGTTTAGAGGGACATGATGATCATCCAAGATTTGATTCATCCAACCATGCAAAAATAGAAAAAAAAAATGACACAAAAATGCTTGGTTTTACAATGGACCTCTTCTATTGCAAAAAAAATTCTTGGCTTAAAATGTATGGTGACCGTCGAAAACTTCTACGACGGACAATGTCCGTTGTAAAAGTAAGAAAAAGTCTGTCACTAGTTTATGACATTAGGGGAGATTTCGAGCAAATTATTATTTTATGACAGATATAATCCTTTGCTAAATTAGTTTTTTTGATGGACAACCCCATCGAACAATTCAGCCAAACTTTTCCACATTTCAACATTTAGTGACCGACTTTTCATCATTGTACGATGCATCATGGTCCGTCGCAAATCTTGTCAAATTTCTAACTTTTTCCCAAACCTCAATATTATTATTATTTTTATAGAATTTGATGAAAAAATATACTTCAATAAAAAAAAATTGATTTTTAATAGAATTATTAACTATTGCCCCACACATCAATATGATTTTATTTTTTTTCATGTATGAATTGATTGAATGCATTGCTTTTCTTGTTTTTGTATCAGTTGAGTGGAATTTGTTTATTTTGCATGAAAAACAGTTTTTAAATGCTTGGCAATATCACGTGAAAAATTTCCTGAGTTGTAGTTTTTGAAAAACAAAAAACAAGAGATTTTTAAAAGGAAGTTAATTTCAAAAAAAAAAAAAAATCATCAAAAAATCAAAAATTTGATAAAATTTTGACATCTTGAAAATGAGAATTTAAAAGTTCAAAAAAATTATAATTTTGAAACAAATTGTTGAGAAGTTTAATAAAAATTATTCAATAAAAAATTGGATTTGAAAAAAAAAACATGGCATTTTAAAAAAGTAGAATTTTGAATAAAGTTGATAATTTTGATTTTAAAAATGACATTTTTGAGAAGTTAAAAACATTTGTGATTTTGAAAAAAAAAAAAAAAAAAAAGTTGAAAAACAATTAAAGAAATTAGCATCTTGAAAAAATTGACAATGTTTGATAAATTTTGAGATTTTGAAAAAAAAAATGAGATTTAAAGAAATAAACATTTTGACAAAAAAAAAAAAAAAAAAAAAAAAAAAAAAATTAACATTTTGAATAAGAAAATTGAGAAGTTTAAAAAAAAAAAAAAAAAAAAAAGTAGTGACTTTGGAAAAAAGTTCAAAAGTTTGGAAAAAAGTGACAATGTCTGAGAAAAATTAAGATTTCTTAAAAAAATATCAACATCTTGAAAAAATTGAGAAGTTAAAAAAAAAAAGATTTTGGAAAAAAAATTGAGATTTTAAAAAATAAATGGAGATTTGAATTTATTTATTTTTTTAAATGAGATTTTGTATTTTGCAAAAAAGTTCAGAAGCTTCGAAGAAATGAAAAGTTTGATAATAAAAAATTGAGATTAAAAAAATGACATTAAAAAAGATCAGAAGTTTGAAAAAAAAATTAATAAAATTTTAAGATTGAAAGAAAATGAGAAATTTGATATGAGTTGACCAAATTTATTGTTGGACTTTTACTGGATGGTCAAAAACTAAAAATTACAAGCATTCCGTTAGCTGGCTATTAGATTGGTTTATGCATACACACAAGTTCACTTGTACAAAACCGATGGCCCAAGTACAATGAAGTGTTTGCAAGAATAACTTATAATGATGAGATTAATTAATTACTTTGATCAGGCTATCCTAAAATTGATCCGAACAGTCAAATATGTTCCAAATGTGCTAATTAGGCTTGAGAACAAAATTCAGCTTAATATAACTTGAAACTAATCATATCTGTCCAAAACACTCTTTAAATAGGCACAATCAATTTGTCTAAATCTAAACAAATTTCGGACAATATGGACCCGTCTAGATTGAAGAGTAAATGACTTCAGATGTTTAAATTAAAATTTACTCAAATATGACAGTTAGATCACAAGAGCCCATTATATTGTTGACCAATCTTATCTACCTAATATCTTTCTCATTTAAAATCCAATCCTAGTGAGTTGATGGGATTTTCTCCTCAAGCTCGACCAGTCGAGAGCCTCGCTCGACCGGTTGAGGGTGGTGCTCGACTAGTCGAGGCCTAGCTCGACTCGAAGTCCAGTGACCGATTGTGTTAATTCTTCCACGCTGCTCGACTAGTCAAGGAGTCTGCTAGACCGATCGAGGATCCGCTCGACCGGTCGAGGACCCTACTTGACTAGTCAAGATCACGCAGATTCAGTCCGAATTTGGTGCGGACTGCGTAAATTTGAAGCAGTTTTGCAAGAGGTGAGAAAGGGAGTTTCCTAAATTATAAATAGGGGTCCTTAGGGCTTTTCTAGAGTATTCAAGAGGGTTTCCTAAAGCTATCTAGAGGGTCTCTAAAGGGTTTTAAGGTTATCAAAGGTGAGAGAGCAAGAGAGAGAGAGAGAAAGAGAGAGAAAAGAAGCTTGTGGAAGGAAGATTCTGCTCGTAGACGTGATCTACTTCACAGTCGATGTCTCGCGCTTCTACGTCCTCGTAATCGGTGAGATCTTTCCATTTTTCCATTATTCTCTTATTGTTTATCTGCTCCTGCGTGAGTGAAGAAGGTTTGATCCAAGTAGTGTATGCTTATGATCAGTTGTAACGTTCTACTTCATAGTAAATTGTTAATCTGGACGAGGTCCTGTGGTTTTTACCTCTTTAAGAGTTTTTCATGTAAAAATCTCTTGTGTCGTGTGATTTGTGCTTTGATTTATTTCATTGCTTATTATCCCATAATTTTGGTGTTTTGGGGAGGCTAGATCATAAGGTTTTTGTGTAACATCTCCCAACAAAGTGGTATCAAAGCGTTCAGTTGGTTGAATGGAGTAGGATCAGATCTGAATTATGGAATGTGGCTCATCAAGATGATCGGTCTCAATAGTTCTAACTGGACCATATGGAAGACTAAGATGGAAGACTTACTTTATTGAAAGGACTTATATTCTCCAATTCAAGGCATATAAGCAAAGTCAAAGGATATGTCAGATGATGATTGGAAGAAGTTAGACTGGAAGGCAGTGGAGTTTATTAGACAATGGCTAGATGATTCCGTATTCCACTATGTGTCTACGGAGACCTCAGCCGCTAGCCTATGGATGAAACTACAAGGGATGTATGAGAGGAAGACAGCCAACAATAAGATTTTTCTGATAAGATGACTTGTGAATCTCAAGTTCAAAGATGGTGGTTCTGTGGCTGAGCACATGAATGAGGTCAGTAATATATTGAACCAGCTCTCCGCTATGAAGATAGTCTTGGATGATGAACTACAGACTTTACTACTGATTAGCTCATTGCCTGATAGTTTGGAGAAATTGGTGGAGTCTCTGAATAACTCCGCGTCAGATGGAAAGGTGTTCATGGAACAGGTAACTAGTTGTCTTTTCAATGAAGAGACAAGAAGGAAGTCTCAGGGGTCTACTCAACAAGAGGCCCTTGTGACACAATAACGGGGGAGAGGAAAGAACAGAAAGGGCGGGAAGGCCCGAGATAAATTAAGAGGCAAGTCGAGTACCAGGAAGGATGTTATATGCTGAAATTATGGCAAGAAGGGCCACTACAAGCATGAATGTTGTAAGAAGAAGAACAACAGGAAAGGAAAAGGAAAGGAGACGGAAGATGAATTAGATTCCACTGCGGTTGCTTCAGATGATGATGTTGTAGTTATTCTTTCAGCAGATCATGATGTTTGTCTTATGGCTACGTGTTAGGACACCGACTGGATGATAGACTCGGGAGCCTCATTTCATGCGACTCCATGTAGAGATTTCTTTACAAGCTACAAGTCAGGTGACTATGGGACCTTGAAGATGGAAAATTCTAGCATATCGAAGATCGTAGGGGTCGGTGATATATGTGTGAAGACCAATGTGGACTGTACATTGGTTCTCAGGAATGTGAGGCATATTCCAGACCTTCGCCTCAACTTGATGTCGACGGAAAGGTTGGATGATGATGGCTATGAAAGTCGATTTGTTGTGGGGGCTAGAAGCTCATCAAGGGTTCATTGATCACGGCCAGAGGAAAGAAGTGTTGTACCCTTTACAAGGCAAGTGTTAGTGTGTGCAAGGGTGGGTTGAATGTAACAGAAGATTTAGCTATTGACATGTAACACAGGCATCTAGGCCACATGAGTGAAAAAGGGCTTCACCTACTAATAAAGAAGCGGCTCCTTTCAGATGTGACAGGTATACTCTCAAAACCTGTATTGATTGTTTATCAGAGAAATAGCATAGAGTTTTATTCGTTAAAATTGCTTCTCATGTTAATAAAGTGCACGCATTAGATTTGGTTTATTTTGATGTTTGTGGTCCTATAAAGACAAAAACCTTGGGTGGGGCATTGTATTTTGTCACTTTTATAGATGATGCATCTAGGAGGATTTGAATTTATGCTTTGAAATTTAAGGATGAGGTCTTTGGTGTGTTTAAATTGTTTCATGCTATGGTCGAGAGAGAGACAGGTAAATCATTGAAGTGCATCGTCACTGATAATGGTGGTGAATACATCGGTGACTTTCATGAGTATTGTAAGTCCTTGGGTATACGGCATGAACAGACGGTTCCCAAGACCCCCTAGCATAATGGTGTGGCTGAACAAATGAATCGCACCATTGTAGAGAGAATCAGATGCATGTTATTCCATGCGAAGTTGCCCAAGACATTCTGGGGAGAAGCAATGCACACGGCATTGTATTTGATAAACAGGTCTCCATCAACCCCATTGAATGAAGTACCCGAGAAGGTGTGGACTGGACAAGATCCATCGTATAATCATCTCAGGGTGTTTGGATACAGGACATCCATTTATATACCAAAGGACGAGAGCTCTAAGCTCGATACAAAGATCAGGCAATGTGTGTTTTTGGGGTATGGTAATGAAAAGTTCGGCTACAGATTGTGGGATCCGATTGAAAAAAAAAACTCATCAGGAGCAGAGATGTGGTTTTCTTTGAAGACCAATGTATTAAAAACATTTATAAGTCAAAAATGGCGAGAGCTAGACGATAATCCTCTCGTGGTGCCTGATGACGGGGGAGTACAACAAGATGTAGAGGATGAGAGAGTTCCTACAAAAGATAGACCGAGGGAGCAGCCCCCACTTGATCCACCTGTTGAGCCACAGGTGAGGAGGTCATCTAAGGATAGACATGCGTCCAAGAGGTACTCGCCGTATGAGTATATTATGCTCACTGATGGGTGAGAGTCAGAAGATTATTTTGAGGCTCTAACCGATGAGCATAAGGGGGAGTGGTTGAAAGTTATGCAAGAGGAGATGGAATCTTTGTATAAGATGCATACCTATGATATGGTGAAATTCCTAAAGGTAAGAAAGCTCTGAGCAACAAGTGACTGTTCAGAAAAAAGTTGAGTAGAAAAATTCACAAACGAGGTTCAAGCCCAGACTTGTGGTGAAAGGGTTTGGTCAGAGAAAAGGTATAGACTTCGAGGAGATATTCTCATTAATGGTGAAGATGACATCCATACGGGTGTTGCTTGGGTTGTCAGCCAGTATGGATCTGAAGATAGAGTAGTTAGATGTTAAAACTATCTTTCTCCATGGTGACCTGGAAGTAGAGATTTACATGCACTAACCAGAGTGTAACGCCCTGAAATTCGGGGGTCGAGCATAACTCAGCTCCCGAGTTTCAAAACATCACTTATACAACATATTGAATGATGGATGTAAGTTGTCTGTATGAGTGCATAAAACATAGAATAGATTAAGCCAAACTGCAAATATAATTCAGGGATAAGTGAAGAAAGCAAGTAGAAGACTTAAAGAAATATATGTGTACATGTGCAAATCCCTGAAATACATATACATACCAGGTCGTACTTATAAGTGTTACTATCAAAATTACAAGTATCAAATGACATCATCTATTCCCAAAAAGAAATCCCAGAATTCCCGCACATCAGGACATGGCTCACTAGAACCCGCTTGAAAACTGCATGAAAGAAAATGCAGCCTCATCATCCTCAAACTCCTGCTCTGCCTCAGGGGACGCATCAATATCTGCATCTAAGACAGAGTCTGGTGGGTGTTTAAATACCGTCCCAAAACACGGGAGTGAGTGATCAACTCAGTGAAACAATAAAGCAAAGGTTAACATGTTATCAATTCAATCAAGCAGTAATGATAAAGCAGAACAATCAGACATGTCCTAAGCACTCTTGTTAGTGCAAGGATATATGTAGAATGATGCGTGCACCTCACCTGTACACCCTCAGCGTCTTCATCTTATGTTACGCATGACATCACCTCAAGTGCTCCACCTCTTCCAGGCACATGCAATGCGGTGCATGAACATGATTACGAAGTTGTTATTAGTCCTTTTCATACAGTAAGATTGGGAAGCTAAGGTACCTTCCTCATATCAATTTCCAAACAATGATCCATTCTAAGGTCGTCAGTCCTAGACAATCACATACGATCATATGGTTTTAGGTCGTTGCAAAGGGATCATCACCAATCAATGCACGCCTATCATACCTTCGTTACTACAATAAGGCTCGTCACCTCAATGCGGTATCCAGGTATGCTCGAGGTCACTACAAAGGGCTTGTCACCAATCAATGTAGGCCGACAGCACGAATATAGTGTCCCATACCACCATAATCGGCTCACGAGTTTGGTTGCTCACTGGTCACTACGGGGAGGCTCGTCACCCCAGCGTAGGCCGACAGCTCGACCACAGTGTCCCATACCACCATGTCTGGCTCATGAGTCTTAGCGGATCAAGGTACCATGGTTAACAGGATTTCATTGGTAAGTTTGGTACCTTAGATTCAAGCATTAGCGTCCATACATGGTGAACATACATCTGACAATCGAGTTACTTGACGAACTCGACTAGCACGAGCGCACGTTGGGTTGAACGACATAGAGTGCACAAACACTCCATGTGGCCAAACCACTGCCGATAACTCTAATACGACTCGGGTTCGTCAAATCACGTCCTTCGTGGCGAAAACAACCTCAGCCACGAACTCAAGGCCGATTACCGATTTCCTGGACTATTTCCTAGTCCCAAGCACATTCCACTACAACAGATATTGATATTAACAACTTAGAATAGTAATGGAACAACAACTCAAATCATGTAGTATATGAGCATTTGAAGAATGTCAACTTAACATGGGATTTAAACATAAGTAATACTTGAACTTAAACAACAAGGAATATGACTTGCATGTGGTAAATCATACACATCACTAGGAGTGTTGAGAATCGCTTCTCAACACCCGCAATAAGGTTAATATGTTGCACTTTAAACCATTCAGACATTTCTTCAAACAGTTAGAATACATAGGTCAACATACATGACGTATGTTGGAATACACACATTTGAACAATTCCTTTTACCAAGGAGTTGTCACACATACAATTAGCATAAGTACACGACAGTTAATCATGGCAAGTATATGTTCATATTTTATACGTATACGGTACTTCCTACATACACATAAAATACACAAATCTCAATATAACACATGCATATCAGGAACGCAAAATAAACATAGCATTTGGCATGTGAAATCTGATCCATAATAAGAATAAACCATTAACTGGAATTGAAAGCCTTGAAAACCATAACCTATACAATTAAAGTCTGCACCTAAAACCAGAAATAGAGCACCGAACTGATTCAGACGATATGTCTTCGTCAACGGCGACAAGATAACCTAAGGCAAGAATAGAAATGAGCTACAACAATATATATACTATTCTAAGCTCTAAAACAGATTAGGGTTAGGGTAACTTACCCAAGGATGAACTTTGAATCGCCGGAAAAATGATTCAGAGGTGATGGTTTAAGGATGTAGAGCAACAGGAAAGAATCTAAAGATGATTCACCAACTTCTCTCTCACTTTCTCTCTCTTTTCCTCTCTCTTTCTTAGCTAGGGTTAGGAAATTCGTATGGAAAAGAGAATGAGGGTTTTAAGGTCTATATATAGGCCTAACATTGATGAAAATAACCCCAGGGCCAAGGTATACTTAGGTTATAACCAAAACAAGCCTATCTCGATCCAACGGAACATTTCCGGTGGGCCTTTTTCCACGTGCGGTCGGACTTAAGCTCACTGACCATGGATCTAGGTCAGACTGAGTTTTCGTACCGATCGAATCTACAGATCAGCCGTGGCGGACTACACTCAATTCAACGGTCACCGAAACTCGATCAGGTCCACAAGCACAAGGACATGCCTGGGCCATCTTCCCTGATCAGAGGGTGAAATTGGGTCAAAATCCAATGGACAGATTGCTTAAAATCATCACGCAAGCGACACGACTCAGATTTCATAAAATCACATTTAATTTCTCACCGTTCTCACACTCTTCACTCCGGACTCAATCAAATCGACCCAGAACATCATCTAGACTTGATTTTTGAGGTGATGGCCAAGTCCAACATGGTGACCAATATTGTCTAAGATCATCGCTATCGGACTTTCGACGCGCGGTCCAGGTCCGATCCAGAACTTCCAAAAATTCCCAAGAGCAACTGGATTTAGCGATGAATCCAAGATTTCAGAGTAACATAGCGCTAATGATTCTATAGGTTTTGAGTCATGCAGATCAAATTTAAAGTGATTGATGCTAATTTCACAAGCAATCGAGTTTAGCACTAATTACCCTACAAATAACTTCTAAGGAAAATAGAGGTAGTACTCAGGTCTTGGCACAAAATTTTCTGGGTCATTACACAGAGGGATTCGAAGTCAAGGGCAAAGAACATATGGTGTGTGTAGGTTAAGGAAGAACTTGCATGGGCTGAAACAAGCTCCAAGGTAATGGTACAAGAAGTTCAACTCGTTCATGTTAAAGCATGGATATGACAGAACGGAGTCGGACCACTATGTGTTCACGCGCAAGTTCTTAGATGGTAATTTCTTAGTTCTGCTATTATACGTTGATGACATGCTCATCATGGGTAAAGACATCAAGAAGATTAATAGGCTGAAACAAGAGTTGGGCAAGTCATTTGCTATAAAAGATTTGGGTCATGCTAAACAGATCTTAGGAATGAAGATAACTCGTGACAGAAGCAGTAGAAAGCTTTAGTTGTCACAAGAGCGGTATATTGAGAAAGTTCTAAAGTGATTCAATATGAATGCAGCAAAGCCGGTTAGTACTCCACTAGATAGTCACTTCAAATTTAGTGACAGACAGTGTCCCAAGACGAAGGCAGATGTGGATGAGATGTAAAAGATACCATACGCATCAGCAGTAGGAAGTTTGATGTAAGTTATGGTGTATACGTGCCCAGACATAGCATATGCAGTTGATGTTGTCAACCAGTATCTTATCAATCCTGGCAAAGAACATTGAGTAGTAGTGAAATGGATACTACGGTATCTGAGAGGATCATCCAGGTTGACCCTATACTATGGTGACGGAAAACCTATGTTAGAGAACTATACAGATGCAGATATGGCAGATGACATAGACTCTAGGAAATCTACATCGGGGTTCATGTTCATGTTTGCAGGGTGAGCGGTCTCTTAACAGAGCAAGCTACAAATGGTCGTAGCGTTATTGACGACTGAGGCCGAGTACATTACAGTCACAGAGGTATGTAAAGAGATGTTTTGGATAAAGAGGTTCCTATATGAACTTAACTTAAAGCAAGAGCAGCACATGGTCTATTACGATAGTCAAAGTTCTATACACTTGAGCAAGAATCCAAGTCGAAGCACATATAGATTCGGTATCACTGGATCAGGGATACTTTGGAACAGAAGGTTTTACAGCTTAAGAAGGTCCACACGGACAATAATGGGTCTGACATAATGACCAAGGCATTGCTCAAGGGCAAGTTTGAGATCTGTAGAAACCTGGTTAGCTTGAAGATTGCGTATTTCTCCTGAGTCGAAAAGGGGGAGATTTGATGGGGATTTTCTCCTCAGGCTTGACCGGTCGAGAACCTCGCTCGACCGATCGAGGGTGGTGCTCAACTAGTCGAGGCCTAGCTCGACTCGAAGTCCAGCGACCAATTGTGTTAATTCTTCTGCATTGATCGACCAGTCGAGGGTCTGCTCGTCCGGTCAAGGGTTGCTCGACCGGTCGAGGACCCTGCTTGACTAGTCGAGGTTACGCAAATTCAGTCCGAATTTGGTGCGAACTACGTAAATTTAAGGCTATTTCGTAAGAGGTGCAAAAGGAAGTTTTCTAAACTATAAATAAGGGTCCCTAGGGCTATTATAGGGTATTCAAGAGGGTTTCTTAAAGCTATCTAGAGGGTATTTAAAGGGTTTTAGGGTTATCAAAGGTGTGTGTGTGAGAGAGAGAGAGAGGAAGCTTGTGGAAGGGAGATTCTTCTTGTAGAGGTGATCTACTTTGCAGTCGACGTCTCAGCACTTCTACATCCCCATAATCGATGAGATCTCTCTATTTTTCCATTATTCTCTTATTGTTCATCTGCTACTACGTGAGTGAAGAAGGTTTGATACAAGTAGTTTGTGCTTGTGATCGGTTGTAATGTCCTACTTCATAGTAAATTGTTGCTCTGGACAAGGTCCCGTGGTTTTTACCTCTTTGAGAGTTTTCCACGTAAAAATCTCTTGTGTCATGTGGTTTGTGCTTTGATTTATTTCATTTCTTTATTATCCCATAATTTTGGTGTTTTTCGGAGGCTAAATCCTAAGGTTTTTGTGTAACGGCTCCCAACGTGAGTGACCAATCAAATCGAAGCTCTTGATGAGTAGAATAGGGTGATTTGATTATATTTTCAAATTGGGCTAAATTCTTATGTCAAAATTGCACTGTAATTTACTAACCTCATGAAAATCCAAGAAATGTGAGGTCATTGGACCCAAACTCTATTCCATCAATTGAGATTTGGATCTTTTTAAATTTTAGTATTATGTCCTAAAATGATATTTAAGAATATATGAATGGGATAAATATATATAAAATACATCAACTTGGGCTCACACAGTTAGGGTAATGGATGTAGATTTGCTAATGACTCGGGTCAGTGCTCTATGGGCCCCACCATGATGTATGTGTTTCATCCATGCTGTCCATACATTTTCCAGATTATTTTATGGTATGAGACCAAAAATGAGGTAAATATAAATCTCAGGTGGACCACATCACATGAAACAAAGTTAATTTAATGCCCACCATTAAAAACTTCTTAGGGGCCAAGTAAGCTTTGGATCAAGATGATTTAAAAATAATAAAAATAATAATCAAGAGTTTTGATGGTAAATAAACATTACAATACTCCTTAAGAGGTTTTAATGGTGCACATTTAATCACTATTGTTTTCCTATGGTGTGGTTCACTTGAGATTTATATCTGGCTCATTTTTAGAATCTAGCCCTAAAATATCTTGAGAAATGGATGAAAGTGTCATGCCCCAAACTCAGAAACCGGGCTTACAGAATTTTCGATCGCCGAATTCGGTGTCGACAGCTTTCGTAGTACCCCATTCTCAGCTCCCACCGCACATACGCCAGATTCCGATCTTGGGATCCTATAAGGAGGATTTTCCAACGTACATTTATCTCGTAAGAAGCATAACCACAAGTTTACCCAAATCTCAAAGGCAACATCATCATCACATATCTGCTAATATAAACATTTAAATACAGTGTTGAAAGGAAAATACATATATCGATAATCAAAGCTCCAGAAGACAGTTGCACGCCCCAAGCTTAACGCTGCTACGACCTAACGCTACTTGCATGCATCAATCGTACATAAGCTTATAGAAAGCTTAGAGGGTGGTGTAAGTGTGTATGCAAATGTGCAATATAAGAGCAATGCGAAAACTTGCCGGTAAGTTCATAAATACCATCAGCCTTATTCAGGCTATGTAATGCAAAAACATAATAAACCAATATCATATACTGAGGAAGCAATGTAATATACAAATCCTGACGAGTCCACGAATACTACCAGTCTCATATAGGCCATATAAATGCAGAAACATAGCGACCCAAATACCATCTGCCACGGATGTAACGCAATATGCATATCCTAGCGAGTCTAAAATATCATCAACCTCATTCAAAATATGCAATACATAAGCATAGTAAAACAAATGCTATGTACTAAGAATGCAATGCAATATGTAGTGCGAATGAAATGACCATGCTAGAGCGTGAAGTCAGGATGAAAGTACGTAGTATCGCAAGCCATGGGGTCCATCACAAGGGACTTCTATCCAAACCAATCCCATACCTAAATTTGGGTAGCTAGACTCAATGTGGTAAACTCCTGGTCTCAGGTTAATCGCGCGCCTAACCAAAATCCTAGCCATTTCGAAGGTACACATATCAATTAGTTACACACAACCAGCCCGAGTGGATAGTGAATGAATGAATGAATGAGTAAAATGCTGATTATACAAATCTTGCTCAATAAGTCCACATATTAGTACTATACATCTCTGGAATCATCACCAGGGTCTAGTACAATCTACACGCGATTGCTGCCCATTGGACGCACAACCATGCAAGTCGAAGAAACCTCACTATCTTCTTGGATAGTAGTTAGCCAATATCTACCCGGCACATTGATAGCGGACCCATTTACGAGCTGGTCAAACTCAGCTTAGCTATGCCCCATACCCTCGGGCGGGTAAGGCCACACCTCCTAACCGAATAAGACACAGTAGGAGACGCGGCCTACTGGTATTCGGCACTCGGGTGCTTATGTAACCACTCGGTTTAGACGTTAGAGCGTCTCCTGGCCACGGAGGTTTAATAACTTTCACCCACGGACATCCAAAGTGCCCTTATGCTCAAACTAAACATTTTTGGTGTCCCATCTGGTCATCCACGATATGCCTATGGAGGTTGCAACCCTGATGTTGTTAGGGTGCCAAATGATCATGTCACAAAATGTGAGACACATGAGCCATACCATCCAATCATGCATCAAACCTGCGCATACTGTGCACTCATATGGGACAACTTCGCTTATCAGGGAGTCACATAAACAACCTGCTTAATGGCATATGCAATGGTCAACCACATCTCATATCAAACATGCAGATGATGTATATAGGCATGTAACATGATGCTATGCATAATTATCGAACATAATAATGATTGATCTCACACAATCACAATGGGTCTCTCACATTGTAATGGTCCTTATCTAGTCACAACGGGTCTCATATAATCACAATGGGCCTCTTTCATCACAATGGGCCTTACACATTCACAATAGGCCTCATGCCATCATAACACAATGGTCCTCACACATCATAATGGGCCTCATACATACACAATAGGCCTCATACCATCACAATGGGCCTTACATGGTCACGATGGGCTTCATATGTAAGACTCGTATTCTAAACCGTACCATTCCGTAGGTTCCCGCGATCTTCCCGGTCAAAATCCGACAACCTTCAACCCTTAATCGGCATTTGCGTGCGACCCTGATTCACATGCTGTCAACCCGAGTCGATTCAACCCGAGACTTGTACTCTAGCGACCGCGTCATCGCCGCATCTCGCGCGGCAATCTGATACTCTGGCCAGGAGATGTGGGCCAGCATTCGGTGCAAGGAAAACACCGCGTGCGAATTCTGAGAGAATCTCTACGAGTTGTCACATCAATCAATCAATCAATCCCATCATGTCAAGTATATGTTAAGTACACCATCACATCTCACCCATCCCTAAGCAAACCCCAAGTCAACAGTTTCTTACACCACTCATACCTTTCTTACACCAAAAACTACAAAAGTCAAAAAGTTCTTACACCCATCACTCACCACATCCATCACTCCATCACTCCAACCATCTCTCTTTACAACTCACTCTCTCTCTCTCTCTCTCTCTCTCATTTCTCAAAATCACTTTCCAAGCAAGAGAAGCATCACACGTCCAAGCTCTCCCAAACCTCCATGAGAACTTTGTGTGTGGCCCACTTCCTCCCCTCTCATCTCTCATCTCAACCATCAAAAATCTAACTCCTCCACTAGGATCGAAGCTAAGGAGCAAAAGAAGCCAAGGGAGCAATAAGAAGGCGGTGGGTGATTTTAAATTTTTGTATTTCATTCAATTGTTTGATTTAAGGGCCCATATATGTGGGACCCACCTTGATGTATGCTTGTATCCAAGAGGGGCCCATGGTGGCGGGGCCCCTCCGTCATAGCCGACCTCTCTCTCTCTCTCTCTCCCTCTCTCTCTCTCTCTTTCTCCTTTTTTGGTGACGTTGATGATGAGGGTGGCCCGCTTATGACGTATATATAATATCCATACCGTCCGTTTTGGGACGTATGGACCCCACCATGATGAATGGATTAGATCCACACCGTCCATCTGAAAAATCATGTATAAGTGAGGCCACCTTAATATATATACATATATATGTGGTTGGTGGGCCACGAGTACGTGGACCCCACCTTGATGAAGGTTTTACATCTATACCTTACACGTCCAGCAGTCTCTGCTGCTGGACTGTGTAAGGGAATACAAAAAGCAGCTAAATTAATAATAATAATAATAATCATAATAATAATAATTTTAATACATATATGTAACATATATATTGAGGTGGGTCACATGTGTGGCCCCACCATGTTTTATGTGATTAGATCCCCACCGTCCAGAACGTCCAGGGAGTCTGGACAGTGGGTATTTTCTCATGATTATATTATTTTATAATATATCTGATGATATTATATTATAGTATATTATATATATATATATATATATATATCATGAGAGAGGAAGGGGGGGGGGGGGGGGCGCATTTACGTGGGGCCCCTGAGATGTATGGGTCTTACCCACACCGTCCATCCACTCATCTGGCGAGCTCGTTTTGGGCCACACATGTGGAGCTCACCTTGATGCGTGATTGCATCCCACGCCGTCCGTCCGTTTGACATGCTGCGTACGGCCCCACCCTAATACATGTGGTGCCTGCACCGTCCGTGCAGTGACCCACCTTGATGTTTGTATTTGGCCATCCATCTGTTGGACGGTTAGCGGCCTCACTAGGATGGATACTTTCCATCCCAACCGTTTATTCATCTAGTGGACATCCACGTATGTGGACCCCACCTTGATATTTGTGATTCATCCAAACCGTCCATACGTTTGGTGAGCTCATCCTCGAGCTTGTGAAGAAAAAAAATAAGGTAGATCCAGTATCAAGTGGACCACACTACAGAAAGCAGTGGGGTTGAACGCCTGCCATTTAAACCCCTTTAGGTTGCAAGGCCATGGACCAATGTGATGTTTGTTTTCCCTCCATGTCCAGGTCCTTGTGACCTTATGCATAGAATGAATGGAAAATAAATACTACGGTGGGCCCACTAGAGATTTAACTGTGAAAATCATTACTACCACTGTTACGTGTGGTATGGTCCAGATGATCTTTGCTATGATTCAATTTTTGGATAATACTCTAAAATGATAAAATGATCTCTATATATTGACGAATGGTGCAGCGGTCGTGGTCCATTTGACACAGCCCATCGGATGTATTTGGGGCCCATTTAGAAGGGCCCAATGTGACGTATAAACTATGAGGCCTAATGCGATAAACTATGAGGCCACCTTGATGTATTTGTGGCCCATCCATGGGGCCCATCGACGTGGCCGACTTGATGTATACGAGGCCCATTAGTGCAGCCCATTGTGATGTATTTAGGGCCCATTAGTGCGGCCCACTTGATGTATATGAGGCCCTTGTGTAGGGCCCACCTGTGATGTATATTATGCCCATGTGTAGGGCCCACCTATTGTGTAATTGAAGCCCATGGGTTGTGGCCCGTTGTGATGTGTTCGAGGCCCATGGGCAAGGCATGATGTGATGTGTTTATGGCCCATATAATGAGGCCCATTGAGATGTATTTCCAGCCCATTCGACTCGGCCCATTTGATTCGGCCCACCTGATGTATTCGAGGCCCATGGGCAAGGCCCAATGTGACATATATGTGGCCCATAGTGAGGCCCTTCGTGATGTGTTTTCAACCCTTGAGTTAGGCCCATGGTGATGTACGTGAGGCCCTTGTGGGCCCACTATATGTCTGGCATTACAAGGGCCACTCCTTGGGAGCAATGTTGGTTAAATGTCCACATTGATGGGCAATGATGGTTGGATGTCCTCATTGTGACCTTCCCTTAGGCCTTGTTAAGCCCATTGTTGTCGATTCCGATTGATGTGACTGATTTGCCGATTCTAATTATTGATCAATCCCAATTGTCATGACCGATTGTCGATTCCGATTGACGTGATCGATTTGTCGATTCTGATTATTGATCGATCCTGATTGTTGCGACCGATTTGGCGATTCTGATTATCAATCGATTCGATTGTCGTTACCGATTTACCGATTCTGATTATCGATCGAACCGATTGACGAGACCGATTTGCCGAGTCTGAGTATCGATCAATCTGATTATCATAGCCGATTGCCGATTTTGATTGTCATGACTGATGTGCCAATTCTGATTATCGATCGATCCCGATTGTTGTAATCGATTGTTGATTCTGATTGACATGACCGATTTGCCGATTCTGATTATCGATCGATTCCGATTGACCAATTGCCGATTCCGATTGTCGTGACCAATTTGCCAATTCTAATTATCGATCGATCCTGATTGTCGTGACCGTTTGCTGATTCTGATTAACATGACCGATTTTTCGATTCTGATTATCGATCGATTCCGATTGACTAATTGTCGATCCCAATTAACGTGACCAATTTGCCAATTCTGATTATCGATCAATTCCGATTGTTGTGACTGATTGCCGATTTCGATTGACGAGACCGATTTGCCAATTCTGATTATCGATCGATTTTTATTGTCGTGACCGATTGCCCATTAATGTGACCGATTTGTCGATTCTGACTATCGATCGATCTCGATTATCGTGACCGATTGCTGATTCTGATTGACTTAACCGATTTTCCGATTCTGATTATCGATCGATTTCGATTGTCATGACCGATTGCCGATTGACGTGACCGATTTACCGATTCTAATTATCGATCGATTCCGATTATCGAGGCTAAGTATTGAGGCCGATTCCGATTTGTCGAGGCCGATTGTATAGGCCGATTCTGATTTGTCGAGGCCGATTGTATAGGTCGATTCCGATTGTCGAGGCCTATGTGATGAGGCCCATTGTAATGCATTTGAGGGCCAGGCGATGGAGCCCATTGTGATCTATGTTAAGCCCATGTAAAAGGCCCATCGTGATGTGTATTAAACCCTTGAGTAAGGCCCATCGTGTTGTATATTAGGCCTTTTTGTGAGGCCGTGAGCCCATTATATGTTTGGCTTTATGTGGTCATTCCTTGGGGGTAATGTTGGTTAAATGTCCACATTGTCCAGGCCGATTGTTGATGCCGATTATTGATACCGATTATGAGTATGTGACAGAATAGCATCATAATACATACCCATACGCATCATCTGCATGTTTGTTATGAGATGTGATTGACCATTGCATATGCCATAGGGAAAGTTGTTCATAAGGCTCCCTAATAGGCGGAGTTGCCCCACATGAGAGCATGTCATGTACAAGATTGATGTATGATTGGACTGTGTGACTCATGCATCTCGCATTTGTGTGACATGACCACCATATGTCCTAGCGACATTACGGCCGTAGCCTCCACAGGTATTTCGTGGATGGCCAGATGGGACACCGAAACTCTGTTCTACCTGGGGTTCTACATGGGGTGCTATACATATCCTTAAGTGAAAGTCCCAGAACCCTCTTGGTTCCAGAGGTTGCTCCAACGTCTAGACCGAGTGGATGCATGAGTGCATGAGGTCCGTATACCGTTAGGTCACGTCTCCCACTGTATCGTGGTCAGTTGGAAGGGGGTACGGCCTTACCTGCCCGAGAGGAGGGGGCAACACTAGGCTGAGTCTGACCAGCTCGAAGAATGGGTCCGCTATCGACGAGCCGGGCCCGATATTAGCAGGCAGATAGTGAGGTCTCTTCCACTCACCTTGTTGCACGTGATGGCGCGACAATTTGGTTTGGAGTGTAATAGACCCCGTTGATTTTCCAGAGAGAGGAATCATACTAATATGTAGATTTATTGAGTAGGAGTTGCATGCTCATTCATTCATTCATTCACTATCTACTCAGGCTGGTGGTGCGCAACTAATTGTTGTGTACCTTCGTTATGACAAGGATTTTGGTTAGGCGCGCGACTAACTTGAGATCAGGAATCTACTACATTGAGTCTGGCTATCCAAATTTAGGTATGAGACTGGTTTGGATAGAAGACCCTTGTAATGGACCGCATAGCCTGCGATACTACGTACTATCATCTCGACTTCACTCTAGCTTAGTCATTTCATTCGCATCGCATATTGCATTGCATCATCGGCATCTGATATTTGGCTTACTGTCTCCGCATTGCA
Organism: Magnolia sinica; assembly: GCF_029962835.1. Taxonomy (NCBI): domain Eukaryota; kingdom Viridiplantae; phylum Streptophyta; class Magnoliopsida; order Magnoliales; family Magnoliaceae; genus Magnolia; species Magnolia sinica. The sequence continues at coordinate 26,298,714 of NC_080575.1, forward strand.
TAACTGATTACATTGCTTCATCAGTATATGATATTATTTTTATTATATTGTTGCATCGCATCATTTGAATAAGGCTGATGGTATTTATGGGCCTATTAGCATGTTTTTTATATTTTTCTAATATTGTAGATTTATGGGCTTGTCAGTATTTCCGCTTACTCTATTACTCTAATATTGCTTACTTGGCACTTACCTTGTACACACACTTTCACCACCCTCTAAGCTTTCTAGAAGCTTATGCACGATAGATGCGTGCAGGTGGCATTAGGTTGCAGCAGTAGCGTTGAGCTTGGAGCGTGCAGCGGACTTCTGGATCTCTAATTTTTTATATATGTATTTCCCTTTCAACATTGTATTCAAATGATTTTATTAGTGGATATGTGATGATGATGTTGCCTTTATGATTTGGGTAAACTTGTGGTTATGCTTCTTACTAGATAAATGTACGTTGGAAAATCCTCCTTGTAGGATCCCAGGATTGGAATCTAGCGTATAGGTGCTGGGAGCCGAGAATGGGGTACTATGGAGGCTATTGGCACCGGATTCGGTGATCATGATTCCTGTGAGTCCGATCTCCGGATTTGGGGCGTAACAGAAGTTGGTATCAGAGCATAACTTGGGAATACCTAAAGATAACATCACATATTTGCTGATAGCTACCCTGTACTCTGTGATTATTGAGAACTTAGAATGATTATATCCCCAACTTCGGATAACTTGGAGATTTTCTAATATAGCTCTCTACCGTTGAGATTGCGAGGCTGCATAGTATTCCAGTCTCGATCATTTCTAACTGCGGTCCGAGGATCAGTGTGGTCATCGTAGTGCTGATGAGGCGTCTTGGGAGTGAGAAGCTGAGATTAGCGAGTGTTATCCCCGTCTTCTTATTATTAATTACATTCGAGGGTTGTGTTTCTGATTTTACCACTACCAAAAAAAGGGGCAAAGGCTACGGATTAAATCCATAGCCATAGACCTATGGCTACGGATTTAGTCCGTAGCTAGTCCATAACGCGACCGTCGGTGTAGGTGCCATAACGATAGGTCTGGAACCTATGGCTACGGATAGGTTCAATAGCTACGGATATAATCCGTAGCAATTATATCTGTAGCAAAAACTTAAACAGCTACGGATATTATTTGTAACTGAAAGTCCGTAGCAATAGGCCAAAATTTAAAAGGCTACACCTGTCTGATTAGTTTCTACGGATTTAATCCGTAGCTATATGTTAAATAGCTACAGATATAATCCATAGCAATTATATCTGTAGCAAAAACTTTAAACAGCTACGGATATTATTTGTAGCTGAAAGTCCGTAGCAATATGCTAAAATTTAAAAGGCTACACCTGTCTGACTAGTGGCTACGGTCAATATCCGTAGCTATTTTGTACATTGAAAAATTAAATCATTTGTTCATTCAATTATCACCTGTACAATCATTCATTCATTCAATTACAATCCTTCATTCATTCAATTACAATTACAATCCTTCATTCAATTAATTACAATTACAATCCTTCATTCAATTAATTACAATTACAATCAATTACAGTTACAATTATAATAATGCTGAAAATACAAATCTTTGGCTTCATTAGAGAAATGTGCTCGACTTCACCCTGAAATTTCAACAGCTTCGTATATTCCATCATCCTACAAACAGTCATGTCATTCATAAATTAGAATGCCCATTGGAGAAAAGAAAGACAGTGAAAGAAGTGCATCACGTATAACCACTTTTTTTTTTTCTTAATGAATTAAAAAAAAAAAAAAAAACTCAAAGAGGAATTAAATTGACATAAAAGAAATGGTCTCACCATATGATTATAGGTTTAGGTTTTGGTTTAGGTTTAGGTTATAGGTTTAGGTTAAGGTTAGGCTATAGGTTATAATTAAGTTTAGGTTATAGGTTAAGGTTTAGGTTATAGGTTTTAGTTTACGTTTAGGTTAAGGTTTAGGTTACAGGTTATAGCTTTTGGGAACTTGATTACAGGTTAAGGTTTAGGTTTAGGAAATCAGGTTCGGGTTTGGGATCGGGTTTGTGTTTGGGTTTTCAAGTTTAGGTTTAGGCTAAGGAGTTGAGATTAGGATTAGGTGTAGGTTTGGGTTTAAGGATTTGAGAATACATTTAGGTTTTAAGTTTAGGTTTAAGTTAAAGGTTTAAGGAATGGTTATAAGTTTAAGTTAGGTTTAGGTTTAGGTTATAGGTTATATCTTTAGGGAATTGAGAATGGGATATGGTTTAGGTATAGGAAATCGGGTTCAGGTTCGGGATTGGGTTTAAGTTTGGGTTTTCAAGTTTAGGTTTAGGTTTAGGTTAGGGAGTTGAGATTAGGATTAGGTGTAGGTTTAGGTTTAGGGAATTGAGTTTAGGTTATAGGTTTAGGGAGAGGCTAGGTTTAGGTTATAGGTTTTGGGATTTGGGAATAGTTTTAAGTTATAAGTATAGGTTTAGGTTAGGTTATAGGTTAAGGTTTAGGGATTTAAGTTTAGGTTATAGGATTAGGTTACGGTTTAGGTTTAGGTTATAGGTTTTGAGATTTGAGAATGGGTTCGGGTTTAGGTTATAGGTTTTAGTTTTGGTTTAGGTTATAGGTTTTGGTTTAAGTTATAGGTTTTTAGATTTGAGAATGGGTTCGGGTTTAGGTTTTAGGTTTTGGTCTTGGTTTAGGTCATAGGTTTTGATTTAGGTTATATGTTATAGGTTTATGTTAAGGTTTAGGTTTAGGTTAAAGGTTTTGGGATTTGAGAATGAGTTCAAGTTTAGGTTATAGCTTTTAGTTTTGGTATAGGTTATAGGTTTTGGCTTAGGTTATAGGTTTAGGTTTAGGTTTAGGTTATAGGTTTTGGGATTTGAGAATGGGTTCGGGCTTAGGTTATAGGTTTTGGTTTTGGTTTAGGTTATAGGTTTTGGTTTAGGTTAAAGGTTATAGGTTTAGGTTAAGGTTTAGGTTTAGGTTATAGGTTTTGGTATTTGAGAATGGGTTCGGGTTTAGGTTATAGGTTTTGGGATTTGAGAATGGGTTCAGGTTTATGTTATAAGTTTTGGTTTTGGTTATAGGTTTTTGGATTTGAGAATGGGTTATGATTTAGGTTTAGGAAATCGGGTTCAGGTTCGGGATTGGGTTTAAGTTTGGGTTTTCAAGTTTAGGTTTAGGTTTAGGTTAGGGAGTTGAGATTAGGATTAGGTGTAGGTTTAGCTTTAGGGAATTGCGTTTAGGTTATAGGTTTAGGTAAAGGTTAGGTTTAGGTAATAGGTTTTGGGATTTAGGAATAGTTTTAGGTTATAAGTATAGGTTTAGGTTAGGTTATAGGTTAAGGTTTAGGGATTTGAGTTTAGGCTATAGTTTTCGGTCTATGTTTAGGTTTAGGGAATTTAGTTTAGATTATAGGTTTAGGGAAAGGTTAGGTTTAGGTTATAGGTTTTGGGATTTGAGAATAGTTTTAGGTTATAAGTATAGGTTTAGGTTAGGTTATAAGTTAAGGTTTAGGGATTTGAGTTTAGGTTATAGGATTAGGTTTAGGTTTAGGTTTAGGGATTTGAGTTTAAGTTATAGGTTTAGGTTTAGGTTTAGGTTTTATGTTTAGGTTTGGGTTTTGGGATTTGAGAATGGGTTCGGGTTTAGGTTATAGGTTTTGGTTTTGGTTTACGTTATAGGTTTTTGTTTAGGTTATAGGTTTTTTGGATTTGAGAATGGGTTCGGGTTTAGGCTATAGGTTTTGGTTTTGATTTAGGTTATAGGTTATAGGTTTAGGTTAAGGTTTTAGGTAAAGGTAATAAGTTTTGATTTAGGTTATAGGTTATAGGTTTAGGTTTTAGGTTTAGGTTTAGGTTTTGATTTATGTTATAGGTTATAGGTTTAGGTTTAGGTTTAGGTTTAGGTTTAGGTTATAAGTTTTGGGATTTGAGAATGGGTTCGGGTTTAGGTTATAGGTTTTGGTTTAGGTTATATGTTTAGATTTAGGTTATATGTTTTGGGATTTAGGAATGGGTTCGGGCTTAGGTTATAGGTTTTGGTTTTGGTTTATGTTATAGGTTTTGGGATTTGAGAATGGGTTCGGGTTTAGGTTATAAGTTTTGGTTTTGGTTTAGGTTTAGGTTATAGGTTTTTGGATTTGAGAATGGGTTATGGTTTAGGTTTAGGAAATCGGGTTCAGGTTCGGGATTGGGTTTAAGTTTGGGTTTTCAAGTTTAGGTTTAGGTTTAGGTTAGGGAGTTAAGATTAGGATTAGGTGTTGGTTTAGGTTTAGGGAATTAAGTTTAGTTTATAGGTTTAGGGAAAGGTTAGGTTTAGGTAATAGGTTTTGGGATTTGGGAAAAATTTTACGTTATAAGTATATGTTTAGGTTAGGTTATAGGTTAAGGTTTTAGGTCATAGATTTTGGTTTAGGTTAAGGTTTAGGTTTAGGTTATAAGATATAGGTTTAGGGAATTGAGAATAGGTTAAGGTTTAGGTTTAGGAAATCGGGTTCGGGTTCGAAATCGGGTTTATGTTTGGGTTTTCAAGTTTAGGTATAGGTTTAGGTTAGGGAGTTAAGATTAGGATTAGGTGTAGGTTTAGGTTTAGGGATTTGAGAATACATTTAGGTTATAGGTTTAGGTTTAGGTTTTAGGTTTTAGGTTAAGGTTATATGTTTAGGTTAGGGTTTAGGTTTAAGTTAAGGTTGAGGTTTAGTTTATAGGTTAAGGTTTTAGGTTATAGGTTTTGGTTTAGGTTAAGGTTATAGGTATAGGTTAAGGTTTAGGTTTAGGTTTAGGTTTAGGTTATAAGATATAGATTTAGGGAATTGAGAATAGGTTAAGGTTTAGGTTTAGGAAATTGGGTTTGGGTTCGGGATCGGGTTTATGTTTGGGTTTTCAAGTTTAGGTATAGGTTTAGGTTAGGGAGTTAAGATTAGGATTAGGTGTAGGTTTAGGTTTAGGGATTTGAGAATACATTTAGGTTATAGGTTTAGGTTTAAGTTTTAGGTTTTAGGTTAAGGTTATATGTTTAGGTTAAGGTTTAGGTTTAAGTTAAGGTTGAGGTTTAGGTTATAGGTTAAGGTTTTAGGTCATAGGTTTTGGTTTAGGTTAAGGTTTAGGTATAGGTTAAGGTTTAGGTTTAGGTTATAAGATATAGGTTTAGGGAATTGAGAATAGGTTAAGGTTTAGGTTTAAGAAATCGGGTTTGGGTTCGGGATCGGGTTTATGTTTGGGTTTTCAAGTTTAGGTATAGGTTTAGGTTAGGGAGTTAAGATTAGGATTAGGTGTAGGTTTAGGTTTAGGGATTTGAGAATACATTTAGGTTATAGGTTTAGGTTTAGTTTTTAGGTTTTAGGTTAAGGTTATATGTTTAGGTTGAGGTTTAGGTTTAAGTTAAGGTTGAGGTTTAGGTTATAGGTTAAGGTTTTAGGTTATAGGTTATAGGTATAGGTTAAGGTTTAGGTTTAGGTTTAGGTTTAGGTTATAAGATATAGGTTTAGGAAATTGAGAATAGATTAAGGTTTAGGTTTAGGTTTTGGGTTTAGGTTTAGGTTTTAGGTTTTAAGTTAAGGTTTAGGTTTAGGTTAAGGTTGAGGTTTAGGTTATAGGTTAAGGTTTTAGGTCATAGGTTTTGGCTTAGGTTAAGGGTATGGTCCCTGCAAATACAGACATAAACACGGCCATCCGACGCAAATGCCAGGCCCTTCCAATGTTGTCCATAAAAAATGGACAGCTTCATTATGGTCATAATAGCGGTTCCCTCTTTCCAGGGAACCCCGCTCTTCCGAATAGCTCCGACGCACATCCGGGTCTGCTCCATTAATTTTGATCAAATACATAAACACGGCCTGTCCAAATGGCCAGCCCCCTCCAATGTTGTTCATAGAAAATGGACAGCTTCATCATGGTCATAACAGCGATTCCCACCTTTCAAGGACCCCTGCTCATCCGGATAGCTCCGACGCACATCCGGGTCTGCTCCATTAATTTCGAGCAAATTTAATGGAGCAAATACGTAACCACTTGGTCCCAAATACTTACTTTATAAAAGAAAATCTCCTCTGTTTTCTCAAATTTTTCATTTCAATCTTTTTTAGCCCAAATCTATGTCAATGCATGAGAATCATGCATAAACATGGATTTTAAGCAAAATACATGAGGGAAATTACAACATAGATATCATGCACACGATATCACATAATGTATTGTTTGATGAACTACAAATGTGCATTCTTGACAAGAGACGTACCAGATGCTTGAATCTGAAATATGCAGCTCCAACCCTCCCACATGCAACATCTACCTAAAAGAATGCACATAACCATCATGCTTGAGTAATCAATATAAGAATGTACAACATCCACCTGTACTTTAAAGCAAATAGCACCCTGCCAAATTAAATGCTTCTTGGAAGTTGAAGTTATTAGAGATCCATATACTTTAAAGGTATTAATAGATAACACCAAATCTAGCCACTGTTGACATTTTTAGAAGAATTATAAGAAGGGAAGTACAGGCTCTACCAATGAGGTCAATCAATCACAGTGTGAAGAGCATCGCACATCAGTGTCTTATGAATATCTTTTGCAGTCTTGAGTTCCAAAAGGATGTTAATAGATGTTTTCCGGAGCTAAGATTTTCTTGATGTAAACAAGTGTAAGTAGATCCATCAGAAAGAAATCCCAGATGAATAACTATATCTGGTTGTATCAGTACACTAAGCTAGAAAAGAAAAGAAAAAGAAAAAAGAAAAAGCAAGAAAAGGAAAGGAAAAAAGCAGAAAGCAGAGTGAAGAATAATTACAATCTAAAGTATTGATGAATAGGACTTGCACAAGAAACAATCTGAAGTATCTTTATTTTTAGTATTTGCCCTATTTTTCCTATTATTGTAATTAAAAATCTAAAAGTAACCCTACACACTATGTAGCCTATGCCACTCACCACACACTACAAGCATGCAGACTTGGGAATAGATGTGCATGCCTATGTACGTATGTATGAAAATACAAATAACCCTGACATTTCTTCATTTGAGGATGTAAACAGTTTACACCACAGATTGAGAGTTTATTAATCTAGAATGAATTGCTTACTAGGTTCGCTCCTGGTATAACTGTACTTCTGCATAATGATTGACTACATTTGGTGAACCAATCAAACCTTGGTATATTTGTACATCCCATCTAGCCTATATGGTGCATATACAAATTTGAAGGAATTAGATCTCTACTTTGTTTGAATAGGAATCAAGTATTAAAATTTGAATGCACATCTACACATTAAAGCTAGCATATCACAGGATCATATAAACAGAAAAGGAACCATAGAGATAGAATTAGTGTCTTAGATAGAAAAATATTGCCATGGATTTATTTATGTTTATTTGTTTTAATATATGACAGCAACTTTTATTAAGAGAGACATTAAAAAAATAAAATCAAGAAAGAGGCTATGAGGAACCAGTACAGAAGCTAGTAATTTAATATGCACAATGCAATATAAGTGCAAAGTATAAATTTCTATTTTGAACATTCTTTTAAACTAAATAAATATATTACCCAAACAGCCAAGGTTCTCTCCTTCTAGTGTCATGATGGGCATGGCCTCTAAAGAAAGGATAGTAAGCACCTAGCTGATACCAGTGAACTAGCAATTTAGGCTCAGGGTTGCCAAAAAATCCACCAACATCAGCGCCTGTATAAAATACATCCATCAAAATAATTTACCTAAGAAAAAGAGAATGACGATCAAATAGAAACACCTTAAGCCAATCAATTCATGAGCTCTACTCACTAGAGAACACTACCAGAAAAATGGGTAAAGGCTGCGGATAGAAGAAAGAAATTAAAGGCCAGTTTGGGATCATGGAAAATAAAGGAGAGAGTGACATTTTCTATTTTCCAATAAAGTATTTAGAGAGGAAAAAAAAAAAGACAAGGGGAGGTTTGGGAAATTTTTATGAAAAGACTTCCTTGAAAAATGTTTCTCTACAAATGATTCTCTTTCAAACAAACTCACCCCAATGTCTTTCATTTTTACAAGCTCAATGTGGCCATTTCAATAGACGAACTTGTATTAGAATTAGCCTGATTCAGTGACTCTTTGACAGAATTGAGCTTCAGTAAGAGTTCCTTGACATCCATGGTTATGGAGCATAATTTTCTAACTAGTAATGCACTACTCCCCTCTGAACTAAATCAAACCCAACATCCAAAACAAACAACCAAGTTCCAACATCATTCTCATTTCGGGGTGCATCCAAACAGGCCTCAAATAAGAGAAAATAAAATTGCAGTTGATTACTATAAAGCCTTGAAATTCCATCCAAATAAATCAAATGAAAAACAGAATTCAAAAATAAAAACACTAGCATTTCTAATAATTTTCTTTTGCAATCCAAAGAAAACATGAAGGGATAGTGAACTTATTAAATTGAATTGCAAAGATATGAAGGTATGTAGGAAACTCTAAAAGTACATTTGGAGCACTTATTAATGAACTGAAATTAACTCATTGGCATTCATATCAAATTTAAGTTAGAAAAATCAAATGAAATAACCACAAGGAATACTTCCTAGTTTCTATCACATTATAAAATCAATAAACAATGTCAAAGGAATATTCATTCATATAAACAAAAACATCATACAAATAGCCAGGAAGTCGTAAACTTAAAAATAAAATATAAAAGATCACATCTACATATATATCAACAAAGAAATCAAATAAAAAACCATATATCAATAGTTTCAAACCCAAGAAACTCATGACACAATCTAAGGCATGAAAATATCGTGCTTACAGACAATCCGTTCTCTATCGTGCTCTCCCACCTCTTCTAGAAGCCTCACTTTCAATTGTTGAGGCATGTCCTGCAGCATCAAGTTTCAATGTAGGTCATCCAACCATACAACCATGTGGGTTGATGATCAGGGTTGAATATTGCATATTAGACCCTAATCATTACCAGATTTTACGTATATGATAATGCTTAATGGAGTATTTTAATTGTATTTTTGTTACAGGATGAAGTTAGGAGCGTTAATTGAAAATTGGTGTTAAAGGCATGGATTTCATGATCCAAAGTCTCCAGAGCACGGGATGGACTCCAGAGAACCAATAATGAAGATTTTACACGCCTGGGATCTGAGGAAAGCAAGCCAAAGGGGCCCGAAAAGGGTCCAGAATGCAAGATCACATGGTTCCCGCTATCCGATCAGTCTGAAACTTCATACATGAGATGAGGGCCGTAAATTAACCGTACATATTAAATTTCAGCCATTGAAGATCTCGGAAAGTGGTCCAACGGACAGATCAGCCTATTAATCTCCAATTTGAGGCCCACCTGATATTTGGAACTGCCTCAACCTTGGTATTGACGGCTAAATTACCATGATAAAGAGGATGGATGCTGTAGATTTCTCGAAATCATCATAGTGGACCCATATCTATAGCATGTGTACACAGTGCACATGTGCACTGCCTGAGCACCGAACGGACTTAAGTCGGTCAGCAGCGCTGACCCGACTTTCTTTTTTAAATACGGCAGTTGCCGTTTCCAGCGTCTCCGCAAGCCGACCGCGGTCGTCGGTTCTGGGGCCCACCTAGTGTCCAAATGGACAATCCAAACCGTCCATCCGCTTCCTGGGGCAGTTATAACCATCGCCTAGATGTCCGTTTGGTTCCATGCATGTGTACGGACGTTGACCGCTGAAAAACGCAAAACGGACGGTGAGTTCAAAACTCCGTGGGCCACAGCAACTCTAACTCGAAATTGGGCATTCCTAGCCATTTTTTCATCCTCCATGCAATGGACGGAGTGGATTATTGAAATAATTATCAAAATGGGTCCCACCATTGCCACGGAAGTTGGTTTCGCGTCCGCATAACGGACGACCGCTGGCCGTTTTTGCGAAGGATTGTGGGCCCCGTACGTCACCCGTACGGCCGATCCGAGCCGTCCATCTTGTAGAGTGGTTCGAGAGCTTCAAAACCATGCTAATATTCTTCTCTCATGCGTGCACACGTGCGTGATACAGAGGCCACAAAAGGGCTACCCGGCGACGTTCAAAACTGATCTTTTTGTATTTTCTTCTCTAGGCCGTGTCAATGGACATTCAAGACCACCCATTCTTGATTGAAATTTCATCCTGAATCCAATGGACGGGGTGGATTTTCCAGAAAATACCTCAGTGGGGCCCACCGATCACGGCTGCGAAAAATTGCACTTCGAGTCCTTCTACGACTCTGCCACCGACCCCAGCCATCCAGCAGCTATAAAAGGGGAGTTTTGGACGTGGGAAAGTCATTCAGAACCAGGGGATTCCAGATCTGGAGCAAGGGAGAGAAGAAAGAGAAGAAAGAGAAGAAAGAAGAGAGAGAGAGATTGTTTGGTTTGATGTTTTTTTATGAATTTTATTTAATATTTTTTATGGATTTTATGGGTCACTAATCTCTCAGCTAGGGCTGAGATGAAGCCCTTAATTTGATCAGCTCTTGTGTTGGTTGATTTACTTTGAATTTCAATTAATTTGTTTCTTTCTCTAAGTGGGCTTTATGGGTTTAAATTCTATACTTCTCCATCTATGAATTTGATTAAAGTATATATATGGATGTTGTTTGGATGCTTATTATAGGTGCTTGTGTCTGATCAAGAACAAGTTTCCTATAGAGGAAGAAACAGGGTGCCTTAATGAATGTACATTCCATGTGCCCGACCAAAGGACATGGGATATGTCATTCATGGCATTGCTTAAAGGAATTAGACAGTTTGTATGCCCGATTAAGGACACAGATTGTGCTTTCTCTATTTAAGTGGTATCAATCTAGATCAAGGTGAATCAACAGACAAAACAAGGGTTAGGATAATTAGGGGTGGATTCGAAAGTCCTAGTGCCTTCTCTCTGATTGAATTTTCTTCCCTATTCTTAATTAATTTATTTTTTTTCCATAAAATTGTGCTTAGTAATTCATTCCATTATTTGTTGGATTAGTTAAGGAGAATCGTATATTTGAATTGTGACGACCAGTCCTCGTGGGAACGATCTCGTAATACGTACCGTATCTGCATCTGATTCGTATACTTGCGAGTTTAAATATCATTTAAATCGTGTTGGTTTAAATAAAACTTCAAGTTTTTGGCGCCGTTGCCGGGGACTGTTTCAGTCCAATTGGATTTAAGATTCTCTCTTATCATAATTCATAGTCTTAGGTTTTTTACTAACTTTCGGTTAAATTTTTTTTTTTTTTAGAAACTAACCTATTGCCTGTTTTGTAGGGACCTGACATAAACTACTAATTTGGTAATCTCTTTCCAAATTTTCTATTTTTTTTCTTTCTAATTTCTATTTTTAGAATTAAGGTTTTATTTTTTTAGAAAGTTTCTATTTCTAGGCTATTTTATTTTATTTTTAGAAATTTCCTATTTTCCAATTCTAGATTCTGATTCTTCTTTCAAGTAACTTTCTATTTTCTAGTTTTAGAAATTTTTTCCCTTTTTAGAAACTAACTTAGTTTTTATTTCTAAGATTACAAACTTTCTTTTTTTTTTAAAATTAACCGTTGCTTAGGATTTTTTTTTCCCAGCATCATTTTAGTAAATTTAATTTATTTTTGTTTTCTTTTTGTTTACAGGAATTAAGGAAGGAAGCTGCTAAATAACATTGTCTTCAAAAGGAGGAGCTCTCAAATCTTCAGACATTCATCATCTCCTTTTCTCGGGTTCTTCTTTCCAATTCTCGTTTACATAGCTTTCTCTTATTTTTAGGAATTCATAACTTTTTCCTTTAGTTTTATTCATCTTAGGTTGCATCTTAGTTTAGTTTTCTTTCTTATATTAATAACATAGTTTATGCTAGGACGTAGATCTCTGAATATAGAACTAGCACCGTTTGATCCTGAGATTGAAAGAACAATTCGTGAAAGATTGAGAAATAATCCTGTTGAAATGGCGAATGAGACTGAAGTTAAAGCTCTCAAAGATTATTCAGCTCCTGTCCAATTTAATGCGCCTTCATGCATAGTATTGCCAACCACTACGGCAGCACACTTTGAACTTAAACCTGGAGTCATACAATTGTTGCCATCCTTTTATGGATTGGACAAGGAGGACCCATATCATCATGTGAAAGAATTCTTAAACATTTGCTCCACCTTTAAGTTCCAAAACTTCTCAGACGATTCGATCCGCCTACGCCTGTTTCCTTTTTCTTTGAAGGATAAGGCGAAAGCATGGTTGAATTCTCTAGAAGTTGGATCTATCACTATATGGGACCAACTGTCTAAGAAGTTCTTAAACAAGTTCTTCCCCGTTCACAAAACCAATGCCCTCCGTAGAGAAATTACTAACTTCACACAAAAAGAGGGCGAGCACTTTCATGAATGTTGGGAAAGATGGAAGGACTTGCTTCTTAAATGTCCTCACCATGGTTTTGAGAAGTGGCAACAAGTTCAATACTTCTATGACGGCCTGACCCCAAAACCGTCGCATGGTTGATGCCACCAGTGGAGGGTCATTCATGACCAAAAGTGATGTCGAAGCGTGGAACTTCTTTGAAACCTTGTGCGAAAATTCCCAGCAATGGGATTATTCAAATAGAGGTGACAGAAGTCCCCAACCACAAAAGAGAGGTGGTATATATGAGATAGGAGTCATGCCAGAGCTGAGCGCCAAGCTTGATAACCTGACAAAGAAAGTTGATGCTCTGGTATTAAATAGTGGACCACCACAAACAGCTCAAGTCGAGGCATATGCTACATGTTCTAGTCCTGCCCATCCTATGCAGTCTTGTCCATCTGGTGCAACATTCCCAGAACTTCTCTCTGAACAAGTTCATGCTATGAACACTTTTCAAAAATCTGGGAATGATCCTTACTCGAACACATACAACCCAGGGTGGGCTAGACATCCAAATTTCTCTTGGGCAAAAGGACCACAACAAGGAGGACCATCTGGAAATCCTCCTATGCAACCGCACCTCCAAGTTGGCAGTCAACAACCTCAATAGTTTCCACAATATCAACAACTGCCTACACAATTAAGGAAACCATCTCTTGAGGATACACTCCATCTTTTCATGCAGAGTTCTCTCCAATTCCAAAAAGACACCCAACAAACCTTACTGGCCAACCAGCAAAGCTTACATGCAAATGCACAATCCATTGCCAAGCTGGAAGTACAAATGGGTCAACTAGCTGCCACATTGAGTGAGAGAGAGAAGGGCAAGTTCCCTAGCCAACCTGAGGCTAATCCAAAGGGACAGTATGAGATTGGCTTTAATTCCAACCAAGGGCAATATCATGAACAGGCCAAATCGATCACTACCCTTAGGTCAGGCAAGCAGATTGATAACAGAATAGAGATGCCTGGGGATGAATCAAATTCTAAAACAGAAGATCAAGATGAAGCAGAGAGCCATACCAATGCATCCAAAGTCCAAAAGCTCTCTGACTCTCCAAGAGCCACTAATGTGCTACCTTATGTGCCCAAAGCACCCTTTCCTCAACGTCTGGCACCAATAAAGAAAAGAAATAACTTTGATGAAATCTTGGATGTGTTTCAAAAAGTCCAAGTCAACATCCCGTTGCTTGACGCTATCAAGCAAGTCCCTGCTTAGGCTAAGTTTCTTAAAGATTTATGCACTCAAAAGCGTAAGCAGAATGTTCATAAGAAAGTCTTCCTTGCAGAGCAGCTCAGCTCCATAATTCAACATAACACCCCTCTTAAATTTAGGGATCCAGGAGCTCCCACCATTTCTTGTGGCATAGGAGATCATAAGATCGGGAAGGCATTACTTGATTTAGGGGCGAGTGTCAATTTGTTACCATATTCGATTTATGAGCAACTAGGACTTGGTGAGTTGAAACCGACTAAGGTAACATTACAACTAGCTGATAGATCTGTCAAGGTGCCCCGGGGTGTTATTGAAGATGTGTTAATCCAGGTTGATAAATTTTATTTTCCAGTGGATTTCATAGTTATAGATACTCAGCCTGTCCAGAATCTTCATAGTCAGATCCCAGTCATTTTGGGTCGTCCATTTTTGGCCACATCTAATGCTATTATCAATTGCAGGAATGGAGTTATGAAATTGTCCTTTGGTAACATGAATATTAAACTCAATGTTTTTAATGCAGGACAACAACCCTCAAATTTGGATGACATATTTGAAGTGGACATGATCGAGAGCCTTGTGCAGGACTCCTTCCGTACATCTTTTGAAGATCCTCTTGAGACCTGCTTAGCACAATTGGGCATGGATTTTGACATTGATAGTCCCATCCATGAAGTCAATGCATTGCTCGACTCTACTCCTATATTGGAGACTGAAAAATGGAGAGCGAAAGTGGAACCTCTTCATCCCTCTGAGACTCTTCCTGACAGCACAGTTTGTAACTCTGAGAAGACAAAGGCGAGCAGGCTGCTTAATGTTCTTAGAGCATATAAGGCAGCAATTGAACGGAAGATAGAAAAAATCCAGGGAGTATGCCCCACTGTATGGATGAATCATGTTGTGGTAATATCACATAACATGCAAAGGAAGCGTGATCCTAACATAGAAGAAGTCGTTCGAGCAGAAGTCCTTAAATTATTTGACGACAGTGTCAGTTGCCTTATTTCAGATAGCACAGTTCATGGGAACTCACATCACTTATCTGGGATCGGTTAATGAAAGTGTTGAGGTAATTTCCTTGGCGGACCCTGGTTATAAAGATTATTTCATTCATGGTCCGTTCTTGTCTGGCTGAAGACGTTAAACTTAGCGCTCATGGGAGGCAACCCAGTCTTTTATTTTATGCTTTTTCCTAGTTCTTTACTTCAATGTTTGTGGGTAACATTATTGCAAACCCTCACGAGACTACAACTCGTCCACTAGGGGTAACCTAGGGGTTTAAAGGCTTGTTGCATGCGCTAAATGCAATCGAGAGCACCTGCGAAAGTGGTATAGGTAGGATCTTCTTTTCTTTTCTTTTTGTTGTTTTTGCTTCTGTTAATTTCTCTTCTGCCCTAACTTGCTCTTACATTGATAATTTTGGGAAGCCTCTTGATTCTCCGTCCAGGTACTATCTTTCCCTCATTCCTCTTTTATTATTCGTTGTCCCATGTGCATCGCATGATTATTTCTTTTACATTGAGGACAATGTAGATTTTAGGTTGGGGGTGGGAGATTAGGGTACCTAATCAGTATTTTCTTGGTCTTGAGAAAAATTTGTGAAAATTTTAAAAATTTTTCTGAATTTCTATTGAATTCAAAGTGATTTTGAAGGATAGTTGTGATTTTAACATTATAAGATACATGATGTTGGTAACTAATGACTCTTGGATTCGGCCATCTGCTTGATTTCACAGTCAATTTTGAATAGTTAATCCATGATTAGACGTTGTGAACATTGATTGAGTCATGATTTCACATATCACATCTTGCTTGCACATTAAGTTTTGGTTCGATAACTGAATGATTAACTTGGTAAAAAGAAGAATTAAAAGGCTAAGTCACATAATCTTCACCATAGGTTTGCTCCCTATAGGTGCAGATTTGATTCTCCATAGTTGACATATGAAAAAAAAAAAAAAAAAAGTTAGGTGACAAGTTTTCGCCATAGGTTTGCTCCCTATAGGTAAGAATTTGATTCCCCTCATTGCGTTACTGCTCATAAAGAAAATCAAAGGCTGGTAAAATGAAAAGTTAATCTGTGAGATAAGTGTTGGTTTCAAGCTTGTTTGTCACGAATTACCAATGATATCATGAGATTGACAATTGGATCTCTTAATGTTTGTAAGTCGAGATTACACTTTACATTCATGGAGCTCGATGTTCAGAATTGTTCCAATTAATGGATTAATAGTTTGAAATTAATTATGAAATCTGTCGAGAGCTTGATTCCAAGAGAAAAATTCCACACACCAATCATGAATCTTAAAATTTTCACATCTCAACTATCTGTTCACAAGTCACTTGAATTTACAGGAATTGTCTTTTATTTCTGAAATTATTTTTCGCATGTTTTGCTCGGGACTAGCAAAATGCTGGTTGGGGGTTGTGATCAGGGTTGAATATTGCATATTAGACCCTAATCATTACCAGATTTTACGTATATGATAATGCTTAATGGAGTATTTTAATTGTATTTTTGTTACTGGATGAAGTCAGGAGCGTTAATTGAAAATTGGTGTTAAAGGCATGGATTTCATGATCCAAAGTCTCCAGAGCACGGGATGGACTCCAGAGAACCAATAATGAAGATTTTACACGCCTGGGATCTGAGGAAAGCAAGCCAAAGGGGCCTGAAAAGGGTCCAGAATGCAAGATCACATGGTTCCCGCTATCCGATCAGTCCGAAACTTCATACATGAGATGAGGGCCGTAAATTAACCGTACATATTAAATTTCAGCCATTGAAGATCTCGGAAAGTGGTCCAACGGACAGATCAGCCTATTAATCTCCAATTTGGGGCCCACCTGATATTTGGAACTGCCTCAACCTTGGTATTGACGGCTAAATTACCATGATAAAGAGGATGGATGGTGTAGATTTCTCGAAATCATCACAGTGGACCCATATCTATAGCATGTGTACACAGTGCACATGTGCACTGCCTGAGCACCGAACGGACTTAAGTCGGTCAGCAACGCTGACCCGACTTTCTTTTTTAAATACGGCAGTTGCCGTTTCCAGCGTCTCCGCAAGCCGACTGCGGTCGTCAGTTCTGGGGCCCACCTAGTGTCCAAATGGACAATCCAAACCGTCCATCCGCTTCCTGGGGCAGTTATAACCATCGCTTAGATGTCCGTTTGGTTCCATGCATGTGTACGGACGTTGACCGCTGAAAAACGCAAAACGGACGGTGAGTTTAAAACTCCGTGGGCCACAGCAACTCTAACTCGAAATTGGGCATTCCTAGCCATTTTTTCATCCTCCATGCAATGGACGGAGTGGATTATTGAAATAATTATCAAAATGGGTCCCACCATTGCCACGGAAGTTGGTTTCGCGTCCGCATAACGGACGACCGCTGGCCGTTTTTGCGAAGGATTGTGGGCCCCGTACGTCACCCGTACGGCCGATCCGAGCCGTCCATCTTGTAGAGTGGTTCGAGAGCTTCAAAACCATGCTAATATTCTTCTCTCATGCGTGCACACGTGCGTGATACAGAGGCCACAAAAGGGCTACCCGGCGACGTTCAAAACTGATCTTTTTGTATTTTCTTCTCTGGGCTGTGTCAATGGACATTCAAAACCACCCATTCTTGACTGAAATTTCATCCTGAATCCAATGGACGGGGTGGATTTTCCAGAAAATACCTCAGTGGGGCCCACCGATCACGGCTGCGAAAAATTGCACTTCGAGTCCTTCTACGACTCTGCCACCGATCCCCCACTATACCTATAAAAGGGGAGTTTTGGACGTGGGAAAGTCATTCAGAACCAGGGGATTCCAGATCTGGAGCAAGGGAGAGAAGAAAGAGAAGAAAGAGAAGAAAGAAGAGAGAGAGAGAGAGATTGTTTGGTTTGATGTTTTTTTATGAATTTTATTTAATATTTTTTATGGATTTTATGGGTCACTAATCTCTCAGCTAGGGCTGAGATGAAGCCCTTAATTTGATCAGCTCTTGTGTTGGTTGATTTACTTTGAATTTCAATTAATTTGTTTCTTTCTCTAAGTGGGCTTTATGGGTTTAAATTCTATACTTCTCCATCTATGAATTTGATTAAAGTATATATATGGATGTTGTTTGGATGCTTATTATAGGTGCTTGTGTCTGATCAAGAACAAGTTTCCTATAGAGGAAGAAACAGGGTGCCTTAATGAATGTACATTCCATGTGCCCGACCAAAGGACATGGGATATGTCATTCATGGCATTGCTTAAAGGAATTAGACAGTTTGTATGCCCGATTAAGGACACAGATTGTGCTTTCTCTATTTAAGTGGTATCAATCTAGATTAAGGTGAATCAACAGACAAAACAAGGGTTAGGATAATTAGGGGTGGATTCAAAAGTCCTAGTGCCTTCTCTCTGATTGAATTTTCTTCCCTGTTCTTAATTAATTTATTTTTTTTCCATAAAATTGTGCTTAGTAATTCATTCCATTATTTGTTGGATTAGTTAAGGAGAATCGTATATTTGAATTGTGACGACCAGTCCTCGTGGGAACGATCTCGTAATACGTACCGTATCTGCATCTGATTCGTATACTTGCGAGTTTAAATATCATTTAAATCGTGTTGGTTTAAATAAAACATCAATTGACTCATGGGTAGAGAAAAAAAAAGGGACTCAAATGCAATCCACACAAAACATTCCTTGTACTATGGGTAGATGCATCATGTGTAATTCAGAACTAGAATCAGTCTATCAGATTTTTATTCACTGTGTTATGGCCAAGTCTGATTGGAATTGCTTCTAAGGAAGGTTTGAAATTAGCTGGATCTTCAATGCCTCATTTGGGGATTGGTTTTCTTTGGGATCCTATGGAGGATTTGGAGGGAGAGGAACAATAGGATTTTCAAAGACAGTCTTCTAGCGCTGTTTTTTTTCTTTTTTCTTTTTTCACTTGCATGTGCTTAAAGAAACCCCATTAACACATTTTTCCATCATTTTACAGGCATGCATACATTGTTGATCATGCATACATACAAGCATCCATATAAACAATGGGACAAAGAAAGACCAAACTGAAAGCATACCATTTTCCACAAATCACATCTCTTTGGCATTTTAACAAACAACTCGTCTGCATTTTTTTTTTCCAAATACCAAAGCATGTCAACTGTCCAATGTTCAAACCAATCGGCCAAGGTATAAAGATCCGACTACAAAAAAAAAAAGTGTTAAGAATGCTCAAGATCCATCCAAGTAACCAAGATCAACTTCAAAAAAAGCATTAACCTGGACGAGAAGCAAATCAGATGTTGCCTTCACTGGAAGAAACCAAGATTGAGGAACATTCACACCAATAGCATGATCAAAGAACTGGTTCCCAGGAAGAAGAAATAAAGAAATGCATTTGATGAATACCCGTATCGCTGCTCCAACTGCAGTTCCCAGGAGAAACCTTAGGGCCCGTTTGGCCGGTCGGATTGGAAGGGATTGGATGGTATTGGAAGGGATTGAAAGTCAAATCCCGGGATTGGCCTGGCGTGCCAAACAGAGTCGTGATCTGATCCCAATCCCATGGATCTTAAGACAATCCACTGACAACACCATCATTACCTTTAAATCCCATCCAATCCACCCTAATCCTTTCAAATTCGTCTGGGACGTGTTTGGTTTGAGGGATTGGAAGGGATGAGAAGGTTTAATCCCGGGATTGGCTGAGTGCGCCAAACAGATTGGATATAGCAATCCATGGATATAGCAATCCCATGGATCTCCAGGCAATCCATTGACAACACCATCATTACCTAGAAATCCATGCCATCCACCCTAATGCCATTCAATCCCTCCCAATCCACCCGGCCAAACGGGCCCGGTTTTGTTTTCAAACCCTAAGGTTTCGATTTCGAAAACTCTCGATCCGAAGCCCTGCATTGTTTTTGCTCAGATTTTTCCTATGTTCCAAGAGAGAGGATGGGGAGCAGTGAGAGAGGATTGGGGGTGGAGAGGGAGAGTGGCAGAGAGAGGATCGGGGCTGGAGAGAGAGAGAGAGGAGTGGCGAGAAGATGGAATAGAGAACGAGTGAGAGAGAGAGAGAGAGATAGGGTGAAATTTGGGCGCGGCTCTATTTCGAGCATGCGCCCATTTTTGGGCGTAGGGAGTCACGGACGGTCCTGCCAGGGGCTCTGTGGGGCCCACCATGATGTATTTGCTTAATCCATTCGGTCCATTAATTTTACTAAAAATATTTAGTTCATATTCCAAAAAATAAATTATATTGAAGGCGCAAGTGGACCACACCATATGAAGTACATGTGATTTAATCTCCATATTTCTTACTGTGTGGTCCACTTTAGCCTTCGATCTAGTTGATTTTTGATTTCATGCCCGAAAATAATATTTCAAAATATATGGATGGCTTAGATAGAACACATATATTTTTTTAGTACCAATAGAGCCCCTTACACCGTTGTTAATTAGTAATAGTGTGGTACCTTTTTAGCTACGGATTAAATCCGTAGTAAATTTTTCTACGATTTAGATCCGTAGCAAAAAACTAACGTGATCTGTAGCCTTTGTCCTTTTTTTTGGTAGTGTACATAGTGAGATGATTTTCCTCTTCTAATGAGTTATGACTAGTTGCGATGATTGGGTAAATTTTGAGGACGAAATTTTTATTAGGAGGGGAGAGCTGTAAAACCCGTATCCTACACCGTTCCATTCCGTAGGTTCCCGCGATCTTCCCGGTCGAAATCCGGCAACCTTCGACCCTTAATCGGCACTTGCGCGCGACCCTAATTCACACGCCGTCAACCCGAGTCAAATAAACCCGAGACTTGTACTCTAGCGACCGCACCATCACTGCGTCTCGCACGGCGATCTGATACTCTAGCCAGGAGATGTGGGCCAGCATTCGGTGCGAGGAAAATGCCGCGTGCGAATTCTGAGAGAATCTCTACGACTTGTCACATCAATCAATTAATCAATCCCATCATGTCAAGTACAAGTCAAGTACACCATCACATCTCACTCATCCCCAAGCAACCCCAAAGTCAAAAGTTTCTTACACCACACATACCTTTCTTACACCAAAAACCACAAAAGTCAAAATGTTCTTACACCCATTACTCACCACATCCATCACTCCATCACTCCATCAACCATCTCTCTTTACAACTCTCTCTCTCATTTCTCAAAATTACTTTCCAAGCAAGAGAAGCATCACACGTCCAAGTTCTCCCAAACCTCCATGAGAACTTTGTGTGTGGCCCACTTCCTCCCCTCTCATCTCCCATCTCAACCATCAAAAATCCATCTCCTCTGTTAGGATCGAAGCTAAGGAGCAAAAGAAGCCAAGGGAGCAAGAAGAATGCGATGGGTGATTTTGGATTTTTGTATTTCATTCATTTGTTTGATTTAAGGGTCCTTATATGTAGGACCCACCTTGATGTATGCTTGTATCCAAGAGGGGCCCATAGTGGCGGGGGCCCTCCGTCATCGCCGGCCTCTCTCTCTCTCCTTCTCTTTTTTTTTAGGTGATGTTGATGATGACGGCGGCCCGCTTATGACATATATATAATATCCATACCGTCCGTTTTGGGACGTATGGACCCCACCATGATGAATGGATTAAATCCACACTAGCCATCCGAAAAATCACGTATAAGTGAGGCCACCTCAATATATATACATATATATGTGGTTGGTGGGCCACGAGTACGTGGACCCCACCTTGATGAAGGTTTTACATCTATACCTTAGACGTCCAGCAGTCTCTGCTGCTGGACTGTGTAAGGGAATACAAAAAGCAGCTAAAATAATAATAATAATAATAATCATAATAATAATAATTTTAATACATATATGTAACATATATATTGAGGTGGGTCACACGTGTGGCCCCACCATGTTTTATGTGATTAGATCCCCACCGTCCAGAACGTCCAGAGAGTCTGGACGGTGGGTATTTTCTCATGATTATAATATTTTATAATATATCTGATGATATTATATTATAGTATATTATATATATATCATGAGAGAGGAAGGCGGGGTAGCCCATTTACGTGGGGCCCCTGAGATGTATGGGTCTTACCCACACCGTCCATCCACTCATCTGGCGAGCTCGTTTCTGGGCCACGCACATGGAGCTCACCTTGATGCGTGTTTGCATCCCATGCCGTCCGTCCGTTTGTCATCCTGCGTACGGCCCCACCCTAATACATGTGGTGCCTGCACCATCCGTGCAGTGACCCACCTTGATGTTTGTATCTGGCCGTCTATCTGTTGGACGGCCAGCGGCCTCACCAGGATGGATACTTTCCATCCCAACCGTTTATTCATCTGGTGGACAGCCACGTATGTGGGCCCCACCTTGATATTTGTGATTCAACCAAACCGTCCATACATTTGGTGAGCTCACCCTCGAGCTTGAGAAGAAAGAAAAAATAAGGTAGATCCAGTATCAAGTGGACCACACTACAGAAAGCGGGTTGAACGCCTGCCATTTAAACTCCTTTGGGTTGCAAGGCCCTGGACCAATGTGATGTTTGTTTTCCCTCCATGTCCAGGTCCTTGTGACCTTATGCATAGAATGAATGGAAAATAAATACTACGGTGGGCCCACGAGAGATTTAACTGTGAAAATCATTATTACAACTGTTACGTGTGGTATGGTCCATATGATCGTTGTTATGATTCAATTTTTGGATAATACTCTAAAATGATCTTTATATATTGACGAATGGTGCAGCGGTCGTGGTCCATTTGACAACGGCCCATCGGATGTATTTGGGGCCCATTTAGAAGGGCCCAATGTGACGTATACGAGGCCCTTGTATGAGGCCTAATGTGATAAACTATGAGGCCACCTCAATGTAGTTGTGGCCCATCCATGAGGTCCACCTTGATGTATTCATAGCCCATCCATGGGGCCCATCGATGTGGCCGACTTGATGTGTATGAGGCCCATTAGTGCGGCCCATTGTGATGTATTTACAGCCCATTAGTACGGCCCATTGATTCAGCCCACTTGATATATATGAAGCCCATGTGTAGGGCCCACCTGTGATGTATATTATTCCCATCTATAGGGCCCACCTATTGTGTAATTGAAGCCCATGGATTGTGGCCCGTTGTGATGTGTTCGAGGCCCATGGGCAAGGCATGATGTGATGTGTTTATGGCCCATATGATGAGGCCCATTGATATGTATTTCCAGCTCATTCGACTCAGCCCATTGATTCAGCCCATTTAATTCGGCCCACCTGATGTATTTGAGGCCCATGGGCGAGGCCCAATGTGACATATATGTGGCCCATGAGTGAGGCCCTTCGTGATGTGTATTCAGGCCTTGAGTTAGGCCGACGGTGATGTACGTGAGGCCCTTGTGGGCCCACTATATGTCTGGCTCTGCGAGGGCCACTCCTTGGGAGCAGTGCTGGTTAAATGTCCACATTGATGGGCAATAATAGTTGGATGTCCTCATTATGACCTTCCCTTATGCCTTATTAAGACCATTCTTGCTGATTCCAATTGACGTGACTGATTTGTCGATTCTAATTATTGATCAATCCCGATTGTCATGACCAATTGTCGATTCCGATTGACGTGACTGATTTGTTGATTCTGATTATCGATCGATCCTGATTGTCGCGACCAATTTGCCGATTCTGATTATCGATCAATTCGATTGTCGTTACCGATTTGCCGATTCTGATTATCAATCGAACCGATTGACGAGACCAATTTGCTGATTCTGATTATCGATCGATCCGATTATCAGAGCCGATTGCCGATTCCAATTGTCGTGACCGATGTGCCAATTCTGATTATCGATCCCGATTGTTGTGACCGATTACTGATTCTGATTGACATGACCAATTTGTCGATTCTGATTATCGATCGATTCCGATTGACCGATTGCTGATTCCGATTGTCGTGACCGATTTGTCAATTCTGATTATCGATCGATCCCGATTATCGTGACAGATTGCTGATTCAGATTGACATGACCGAATTTTCGATTCTGATTATCGATCGATTCCGATTGACCGATTGTCGATCCCGATTGACATGACCGATTTGCCGATTCTGATTATCGATCAATTCCGATTGTCGTGACCGATTGCTGATTCTGATTGACCTGACCAATTTGCCGATTCTGATTATCGATTGATTTCGATTGTCGTGACCGATTGCCGATTGACGTGACCGATTTGCTTATTCTGATTATCGATCGATTTCGATTGTCGAGGCCAAGTATCGAGGCCGATTCCAATTTGTCAAGGCCGATTGTCGAGGCCTATGTGATGAGGCCCATTATGATGCATTTGAGGGCCAAGTGATGGAGCCCATTGTGATCTATGTTAGGCCCATGTAAAAGGCCCATCATGATGTGTATTAAACCCTTGAGTAAGGCCCATCATGTTGTATATTAGGACTTTGTGTGAGGCCGTGAGCCCATTATATGTTTAGCTCTATGTGGTCATTTCTTATGGGCAATGTTGGTTAAATGTCCATATTGTCCAGGCCGATTGTTGATGCCGGTTATTGATACCGATTATGAGTATGTGACAGCATAGCATCATAATACATGCCCATACGCATCATCTGCATGTTTGTTATGAGATGTGATTGACCATTGCATATGTCATAGGGCAAGTTGTTCATAAGGCTCCCTGATAGGCAGAGTTGCCCCATATGAGAGCATGGCATGTACAAGATTGATATATGATTGGACTGTGTGACTCATGCATCTCACATTTGTGTGACATGACCACCATATGCCCTAGCGACATTAGGGCAGTAGCCTCCACTGGTATTTCGTGGATGGCCAGATGGGACACCAGAAATCTGTTCTATATGGGGTGTTATAAATATCCTTGGGTGAAAGTCCCAGAACCCTCTTGGTTTTAGAGGTTGCTCCAACGTCTAGACCGAGTGGATGCATGAGCGCATGAGGGCTGTATACCGTTAGGTCGCGTCTCTCACTGTGTCGTGGTCGGTTGGAAGGGGGTACGGCCTTACCTGCCCGAGAGGAGGGGGCAATGCTAGGCTGAGTCTGACCAGCTCGAGGAATGGGTCCGCAATCGACGATCCGGGCCCGATATTAGCAGGCGGATAGTGAGGTCTCTTCCACTCACCTTGTTGCGTGCGATGGCGCGGCAATTTGGTTTGGAGTGTAATAGACCCCGGTGATTTTTCATAGAGAGGAACCATACTGATATGTGGATTTATTGAGTAGGCGTTGCATGCTCATTCATTCACTGTCCAATCGGGCTGGTGGTGCGCAACTAATTGTTGTGTACCTTCATTATGGCAAGGATTTCGGTTGAGCATGCGACTAACCTGAGATCAGGAATCTACTACATTGAGTCTGGCTATCCAAATTTAGGTATGAGACTGGTTTGGATAGAAGCCCCTTGTGATAGACCCCATAGCCTGCGATACTACGTACTATCATCCTGACTTCACTCCAGCTTAGTCATTTCATTCGCATCGCATATTGCATTGCATCAACGGCATCTGATATTTGGCTTACTGTCTCCGCATTACATAACTGATCTACATTGCTTCATCAGTACATGATATTGTTTTTATTATATTGTTACATCGCATCATTTGGATAAGGCTGATGGTATTTATGGGCCTATTAGCATGTTTTGCATTTCTCTAATATTGTATGATTTATGGGCTTGTCAGTATTTCCGCTTACTCTGATTACTATAATATTACTTACTTGGCACTTACCTTGTATATACACTTTCACCACCCTCTAAGCTTTCTATAAGCTTATGCACGATAGATGCGTGCAGGTGGCGTTAGGTTGCAGTAGTAGCGTTGAGCTTGGAGCATCCATCAGACTTCTGGATCTCTGATTTTTAATATATGTATTTCCCTTTCAAGATTGTATTCAAATGATTTTATTAGTGGATATGTGATGATGATGTTGCCTTTATGATTTGGATAAACTTATGGTTATGCTTCTTATGAGATAAATGTACGTTGAAAAATCCTCTTTCTAGGATCCCAGGATCAGAATCTAGTGTATAGGTGTTGGGAGCCGAGAATGGGGTACTACGGAGGTTATCGGCACCGAATTCGGCGATCATGATTCCTGTGAGTCCGATCTCCGGATTTGAGACGTGACAGAAGTTGGTATCAAAGCATAACTTGAGAATACCTAAAGATAACTTCACATAACTGCTGATAGCTACCCTGCACTCTATGTTTGTTGAAAACTTAGAATGATTAGATCCCCAAGTTCAGATAACTTAGAGATTTCTAATATAGCTCCCTGCCGTTGAGATTGCGAGGCTGCATAGTATTCCAGTCTCGATCATTTCTAACTACGGTCCAAGGATTAGTAGGGTCATCATAGTGCTGATGAGGCGTCTTGGGAGTGAGAAGCTGAGATTAGCGAGTATTATCCCCGTCTTCTTATTATTGATTACATTCGAGGGTTGTGTTTCTGATTTTACATAATGATATGATTTCCCTCTTCTAATGAGTTATGACTAGTTGTGATGATTGGGTAAATTTTGAGGACGAAATTTTTATTAGGAGGGGAGAGTTGTAAGACCTGTATCCTAAACCGTACCGTTCCGTAGGTTCCCGCAATCTTCCCGGTCGAAATCCGGCAACCTTCGACCCTTAATCAGCATTTGCACGCTACCCTGATTCACACGTCGTCAACCCGAGACTTGTACTTTAGCGACCGCACTGTCGCCGCGGTTCCAATGCCGTGTCTCGCGCGGTCATCTGATATTCTGGACAGGAGATGTGGGCCAGCGTTCAATGCAAGGAAAACGCCGCGTGCAAATTCTGAGAGAATTTCTACGACTTGTTACATCAATCAATCAATCAATCCCATCATGACAAATACATGTCTAGTACACGATCACATCTCACCCATCCCCAAGCAACCCCAAAGTCAAAAGTTTCTTACACCACCCATACCTTTCTTACTCCAAAAACCACAAGAGTCAAAAAGTTCTTACACTCATGACTCACCACATCCATCACTCCATCAACCATCTCTCTTTACAACTCTCTCTCTCTCTCTATCATTTCTCAAAATCACTTTCCAAGCAAGAGAAGCACCACACGTCCAAGCTCTCCCAAACCTACATGAGAACTTTGTGTGTGGCCCACTTCCTCCCCTCTCATCTCCCATCTCAACCATCAAAAATCCATCTCCTCCGTTAGGATCGAAGCTAAGGAGCAAAAGAAGCCAAGGGAGCAAGAAGAAGGCGATGGGTGATTTTGGATTTTTGTATTTCAATCATTTGTTTGATTTAAGGGTCCATATATGTGGGACCCACCTTGATGTATGCTTGTATCCAAGAGAGGCCCATAGTGGCGGGGTCCCTCCATCATCGCCGGCCTCTCTCTCTCTCTCTCTTTCTCTTTTTTTTTGGTGATGTTGATGATGAGGGTGGCCCGCTTATGACATATATATAATATCCATACCGTCCGTTTTGGGATGTATGGACCCCACCATGATGAATGGATTAGATCCACACCGTCCATCTGAAAAATCATATATAAGTGAGGCCACATCAATATATATACATATATATGTGGTTGGTGGGCCACGAGTACGTGGACCCCACCTTGATGAAGGTTTTACATCTATACCTTAGACGTCCAATAGTCTCTGCTGCTGGACTGTGTAAGGGAATAAAAAAGCAGCTAAAATAATAATAATAATAATCATAATAATAATAGTTTTAATACATATATGTAACATATATATTGAGGTGGGCCACATGTGTGGCCCCACCATGTTTTATGTGATTAGATCCCCACCGTCCAGAACGTCCAGAGAGTCTGGACGGTGGGTATTTTCTCATGATTATATCATTTTATAATATATCTGATGATATTATATTATATATATATATATATATATATATATATATATATATATATATATATATATATATCGTGAGAGAGGAAGGTGGGGTGGCCCATTTACGTGGGGCCCCTGAGATGTATAGGTCTTACCCACACCGTCCATCCACTCATCTGGCGAGCTCGTTTCTGGGCCAGGCACGTGGAGCTCACCTTGATGCGTGTTTGCATCCCACGCTGTCCGTCCGTTTGTCATGCTGCGTACGGCCCCACCCTAATACATGTGGTGCCTGCACCGTCTGTGCAGTGGCCCACCTTGATGTTTGTATCTGGCGTGGCCCACCTTGATGTTTGTATCTGGCTGTCCATCTGTTGGACGGCCAGCGGCCTCACCAGGATGGATACTTTCCATCCCAACCGTTTATTCATCTGGTGGACAGCCACATGTGGACCCCACCTTGATATTTCTGATTCATTCAAACCATTCATACATTTGGTGAGCTCATCCTCGAGCTTGAGAAGAAAAAAAAAATAAGGTAGATCCAGAATCAAGTGGACCACACTACAGAAAGCAGTGGGGTTGAACGCCTGCTATTTAAACCCCTTTAGGTTGCAAGGCCCTGGACCAATGTGATGTTTGTTTTCCCTCCATGTCTAGGTCCTTGTCCTTGTGACCTTATGCATAGAATGAATGGAAAATAAATACTACGGTGGGCCCACTAGAGATTTAACTGTGAAAATCATTATTACCACTGTTATCGTGTGGTATGGTCCAGATGATCGTTGTTATGATTCAATTTTTGGATAATACTCTAAAATGATCTCTATATATTGACCAATGGTGCAGCGGTTGTGGTCCATTTGACATGGCCCATCGGATGTATTTGGGGCCCATTTAGAAGGGCCAATGTGACGTATACGAGGCCCTTGTATGAGGCCTAATGCGATAAACTATGAGGCCACCTTGATGTATTTGTGGCCCATCCATGAGGTCCACCTTGATGTATTCATGGCCTATCCATGGGGCCCATCGATGTGGCCGACTTGATGTGTACAGGCCCATTAGTGCGGCCCATTGTGATATATTTACGGCCCATTAGTGTGGCCCATTGATGTAGCCCACTTGATGTATATGAGGCCCATGTGTAGGGTTCACCTGTGATGTATATTATGCCCATGTGTAGGGCCCACCTATTGTGTAATTGAAGCCCATGGGTTGTGGCTCGTTGCGATGTGTTCGAGGCCTATGGGCAAGGCATGATGTGTTATGTTTATGGCCCATATGATGAGGCCCATTGAGATGTATTTCTAGCCCATTCGACTCGGCCCATTGATTCAGCCCATTTAATTCGGCCCACCTGATGTATTCGAGACCCATGGGCGAGTCCCAATGTGACATATATGTGGCCCATGAGTGAGGCCCTTCGTGATGTATATTCAGCCCTTGAGTGAGGCCCATGGTGATGTACATGAGGCCCTTGTGGGCCCACTATATGTCTGGCTCTACAAGGGTCACTCCTTGGGAGTAATGTTGGTTAAATGTCCACATTGATGGACAATGATGGTTGGATATCCTCATTGTGACCTTCCCTTAGGCCTTGTTAAGCCTATTCTTGTCGATTCCGATTGACGTGACCAATTTGTCGATTTTAATTATCGATCAATCCCGATTGTCATGACCGATTGCCGATTCTGATTGACGTGATCGATTTGTCGATTTTGATTATCGATCGATCCTGATTGTTGCGACCGATTTGCCGATTCTGATTATCGATCGAACCAATTGACGAGACCGACTTGCTGATTCTGATTATCGATCGTTCCGATTATCATAGTTAATTGCCGATTCCGATTGTTGTGACCGATGTGCCAATTCTGATTATCGATCGATCCCGATTGTCATGACCGATTGCTGATTCTGATTGACATGACCGATTTGCTGATTCTGATTATCGATCAATTCCGATTGACCGATTGCCGATTCCGATTGTCGTGACCGATTTGCCAATTCTGATTATCGATGGATCTCGATTATCGTGACCGATTGCTGATTCTGATTGACATGACCGATTTGTCGATTCTGATTATCGATTGATTCCGATTGTCGATCCCGATTGACGTGACCAATTTATCGATTCTGATTATTGATCAATTCCGATTATCGTGACCGATTGCCGATTCTGATTGACGAGACCGATTTGCTGATTCTGATTATTGATCGAATCCGATTGACTGGTTGCAGATCTCGATTGATGTGAGCGATTTGCCGACTCTGATTATTGATCAATTCCGATTGTTGTGACCGATTGCCGATTCCGACTGACGAGGCCGATTTACCGATTCTGATTATCTATCGATTTCGATTGTCGTGACCAATTGCCGATTAACGTGACCGATTTGTCGATTCTGACTATCGATTGATCCCGATTGTCGTGACCGATTGCTGATTCTGATTGACCTGACCAATTTGTCAATTCTGATTATCGATTAATTTCGATTGTCGTAACCGATTGCCGATTGATGTGACCGATTGTCGATTCCGATTATCGATCGATTCCGATTGTCGAGGCCAAGCATCGAGGCTGATTCCGATTTGTCGAGGCCGATTGTATAGGCCGATTCTGATTGTCGAGGCCTATGTGATGAGGCGCATTATGATGCATTTAAGGGCCAGGTGATGGAGCCCATTGTGATCTATATTAGGCCTATGTAAAAGGCCCATCGTGATGTGTATTAAACCCTTGAGTAAGGCCCATCGTGTTGTATATTAGGCCTTTGTATGAGGCCGTGGGCCCATTATATGTTTGGCTCTATATGATCATTCCTTAGGGGCAATGTTGGTTAAATATCCACATTGTCCAGGCCGATTGTTGATGCTGGTTATTGATACCGATTATGAGTATGTGACAGCATAGCATCATAATACATACCCATACGGATCATCTGCATGTTTGTTATGGGATATGATTGACCATTGCATATGTCATAGGGCAAGTTGTTCATAAGGCTCCCTAATAGGCGGAGTTGCCCCACATGAGAGTATTGCATGCACAGGATTGATGCATGATTGGACTATGTGACTTATGCATCTCGTATTTGTGTGACATGACCACCATATGACCTAGCGACATTAGGGTCGTAGCCTCCACAGGTATTTCGTGGATGGTCAGATGGGACGCCGAAAATCTGTTCTACATGGGGTGCTATAGATATCCTTGGGTGAAAGTTTCAAAACCCTTTTGGTTCCAAAGGTTGCTCCAACGTCCAGACCGAGAGGATGCATGAGCACATGAGGGATGTATACCGTTAGGTCGCGTCTCCCACTGTGTCGTGGTCGGTTGGAAGGGGGTACGGCCTTACCTGCCCGAGAAGAGGGGGCAATGCTAGGCTGAGTCTGACCAGCTTGAGGAATGGGTCCACTATCGACGAGCCGGGCCCGATATTGGTAGGTGGATAGTGAGGTCTCTTCCACTCACCTTGTTGCGCGCGATGGCACGGCAATTTGGTTTGGAGTATAATAGACCCCGGTAATTTCCCAGAGAGAGGAACAGCACTGATATGTGGATTTATTGAGTAGGAGTTGTATGCTCATTCATTCATTCATTCACTATCCACTCGGGCTGGTGGTGCGCAACTAATTGTTGTGTAACTTCGTTATGGCAAGGATTTCGGTTGGGCGCGTGACTAACCTGAGATCAGAAGTCTACTACATTGAGTCTGGCTATCCAAATTTAGGTATGAGACTGGTTTGGATAGAAACCCCTTGTGATGGACCCCATAGCCTGCGATACTACATACTATCATCCCGACTTTACTCCAGCTTAGTCATTTCATTCGCATCGCATATTGCATTGCATCATCGGCATCTGATATTTGGCTCACTGTCTCCGCATTGCATAATTGATCTACATTGCTTCATCAGTACATGATATTGTTTTTATTATATTGTTGCATCGCATCATTTGGATAAGGTTGATGGTATTTATGGGCCTATTAGCATGTTTTCGCATTTCTCTAATATTGTATGATTTATAAGCTTGTCAGTATTTCCGCTTACTCTGATTACTCTAATGTTGCTTACTTGGCACTTACATTGTACACACACTTTCACCACCCCCTAAGCTTTCTATAAGCTTATGTATGATAGATGCGTGCAGGTGGCGTTAGGTTGCTGCAGCAGCGTTGAGCTTGGAGCGTGCAGCGGACTTTGGATCTCTGATTTTTTATATATGTATTTCCTTTTCAGCATTGTATTCAAATGTTTTTATTAGTGGATATGTGATGATGATGTTACCTTTATGATTTGGGTAAACTTGTGGTTATGCTTCTTACAAGATAAATGTATATTAAAAAATTCTCCTTATAGGATCCCAGGATCGGAATCTAGCGTATAGGTGCTGGGAGCCAAGAATGGGGTACTACGGAGGCTGTCGGCATCGGATTTGGCGATCATGATTCCTGTGAATCTGATCACCGGATTTGAGGCGTGACATCATACAATCACAATGGGCTGCCCACAATTACAATGGGCCTCAGGTAATCACAATGGGCCTCACATGTTCACGATGGACCTCATATAATCACAATGTTATGCTAACACATACTCAGTGTGTAATCGATGATCGGCCTATATATATGGCGGGGTCCATAGAAGGACAACAGATCTAATCCATAATATGAGGATCGGTCCTCAACAGTGAATATACCGAATTACATAACACGGATCCCTCCGTCTGCGGTGATGTTGTAATCTCATCATATTAAGGTTGGGCATAGGTAGCTTACCTATATCCCTAGGGATCCGGAGCGAGCTTCTTTCGCCATACTATCATATGGCCTGCTAAATGTCTTAGGGGGCCCAAATAAGTCCTAGATGGACTCTAAGATTAAATGGAAATAATCCTACGAGCAACCAATGGGGGCCCAACATTATAGGTTAATCCAATATGAATAGGTGAGTCATGCAAACATCAATGGAGCCAATGATAAGGGTCAACCCACCTAGAGAATGATAGGAATAGGCCTAACAAAGGCCTAAGGGAAGGTTATAATGTAGACATTTAACCATTATTGCCCATCAATGTGGATATTTAACCAACATTGCTCCCAAGAAGTGGCCCTCATAGGGCCAAACATATAGTGAAGCCTATGGCCTCTCATAAGGGCCTCACACAGAACATAATAGGCCTCACATATCACAATGGGCAGCATCACATGGGCCTCTTATACATCAAGTGGGCCGCATTACATGAGCCTTACACATCGCAATGGGCCGTATCATATGGGCTTAATACACATCACATTGGGCCGCATTACATGGGCCTAATATACATCACAATGGGCCGCATCACATGGGCTTCATATACAACACATCGGGCCTCATCATATGGGCCTCATATACAACACGTCGGGCCTCACTCATGGGCCACAAATACATCATAATGGGCCTCAACGCATGGGCCTCAAATACACCACAATGGCCTCATATACATTAAGTGGGCCGCATCACATGAGCCGCACCAATGGGCCTCATATATATCAAGTGGGCCACATCACATTCTAAATGGGCCACAAATACATCACATTGGGCCTCAAATACGGGCCACATATACATCATGATGGGCCTCAAATACGGGCCGTATATATATTACATTGGGCCTCAAATGTGAGTGGCATATACATCACATTGGGCCTCAAATACGGGCCGTATAAATGGACGGCATAGATATACAATACATTCAACACAACGGGCCGCACAAATGGACGGTATAGATATACAATACATACATCATGGTGCGTCCCACGGCACGTCCATATGGACGGTGCTGATGTACAATGCATCCATTAAGGTGGCCCTCACATCCAAGGGACTTACGGCGCTGATAAAACAGATACACCACGGTGCATCCCATGGATGGACAGTAGGGATAAGACATACATCATGGTGGTCCTCACCATTATCAAAGGCATGGATGGTGTGAATATACATATACCATCAAGGTGGGCCCTACTCAGCACAGTCTAAATGGACGGTGGGGATATAAGACACATCAATGTGGGCCCCACCCATCCAGGATGGATGAACGGCTTGGATAAAACACATATATAATGGTGGGGTCCCATAGCACGTCCATGTACGAACGGTGTGGATATTTCTCACATACATCACGCGGGACCCACAAAACTTGCTGATGAATACAACAACTATATAGCTGGTGTGGTAAACCAGCCAGTCAATGCCCACCGTCCATGGATTGGATGGTGTGGATACAACACATGCCTCAGATCAGACCCTCAAAACTTGGGGACGTCCGTGCATATGGACGGTTTGGATCTAACACAATCCTCATAGTCAGGCCGCTGTTAGCCCACCAGCAGGTAGATGGTCTGGATCTAAGACATATACATCAGCTATGGGCCTCACGTAAGATGGACAACGTGGATGTAAAACAGGTGAGCGACATGGATGTAAAACAAGTGAGCGACATGGATGTAAAATAGGTGAGCGGCGTGGATGTAAAACAGGTGGACAACGTGGAATACACCACACAAATCAAGTGGGCCCCATGGAACTTGCTGACGTCTGTTAGCCAAACAGATGGACGGTGTTGATAAAAACACATACATCACGTAGTTTTCACGTGTGGGGCCCACGCTGCTGGGTAGCATAGATAAAACATATACATCACGGTGGATCCCACCGTCCTTGCTGGACGATGTGGATGCCACACGTGTGGTCTGGCTCCACCGTCCCGGAAATACTGGACGGTGTGGATATAAGATACATACATTGTGTGTGGGGCCTATAGAATTTGCTGACATCATGGGACCCACAACACTTACTGACGTCAATACCTTAACAGTAAAGATGGAGATCCCCACCTTCCAAATACATATATCAGGGTAGGTCACCACAAATGGATGACATGGAGGATACAATACATATATGATGGTGGGTCCCATCGTCCCAGCTGGACGGTGTGGACACCACACGTGCAGCTCATGGGGCCAGGTGATATGGACGACTAGATGAAACACATGCATCTGATGGCCCATAGAACTTGCTGACATCAGTCCACCTTTTGGACGGTATAGATGAAACACATACATCATAAGGGGCCCCACATAGCAAAGGTGGGTTCCCACCATCCAATCCTTTGGACGGTGAGGATGGAAGGATGAAACAGATATATCTGGTGGGTTCCACGTAGGGACCACCATATTTATATATATCATATTATTATTATTATTATATTTATTTTACTAATCCAACGTCCAGGCCCTAGACGGTGTAGATAGTCCACAGCGTCAAGGTGGCCCCCTTTACTTCCAACTGGACTGCTTGGATAAAGCATGAAAATCGAGTGGGTCCACACGTGTGGGACCCACCAGCTATGAATTTAAGCTGATATTTATGTTTTCATTCAAAATGGGGGTTGCCCAAATGAGCAGCGAGGTGGCTGCAACGTGGGCCCAGTTTGGTCCACTTGGTTGGACGCCATGAATCATTCATCAAGGTGGGCCATCAATCACAAAAAGAGAGAAAGAAAGAGAGAAAAATCGTGTGATGGAGAGCTCCGCCATTATGAGCCCTCTTAAGATTACAATACATATATAAAGATGGGTCCCAAATGGGATCCATACCATCAATCAGTAGGCCCCACTTGGCCATCATTAAAACACAAATCTAAGGATACAAAACACCCACCGATTCCGCTTCTTCTAAGATCCATGGATTCCTTGGCTCCTAAGCTTTTCCTTTGATGGAGGATGATGAGACTTGAAGGGTTGGATGGTGAGGATCTTAGGGTAGGAAGTGGACCTTGATCTTGGGTATTCTCCTTAGAATTTTCTCTCATGGTAGCTTGGAAATGATATAGAGAATGAGATAAGATGGAGTAATGGATGAGAAAGATGAATGAGTGTTGTAAGAAAGAGATGGGTAATGTAAGGAAGAGTTGACTTTGGGGATGGGGGAGGGATGGGTGAGTGATGGATGTGTACTTGACTAGTACATTGATTGATTGATGTGATGAGTTGTAGAGATTCTCTCAGAATTCGCAACACGTGGTGTTTTTATTGAAATAAAGGCGGGCCCACAGCTCTAAGCCTGAGTATCACATCGGTATGCAAGATACGGCGTTAGAACCACGATGATGGTGCGGTCGCGATGGTACAAGTTTCAAGTCGAACCGACTCAGATCTACGGGGTGCGACTTAGGGTCGTGCGTAAACGCCTTTTACTGGTCGCGATTTGACGAAATTCGATAGGGAGGATCGCGGGAGTCTACGGAACGGTACAGACTAGGATACAAGTCTTACAAAAAGTGTGGATGAAACACATACATCATGGTGGGGCCCATATAGCACCGATAACTAGCCCCTAAGTAGTGGTAGCCATGGCTAAAATCGATTTGTGTACCGAGTAACTCAGTATGCTCTTTTCGTACCAAGTAAATACTGGTGGACCCACCCACCATGAATGTACATGGTTTATGGATGTTGTCCATCCGTTCTTCTAGCTCATTTTAGGGGTTGAGCCCGAAATTGAAGCATATCCAAAGCTTCAATGGACCATACCATACGAAACACTGGGAATAATGGTTTCCACAGTTGAAACTAAGGTCCACAATAATGTTTATTTATCATCTAACTTGTTCATGAGATCACATGTACATAGATGAAGGGAAAAAAGCAAATATTAGCTTGATTTAATACTTCCTGTGGCCCTAAGAATTTTTTTCATAGAAGACATACAATTCACGCTGTATGGTCTACTTGATTTTGGATATGCTTCATTTTTGGGCTCGGCCACTAAAATTTTCTTTTAAAATGTATGGACGGAGTGGATAAAATACATAAATCAAGGTGCGCCCTATAAAATACATAAACCCCTCTCTTGGTCTCTCTTCCTCCCCATCTGTCACTCCCTCTCACTCTCTCCAGCATCCTCCCTCCCTCCCTCCATCTCTCTCTCCCCAAAAACCCACGCCTCCCATCTGATGGAAACATTGCATGTTCATGAGGCGATCAACGGCGGCAGAAAAACCGTAAGGGCCTGTTTGGATGCCTGTAAGTTGGGTAAGTGGGAAGTTACTTACAGGGAAGTCACTTACAGGTAGTGTTTGGGGGAGAAAAATCACCTGTAAGTAATTTACAACCTGTAAGTCACTTACAGGCAAATCTACCAAAAAACTGCAGGGGGATGGGGGTGGGAAGTCACTTCCCTGTAAGTCACTTACAGGCTCAACGGTCAGATTTTTAAAATGAGGGGAAGAGGGAGAAATGCACCAAAGGGGATTGAAGGTTTCGTCTCTCCATCCCAAGTACTCTCCTCCTCCCTCTCTGCAATCTCTCTTCCCCTCCTTCACTCCCTCTCTGCAATCTCTCTCCCCCTCCTTCCCTTCCTCTCTGCAATCTCTCTTCCCCTCCTTCACTCCCTCTCTGCAATCTCTCTCCCCCTCCTTCCCTTCCTCTCTGCAATCTCTCTCCGTCTCTGCAATCTTTTCCTGCAATTACCGCCTTCCGTCTCTTCTCCCCCTAGAACGTTAGGGTTTCATCAACCCTTTTTTTCTCTTTGAAAACGGTAGGGTTTCACCAACCCTTTTTTAATCTTTGAAAACGGTAGTGGCTTGACGTTGCACGATAAGGCACGCTCACTTATACGCACCTGCGCATGTGTGCATTTTTTCACACGTGTCATGGACCTCTAATCCGAACGGTCCATGTGATGCAGCATCCCATGAAACCGTCAGGGACTAATTTTCTCCATGATTTAAAACTCTGGTGGGCCATAGAAAAGAGAGATACAAATCAAAGTAGGAAAATGTTTTCTTTTGTTATGGCCCACCAATGTTTTAGATCAAAGTAATAGTTGGGTCATAGGAGTTTCATTGGGTTCAGCATCACGTGGACCGTTCAGATTTTGGACTCAAGTCACGCGTGATGAGTTCTCAAAAAGTTCTCAAGAGAACTCTTGCCAACCTGTCCGCAGCTGACTAAGCGGCGGGAAGGGATTGAGTGCTGAGTGATGCTTAAAATATGTGGGATCCACCATGATGTATGTATTTGATCGACACCGGTCATCCATTTTAATATTTAAGTTTTTAAGTCCTGAACTTGAAAATTAGCTATAACCAAAGATCGAGTGGACCACACCACAGGAAATAGTGTGAATTGAGTGTACACCGTTGAAAATTTCTGGGGGCCTACGGAAGTTATGGATTGAGCTGATTTTTTTTTTTTACGCTCATTCAGGTGTTCGTGATCTTGTGAACAAGTTGGATGACAAATAAAGATCGTTATGGGCGCTAGAGAGGTTTCAACCGTCCAGATCAGTACTTCCATTGTTTCTTGTGATACGGTCCACTTGAGCTTTGGGTATACATTTATAGTGGGCCCAACTAAATTTATTTAGTGTAATAAAAGTACACCAGCAACTGGGTACACAATCTGATTGCATTACTGGTAACACGGTAGTGGGTGTTACCCCTGCCGTGGGCCCACCTTGATGATGTGTTATATATCCACTCTGCCCAACCGTTTCTCCATTGGAGATTTTAGGCCCACCTTATTTGTGTTACCGAGTTTTTTACTGAGGAAGTTTATTCTCAATGTTTAAATTGAGTTATTACTCCATATTATGGATATTTTGAATTCATGGGCCCACTTTTATAACTCACTTGATGATTGTTTTAGCTTAATAACTATCTCAAATATTCATCTTGATGGGCTTAAGAAAATAACATATTTGATCCCATGTTTTTTTTATATGATTATAACATTTTATAACAATTCCCTAATCTAAGTTCTGCGTGATGTGAATATACAACTTTCTACCTGTAAGTAACTTACAAGTTATCCAAACAGAAAAACTAACTTACTTGTAAGTGACTTACAACTTACATCCAAACAGATTACCTATGAGTAACTTTCACTTGTAAGTGACTTATTAAAACTTAAAAGAACTTACAGGCATCCAAACAGGCCCTAAAATATCCCCAAATGGAAGGTATTAAAACCGCCAAAACCCTAATCATAATATCTCCTGGGATTTGATTTGAAATGATTTAGGGCTTTCAACCCGTTTGTGGGTTTAAGAGAAATTGATGTTGGAAGTGGAGGGTTTGCATTTACAGATTCTAAAATAGTATACAATCAGGTGAGTAATCATCTATTCCTTTCTGATTTGATATTCTTGTTTTTTTCCCTCATTCTTCGCATCATGTCAGTTTGTTACAGTTTTCTTTAATGGAAAATACAATTTTTATTTATTTATTGTTACATATATATTACCAGATGACAGAGACAGCTTACTTTTTCGGGTTCTGGGTTTTGAAATCTTAACGGTGTCACTTGTTTTCCTAGTTAGATTGCCTGGAATGCGTGCTCATATGCCAAAAGGTAACAACTCTCTACATTCTTTAGTGATTTATCTTTGTTCTCTGTCAAATTCATCTTCATTCTCTTTATGTGATCTTTAATCATGATATACCCAAAGGCCATACTAATGGGATGATCTTGGCTTCAGGTTTTCATGTCCAGTTCGGAACCCCTAACAATCTTATTATTAACCATACATTTGATAGCCTCAAAGATCATTAGGATTGTTCGGCCAGTTTGGTTTTTCTGAGCTCCTTCCCATCTATAATAGGGCCCATGACTTGGACGGCTCGGATTGCCGTAACCATCTGCCACATGTCCTGTTGTTGAATCACCCACCCATTTGAAAATCGTGGTGAGCTATTATCAACTCACTGATCTTCTGTCTGGAATCATAATGGGCAAATAAACAAAAGGGCAAGGACCGGTGCCCATTTCCTGTTGACATGGTTCACTACGGGCAGTGGTGAGATAGATCCATACTGCTTTTTTCAATGAAAAATTTGTCACAATTTGATTTAATACAACTTCTGAATGCATGCAGCCTTCAGTATTAAGCTATAGGTGCATATGTCTCTCTGTTCAAAAGAATTTCTGGATGCATGCAGCGTTGAGTATTAAGCTATAGGTGCGTATATGTTTCTATTCTTTGAGCCATTGAAGGGTCCTTCATGTACTGAGGACAATCAATTAGCATTGGGATTATCGTAAGGAGTTCTGATTTATATGAAAGGGTCAAATGTGCAAATGTGGCATCATCTGCATGCCTCTGAAATGGGTATTAAATGGCAAGTGGGGTTTTGATAGGATAGGGCACCCCACATGCAGAGTACATCCCAACTGTTCATGTTGTGCATTCATTTCAACTGTTCATTTTTGGATTCTATGTTACACGGGCCATCGTAGAAACATTAAAATGGACGATTGTGTATGAAAATGATTTTTGTAATAGGGCATGTTCAAATCTAAGACTCAAAAGGTCATGATCATCAATGAAGCATGACTATAAGATCATAGAAGGCTTCTTTGTGTTTTTGGTGGTAATGAGAAAATGAACGATTCCAATCATCATTTATGACTATAAGATCATAGAAGGCTCGTGGCCATTTCAGGAGAAGAAAAATAATTTGCGATTTTGAAACATTATACGCCTGGTAGAATTTTCAAATATCTCGAAATGGAATTCTTGTTGGTAGGGTAGGAAATTAAGAATTATTTCATCAGCATGATTATCATTTTCTGTTTTTCTGAAATTCTACGAACTTTTCAAATGAGCCCTTTCTATCATTACCAACCCTCACATTTTTTTCATCTTTTTTGCTTCTTCTGAGAGTTGCTACCCCAAAAATCACAAAACATTGTTCTCATGACTTGAGCCAAACACAGCCTTAATAGGTCGGTGGACTTTGATATATTTTGAAATCACATGCAGCTCTCATCCATCTAGATGCTTTCTCATTCGGATGCATTATTTACATATTGTCCCTTTTGTTAATGTGTTTCATTATGATGTTAAGTGGAATTTGTAGAATCAGAAGCTCTACCAAGTTGACTAGCATACCATTTCATTCTTTTTTTTTTTTCATTATCAAAAAAATTCATTGCTGTGGTAGAAATTTGTCCGTGGAATTATGTCTTGACGGAATGGTTAAAAGTCTCGCCGAATCATACCAACTTGATCTATCCTGAGTCGAGTTGCGGCTGAATTCGCCTGACTTGGCTGATTTGGAGGTAAATCATGATATCAAACCAGATTGGGTCCAACGTTGTCTGAGTCAACTCTGATGAGTCACATCAAACTTGTTTGCATCAATATTAGCTCTCTCTTGTTGTACTCTAATAGCTGGATTGCCTTTCATGCAGGTGAATCCACTCATGGGCTGATGCACCAGAATAGTAGTTGATAACTGCATATCCTTCAACAATCCCACACACAGTAAGCTAATTATCAGTATGTGTGACTGTTATTACTTTTTTTCCTCTTAAACTAACGGGTCTTAAATTCTTAATGGTTACAAAGGTTAACTAAACCCACAAATCCTCTCCACTCTTTTAAATGCAGCACATGTTAGGAGTGCAACTCCGGTGGATTGGGTCAGGTTGAGGGTCAACCCATGCCCGACTTGACCTCAAAGAGGACCCAAGCCGACTTGTGTTCCAACCAAGGTGTTCTGTAATGGGAACGGTGGCTGTAACGGCCACCACTGTTACCTTTACGATATGGGTCGTAACGGCTGTTATGGCCCCCGTAACAGCCGTTATGATCTCTCTTTTTTTTTTTTTTTTAATTGAAAAAAGATCCCGAAAAACTTGTATTTGCCCCGTAATGTTGATTAAAAAGTATGGAAAACCTGTATATTCCCCATAACAGACAATTACGGGGTTGTTATGGCCTTTATAGGGGACGTAACGTGCCGTTAACAGCAATTATGGGTTTTTTTTTTTTTTTCTATAACGGCTGTTACGGCCGTTACGACCCCGTAACGTGTAACGGTTGCCACCGTTACCTTTACGTAACAGCCTTTACGACACACCATGGTTCCAACCCAAGGTGCCCAACTCAAGAACAAACTGAATTCCTACCACTTTTTCCTAAAATAATTTGGATATGCACATATGATTGTTGTTATTACCAAATTTTAAACCTGATTGCTGTTATTGCCAAACTTTAAACCTTGGGTGTGATAGAGAGTTGCTAGGATTTGTAGCTGAAGTCCCGGTCTGTCAACATTTCCAGGAGTCAAGTCTTGATTTTATGTGATGGGTCTGTAGAAACAATTTGGATCCCACAGAATCTTTTTTCTTGTAGTGTGTTACTTGGGAGACATTGATTCATAGCTAATATTTTGTTACAATTGTTGCTGAGTTATGCATTAATCTTGGTCTTAGAAACTGTTTAGATCCTGCAAAATCTTCTTCTTTGTTGTCTATGATCTTTCTAAGATTATGTTTTCTACAAAAGTTTTGGTTTCAGTTGATTGTGGCCTTTTCTGGGTCTTTTCTGGGTCTTTTCTTATTTTTATATTTTCATATTTTTAGAGATTCATTTGTGTTTTTAATAGCTATTGGTTGAGCTAATCTAGTATGCTTATTTCTCCTTTGGATCTTTAGCCAGACATGGGGCTGACTTAACATGAGATAATATGACAAATATTAATATGATATAGTGATTTAGCTATATGGGATTGAAAGATGATTTATTTTTTATTTTTATTTTTTATTATTTATTTTATTTTATTTTATTTTATTTTATTGTTGAATTTGGATGAGATGACTATCAGGTGCAAAAAATTCAAAAAATAACAAATATAACACTTTTTTTTTTTTTTTTTGCAGAAATTTTAGCTATGGACCTGCATTAAATGGGCATTTTTGTTTTTGTTTTTGTTTTTGTTTTTTTTTTTTTTTTTTTTTTGTTTCTTGGATTCTTCCACCCAAAATCATGAGTGAGATGAGAACTATTTGTAGCACATCTCATCACCCTCGAGAACTGTGGTCTCTCAAATGGATCCTGCATGCCTCTCGTTCGCAGATCAAGCATCAATAAAAAAAAAAAAAAGAAAGAAAAAGAAGGTAGTGGAGTCATATGATCCTTTGGTAGAATATGACAATTGATATGCAGATGCTCAAATTGATTCGTGGTATACATTAACTGAAATTAAACCCTGTCACGTAGTCAGTACGGAAATCAGGTTGGTTGAACAATCTAACCTCTGATTTGTGGCCACTTGTTTGTTTAACCATCCAATAATTGTCTGCCAATCTGATTATCAAATCATCAAATAACCATAAATTTTTATTTATGAGATATCCCTAATCTGTTACCCATTATTGGGATAGTTTAATTTGATTTGTCTGCAATTTAACGCAATTTCTAATTGGTAATGTAGCATCCATTAGTCTGCCAGAGTATTAAAGACTTTTTGAAGATGAAATCTTGTTCTGATTGACATTCATTTGGCTGGATTTGTATGGGTTTTCAGGCTTGATGGGACCAAAAAGGCCTATGTGAGGCTGACTCCAGACTACAATGCTTTGGACATGGCGAGCAAGATCGGCATAATCTAAGTCAGAATTGGGACCCTTGATTCCCTCTACTTAAATCTCTGGTAATTTCTTGCCTTAAAGTATACCATTTTGTCTTGTGTAGACTGATAGGATTATGATTCCCTCTACTTAAATCTCTGCCATCCAACTGTTAGAATTGTGGCCTTGTACGTATATGCACTGTTTATGCTCGACTCTTGACTCAACTCAGCCCCATCTAGTCGACTCAATTGAATTAGTTTATTATTATTATTATTATTATTACCATTATTACTACTACTATTACTACTATTACTATTACTATTGCTGACAAAAACTGACAAAAACTCAAGAAGACTAGGGAAAAAAAAAAAACTCAATAAACATCCCTATGGTTAGGTCTGATTGGGCTTTTATAGTAAGATGATATATGTTTACTATATATCAATAATTTTAGCAATAAAATGAAGTTTCCTAAGCCACACATGTAAGAGAGCCCATTAACAAATTATACACTGTCAAAGTGGGACGTGTGTAATCTAAATTGTCCATCAGGTGAACCCAACTATATAAAACCTAACTCAAAACTTAGATCCAAAGACCCAATGGGTACTTGCATCCGAACATGATGATGGGGACATCAGGCGCACATGCACACCCCCCTATGCACGTACGCAAGGAGGAGGGCCCCATGATCAATCCGAATCGATGACGACGTTCAAGGAGGGCCTCTAGTTAGAGTGCTGCGTTTTGGTTTGTTGGAGTGAACTTGATAGGCATGTGAATCTCACCATGGGTTCTCATGATAGTGGCCCACAATTCTAATTAGTCTAATACTTTGAGTTTTGCTTATTATTTTTATTAGAAATATCATGGATGGTTTAGATTGCTTTAATTAGTTGTTATTTTTTATTACTTCGTCTCCAAGTAATAGGTTGCCCACATGGTGCGAGTTTTGGGGTATATGGTTTTATTATAAATAGGCACCCCTTGTAGTCTTTTTTCTCATTGAAGATTAATAAAATTTATGTATTTTTCTCCTCCTCGAAATTTCTGAGTTGTGGAGATTCAATTGGGTATGAAACCCTCCCCTCCTCGAAGGGTTGACTATCGTGGTGCGAAGCCACACATATCCCGATTCGCCCCCACCTTCTACCATCCATATTTTTCTTCTCCTATAATCATCTATGCTTCAAATCCATCCTCTATTGCAGCAATTTTTTTCTCTACAGCAGATTTCAAGAATTTGGCCCTTTAGGAGGCCTGAAACTTTCGCGGAGCACCACGCACAGACCGTGCATCGGCTCAGGGTGAAATTTGGAGGTTTCATGGCCCTCCCCTGACCGACCAGGGCCAAGCTGGTCTTTTTCTGATTGGTGGGCCCCACACACGTGCAGGACACCTCCAGCGCACATGCGGCGGGGCCTTCACCCCTGTCCACTCGTGTGATGCTTCTCTGGTTCGTTTCTCTTATCTCTTTCACCCCAAATCTCTAACCCTAACCCTAAATTACTTAAATCTCCAATTTTATGCCCTTTCATCAACCTTAGGGTTCCTCGAATTGAAATTTGTGAACCCGTTGGATTGGAGAATTATTTCTATGCATGTGTGGATGAATTTACCCTCCTTTGATTATTATTTAGTCTATAATTTTGATTGATCTAACCCTAGCTTATGTAGGCCTGGGCCTGCATAGATTCCCCTTGATTGACTACTTGAACTTTTGTGTGGGATATGAAATTTTGTGTAATTGTTTCTGAATTAACATGACCTAAAGCCTGAAAATCTTGCACATTATATTTGAATTTCATGTCCTGCATCACA
The DNA here is from genome assembly GCF_029962835.1 of Magnolia sinica. Lineage (NCBI taxonomy): Eukaryota > Viridiplantae > Streptophyta > Magnoliopsida > Magnoliales > Magnoliaceae > Magnolia > Magnolia sinica. The sequence continues at coordinate 26,343,368 of NC_080575.1, forward strand.
TGATATGGTTGAATCCAAGCATTTTAGAACCAGACGCAAACCTAAAAGGACATCAACCCGGTGAGACCCAAAACTAGTTAGCCTAGGTACAGATAACCAACCCAACCCATTCACAACCCTAATTTTAATCATTAAATATTACCATGTCTGGCTGCCCAAGGCTAAAAAATACTCGACTCGACAAAATCCAAAGTTTGTTTGATTAGGCGGATACTATATTCAAAGTTTAAACAAGGTAGTGCATTTATTAGTAAAATGGGGTTGAATAGCAAAGATGGAAGAGATGATTACCTGAAATTGAGTACAAGATGGTGAGGGAACACTACGCCAAAACTGCGAAAAAAGGACGGTCCAAAACCGTCTCAAACGACCAAAAAGGACGGTCATGGACCGTCGCAAGGGCCGTCAAATTTTGACGTGTCGTATTACTTAAAGGACGGTCGAAAATCGTCATTTTTATTGACGAAAAAAAGACGGTCATGGACCGTCCTAAAAAAGGACGGTCGTGACCGTCCTAAAAAAGGACGGTCTCGGACGGTCTCTTATGAGCCTTTAAAGGACGGCCATCAACCATCCTTTAAAAGGACGGTCATGGATCGTCCTTAAAAAAGACTGTCGTAGACCGTCTCTGATGAGCCTTTAAAGGACTATCATGGTCCGTCTCTTATGGGCCTTCAAAGGACGGTCATGAACCGTCCTTAAAAAGGACTGTCATCAACCGTCCCTTATAAGAGGGTCATTATACACCTGCTACATCATCATATTCTTCCTGATATACACCTATTATATAATATATTTCATCATATTCACATTCACATCCATCTAAACCTAAACTACGTAAATCCAACATAAACTACATTCATCCAAACATAAACTACATCCATCTAAACCCAAACTACGTAAATCCAACATAAACTACATTCATCCAAACATAAACTACATCCATCCAAACACAAGCAATCTTATCCACATTACATTCATCCACACATAAATACATATAAGTTTAATATCATAAATAAAAAAAGAAAAAAAATTAGCAACAATTTTCTTTTTATGTCTTTCACCTGAAAAAAAAAATATTAAACCAACAAAACATTATAATTCAGAATCATGAAGAATTGCATAAACTTCTTCCAAAAAAGTGAGCACTTTTTAAAAATAAAACCGATCATTAAAATAGGTTTAGGTTTAGGTTTTAGGTGTTAGGTTTTAGGTTTAGGTTTAGGATTAGGTTTTAGGTTATAGGTTATAAGTTTAGGTTATAGGTATAGGTTATAGGTTAAGGTTTAGGTTATAGGTTTTGGTTTTGGTTTAGGTTAAGGTTTAGGCTTAGGTTATAGGTTTAGGTTAAGGTTTAGGTTTTAGTTATAGGTTATAGTATATAGGTTATAGCTTTAGGGAATTGAGAATAGGTTAAGGTTAAGGTTTAGGTTTAGGAAATCGGGTTCGAGTTCAGGATCAGATTTAGGTTTGGGTTATCAAGTTTAGGTTAGGGAGTTGAGAATAAGATTAGGTGTAGGTTTAGGTTCAAGGATTTGAAAATACATTTCGATTTTAGGTTTAAGTTTAGGTTTTAGGCTTATGTTTAGGTTATAGGTTTAGGTTATAAGTGCAGGTAATAGGTTTAGGTTTATGTTAGGTTATAGGTTAACGTTTAGGCTTAGGAAATCGGGTTCGGGTTCGGGATCTGGTTATAGGTTTGGAATAGGGAGTTGAGATTAGGATTAGGTGTAGGTTTAGGTTTAGGGATTTGAGAATACATTTAGGTTTAGGTTAAGGTCTAGGTTTAGGTTTAGGTTTAGGTTTAGCTTATAAGCAATAGGTTTTAGGTTTAGGTTTAAGTTATAGGTTACAGGTTTAGGTATAGCTTTAGGCCTAGGTTTAGGTTACAGGATAAAGGTTTAGGGAATTGAGAATAGGTTAAGGTTTAGGTTTAGGAAATCGGGTTCGGGTTCGAGATCGGGTTTAGGTTTGGGTTTTCAAGTTTAGGTTTAGGTTTAGGTTAGGGAGTTGAGATTAGGATTAGGTGTAGGTTTAGGTTTAGGGATTCGAGAATACATTTAGGTTTTAGGTTTAGGTTTAGGTTTAAGTTTAGGTTTAGGTTTAGGTTTAGGTTATAAGCTATAGGTTTAAGAAATTGAGAATAGGTTAAGGTTTAGTTTAGGAAATCGGGTTCGGGTTCAAGATCGGGTTTAGGTTTTGGTTTTCAAGTTTAGGTTTAGGTTTAGGTTAGAGAGTTGAGATTAGGATTAGGTGTAGGCTTAGGTTTAGGGATTTGAGAATACATTAAGGTTTAGGTTTAGGAAATCGGGTTCGGGTTCGGGATCGAGTTTAGGTTTGAGTTTTCAAGTTTAGGTTTAGGTTTAGGTTAGGGAGTTGAGATTAGGATTAGGTGTAGGTTTAGGTTTAGGGATCTGAGAATACATTTAGGTTATAGGTTTATGTTTAGGTTATAGGTTATAGGTTTAGGTTAAGGTATAGGTTTAGGTTTCGGTTTAGGTTATAAGCAATGGGTTTAGGGAACTGAGAATAGGTTAAGGTTTAGGTTGAGGAAATCGGGTTCGGGTTCGGGATCGGGTTTAGGTTTGAGTTTTCAAGTTTAGGTTTAGGTTTAGGTTAGGGAGTTGAGATTAGGATTAGTTGTAGTTTTAGGTTTAGAGATTTGAGAATACATTTAGGTTTTAGGTTTATGTTTAGGTTATAGGTTATAGGTTTAGGTTAAGGTATAGGTTTAGGTTATAAGCAATAGGTTTAGGGAATTGAGAATAGGTTAAGGTTTAGGTATAGGAAATCAGGTTCGGATTCGGGTTCGGGATCGGGTTTAGGTTTTGGTTTTCAAGTTTAGGTTTAGATTTAGGTTAGCGAGTTGAGATTAGGCTTAGGTGTAGGTTTAGGTTTAGGTTTAGGGATTTGAGAATACATTTAGGTTTTAGGTTTAGGTTTAGGTTATAGGTTATAGGTTATAGGTTTAGGTTTAGGTTAAGGTATAGGTTTAGGTTTCGGTTTAGGTTATAAGCAATAGGTTTAGGGAATTGAGAATAGGTTAAGGTTTAGGTTTAGGAAATCGGGTTCGGGTTCGGGATCGGGTTTAGGTTTTAGGTTAGGGAGTTGAGATTAGGATTAGGTGTAGGTTTAGGTTTAAGTTTAGAGATTTGAGAATACATTTAGGTTTTAGGTTTAGGTTAAGGTTATAGGCTATAGGTTATAAGTTTAGGTTTAGGTTAAGGTATAGGTTTAGGTTTCGGTTTAGGTTATAAGCAATAAGTTTAGAAAATTGAGAATAGGTTAAGGTTTAGGTTTAGGAAATCGGGTTCGGGTTCGGGATCGGGTTTAGGTTTGGGTTATCAAGTTTAGGTTTAGGTTTAGGTTAAAAAGTTTAGTTTAGGATTAGGTGTAGGTTTAGGTTTAGGGATTTGAGAATACATTTAGGTTATAGGTTTATGTTTAGGTTATAGGTTATAGGTTTAGGTTTAGGTTTAGGTTTAGGTATAGGTTTAGGTCTCGGTTTAGGTTATAAGCAATAGGTTTAGGGAATTGAGAATAGGTTAAGGTTTAGGTTTAGGAAATCGGGTTCGGGTTCGGGATCGGGTTTAGGTTTAGGTTTAGGTTAGGGAGTTGATATTAGGATTAGGTATAGGTTTATGTTTAGGAATTTGAGAATACATTTAGGTTTTAGGCTTAGGTTTAGGTTATAGGTTACATGTTTAGGTTTAGGCTATAGGTTATAGGTTTAGGTTAAGGTTTAGGTTTAGGTTTAAGGATTTGAGAATACATTTTGGTTTTAGGTTTAGGTTTAGGTTTAGGTTTAGGTTTATGCTATAGGCTATAGATTTAGGTTAAGGTTTAGGTTAAGGTTTAAGTTTAGGTTATAAGCTATAGGTTTAGGGAATTGAGAATAGGTTAAGGTTTAGGTTTAGGAAATCGGGTTCGGGTTCGGGATCGGGTTTAGGTTTTGGTTTTCAAGTTTAGGTTTAGGTTTAGGTTAAGGAGTTGAGATTAGGATTAGGTGTAGGTTTAGGTTTAGGGATTTGAGAATACATTTAGGTTTTAGGTTTATATTTAGGTTATAGGTTACAAGTTTAGGTTAAGGCTATAGGTTATAGGTTTAGGTTAAGGTTTAGATTTAGGTTTAAGGATTTGAGAATATATTTATGTTTTGGGTTTAGGTTTAGGTTATAGGTTACGGGTTTAGGTTTATGCTATAGGTTATAGGTTTAGGTTAAGGTTTAGGTTAAGGTTTAGGTTTAAGTTTAGGTTATAAGCTATAGGTTTAGGGAATTGAGAATAGGTTAAGTTTTAGGTTTAGGAAATCGGGTTCAGGTTCGGGTTTGGGTTTAAGTTTAGGTTAGGGAGTTGAGATTAGGATTAGGTGTAGGTTTACGTTTCGGGATTTGAGAATACATTTATGTTATAGGTCTATGTTTAGGTTATAGGTTATAGGTTTAGGTTAAGGTATAGGTTTAGGTTTCGGTTTAGGTTATAAGCAATGGGTTTAGGGAATTGAGAATAGGTTAAGGTTTAGGTTGAGGAAATCGGGTTCGGGTTCGGGATCGGGTTTAGGTTTGAGTTTTCAATTTTAGGTTTAGGTTTAGGTTAGGGAGTTGAGATTAGGATTAGGTGTAGGTTTAGGTTTAGGGATTTGAGAATACATTTAGGTTTTAGGTTTATGTTTAGGTTATAGGTTATAGGTTTAGGTTAAGGTATAGGTTTAGGTTATAAGCAATAAGTTTAGGGAATTGAGAATAGGTTAAGGTTTAGGTTTAAGAAATCGGGTTTGGGTTCGGGTTTGAGATCGAGTTTAGGTTTTGGTTTTCAAGTTTAGGTTAGAGAGTTGAGATTAGGATTAGGTGTAGGTTTAGGTTTATGTTTAGGGATTTGAGAATACATTTAGGTTTTAGGTTTAGGTTTAGGTTAAGGTTATAAGTTATAGGTTTAGGTTTAGGTTAAGGTATAGGTTTAGGTTTCGGTTTAGGTTATAAGCAATAGGTTTAGGGAATTGAGAATAGGTTAAGGTTTAGGTTTAGGAAATCGGGTTCGGATTCGAGATCGGGTTTAGGTTTGGGTTATCAAGTTTAGGTTTAGGTTTAGGTTAGAAAGTTTAGATTAGGATTAGATGTAGGTTTAGGTTTAGGGATTTGAGAATACATTTAGGTTTTAGGTTTATGTTTAGGTTATAGGTTTAGGTTTAGGTATAGGTTTAGGTTTCGGTTTAGGTTATAAGCAATAGGTTTAGGGAATTGAGAATAGGTTAAGGTTTAGGTTTAGGAAATTGGGTTCGGGTTCGGGATCGGGTTTAGGTTTGGATTTTCAAGTTTATGTTTAGGTTTAGGTTAGGGAGTTGATATTAGGATTAGGTAGAGGTTTAGGTTTAGGGATTTGAGAATACATTTAGGTTTTAGGCTTAGGTTTAGGTTATAGGTTACATGTTTAGGTTAAGGCTATAGCTTATAGGTTTAGGTTAAGGTTTAGGTTTAGGTTTAAGGATTTGAGAATACAATTAGTTTTTAGGTTTAGGTTTAGGTTTAGGTTTAGGTTTATGCTATAGGCTATAGGTTTAGTTTAAGGTTTAGGTTTAGGTTTAAGTTTAGGTTATAAGCTATAGGTTTAGGGAATTGAGAATAGGTTAAGGTTTAGGTTTAGGAAATCGGGTTCGGGTTCGGGATCGGGTTTAGGTTTAAGTTTTCAAGTTTAGGTTTAGGTTTAGGTTAGGGAGTTGAGATTAGGATTAGGTGTAAGTTTAGGTTTAGGGATTTGAGAATACATTTAGGTTTTAGGTTTATGTTTAGGTTATAGGTTATATGTTTAGGTTAAGGCTATAGGCTATAGGTTTAGGTTAAGGTTTAGGTTTAGGTTTAGATTTAGGTTTAAGGATTTGAGAATACATTTAGGTTTTAGGTTTAGGTCTAGGTTATAGGTTACAAGTTTAGGTTTAGGTTTAGGTTTATGCTATAGGTTATAGGTTTAGGTTAAGGTTTAGGTTTATGTTTAAGTTTAGGTTATAAGCTATAGGTTTAGGGAATTGAGAATAGGTTAAGGTTTAGGTTTAAGAAATCAAGTTCGGGTTCGGGATCAGGTTTAGGTTTTGGTTTTAAAGTTTAGGTTTAGGTTTAGGTGAGGGAGTTGAGATTAGGATTAGGTGTAGGTTTAGGTTTAGGGATTTGAGAATATATTTAGGTTTTAGGTTTAGGTTTAGGTTATAGGCGACATGTTTAGGTTAAGGCTATAGGTTATAGGTTTAGGTTAAGGTTATAGGTTTGGGTTTTCAAGTTTAGGTTTAGGTTAAGGTTTAGGGAAAGGTAATAGGTTTTGATTTAGGTTATAGGTTATAGGTTTAGGTTTTAGGTTTAGGTTTAGGTTTTGATTTATGTTATAGGTTATAGGTTTAGGTTAAGGTTTATGTTTAGGTTATAGGTTTTGCGATTTGAGAATGGGTTCGGGTTTAGGTTATAGGTTTTGGGATTTGAGAATGGGTTCGGGTTTAGGTTATAAGTTTTGGTTTTGGTTTAGGTTTAGGTTATAGGTTTTTGGATTTAAGAATGGGTTATGGTTTAGGTTTAGGAAATCGGGTTCAGGTTCGGGATTGGGTTTAAGTTTGAGTTTTCAAGTTTATGTTTAGGTTTAGGTTAGGGAGTTGAGATTAGGATTAGGTGTAGGTTTAGCTTTAGGGAATTGAGTTTAGCTTATAGGTTTAGGGAAAGCTTAGGTTTAGGTTATAGGTGTTGGGATTTGGGAATAGTTTTAGGTTATAAGTATAGGTTTAGGTTAGGTTATAGGTTAAGGTTTCGGGATATGAGTTTAGGCTATAGGTATAGGTTTAGGTTTAGGGAATTGAGTTTAGGTTATAGGTTTAGGGAAAGGTTAGGTTTAGATTATAGGTTTTGGGATTTGAGAATAGTTTTTGGTTATAAGTATAGGTTTAGGTTAGGTTATAAGTTAAGGTTTAGGGATTTGAGTTTAGGTTATAGGATTAGGTATAGGTTTAGGTTTAGGGATTTAAGTTTAAGTTATAGGTTTACGTTTAGGTTTTAGGTTTAGGTTTGATTTGGTTTAGGTTATAGCTTTTGATTTAGGTTATAAGTTAACGGTTTAGGTTATAGGTTTTTGGATTTGAGAATGGGTTCGGGTTTAAGCTATAGGTTTTGGCTTTGGTTTAGGTTATAGGTTTTGGTTTAGGTTATAGGTTATAGGTTTAGGTTTAGGTTTAGGTTTAGATTATGGGTTATAGGATTTGAGAATGCGTTCGGGTTTAGGATATAGGTTTTGGTTTTAGTTATATGTTTTGATTTAGGTATAGGTTATAGATTTAGGTTTTACGTTAAGGTTAAGGTTAAGGTTTAGGTTTAGGTTAAGGTTAAGGTTATAGGTATAGGTTAAGGTTTAGGTTTAGGTTTAGGTTTAGGTTATAAGATATAGGTTTAGGGAATTGAGAATAGGTTAAGGTTAAGGTTTAGGTTCGGGTTCGGGATTGGATTTATGTTTGGGTTTTCAAGTTTAGGTATAGCTTTAGGTTAGGGAATTAAGATTAGGATTAAGTATAGGTTTAGGTTTAGGGATTTGAGAATACATTTAGGTTTTAGGTTTAGGTTTAGGTTAAGGTTGAGGTTTAGGTTATAGGTTAAGGTTTTAGGTCATAGGTTTTGGTTTAGGTTAAGGGTATGGTCCCTGCAAATACAGATATAAACACGGCCATCTAGGCCCTTCCAATGCTGTCCATAAAAAATGGACAGCTTCATCATGGTCATAATAGCGGTTCCCTCTTTCCAGGGAACCCTGCTCTTCCGAATAGCTTTGACGCACATCCGAGTCTGCTCCATTATTTTTTATCAAATACATAAACACGGCATGTCCAAATGGCTAGGCCCCTCCAATGCTATCCATAGGAAATAGACAGCTTCATCATGGTCATAACAGCGGTTCCCACCTTCCAGGAACCACCTCTCAACATCCGGATAGCTCCGACGCACATCCGGGTCTGCTCCATCAATTTCAAGTTAATATATAAACATGGCCTGTCCAAATGGTCAGGCCACTCCAATGCTATCCATAGGAAATGGACAGCTTCATCATGGTCATAACAGCGGTTCCCACCTTCCAGGGACCCCCGCTCAACATCCGGATAGCTCCGACGCACATCCGGGTCTGCTCCATCAATTTCGATCTAATACATTTAAAAACAACATAATTATATCTAAAAGCATTTGGATACCTGGGGAAGGCCTCTCATATTCATATTATTGGTTACTCATCCCTTTATCCATAAGCGACAATCGACCAACACTTTCTATTGCTACCTGTACTCTGAAACCAACACAAATAGAACTGAAAAACAATATAAGGAATAAGAAAAAATGAATTTACCTATACACATCATTAAATGTTTCCCTATAAGGAGGTGATATTATTTCTTTGATAGCTACAACCTGTATGACATGAAAAAATGCAACCAATACAGTCTATTACAATTCAAAGGAGAAAAAAGATTTGTGGTTGCACCGATATTCTAGTACATTACGAACGGCTGCCTATGTATCCAAAAAGTCAAATTGCGATCAAGCCACTATGTAGTTCTTTTTAATTAACTAGGTTACTATAGGTCATAAATTTCATATTTAGCAAAGTATCACTGAATGTCGTCTCAAATCGTTTCTGGTTGGGATTTGAGAATAGGTTTAGGTTAAGGTTACAAGTTTAGGTAAAGGTTATAAGTTTAGGTTATGGGTTAAGGTTTAGGTTTAAGTTATAGGTTATAGGTTAAGTTTTAGGTTAGGTTTTAAGTTTAGGTTAAGATTATAGGTTTAGGTTATAAGTGTAGGTTATAGGTTTAGGTTTAGGTTAGGTTATAGGTTAAGGTTTAGGGAATTGAGAATAGGTGTAGGTTTAGGTTTAGGAAATCGGGTTCGGGTTCGGGTTAAGGTTTAGGTTATAGGTTTTAGGATTTGAGAATAGGTTTAGGTTATAAGGATATGTTTAGGTTATAAGAATAAGTTTAGGTTTAGGTTTTATGTTTAGGTTAAGGTTATAAGTTTAAGTTATAAGTTTAGGTTTAGGTTATAGGTTTAGGTTTAGGTTAAAGTTATAGGTTAAAGTTATATGTTTAGGTTTAGGTTATAAGTGTAGGTTATAGGTTTAGGTTTAGGTTAGGTTATAGGTTTAGGTTTAGGTTAGGTTATAGGTTAAGGTTTAGGGAATTGAGTTTAGGTTTTAGGTTAGGGAGTTGAGATTAGGATTAGGTGTAGGTTTAAGCTTAGGGATTTGAGAATACGTCAAGTTTTAAGTTTAGGAAATCGGGTTCGGGTTCAAGATTGGGTTTACATTTGGGTTTTAGGTTTAGGTTTAGGTTATAGGTTATAACATTAGGTTATAGGTTTAGGTTTAGGTTAAGGTTAAGGTTTAAGTTATAGGTTTTGGGATTTGAGAATAGGTTATATGTTATAAATTCTTTATTTTCATTTACATTCACAAATACATTCATCATCCATCCAAGAAAATTGAGACAGGTCAAAGATACACATAAAAGAGCGGACATGAAAAAAAAAAAGATTTGGTAAGAAAAGCAGTAGAATCTCTCTCTGCCATGTATGAGATTGGTTCATAAGAGTAAGGTGGATTGACCATTTTAGGCTGACCATTGTAATTTTATCAGGAACCCAAATGAGGTTTAAAAAAAAAAGAAAAGAGAGAGAGAGAGAGAGAGAGAGAGAGAGAGAGAGAGAGAGAGAGAGAGATCTTTACTTAAGGTATTTGGAACCCGCAGTATTGCATTAGCTCACCCATTGCAATACCAACTGAAAAATCAAGATGTATCTAAGCGAGTTGACGCATGTAAGGCATGTTGGAGACTTGGTTCATGAAACAAAGGTGACTGATAATTGTACTGTGGCCTTGGCAATTTTAACTAGAACCCAAATGCATACAACTCTTTTGAGTTCCAAAACTATCAACTCACAGGCAGGAGGGTTATCACCATGTCTCTTTGTTTTAAACTAACCCAACTGATATGCAACATGTGGAACTACCAATAAAAGAACTTGAAACTTTCCCATCCTTAAATGTACTGAAACTCAAACAAAATCTCCAACATAATCTATCATCATAATCATCTTCACAATCAATGAACGGGTGCAAATCCACCAAATGGTTTGTTCTCCAATTATCTCTTAAATTTCAATGATGGAAAATAAGAGGTTCCATGATCATGATTGAATGGAATTAGTAAAGAAACTGAAAATATAAAATAAATTACACCATTTATCTTCATTAGCCATAAAAGTAAGCGTCTAGCCATACCATGATTTTATTGTACCAGATGAGGATGAATGGTATGGCAAATTAACAACCAATGACAAATCGGAAGATGCATCAGCAGTATTTATGTTACTCACCCATAGAAACCCCCTGGTGATGGGAAATTTGCAACTTCTCTAAGATGTTCAAGTAAATTATCTATACATAAGTGCTCATCTTTCATGTAATGTATGGAATTTCTAAGTGCTCGCATATCAACCATCACACTCTGCCAGAGTATTAAAGTTTTTACTATAAAAAAAAAGCTACATTTTCTAGCTTTGTCATTAACAAAGCTCATAAAAAAAAAAAAAATCTCTCATTACTTTCTATATAAACACCCAAACCAATTGTCATAACCAGGTACAATAGCAAATAAATCATCATAATCATCATCATTACAATGAAAATTTCCCATATTTTGCAGCATTTTGCATAAAGGAGCTAGTCAGTACCAGGACATTCCATTGCTGGACACGAAGCCCTTCGAAAAGGTTTATACACAAACATTATTCAAAAGCAAAGAGCTAGAACATGGTAAGTTGTTGCTCATTCAACATAATATGGCATGCATGGAAGCAGTTCAAAAATCACACTGATCTGATGATCTTAACCACCTGATTTCACATGATGAATTTGGACTGCTAAATGTGTTCTTTCAACAGCCCATTCAATGGCATTTGACAGTTAGGATTATTTGGTAAGTGTGATTTACGAATATGCTCTATCCATGGTCTAGTTCCTAAATCAAAATACAACTTTACCATGAGAATCAAAGGAAAAATCATTAGAGACCAAAATCATTGAAAATCACCAAAACCCATTGCAAAATCAGCAGCAAAACACTCAAACAGATCGACGGCCTCTCACAAATCACATAGGCAACACCATCCCCAATTTAAAACTATGCATGTTACCAGGAAAACATGAAACCCAATTAAAGTTTCATAATAATCACCAACTGAGTTTTGCCCTGATTAGATCCAAGCTTTCCATCAGGCCAACAACTCTGGTTCTCAAATCCCCAAATCTGTAAGCCCTAAAATCCCTAAAATCTGTAAGCCCTAAAATCCCCAAATCTGCAAGCCCTAAAATCCCCAAATCTATAAGCCCTAAAATCCCTAAAATCTGTAAGCCCTAAAATCCCCAAATCTGTAAGCCCTAAAATCCCCAAATATGTAAGCCCTAAAATCCCCAAATCTGTAAGACCTAAAATCCCCAAATCGAAAGGGGAAGTGAGATAGACAGAGATAAAGGAAGAGAGATCGAGAGAGAGTACGTACCTTCGATTTGACGGTAGCTGTTGTTGATGGAGGTGGGGCGGCCATGCATTGGGACCTGATCCGATGCTACCGCCGATGGGGAAGACTATGGACATCGTCGGTGGATGATGGGTTAGGGTTTGGAGTAGAAAGAGGAGGGCGATAGAGAGAGAGAGGAGAGGGGGACGCGGATAAGCTACTGACAGGTTGAGAGAGGGGATGCCGATTAGCCATTGACAGGTTGAGAGAGAGAGAGAGAGGGAGGGAGGGAGGAAGGGAGAAGAGGAGGGCGAGAGAGAGAGGAGAGGGGGACGAGGATTAGCTATCGACGAGAGAGAGAGAGAGAGAGAGAGAGAGAGAGAGAGAGAGAGAGCGCGGACGGATTGCAGAGAGGGAGAGACAGGGAGGGAGGGAGGGAGAAATTTTAGGGATTGGGGTCGTGGGCGAGCGCGGATTGGCTCTGAAACCGAATTGTGTACTGAGTAAACTCAGTTGGGCCCACCGCGAATGCATGTGGTTTATCCACGCCGTCCATTCATTTTTTTAGATCATTTTATGGGTTCAACCCAAATTTGATATATATACAAAGATCTAGTGGGCCATACCACTGGAAAAGGTGGAACTATTGATTTCAACCGTTGAAATTTTTCTAAGGCCCCCAGTGATATTTATTTGTCATCCAACCTGTTCATAAGATCAGAAGGACATGGATGAAGGGAAAACACAAACATCAGCTTGATCTAAAACTTTTGTTGTCCCTAATAATTTTTCAATGGTAGATGTTCAATTCACACAGTTTCTAGTGGTGTGGTCCATTTGAGGTTTGGATATACTCCATTTTTAAGATAAAGCCCTAAAATTATGTCTTAAAAGAGATGGATGGAGTGGATATAATGCATGAATGACACAGGGGCCCACGGAGTTTACTCAGTACGCTTATCGTACTGAGTTACTCAGTACGCAATCCGCTTCCCTGAAACTAGCCCCGTGGCCGGTGTTCGGTGGTCTGTGGGCCCCACCATGATGTATGTGTTTCATCCCATCCATTCATCCATTTTTAAAGATCATTTTAGGCTCTTATCTTAAAAATAAGAGGATATAAATCTTAGGTGGACCACATTACAGGAAAACAATAGTGATTGGATATCCATCATTTAAATCCTCCTAAGGTCCACTGTACTGTTTATCTGACATCCAATCTGTTGATTTGGTCATAAAGGCCCAGAGGAAGGGAAAAAACAAAGATCAGCTTGATCCAATACTATTATGGCTCCCAAAAAGTTTTTAATGGGCGACATTCATTCAACACTTTTTCTTATAATGTGGTCCACTCGAGATTGAGATATAACTCATTTTTTTTTGTAATATTATAAAATGATCTATAAAAATAGATGGACGGCATGGATGAAACACATACATCATGGTGGGGCCCACAGACCACCAAACACAAAAGTTGAGAGGGGTTACCCTCCATTAAAACATTCATAATTATTTTTTGGCTCACATAGATGTGGTTCACAAATCTAGCCCATCCTTTATGTGTGTGCCACTTGGATGAGGGGTCATACCAAGTTTCAGATGCATCCAAATTTCAGGTGGGGCCCCACCAAGTGCTTTTATATATTTTAGGCATGTCTTTACATGATTTTAGATGGTATGGCCCACCAGAGTTCTATATACGGCTGATTTTTGGGATATCCCATAATTTAAAGGGGACCCATCAAATGCACGGTGTTGATTTACGACACACGTCATGGTGGGGCCCACACAACTCAACCTCATGGGGAGTTCCCAAGAGCTCGACGCATAGAATATTATATATATATATATATATATATATATATATATATATATATAATATTCTATGTATTTGTTATATCAACACCGTCCGTCCATTTTGAGATATCATTTTAAGTCACGAGCTAAAGAATGAGACAGATAAAAATCTATAGTGGACCCCACCATAGAAAACAATGGGAGGGTGATTCCCACCATTGAAACTATCCTAAGGCCCATCGTAATGTTTATTTGAAATCCAACTGGTTCAAAAGTAATTTTTAAAAAAAGATCGTGGGGCCATGCATCATGGTGGGGCCCACACAGCACCAACCACTAGCCAATGGATGGTGTAGGGGGAGTAGCCAATCTGTTTCCCTTATTTGTGGTGTGGTCCATTTAATCTTTGAATATGATTCAATTTTTAGATAATTCTGTAAAATGATCTCGAAAAATGGATGAACGGTGTGTGTTGATCCCAAATTTTCGGTAAATCCAAAACTCAAGTGGACCATGCCACACAAAATAGTGTGGAATAACGATTTCCACCATTGATACCTTCCTTAGGCCCACAGTAATGTTCATAATATAAAAAAAGATATGAATGAAGGGAAAACACAAACATCAGCTTGATCCAAAACTTCTATCAAATGCACGGTGTTGATGTTCGATACACATCATGATGGGCCCCACAAAACTTACTAACATTAGTTCTTAAAATCTCAGGGTGTCAATAAGTTGGGTCACAATTTTGACTAGAATATTTAACCCATTTTACATGTCTGGTCCACTCACTCTATTTTACTGATCATTACTCTCAATTTGACTAGTTACTCGCCCCGATCATGCTACATATAAGAAAGATATTGGGCAAACAAGATTAATCAACAATTTGAGTGAATTTTGATTTAAACATCTAAAGTTATTACTCTTCAATCTGAACTGATCAGATTGTCCAAAAATGGTTAAAGGTTGTTCATAATATCAAAAATATATGAATGAATAAAAAGCACAAATATTAGCTTGATCCAAAACTTCTATGGCCTCCAAGAAATTTTAAATGGTAGAGGTTCAATCACACTATTTCTTGTGGTGTGGTCCACTTGAGCTTTGGATATGCTTCCTTTTTGTTCTTTAGACCTCAAATTATTTGTTAACATGGATAAATGGAGTGCATAAAATAAATAATTAACAATGGACCCCATAGAGTTTACTCTGATAAGAGTAATGAGTAACTCACCTAAATATAGTAGAGAAGGGTTTCCTTAAAACATTCATGGTCATATATTGGGCCTACCTAAATGTGATTCAAACATCTAACCCACTCATTATATGTGTCCCACTTAGATGAGGAATCAGACCAAGTTTCAATTGTATCCATGTCTGTATTAACTTATAAATAGACTGGATCTCAAATAAACATCGCGACGAGCCCTAAGAAGGTTTCAATAGTGGGTGTCACTATCCCACTCTTTTCTATGGTGGGTCCACTTGAACTTTGGATTTGCCCCGTCAATCAGATGCACCATGCCATGGTGGGCCACGAGCTTAAAAATAAAGTCAATCCATGACTTGGGTGGGCCACACCACATACTATAGTTGAGAGGGTTACCCTCCCATTAAAACTTTCATAATCATTTATTGGGCCCACCTAGAGTCAGACCAAGTTTCATACACATCCAAAACTCATGTGGGCCCCACCAAATGCTTTTATATGTTTTAGGGATGTCTTCGCACAGTTTTAGACGTTATGGCCCACCTGAGTTTCGTATACGACTGATTTTTGGACTTAAAGGGGACACATCAAATGCATGGTGTTGATGTTCTATACACACCATGGTGGGGCGCACACAGATTAACCTCATAGGAAGTTCCCATGAGGTGACCTTATAGTACCATTTCACTATTTAGGTAACTCTTTCATGGGTATTACTCTAATCGTGTAGGGCCCACCTTGATATAGTTTTTGTATATCGACACCGTCCATATATTTTTCCATCATATTTTAGGATGTGATTTCAAATCACAAGAACTCAATAATCTCAGGTAGGCCATACTAATCAAAACAATGATGAATAACTATTAAAAACCTTTTAAAGGCCACAAAAGTTTTGGATCAATTTGATCTTTGTAGTTTACCTTCATCTAGATCTTCCTTGCATTATCAACAAGTTAGATTGCAAATAAACATTAATAAAACCTTACGATGGGCTCTTTATAATTTTTAATGGCGATGTACTATATTATCATTCTTTCTAGTGGTGTGGTCCACCTAAGATTTAAATCTACACAATTTTTTATACCCGGCCCAAAAATGGGTTGAAAAAACATAGGGGCCACAAGGATATACAACACACCATCAAAATTTCACTTTTGTTATCTAACTTTTCAATTTTTCTTGTCAAAATAAAAAATCTAGTTTTCTTTTCTAAAATATATATATTTTTTACAATTTGTCAATTTTTTCATAATTTTGTTTAATTTCTTAAATATTTTTTTTCAAAATATCATTTTTTATCTCACTTTTGTTATATAACTTTTCAATTTTTCTTGTCAAAATGCAAAATCTAGTTTTCTTTTTTAAAAAATATATATTTTTTTTCAATTTGTCAATTTTTTCACAATTTTATTTAATTTTTTAAATTTTCTTTTTCAAAATATCATTTTTTTATCGAATTTTTTTTCAAAATTATCAACATTATTCAAAGTTCTTAATTTTATTTTTTTTTCAAAATCTAAATTTTTATAAAATTATAGTTTTTTTTTTTTAAAATTTAAAATTTTCTTAAACATTGTTAATTATTTTTCAAAATTTAAAATTTTCTTAAATATTGTTAATTATTTTTCTAAGCTTCTCAACTATTTTTTTTTTTTTTTGAAATTCATAATTTATTTGAGGTAGGGGCTGGATCGAAGCATTAGAGACGGTTTAGGACCGTCTCTAATAGAGACGGTCTTTGACAGTCTCTAATAGAGACGGTTTAAGACCGTCTCTAATAGAGATGGTCTTTGACAAGGCTATAAGACGGTTGAGGACCGTCTCAAATAGAGACGGTCTTTGACAGTCTCAGATTACAAGTAAAAGACGGCCAATGACCGTCTCAGATGACTGCATATAAGACGGTCAAGGACCGTCTCTAATGTGGACGGCCAATGACCGTCTCAAATGACCGCATAATGACGGTCCATGACCGTCTTAAATGATTTTTGGACGTTTAAATTTTTAAGACAATATTAAGGACAGTCAGGGGCCGTCTAAAAATTTAGAGACGGTTTACGGCCGTCTCTAAAGTGTCTTTAAACCAAGCAATTTTAGAGAGTCCAGAACCGTCTCAAAATCCATCCTTTTTTTCCATTTTTCACGTAGTGGAAGAATGCAGTTTCTACTATAGTGAGTTTAGAGCCTGGGCAGAATCTTGGTTCTCCAAATAGAGTAAAATTCTTGCTTGTGCTCTGCCTCTGGTTCTATTATGATTCAAAAAATGTACAATATGTTATTTGCACGTGGCAATGTACCATCACTAGTACATTCCTAAAATAAATTCATAAAAATAAAAAAAGATAAGTGTTTGGTATTTGATGTGGGCCAGACCATGGTGCTGGTTACTATTGCTTTTTATTCATGAGTGACTTTTTTCCTGTACACATCAAGGTTTAAAGTATCATCCAAAATCAGTACATATAGGCCCATGTCCTGATAGTGGGTGATGAACGGTGGTCTAACCCATATATGATACACCAAAATCAAAATTTAAACCATGGTACAAATGGCAAAAGATTTGAACTAATCATCCATTTTGGCCTTACAATTGATGGGCCACACCCAAAATTTGCACTTATGTAATGATCTTAATCATTCCTTTGGAGGACCTTCGGGGAAAGAAAATAGATGGCTGTGAAAGTAGAGATGCTCACCTCCAACCATTTGGACGAAATATGTCATGTGAAGCAACTTCCAATCCCTCCAATGGGTTGCCCCACCATGAGGATCACCTTGTGTAAAAATCAGCCCTATACAGACTCCAAGTGAGTCACACTTGTATTTTCTTATTTATACATGGTTGTACATTATTTTGTGGTGTGGCCAAATTGATCATTGGATGGGGCTGAGTTTTAGATAAGAAGATCCTTGCGGCAGGGCCAAACTATTGGATAGGGTCGATGTTGTGTGCGTGTGTAGGTTGGAAGTTATCCACTGGGTGAATGATAACTTTTCCGTCCAATGGGTTGGATGTGAGCATCTCTCGTTGAATAAATCAACCAAGGTTCTTTGGTGTAAATCTACCCATCCTTTCTACTTTTAGTTATAGAATTGTACATTTATATATATGATACTGCATTCTTGTGGGGCCCCACAAACCAAGATAACCATCATCAATGAAGAGGGTGAAATAGTGGGGCCCCACAAACCAAAATAACCATCACCATCATTAAAGTAATAATAATTACCTCGCAACTCCAAGTATGGAACTCAAAGGCACTTGCACGAGGAGATGTGCCAAGGGTGGTGAGCATACTGCACCAATTCCTTACCCTCCAAAACAGGCTAGAAAGACAGGTAAAGCTCTTAAATAAAAGGGCCATCATTAACTTTTGTCATTTTCTAAATATTCATAGCTGAATTTATTTGTGCATCCAAAGGAAGCCTAATGGATGTATATTGTTGCTTATAACTTGCTTTTGTTGCAAATTTTCCCATAAACATCCAAGGGAATGGATAAAAGCTTAGCGACAATGGTTAGCTGGTGGTTGGCATGGATAGTTTAGATTGTTCCAACGGACTGCTCAAGTGAACAACTCCAGGTATTTCAGATATGTTTTCGTGCCTTTAAATTATGATTTTGATGTGTTTATTTCAACTATTTTTCTTACAATCCATGTATTCGAATGGTTTATATGCCTTCATATTATGATTTTGATGTGTATAGATGTATGCTTTCTTGCCTTCATATGCCTGCATTGAATTTGGATAAGATAACTATTAAGGGCAACATAGTCAAAAAATAACAAAAGGAGATGCTCTTTTTTTTTTCTTTCTTTTTTTTTTAATTAGTTTTTTTTTAAAATTTTTATTTTATTGTAATATTTTTGGCAGAAATTTTACCGACAGACCAACTCTGTCGCTACTTTCAGAAGTGTCCCAATAGCTGCTTATACAAAGAGTTGATCTGTTGCAAAATTTTAAATTTGATAATGACAAAGTTGTGACGGACTTGTTTTGTAGCGGATATGATACATCGTTTTTTGATGGATCAGATTCGTTGATTTTTATTTTTATTTTTCGATGGACACCCTGCCAATTAGGTTTTCCACAACAAAAAATGGATGGACCATGCGACGAATGGAGTCCGTCATTAACTGCATTCTATGATGGACTTGGTTTGTTGTTTTGACAGTGGATTCGATTCCTTTTTGTCAGTCAGGTCCATTGGTAAGTTCTGAAGATCTTTTCAGTTTGACCCGTTTAGATTTACAATACTTCTAAGATGACGGGAGAATGGTTCTAAAGTTCGATTGAGGTTCCCGGACATTCGTCTCTCATTCTAGTTAGGGTGTCTACTAGTATATAAATGCTTTATTTTAGGATGGCATGATCACTTAACTAGATTAACACACTCAAATGATGTACTAGTGCATTTCAACCCTAGAAATGCATCCTTTTAAGATTTGTACACATTCCGTGATTCAACTATAGACCACTACCAAGTGTATGAGTGGGGTGAACATCCTTTGTCAAGGATCATGATATTTATGTAGATTACGTCTTATCTCATGATGATGAACATTCAATCACTAATTTCATAATTTTGGACTTTCTATTTTAGCACACATAATGAGTCTTCATTATAGTTCATGACCTATGTTAGTGTATTGATTTGTACGTCTTATTTGTCAATCATATGAGTCCTTATGTCATGTAGTTGGTTGAGCCATTGAAAGCTGAAGACCGAAGATACAACAATGTATGAGTGTCAAGGAGTAAAAAATAGGCAAATGAGGTGCCTTGGTGACCTTGTCCCTTAACCCAAAATAACCCCTTTAACCTCTAGATGATAGTTAAACTTACAAGTAAATGTTGTTGATCTTTCCTTAACCTTGGAAACCTAATTGGAATATGATAAGGCTATAAGAGGTGCAAAAATGTTATGAGATTGTATGCCCAAAATAACAAACTTTTGAGTGGTGCTTGATCTCATCGAGCAGTCCTCGAGGGGTCTTCGATGACATTGAAGATCACTCGATGAAATCGAGTAGGAAACTTAGATCTGTCCAGCAGGATAAGATTTTTTATCTGAGTTTCTGGATGAAATCGAGGAACCTTCGATCACATCAAATGGATATTTCGATGTCATCGAAGACTACTTGATGACATTGGGTAATAGTGTGTAAACTGTCCAACAATAATTTAGCTAGAAACTTGATTTTCTCGATGCCATCGAAGCCCTGCTCGATGCCATCGATAGAGCCGTTATCTGTCTATTTTTCACCATTGTAGCTCAAACACCTTATAAAGGGCATTCGGTTCTTGGGCTATTGGGATGGGTTTTTGGTGCAATAAAAGCTTAGGTAATTCCATGATCATACTCCTCATCCTAAGCTTCTAGTCCATGAGATCTAAATTATCTTCCTTGTGATTTATCACTTCAAAGAGAATTTCATCTTCGATGATGAAGAAGAAGTTGTTCTCCACCTTGTTCTAGAAATTAAATCTGAACCAATAGTTAAATCCTTGTCTAAACCCTAAAAAATACCCATCTAGGTGAATTCCTTAGGAATTACAACTTTCCATTAGTTGTAGGAGATTCTACCCAACCTCCCATAACCTTGATCACTGAAAACAGCATCACATGTAAGGTGTTTAATCTTAGAATTAAAGCCTTGACATCATGGTCGGGGGAGTAGATGAGAGTTGATTGAAATATGGGAGAGCATCAATGAAGCAACCCAAGATGGCACATCAACATGGCTCAATTTGACAAGTGTCATTGTACACTCCTTATGTGGTATTCTATGTAAGAGTTTGAATTGCTAAACTCAACTAGGTTCTTATGTAAACCTAATTCCAAGTCCTTGTGTAGTCTACTAGATATGGGTATTTACATATTAGTCTCTAAGGGAGCTTCTGGAGGGAGTAAATGTAAGTTCTTAGACTAGGATCGAGGTTGTTGATTAGTCGATGAAAAACTAACTCAAGTCTCTTACGAGAGGCTCCGGAAGGAGTGTATGCTTTGTAGGTTCTTGTGTAGGATTGATGTTCATGACGAGCCTATAAAAAATCACATGCCTCTTACAAGATCCGGTTCTTATATATGATTGTAAAGGTTGGTGGTGAACTTGATTTAAAACATCCGATAGTGAAATTCGGTACACTCATGGGCTGAGTGCGTCCATTAGGAGTGGAGTAGGGAAACTAAACAACTATACATGCTTGTATTTAAAATTGTAATTTGAACATTTTTTTAAAAAAAATTATACTTATGTGATTGAATGTTTAATTAGATGTATGCATGATTAGATGAATGATAAGAGTTAATAAGTAGCACATCCCACACACAAATGTACACTATCATGTTTATAGATTAGTTGCTTCATAAGTATAATTTATGTGATTAGACCCTTTATTGGCTTGGAAGCCTTAGAGTTAATTTTCTTACTTAACTTTAATTACATATTAGTTTAAGTAATTAATAGTGTTTAAAAGGTAAAAATTTTAATTGGTCATAATCACCCCTCCTCCAGGAGATAGCCTTAATTCCGTAGCTCCACCAAATTTTCACACATAACTGTGGCCCCACCATGTGCAATTTCAATTGTTATTAGAGCATAATTCTTTTGAAGGGCTTAACTGACTTGAGTTGATCTAAGAAGCCTTGGAATGATGTCTTCCTATAAGGGGAAAGATAACGTTACCCAAGAATATGAACCTATTTGTAAATCTAGTATGGGTGAGCCTTTTAAAGTCAATAAAGGATTTGAACTTGATAATTATATTTTTGCCTCTACCTCTTCTGTAATCAAAATGGACTCGTCTACTTTTAGAAGTAGGTCAAGAACTTCTCATGTATGCCATGCTTGTAGAAATGTTGGACACCTTAAATTTGAATGTGATATCTTAAAAAAGTCTCAATCCACCTAAATCTCAAAGCATAATAGTACATTCTTCGTGATTGAGAGATTGACACACCAATGGATAAACATCCCTAAAGGATCGCTGAAAAAGAGAGTTTCTAACCCTTCATAAAATGATCATTCGGATGAAGGTGTTGCTGACTCTACTTGTCTAACTTAATGAAAAAGCCAAGTCAATGTTAATCACGAGCAATAATAATTAGGGTAAGACTCACATAATTAAATCACCTACTGAACATAGATTTTCAACTAGGATACCACATAAGGGAGACATCTAGGAATATCATTACCTCTCCCAAACGTAGTTCGGCTCCTAGGAAATTCACACCCAAGTGAGTTGCGAAAGAGGAATAGGTGACCTTGGGTGGTCAATTTGGGCTAAATTGTTAAATCAGATGATCAAGCCTCATCTTTGAGCTTAATAGTAAATCTGATAATTTCTACCTCATTTATAAGCCTAATTGAAATTGTGAGAATTAAGCCTCATTGGTGAGTATCATAGGAAAATCTAAAGATTCTAATCTTATCTTCTGATTGATTGGTAAATCTAAGGATTATGCCTTATTTATTATAATAGTTTAAGCTTTAAAGTTGTTGAGTTTTAATATCATATGTTTTTAGTTTATAATATCATTGGTCATTCATAATAAACATGCTCCATGTTTTAATATTTATATGCACCCTTTAATCCCTTGTTAATATGTTCATTGTAATTGGTAAATATATGACTTATAGAGTAGTTCCATGCTGTGTTTTTATTGGTATATTTATTAGAACTAAATCTTTGTCAAATACTGATAAAAGGAGGAGAAAGATCAAGTCCCACCAAAACAATTTTAATTCTATTTTGTAGGTTTTATTTATTATTGAAGGAATTTATGAGATAAGGGGAGAAATTATGGGGGAGCGTTGCAAATGTTACATGTCTTGTTTGTATCGAGTTGTAATTTGACACGTAATATTTTGTGTTGTTTTGATATATCATTGATATGGACCATGGCATGGTTTAGGATAGGTTTTTGTCACATAATTGACAAAGTAAGAGATTGTTAGTGCACTGATTTGTGCATCTTGTTTGTCTATCATATAAGTCCATGTGTCACATAGTCAGTTGAGCCCTTAAAAGCTAAAGACCAAATAAACAAGAGGGCATGAGTATCAAGAAGCAAAGAACATGTAAATAAGGTGCCTTGGTGACCCTAATCATTGACCCAAAATAACCTTTTTAGCCTTTAGATAATCCTTAGCCTTTTAGGTAAACCTTGTTGATCATTCCTTAGCCTTAGAAGTCTAATTAGAACATGATAAGACTATAAGAGTACAAAGCTGTTTGAAATCATATTTCCAAAACAGTAGACTTCGGAGTGGTGCTCGATCTCATCGAGCAGTCCTCGAGGGGTCTTCGATAACATAAAACAACCACTTAATGGAATTGAGTAGGTAACTCATATTTGTCCAGCAAGATATAATTTTTTAATATGAGATTCTTGATCAAATCGATGAACTTTGATCACATCGAAGGGACATCTCGATGGCAACAAAGGTCACTCGATGACATCAGGTAGTAGTGTGTAAACTATCCAACAATAATTCAATTAGAAACTAGATTTTCTCGATGCTATCCAACAATTAGTTGGTATTTTAAATAACCGAATGTTTATTATCTTTGGCTGTTGTAGATTTTGCTTGTTCCAAAATGAGAAGATCAGTGTATGCTCCCAAGTATTGTCTTTCTTTTATGTCATCTCATCATCATCTTTCTCTATAATTTAGTTCTTCAGTTTCGGGGCATAGCTTTTTCATATGGCTACATGTTTGTATGATGAAATTGATTTTCAGCCGTGTAGTAAGCTTTCGAATCAAAGCGAAGCTGAGAATAAGGTGTTAGTTGATGGCAAATTGATAGCCAGTAGAAGCACATCCATGGAGTTCTTGCTTGCAATTCTTGAGAAGCTATTTGGTTGTGAGAAGGCATTAGATATTGCTATCGATGAGAACTTTAAATAGACATATAACTATTATGTTGGCATTGTACTTTTGTGAATGGATTAAAATGAATGACTATATTTGATTGAATGAATGAATGATTTAGCTATGAAATATTTATCTATATTAGCTTATATGAGTTGATCTATCAGGGCATGTACTACAATGGTGAGAGATGCCATCATTATATTTTATTAAATTTCAAAAGGCAGTCGCTACGGCTATTTACCATAGCCCTTTATCTAGAAACCGTAGTTGTCCCTAATTTTAGCCTGTTGCTATAGTTCTCACTCTACTTTTAGCTACAGATATAATCCGTAGCTGTATATACTTTGGAGCTATGGAAAGTATTGCTACGGATTTAATCTATACCTATTGTTTTTATGGCTACGGATTTATCTTTAAGACCTATGCCTACGGCATGAATGGCTACGGTCGTGCTACAGACTCTAATCGTAGCCATAGGCCTTTCGCTACGTCTTTTATCCGTAGCCTTTGCCCAGTTTTCTGGTAGTGAATCCAAGATGTTACATTAACTCACACGGTTATATAATCCAAGACGTATTAGGGATTGTGGTATCCCTTCTCACATGGTTACATAGGTGAATGTACAAACAAGTCATGATAGAGACTATTGTGTCTCTCTATTTCATGCATTACAAGTGGTGACTACATAAGTATATTTATCTAAATTAAGGAAAAACGATGATTAAAACTTACTTAAATCATGCATTGAATAGGGAGACCATATCTCACAATCATGGGTGATCATAGTATATTCAAATCAGATGATAATAACCATCACATAATCAAGGCATCCAAGGTGTGGACACTAGGCATGGATATCAAGACTTGACTAGGGATTAGGATTAACCAAGGACCTAGTGAATTGACTAGGTAGGTTGAAAAGGTTTTCTTTTTAGTTCAATGAACTAAATTAAAATAGATATTATTACCGTAAAATTCTTCTTAATTATTATGTTTTACCGTAAATGCCTTCAAGTTTTGTATTTACAAAATTACACTTCTTACTTTACAGCAAAGGGTAAAAATATGTTTTTATCCTAATCTATTCTCTCACATAGAAATCATATATAATCAGTTGTGAATGAGTGAGTATCCCTCAAATCCCTCATATCATTCTCTCACTATAAGAAAACATGTCTTTAGCCTCAGTTCAAATCGTGGCTAAAAAGTTAAAAACCAAGGGTAAAGCTTTTAGCGTCGGTTTTGCCACAGTTACCTAAATCGATGAAGCAACCCATGTGGTTAAAGGCTTTAGCCTCAGTTTTGGTAACTGGGACTAAGAATTGAGACTAAAAGAACTTTTTTTAAAAAGCTTTGGTTGCCTTAAATCATGACTAAATCAAGTTTAAATCAAGTTTTTAGCCTTGGTTGTTTCCAATCGAGACCAAATTCAAATGTTCACCTCAGTTGACTCCAACTGAGGCTAAATTCAATTTTTAACATTGGTTCTCAACAACTGAGACTAAAGCCTTCAACCATGGGATTGTAATTTGTAACTTAGGTTGGAAAACCAAGGCTAAAGATGAAATTAGCCTCTGTTGCCATCAACTGATGTTAAATTCAATTTTTAACCTCAACTCTTAACAACTAAAGTTAAATCTAGCTTTTAGCCTCGGTTGATACCAAGAGAGGCTAAATCCATCTTTAGTCTCAGTTTATATCAACCGAGACTAATAGTATTTTTTAGCCTTAGTTACAAAATATGACTAAAAGTGTTTAATTTTTATTTTTATTCTTAAATATTTGTTTGAATAAAGTTGTGCCTGTTTTTTCTATGTAACCTGTATGATCATTCATTCAATCCAATCATTCATTTCAATCATTCATCAAGACATAAACAATCATAAAAGCGTAATTTACTAAATATAATAATCCAAGTAAATCATTACAAAATAGTAAAATCTCACATATGAGTATGATTATACAATTATAGAAAGAAAATAAAAAGAAAGAAACTACCTATTAATTCCCCCTGTCCTTGATTGAAGTCTTACGGCCTTAGGTGTTTCCTTATGAGTGGATGCTGAGGAGGCCTGTGCAAATGTTGTTGTTGATTCACATAAAATAATCTCTAGAGGACACTGCTTGAAGTTAGGGCCGCCACTAATGAGGTTACAACGTCTCTCATTTGCGCTATCATTTGTTACATCATCCACTGCTCCAACTACTCCAGTTGCTCAACCATCCACTTTGTTATTCGCTCCTCCACTAGTTGCTCCACCTGGTCGTTCATCTACTATTGCAACTCTATTGGAATGAATGTGGATGTTCCCCTTAAAAGGATATTAATTGTTTTAATGGCACCATTAAATGGCAGTTAAAATGGAAAATTGATAAACGATACAAATTCAACAAAAAACATGTACTAAAGAGAAGTTAGTATTATCCAATCAAACTAAATTTGAATATGTGCTCCACCTACAATAGACCCATTATTTGGATAGCTCAAGTTATGGTTAATGAAAACCATGTAGTGGGCATGCATATGGATCTTCCTACACCAATATATCAAATAACTCCTTTAAGAACTAAATAGAAAGAGAGAGCAACATTAACCACCTAGTTCCCTCGTCAAAAAAAGTTAAAGAAAAAAAGGTAATTCTTGTAATTCTAAGGAAGCACGGTCATAGTCTAGAACAAAGCAGAGCGATTTGTTGAGTTCATTATGTCCTATGTAACACCCTGTGTTCTTGAAACTCGAGTATATGACTCATTTTCCAAAAACTCAAGTGTTAACCTTTAAGGATAATTAAATTTCACGTGTGTGTGTATGTGTGTGTGTGTGTGTATTCTTTTCTTTTCTCTTTCTTATCGAAATATTAACAAATCAAGCATAAGAAAATTTTCAATATATTCAAAGTATACGAGCAGTTGCCCAAATGACTTATACAAACCAATCTCCCAATACTTACAATTACAAAATGAAATAATACCACATGTGAAACAAAGTAAATTATAACTAATCTTGAACTGTAAAATCACGTAGCAACTCTTGGCAAATACAATCATGCATCCTTGACAATTGTACTCTACTCCTCATTAATATGAACATGAATATCATCTAGGCCACCTACACTACCTGTATGGTTATATATTCGATGAATGAGTGACCAACTCAGTATGAATTTCCCTCAAGATTACACACCAAAGCATTAGTTAAGCATAGTTGCAAATAAAAATGCATTTAAAATAATATATGATGTAGTCTTATTAAATACATGGACGCATGAGTGCACGTCAATTGATGATGCTCATCCAGTTGGCTTTTGGGCAAAATCCATGCATGTGGCCGATCACTAGCGAAAGTTCATTGTACATGTATAGTGTTAAGCTCACAGAAAGTGGGCCGATAGTTGGTGGTCTAAGAAGTAGTGAAATGATGCCACAATTAAATCCTATAAGCACGTGCTACAACATCAAGAATTAACCACCCGTCATCGCTCATATGCTATGAATGCATTATTAACCCAACCATTATTATTCCATTTACAACCAGTCAGATTAAGAAAGCCCAAAGGTCACTACGGGGGGCTCATCACCCAGTGTAGGCCGACAGCTCGGGCATATGTCCCATACCATCATCCCTGGCTCATGAGGCTACCACCTGAGGATGTTTAATAGAACCTTATCGACTAGTGGCCAATCATAGTTCAACATGTGAAACCTTTCATCACATGGTTATGTAGAAATAAATCATCGAAACCACATAGGGAAAATACTAAGTCGAAGCCACATAAGGCAAATAATAAATCGAAATCATATAGGGAAAATATCAAAACTCAGCTGCATAAGGCGAATAACAAATTGATGCGATAAAAAGACCATCCTTAAAAGCCACGCAGGCACAATAACCCGTGAATGGTAGGCTCACATCAATATTCACATCATTCAAAGTAACCACTAGATCGAGGGCCCATTTTAATCACAATCAATCAAGTTACATCCTAAGTCTGGGTGTACAAATAATAGTTGAGTTTTCCACTAATGAATGTACCAATTCAATATTTCACAAGCAATCCATAAGTAATCCACTAGCATGAGAAAATATACAAGTGCAACATATTCATGTTCATATAAGATAAAAATTGAGCACGTAACTTAGAATTTAATTCCAACAACTAATTCAAGTAATCATGAGATGAAGATATCAATTATCAACTGAAAATAAAATAAAAACTATTACTTAAGCTAATGAGAAGTGGAAACTCAAGGGGAAGAAATCATCACCTTTCGAGTCGAATTGCCTATAGTGTCGTTAGGAAGCGCACACACCCTTAAAATTGGATCCTGCCATGAATTGTGAATAATATGGTCAGATCAAAGGTTCATACACTATCTACGGTTAGGATCATAATCTATGGTTTGGATCACTTAGGTTTAGCGTTTTATCTATTAATTTAATTTTAGGCTTTGGTTTAGAGTTTGAAATCTAATTCATATAATTAATTTATAATAATATTAGAAATGAAGTAATAATAAGTAATAGTTGTTAGCTAATGCTAACAACACTAATCTTATAACCAATAATCTACAAATGACAAAATAAGAATAACATTAATAATAATAAATGTTAATATCTAATGTTAACAATAAAGTAATAGAATTAATAGCGTCTAATAATAATTTCTAACAATAGTCAAAATAACGATAATTTGATTTCGACAATCCAAATGTATAAAAATTGGAAGTTGGCATACCTAAGTTGGTTCACAGGACTTAGTCCAATCTTGGGAGAAGGCTTGGACTGCTACAATGTGCTGGACCAAACCGACCCTGACTCGGTCCCGACTCAACTCCTTGACTCGATTTTGACTGAGTTGACTCGATTCCAACCGAGTTGACTCGGTCTCCTCCCTCTCTCTCATATTCCTTTTCTTCCAATCCCATCTCTGTTCATCCCTTCTTGATGGAAAAAGTCCAACAATGGTCGTCAAACCTGGCCTGACGCAGCCTAGCGAGTCGATGACCCGCCCGACTCGTCGACAGTCACACATACCCTCTCTTTTTCTCTTTCTTCTTCTCTCCCCATTTCCTTCTTCCTTTCTTTCATCTGTTGTAGGTCCAGCAGAACCACTGGACGACCGGGTCCAACCCGATTCAAATGCATCAATTTGGTTTGGTGCGGTGCAACAGCAGCACCACTTCCCCCCTTCTTCTTCTTTCTTCTTCCTCTCTTCCTCCTTTCTCCTGCATCGACTAGTAAGGCCTGCAACCTAACCCAGACCGAACACAATTCGAGTTGAGATTGTGTGGCAGCGAGAGGACGACGAGGAAGAAGATTGGCTCTAATGGCGGATTTGGATGTGGGCCATCATTCACCTAATGATCATTGTGGGATGTTCATGTGGGCCATATGGAGCTTGCGAGTGCAAGGAATCCAAGCTTCATGACATCTCTCATGGTGGTTTCGAGATTAGAAGCTCTTGGCTTGATTTCGAAAAATCTGAGAACTGTTGCGGCTGTGGTTTTTCTCCTGGAAACTAGGCTTTTCCTATACATAAAAGCCTATGAATGGATGGCCGAGATTAATTTGAGGGATTTTTAACAGTGAATGGCCTGGGATCATGCCAACACACCAATGTGCCTTTCCACGGCTGCTCTCTCTCTCTCTCTCTCTCTCTCTCTCTCTCTCTCTCTCCATCTCTTTCTTTTGTAAAACCCTAGCTTTGAAGGGCTAGGATTGTGTGAGACAGATGACTAAGATCATGCGAAGGTGGCTTTCAAGGATCACCAACTTGGCAGCGAGGATAATTTCCATTTTTGGAAAGATCCACCACTCATGCCCTGACTTACGCTGAAGTTCGTGTGCACTCGGGTGCGTTTCATCAAGCAAGGTAAGTTGGGTTTTTGCCAGATCCACTTTTTGGATTAGTTGGATGGTTTAGATCACACATGTGATCACCTCAAGTGCACTCCCTCTGGTGTACACACGAAATGGTTGTGGGCCCGACAACGATGCCCTGAGAAATCCACTCCATACGTAAGACTCCATATCCTTAGCTGGTTCATTTGACCAAAGATGTGGCAAACACAAAGCTTAGGTGAGCCATATTAATTGAATTAAGGCCTTTTAGGTGCCGATTACATCGATCCGACGGTCAGATCATTTTGAAATTGGACATTAATGGTCAAAAGGTTTCTATATAGGATCCCTTAAATGGAAATCAATTGTCTAATTAGCGATTGGATGACCTACTATGTGTTTATAATATTGAATAAAATTGGATATTAATATGATAACATTTTAATAACATTATTATTATTATTATTGGTTAGCTTGTTAGTACACCTACTGTCAGTTCACACTTCATTGTTAGCCACCCCCACTAGGGAATCAATACCATGACCTCAGTGTTGAAACGAGGTATCTTTCACTCAGTCTACCACTTGAGCTATGGATCTGGGTGTTAATAACATTGTTATTATTATTATTAAGTTTATTACTATCATATTTTTGCTCACCAAATATCTAAGCTTAAGCCTGATGGATGGTTCCAATGGATGGTGGATAGCTTGATATACAGATGGGGATTACTTCCAACGGTCGGATTTAGACTGAAAGGCATGTGAATGTTTGCTTAATTTAAGTTTGTATTTATACTAAGTTAGGTTACACGGTAATACTCAAGTACTAAAAAGTACGAGATGTTATATCCTAAAAGTGGACTTTTAAGCTCAGTTACTAAGTAACCGATGCTATATTTAACCTTGGTTCCTTAATAAAGGAGGCTAGGCTAAAAGTTACCTTTTATCCACGGTTCCTTAGTAACCAAGGCTAAAAGCATACTTTTCACCTCGATTACTTAGCAACTAAGGCTACTTTTAGCCTTGATTTCTTAGCAAATGAGGCTCAAAGTAAGTCTTTGTTCCATAACAACTGTGGCTAAAAGTTGTCTTTTCACCTTGGTTCCTTAGCAATTGTGGTTAAAACCTAACTTATAACTTTGGTTCCTTAGCAACTTACTAGTCTTGGTTCCTGGGCAATCATAGCTAAAAGCTCACTTTTACCCTCATTTCTTTAGCAACTGATGCTAAAAGCTGACTTTTGACCTCAGTTTGTAAGCAACCGTGGCTAAAAGCTTACTTCAAACCTTGGTCAGTTAGCAAACCACAAATGAAATCTAACTTTTAACATCGGTTCCTCAACTACTGACGCTAAAAGTTGACTTTTAACCTCAGTTCATTAGCGGCCATAGTTAAAAGTTAACTTTTAACCTTGCTTCCTTAACTATCATGGCTAAAAGCTTACCTTTAACTGTAGTTTCTTAGCAACCATGGTTAAAAGCTGACTTTTAGCCTCGGTTCCTTAACATTTGTGGCTAAAAGTTCACTTCTAATCTTATTAGTAATCATAGTTAAAACTCAACTTTTAACCTTGGTTCCTTAATTATAGTTTCTTAGCAACCATGGCTAAAAGTTGACTTTTAGCCTCAGTTCTTTAACATTTGTGGCTAAAAGTTGACTTTATTCTTGGTTCCTTATAAAGTAAGGCTAAATGACATTTAATCTTGGTATCTTACCAATCCCGGCTAAAGGCTAACTTTAAATGTCGGTTAGATATTAACTAGCCTCAGTTGGTAGACAACTTAGGCTAAAGAACATAATTAGCCTCAATATTTTTAATAGAGGCCAAAAAATCGTAGTTAAAGGCTTGTTTTCTTATGGTGTTCATGCATCTCTCTCAACCCCTCTTATAAGGGACAAATGGAGTGAGACCCTACCATGATGTGTTCTTGAAATCTTATCCAAACACTAGGTGCAAAACTCAATTTTAGGGTTAGAGCTTAAAAATCAACCTAATTCATGATTCAGGAGAACTACGTAATTGGAAACAATGTACAGGGCAATACATACCCTCCAAATTATTTCCCCCTAGTGTGGCCGGCTTAAATCATGGATTTTCCTAATTTTTTGTCCATGGGCGTAAATTTTTGTATGGTATTTAATGTTATGGATGGATTTCACATAATCATCATGGTGGGCTCTATAAAATGAATTTCACATAATCATCATGGTCAGCTCTATAAAAAATCAGTGATAGACATTTTGCTCCCAACTATTTCCTTTGATGTGGCCCATTTGAATTATAAGACAACTTGAATTTTAGTCTTGGGCCTAACATGAGGTTAAACATCTAATGGTTGGAATGGATTTCACATAAACATCACGGTGAGCTCATAAAAATTTTATTTTTTAATATAAATAGCGAAAATCTCTTATCTTCGTAGAGCAACCCACCTGAATTTTTACTAGGCCCACCATGATATGTATATGAATTTTTTTATTTTTTATTTTTGACTGTTAAATAGGTAATCCCATACAAGGCCTAGGGCAAAAAATCTAGCTGACCCAGTGATTCAAGTGGCAACACAAAGCAAGTAGTTGGAAAGGAGACGTGGACTAGTCATTTAACAGGGCCATGATAATAGTTATCTAAAATCAACTTGAACCATTAGATGTCACACAAAAATTTAGTCTTAGGGCCCAAAAATTAAGACAATTTGTGATTCAAGTAGGCCACATCAAGAGAATTTTTGGAGAGTGTGCATGGCCTTGTTCAATATTTCCAATCTTGTGGTCTACCTAAATCATGGATGGAGATTGTTTTGTTAACCCTGCACCTAAAATTGCTTCACAGAACTTGCTGTTGGAGTGAATTTTAAAAACACATCATGGTGTGGCTACATAGCTTCTGATTTTTAAAGGTAGACAAATAAAATTTGCTTCCTTACCGGGGAAGGGTTATTTTGGTTCGGCGTAGAATCGTCTTAATAAGAAATTAGACTTTTCACCTTTTAGCCGTACAATGAAAGAAATGTTTTGGTAAATATCAAAACTCAAAGATCGTTACTGGAATCTCATATATTACTAGAAATTTGCCACAACTTTCTCTTCTTAGTCTTAAAAAACAAATGACAAAATAAATTAGAAAAAGAGAATTCATCTTCTGGTTTTTCTTCTTACTTGGGAAGTATTACAGGAAAAAAAAATAATCATAAAATAAAATAAGATATATAAAATCAGATAAGAACCCTTAATGTCATCATCATCAATCTTCTGGTTTTTCTTCTTACTTGGAAAAGTATTACAGGGTAAAAAAAATCATAAAATAAAATAAGATATATAAAATCAGATAAGAACCCTTAATTTCATCATCATTGTTGTCGTTGTCTTCTTCTTCTTCTCCCTAAAGAAAGAAAAAAAAATCAGATAAGTATGAAAAAAAAATCAGAAAAAAAAAAAGAAAAAACATCCTCTTCTGAAAATCGAATTGTGTACTGAGTTACTTGGTATGCTCTTATCTTACTGAGTAAACTCCGCTG
This sequence comes from Magnolia sinica, assembly GCF_029962835.1. Classification (NCBI taxonomy): domain Eukaryota; kingdom Viridiplantae; phylum Streptophyta; class Magnoliopsida; order Magnoliales; family Magnoliaceae; genus Magnolia; species Magnolia sinica. Next base: position 26,376,156 of record NC_080575.1, read on the forward strand.
GGCCCACTGTGAATGCATGTGGTTTATCCACGCCGTCCATCCATTTTTCTAGATCATTTGAGGGGTTGAGTCCAAAATTGAAGTATATCCAAAGCTCAAGTGGACCATACTACAACAAACAATGGAAGTATTGATTTCCACCGTTGAAACCTTTCTAAGGTCCACAGTGATGTTTATTTGTCATCCAACCTATTGGGAGGCCTAAAGGATGGGAGATTCCTCTTCTCAGTCGGCAAGAACCCATTAACAACATTGGCCGATCTCCTCAATCGAGCTCAGAAATACTCCAACGCTGAGGAGCTTTTCATCTCGCGAAAAGCTGCTTGGAACAAGGGTAGCTTGACCAAGGAAAAACGACCTAAGGAGGAACAAACCTTAACCAACAGCAACATACGGAGAAAGGACAATGACTCGATCAGGGCTCGGCAGTCCTTATGGAAGTCCGAGACAAACAACTCTTCATGTGACCGAACAGGATGAAGACCGATGCCAAAAAAGGGGACAAATAGAAGTACTGACACTTCCACCATGACCACGGATACTCTACTAGCATCTGCTTCAATCTCAATGAAGAAATCAAAGCCCTCATCCAGTACGGGTATTTGTGGGAATATGTCAATAAAAGAGAAGAGCGTGCAGATCAGAAGAACAAACAATACATCAACAACAAAGCTACCAGGAAAATTCGCACCATCTTTGGCGGACCTGCTGGAGGAGGAGCCTCGAACCAAGTACGAAGAGCTCATGCTCGAAGTATCAGTCACAGTAGTTTGGAGCATAAAGCTAACGTCACCAACAGACCCCCAAAGGAACAAAAGGTAGCATCCTATGAGCTGACCCTCACCAAAGAGGACGCCCGATTTGTCTACTACCTCCATGGTGATGCGTTAGTGGTGACCATGAGTATAGCCAACCACAAAGTGTTTCGGATATTAGTGGACACCGACAACTCGACAGACATCCTTTTTGTTGAAGCCTTCGAGAAGATGGGAGTCGGGAGGTCCCGACTCTGACATGTCAAAACTCCCTTACTCAGTTTTGCGGGGGACAAGTCACCTCGGAAGGATCCATACAACTCCTAGTCACAACGGGAGAAGGATAGAATCAAACAACGACCATGATCGACTTCTTGGTGGTCGATTGCCCCTCTGTCTACAACGTCATTCTCGGACGACCTTTTCTTAACACTCTATGAGCAGTGGTATCAACGTACTATCTTGCAATGAAGTCTCGACTGAGCATGGAGTCGGTCTAGTCAAAGGAGATTAGCAAGAAGCTCGGCAATGCTATTCCATGGCATTGAAAACCCATTGCCAAGCGATGACCATCACCTCCCTAGACCCTCTGGAGGACTCAGTCGATAAAGGGTGTCCAATGAAGGATCTCGTAAGCATCTCGCTCGATGAATCCGACCTGATCAAAACTGTGCAGATTTGCTCATTGCTGACTTTCAGCTCTGCAAGATGAAGTCATGAATCTCCTCCGACAACTGGCCGATGTATTCGCATGTTCCCATTAGGACATGCATGGCATCGATCTAAAGGTAATAGTTCAGAAATTAAATGTCAACCCCTACTACTAACCGGTAACGCAGAAGCACCGAGCATTCGAGCCAGAATGGTACGCAATAATTGGTGAAGAGGTCAGCAAAACTCCTCAAAGCTGGTTTCATCAAAGAAATCAATTACCTCAACTGGATCGCCAATGTCGTCCTAATGGGAAATTCCACTACGAAGTGGCGGGTCTGTATTGATTACACCGACCTGAACAAAGCCTGCCCCAATGACAGTTTTCCTTTTTTGCGGATCAACCAGCAAGTCGACAGCACTACTGGGTACGAATTCCTAAGCTTCATGGATGCTTACTTAGGATATAATCAGATCGCTATGCACCCTTGCGACAAGCAGAAGACGACCTTCGTCACTGACAAAAGACTTAACCGCTACAAGGTCATGCCCTTTGGGCTAAAGAACGCTAGGGCCACATACCAATGGCTTGTAAACCAAATGTTCATTAAACAGATCGGACGCTCCATGGATGTCTACGTCGATGACATGCTCGTCAAAAGCATCAAATCTGTAAGCCACGTCGTTGACCTCGAGGAGATGTTCGTAATCCTACAAAGGTACCAGATGAAATTAAATTCGAGCAAGTGCGCCTTCGGGTCATCTCAAGAAAGTTCCTCGGCTTTCTAGTCAGCTAGAGGGGGATAGAAGCGAACCCTAAAAAAATCCAAGCTTTGCTCGACATGAGCTTGCTCAAGACGATGAAAGAAATTTAATGCCTCACAGGGAGAATAGCCGCCCTCAACCATTTCGTCTCTCGAGTCACTGATAAATGTCTTCCCTTTTTTAAGCAATTGAAATAAAAAAACAAAAAATAGAGTGGACCAAAGAATGCGAGCTTGCCTTCTAAAAGGTCAAACAATACTTGGGATCTCCACCACTACTTTCAAAGCCCGAGCAAGGAGAGCTGCTATTGCTATACTAAACAGTTTCAATAGCAGCAGTAAGCTCGGCTCTTATTTAAGAGTAAGAAGGGAAACAACTACCAGTGTACTATGTCAGCAAAGACCAGATACCTAGACATCGAGAAGCTCACTATGGCCTTGGTCGTCAAATCCCGTCCCTTACAACCTTACTTCCAAGCCCATACCATCGTAGTCCCGACCAACCAACCCCTCCGCCAGGTACTTTAGGAACCTGAGGTATCAAGAAGACTTACAAAATGGGCAGTTGAGCTCAAAGAGTTTAACATTAAATCCCAGCCTCGAACTGCCATCAAAGGCCAAGGAGTGGCTGATTTCATTGTCGAGCTCATGAGCGAGACCGACTTAGAGGCTAGTTCGAGCTGTAAGACCAATTAGCCCGAAGATTGAACAACCAAGCCAGATCTGCCAACATGGACATTATATGTCGACGATTCATCCAATTCTAAGGGCAGTGGGGCCGGGGTAGTTCTTAAGGCTCCTGATCAGACTTACACACAATATGCCTTAAGATTTGAATTTCAAACATCAAACAACGGGACAGAATATGAAGCACTACTGGCCGAGCTCATTCTAGTAACAGCAATGGGAGCTCAGAACCTGAAAGTCCATAATGATTCATAGCTCGTCGTCAACCAAATAGTTAGTGAATACCAAGCCAAAGAAGAAAAAATGAAGGCCTAGTTGCAAAAAGCCCAAGAATTTATTGGTAAATTTTATAAATGTGATATCGGCCTAATTCCTAGGTCGGAAAACTCCAAAGCAAATATGTTAGCAAAGTTGGCCATAGCAGGCAAAGGCGACATTCCAAAGTCAATCCCAATAAAATTTTTAGCTGAACCGAGCATTAGCAAATCCAACCCGACCACGGTCACTACCAGAAAATTGGGTAAAGGCTACAGATAAAAACCGTAGCTAAAGGCCTATAACTACAATTAGAGTCCGTAGCACGATTGTAGACATTGGTACAGCCATAGGTCTTAAGTCTATGGCTACGGATTTAATCTATAGCCATATAAACAATAGGTACGGATTAAATCCATAGTCATAGCTTCCATAGCTTTAAAGTATATACAGCTACAGATTATATCTGTAACTAAAAGTAGAACGAGAACCATAGCAATAGACTGAAATTAGCAACAACTATGGTTTCCAGATAAAGGGCTACAGTTAATAGTCGTAGCTACTGCCTATTTTTTTTTAAAAAAAGTTAAAGAAAATATATTAATGGCATCTCTTACCATTATAGTACATGCCCTGATAGATAAACTCATATAAGCTAATATAGATAAATACTTCATGGCTAAATCATTCATTCATTTATTCAATCAAACACAATCATTCATTCATTCAATCAAATACAATAATTCATTTTAATCCATTCACAAAGTACAATGCCAACATAATAGTTATATGTTTATTTAAAGTTGTCATTGACAGTAAGATCCAATGCCTTCTTGCAACCAAATAGCTTCTCAACAATCACAAGCGAGAACTCCATGGATGTGCCTCTAGTGGTTATCAATTTGCCGTCAACTAACACCCTATTCTCAGCTTCGCTTTGATCCAAAAGCTTACTACACATGGCTGAAAATCAATTTCATCATACAAACAATGTAGTCATATGAAAAAGCTATGCCCCGAAACTGAAGAACTAAATTATAGAGAAGAATGACGACAAGATGACATAAAAAAGAAAGAAAATACTCAGGAGCATATACTGATCTTCTCATTTCTGAATAAACAAAATTTGCAACAGCCAAAGACAAAATAAACATTTAGCTATTCAAAATACCAACTAAATTTGTGGAAAATACACAAAACAAATCAAAACCCATTGAAATTCAAAGCTTGGGAATAGCTTACCTCCAAAAATCTCGACATGGTTTACAAGGTACATATGATTTTCAGCTAAACCACCTGCAACCAACAAACCAAGAAAATACATTTCTTTTTACAATGCAAGAAAAAGGAGAGGGAGTTACCATTATTAATTAAATTTCATATACAACAAACCCACAACCTGCCAAGAAAAAACCACAACCAGTTAAACTAGCAATCAAGGTTATTATGATCGCTTGAGGGAAGAGAAGAATGATGAACTTGGTATTTCCTCAGGGAAAGAAAGAGAACTCACATATGGGGTTGCAACAGATCATCCCATTGCTCCTGATACTGTTCATAGATACCCAAACTATGATGGAAACATTCATCAATTTAGTTTCCATTCATTGCATGAAGCTTAGTCAAAAGAAAAAAAATCGCTCAATTTTAGGCCTAATTGGTGAAGCTGACCTGAAGATGATTTCCATCAAACAAAGAATGTTAATTTTCTCTAGTAGTTTCTTCTCATTCTCAACTAACGCAAGTCATGCACTAAGAGCAACACTATGGACATGGTAGAGTTCTTAACAACGAACCAAATCACTAGCATTAAATGCTTGAAGAATATAATAAAGCCACTCCACTTTCCTCCCCAAAAGACTTTTTATTTGCAGTCATTTAGAAAGCAAACTAGGTCTATATACAATATCCAATTATCCATGTTTGTCTGCATATTGTATACACATGAACATGTTACATATGCATACATAAACACATCTAAACTTACATAAATGGGCTATGCATAAATGCATGTGGACCTATACAAGTTTATACATACACACACACACACACACACACACACACAGAGAGAGAGAGAGAGAGAGAGAGAGAGAGAGAGATCATGGATGAATATGTACTTGCATAATAAATACAATAAAATTAGAGCAGTTCCCTCTCTATCCGACCATGCATTAAATTATACATCAATACATCATCATGCAAAATTGCAAATGTATCTTTGCACATGTAGAGATGGCAAAAAAGAAGAAGAAGAAGAAGAATGAAGGGCATGCAAGTAGAAATCAAACTGATTGCAACTAAATAATACAAGTGGACAAGAAAGAAGAAAAAAAAGCAGCTAGTGCTAATTGAAACTCTTACCACAATGTAGTGCAAGAACTTCTTTGACTACCTAACCTGCCTAAAGGCCTCAAAAGTTGAAACCCACGGCGCGAAGAATCCATAACCCATTCCAACAAGAACACTTCCAGTGATACTGAGAATCAAATAAAGACCAATTAGTGGGGGCAGAGCAAATAGGAAGGAAAATTTGAGAACCGCATCAAAACCTCCTTCTAAATAGGACCTCTTATCCCATTGTTGAGAACACCAACCCAAGAATGTTACATTCATTACATGATTCTATTTTGTCTTCTGAGTTTCAGTTTAGGTTGTATGTTCTCGCGACTGTGATACCTCTAATCCAACACGAAATGACTATTTAGGCAACATTTGGATGCACTATATAATAAAATTACAATAACAAGTTCAATAAAGTGGAAATGACCAAATTGCAATTAGTTAGTATTCATATTCAATAAAGTAAACTAGAAGTTCGCTATCAAAAGCAGAAATAAGTAGGCTGGATATCTACAGGGATGACTTTAGAAAAACGTGGAACTGGAAGATGTGCATAAATGAATCTACTCGATGTGCAGTCTCATGAACATATAAAAACCTGCCTCCATACACCTAGCCATACTACACAGACATGGAATAGGAAGTGTAAGACCCTACTCAATGAGTGCATTTTGTTCTTCTAGATCTCGTAGTCCTACCGATTAAATCCCGGTGACCCGTGACCTTTGATTAGTGTTTGCAGTCATCCTCAAGTCCGGTCACGTAGACCCAACCTGGATCGACCCAAATTTAGTGCCATAGCAACCGTATCGTCGCCGCGGTTCCGATGTCGTGTCCCGTGCGTCCATCCGATGTGTAGATAATAAGTTGTAGGCATTTCATCATTTTAGCCCTTTGATAATGATTGTGTGGCCCACCTATAGTGGTGTGCACATTTCCTAAGGTTGCCCACTCCATTTACACATTTTCCAACCAACACCACCTAAACCTACATCTCTTACACCACCCACACTACCAACACTACCCACACCTACCCTATAGCCACAATTTAGCCCTTCTTTTGCTATCTCATTGTAAGACTCTCTAACCAAGCACCTCTTTCCTAGAAAAGTCATATTTTTTCTTCCCAACACACACACAGAGAGAGAGAGAGAGAGAGAGAGAGAGAGAGAGAGAAAGAGAGCATGATGGTTGCTCTTTTCAAGCCTCTTGTAATGATGGACTTGCTACAACACCCTTCTCGATCTTCTCTCCCTCTCATTTCTCCCTTTCCTATTTTCTTTCTTTCTTTCTTCCCTTACAAGAGGGTAGGACGTCCTCACCATTCCAACCTCCTTCTCCTCAATTAACCCCTCAATCCATCCATCCCAATCCCATCTCAACCTTAGATCTATGTACCTTAGAGCCTAAGGAGTCCAGTGGTAGAAGATTCTTGGTGTTCTTGTGAGGTGGGTGCTCTCCTTGGCCTCTTCTCTTCTTCTTCTTCCTCCCTCCTTCCTTTCTCTTTTTCCTCATGCATGGGAGCATGTAGGGCCCACCAATCCATGGTGGAGGCCCTACATGGCTCCTAGGTAGGGCTAATGGCCAAGATCTTGTAAACTCAGCCATGGTGGGCAATTCTACATGGACCCACCATGAGGCTTCTTCTTCTTCCCATTTCTTGTACATCAAGGACCATATAGTCCTGTCATACATGTGGGGAGAGGAATCCCCACCATCCAACACATTATTTTCCATGTAAATTGCCATGCATGAAGTTTATAAGGTTTGTAATGGTGTGGATGGTGTGTGCGTGGTCCATTAGTGGCGGGACCACCCACCTATGGCCGGATCTCACTCTTTCTCCTTCTCATTTATTTGTAGTCTCCTTTCATGTTTACTGATGAGGTGAGGTCCACCAATGAAGGTCAGCAACCTCCCAAGCCTTAAGTTATGTGGATGTCCAAGCCCACTTGAATGGACATTCAGGCCCAACCATGCATGCATGGTTTGGGTGATCTCCAAACCCCATTTTTTATGAAGGTTTGAATGAAACCAAGGACCTGAAATTTTTCTGGCATGTCAAGGTGGACCCCACAAGTTAAATCACGGCCATGGGCCCCTTTGATTTTTATGCATGGGAAAAAATATGGACCATTTTCAGCCCAGTTAGTGTATGTGTTTTGGATTAATGATTAGACCCATTTTCAGATTCTTTTTCCCCAAATTTCTTTAGAGGATTTGTAGTGTGTGGACCCCACTTTGATGTGGGATAGGGTCCACACCCTACCTCCCATGATTGAGGCCCATGGGTTGGGCCAAAGATGGCTAACTATCCAGAATTTTCTGGATAGTTCAGCAATGCAGTATAGCAGAAATCATCTTGTTCACCTAAAGTTTTGGAAGAAATGGGCCACTTTAGTGGACCCCGTTTGTTGACCAAATATAGGACCACCTTTCCTCTAAATTTTTAAGGGTTTAGGTGGGTCCAGGCCCACTCCATGCGGTCCCAAACATAGGGACAGTTATAATTCCAGCAACAACCAGATTTCTGGATAGATTGTAATCCTGAATTAAAATAAAATACTTATGAGTATCTAAAAATTATAAAATTTTGCGGAGGTATGAACCACCCATGGTTGGACCCACCTAGCAATTTTTAAAGCTAAAGAACCCCTGTGCACACCGTGGCAAGGGCCGGACTGGCCCACCACTTTGGAACGTCTAGGTCAGATAGATTTTCTAGACAGTCTGTTTTCTTTAAATTAATTAAAATACTTCTAGCAATAAAAAATTTGTAAAATTTTGTGCAGGTGTGGCCCACCCATGGAAGTACCAACCTGCAAAACTTCAGGGCTAACGGCCCAGTGTACCGTCCGTGGTACAGCCCACCAAGCTGGGATGCCCAGGCTAGGGCATCTAAGCCTTGGCTGGCCATTCAGGCTACTTTGTGGGCCCACCTTGGTGTATTTTATATCCCATCGTTCATCGATGTGGGTTCCATTGGGAACTTGATCATCCTCCCCTTCAGTAGCATCCAATTGGGGCTCATTTGGGTGAGTTTTTAGGCTAAATACCTAGGTCCATAGAGCTGCCTACATATGGGACGCCCAGCCCATTGGGCTGCTGCTAGATTTCCAGTCTAGCAGCATGACCCATCTGATTTATATGTTTAATCCAAACCCTTCATTTGGTAGACCTCCTGTGACATATATGGGTCACCAAGAACTAAAACAAACATATAATTTAATTAATTTCTGAATTTTCAGCAATGCAAGATTATGGGTGGGCTGAAATTTCAGCAATAGGCCCATGGTTGCTGTCTATAAATGGATGTTTTGGGGCAGCATGGTCCACCAAATTTGGAGACAATGTTACACATATATTGCCCCATTTTTAATTATATTTTGGGCTTAATTAGTATATACTTAAGGCCCACTTCAATTGGGATTTTATTGGAATAATATTCATATTTGCATGTTGGGTTTCCTAGGCCCATTGACCTAGAATTTTTTTGATGGACCCCTGACCTTTGGGCTTATAAATAGCACACTATTGTGATGGATTTCATGGGCCAAATACTCAAGTAGTTGGGCCTTTCTTGTCCATTAAAATAAATCCATACTTGGGCCGAGATGTGAGGCCCAACTTACTTGTTTTAAATGTAAGGATTACGCATATGTTTGAAATAATGGGCTGCCCATTAGGCCCACCACAATGAGTGGACTCATGACCTTTATGGTTGGGCCCAAACCTTGTTTAAGGGCCCACCATGATACCAAAGTATTGGGCCTAGTGCATGACTTATCAGGCCATGGATTACTTGGGCCTTGGGACTTTACTTTATATGCATAGCAAGCTACCTTTTGGGACCTAATTGAGGTTTGATGTCCTCCTTGGTAGTCCTAAGGTAGGCCCATAAGGTCCTTATATGTGGTTGAAGGCCCACCTTGGACCTTATTAGGCCCATTTCCTCCTTGAGGTTTTATGACTCTCTTATCTTGTGGGTCATCCCAAAGTATTGGGCCCCCACTAAAGGACTTCACTTCTCCGTAGAGTACCTGTCTATGTATCTAGACCTTATCCCTCCTTGGGAAGGAGGAGTATATTCTACAGGTAGCGCACTTACATCATTGTGACCCATATGCCTCATCTGTGTGTATTGATTGCATTGTGTGGTAGTCATAGAGGGATGGAGTTTCTCCCCTTGTGCACATTGAGTGATTGAAGCTGGTGCATGATCTGTATATGTGACTCATGCATTGGCATCGCATTTCATGATGATACCGCCCTTGCTTCTTCAGGGCCTTTCCTCTACATGGATATTCGTGGATGGCCTTATGAGTGGACACCAAAAATGTTACGTGAGCATACAGGATACATAGGATGCCCATGGGTGAAATTCTCAATACTTTCATGGTACCAAGGATCTGCCCTAATGCGCTGATCGAGTGGAAACTATGAGCGCACGAGGGCCTTATACCATTAGGCCGTAACTCCCACTATCATGTAGTTGGTTGGGTAGGGGTGGGGCCTTACTCACCTGATGTAAGGAGGCATTGTTAGGCTGAGTGTGGCCAGCTTGTAAATGGGTCTGCTACTATCAAGCCTTGCTGGTGATTGACTATCCATAGGCGGGCAGTGAGGTCTCTTATGCTCGTTTGACTGTGCGGGGTCTGTAGAGCGACAGTCATCCAGTAGTGTAATGGACCCCGGTGATTTCTTTATGATTAAAAATATACTTGATATGTGGATTGATTATGAGCACTGGTATTACTTCGCATTGCATTCGCATCGGCTACTTAAGCCCCTTTATGCATCGCCTTAGTAAGGTGCCCAGTACTCATTCCATTGTATTCATGATAAGCTCGGGTAAGGCTGGTGATATTATTATTGAGCATGTTTCCATTCCTATACCTCCTGCTATTCTTCTGCACACTATTGTCACACACTTTCACCACCCTCTAAGCTTATATAAGCTTATGCACGATTGATGCGTACTGGAGATCCTAGGCAGGCGTCGTAATAATGGAGCTTGGACTAGAGTTGTGCTTGAGGACCCCCAGTGTTGCTGACTTTTTTCACTTTCTTTCATTATCTTATGTATGTCCTTTTGGACCTTATGAAAGTTGTAAAAGTTTAAATTTATAGTGGATTTTGCGATGTGTTCCTTTGTTATTTTCAAGATTTTACTTACTGTGGTCTTGGGTATGCTCATATTGGAAATGGTTATTTGGTTATAAAAATCCTCCTCGTGGGATCTCAGGATTAGAACCTACCTCAGGAGCTGAGAATGGGGTACTACGGGGGCTATTGTGATCAGAACCGACTATTGGGTTCCTTATAAGTCTGGTTACCAAGTCTGGGGCGTGATAGGAGTTGGTATCAGAGCATAGCAAGTAATTCTAAAATAACTTGGGATAACATCAAATGTCTGTTTAGAGCTTAGGACAAGTAGTGTCCCGAGACCCTTCCTTCCGCTCTGTATTGAGCCCGTAATTGTCCTAATTTCCTTGTGTCATTGTTATTTTGTAAACGACGCCGCCTAGACGTGGCACCCATGGTCGTAGCGCCCATGGTCATGGTGCCCGTGGACGAGGCGCCTGAGATACCCGTTCTACTCGAGAGCTTCTTGCTCCCGTTTTGAAGGATCTGATTCTCGAGCACCCGTACCTCCAGTTGCTCCAATTCCCCCACTGATTCCCCCATCTTAGCCTACTATTTCAGTTACAGAGGCTCCTGCTCCTTCAACCGTACCCGTGCCTCCACCCGAGGCGAGTGCCGCTCCTGTTTTTCTGATAGTGCCTATAGTAGTCAAGCATTTTCAGCAGTTGATGCAGCTTGTTGCTACCGCATTGCAGACTTGTCGGCCTGTAGCTGCTCCAGTATCTAATCAGGGTGATTTTTTGCACGCTGGCACTATTTTCAAGGAGTTTAGACAGCATGATCCTGCGAGATTCAGGGATGAGCCCGACCCATCTGCCGTTGAGGCATGACGCACTGAGATTACGAGGATTTTTGACACTATGCAGTGTCCAACCAATTAAAAGGTATCCCTTGCGACCTATCTCCTTCAGGGTGAGGCCCTTCATTGGTGGTCGTCTGTATTCAGGATAGCCGAGCCAGATTTTGTTTGGACGTGGGAGGAGTTCGTGGTCCGTTTCGACCAAAAATTCTTCCCCGAACACATTCAGATTTAGAGGGCGATCGAGTTTGAGACCCTAGTTCAGGGTGATTTATCGGTGTCACATTATGAGGCCCGTTTCTTAGCCTTATCTCAATTTACTCCTCATCTCACCAGTGATGAGAAGATAAGGGCTTGTCATTTTGTGTCTGGCTTGTGTCCTGCCCTTCGTAGCCATGTGGTGGACATTGTTTAGAGACATTTGACCAGGTTATTCATCGAGCACTTGTTTATGAGGAGGACTAGGCTATGACCCAGAGATCGAGAGAGTAGAGTTCCGGTGGAGACCGGAAGAGGAGAGCACCAGCCGACAGTTCTAAGTAGCACCGTCAGTAGAGATGGAGGGGCAGATCATAGTTTCACCAACCTGTGGCTCAATCAGCAGCTCCATCATCATCATCAGCATCGCTAGCCGCTCCATCTTCTGGCCCCTTTTCCAGCATTTGCTTCAGTTGTGGACAGGTCAGGCATTAGAGGCGTGAGTTTCCTCTCCCCATACAGCAGCAGAGGCCACCACAGTTGCCTTCTCCTTGTCTTCCTCAGCAGCAGCAATAATAGAGAGCGCAACATCCACCCGCCGCTCCTGGAGCTCCTCCTCAGCTACAGAGGCAGCCAGGTAGACCTCCCCAACAGAGATACTAGCAGCAGAGACAACAGAAGCAGCCACAGAGGGGATATCCACATTCAGTCCGTGGGTCGAATGTGTATTGCAACCTAGTAGGCATAGACTCCAAATCCGCGGTCTTTCGGTTTGCTTCCCTTACCAGCTCAGGGCCAATTTTATCCCACACAGTAGGTGCCAGGCCAGGTTCTACAGTCATTGACTGGAGGAGTCGTAGAGGGTATTTTTCTTGTTTCTGCTTGTATCGCCCATATTTTATTTGACTCTAGTGCCTCCCATTCTTTCGTGGCCGAACAGTTTTACCAATCAACCAGTATTCCATCGGAGTCCATGTCTGAGGCCTTAGCAATTTCGACTCCCATGGGGAAGTCTGTTGTGTTGACCCGTCGCTGCCCTTCTTGTCAGGTATTAGTGGATGAGATATTTCTTCCTGCCGACTTGCTCATGATGCCAATGATAGGTTTTGATGTTATTCTAGGTATAAACTGGCTTGCGGAGTATTATGCTATCTTAGACTGTGCCGTGAGGATAGTTACGTTTCACATTCCCTGCTTGCTAGTATTCTAGTTTGTCGCCGAGCCTAGAGGAGAGCTGTTATCTAGTTTATTGGCTTCTGTTGTTGAGGATTCTTTGGCAGGGTGATTGAGCAACTGCCAGTTGTTTGCGAGTACCCGGATTTACCATCTTGTTGGCAGGTGGAGTTTCAGATTGATTTGGTGCCTGGTACCATACCTATCTCGAAGGCCCCCTACCGGATGGCACCGTTGGAGTTGAAGGAACTGCAGGAGTAATTGGATGAGCTCTGGGATTTAGGTTTCATTTGTCCCAGCAGTTCACCTTGGGGAGCCCCGGTATTGTTTATGAAGAAGAAGTATGGCTCGTTGCGGCTCTGTGTGGACTATCGTGAGCTTAACAGAGTCACCATCAAGAACCGATACCTACTTCCCCATATCGATGATCTGTTTGATCAGTTGTAGGGTGCACAGTATTTTTCTAAGATAGACTTGCGCTCTGGTTACCATTAGATTCAGGTCCGAGAGGAGGACATTCTGAAGATGGCCTTTCGAACGCACTATGGTCACTTCGAGTTCCTGGTCATATCGTTCGGACTAACCAATGCGCTTGTCATATTCATGCAGTTGATGAACGAGGTCTTCCGGCCGTTCCTCGATCGGTTCCTAGTGGTATTCATTGATGATATTCTTCTATATTCGAGGACCCGGGAGGACCATGTTGAGCACTTGCGGATTGTGCTAGAAACCCTCCGTGCCCACCAGTTGTATGCAAAACTGGAGAAGTGTGAGTTTTAACAGGAGGAGGTGAAGTTCCTCAGTCACATGGTGACGAGGGAGTGTGTCGTTGTGGACCCCTCAAAGGTTAATGCAGTGCGTCAGTGGGGTCATCCCACGAATGCGTCCGAGATCTATAGATTCCTTGGTCTAGTGAGATATTATCGACGGTTTATCGAGGGTTTCTCCCGTATTGCTGCACCGTTGACCTGGTTAACACGGAAGGGCACTAGTTCATCTGGAGTGGTGCTTGTGAGGAGGTATTTACGGAGTTGAAGGACCACCTCACGTCCGCTCATGTTCTCACTCTTCCTGATGGGAGTGAGGGTTTTGTTGTTTTCACCAATGCTTCTAAAGTTAGCTTAGGTGTTGTACTAATATAGCACAGGAAGCCAATGTCGTACACCTCGCGCCAACTCAAGGTCCATGAGCTGAACTACCCCACCCACGATTTGGAGCTTGCAGCGGTCATCTTCGCACTGAAGGTGTGGAGGCATTATCTATATGGGGTCAGGTTCGAGCTCTTCTCGGATCACAAGAGCTTGAAGTACCTATTTTTGCACTCCGAGTTGAACCTGCGTCAGAGGCGATGGATGTAACTGTTGAAGGACTATGATTTTGATCTTCAATACCACCCGGGCAAGACGAACGTGGTGGTGGACATGCTCAGCCGTTGGCCACAAGGCCTGGTGTCACAGAAGATGGTGCGAGAGTGGCAGATGATCGAGGATGTTTCAAAGTATGACTTTGATTTCAGTCTGCATTCTTTTATTGGTCAGCTTTCGAGCTTTTCGATTCAACCCTCGTTGGTGGCTAGGGTGATCGAGGCTTAGCAGTCGGACGAGTCACTTTAGGAGTACCGAGCAAAGGCCACATCCATGGAGCAATCAGTCTGGCAGATTGGTTCCAATGGTGGATTAGGCTTCAGAGACCAATTGTGTGTCTCGGACGTGCTAGAGTTGCGTCATGATCTAATGACCGAGGTATAATGATCAAGACTTACTATTCACCTGGGCTCCATGAAGATGTATTTGATATAAGGAGGCAGTATTTTTGGTAAGGGATGAAGCGCCAGATTGCTAGTTTCGTGGCCGAGTATGACACATGCTAGCGTGTCAAGGCCGATCACCAGAGACATCCTGGTCCCTTGCAGCTGTTGAACATTCCAGAGTGGAAGTGGGAGCACATATTGATGGACTTCATAACAGGTTTACCGAGGACTTAGCACAGTCATGATACCATCTGGGTTATTGTCGATCGTCTGACGAAGTTAACTCATTTCATCCTGGTGCGTGTTTCTTGGTCTATGGACCGGTTTGCAAAGGTGTTCATTGAGGAGATAGTGAGACTGCACAACATCTCATTTTCGATCGTTTCAAACTGAGACTCCAGATTTACGTCTCAGTTTTAGAGGAGTTTCTAGCAGGCAATGGGGGTCACTTTACATCTCAGCACCGCTTATCATCCGTAGATGGATGGGCAGACTGAAAGGGTCAACCAGATCCTTGAGGATATGCTCAGAGCTTATGTGATTGACTTTACGGGTAGTTGGGATAAGCATTTATGCCTCGCCGAGTTCGCATACAATAAAAGCTATCAGATGACTATCGGTATGACTCCTTTTGAGACACTTTATAGTATACCGTGCAGATCTCATAGTTGTTGGACCGAGGTTGGCGAGCGTCGTCTCTTGGGTCCCGAGCTTGTGCAGCAGACATCGGAGGCTATTGATGTTATCAGGCAGAGGATGCGCACAACTCAAAGTTAGCAGAAGAGTTTTGTTGATCGTCGGCGTTGACCCCTCGAGTTCACAGTCGGGGACATGGTATATTTCAAGGTCTTGCCTATGAAGGGCGTGGTTCGCTTTGGTGTGAAGAGAAAGCTTGCCCCGAGATTCATTAGACCTTTTGAGATTACCGAGCGCGTGGGCACTGTGGCCTATATGCTTGCCTTACCTCTTGAGTTGTTCGTGATTCATGACATATTCCATGTTTCTATGTTATGGAAATACGGGTCAGACACTATTCCTGTGATTGATAGGCAACCACTCGAGGTCCGTGAGGATCCTTCCTACATTGAGCAGCCAATTCATATTCTTGATCAGAAGGAGGAGGTCCTTAAGACCAAGGTCATTCCCTTAATGAAGGTGCAATGGGGTCATCATTCGGAGGCCGAGGCGTCTTGGGAATGTGAGGCTGAGATTAGAGAGCGTTATCCCCATTTGTTCGTTGATTGATTGCTTGCTTTACTTGTATTGCCTTCTCTTGTGATTAATGATTAAGATATATATATATATATATTATGATGTTTATGCATTACGAGGACGAAATTTCTTTGTTAGTGGGGAGAGTTGTAAGACCCTACTCGGGTGAGTGCATTTCATTCCTCTAGGTCTCGCGGTCCTACCGATCAAATTCTGGTGACATGCGACCTTCAATTAGTTTTTGTGGTCATCCTCAAGTTCGGTCACATAAACTCGACCCGGATTGATTCAAATTTAGTGACATAGTGACCGCATCATCGCCGCGGTTCCGATACCGCGTCCCATGCTTCCATTCGATGTGTAGATCATAAGTTATAAGCATTTCATCATTTTAGCCCTTTAATCATGCCCACCTATAGTGGTGTGCACGTTTCCCAAGGTTGCCCACTCCATTTACACATTTTCCAACCAACACCACCTAAACCTACATCTCTTACACCTTCCACACTACCAACACTACCCACACATACCTATAGCCACCATCTAGCCTCTCTTCTGCTAGATCATCATAAGACTCTCTAACCAAGGACCTCTTTCCTAGAAAAGTCAGATTTTTTTCTTCCCAAGAGAGAGATAGAGAGCATGATGGTTACTCTTATCAAGCCTCTTGTAATAATGGAATTGCTACAACACCCCTCTCTCTCCTCTCCCTCTCATTTCTCCCTTTCCTGTTTTCTTTGTTTCTTTCTTCCCTTGCAAGAGGGTGAGACGTCCCCACCATTCCAGCCCCCTTCTCCTCCATTTCCCCTCAATCCATCTATCCCAATCCCATCTCAACCTTAGATCTATGCACCTTGGAGCCTAAGGAGTCTAGTGGTAGAAGATTCTTGGTGTTCTTATGAGGTGGGTGCTCTCCTTGCCTCTTCTCTTCCTCTTCTTCCTCTTTCCTTTCTCTTTTGCCTCATGCATGGAAGCATGTAGGGCCCACCAATCCATGGTGGAGGCCCTACATGGCTCCTAGGTAGGGCTAATGGCCAAGATCTTGCATAACTTGGCCATGGTGGGCCATTCTCCATGGACCAACAATGAGGCTTCTTCTTCTTCCCATTTCTTGTACATCAAGGGCCATATAGGCCTTACATGTATGTGGGGAGAGGAATCCCCACCATCCAACACATTATTTTTCATGTAAATTTCCATGCATGAAGTTTATAAGGTTTGTAATGGTGTGGATGGTGTGTGGGTGGTCCATTAGTGGCGGGACAACCCACCTATGGCTGGATCTCACTCTTTCTCCTTCTCATTTCTCTGTAATCTCCTTTCATATATACTGATGAGGTGAGGTCCACCAATGAAGGTCAGCAACCTCTCAGGCCTTAAGTTGTGTGGACGTCCAAGCCCACTTGAATGGATGTCTAGGCCCAACCATGCATGCAAGGTTTGGGTGATCTCCAAACCCCCCTTTTTATGAAGGTTTCAAATGAAATCGATGGCTTGGAATTTTTCTGGCATGTCAAGGTGGACCCCACGAGTTTAATCAGGGCCATCGGCCCCTTTGATTTTTATGCATGGGCCAAAATATGGACCGCATGTGTTGATGTCCAAATTTCAGCCCAGTTAAAGTAGGTGTTTTGGGTTAGTGATTAACCCATTTTCAAATTCTTTTTTCCCAAATTTCTTTAGGGGATTTGTATTGTGTGGACCCCACTTTGATGTGGGATGGGTCTCACACCCTACATCTCATGATTGAGGCCCATGCGTTGGGCCAAAGATGGCGAACTGTCCAGAATTTTTTGGACAGTTCAGCAATGCAGTATAGTAGAAATCATCTTGTTCGCCTAAATTTCTGGAAGAAATGGGCTACATCAGTGGACCCCATTTGTTGACCAGATATAGGACCACCTTTCTCCCAAATTTTCAAGGGTTTGAGTGGGTCCAAGCCCACTTCATGTGGTCCTAAACATAGGGAGAGTTATAATTCCAGTAACATCCAGATTTCTAGACAGATTGTAATCCTGAATTAAAATAAAATACTTATGAGTATCCAAAAATTATAAAATTTTGTGGAGGTGTGGCTCACCCATGTAAGGAGTTATCTACCATTTTTTGTGGTCAACGGACCGCTGTGTACACCGTGGCAAGGTTTGGACCGGCCCACCACGTTGGAACGTCCAGGTCAGACATATTTTTTGGACAATTTATTTTCTTTAAGTTAATTAAAATACTTCTAGTTATCTAAAAATCACGAAATTTTGTAGAGGTGTGACCCACCCATGGAATATCAACCTTCAAAATGTCATGGCCAATGGGCCCTTGTACCGTCTATGGTGTGGCATGGAGTGGCCCACCAGATTGGGACGCCCAAGCTGGGGCGTCCAAGCCTTAGCTGGTCATTCAGGCCACTTTGTGGGCCCATCTTGGTGTATTTTATATCCCACCGTTCATCCATGTCAGACCCATAGGTAACTTGATCATCCTCCCCTTCAGTAGCGTCCAATTGGGCCCCATTTGGGTGAGTTTTTGGGCCAAATACCCAATCCCATAGAGCTGCCTACATATGGGACGCCCAGCACATTGGGTTGCTGCTGGACGTCTAGTCCAGCAGCATGGCCCATCTGATTTATGTGTTTAATCTACTTCCTTCATTTGGTGGACCCCCTGTGACATGTATGGGTCACCAGGAACTAAAATAAATATTTAATTTAATTAATTTTTGAATTTCCAGCAATGTCAGATTGTAGGTGGGCTGGAATTTAAGTAATAGGCCCATGGTTGCTGTCCATAAATGGATGTTTTGGGGCAGCATGGTCCACCAAATTTAGAGACATTTTTACACATATCTTACCCTATTTTAATTATATTTTTGGCTTAATTAGTTTATACTTAAGGCCCACTTCAACTGGGATTTTATTGGAAAAATATTCATATTTGCATTTTGGGTTTCCTAGGCCCATTGACCTAGAATTTTCTTGATAGAAATCTGATCCTTGGGCTTATAAATAGCACACTATTGTGATGGGTTTTTTGGCCAAATACTCAAGTAGTTAGGCCCTTACTTGCCCATTAAAATAAATCTAAACTTGGGCCAAGATGTGAGGCCCAACTTACTTGTTTTAAATGTAAGGATTACCTATATGTTTGAAATAATGGGCTGCCCATTATTCTCACCACAATGTGTGGACTCATGACCTTTATGGTTGCGCCCAAACATTGTTTAAGGGCCCACCATGATACCAAAGTATTGGGCCTAGTGCATGGCCCACCAGGCCATGGATTGCTTGGGCCTTGGACTTTATATACGTAGCTGACTATCTTAGTGGCCCTAAGGTAGGCCCATAAGGTCCTTATAGGTGGTTGAAGGCCCACCTTAGACCTTATTAGGTCTGTTTCCTCCTTGAGGTTTTATGACTCTCTTAGCTTGTGGGTCATCCCAAAGTATTGGGCCCCCACTAGAGGACTTCACTTCTCCTTGGAGTACCTGTCTATGTATCTAGACCTTATCCCTCCTTGGGAAGGAGTATATTCTACAAGTAGCGCACTTACATCATTGTGACCCATATGCCTCATCTGTGTGTATTGATTGAATTGTGTGGTGGTCATAGAGGGATGGAGTTTCTTCCCTTGTGCACATTGAGTGCCCGAAGCTGGTTCATGATCTGTATGTGTGACTCATGCATTGACATTGCATTTCATGATAATACCACCCTTGCTTCATCAGGGCCTTACCTCCACAGGGATATTCGTGGATGGTCGTATGAGTGGACACCAGAAATATTACTTAAGCATACAGGGTGCATAGGATGCCCATGGCTGAAATTCTCCTATGAGCGCACGAGGGCCTTATACCGTTAGGCCATGACTCCTACTATTGTGTAGCCAGTTGGGTAGGGGTGTGGCCTTACTTGCTTGATGTAAGGAGGCATTGCTAGGCTGAGTCTGACCAGCTTATAAATGGGTCCACTACCGTCAGACCTTGCTGGTGATTGGCTATCCACAGGCGGATAGTGAGGTCTCTTACGCTCGTTTGACTGTACGGGGTCTGTAAAGCTGCAGTCATCCAGCAGTGTAATGGACGTCGGTGATATCCATATGATTGGAAATGTACTTGATATGTGGATTGGTTATGAGCACTGGTATAACTTCATATTGCATTCACATCGGCTACTTAAGCCCCTTTATGCATCGCCTTGGTAAGGCGCCCAGTACTCATTGCATCGTATTCATGATAAGCCTTGGTAAGGCTAGTGATATTGTCATTGAGCATGTTTCCATTCCTATACCTCCTGCTATTCTTATGCGCACTATTGCCGCACACTTTCACCACCCTCTAAGTTTCTATAAGCTTATGCACAATTGATGCATGCAGGAGATCCTAGGCAGGCGTCGTAGCGGTGGAGGTTAGACTAGAGTTGAGCTTGAGGATCCCCGATATTGCAGACTTTTCCTTCTTTCTTTCAGTATCTTATGTATGTCCTTTTAGACCTTATGAAAGCTTGTAAAGGTTCAAATTCATAGTGGATTTTGTGATGTGTTCCTTTATTATTTTCGAGATTTTACTTGTTGTGGTCTTGGGTATGCTCGTATTGGAAATGGTTATTTGGTTATAGAAATCCTCTTTATGAGATCCCAGGATCGGAAACTACCTCAGGAGCCGAAAATAGGGTAATACGGGGACTGTTACAATCAGACCGAATATCGGATTCCTTGTGAGTCTGGTTACCGAGTCTGGGGCATGACAGGAAGATCCCTGCCGTCCATAAAATCAACTCACCTTGGCCGAGAAAGAAGCGCATATTCTCAACTTCCAATCAGATGGGCCACGCATGTATTTTGAATACAGGCTATTTTTCATTTCCTTAGATGCCATTTTGATAAACTGCCCACCACACACGGACGCCATGCTTGTGAGTAAGTAGTGTGAGTAAAAATCCAAGAGTATCTTTAAAAAGCCATTGAAAAAAAGACCTCTGAGAGACTTACAGCAAAAGTCCCGTTAGAAGTAGGAATAAGTAGACCAAAAAATAAAAGAAAAAGCCCAATGAATTGTCTGGTATTATTGGTAAATCAAATCACTTACTTGAAGAAACGTAAGCTTGAGGACAACACCCAAGTTTCAACATTCATGCATGGTTATTAGAGTGAGAAGGTTCCGCGTCTTAGCATATACCAGCCCCAACACCATTCCTGTAGAGGCAAAGGTAACATGGCATATGTAAGAATGGAGATGAAGCATAAAAAATAGCCATAATTTTAAATCAAAGGTGATACTGCCATTGACGTGCCTTAACTCAAGAATCAGACTGGTGCACTCATCAGGCAAAGGCAACCATGGACATGAAATTCACTTCAAAACAAACTTGTCAGGTAAAGAACATAAAACAAAAAAACCCAAATCATAAAGTACATCAATATAATTAAAAAGGAAAAAACATCAAATTGCATAGAATTAGGGATTTATACTAGTCCAAAATATGACTAAGAACATGAAATTACCATTGAGAACAGATCATGAGCTGAAAAAAAACAAGTACAAAATGCATTAATAGAGGAAAGAACCATCAAGATGCATATAATTAGGGATTTATGTTGGTCCAAGAGACAACCGTGAGTAAGAATATTAGCTTTGAAAACAAAACAATGAGCTAAAAACTATTTTTTTAAAAAATAAAAAAAAATAAACAAAAACAAAAACAAAATAGCAAATCAGAAAATGCATCAATAGTAAAAAGGTAAGACGATGACATTGATGATATAGAAGGGTGGCAAAAAAATAGTAACAAGGTAGAGATGATTTTTTTATTTATTATTATTATTTATTTTTTTAATGCAAAGGCACAAAAACACCGAGCATTCCATCATATATTGAGGTAGGAGTAAGCAGATGTAAATGCATAGGATAATGCAACTATTTTATAAAGATTATATTACTTGGATACGATAGTACTTAAGAGAGATAAAGCTGCACATGCTAATTCAAGGGCTCCATATGCAAATAAATGGGTACATGCCATATCTCTGACAAACGTGCCATCTGATGGTGGGAGTCAGGCACGTCATGCGAGGCTAACATTCTCTCAAATCTTCTGCTCCTTGTTACTATACATATAAAAACAAGTTGTATGGTGAAAATTAACAAAAGTGAAATTCACATGAATCTATCAAAACAATGGAAAAAATCTATTTTGCTTTATTTGTTCCATGACTTAAACCCAAGTAAGAATTTGTGGAAGTCGACTCTATTTTTCTGGAGAATGAACTGAGTCACACCTGAAACATGTATGCTTTAGGTGAGTTATACTGATTCTGGACCACAGGCGAAACTGAGCTTTCGATTGTTCACAATATAACAATAAGTAACTGTTCGCTATTTCTATTAATTCTTATCTTCAAGCATTGATTATGTTCTCAACAATTAAGCATTAATAATGGCAATGTCCCATAGCTCATGTCTTGAAAAGGGAGCATGGGTTACTACTATCTATATGCTTACCTTTTATTACAAAAGAAAAAAAGAAAAAAGAAAAAGAAGAAGAAATGAAATGAATCACTTAAAATAAAATAAAAATACCTTATATGCTGAAAGGTGATAAATAACCACGTCTATAAAATAATCGTTATGTTTCTCTAACTCATCACTGAACATGTAAAGAAAATAATAATAATTATAGGGAAGAACATAAATTCTAATTGGTGAAACAAGATTAGCATAGAAGCATATGAAAGTATGAGAACAAAATATAAAACCAGGATGCATATAAGACTATCTACTTTTAGGGCTAAACCTATGTATGGATTGGACATGTACCTATGTGCTATGGTGGCACCTTTGTTGTGTCATGATTTGCCCTACCATGGATATCTGGCTTCATGGTAAGATGATTTGGACAGTCCAGCTAATTTGCACCAACAGAGATAGCTGTCAGTCCAAAAATACTTATAGGGCCAATACATTTTTTTTCTTTTGTCAAGCAATGGATGTCCCACTTGAAAGGAATTTGACTACATTCTATTTGCATTTGCAATGTGCAAAATGGAGATTTCTGATATGGTTAACCATAACAAAGCATTTTCCTGTTTACCCTCAGGCCATGATGAATGTTCATTTCTCACCAACAGCTCCATATCTCTTTCTACTGAATCACTCATAGCACATATGGACAACAGGGTTAAAACAACATTTTTATACAAGAACTTTCTAAAATTTCTAAGTGGGATGGGAAGTTCTTAAAAGAAACCAAAAAAAAAAAAAAAAAAAAAAAAAAACAAAAAACAAAAAACAAAAACAAAAACAAAAAACAAAAACAAAAACAGAAACAAAGAAAAACAAAACAAAACAAAAAAAGATCATGCTGCATACTGCAGAGTGCAGACATCCAAATGCTATTGTGGGTAAAGGAAAAACCAATGTATCGGACCATCAAAACGCTAAATTAAAGATCATCAAACATGCTACCAATTATGAACATTGACAAGCCTACACATATTACAAAAATGAATAAAGTGAGACTGCATCACATCAAGGAAAGCCCTTCAAAATGTACCACAGAACAATAACAAAAATACCGCAGTACCTTGGTATGACAAAAATATTCAAGGCCAATTACAAAATCAATGGTTCTTTCTATCACAATTATTGAATCACCTCCCTTGATCATGAGACACTTTTCCCAAAACCATAGCTTAGCAAAACAATTGAATTGCATATGCATGGGATATTCTATTGGAACCATAATTTTATTTCTCAAAGCAACCGGTTGCTTTTAATAAACCTTTGTAATTACTTGCATACTCATAGCATATGTAAGAGTTTTGTGTTCTTATTGCCAAGCCCAAGCTTGCATAAAAGAGTGTTTCCTTAACATAGCAGCCAACATGCTAAGGCAACTCGTCCCTGCTCCTTGGGCTATATTTTCAATTCCATAAGTCCACAAATGCATTAAAACTTACTTCAGTGGTTAAATTTCCACATGTTTGGAGGAGGAAGTAGGGAATATACCTGAAGGTGGTGGTTGTATAACCATATACGCATGTTGTAAGCTTGCTAGTGTTGTGCATATAAAGCATGAACCTGCCCAACAAAACCTACTTGCAATTCAAATCAATGCAACAAAAAAAATCAAAACCTATGACAACTACTCTAATATATATTTGAAATATTAATGGAAAGAAGTTGTGATGAATACATAAGAGGTGCATGCGTGCGCAACATGGGCTTTGGGAATTTCGTCAAACAGTTGGCATCCCTTCCTACACATGTTCTTGTCCCCAGACACTGGATTGACGATAGTGAAGCAATGATCAATTGGCTTGGGATTGAACCATGCCGCAGCCCACAACACCATGTTAAGCTTTACAATAGGGTACACCATGCATTTTCCAAGGGAAATCCCCCTCTACATCATCATACAACAAATTTACAGATAAATTTTAGAAACTCTAATCTCAACATTCGATTTCAGCAAAAAAAAAAAGTATAAATCAAAAAATAATAATCAGAAACTCCTAAATCTAAACATCCAAAATTTGGAAACAAACAACAAAAAATTGATTGAAAATTATTTCTTCATAAACTAACCTTTCCATAAAGAGCTTGTTTGGTGCTCTGCCAGTGACTTTTGCGACAAGTAGTAGAGAGAGCTCTACTTTTAGATCTATCAGCAGAAATGGGTTTTTTATTTTTTGTGAGTGGGAGTGAGAGAGGGGTTCCAAATCTTTCAGCAGAGAGAGGTTTTAGATCCTTCACGACCGGGAGTGCAACAACTCGAAATCATCCATTGATGAAGAGGAGTTCATGAGATCGAGTGAGAGGGGATGGTTAGGGAGAGAAGAGGATTTCGTCAGAGGGGAGATCGAGAGTGAGAAAGGGGCGTGGGAGATCGAGAGAGAGAGAAAAGGGGCGGGGGTGATCAAGATAGAGAGAAAGGGACGGACGTGAGAGAGAATGGGTTTTTTTTCCCAGGTTGTATGAACGTTTCATGAGAGAGGAAGGGACGAACACGAGAAATGAAAGGTTTCGTGAGAGGGGGAAAAGAAAAAGGCATCACGGTTTTCTGCATTTTCAGCTACTACAGTCCTGCTACAGTTTTAGACCGTAGCCATTACATATCCTTCACGACCCCACTGCACGTCTGATGGATTCTGGATGGACCATCTTGTCAAGGGCTTTATGGGGTCCATCATGATACATTTGATATATCCACTCCATCTAATAATTTTGTAATTTTTTTTAGAGCAAATGACCCCAACATCTAGGCAAATCAAAGGTCTAATTGCACCAGACCATTAATTAATGGTAGGTATTAATCTCCACTCATTCCTACCATGTGGTCCACTTGAGAATTCGATTTACTTCCTTTTTTGGACTCTTGCCCTAACATACTCTTTAAAAATGGATAGACATATTAGATGGAGCACACACATTTTAATGGGCCTCGTAAAGTCCCTTATGGGGCTATCCCAAGTTATATGAACGCATGGAGGTGTGAGCTTTTAGGTATGGTTTGGGCATTTTTAACTACGGGTTTAAGCCATAACAATCTAGCTACAGTCTATATCCGTAGCTAAAAACTAGCTTAGTTTGTAGCCATTGATCATTTTTTTGGTAGTGAGTCCTCTCGATAGATTCGAAGCCGACCTAGATAGACCCGATAACCAGCTACCTTCAGGAAGGAAAATTGCTCGAAGATCGACTTGAGGCAAAAAGACTCCGATCCAGGTCGGCTCAATACACCATGATCGGGGACACTTTATTTAAGAAAGGATTTTCCCTGCCATACCTCTGGTGCCTCCAACCTGAGGAGGCCGAATATGTTCTCAGAGAGATACATGAGGGGATCTGCGGTTAACACTCCGGCAGTCGCGCACTGGCCTATAAGGTCATTCGACTGGGGTACTTCTGGCCAACCATCTAGAAGGACACCAAGGAGTACACCTAGAGGTGCGATAAATGCCAAAGGTTCGTGGCAATACCTCACAAGACACCTGAACAGTTGACTCCCACGATTGGACCATGACCCTTCGCCCAATGGGGAATCGACATTATCAACCCCCTGCCAATCGGGAAAGGTCAAACCAAATTTACAGTCGTCGCAATTGACTACTTCACTAAATGGACCAAGGCAGAGTCGCTAGATAATATCACCGAGTAAAAAATTACTGACTTCGTTTGAGAAAACATCATCTACAGATATGAGATCTCGCATATGTTCATCTCGGACAATGGGAAGCAATTTGACAATAATCAATTCCAAGGGATGTGCGAAAACCTTAAAATCCAAAACGTCTACTCATTACCTTGGCACCCACAAGCTAATGTGTTGTAATGCCCCAGATTCAGTAATCGGACTCACAAGGAACCCGATAGCTAGTTCTAGCCGCAACAGCCTCCATAGTACCCCATTCTCGGCTCCTGAGGCAGTTCCAATCCTGGGATCCTACAAGGAGAATTTTCATAACCGTATATCCATTCCAATATGAGCATACCCAAGATCACAGCAAGTATATCTGAGAAATAACAAAGGCACACGTCATAAAATCCACTATAAATTTGAGCTTTTCAAGTACATAGCTGAAAGGAAATACATTTGATGACAAGAGAAGGAAGGAAGATCAGTAACACTGGGTCCTCGGCTTAACTCCTATCCAAGCTCATCTGCTATGATGCCGACCTAGGATCTCCTGCACACGTCAATCATGCATAAGCTTATAGAAGCTTAGAGGGTGGTGAAGGTGTGTGACAATGGTGTGCAAAGGAATAATAGGAGATACGAAAGGCAAGCATGATGATGCCAATGCCACAAGCCTAACTAAGGCTAAGCTATGAATGCAGGAAGCATACCAAGGCTATGCAATGCAATACATGAGTACTGGGCGCCATACCAAGGTGATGCAATATAGGGCTCATACAGCTAATGTTAATGAAATGCGAAGTAATGTCAGTGCTCATATCCAATCCACATAGCAAATACATTTTCATCATAAGGAAATCAACGGGGTCAGGTACACTACTGGATAACTGCCGCTCTCCAAGACCCGTATAGTCAAATGAGTGTAAGAGACCTCACTGCCTGCTTGTGGACAGCCAATCACCAACAAGGATCGATGGTAGCGGACCCATTTACGAGATGGTCAGACTCAGCCTAGCAATGTCCTCTTACATCAGGCAGGTAAGGCCACACCCCAACCCAACCGACTACACGACAGTGAGAGTCGTGGCCTAACGGTGTAAGGCCCTCATGCACTCAGAGTTTTCACTTAATCATGGCATTAGGGCAGATCCTTGGTACCATGGAAGTTTTGGGGTTTTCATTCAAGGGCATCCTATGCACCCCATATGCTCAGATAACATTTTTGGTGTCCACACATAGCCATCCATGAATAAACTTGTGGAAGTAAGGCCCTGATGAAGCAAGGATGATAATATCCATGAAATGGGATGCCAAATGCATAAATCACGCATACCAATCATGCACTAGCTCCAAGCACTAAATGTGCACAAGAGGAAAACTCCATCCATCTACCACATCAACCCAATAACCACACACGAATGCAATCCAACTACTCAATGATGCATATGGGTCATGAAGGTGAAATAGGTGCACCATATAGTGATGATGACATTCAATACACTCCTCCTTCCCAAGGAGGGATCAAGTCTAGATATATAGATAGATACTCTAAGCAGAAATCCTCAAGTGAGGGCCCAATAGATTGGGGTAGCCCACAAGGCTAAAGAATATAATATATGAGCTTAGAATGATAAGCGGTCCTATCAAGGGCCTATGGTAGGCCTTAAACCACCCATAGCAACCCATGGGCCTATCTTAGGGCCACCAAGGAGGACATACAACCTCAACTGGGTCCCAAAAGATAGCCCACCACTACTCGAATATGAATCAAGGCCCAAGGCCTAAGCAATCCATGGCCTAGAGGGCTATACACCAAGCCCAACACATAGGTAATATGGTGGGTCCTCAAGCAAAGTTTGGGCCCAACCATAAATGTCATTAACCCACATATTATCGTGGGCCTAGTGGGCAGCCCGGAAATCCAACCATGTGACAATTTTTATACTTTATCCAAGTGAGTTGGGCCTCACAACTTGGCCTGAGTACAAGGTTATTTTGGTGGGAAACCAAAGGCCCAACCACTTGCACATTATGGCCCACAAACCCATCACAATAAGTAGTGAGATACAGGCCCAAAGGTCAAGGGACCTAGCTAGAAGATTCCCAGATAAATGGGCCTACAAAGTCCAACCAAAACTATGAACATAAATCCAAAATAAAATTCAGTTAAGGTGGGCCTCCAAGTGTGCACAAATGAAGCCCAAATGCACCTTAGAAAATGGCAAGCTTATGTGCATAATTCATCCTTAAATATGGTGGGCTATGCTGCCCCAAATCATGTCATTAGGGGCAGCCAATATGGATCTATTATTGAAAATTTCAGCCCATCCGTTTCTGGGCTTGATGGAGTCTAGTAATAATAAATATAATTTAAGTTTATGTTCACTAGTGGCCCACATATCCCTATGGGTCCCATCAGATGGGAGTAATGAATCACACACATAAATCAGGTAGACCATGCTGCTGGACTGGAAGTCCAGTAACAGTCTAATGGGCCTGGGCGTCCCAAGGTAAAGGGTCCTATACACCTGGGCAATTAACCCAAAGACACAACCAAATGGGTCCTAAAAATGGATGCCACTGAGGGAGATGGCCATGTCCCACATGGACCACAAATGGGTAGATGGTGGGGATAACAAATACATCAAGGTGGGCCCACAAAGAGGGTGGACGGCCCAGCCATGGCTTGACGTCCCATCCTGGTGGGACAGTCTAGCCCATGCCACAGTGTGCACAGGAGTCCATTAGCCCCAAACCTTGGTAGGTGGGTCCTACCATGGGTGGGCCACCATTCTGTAAAATTTTAGAATTTTTGAAATAATAGAAGTATTTTATTTAATTTAAAGAAAACAGATTGTCCAGAAAATCTGTTTAGTGCAAATTTTTGATAGACCCTGATATGAGCTTCCAATGAGGTAGATTAATGGCCTCAAAAAATTGGGAAAAAATAGGTTTTGTGTCCCCTCATATGTATACTACAAAGTGGAGTTCACAGATGTGGCCCACCTGTAAGACCCGACCCGAGTGCGTGTGTGTGTATTTTTTTTCTCTTATTCCTGTGGTCCTACCAGTCTAATCTTGGTGACCCGTGACCCTCGAATAATTTTTGCGATCATCCTTTAGTCCGGTCATGTAGACACGACTCGGATTGAGCCGAAACCTATGTCATCTTGTTCGTATCGTCGTTGCGGTTCCGACACCGCATCTTGTGTGTCCATCTGACGAGTGGATCATAAGTTGTGTACATCTCATTTCTAGCCCTTGATCATGTCATGTGGCCCACCTAGTGTGGAGAGCACATTTTTCAAGGTTGCCACCCTCTTTTGTGCAAATTCTAACACACACCACCCATACACTACCTAAACCCCCATATCCTACACTACCCATCCCTACTCTAGCCTAGCAACATAGTTTATATTACCATAGGCTATGATGATTTTTCTCTTATCTAGGAGAGAGAGTGATGATTACACTCTTACAACCTCTCTCTCTCTCTCTCTCTCTCTCTCTCTCTCTCTCTCTCTCTCTCTCTTTCTCTCTTAGAAAAAAATCCAGCCCCATTTTCCCTCTTCTCCAGCCCCTTCTCTCTCTTTCCCTTGCAAGAGGTGGGACATTCACACCTTCTTCCATTTTCTAGTCCCTCTCTCTCTCTCTCTCTCTCTCTCTCTCTCTCTCTCTCTCTCTCTCTCTTTCTCTCTTTCCCTTGCAAGAGATGGGACATTCACACCTTCTTCCATTTTCTAGTCCCTTCTCCTCCTTTTCTTCTCAATCCCTCCATTGAAAACCCATCTCACCCATTGCTCTTGCTTCCTTTGGAGCTTAGGAGCTAGCCCTTGAAGTTTGGAGGAAGATCTTGAATGTGGGTGATATATATGAAGCTTATCCATTCTTTTCTTTTTTGCATTTCCTTTCTAGAATATTTGGTAGTATGTAGGAACCACCAATCAATGATGGAGGTCCTACATCACTCCATGATGAGAGGCCAAAGGCCTATTTCATGCATGTATGTTTCCATGGTGGGCCATTCTCCGTGGACCCACCATGATCAATTTATTTGATCTAGGATTTTGTTTGATCATCTAGACCATTGTATGCATATTAGGGATAGCATCAGAAACTTCTTTGGATTGTATGATCACATGCATGCATGATATATGAAGGATGTATGTGTGATTGTAATGGTGGAGGATTCATAGTACCGGAATCCTCCCCTATGGTCGTTGATCTCTTTCCCTATCTCTCTCTTTCTCTCTATTTCTTTCTTCTATTTTTCTCTTGATTATTGGTAGCCCAGTGATGTGCCACAAACGTCCCAGACCCTTAGATTTTTAGGACGTCCAGGCCCACTAGGTTGGACGTCCCTAGGCATGTTGCATGCATGGGTTGGATGACCTCGAATGTTTGATTTTCTTGGAGAAATTTGATTGGAAATGGGTCTAGAAATTTTTATGGTCCATCTAGGTGGACCTCACTTATATTATTTGAGCATTAATCCCCTTGGATATTTTTTTATGGGCTGGAAATGGACAGCATATGTTGCTGTCCAAATTTCAGACCCATTGGATGTATGATTTTGAACCCAATTTTGGGACTATTTGGGGCACTATTCATACCCATAAAATATACTTTCATAAAATTTGGGGATCTCATCTTCATGTCTCCCAAATTTCAGCCCCATCTGACCTTGATTGAGGTCCCAAAGGTGTGGGCCAAGTGAGGTGGACATTGCTGGATTTTCTGCT
Organism: Magnolia sinica; assembly: GCF_029962835.1. NCBI lineage: Eukaryota > Viridiplantae > Streptophyta > Magnoliopsida > Magnoliales > Magnoliaceae > Magnolia > Magnolia sinica. The sequence goes on from NC_080575.1 coordinate 26,406,754, forward strand.
GTAAATTCCAACAACATTATAGTCTGGAAAACTTAAAATGTAAAATAGTTTTGAATAGGTGAGCTACTTTGGTGGACCCTAAATTGTACTATACATATGTTTGGATTTTAAAATCATTTTTCCCCACTTTTTGAATACCTTGGGCCCACCCCGTTGGGTGCTCAATCATGGTCTATCCAGAATTCTGCACTTAGCAGAATTTCTAGATAGATTGTATTCCTAAATTTAATTAAAATATGTCTGAGTATCCAAAAATTACAAAATTTTGTAGAGTTATGGTCCACCCATGGTAAGAGTCACTTACCAAATTTAGGGCCAAAGGACCCCTGTGTACACCGTAACAAGGGCTGGACCGTCCCACCACGTTGGGACATCTAGGTCAGACAGATTTTCTGGACATACTATTTTCTTTAAGTTAATTAAAATACTTTTAATTATCCAAAAATTATAAATTTTTTTAAAGGTGTGGCCCACCCATGTAAGGACCACTCTGTAAATTTTTAAGGCCATAGGGTACCTATACCGACCGTGGTGCGGCCTGGAGTGGCCCACTAGGTTGGGACACCCAGGTCTTACACGTGTCATGCCCCAAACTCGGAAAATGGGCTCACAAAATTTCTGATCGCTGAATCAAGTGTCGACAGCCTCCGTAGTACCCCATTCTCGGCTTCTAGCACCCATACGCTAGGTTCCGATCCTAGGATCCTATAAGAAGGATTTTCAGTGTGATTTTTTTTGTAAATAAAGGAGCATAACCACAAGTGTACCAAAATCACAAAGGCAACATCATAATCACATATCCACTAATATCAAAAACTTAAGTATAATACATGAATGTGAAATACAAGATAAATGCCAAAAGCTCCAGAATCTCTACCACACGCTCTTACCTCAGCTTGACTGCGTCCCATCATCACCTGCACGCATCTATCGTGCATAAGCTTATAGAAAGCTTAGAAGGTGGTGTATGTGTGTGGGCAAGATAAGTGCCAATCACACAAATATTAGTGTAAGTGGAATACTGGTAAAGCTATAATTCATTTAATATCCGAGTATGCAATGCAGATCGACTATGCAATACAGAGTCATAATGAGTCAAATATCAAATACCGAGGATACAATACAATATACAATTCTGAAGAGCCACGAATATCATCACCCTCATCTAGGCCATATAAATACAGAAACATAGCATCCCAAATGTCATATGTCATGAATGTAATGCAATATGCAGATCCTGGCAAGTCCATAATACTATCAACCTCATTTAAGGTATGAAATAAAGAAGCATAATAAACCAAATGTTATGTACTGAGGATGCAATGTAATATGCGATGCAAAAGAAATGACCAAACTGGAGTGTGAAGTCGGGATGATAGTACGTAGTATCACAAGTTGTGGGGTCTATTACAAAGGACTTCTTTCCAAACCAGTCTCATACCTAATTTTAGATAGCTAGAATCAATGTGGTAAACTCCTGATCTCAGGTTAGTCGCGCGCCCCAACTGAAATCTTGGCCATTGCGAAGGTACACATAACAAATTAGTTACGCACTACCAGCCCAAGTGGATAGTGAAAGAAAGAGTAAAATGTTGAGTATGTAACTCCTGCTCAATAAGTCCTCATATCAGTACTGTACATCTTTAGGATCATCACCGGGGTCTAGTACACTCTACGTCAGCTTGCTGCCTCATCAAGCGCACAACTAGGTAAGTGGAAGAGACTTCACTATCTGCTTACCAATATCGGCCCGGCCCGTTGATAACAGAGTCATTTATAAGCTCGTCAGACTCAGCCTAACATTGTCTACTCCCTTAGGCGGGTAAGGCCACACCCCCTCCCTACCGACCGCGACATAGTGGGAGACGTGGCTTACTGGTATATGACCCTCATGCGCTCATATATATCAACTCGGTTTAGACGTTGAGGCATCCCCTAGCCTTGGGAGTTTAGGGATTTTCACCCAGGGACATCTATCACGCCCGTATGCTAGAACCAAATATTTTCGATGTCCCATCTGGCCATCCACGACATGCCTGTGGAGGCCATGGCCCTGATGTCGTTAGGGTGTATGGTGGTTATATCATAAAATGTGAGATGCATGAGTCATACCATTCAGTCATGTATCAAACCTGCGTGTACCGCACGCTTATGTGGGGTAACTCCGTCTCTCAGAGAGTCCCTTAAACAATCAGCCCAATGACACATGTTATGCTCAATCACTCCTCATAACAAGCATGCAGATGATGCGTATGGACAGGTATCATGAAGTATTCCAAGCATGAGTATAATCACATACATCATAGTGGGCCAGTATAAGATGGCCCATGGCCCATATAGGTGAATGGGTGGTGTGCAATAATCACCTACACATGGTGGGTCTCACACATACAATGGGCCTCACGCATATAATGGTCCTCACACATATGATGAACCTCTTACATCACAATTGGGCCTCATACAATCATAATGAGCCTTATACAATCACAATGAGCCTCATACAATCACAACGACCTTGTACTATCACATTGGATCTCATACCATCATAATGAGTCTCATACATTCACAATGGGCCTCATGTAATCACAATGGGCCTCATACAATCACAACTGGCCTCATATGGTCATAATGAGCCTCATATAACAATTAACCTTGCAATGACCTTATATAATCATGATATTATACTAACACATACTCAATGCGTATACTAACATACATAGTCGTAATCAATAATCGGCCTATATATGGTGGGGTCCATAGAAGGACAACAGATCCATAACATGAGGGTCAATCCTTAACAGCGGATACACCAAATCTAATACTACAGATTTTTCTACCTATGGCCAGAGGTGATGATGCATCCTGCTCATAACAATGATGGGTCTAGATGGCCTACTCATGGGCCTAAGGGTGGCCTTCCAGGTTTGGGTACTTTTACTAGCCTCAATGGGGACCCAAAGAATTGGGATAGTCCAATAAGGCGAATGGATCATACTAATAATAATAGGGGCCCATCAATTTGGGTTAGCCCATTAAGGGAAAATGAGAATGAGCCTAATACAGTCACAATGGGCCTCATACCATCTCAATGGTTTGTATCATGATGTTATACTAGCATGTACTCATAGTCGTAATCAATAATCGGCCTATATATGGTGGGGTCCATAGAAGGACAACAGATCCATAACATGAGGGTCAATCCTCGACTGTGAATATACCAAATCTGATAGAGCAGATCTTTTCATCTACGGTGATGATGAACTCTCCTCATATTATGGTTGGGCCTAGGTGGCCTATTTATAATCCTAAGGATCCGGAATAAGCTTCCTTCACCATATTATCATATGGTCCGCTAGATGCCCTAAGGGGCCCAAATAAGTCCTAGATGGACTCCAAGATTAAAAATAACCCTACTAGCAACCTATGGGGGCCCAACATTTTGGGTTAGCCCAATCAGAATAGATGAATCATGCAATTATCAATGAGGCCCAATGATTAGGGTCAACTCACTTAGAGAAGGATGAGAATGGGCCTAACAAAGGCCTAAGGGAAGGTCACAATGTAGACATTTAACCATCATTTCCCATCAATCTGGACATTTAACCAACATTTCTCCCAAGGAGTGGCCCAAATAGAGCCTAACATATAGTGGGGCCCATGACTTCACATAAGGGCCTCACATACAATATAATGGACCTCACCCAAGAGCCTAAATATACATCATGAAGGGTCTCACTCATGGGCCACATATGCATTATAATGGGCCTCACACAAAGGCCTAATGAAACAGCCCATAGCCCTCAAATGGCTGGGAAAAAATGGACTTCTCTCATGTTATCTTATACATCATTGTGGCCTCACCATATGGGCCTCTCATATATCCAGTGGGCCTCATCATATGAGCCTCTCATACATTACAATGGGCTACACATATGGGCGACACAAATATCATATTGGGCAGCATCACATGGGCCTCATATACACCAAGTGGGCTGCATCACATGGGCCTCATATACATCAAGTGGGCTGCATCGCATGGACCTCATATATATCAAGTGGGCTGCATCGCATGGGCCTTATATACATCAAGTGGGTCGCATCAATGGGCCTCTCCAGATGGGCCACAAATACATCACATTGGGCCTCACTCATGGGCCACAAATGCATCACAATGGGCCACATCCCATGGGCCTACATTACATACTTCTAGGTGGGCCTAATACACCACAAATGGGCCTAATGGGCAGACCATAATCTAGGAAAAATGGATGGGCAACCTGGATGTACAACGCATTCATTAGGGTGGGCCGCTGCCCTAAACGGTGTGAATGTACAACACATATATCACAGTGGCTCCACGTCCTATGTGGACAGCTTTGATCAAACATGTACATCATGATGGGCCCACGCCCAACCCATCAGGACAGACGGGATGGATAAAACCCATACATCAAGGGGGTCCCATGGAGGGACGGTGTGTGTACAACACATACATATAAGGTGGGCCTCACCCTCACACGTGCAGCACGTGTGGGGTGGGCCCCACACGTCCAGCCAACAGAAGGAAGGCGTGGGTGAAACAGATACATCATGGTGCATCCCACAACACCATTGGACGGTGTGGATACAGAATGTATACATTAAGGTGGGCCACGTCCTGAGATCGACTGCGTGACTAAAATACATACACCATTGTGGGGGGCCACGAACGGACATGATATACAACACATACATAAGGTGGGTCCCTCCCTCCAGAGTATTGGATGGTGTGGATGAGACCCATACATACATCATGGTGTGGTAGGTCCACATGTGTGTGGATATGAAACACATATCATGGTGGCCCCACACGTGATAGACAGTGTGGATATCACACGTCATCATGGTGGGGACCCATGACTTGGACGGTATGGTATAACACATACCTCACGATCAAACCTACATAAATTACTGACATCAAACAGCAACACTAGCTACATGGGACCCACCATCCCTAGTTAGGATGGTCTGGATGAAATCAAGGTGGGTCCCACATGTGGATTAAAACACATACATCATTGCAGACACCATCGTCCAGCCTATCTGGACGGTGTTGAATAAAACACATATATCATGGCTGGCCCATGATTTGGACAGTTTGGATGGGATGCGCCTGGTGGGCCCCACCATCCCTTGTGCGGACGGTGTGGATTCTTCGCACATCATAGCAGGCCCCATGTTCAAGGATGGACAACTTAGATGAAACATGCCTCAGGTGGACCCTGCAGCTTCCCACGATCAAGCTGATATTTGTTTTCTACATCTGGGCTTGTTGCTAGATAGCAGACTGCCCAGCAGGAGGTGGCCTGCCTGCCTTATTGTTTGGGTAAGCAAGGGATGGACAGTGAGGATAAAAACCCATACATCGCAGTGGGGTCCATGAGGGGTCTACACAACTAGTGATCAAGTTGATATTGGTGTTTTCCCATCATCCAAATGGCCCAACTGGACTGACAGTCCAGCAGGGTGGACAACAAGGCCGTCCCACCTATTAGACGGTCTGGATCAACATACCATATCACAGGTGGGCCACACACATCATCACAAAGAGAGAGGGAAAGAGAGAGAGAGAGAGAGAGAGAGAGAGAGAGAGGGAGAGAGAGAGAGAGAGGCCACATTGTATATATTGCTTTTAAGGGCTTCTTATCTTGCATTCTCCACAATTGGGCCCTCAAATAGAAATTAAGGATGGAAATCCTACTATCACCTACTGATTTCACTTCTTGGCTTCTTGATCTCCCAAGCTCCTTGGCTTTAACTTTGATGGAGGATGATGAAGATTGAAGGGTGGATATGAGAGTTTAAGGGCATAGGAAGTGGGCCACACTTGGCTCTCTCTTTGGGAAGCGTAGACGTCCACTCTTGGTTGCTTGGAAAATGGTGGAGAGAATGAGAGGGAGAGAGAAGGTGATGGGATTAAAGGGATGGGATGTAGTGATGGGTGGTATGGGTTGTGTAAGAGCGTGACATGAGAGGCATGGGTCGTGTTGACTTTTAGGTGAGAGAGGGATGAGTGTGATGGGATGTGTGCTTGACTTGTACTTGATTGATTGATTTGATAGATGGTAGAGATTTTCTCGAGATTCATAACATATGGCATTTCCCTCGAAATATACGCGGGTGCAAACTCTTGGCCTAGGTATCCCATCGGCACGCGAAACGCGGTGCCGGAACTGCTACGACGGCGCAGTCATAATGGTATAAGTCTTGGGTTAACAGGATGCGACTTAGGGTCGCCTGCAAATGCTATTTACGCGTCACGAGTTGCAAGAATTTGACTGGAAGGACCGCGGGATCCTAAGGAACGGTACAGACTAGGTTACGGGCCTTACATAATGGATAGTTTGAAGCGGTCAATAAGATTATTAAGAACCATCTTTGAACCAAGCTTGAGAAAGCTAATGGGGCCTGGGCCAGGGATCTCCCCCACGTCCTCTCGGCATACCGAAGCACCGCTTAAACAATCACGGGAGAAATTCCCTTCTCCCTAGCCTTCGGGGCCGAAGCCATTACCCCGGTCGAGATCGGTCTCCCCGCTGCTCAAGTCTATTTTTATGATGAAGCTCAGAATGTCAAGTAGATGACCCTAGACCTTGACCTACTCGAAGAAAGGAGAGGGCAAGCCCAACTCAAAGTTGCGGCTCGGTAATTGCAAGTCGCCCGATTCTGTAACTCTAGAGTGAAGGTAACAAGGTTCCAAACTAGAGATTTGATCCTCCGATGAACCTTCTAGAATACCAAAGAGCCTGGTATAAGAACCCTAGGGCCGAATTGAGAAATGTTGTACAAAGTGTCAAGGACAACCCGACCTGGGACCTATCAACTCAAGAATATAGATGGTTGACCTTTGCTACACTCATGGAACGCCGAACACCTAAAGATTTACTACCCATGAAGGTCGAGTAGGCCTGGATCCAAAATTTACAGTTTTGTTACTAAGAATCTACAAAAAAAATCCTGAGGTCGGAAAATTTTACTTTATACTCGTTATCTACAATAGTTTGATCCACATAGCCCATTGAGGACTTCCTTTAAAACAAGGAAAAACATCCTCCCACCAATCGCCCGACCCTTAAAAAAGAGGTCGGACCATTAACCAGTTCCACTGCATAGCCTACTGAGGACTTCCCTTAGTACAAGGGAGAAACAGACCTCACCATTCGCCTAAGCCTTAAAGAATAGGTCAAACAACTAACTAAATAACAACACTAAGACTGTATGATCTACAATAAGAGTTAAAACAACCCATCTACTGTAACGCCTCGTGTTTTTAAGACCTGAATATATGACCAGTTTCCCAAAAACCTGAGTGTTAACCTTAAAGGATGGTCAAATTCGAGTACACAATTTTTTTTTGTTCAAAGTAAGCAGATGAGCGTAAAGTGGACAAATCAAAATAAAGGAAAATTTCATTTACATTTGGAATATACAAGAAGCTACCCATAATGACTTATACAAACTAATGCCCCCATTCTTACAATTACAAAATGAAATAACATTACATGTGAAATAAAGTAAATTACTACACTCTAGGGATGTGAAACCCTGTAGCAACCCTGCGAATAACATCGGCTTGCTCTATGCTTGCATCAACTGTTACGGTTTAATAGCGTCAATGGCTATCACAGTGGGGAGCACCCTCTAAGATTACACACTCATCATTCATAATCTAATATAGATTACAAGTCATGAAATTGGATATACTAAATAGGGCATTTCATAATCATAATCACGTTAAGAAAGTCAAACCAATCATCAAAATTTCATCATAAGCAAAATATGTTGGCAGTCACAATACAAGGAAACATGTCAAGATAACCAAACAATCAAACATACGATTTTCTATTGCGCCCGAATCACATTGTACGTGAACTCCGTAAAATGGCTAGAAAATCGATAAGCGAACTTCACCTCTACCCGAAAATCATGGTACAAGTGGAATTCGCAAGGCGAATAGAAAACCACCCTTTAAACCTCTACTTCACCAGGAAATCAAATCGTATGTGAACACCGCAAGATGGCTAGAAAATCGCTAAGCGAACACCCGCTCCACCAGGAAATCATGGTACAACTGAGCACCATAAGATGAAGATAGAACAAGATACTGACGTCTACTTCACACGGAAATCATATCATAAGTGAACACCACAAGATGGCTAGGAAATTGCTAAGAGAACACCCGCTCCACCTAAAAATCATTATATGACTAAACATCACAAGATAAAGAGACAAGCAACATACAAACTCTGAACCACCCGAAAATCAAATCGTACGTGAACACCGCAAGACGGCTAGAAAATCACTAAGCGAACACCCGCTCCACCCGAAAATCATGGTACGACAGAACACTGCACGATGGCTAGAAAACCAACATATAAATTCTAGACCCCCCGGAAATCGCGTATGTGAACACCGCAAGATGGCTAGAAAATCGCTAAGCGAACACCCGCTCCACCCAAAAATCATGGTACGATAGAACACCACAAGATGGCTAGAAAACCAACATATAAACTCTAGACCACCCGGAAACCGCGTATGTGAACACCGCAAGATGGCTAGGAAATCGCCAAGCGAACGCCCGCTCCACTCGGAAATCACAATACGATCGAACACCGCAAGACGGCTAGGAAACAACAAGATATGCGAATATAACTAACAAGCCACAAAAGGGCACTAACGACCCATCAAAACCACTAAGGGAAAATAGACGATCCAAGCCACGTAGGGCAAACATGAACCGCAAGATGAAGCCCACAACAAATCTCATTCTATCCATTAAATGATCACAAGTAGCAACATTTAATCAACTAGCAGGTTATACAAATGGAAATAGCATGTGAACATCAAATTAGTTATACTTGCTAAATTTAAAGAGACAGGTCCATTATATGAATCAATTCCACAACAGATTAACATATTCATATAATAAGGTAAGTAATGCAATAAGAGAAATCAATGTATCATCCATATCTAGATTGATGAATTTAAGTAGGAAGATCAAAGGGTGAGTCCTCACCTGATGAACCGAATCACCTTCTAGTATTGCTAAGTGCTTGCGCCCTTAGAATTATATCCTACCACAAATCATGAACTTGTACAATTAGATCTAGGTTTTAAGCACTACCTAGGGTTTAAGATCATAGCCTAGGGTTATTTTTTAAGGTTTTAGTATAGAATTAGGGTTTTCATCTTAGGGTTTAGTACTAGGCTTGTATTTTAGGATTCGTACTTTGATTATAATTATTATTGTTTATCTTTGTATCATGAATGTAGTAATAATCATAATGGAAGTATTAAATAACCGGTATTAACAATTATACCGACATTACCTAATACCCTTATAGTGACTTATAATCTCTTAAATAATTCAAGTAATAATAATAAGATTTTTCTTACTAACCATAATATAATGACAACTAACACTTAATCATCATATTAACCAAATTATACAAACCCCATGATAATATTATTTAATGATGATCATAATTATCAATGATAATTTTTAAGGGTGAGGACTAAAGCACTTGTGTTTAACAGTTGTAATTTGTATGAAATAACTAACATTAGTGTACGTAATTTGCTCATAGTTGACCATGTTTGGTATTAACGATACTAATGATGATAATTAGGCTTGCATTGATAATAGAATCGAAACGAATCCAAATTAGGAAGGAGAAGGTGGACTTACCTTGGTCGACTCGGTTCAAGTCGAGTTGACTCGGCTTGACACGACCACCCATTATACTTTCTCCCTTTCTCTACTCATCTTCTTCTTTCCTTCTCCTTTTCACTCAGACCGAACTCGACCCAGCTTGACATAGGGCTTGGCCCAACTCAGACCGAGCTCGACCCGGCTAACTCAGCCACGAGTCAGCCCATAACTCAGGCCCAAACTCACCCTCTCTCCACTCTCTGTTCTATCTCCTTCTTCCCCTATCTTTTCTTTCTCTTTTCTTCCTATCTCTCCCCCTACTTCTCTTTCTGATTTAGCTGGGAAACTCCAGCAAAGATCGGACTGAGCCAGGGCCGATACTCAGCACCCGACCCAGCTGACTCAGCCCGGTTTAGGTAGCTGCCGCTAATGGCGGACGCTCTCTCTCTCTCTCCCTCTGCTTCTTTCTCTTCTTTCCTTCTACTTCTCTTTCTTCCTCATGGTTCCCATCTGCTGGCAGCAACACCTAGACAACCTTGCCCAAACCCGTCAGCGAGTTCGAGCAGGTCAGTGATTCGATTCGGGTGGCCAGTGCAACACAATGGTCTATCCTCATTCGAGCTATCTCTCCTTCTTTCTACTTCTTTCTTCTTCTTTCTATCTTTTTCCTTTCTTTACTTCTTTCTTTCTTCCTACTACGACCAGAAAATGTTCTAGTTCGACCCGATTCCGCCCCTGACTCGATTTGGAGCGGTGGAGAGGATGACGGCCATTAATGGCGTCCTCAGTCTCCTTTCTTATCCCTGCGATCTAGCCCTTAAGGACAGTCCGTATGGACTCTATGAAGCTCACGGATGAGTGGTTTTGAAGCTTGGGAGAGTCTTGGCCGGTGGGTTCGTGAGTGGGAGAAAAACGGCGAGCAGCTGCCCGAAAATGGAGAGGGATTCTACTACTGCTTGATCCGCGACCCTTTTTATTGCTTACCCTAGCTCTCGGAGCCGTTCGATGAGAACGAACGACTTAGATGGCCCAGTGTGCAATGGATCTAAATATCGTCTGCAACATGAAACCGGCGTTGTTTTTGACTGCTGGTTTTCTTACGAAAATCACGGTCTCTACAAGTGGAATGGACGGCTGAGAATGTTGATTTTGGGATGGCCTGGATGAGCTCTTGCTTGGTCACGCGGATCGCTGAGCTGGAAGAAAAACAAATCCCATTTTTGGAATTTTTGTGTTTGTAGGGCCTGTTTGCGGCAAGGGTTGTGCGTACATGGGTGCCTTTCAATGTGTGAGACAGATGGATTTTGGTGGGACCCAAGCCCTGGATACGATGGATGGTTTGGATTTTTCGGGCGGATGACGATGGTGGGCCACGTTTGCAACAAACGGTCGGCCTCCGTTCTTTCAAAAACGCCCGCAGGCGGGAAGGTAGGAGAGGCTCTTTGCCTCTTTTGGCTAGGCACAGATCAGAGCCCGTCTGACAGTGCAAACGGTCCGGTGCGCTGTGGTTGCTTTAGTTCTGGTGTACATGCACACCAATGTGGGGCCCACAATGGTGCTTATAGGAAATCCACTCCGTTCATTAGGTTCTAGGAGTTCAGTTAGTGCCCTCGACCAAGGATGGGACAGCTTCAAGGCTCAGGTGGGCCATACGGATTTATTTCCAGCTCCAATGGTGGATTTCTGTAAATCTAATGGTTGGATCATCCCGGGATTGAGCATCAATGGTTGAAGTGGTCTAAATGGCTCATTTCATAATATATTACTAATTTCTAATATTAATATTAATTTTATTACTATTATTACCCATTACTATCATTGTCTTACATTACTAAGAACTTCATTAATGAAATTTGTCATATATAGTTTATTTTATCATAGATTATTAATACATTTAAATTATATGAATATAGTGAGGAAGAAGATTAACATATATTATTTGGGGTATTATTCGTGTAGTTATATCTATCTTATGTTTTAAATTTTATATAAAATGTTAAGTTGTTTGAGCCATGTTATTTGTCATAAATTCTTATTAATTTACATCATATAGATTTCTATGGTTCGTAATTTATATAAATGACGTTGCCAATGTATAAATATATTATGGATTATAATTATACATCATTTTACTATGAAATTTTTAAATATTCATAAGGTGTATAAGTAACATGTCAGGCTTGTATTTATACTAAGTTTGGTTATACGGTTACACTCGAGTACTAGAAAGTACAGGGTGTTACAATCTACCCCCCTTAAAGAGAATTTCATCCCCAGAATTCAATGCTTCTATTATGATTAGGGACGATGATAATATTCATTGTTTTCCTATGTGTACAATCGTATGCCACTAGGTGCCCAAAGCTGAAGTCATTACAATCTACCCCCCTTAAAGTAGATCTCGCCCTCGAGATTTAGTGACAAGGTGTACCCTATTTAGTGTATGTCTAAGTGTGAAATTTCAATGCTATGCCCCAATCTACTACAACCCTTAACTCTTCATCCTAGCAAATCAACTAATGCGTCTAGATTCCACTAAATTTTAGGAATCATTTCAGTATTAACTAGAACTAGGGGATCTTACTAATGCTTGTCAACATCAGGATTTCTCATAGCACTTACTAAGATTTTAAGTTCGTTTGGGTGGCAAGTACTAATATCCTAGCTTTGCTTTTATTTTCCTTTACCTTGAATGATAGTTCCCAGCGTCTAAAGTACAGTGTTCGAGCTGTCACAAGTAGATGGTATGTAGTGGGTTTGAGCCTGATACACCGATCATCTGCCTGCAGGACAGAGGATTTTGGTATGAATTCACAATCCTGTTAAATCTCGATTCTTTGCTTGATCAGGGCAACGAGATCGTTGAGATTTACTAGGACTTAAAACTTTGAGCCAAAACATGTAAACTTTGTTTAAATATGGTTCCATCCACTCGTGATCCTTATTACTCTAGACTTATGGGCAATATCATGCAATTTTCTACCTCCATAACGGATAAGACCACGTGGCCCATTATGCTTCCAATGCGCACTCTGATTCCTTAATGCACTAATCAAAAATCCCAGAATCAAAATTTCTACATGAAGTTTGAGTCGGAAATTTCTAAACTCACTTAGGATTTCAAATCTAATCCCAACATGCGCAGCTTAGGGTTGAAAAGTTACCCAAAATCCCACAACTTCACCTCTAATTAATTTCATGTGCTAGAATTTGTAGGAAATATTGATTCTAAGTAAAGAGATGTGTTAAGGAATTCAAATTACATTTTCCATTGCAATTTCTTAAGTTTAGGGAGTGCTTATGCCCAACCTAATGTACAACATGGTGTTTAAGGAATCGCTTATGAAGTCTAAGTTCACTTCATATGCTAAATATTATGACGCCATTATTTCTAACTAACGAAATTTCTAAATGAATTCAGAATCTAGGTCTCTAGGAATTGCATTTTGAGAGTCAAGTCTAGGGAATGTTTTCATTAGGTCTTATGTACATTGCATTGGTGTTTGTCCTCCTACAATATTTAGGTTTAGTTCCAAGTTTAAGCAACTACCCTGATATTCTACAATAGGGAACTAAGCTTTGGTTGTAAGTTCAAATGACTAACCTAAAATGTTAAAAGGGACTTAGGTCCGGTTTGAAGTTTCTAAGATTATCCAACAACTTTCTTAAGGGACCTAAAACATTGAGTATTTATATCTTCAAAGGAACCTTAGATCATTTCTAAGTTCTACAATCGTCCAAAACAATTATCTAGGGGCCTAAGGTTTCGAGTTCCTATATGCTCAATTCTTCCTAACTACAGAGGAAGTTCAAATGAGTCCAAATGGTTATTCTAATAATTTTAAAGGAAGTTCTATATAAGTTTAACGTCCAATGGTCTAACTTAAAATTGTCAAGGGAGTCTAGAGTTTGAAATTTCCAGGTTTCACATTTTCTCTTATTCTAAGGGAATTCCGCCTATATTCAAATGACTAATTTAATAATTCTCATGGGAACCTAAGTTCACTTCTAAGTTTTTCAGTTATTAGAGAAATTCTCTAGGGAACTTAGAACCTCAATTCCCTATATTTTCAATTTATCCTAGTTATAAGGGAATATCACGTGAGTCCAAATGGTGACCCTGATAATTCCTAAGGGGACCTAAGTTTGGATTTCCACATTCTCAATCATTCTTCTGAATCTAAGGAAAATTCACCTAAGTTCAAATTTCTACTTTCAAACATCCTAACTTGAGACATTTAAGGCTTGTATAAGATCATTTCCTAATGTCAAGTTTGTCCAAACTATGCTCTAATACCAACTGTAATACCCCGTGTTTTCAGGACCCGAGTATATGACCCTTTTCCTGAAAACACAAGTGTTAACCTTAAAGGATGGTCAAATTCAAGTACACATTTTTTTTGTTCAGAGTAAGCAGATGAGCGTAGAGTGAGCAAATCAAAAAAGGAAAATTTCATTCACAATTGGAATATACAAGAAGCTGCCCATAATGACTTATACAAACCAATGCCCTCATTCTTACAATTACAAAATGAAATAATATTACATGTGAAATAAAGTAAATTACAACACTCTTGGGATGTGAAACCCTGTAGCAACCCTGCAAAGAGCATCGCCTTGCTCTATACCTGCATTAACTGATACGGTTTGATAGCGTCAATCGTTATCGCAGTGAGGAGCACCCTCTAAGATTACGCACTCATCATTCATAATCCAATATAGATTACAAGTCATGAAATTGGATACACTAAATAGGGCATTTCATAGTTATACTCATGTTAAGAAAGTCAAACCAATCAGTAAAATTTCATCATAAGTAAAATATGTTGCCAGTTGCAATACAAGGAAACATGTGAAAAGGCCTAGCTATATGTTCTAAAGGGAGGGTGAATAGGACTATGCCAAATTAAAACTTTAACTGCGGAATTAAAATGAATAAAGTAAAGATAACACTTTAAACCAATCACAATATGAAAATGTAAAGCAAACTTCAAATTCTAGAATAGAGAGGTTGATACCAATGTTGTTCAAAGGACAACTTTGCACCATAAAAACCAAGGGTTTATGGCAGGACAACCTTACTAGAACAATTTAAATATCAAAAACTCAAACTAAAAGGAAATAGTAAGAAATGAAATTCTAAACTATTACAACATTCCCCACAATACTTGAAATGTAAATATTACAACATTCACATCCACACGTATATCCCACAAACTTGAATGATAAAAGATAGGAAAAATAAATCACACATCCACAAAACACAAAGAGGTATAGTGGTTCGCCTATCTGTTCACCAACTGTTAAATAATAGCCACACAGCTTGCTACTCCACTCCTAATATCCTCACACAGGGGATATCAGCATTCACTATGAAAATAGGTTTCTCTGGTTCACCTAAAACCTTCACAATTGTGTCTTTCAAATGGGCTTACACAATTCAAAAGACCCCACTTCTGAGTTTTCTGGCTCTCCTCAGATAACCAACATAATGAGATTTTTCTAACTTAATCTCAAAAGAAACCAATACAATAAAAGATTTATACAAATGTAATATACGTGGATTTCTCCTTTTGTAGCAGCTCGGTAGAACCAATCGGAGTAAAAGTTCGAATATACAAGTTCAATGTCCAATGCTCACTTTGAAATGGTTCTAAGTTCTAATTGATTTTAAATTAAACCAAATGGGCTAGCTATATTTGATTTTGATTCCAAGAAGAAGGAATACAACAATTCCTCTTTTAAATTTAGATTGGAATATAGAAACAAAATCAAATCAATAAAGCTAACAAAAGATAATATTAAATATGCCCAATATAACTTAAAATGAACACAAACTTATCTCAAAGTGATGCCTTGATTTTACTTGAATTGAGTTATCAAACTTTAAAATTCGTCGACTATTTATAGTTTCAGAATTCGCATCTATGACTAGTCCTGTGGACACTATGACTGGTCCTAGGACCAACAACATTTTGAAATTTTTAGCGCGATCGGATCAGACTGTTCCACGACTGGTCAAAGGCAGACTACGACCGATCGTGATCCCTCCACGACTGGTCGTAACCATCCTATGGCTAGTCGTGAGGCACCAGATTTAGTTGCTGTAGTTTGAGTCATAGATCTAGGACTGATTGTAGGATGAGTCAGCACTGTTAACATGACCGGTCGAACAGAGTCTAGGACCGGTCGTGGACGAACAGAAAATTTCAAAAAATTGTAACAACCTTAGGACTGGTCATGGAATTTCTTGGACTGGTCGAGGGAGTGATAGTACTAGTCAAATAGGGTTCAGGACTAGTCTTATAACAACCCAAATACATGTAAAGTAATTCAATTTTAATTATGTATACAAAATGACCTACCCTAAGGTCAATCTAAGGTCAATCATACCTTAAAAGTGAGATATGAACATCGAGACTTCATTTTCTTCATATGATAGTTGACCTTTGAAGATTGTGAAGATTGAGATCTCTATACTTGATGTAGCATTGAACTTGAGATCTTCTAGAGTTTGAATTACACTTCATTTCGAGTTGTACACGAACTTGAGTCTTTGAATAAGATCACTTCGTTGTAGCTCGTATTTGCATTTCTTGAAATGGTTTGAAGTAAATCTTCGTTCTTGACTTGAAGCAGCGTGTTTAGAGAGGTGATGTAATGTCTTGAACCCATATGCAATGTCTTGATCATATATACCAATAAGCTACACAAGACATAGATTGATGTTTTGGCACCACAAAATTTGACAACCAAAGGAGCATAAAACAATAGCACTTACAATCTCCCCCTTTGTCAAATTTGTGACAAAACATACTCCAATCAAAATAAGAGAAGCATTACATGCTCAATAAGGAATCATGCACCAGTCATATATAAGAGAACCAGTTACAGCTTGGTTAAAGAATCATGCAAATTAATAGTAATATATCAATCCATATGCTACTACCATAGTCCATATTATCCATAATCAATAGCAATATATCAATCCATATGCAAAACCAAATAAATTCTCCCCCTTTTTGTCACAATATGACAAAGGAAGAAAAATGGAATAGGATAATAAACAGGAGTAATAAATAAATTAACTAGTTAAGAAATAAGCAAATTAACGTCCACATACCATTAACTAGTTTAAACAAAAGTCAGTAAACCAAATAAAGTTCACAAGCCAATAAAAGTAAAAGAAAACTTATTACAGAGCAAGAGTAAAGCACTTAATCAGATCCTGAAGAAGGAGCAGGTATAGTAGGATCAAGTTGATGAAGGCCCTTGTTTAGGCGCCTAAGATACTTGCGCATATATTTAAACTGTAAATCATGGGCAACATTCATATTCTCTACCTTTTCCTCTAGAGCATAAAGACGAGCATCAAAATCAGATGGCTCATAGTCAGGATCATTTCCAGAGTCTAATTCAATTTCATCAAAAATATCATCCATATTAATATCATCAGGAGGAAGATCACCAGCTTCTTCTTCATTCCCTGCTTCAGCTCCACCACCACCCACATCCACTTGGCCAGGAACCAATTCCAATTTTATCTTGTTAATATTCAAATTATTAAAAATAAGATGATGGATAGGAGCCTCTCCAACAGGCATAGCAACTAGAAGGTGAGTAGATAAAACGGTCATAAGATAGGCAAATGGAATATCACTATGACTTGGATGGAGACGAAACTGAATGGTGAAATGACATATCAAAGAAGGAAGACAAACTTTAGTAACAAAGATGACAGAGTGCAAAACCCAAACCATAAAGGATGTAAGCTCTGTTTTATTACTAGAACGCGGATACAAATTTGAAATAAAGATTCTGTGGAGAACCCTTTATCTGGGTAACAAGTACTTTGAGGGGAGCGCATTCCCTTTATGAGTCCATTGCATATTCATATTACATAGATCTCTAGTAAGCATGCGTATTTCTAATTTTGAGGGTTTCTCAGCTAGAGTATGAATAGGAATACCCTCGTCATTACCAGATATGTCCATTAGCCCTGAAATCAGATGGCGATCAATTTCAAATGGACCTTCTCTAGCATCAATTTTAAACGTTAAATTCTTAGTCAAAAAATCAGAGATACACGCAAACATGGATTGAGCAATAGATTGGAATGCAGGCCCACCCCAATGTAAGATGTTAGCCCATCCTACAGCTTGAAGAAGAGGTAGGATACCAAAAGGAGTAATGTGGTCAAAATCCATAGAACGTTCAACAATAACATTGCGCATACGCAAATCCCGCACATATGAGAGATCATCTTCGGGTGATTAAAGATGGCGTCAAGTGATAGGGGTTGATCTAGAAAATGATGGACCATGGGAAGTTTTCTTTTTCCCTCTAGCATCCATTAGCAACAAGAAAATCATTGTACTAAAGAGTTGCAAAAGATGAGGAATGGGTTTTCTCAAAAATAGAAATTTGAGAAGAAAACCCCAAATAACTCAAAAAAGCTTGAAATCAAGCACTCCAATGAAGAAATTGAAGAAAATAGAATATGAATCTTCAAGAATAACTGACAAAATGTACTTACCTTGACGAATCAAACAGTAGGGTTCAACTAGCCGTGCCATGGCTTGTTGGAGAGAAAAGAAGAAATGAGGAAGATGATGGTTTTCCCCAAATTAAAGAGACCAGCACGCTACACAACCAGTCTTGGGCCGTCCTCGACAATCGTACCACGACCGGTCGAGCACATCCTCGACTAGTCGTGTACCAGCATAAACATGCAATTTTCATACAAATTTAAAATTTAAACCAATAATTTATCAAATATATATACATTATGATACAACTATGCATGAATAATCAATTTAAAATGCACATACCAAGATCAAATTTTAATTTATTAAACCTGCTTTTGTCGAGCGGTTTAGTGAAAATGTCAGCAAGTTGAGTCTCGGTAGAAATGTATTCCAAAGATATCAGTTTTTCTTCTACTAATTCACGAATGTAATGATACCTAATGTCAATGTGCTTGGTACATAAATGCTGAATTAGATTTTTTAAAATATTTATAGCATTAAAATTATCATAATATAATATCATTGATTCCTGTGCAATTCCATAATCGCTTAACATATTTTCATCCAAACAATCTGAGTACATGCATTTCCTGCTGTAATGTATTCAGCCTTAACAGTTGAGAGCTGTCACGCCCCAAACTCGGAAACCGGGCTCATAAAATTCTCGATCACCGAATCCGGTGCCGACAGCCTCCGTAGTACCCCATTCTCAGCTCCCAGCGCGCATGCGCCGGATTTTGATCATGGGATCATACAAGGAGGATTTTTCAACGTGCATTTGTCTCGTATGAAGCATAACCACAAGTATACCTAAATCACAAAAACAACATCATCATCACATATCCACTAATATAAACATTTGAATATAATGCTGAAAGGGAAAATACATATGTCAAAATCAAAACTTCAGAAGTCCACTGCACGCTCCAAGCTCAACACTGCGGCAACCTAACGCCACCTGCATGCATCTATCATGCATAAGCTTATAGAAAGCTTAGTGGGTGGTAAAAGTGTGTGCACAAGGTAAGTGCCCAGTAACCAATATCAGAGTAATCAGAGTAAGCGGAAATACTAATAAGCCCATAAATCATACAATATCCGAAATACTAGCAAGTTCATAAATCATGCGATATCAGAGTAATGCGAAGACATACTAATAGGCCCATAAATACCATCAGCCTTATCCAGGCTATGTGATGTAAAAATATAATAAACCAATATCATATATTGATGAAGGAATGTAGATCAGCTATGCAATGCGGAGGCAGTAAGCTAAATACTATGTGCTGAGGATGCAAAGTAATATGCGATGCGAATGAAATGACCAAGCTGAACTGTGAAGTCAGGATGGTAGTACGTAGTATCACAAGCTAAGGGGTCTATCAGAAAGGGCTTCTATCCAAACCAGTCATATACCTAAATTTAGATAGTCAGACCCAATGTGGTAGACTCCTGATCTCAGGTTAGTCGCGCGCCCAACCAAAATCCTGGCCATGCGAAGGTACACAATAATTATTTATGCACCACCAACCTAAGTAGATAGTGAATAAAATGAATGTATGAGTATGCAACTCCTACTCAATAAGTCCATATATCAGTACAGTTCCTCTTTAGAAAATCACCGGGGTCTATTACACTCCAAACCAGATTGCCGCCCCATCGCGCACAACAAGGTGAGTGGAAGAAACCTCACTATCCGCCTGCCAATATCGGGCCCGGCTCGTCGATAGCGGACCCATTCCTCGAGTTGGTCAGACTCAGCCTAGCATTGCCCCCTTCGCTCGGGCGGGTAAGGCTATACCCCCTCCTAATCGACCACGACACAGTGGGAGACGCGACCTCCTGGTATTCGGCACTCAGGTGCTCATGTATCCACTCGGTCTTGACGTTAGGGCGTCCTCTGGTACCAAGAGGGTTCTGGGACTTTCACCCAAGGATATCTATAGCACCCCATATAAAATAGATTTTCGGTGTCCCATCTGGCCATCCACGAAATACATGTGGAGGCTACGGCCCTGATGTCGCTGGGGCGTATAGTGGTCATGTCACACAAATGCAAGATACATGAGTCACACAATCCAATCATGCATCAATCATGTGCATGCCATGCTCTCATATGGGGCAACTCCGCGTATCAGGGAGCCCTATGAACAACCTGCCCTATGACATATGCAATGGTCAATCACATCTCATAACAAACATGTAGATGATGCGTACGGGCATGTATTATGATGCTATGCTTTCACATACTCATAATCGGTATCAATAACCGGCATCAACAATCGGCCTCGACAATGTGGACATTTGACCAACATTGCCCCCAAGGAATGGCCACATAGAGCCAAACATATAATGGGCCCACGGCTTCACACAAAGGCCTAATATACAACACGATGGCCTTACTCAAGGGCCACATATACACAATAGGTGGACCCTGCTCATGGGCCTAATACATATCACAATGGGCCTTGCCCATAGGTCATGAATACATCCTAATGAGCCTTACCCATGGGCCATGAATACATCACAATGGG
The DNA here is from genome assembly GCF_029962835.1 of Magnolia sinica. NCBI lineage: Eukaryota > Viridiplantae > Streptophyta > Magnoliopsida > Magnoliales > Magnoliaceae > Magnolia > Magnolia sinica. The sequence continues at coordinate 26,427,507 of NC_080575.1, forward strand.
CCTTGCCCATGGGCCTCAAATACTTGACATGTGGGCCTTACACATGGGTCTTGAATACATCAAATGGGTCGTGCATCATAGGCCTAATACATGTCACAATGGGCCTCAACTACTGGTCGCATGTACATTATATAGGTCATGACAATCGGCCTTGACAATCAAAATCGGCCTCGACAATCGAGGTCGGCCTCGACAATCGGAATCAACACTTGAAATCGGCATCGATACTCGGCTTCGACAATCGGAATCGGCCTATACAATCGGCCTCGACAAATCAGAATCGGCCTCGATAATCAGAATAAAAAAATTGACCAAGTCAATCGAAATCAGCAATCGGCCACGACAATCGGAATCGGCAAATCGGTCACGTCAATCGAAAATCAGAAATCGATCATGAGAATCAGCTTCGATCGCTAATCGGCAATCGGCCATGACAATCGAGATCGGTCAATAATCGGAATAAGCAAATCGGTCACGTCAATCAAAATCGGCAATCGGCCACGACATTCGGAATCAGTAAGAATGGGCCTAACAAGGCCTAATGAAAGGTCATAATGTGGACATTCAACCATCATTACCCATCAATGTGGACATTTAACCAACATTTCTCCCAAGGAGTGGCCCATATAAAGGATTCATACACAACGCAATGGGCCATACATACATCACATTGGGCCTCAACCATGGGCCTCGAATCCATCACAATGGGCCTTGTCCATAGGCCATGAATACATCACATTGGGACTCGCCCATGGGCCTCAATACACAGCGGGTGGACCCTACACATGGGACTAATATACATCACAGGTGGGCCCTGTACATGGGCATCATACACATCAAGTGGGCTGCATCACTGGGCCACACTAACGGGCCTAATACACATCACAATGGGCCGCGCCAATGCCGCATCAACAGGCCGCACCAATGGGCCATAAATACATCACATTAGGCTTCATATATGGGCTGCAAATACATCTCAATTGGCCTCATGCCTGGGCCCTAATTACATTTCATCAGGCATTATCAAATGGGCCACATACACATCAAAGTAGGCCCCATGATCTGGACGGTCTGGGTGACTCAGATGGCTAGACGGTTTGGATACAACATGTACCTCAAGGTAGGCCACACGTCCAAGGGGCGGACGACGGAGATATATAATACATGCATCAATGGTAGGCCCCACATGGCATCGTCCAGAAATGAACGGTGTAAACATAGAGTACATATATCAAGGTGGGCCGCAGACATAAGATGGACGACGTGGATAACAAATACATCACGATGGAGCCCACGACACCGTCTAAACATTGTCTATGTAAATCAGCATTGTCCAAACATTGTCCAGCATCGTCCAACACAATTTGGACAGTGTGGATGAAATAAATAAATAAATCAAGGTGGACCACGCTGGACAGCCTGAATGTAACTTGTATACAAGCAAGGTGGGCCCCACCCCTCACAAGTGCAGTACGTGTGGGGTGGGCCCACAACTGCCAAATAGATGGACAGCGAGGATAATAAATACATCTGCTGACGGTCCCACCGTCCAGCAGTTGCTGGACGGTGCAAGATAAGACTCATACATTAAGGTGGTGTCCACCGTCAGATGGATGGACAGGTGAAACACGTACATCAAAGGTGAGGTCCACGACCGTGTCCAAGGATGGATGATGTGGATACAATAAATACATCAAGGTGGTCGCCACCGTCCAGACCACTGGACGGTGTAGATATACAATACATACAGTGAGTGTGGGGTCCACAGCACCGTCCAGACATTCTGGACTGTGTGGATCAAAATATACATCATGGCTGGTGTCCACAGTGCCATCCAACCTGTCCAGCACTGTCCAAACATTGGATGGTGTAGATCAAAACACATACGTCAATACAGGGCCCCATAACACTGTGTATGGTGCAGATAAATCAACACGTAGTTTATGTTGGGTCCATGTCCACATAGCTGGACAGCTTGGATAAACAGATGGATGGCGTGGAGGACACATACATCGTGGCGTGCCCCACGTCCTGAGATGGATGGACGGCGTGTAAAGAATACATATATCAAGAGGACCCCACCCATCACCGTCCAATCTGGGTGGACGGCTGGATCAAACCAACTATCAAGGTGGGTCCCACAGCACCGTCCAGATGCTATCAGAACAGATGGACGGTGTGGGGTTTCACACGTGCAGGGTGGGACCCTGATCTGGACGGTGTGATGACCCACCGTCCAAATATATTAGATGGTTAGGATCTTTCCATACATCAAGGTGGGTCCCCATGTGGGGCCCACCATAGTATTATACTAATATTATATATATATTACTATATTTATTATATGCACACCCTCTAGCGTCCAGATGGACGGTCTGGACAGATGGATTCAATCCATTCATTTTAAGGGGCCCACCGTCCAGAGATCTAGATGGCGTGGATTGACATATACATCACGGTGGGTCCACGTGAGTGTGGCCCACGAAGGATTTTTATTTTTATTTTGGAATGAAGCTGATATTTCTGTTTTCCCTCCATCCAGACCCCATCGTCTGGACGGTCAGGATGCAATACGTGCATCAGGTGGGTCCATGTGAGGGTGGCCCACCAGCTGAGGAACAAGCTGGTATTTGTGTTTTCCTTTCACCCAACGGTCAGCAACAAGGTGGCATGGAGATCCAAGGCACCACCATAATCACGCCTCTACTGTTGCTGCTATGGTGTAGCCCACAGGCGCTGGATCTAGGCCTACTACAAATGGACGGTGATGATGCAACTTACATCAAGGTGGGGTCCATGTCAGTGGGCCACCCCACTCCAAACAAAGCGGGGATAGCATTATCCCTGTCCAACGGTCCTACTATGGTCAACGGTTAATCTAGCTGCATCTGACCCACTGGATCATAATCCCAATGATCTGAGAGTTGACGGTTGGGATCAAATACAATACGTCATAGGAGGGTCCACGCAGGCGGGCCACACGGCCCCAGGATCAAGCTAATATGTGTTTTTCCCTTCATTAGAGCCTGGGATTGCTGGATGTCCAGCAACTTGGACAGCAAGAGCGTCCTTGCTGCTGGACGGTCCGGATCATTTTTACATCCATCAAGTGGACCACAAAATATGGGGGAGAGAGAGAGAGGGAGAGACGAGATGGAGGGACATGAGTAGCTGAGGGACCCCACCATTATGGGTCCCTCTTTGAATAGTACATACATCAGGATGGGTCCCACCATATGTGGGCCCTGTAATCAACAAAATCACACAAAAAAAATCACGCATCTATACTTCTTCTTGGACTTCTTCTTTCATCAACACACCCTAGAGCTCCAAAGGGTGCGATTCAACGATCGAGATTGATTTTAGAGGGTGGGATTGGGTGGTAGGGAGTGGGCCATGCCAAGCTTCTCTCATGGAGCTTGGACGATGGACCCTCATGGGGTTGCTTGGGAGAATGAGAGAGAGATGAGAGAGAGAGGTGTAAGAGAGAGAGAGATGGGTGTGAGTGAGTGATAGAGTGATGGGTATACTTTGTGTAAGAGAGTATTGACTTTAGGGGTTGCTTGGGGATGGGGTGATGTGTACTTGACATGAGGTGAGATTGATGGGATTGATGGGACATGATTTGAAATCTTTCTTGGGTTTGCAAATGCGCGGTGTTTTTCCTTGAACTGAACGCGGGCCCACATCTCCTGGCCCGGGTATCGCCTCGGTGCACGAGATGTGGCATCGGAACAGCGGTGACGGCACGGTCGCTAGGGTAAAGGTCTCGGGTCAAGCCGACTCAGATCTACGGGATATGACTCAGGGTCGCACGTAACTACCGATAACAGGTCGCGGGTTGCTGGAATTCGACTGGGAGGACCGCGGAAGCCTACGGAACAATACGATCTAGGATACGAGTCTTACAAGAGCGATATAGAACTTTGCTTCTTGGTAAACCAAGAAACCAAATAATTTCCAATATAGAAACAACCACCACTGGTTGATTTCTTGTCATCAATATTACCAGGCCAATCAGCATCTGAGTACCCAGCCAATTGAACACTAGTATTATATGAATACCAGAGACATAATTTAGCAGTACTTATGACATATCACATAATCCTCTTAACAGCTGTTAAATGTGACTCTTTAGGATCAAATTGATATCTAGCACAAATATCAATACTTAAAGCAATATCAGGTCTACTTGTAGATAAATAAAGTAAAATAATTTAGGATTCACATTTTTATGTGTAAAGTCTTTTAAGATCTTAAAGTTGTACTCATAGGAGCATCAAAATTCTTACCATTCTCAAATCTGAACTTTTTAATCAAGTTCAGAGCATATTTGGTCTGAGAGATGAAAATGTCATCAGGTTGTTGTTTTACTTGCAACCCTAGGAAATAATTCAATTCCCCAACCATGCTCATTTTGAACTTAGATTTTATTAAATCTGCAAACTTAATAGTCATATTAGTACAGGTAGATCTATAAATAATATCATCAACATATATCTGCACTATTAAGATGTAATCATTAAGTTTCTTAACAAAAAGAGTCTTATCTATACTTCCCATTTGAAAATCATGACTTAGTAAAAACTTAGTCAATTTCTCGTACCATGCTTTGGGAGCTTGTTTTAAGCCGCAGAGAGCCTTTTTAAGGCAATAGACATGATCAGTGTTCTTAGGGTCTTCAAAACCCATTGGTTGTCCAACATTTACTTCTTCATGTAGATCACCATTTAAGAAAGCACTCTTCACATCCATTTGATAAATTTTGAATTTTCTAAAGCAATGAATATAAATAGTCTGATTAACTCAAGATGAGCTACTGGGGCAAATGTTTCATCATAATCAATACCCTTAATTTGAGTGTACCCTTGTACAACCAGTCTAGCCTTGTTTCGAATTATATTACCAAGTTCATCAGACTTATTTTTGAAAATCCACTTCGTTCTGATAATATGTTTATCTTTAGGTCTAGGAACAAGATACCAAACATCATTTCTCACAAATTGGTTAAGCTCTTCTTACATCGCAACAATCCAATTTTTTTCAATAAGAGCTTCTTTTACGTTTGCCGGTTCAATCTGGGATGTAAAACATACATAATTATATATATCTTCTAGTTATCTACAAGTGCGTACACCAGTGAGAGGGTTTCTAAGAATCTAAGTGGTTGGATGATCTTTAACAGTCCTTAGTTCAGAGTCAGTTTGATTTGATGAAGTATCTGGTTTGTTAATTAAAAGAACTTCATCATTATTTGAACTTGGGGCAGGTGTATTCAAGTGATCATCTATGACTACATTAATAGATTCTTGAATAACACCGGTCCTTTTGTTCAGTATATGATATGCGCGGCTGTTTAAAGAATATCCTAAAAAGATCCCTTCATCACTTTTGGTGTCAAACTTTTCCAGATTTTTATAGTCACGTAAAATATAGCATTTGCTGCCAAAAATTGGAAAGTATTTGACAGCAGGCTTCTTATCGAACCACAGTTCGTTGATAATATAACATACAGTATTTACGGCTTCAATCCAAAGATTTTTAGGGAGCTTCATACTATTCAACATTACATTAGTCATTTCTTAAAGCACTCTATTTTTTCTTTCAACAATTCCATTTTGTTGTGGAGTTTTAGGTGCAGAGAATTCATGTAATATCCCCTGATCGCTATAGAATTTCTCAAAACTACTATTCTCGAACTCAAATCCATGATCACTACGGATTTTACTGACTTAAGAACCTTTTTCAGTTTGGATCCATTTGATAATCCTTTTTACTTCATCAAGGGTTTCTGATTTATCCCTTAGGAAGGCTACCTAAGTGAATCTGATAAAATCATCCATGATTCCAATATGTATTTTTTGCCACCTCGACTCTCCATCCTGTTTGGTCCTACAAGATCCATGTGGAGAAGTTCGAGAGGTTTAGATGTGGCATTAGAGTCCACCTTTTTGTGAGCACTCCTAGTTTGTTTGCCAATTTGGCATTCACCACATATTTTATCTACTTTTTGTAATTTAGGTAGACCTCTTATTAGTTCTCTTTTGCTCAATCTATAGAGATTGCGGTAGTGTACATGTCCAAGGCGTTTATGTCATAACTCAGTCTCATCGGTATGGACCATGTAACACAGTTGATTAGATGAGCTAGAATCACTTACAATGTAGTAGTTTTCAGAAGTTCTACGACTAGTTAATATTACTGAACCATTTTTGTTTAATATTTCACACCCTTGGTTAGAAAATTTAACACCATGATTTTTATCGCAAATTTGAGAAATGCTTAATAAATTAATTTTTAAACCTTCAACGTACAAAACATTCTCAAATAAAGGAAGGTTAGAAAGTTGAACCGTACCTTGGCCAATAATCCTGTAGTTGCTACCATCACCAAATGTGACTGAACCATCAGTCATATCTTTAAGATTAGTGAATAGACCTTTATCACTAGTCATATACCTGGAGCATCCACTGTCTAGGTACCACTTTGAATGGCTTGAAGCTTCGAAAGCCATGTGGGCAACCAAACAAGTACCCTTAGGAACCCATTTCATAACTACTTTGGGTTTAGGAGTATAGTTGGTCTTCTTATGTTTGTAGTTGTTGTAAGAATGTCCCACTGAGTTAGATTTTAAGAGCTCCTTAAGAAAATCAACTATTTTTTCAATTAAAGGGTTTCGGTTCTGATTTTTTTAGTTGATATGATTACTTTTAGGTTTGAAAGATTGAAAAGTTTTATCACTTACAAAAAACTTTTGATGTGAACTATTTCCTTTTGAGTTTGAAGATTCTCCTTCCACAAACTTAGGAGAAGTATTCTTATGATTAGGAGGAACATTTTTATCGTAGCCCAAATCAGATCGGTCGCCACATTTTCTTGATCCAGACAAACTTTGGATCGCCTTGGGCATATCTCCATGTATCCTTTAAACTCAAAAGAGAAGAGACTTCAAGTTTTAGTTTTTCATTTTCAGATTTAGATTTTCAATCAGGGAAGTTTTGAAATCTAAATCGCATTTTGATTTTTCAAAATAATCTGAAATATGAGATTTTTCTAAAATAAGTGAATCAAAATTTTCTTTAAGTTTTGGAAACCTTTCTTTTTGAAGTTTTAGTTTTACGACAATTTTACAACTTTCCTTGTATAGGGCATTATAAGCATCTTGAAGATCTTCTTCATTTTCATGATTACTATTCAGATTTTCTTCACGAGTAAAATCATCATGATCTGAAAAAGTGAACTTGGCTAGAGTCATAAGGGCTTTGACTTCATTGCCCGACTCAGTTTCAAAATCTTCTTATTCAGAAGAGGCTTCAGTGCCAGAAGATTCATCCCAAGTATCCAACATTCCTTTCTTTTTAGGTTTGTCCTTTTTAGGACACTTGTTTGCTAAATGCCCATATTCTTGACAGTTGTAACATTGACTATCTATTAAAGATTTCCAAGTTTTAGATTTAGATTTAGATCTTTTCTTATCATTTGATTTTTAAAAATCAACCCTCTTTTTACTTTTGAAAATCTTGTAAAACTTTTTCGCTAAAAGAGCCATATCATCTTCAGAATTTTCACAATCAGAATTTTCTTGAGAAATACATTTAGAAGATTTAAGGGCAATAGATTTACATTTAGGAGCTTTAAAATTTAATTCATAGGTTTGTAAAGGCCCAACTAGTTCTTCTACCCTCATATTGTCCGTATCACGAAGTTCCTGGATTGCGGTTACCTTAGAATTGAATCGTTCAGGAAGTGAGCGTAGTATCTTTGCACACACTTTAATTTCTGGGATTTTATCGCCAAGACCCCACACAGAGTTCATAATGTCATTTAATCTTGTATAAAAGTCCATGAACATTTCATTTTTCTCCATATGTATTTCCTCAAATTTGGTTGTGAGGAGTTGGACTTTAGATTTCTTGACAATTAATGTTCCTTCGTATGTCATTTCTAAAATATCACAAGCTTGCTTTGTTATATTACAGGATATAATTCTTTTGAATTCATCTGGTAATAGTGCGCAAGTGATTGCATTTAGTGCTTTTGCATTGGCACTACTCTCATTTTTCTGAAGAGTGGTCTAAGAGAAATAAGGTGTTACTCTCATTGATTTTGAACCATCGATACCAGTCACTTCAGTGGTAGGAGGGGTCCATTCTGTCACTGTGGCTTACCACACGCTCTCATCCATGGATTTAAGGAAAATCCTTATCCTGGCTTTCCAATAGGCATAATTGGAGCCATCAAATGGTGGAGGCCTAGTGACTGAAAGGCTATCAAAATTTGACATCTTATAAATAGCTTAGATCGATTAGCTCAGGAATTAAATCCAAAAATATAACAATTAGAACGAGCTGTTAGGCTCTGATACTGCTAGAAAAGGCCTAGCTATATGTCCTTGAGGAGGGGGGGGGGGGGGGGGTGTGTGAATAAGACTATGTCAAATTAAAAGTTTAACAGCGAAATTAAAATGAATAAAGTAAAGATAGCACTTCAAACCAATCACAATATGGAAATGTAAAGCAAACTTCAAATTCTAGAACAGAGAGGTTGATACCAATGTTGTTATAAGGACAACCTTGCACCATAAATACCAAGGGTTTATGGCAGGACAACCTTATTAGAATAATTTGAATATCAAAAACTCAGACTGTATGGAAATAAAGGAAATAACAAGAAATGAAATTCTAAACTATTACAACATTCCCCACAATGCTTGAAATGTAAATATTACAACATTCACATCCACCCATCCATCCCCCAAACTTGAATGATAAAAAATAGGAAAAATAAATCACACATCCACAAAACACAAAGAGTTATAGTGGTTCGCCTGTGTGTTCACCAACTGTTGAACAACAGCCACACAGCTTGCTACTCCACTCCTAATATCCTCACACAGGGGATATCAGCATTCACTATGAAAATAGGTTTCTCAGGTTCACCTAAAACCTTCATAATTATGTCTTTCAAATGGGATTACACAATTCAAAAAACCCCACTTCTGAGTTTTCTGGCTCTCCTCAGATAACCAACACAATGAGATTTTTCTAGCTCAAACTCAAAAGAAACCGATACAATAAAATATTTACACAATTGTAAAATACCTGGATTTCTGCTTTTATAGCAGCCCGACACAACCAATCGAACTAGAAGTTCGAATATAGAAGTTCAATGTCCAATACTCACTTTGAAATGGTTATAAGTTCTCATTGATTTTAAATTAAACCCGATGGGCTAGCTATATTTGATTTTAATTCCAAGAAGAAGGAATACAATAATTCCTCTTTTAAATTCAAATTGGAATATAGAAACAAAATCAAATCAATAAAGCTAACAAAAGAGAATATTAAATATGCACAATATAGTTTAAAATAAACACAAACTTATCTCAGAGTGATGCCTTGATTTTACTTAAATTGAGTTATCAAACTCTGAAATTCGTCGACTATTTATAGTTTCAGAAATCGCATCTATGACTAGTCCTGTGGACATTATGGCTGGTCGTAAGACCAACAACATTTTGAAATTTTGAGCGCGATCGGATCAGACCGTTCCACGACTGGTCAAAGGCAGTCTACAACCGGTCGTGATCCCTCCATGACTGGTTCTAACCACCCTAAAACTGGTTGTGAGGGACCAGATTTAGTTGTTGTAGTTTGAGTCGTAGATCTAGGATTGATCATAGGACGAGTCAGCACTATTCACACGACCGGTCGAACAGAGTCCAGGACTGGTCGTGGACGAACAGAAAATTTCAAAAAATTGCAACAACCTTAAGACTGGTTATGGAATTTCCTACACTAGTCGAGGCAGTGATAGGACTAGTCGAACAGGGTTCAGGACTAGCCTTAGAACAGCTCAAATACATGTAAAGTAATTTAATTTGAATTGTGTATATAAAATGACCTACCCTAAGGTCAATCTAAGGTCAATCATAGCTTGAAAGTGAGATATGAACATCAAGACTTCATTTTCTTCATATGATAGTTGACCTTTGAAGATTGTGAAGCTTGAGATCTCTATACTTGATGTAGCATTGAACTTAAGATCTTCTAGAGTTTGAATTATACTTCATTTCGAGTTGTACACGAACTTGAGTCTTTGAACAAGATCACTTATTTCGTTGTAGCTTGTACTTGCATTTCTTGAAATGGTTTGAAGCAAATCTTCATTCTTGACTTGAAACAGCGTGTTTAGAGAGGTGATGTAATGTCTTGAACCCATATACAATGTCTTGATCATATATACCAATGAGCTATACAAGACATAGATTACACAAGACATATATTGATGTTTTGGCACCACAAAATTTGACAACCAAAGGAGCATAAAACCATATCACTTATAACATGTCTAAATTAACCAAACAATCAAACATACGATTTTCTATTGCACCCGAATTACATTGTACGTGAACTCCGCAAGATGGCTAGAAAATCAATAAGCAAACTTCAGCTCCACCCGAAAATCATGGTACAAGTGGAATTCACAAGGCGAATAGAAAACCACCTTTTAAACCTCTACTACACCCGAAAATCAAATCGTATGTGAACACCGCAAGATGGCTAGGAAATCGCTAATCGAACACCCACTCCACCAGAAAATCATGGTACGATTGAACACCGCAAGATGAAGAGAGAACAACATACTGACATCTACTTCGCCCGAAAATCATATCGTACGTGAACAATGCAAGATGGCTAGGAAATCGCTAAGCGAACACCCGCTCCATTCGAAAATCATGGTACCACTTAACATCACAAGATGAAGAGTCAAGCAACATACAAACTCTAGACCACCCAAAAATCAAATCGCACGTGAACATCGCAAGATGGTTAGGAAATCATTAAGCGAATACCCACTCCACACGGAAATCATGGTACGACTGAACAGCGCAAGATGGTTAGAAAACCAACATATAAACTCTAGACCACCCGAAAATTGCATATGTGAACACCGCAAGATGGCTAGGAAATTGTCAAGCGAACACCCCCTCCACCCGAAAATCACAATACGACCAAATACCACAAAATGGCTAAGAAACAATAAGATATGCGAATATAACCATCAAGCCACAAAAGGGCACCAATGACCCATCAAAACCACGAAGGGCAAATAGACGATCCAAGCCACATAAGGCAAACATGCACGGCAAGATGGAGCCCACAGCAAATCTCATTCTATCCATTAAATGATCACAAGTAGCAACGTCTAATCAACTAGCAGGTTATATAAATGGAAATAGCATGTGAGCATCAAATTAGTTATACTTGCTAAATTTAAAGAGACGGGTCTATTATATGAATCAATTCCACAACAGAGTAACATATTCATATAATAAGATAAGTAACGCAATAAGAGAAATCAATGTATCATCCATATCTAGATTGATGAATTTAAGTAGGAACCTCAAAGGGTGAGTCCTCACCTGATGAACCGAATCACCTTCTAGTGTTGCTAAGTGCTTGCACCCTTAGAATTATATCCTACCACAAATCATGAATTTGTACAATTAGATCCAGGTTTTAAGCACTACCTAGGGTTTAAGATCATAGCCTAGGGTTATCTTTTAGGGTTTTAGTGTAGAATTAGGGTTTTCATCTTAGGGTTTAGTACTAGGCTTGTATTTTAGGATTCGTACTCTGATTATAATTATTATTGTTTATCTTTGTATCATGAATGTAGTAATAGTCATAATGGAAGTATTAAGTAACCGGTATTAACAATTATACCGACATTACCTAATACCCTTATAGTGACATATAATCTCTTAAATAATTCAAGTAATAATAATAAGATTTTTCTTACTAACCATAATATAATGACAACTAACACTTAATAATCATATTAACCGAATTATACAAACCCCATGATAATATTATTTAATGATGATGATCATAATTATCAATGATAATTTTTAAGGGTGAGGACTAAAGCACTTGTGTTTAACAGTTGTAATTTGTATGTAATAACTAACATTAGTGTAGGTAATTTGCTCATAGTTGACCATGTTTGGTATTAACGATACTAATGATGATAATTAGGCTAGCATTGATAATAGAAATCGAAACAAATCCAAATTAGGAAGGAGAAGGTGGAGTTACCTTGGTCGACTCGGTTCAAGTCGAGTTGACTCGGCTCGACACAACCACCCATTATACTTTCTCCCTTTCTCTACTCATCTTCTTCTTTCCTTCTCCTTTTCACTCAGACCGAACTCGACCCAGCTTGACATAGGGCTTGGCCCAACTCGGACCGAACTCGACCAGCTAGCTCGACAACGAGTCAGCCCATAACTCAGGCCCAAACTCACCCTCTCTCCACTCTCTATTCTATCTCCTTCTTCCCGTCTTTTCTTTCTCTTTTCTTCCTATCTCCCCCCCTACTTCTCTTTCTGATTTAGCTGGGAAACTCCAGCAAAGATCGACTGAGCCAGGGCCGATACTCAGCACCCGACCCAGCTGACTCGGCCCGGTTTGGGTAGCTGCCGCTAATTGCGGACGCTCTCTTTCTCCCTCTGCTTCTTTCTCTTCTTTCCTTCTACTTCTCTTTCTTCCTCATGGTTCCCATCTGCTGGCAGCAACAGCCAGACAACCTTGCCCAAACCCGTCAGCGAGTTCGAGCAGGTCAGGGACTCGGTTCGGGTGGCCAATGCAACACAACGGTCTACCCTCATTCGAGCTATCTCTCCTTCTTTCTACTTCTTTCTTCTTCTTCCTATTGTTTTCCTTTCTTTATTTCTTTCTTTCTTCCTCTCAACTACGACCAGAAAATGTTCTGGTTCGACCCGATTCCGCCCCTGACTCGATTTGGAGCGGTGGAGAGTATGACGGCCATTAATGGCGTCCTCAGTCTCCTTGCTTCACCCTGCAATCCAGCCCTTGAGGATAGTCCGTATGGACTCTATGAAGCTCACGGATGTGTGATTTTGAAGCTTAGGAGAGTCTTGGCCGGTGGGTTCGTGAGTGGGAGGAAAACGGCAAGCAGCTGCCCGAGAATGGAGGGGGATTCTACTACTGCTCGATCCGCGACCCTTTTTATTGCTTACCCTAGCTCTCGGAGCCGTTGGATTAGAACGAACGACTTAGATGGCCCAGCGTGCAACAGATCTAAATACCGTCTGCAACATGAAACCGGCGCTGTTTTTGGCTGCTGGTTTTCCTACGAAAACCATGGTCTCTACAAGTGGAATGGACGGCTGAGAATGTTGAGTTTGGGACGGCCTGGATGAGCTCTTGCTTGCTCACGCGGATCGCTGAGTTGGATGAAAAACAGCTCCCATTTTTGGAATTTTTTGTTTTTGTAGGGCCTGTTTTCGGCAAGGGTTGTGTGTACGTGAATGCCTTTCAACGTGTGAGATAGACGGATTTTGGTGGGACCCAAGCCCTGGACACGATGGACGGTTTGGATTTTTCGGGTGGATGACGATGGTGGGCCACGTTTGCAACAAACGGTCGGGCTCCGTTCTTTCAAAAACGCCCGCAGGTGGGAAGGTAGGAGAGGCCCTTTGCCTCTTTTGGCTAGGCACAGGTCAGAGCCCGTCTGACAGTGCAAACGGTCCGGTGCGCTGTGGTTGCTTTAGCTCTGGTGTACATGCACACCAATGTGGGGCCCACAATGGGGCCCACAATGGCGCTTATAGGAAATCCACTCCGTTCATTAGGTTCTAGGAGTTCAGTTAGTGCCCTCAACCAAGGATGGGACAGCTTCAAGGCTCAGGTGGGCCATACGGATTTATTTCCAGCGCCAATGGTGGATTTCTGTAAATCTAATGGTTGGATCATCCCGGGATTGAGCATCAACGGTTGAAGTGGTCTAAATGGCTCATTTCATAATATATTACTAATTTCTAATATTAATATTAATTTTATTACTATTATTACCCATTACTATCATTGTCTTACATTACTAAGAACTTCATTAATGAAATTTGTCATATATAGCTTATTTTATCATAGATTATTAATACATTTAAATTATATGAATATAGTGAGGAAGAATATTAACATATATTATTTGGGGCATTATTCGTGTAGTTATATCTATTTTATGTTTTAAATTTTATATAAAATGTTAAGTTGTTTGAGCCATGTTATTTGTCATAAATTCTTATTAATTTACATCATATAGATTTTTATGGTTCATAATTTATATAAATGATGTTGCAAATGTATAAATATATTATGGATTATAATTATACATCATTTTACTATGAAATTTTTAAATATTCATAAGGTGTATAAGTAACATGTCAGGCTTGTATTTATATTAAGTTTGGTTATATGGTTACACTCGAGTACTGGAAAGTATGAGGTGTTACAATCTACCACCCTTAGAGAGAATTTCGTCTCCGAAATTCTGTGCTTCTATTATGGTTAGGGACAATGATAATATTCATTATTTTCCTATGTGTACAAATGTATGTCACTAGGTGCCCAAAGTTGAGGTCATTACATCTACTCTATGAAAACAAGAAGGGCCTAAGTACGAGCCCTCGCACGGCCTAAAGGGTTGACTTGCCAATTAACGATAAATTGATTTGACTAGTCTACTTAAAAGATTCTCACAAACAAATCTGACACCCCAAGCACAAGATGGTTCGACCTGACCTAGACCGACCTACTTCTCAAGCCCGCTTTGCAAGCTTGGAAGTAGGGGCCTTATTGTTATGAGAAAAATAGATCGACCAATAAGACAGGGTCCGGTTAGAACTTTGTGCACTTAGCTAGGTCAGCCAATAACTGATACGACTAGGTCAACCAATAACTGATAAGACTAAGGGCTCAACTTCTGGAAGAGCAAGAAACGAGGTTAAACTCAATGTCTCCTCAGTCCTCGAGAGCAGGTCGGAGAACTCGTTGATCTGCAGATGGCAAAAGGAACTCAACTACGACTTGCTAAAGAAGTTAGATCGGCATAACCTTGAGTTGGAATAATCTTAGGTCGGCATAACCCTACTTCTATTGATTCTGACCCAGTCCCGACGCTGTCTACCCGAGATCCCAGCCGAGGACATAGGAAGACAATCGCAACATGGACCTACCCAAGATTTTAGCCGAGGATCTCAGAGGATCCTCATGACATGTACGAGATCCGAATCTCTCTGAAATACACACCTACCAAAGAGGAAGACTGCCTCCTACTTCACCGTCCTCTCGCACCTATAAATGGGAATATCCCTAATGGTGAAAGGGACATACAATCTCAAGCCTAAAACCTCATTAATGACCGAACCCAGATTCCCTACCTAACATACGCAATAGAGGATCCCCTACACTAGCCGGAGTCTCCTTTGTCCATTCTTCACACAGATACTCAATGGTCCGGGAAGGCTCACTAGATTAATTTCTACATCAACAATTGTCTTTTTCTTAGGAAAAAAAAAACTCAGAGAAGTATGGAAAAAAAAAAAAAAAAACCTCCTCCTCTAGGAATAGGATTGCGTACTAAGTTACTCTCTTATCATACTGAGTAAACTCTGTTGGGCCCGCCATGGATGCATGTGGTTTATCCACACTGTGCATCTATTTTTCCATATCATTTTAGGGGTTGAGCCCAAAATTGAAGCATATCCAAAGCTCTAGCGGACCATACCACAGGACACAGTGGAAGTATTGATTTCTACTATTGAAACCTTTCTAAGGTCCACGGTGATATTTATATATCATCCAACCAATTCATAAGATCACACAGATATGGATGAAGAGAAAACACAGATATCAACTCGATCTAAAACTTCTGTTGCCCCCAACCATAGACGCTCAATTCACACTATTTCCAGTGGTGTGGTCCACTTGATCTTTGTATATGCTTCATTTTTGGGCTAAAGCCCTATGATTATTTTGTAAACTGGATGGAAAGAGTGGATAAAATGAATGAGTGACTGCGGGCCCCACATAGTTTACTCAGTACGCAATCGTCTTCCCCTCTTCCCTATTCCTCATTTAACTCCGCCAACTCAATTGAGTTTTCCCGACTCAATGACCAGGTCATTGTGCCGTCCCAGTTGACTCAGGTTGACCCACCTGGTTCAATACTACGGAATTCTTGTCTACAACGGTCGTAGAGGAATCAACCTCCCGATTGAAGCGGAGAGCCTACGTGCCCCTACTGAATTCCACACATGCATGTGTCCCATCTTTCCGTGGTATGGTAGGTTATGGCCTGTGAGAGCCCAAATGAAGAGGTGACGGATGATTCCTCAGCAGTCCCATCTCTGCCTCTCCTGCCACTCTGTATTCACCCCCTTTCGAATACACGACGAAAGGAAAAAAAGCATAGTTTTTAGCTATAAAAAGAAAATGCTAGTACTACTTGCAAGTTTGCAGTGAAGATGCCAATTGCACCCGCTCGAGTGCGCGGACGTGGATTGTGTAAAGAGGCTCTCACCACCCTTTTACCTTAGTGTGAAGAATGCGAGGCCACCGTGATGTATGTGAATTATCCACACCGTTCATCAGTTTTTCCAGATCATTTCATATCATTAGATCAAAATTGAAGTAGATTCAAATCTCAGCTTGACTACAACAGAGGAAACAATGGGAATTGAATGACTGCCCTAACCACTTCTCAGGCCTACAGAAGTTTCGGACCAAGTTGATATTTGTGTTTTCGCTTCATACAGGTCTGTTTGACCTTATAAACAGGTTAGATGACAAATAAACATCATTGCGGGCCCTAGGAAAGTTTCAATGGTGGACGTCACTATCCCCACTGTTTTCTGTTGTGTGGTCCACTTGAGTATTGATGCTTCAATTTTGGGTTCATTTTCTATAATGATCAAGAAAAATGGATAGACGGTGTGGATAAAAAATAGACATCATGGTGGGCCCCACAGACTCTTCACACCACTACAAAGGGTGGTGAGCGCCTAGCTGTACAATCCGCGTCCTCGAGTGCACTTCACAGGTGGTTCTTGGCGTGTACATTTCTATTTAATATGTACGATCATCATGTGTGTCACACGTGTCAAAGGAAATCGAAATGTTTTCCACACGTGTGTTCATCCAATTATTATAACGCGAGGTTTCCTTGATATGTTATGTACATGTTTGGGATATCCTGACTAATGGCTCTGATTTTGCACACGTGTGCTTTTGTCAGCATGTGAAGCGAATGCACTTTCAAAGTGCACTCGAGCGAGAGCAGCTAGCACTGGCGATATTGGTACATGGTAGTGCATGTGGCAGGGATTCAACGGTTGCAGTGTGAGAGACCAGATTCATGAGTAGCCGTGGAAAGTCGGGGACCATCAGCGACCGCACGGTTGCAGAGAGCACCAGCAACACCCACTGTCCATGGAAAAGGGAAAATCCTTGACGTGACTCGCACGTTCTCTTTAATAAATAACGCGCCTTTGCGGATGCATTGGCGGAAATAGGCAATCGGAACAGGTTGCCACTTGGGCTGAAAGTTAGGGACGCGGATTGGCTAGTCCCCCACCAGTAGCTCCTGGGCTGGTGCTCATAGCTGGCGCCTTACCATTGGTGCATCAGAGTAGGCCCATCACAGCTATCGAGGTAAGTGAAATGACCATTACAAACAGCGTTACGGCCCGTTTCACCCGAATACCTGCTCGAGATGAGAAAGCATCTGAATTCTCTCCCGCCTCTCCTCTTTCAAGTCCAACAAAAACCCATTTCTCTCCTGCTCTCTCTCTCTCTCCCTCTCTCAAATCCAACAGAAACTACCATGTCTCTGTTGCATCTCACGGCGTGCTAACCCCGACGTATGAATCAGACCTCAAATCCAAAGCCTCTCACCACAGGAGCCCTTCATTGTTCGAGAGAAACTCAAACACTCCACATAAGGTCTGTCTGATTCTCTCTCTCTCTCTCTCTCTCTCTCTCTCTCTCTATCTCAATCTTATTTGCAACAGCATGGGGATTTAGAGATTTATCAATTTCGAATGTGGATTTGGTCATTTTTCAGCTTCGTATGTCGATTTTTAGGATTTGGGGATTTTTCAACTTCGGAGGTAGATTTTAGAATTTGGGAATTTTCCAACCTGAATGTGGAAATTAATTTGGAGAATTTAGAAGGGAATTTAGCATCTTCTTTGGGATGCCTAATCTAGACTTGGTAAGGAGCAAGGAGTCTGCAAGCACTGGGTTCACATTCATATTCGATGAATAATGGAGGGCTCTGCCGAACATAGATTACAATTTGTTTAGAGTCCAAATTCGTTGTTAGACTTGAATATGTTTGAAAAGTAGCCCACCCTTTTGGTGACGAAAAGCCAACTTTTCAAAGTTTTCTTATTGGTGTAGTTCCGTGAGTAGAAGATCTACTAAGAATGTCTTGAAAGCTGAAAATCTACTCAGCCGGATAATCTTAAAGTTTTTGCAATGTTTCCAGTTTATGATGTAGCAAGACGAGACACATTTACAAATCTTGCGGATATAAGGGCTAAGGAAATCGATCTCTACTCAACTAATCAAGATTGCATCAAGATGCTTGTTGGAAACAAAGTTGATAAGGTAATTCCTACAAAGGTTTACAACAACTATACCTCCATTCTCAGAGGACTTTTCAACACAAGGTGGCCTCAGAACTTCTATGCTGTAAATGTGGTTTAAGTGCACTTCCAATCACGGCTTTATTCTTTTAAATTATATATCATAAGATTTCCACAGTCTAAATACAGGTGTAACGCCCTGAAATTCGGGGGTCGAGCATAACTCAGCTCCCGAGTTCCAAAACATCACTTATGCAACATATTTAATGAAGGATGTATGTTGACTGTATTAATGCATAAAACATGGAATAGATTAAGCCAAAACACAGATATGATTCAGGGATAAGTGAATAAAGCAAGAGGAAGACTTATAGTAAAATATGTGTACAAGTGTAAACCCCTGAATTACATATACAAGACTTATACTACTTCAAGAAAGATTAGCACAAAAATTCCAAGGTCGCTACAATAGGATATGCATCTTGATGTTTAATTTTGCAGGAAAGTAGAAGGGATGTCATGAAGAAAGATGGAATTGATTTTGCTTGGGAGTATGGATGTCTTTTCCTTGAATGTAGTGCAAAAACTTGAATTAATGTACATCAGTGTTTTGAAGAGCTTGTTTTAAAGGTGCACACTCTGTCAACATTTATTTTTATTTTATTTCAGGATGATCATGTGGACATGGAAAAAGTTGTCCTTGGCATTTGTGATGAAAGAGTGGTCTGACGGATCGATTTCCGTCAGAAAAACCACATAAAACAGATAGCCCACTTATTTCAACTCATAGTAGAAACCGAGTAGAAATGAGTGGAGTCTGTTATTTCAGGCCGTTCAGCAGGAAATAGAGAGCCTAGTACTTGGCTTGTCATTACTGCAACATATATATTAGTTTTTATTTATTTAATCAATCAATCATGTTCTTCTTTCTTGCAGCGAATTTTGGGTTAGACTGATTTTTAAGATCCAGGTGAAAATATGGTGACACATCTAATGGATGAGTGGACTGGATGAAAATTCTCCACCATGCAGCTATATGCTTAACTATGTTTGTTAGTTCCTTACTTAAATTCTCATATATATGTATGTGTGGAAGCTGCTTTAGTGCTGGATTCTTTTTTTTTTCTTGTTTGATATACATGACGGAAATATATTGGTAGGATCATCCAATCAGTCCTACCAAAAAAAAAAGAGTGTGTGATTTTGCACCGTGGGAATGAAAAGTTGGTAGTCCACATCAGTTGATTTGTATGTCCAGAGGTTTCTAAAAGCTAGCATGGCATAGGCAGCTTCCCTACCCCTTTTGCATAAAAGATCCATCATCATAGTATGTAGAATGTACATGCCTGCTTGCATAATGCTACCACCAGTATGATTTTCTTGAACTGTAAACTCCAGGATGCAGGAAATTGTCTACTCCAATGGGAGAATTTTCATCTTCTCTCCTTGTCCAAGGCTCCTGTTGGCAAAAAGAAATTTGATTTGTTTTGTATACTTCCTTATCCAATCATTTTCATGATGGATTTCATTTTTTAAATTCCAGCACTTTTTGGAAGTATCTTGATGCGGATACAAGCGCATTCAAGGTGTACCAACGAAGAAAGCGCCAACCACAAGTGCCGTCCTTGTGGATAGGCGACTATTGAGGAGCTAAAGACCTTTCACATGTGATTGGACATATAGAAGACCCCACTCAGGGAAGACACATGTGAAGGAAGATTGGAGAAAGAAGATCGAGCGCCCAAACTTTCTCTTACTTATGTTATTTGCACGTTTTTGACTTAGTTAGGGGTCTTTTAGTAATTTTATATCTTTATTTGCTTATTCTAGGGGTATTTTAGTAATTTTATGTCTTTATTTGCTTATTTAAGTGGGCTAAAGCCCTAAACTTAAATTTTAACTATTGATTAATGAAAACCAAACCCTTTGGTTGCCTCCTTCCTCTCTTCTCTCTAATGGTGCTTCTTCTCTCCCCTTGATCTTCTTCTTCTAATTTCTTCTTGTGCCCCTTCAACTTCTTCAAGGTAATAATTTTCTTCCTTCTATTTTCCAGTTTTGGCTAATCTTTCTTCGATCAAAATCTTGAGAACCGATCTAAACCCTAAATCCTCAAATTCTCAAATCCTTAATCCGAGAAACTTCTTGGTTCTTCGGACTAGTGATCTTCATTGATCGATTGGGTGTGACCATGCAAGATCGGGAGGTCTCATCCCTCGCCGGATCCAACCCAAGTAGTAATTGAATTCCATAATCCATGGTTGTAGTGATGGCCCGCTCCATTGCATGTTTCCTTTATGATTTTCTCAGTTATGATGATTACTGTTAGAATTTTAGATCATTTATTCCTTTTATTTCTGCTGTTTAATTGTGTCCATGAGCATGCATCATAATTAGGGCTGTCCTGCGTCAAATTTGGTATCAAAGCCTAGGCTTGCATGGTTTTTGTCTAGATCGAGTTATCAAATTAGGGTTTTTATTTTTAGGTTTAACTTAGGAAAGTTCTAGGTTTAGAAAGTTTTCAATTTTAAAAACTTTCCAATTTTAGAAAGTTCCTAATCTGAAAAATTTTCAGATTTGAGTTGTTTCCTGTTTCAACTTAATTTTGTCAGTTCATAGTAGTTTTTCATTCATCGCATTCATCTTGAAAGTCATAACACCTAGTAGTCTAATTAGGTAGAGTTTGGTTCAAGTCTTCATTGTATGCCCACAAGAAGAGGTAGAGGTTTCGAACTTCAACCTACCATGAATAACGAGCAGTTATCTGAGCAACTTGCTCAATTGATACAAAAGATAACCACCCTAGAAGCGGGTCAAAGGCGTGAGTTTGCCCGCCTTGAGAACCAAATTACCACTACCATGACTAAGGTGGAGCAACTAGAGGCGTCCCAAAAGGAAAACCCCACTGTAGGAGAAGATGCGTACTCCCAAGTGGAAGGAATCATGGAAGAACGTGCTGCCACACGTGGTGGTAGTGAGGATAGAGATCGTGGTAACGGTCGTGGTGTGGTACGAGAGGCACGAGCCACATGTGGTCATCAAGACCGCTATGATCTAGATGAGCGTGCGATGAAGATTGTGAGAGTTGAAGCCCTGAGTTTTGATGGGCGCTTGGATCCCAAGGCATTCTTTGACTGGGTTGCTGACATGGACCACTACTTTGAGTGGTATGGCATGTCAGAAAATCGTCAAATGCGGTTTGCTAAGATTAAGCTTGTGAGTTAAGCCAAGCTCTTTTGGACCAACACCGAGCGTAGGATAGAGAGAGTTGGTAGAGCCCCTATCACACATTGGTATGAGATGAAAGAGAAGTTGAAGGAGAAGTACCTTCCTCTCTCATACCGTCAGAAGCTCCTTGACCAATGACAATCCTTACGCCAAGGGTCAATGCCTTCCACTGACTACATCGCTAAATTTGAAGAGTATGTGATGCGATGTGATATCCGAGAAGACCCTTTAGTAACGCTCTCGCGTTTTAAGACGGGCCTTTGTGCGGATCTTCAGCGCGAGCTTATTACTCGGCCCTTAACGGACTTAGATGAAGCATATCAAGTCATGCAGGAGTTAGAGCAGTATCTGAAGGCTCCTGTCATTCGTCGTTTTGAGTCCCGAGACTCCAATGCTAGATCTAGTTCCCAAGGAACTAGACCTAATATCGGTAATCAACCTAGGGCACAGGCGACCATTTCGCCTAGGCCTAAGGAGGACAAGGGAAAAGGGGTTCTTGGTGCCGGTCCTAGTAACATGAGCTAAGTGAGGTGTTATGAGTGTGGCAACCTTGGGCACATGTCTAATCAGTGTCCTACGAAGAGTCGTGGGAGAGCCTTAGTTATAGGCGAGTCCCACGAGGGTGGAGATGACCAGGGTGATTATGAAGTTGAAGAGTATCACCCTGAAGGAGGACTTACTGATGAAGAAGAAGTGGATGGAGAAGCAACGCTTACAGTAGTCAGGCGTGTGTTAGCTCAGTCTAGAAGTAGTGCTGACTGGCGTCGAAGCACTATCTTCTACACTATTGTCAAGTGTGGTGAAAAGAATTGTAAGGTGATAGTGGACAGTGGAAGTTGTTAGAATGTGATTTCCACTAGCACCTTAGATCGCTTAAAACTGAAATCCACACCTCATCCAGACCCGTATAAAGTGTCTTGGGTTGACAAGACATCCCTACCTGTCACCCAGCAATGTCTAGTCCCCATCGAGTTTGGGTCATACAAAGAGTCCCTGTGGTGTGATGTTTTACCTATGGATGTGGGACATGTTATCCTAGGTAGACCGTGGCTATTCGATAATGATGTCACAATCTTTGGCCATTCGAATGTGTGTACTTTTATGTATAATGGTAAAAAGATCAAACTTAATCCCATGCCACCTGAGAATACACTAGGGAAGAAGAAGGATGAGAAGGCAAGTGAGCCTAGAGAAATGGAGAAATCCAAACCTAAGTCTTTACATATAATCAGCGCAAGAGAGTTTGAAAAAGAGGCTAAGGAGGATTCTATGGTGTATGCCCTTGTGGCTAGAGAAATTACACCTGAGGTTCCAT